>NC_072446.2:19522500-20792500 GCF_028878055.3 Symphalangus syndactylus | reverse complement strand
AGGCCGAGGTTGGCAGACTGCTTTAGCTCAAGAGTTTGAAACCAGCCTGAGCAACATGAAGAAATCCCATCTCTATAAAAAATACAAAAATTAGACAGGCACGGTGGTGCATGTTTGTAATCCCAGCTACTGGGGAGGCTGCAGCAGTAGGATTGCTTGAACCCAGGAGGCTGAGGTTGCAGTGAGATCGCACCCACTGTACTCTAGCCCGAGCAATAGAGTAAGAGTACGTCTCAAAAAAAAAAAAGAAAGGTTTTAAATGTATAAGCACAACCAACTATCCTATTTCTTTCCCCTTGTAGCAGTAACATTATGTGTTTAGACTGTGCCATTTCAGCATGGGCCACTACTTCCTAAATGTCAGGCATGACTTGGGGTATCTACATATCTCAGGAACTTTTACAGACTTCATGGTTTTAAATTGACTGCCTTTTATTTAAATTCTAAAAGGAAACTTCCTGCCATGACTACAACAAGAAAGCAAGTATCATTTGGTACAAACAGAAGGGCTCACAAAAATAATTGCTAACCTTTCATACATGTATTAATCTTTCAAACTCACACAAATTAGAGAAAACAGATACTAGTTATTAAAATCAGAATCATTCTAAATGTCATCAATAAAAATGTTACAACTAGTCTTTTTCTTTCCAAATTAAACCAAAGTCACCACCTTCATGAGTGACCCTGAAGACACGTCCCATCTCCCCCCACTTCAAAGGCAGTCATAAAATACAGCCAGCCCTTATCACTGACTTTCAACATTTCCATCTGGGTAAAGACACTAAAATAACATTCTGTTCTGAGAAGTAAGGGACAAAAGTCCAAAGATGGCTGGTTCAATGCCTTGCCTCCTTTTTCCAACTTGTTGCATGCAAGGCAGAGGTCAAGGTCAAAGGGTGCCCCCATCTCCTTGCGGACTGGACTACAGGGACCTCCTCTCGCCAGCCAGCTGTAGAGTAGGTAGAAAGAGCCCTTTTGGGCCAGGCGCAGCGGCTTATGCTTGTAAGCCAAGGCAGGCGGATCATGAGGTCGAGAGTTCGAGACCAGCCTGACGAACATGGTGAAACCCCGTCTCTACTAAAAATACAAAAATTAGCCAGCCATGGTGGCCTGCACCTGTAATCCCAGCTACTCAGGAGGCTGAGGCAGGAGAATCGCTTGAACTCAGGAGGCGGACGTTGCAGTGAGCCGAGATCATACCACTGCACTCCAGCCTGAGCAACAGAATGAGACTCTGTCTCAAAAAAGAAAAGAAAGAGCCCTTCTGCAGGGAAGCCCGGCAGGCACGGCGCCCATGTCCACACTCCATCCTTCAGAGTCCCTCTGTGGGTTTGCAACAACACATCTTCTGGTCTCCATGTGGGCAGAGAGCAGCTAGTCTGGTTTTGGTCAGCACAAGGCAGAGCAAGGGAGGACCTCTGTAACTGAAGGGGATGGCGCAAGTACAGCTGGGCGCTGGCACAGGACAGAGAGCACAGCCCCTTGGGCTGCTGCCAAGGCTTGCTCCACTGTTCTCATCTCACGGGGGCAAAGAGCTGTTGGTGCAACTCTCTACTCCAGTCCAGAGAGGGGAAGGTCGGTGGCCAAGGAGGGGGGTGTCTCTGGGTTTCACCCACCAGCACAATCCCCTCCCTCAAAACATACCCCTAATATGCTTGATACCTAATACTCCCTCCACCACATCAAAGAAAGGATGTTAAAATGTACATACACGGCCGGGTGCAGTGGCTCATGCCTGTAATCCCAGCACTTTGGGAGGCCGAGGCGGGCGGATCGCCTGAGGTCAGGAGTTCGAGACCAGCATGGCCAACGGGGCAAAACTCTGTCTCTACTAAAACCACAAAAATTAGCTAGGCGTGGTGGCGGGTGCCTGTAATCCCAGGTACTCAGGAGGCTGAGGCAAGAGAATTGCTTGAACCTCGGAAGCAGAGGCTGCAGTGAGCCGAGATCGCACCACTGCACTCCAGCCTGGGCGACAAGAACAAGACTATGTCACAAAAATAATAATAATAATAATAAATAAAAAATAAAATAAAATGTACACACACCCCTACATGCCACATATCTAATACTACCTCCACTTTGTCAAAGGAAGGACACTGAAACACACACCCACCCCACTATATACAATTGATCCTCATAATTTATAATTTCTGTATTTGCAAATTCACCAAATCCCTCAAACTTGTAATCCCAAATCAACAGCTGCAGCCCCTTCACAGTCACTCATGGATGTGTGCAGTGTGGCCAAAATGGTGAGTTGCTCCTCCCTGCCCCGCCCCCAGACACACACATTCCCAGCTGAAGTCACACAGGCTTCTCATTGCAGCTCTCACACTACAAATAAGAGTCATTTTTGTGGCCTCTTACTGCCACGATTTGTGCATTTTTGTGCTTTTCCTTGATGGTTTTGCAGTTTAAAATGGCCCCTCAGCACAGTGCAGGTGCACTAACTAGTATTTCTAAGCACAGGAAGGCTGGGATGTGCCACGTGGAAAAAATACATGTGTCAAATAAGCTGCCTCCAGGCGTGAGTTAGAGTTGTTGCCTGTGAGTTCGATGTTAATGAATCAATAATGTACATTAAATATGGGGTCTTTAAAAAACAGAAACACACCTAAAACGAGGTTCTTCATCTATCAGTCAACAAAAATAATGTGACCAGAGCCTCTCAGGAACCTAACCCCATATTTCCCCTAAGAGCAATGGTTCAGTATTCGAAAATTCAGTGCTCACAATGACTTAAATAAAGAATGTAAGTCCTGGGCAGGGCACAGTGGCTCATGTCTGTAATCCCAGCACTTTGTGAGGCCAAGGCAGGCGGATCACCTGGGATCAGGAGTTCGAGACTAGCCTGGCTAACATGGCGAAACCCCATCTCTACTAAAAATATAAAAATTAGCCAGGCATACTGGTAGGCAGGTGTAATCCCAGCTACTCAGGAGGCTGAGGCAGGAGAATCACTTGAACTGGGAGGTGGAGGTTGCAGTGAGCCAAGATCACGCCATTGCACTCCAGCCTGGGCGACAGAGCAAGACTCCATCTCAAAAAAAAAAAAAAAAATGCCAGGTGCAGTGGCTCACGCCTGTAATCCCAACACTTTGGGAGGCCGAGGCAGGCAGATCACAAAGTCTAGAGATCAAGACCATCCTGGCCAACATGGTGAAACCCTGTCTCTACTAAAAATACAAAAATTAGCTGGGCGTGGTGGCGCAGGCCTGTAGTAGTCCCAGCTACTTGGGAGGCTGAAGCAGAGAATTGCTTAAACCCAGGAGGCGGAGGTTGCAGTGAGCTGAGATTGCACCACTGCACTCCAGCCTGAGTGACAGAGTGAGACTCCGTCTCAAAAAAAAAAAAAAACAAGAATGTAAGTCCTGAGAATAATAAGAGTCCTACCTAACACCACCTCCATCACATCAAAGAGAAAGGGCATTTTTGTTTCCTTATCAGTAAAGCAAGAATAAAAAAAAAATACCAACATCAAAGGGCCATCGTGCAGCATGAAAGAGGAAACATGAGTTCAGAGCCAAAACACTGCAGGTCCTAAATAAATATTCATCTTTTTCCTCCACTGTCAGATAATGAGTCACATAAACATGCTGACGTAAGCTCTACGCTCTCAGGCAAAATGTAGGACCTCTGAAATGCCTCTGATGCCTCCACCCAGGTGGCGGGCTTCCTGTCTAGGCTCCAGTCCCCTCCGCGGGATGGAAAGAGGAGCACGACAATCTGTTCCCAGGGTCTGCAGCACACATCGGTGTGTGACAGCTTCTCCTCGTTGCTCTAACAAATTAGCACAACTTTGGCCAGGCACGTGGCTCACGCCTGTAATCCCAGCACTTCGGGAGGCCAAGCAGGGCGGATCACGAGATCAGGAGATCCAGACCATCCTGGCTAACATGGTGAAACCCCGTCTCTAATAAAAATACAAAAAATTAGCCGAGCATGGTGACGGGCGCCTGTAGTCCCAGCTACTCGGGAGGCCGAGGCAGGAGAATGACGTGAACCCGGGAGGCGGAGCTTGCAGTGAGCCAAGGTTGCACCACTGCACTCCAGCCTGGGCGACAGAGAGAGACTCTGCCTCAAAAAAAAAAAAAAAAAATTAGCACAACTTGAGTGGTTTAAAACAATGCAAGTTTATTACCCTACAGTTAGGTCCGAAGTCCAAAAATGGGCCTCATGGGTCTAAAATCAAGGAAGGTGTAAGCAGGGCTGTGCTCCTTCTGGAGGCTCCAACGGAGAGTCTGTTTCCTTACCTTTTCCAACTTCTAGAGTCCCCTGTATTCCTTGGCTCATGGCTCCTTCCCTCTTCAAGCCAGCAGTGCAGCCTCTCCCAATCTTTCTCTTATGCCGACACTCACTCTCCTGCCTGTCTTTCGCTTTTAAGGACCCTGTGATAACAGTGGGCCGGGCCGGGGTCAGTGGCTCATGCCTGTAATCTCGGCATTTTGGGAGGACAAGGCGGGCAGATAACTTGAGGTCAGGAGTTCGAGGCCAGCTTGGCCAATATGGTGAAACCCCGTCTCTACCAAAAATACAAAAATTAGGCCAGGCTTGGTGGCTCATGTCTGTAATCCCAGCACTTAGGGAGGCCGAGGGGGGCAGATCATGAGGTCAAGAGATCGAGACCATCCCGGTCAACATGGTGAAACCCCATCTCTACTAAAAATACAAACAATTAGCTGAGCGTGGTGACATGCGCCTATAGTCCCAGCTACTCGGGAGTCTGGGGCAGGAGAACTGCTTGAACCGGGAGGCAGAGGTTACAGTGAGCCGAGATGACACCACTGCACTCCAGCCTGGTGACACAGTAAGACTGCGTCTCAAAAAAAAAAAAAAAAAAAATACAAAAATTAGCTGGGCATGGCGGCGGGCGCCTGTAATCCCAGTTACGTGGGAGGCTGATGCATGAGAATCGCCTGAACCCAGGAGGTAGAAGTTGCAGTGAGCTGAGAACATGCCGCTGCACTCCAGCCTAGGCGACAAGAGCAAGACCCTGTCTAAAAACAAAACAAAAAAAAAGATTTAAGGTGATATATCCACACATGGCTTTTTTTTTTTTTTTTTTTTGAGACAGGGTCTCACTCTGTTGCCCAGGCTGGAGTGCAGTTGTACGATCAGGGCTTACTGCCACCTAGATCTCCTGGGCTCAAGCACTCCTCCCACCTCAGCCTCCCAAGTAGCTGGGACCACAGGCTCAAGCCACCATGCCTGGCTTTTTTTATTATTATTTGTATTTTTTGTAGAGACGGGGTTTCACTATGTTGCCCAGGCTGCTCTTGAACTCCGGGACTCAAGCAATCCTCCTGCCTCGGTCTCCCAAAGCCCTGGGATTACAGGTGTGAGCCACCGAGCCCAACTGGAATTCTATTACACAATACAAAGAAACTTCAAAAACTTCATGCTAAATTAAAGCAGCCAGATACAAAAGCAACACGTGGTGTAATGCCACTGATAGACAATTTCCAGAAAGGGCAAACCTATGGAATCAGAAAGCGGATCACTGGCTGCCTGGGACTGGGGCAAGGGCAGGGATGAACTGCAGATGGGCTGGAGGAGACTTTCAGAGGTGATGGAAATGTTCAAAACCCATGCCGGAGTGATGGTTGTGTAACTCTATACATTTGGTTTTTTTTAAATCAATGGTTTACATATTTTTTTTTTTTTTGAGACGGAGTCTCACTCTGTCACCCAGGCTAGAGTGCAGTGGTGTGATCTCAGCTCACTGCCAGCTCTGCCTCCCGGGTTCATGCCATTCTCCTGCCTTAGCCTCCTGAGTAGCTGGGACTACAGGCACCCGCCACCACACCTGGTTAATGTTTTGTATTTTTAGTAGAGACAGGGTTTCACTGTGTTAGAAAGGATGGTCTGGATCTCCTGACCTCGTGATCCGCCTGCCTTGGCCTCCCAAAGTGCTGGGATTACAGGCATGAGCCACCGCGCCTGGCCAGTTTACATACTTTCAATAGATGTATGCTATATAAATTGTACTTCAATAAAGCTGTTCAAAAAATTGTGGTAGACAACGTACCTATTCAGCTCTTCTTTCTCAATCTGATTCATATTCAAAACTTCCTAGTCCCCCAAATCCAAATATATCAAGCATCAAAGCATCCTCATCCAATGTGGCCACAAAATGTAGATTGCTACAACGAGGCAAAGTCTTGGGCCACCTGGGACCTAAGCTCCCATCCTTGCCACATCACACCAGGGCCTCAACATACCTGGACAGAATGCTCTACATAGTTATTCATTTTCCTAAATTTGATCAGGAAAAAGCAGTGAAATTCATAATATTTCTAAATTTCTCATAAAAGGCCCCTCCTCTCAAAGAAGCACACTGCAGACCCCAACGGTAAACCTCATGCAAACACCTAATGATCACCATTAGCCCTAGTAAACACCTAAGGCATATTGAGCACTTATTCTCCTAAACTTTACATAGACTAAAAAAACTCTATGAGATACATAATTATTGTTATTCCCATTTTACAGATGAAACAACTGAGACTCAGAAAGGTAAAGTTATTTTCCCAAGATCACACAGCTAGTAAGCAGCAGAGCCTGGGTGTGAACCCAGCTCCTCAATGGACTCCTGCGTCCTGGCTCCTAACAAATAATCCCTGCCATTTCACCACAAGAGGAGCTCCATTCAGCTATAAGCAACATGATGTCATAAAATGGTTTCCAGCAATGGAGGTGAAATGCCTTGTTTCCTAACTGCACCATTTCAAAAGTTTTCTCAACATCAGGATGTGGTAACTTTCTCAAGAAAGAAAAGAACTTTGAAGCCAGGGGATTCCCCCAAAAATAAGCTGCATGTCTTCGCAACATTCACTGAGTGACCCCAGAAATAACTGCATTCTGTCCCCTACGACATGTGGCATCGTTTTTGGTTTTTTTAACCACAAATCTTCCAACCATTCCACAGCTTTATTGCCTAGAACCATTAGGTGAAATGGGTGGATCCGGTTCAAAACTGCCTCCTCTCACTTACAACCTGCAAGACCATGAACACATTAATATCAGTGAATCTTTGTTTCTCTGTCAATAAAAATGGGAGAATTTTTTTTTTCTTTTTTTTTTTTGAGATGGAGTCTTGCTTCTTCACCCAGGCTGGACTGCAGTGGTGTAATCCTGGCTCACCGCAACCTCCACCTCCTGGATTCAAGCAATTCTCCTGCCTCAGCCTCCCCAGTAGCTGGGATTACAGGCATCACCACCACGCCTGGCTAATTTTTGTATTTTTAGCAGAGACGGGGTTTCACCATGTTGGCCAGGCTGGTCTCGAACTCCTGACCTCAAGTGATCCGCCCGCCTTGGCCTCCCAAAGTGCTGGGATTACAGGCCTTGAACCACCACACCCGGCCCCTAAAATAGGAGAATTAACTCCAAAAACTCACATGGTTGTTGTAAGGATTAAAACAGCCCTATTTATCTCAAGTGTCCAGCAGACAGCCTGACCCATTACGTATTACTTTCTTCTTCCTTTAACCACCCACCCACTTTAGCCCTCACGCTGCCATCCCCCAGCCCCCAGTTCTATTTCAGGAAGCTCCTCCATCTCTCTGTGCTTCTCAAGAGTTTCTAAACTTCAGGATTCCCACCTTGATGTTGCTACTCCTGAAAATGCAGATTATATACAAGAGCATTTACGCAAATGCACAGCAACCCTGATACACGATTTGAATCCAAATCCATGTCACTGTTTAAGAAATAGATTGGCCAAGCACAGTGGCTCACATCTGTAATCACAGCACTTTGGTAGGCCAAGCTGGGCGGACCACCTGAGGTAAGGAGTTCAAGACCAGCCTGACCAACATGGAGAAACCCCATCTCTACTAAAAATACAAAATTAGCCGGGCATGGTGGCGCATGCCTGTAATCCCAGCTACTCAGGAGGCTGATTGAAGGAGAATCGCTTGAACCTGGAAGGCGGAAGTTGCAGTGAGCCGAGATCGTGCCAGCCTTGGCAACAAGAGCGAAACTCCATCTCAAAAAAAAAAAAAAAAAAAAAAACAGAAATAGATTAGTTCCACGCCAAGCACGGTGGCTCACGCCTGTAATCCCAGCACTTTGGGAGGCCAAGGCAGGTGGATCACCTGAGGTCAGGAATTCAAGACCAGCCTGGCCAACATGGTGAAACAACTGTCTCTATTAAAAATACAAAGATTAGCCGGGCGTGGTAGTGGGCGCCTGTAACCCCAGCTACTTGGGAAGCTGAGGCAGAAGAATCACTTGAACCCAGGAAGCAGAAGTTGCAGTGAGCCAAGACTAAGCCATTGCACTCCAGGCAACGAGAGTGAAACTACACCGTCTCAAAAAAAAAGATCAGTTCTAAAGCTGGCAAGTTCTAAAGGAGCTGTGATGCTCCATTCCAACACAAACTAGAAAACTTACTTTTAAATAAAATTATCTGCACCACTCCCTCTGGGTCTCTATATGAACGGCTCATGTTTCTATCACGCTAATGATCACTTTTGAACAATATTTGCATTTTTCTTTCATGTACTGACTCAAAAGTTCTCAACTCTGACTGCATATTAAAATCATCAGGGGAGCTTAGAAAAATATATAGATAGATACCCAGGTCCCACCCTAAATTCTTATTTCAAAGGTCTAGAATGGATCAGAAAAGGGTAGTTAAGTTTCCCTGGTGATTGCAATGCACAGCCAGGGTCAGGACACCCACACCTGTTGGGCAGGTCTTCTTTAATTCATCCTTGCATCCCCATCAGCTGGAGTGGCTCTTACACATAGTAAGCGTCTCATAATTGCTCCTGGCACAAATTAATAACCACTGGATTTTAGACTCCACTGATTATATTAATTCATTACAATATTTACTGAGGGTGTACGATGTACCAGGCACTGTTCCAGGCATAGTGTTCAAGTCAATTGTCATCATTAAAACGACGGAGGCCGGGCGCAGTGGCTCTTGCCTGTAATCCCAGCACTCTGGGAGGCCAAGGCTGACGGATCACCTGAGGTTGGGAGTTCAAGACCAGCCTGGCCAACATGGCACAACCTCGTCTCTACTAAAAAGACAAAATTAGCCTGGGGTGGTGGCAGGCGCCTGTAGTCCCAGCTACTTGGGAGGCTGACAGGAGAATCGCTTGAACCTGGGAGCGGAGGTTGTTCACACCGCTGCACTCCAGCCTGGGCAACAAGAGCGAAACTCTGTCTCCAAAACAAACAAAAAACAAACAAAAAAAACACCAACGCAACCGACTACTTCCAGGAGGCTGAGGTGGAAGGATTCTTTGAGGCCAAGAGTTTTGAGAACAGCCTGAGCAACATAGCAAGGCCGTCCCCTCCCACTCCCCCGTTTAAAAAAATAATAAAATAGCCCGGCGAGGTGACTCACGCCTGTAATCCCAGCACTTTGGGAGGCCGAGGTGGGTGGATCACAAGGTCAGGAGTTCAAGACGAGCCTGGCCAAGATGGTGAAATCCCCGTCTCTACTAAAAATACAAAAATTGGGCGTAGTGTCGGGCACCTGTAATCCCAGCTACTTGGGAGGTTGAGGCAGAGAATTGCTTGAACCGGGGAGGCGGAGGTTGCAGTGAGCCGAGATCTCGCCACAGCACTCCAGCGTGGGCAACAGTGAGACTCCGTCTCAATAATAATAATAATAATAAACGCAAAACAGAGAAGGGAGGAGTGAGGGAACTATCTTTGGGTCAGACAATCCGGAGTTCAATCTCCATTTTGCAGTCTTCCCTACAGCCCTTAACCTCCGTAACCTCCAGTTTCCTTCTCTGGGTAGTATCAGTGAGGCCTCTTCATCGGAGGATTCAGGAAGCCAGGGACAAAGACCCCACAAAATGGCCGCCAGCACCATTCTTTTTTTTTAAATTCCACTGACACCTGGTGAAGCCACCCTTATGGTTCACTCCACCCGCTGCGTCTCCTGTTCCGAGCAACTGACGCTGCAATAAGCGGCCGCCACCGGGAAGTGCCCAGAGAAGACCAGACACCCGAGGAAGGGCGGAGCAGAGCGGCCGCAGGCCCCGCCCAATACCGCGCTCAGCCTCCCCCGGGCTCCAGCCTCACCTGCTCGGCCTGTGGAAATGCACATCTCCAGGCCCCGCCCCCCAGAACTGATTGGCGGGTCTAGGCGGGGGCCGGGAAATCCGCATTTGCACCAGCGCCCACCCCCGTCCTTCCCACCCCCGCCCCTCACGCCCAGGTAAGTCTATGGCAGGCGATGCGAGAGGCCCGCAAACCTCAACGGGTCACGCTGCCATCCTCCGAACAGGAAGACGGCGAGGCGCAAAATACCAACCCGTCCCCTCTTCCCAAATGCGGGAAAACCCTCGACTGTTCCGCGCCTAAGCTGCCCTCAGGGTCTCCTACTGTGGGAAGGGCACAGCAGGTGGCAGCCCCTGTCCCAGCTGTGGGATTCCTTCCCCCAAATTGTGGGGGGAGAACACAAGGGGTAGTGTCACCAAGCGGCCAGTAGGAGCCCCTCCCACCCTCCTGCGACTGCTGGTTCGGGTCCACCCGGGGCGGAGGGGGAAGGGGCCACCGGAGAGCAGGTGGTCTCGGCGCAGCCTCCTGGGGCTGGGACCCAGGGGCGCTGATGGGGTACCCCGCGGCGTAGGCCGTGCCCCGCTAAAAGCTGAGCATATCTGAGCTCCCAAGTAATGCTCCAAGCGCAGAGCTCGGTGTGACACTGACCAAATCGTTACCTCAGATATTAATTACGGGCAGATATTAATTACGGAACAATAAAACGGTGAGAAAGCACGGCTGATCCGAATTCCCCGAGTGTGTAAACAGCGCTGGGGCGGGCCCGGCTTCTCGGGGTTTCTAAAGGAAGGTGGGCAAGGAGGCCCAGGCAACCGGGCGCTCGAACCCCAAAGGGCCGGCATCAGGCTAGGTGCCGCCCGGGGCTGAAGCGCAGGGACCCCCTCCCCACCTCCCCAGCCCTGCCCCGGGCTCATGGCGCCGGGAGCGGCGCGCGGCCAACCTGTCAGGCCCGGCCAGGCTGGCCCGAGCGCCGGGCTCCGGGAGGCGCGGACAAAGGAAAACGCGGGCCCGGGCCCACTCACCCGGCGCGAGGCCTGCTGTCCATCCGCTTCTTCTGGCGCACCGGCTGCAGCGGGATGTTGTCCGTCATGTCGGCGGCGCCGCCTGCCTTGGCCGCCGCGCCCCCCGCGCCGCCTGGGCCGCCGCCCGGTCCGGCCTCCGCGCCGCCGCCCGCCGGCGCCGCGCCGCCCCGGGGGAGGAGGCGGCGGCAGCGGGCGGGCCGGGCCCGCAGCGAGGGGGCGAGCTCGCGAGCGCCGGGCCACGCGCGGAGCCGCCCGCGCGGCCCGACCGACGGACACGGGCGCACCATGGGCCCGAGCTCCGCGCTGCGCCCGCTCGCTCCGCGCCGCGCCTGCCACGGGGGGCGGCCGGGCCGTGTCCGCGCCGCCGCGACCGCTGCAGTGTCCCCGCCCCCGGCCCGCGCCGCGCGCCCCCCACGCGCGCCCACCCGGCCACGCGCCCCCCGCCCACGCCCGCCGTGCGCGCACCCTGCCGCCGCACCCCCCGCAAAATCCTACATTCACAATCACATCCCAGCCCTACACACGCGCGCTGTGACACTCATCCCCACCAACATCTGACATGCACAATCACAGGGGCACCCGGTCACGCTCACCCCATCAGTCAGTCATTCTCACTCACTCTTGCACCAACGTGCATATTCACGCCCAGGCCCTACACACATACACCTGCCACTGCTCACTGCCTGCAACATCCAACATTCACAATCACATGTGAGTCCTGCACACACACATAACACGCTCACCCTCCTGTTGGTCACCATCATCCATGCACCCAGTTTCTCAAGCCTCACACCCACTTGCCCGCAGAAATCACAGTCACACAGGGACCCTCAGCTTGTCAGACTCCTTCACCCTCTGACCTTCACCATCCTCACCCTCATTCTCTATCTGGATTCTGGGAACTCACCATGACACACACGCACCTGCCTCTTTCATCCAAACACCCTTCAATAATCTGAACACCCTCATTCTCACACCAGCCACTTTCTTGGGCTTGCACATGGGCCCTACTCTCAGGCCTCAGTCACCCTGCATTACCTGTCACTGTGATTCACGGTCTCACACACACACCTATCTCCACCGCAGCCCACATCCACACTCACTTCCACACCCTCCCACACAGTGTCTAGGACCCATGAACTTTTCAAAGGCCTGATAAAGTTATGAGAGCAGGAAAAAAAAAAAAAACAGTGGGAAGGAACAAAGTGAGAGAGTTTAAAAATCAATATGTAACTAAAGAGCCTGAAAATGTAATACCACGTAAACTAAAGCTGACTTTTACATAGTTATATCTAATGACCGATCATGTTGGACGCCGTTTCTTTTTTCTTTTTGAAACAGAATCTCCCTCTGTCGCCCAGGCTGGAGTGCAGTGGCAAAATCTCAGCTCACTGCAACCTCCGCCTCCCAGGTTCAAGCAATTCTCCTGCCTCAGCCACCCGGGTAGCTGGGTTATAGATGTGCCTGGCTAATTTTTGTATTTTTAGTAGAGATGGGGTTTCACCATGTTAGCCAGACTGGTCTCGAGCTCCTGGCCTCATGTGATCTGTCCACCTCAGCCTCCCAAAGTGCTGGGCTCTTCCTTGGCATTTGCTAAATGCCATAGAGATCTAATTGGGACGAAGGAAGAGCATCCGGCCCAGTCCACCTTTCCAACTCTCACCAGAAGCCTTTCCCTGCTCC
The DNA here is from genome assembly GCF_028878055.3 of Symphalangus syndactylus. Classification (NCBI taxonomy): domain Eukaryota; kingdom Metazoa; phylum Chordata; class Mammalia; order Primates; family Hylobatidae; genus Symphalangus; species Symphalangus syndactylus. The sequence goes on along the minus strand of NC_072446.2, from coordinate 20,779,757 downwards.
CATGGGCCACTGCGCTTGGCCCTTTTCTGTTGTTTTATTTTTTTGTTTTTTTAACGTAGTGCTAACTGCCAGCAAGTGGATGCCTTTTGTGTTTGCTATCATACAGGATGGAGCCACCAAATATCCCAGTGTCTGAGGCGGATCTCAAACCAAGAAGTGTGACTTATCTCATGCCTCAGAGAAGTTCCTCAAGAAAAGAAGCATGTCATTAGTAATTGCTGCATTGCACCTTTGGAGAGGAAATAGCATTCTCCAGCCAACAGGCCTGGTGTGCCTTGCTTCCTGCTGTCTCTTCTACATCTAAAATGATGCTTCATACATAGCATGGCACAAGTTGGCACTCAATAAAGGCTTCTTGCGTGGAAGAAGCGTAAACACCCTGACACACCAATTATGGCATCAGTGTGGGTCACACCATCTCCCATCTGCTTTGCTAGACATCCCCCTTTCAAACTCCACACCCTCTTCTCAACCCCACTACTACACAGGGTACAAGAGAAGACCGAGGAGGCCGGGCGCGGTGGCTCACACCTGTAATCTTGACACTTTGGGAGGCCTAGGTGGGCGGATCACTTGAGGTCAGGCATTCAAGATCAGCCTGGCCAACATGGTGAAACCCCATCTCTACTAAAATACAAAAATACAAAAATATTTAAAAATCACCCGGGCGTGGCCGGGCGCAGTGGCTCACGCCTGTAATCCCAGCACTTTGAGAGGCCAATGCAGGCAGATCACGAGGTCAGGAGTTGGAGACCAGCCTGGCCAACATAGTGAAACCCTGTCTCTACTAAAAATACAAAAACTTAGCCAGGCATGGTGGCAGGCACTGGTAATCTCAGCTACTCAGGAGGTTGAGGCAGGAGAATTGCTTGAATCCGGGAGGCGGAGGTTGCAGTAAGCCGAGATAATGCCATTGCACTCCAGCCCAGGCAACAGTGCGAGACTCCGTTTCAAAAAAAAAAATTAAAAGTCCTACTTCTATGATATGAATATTCACAGTTTTCCCTAATTCAAGAATGAATACAAGAGCATTATCAATGATCATCCCTGAAAGATTCCAGGTAGGTTTTTAAAATACAATTTAATTAGCAGGATTTTTTGTTTTAGTAGTTTTCAATTTATAGAAAACGTAAGCAATTAGCACAGAGAGTTTCATATGTCCCCATCCTATATCCATGTCCCCAGTCATGGGGACAGTTTCCCTTATTAACATTTTGTGGTACATCCAGGTGGATCTTAAATATTTCATTGTTTTTGTTTTGTCAATACTCTCTACTTTTTCTCTAGCAAAACGTGTTGCTTTTGCAATAATTTTTTCTTTAAATAAGTTTTTAAAAGATGAAGGAGCCCACTGTTAACCTTCAAAGGTACTAACACTCTCATATGGAAAGAGAGGGGGAAATTGTAGGTGGTTTTTTTTGTTTGGTTTTTTGCCTTTTTACTTTCCAAATTTTATTTATTTATTTATTTATTTTTTTGAGATGGAGCCTCACTCTGTCGCCCAGGCTGGAGTACAGTGGCACAATCTCGGCTCACTGCAAGCTCCTCCTCCCGGGTTCACGCCATTCTCCTGCCTCAGCCTCCCGAGTAGCTGGGACTATAGGCGCCCACCACCATGCCTGGCTAATTTTTTGTATTTTTAGTAAGGACGGGGTTTCACCGTGTTAGCCAGGATGGTCTCGATCACCTGACCTCGTGATCCACCCACCTAGGCCTCCCAAAGTGCTGGGATTACAGGCGTGAGCCACTGCGCCTGGCCTTTACTTTCCAAATTTTCTTTAGTACACTTTTATAATCAGAGGAGAAAATACATTTTTAAAAAAACTCCTTTTTGTTTTCATTTTTATTATTTTTTGAGACAGCATCTCACTCTGCTGCCCAGGCTGGAGTGCAGTGGCGTGATCTCAGCTCACTGCAACCTCCGCCTCCCAGGTTCAAGCGATTCTCCCGCCTCAGCCTCCTGAGTAACTGGGACTACAGGCACACACCAACATGACCGGCTAATTTTTGTATTTTTAGTAGAGAAGAGGTTTCACCATGTTAGCCAGGCTGGTCTCAAAGTCCTGACCTCAGGTGATCCACCTGCCTCGCCTTCCTAAGTGCTGGGATTATAGGCATGAGCCACTGTGCCTGGCCGCTTTTATTTTAAGAGAGAGTCTTGCTCTGTTGTAGCTGGGACTACAGGTATGCACTGCATGCCAGGCTAATTTATTGTATTTTTTGTAGAGACAAGGTTTCACTATGTTGCCTAGGCTGGTCTTGACCTCCTGGGCTCAAGCCATCCTCCTGCCTTGACCTCTTAGTGTCCTGGGATTACAGGTGTGAGCCACTGCACCAGGCCAAAACTCCTTTTCAGCAAGATAATCCCTCAGGAAGGGACGCACCTGCAGGGTTAGATCTCATCTTGAGAGAGAATCAGATGCCTGCTTGGGAGAAGCGAGACACCCAAGGGATCACCAGAGCGGTGCCAGGGTCTGGGAGAGGGGCAAGGCTGGGGGAAGTGATGAGATGTGAGAGGTTAATCTGAGGCCCCCTTCTGAGGATACAGCACCCCTCTTCCTGACACAGCACTACCTTCTGCCCAGGAATAGTCACCTCATGGTTCTGCTTCCTCAGGAAAAACCCCTTGACAATCCTCTCCATCCAATAGGCCCTGGGTACAGTGCACCCCTGACTCCTAGGTACATGGAGTGGAAAGGTCCTGGAGGGATAAGCCAATCTAGTCTGACTTCTACTTTCCAGAAATCAGAGAGACTGTGGCCCACAGAGGTCATGTCACATGCCTCTATGTCACATGCCATCCATGACTGATGGATGGCCAGCTGGAGCCGGAATATACCTTGAAACTCTCATCTTGGTCCACCGTGAAGCCTTATGTTCATAGACCTCCAAGGCCACTCCTGCTTTATTATTTATTTGTTTGTTTGTTTGTTTGTTTGGAGACGGAGTCTCACTCTGTTGCCCAGGCTGAAGTGCAGTGGCATGATCTCATCTCACTACAAGCTCCAACTCCCAGGTTCAAGCAATTCTCCCACCTCGGCCTCCCAAGTAGCTGGGATTACAGGCGCACACCACTACACCCGGCTAATTTTTGTATTTTTAGTTGAGACGGGTTTTTGCCATGATGGCCAGCCTGGTCTCGAGCTCCTGGCCTCAGGTAATCCACCCGCCTCAGCCTCCCAGAGTGCTGGGATTACAGGTGTGAGCCACTGCGCCCTGCCCCACTGCTACTTTGGACCTGCTGTGAAGGAGTGTTTGGTGGTAAGTGGGCAAGAAGTCAAGGGTAAGGGCAGTGATGAGAGATGGAGGAGGCAGGGGAAATGGGAATAAACAATAAATATGCTTTGGGTAAACTCAGGCTGAGAATGAGAAAATAAGATCCTTTTAGCGCCTACAATTCTCTCTCCATGAATTCTCTCTGAATAAACATTCTAGGTATCCCCCAAAGCAGTTTCCCTACTTTGGCACTATTGACATTTGGGCTGAATATTTATCATGGGGGACTGTGCTATGCATTATAGGAAATTTAGCAGCACTCTCGGTTGCTACCCACTAAATGTCAGTAGCTGCCTCACACCAGCTGTGACAACCACAAATGTTTTCAGACATTGTGAAATGTCCCCTGGGGAGACAAAGTTGTCCCTAGTTAAGAGCCACTGGGCTAGAATGTGATGTTAAATCATTTTAAAATCTCTAATAAGACTGTGTATGTGTGTGTGTGTGTGTCTTTTTTTTTTTTGAGACAGAGTCTCCCTCTGTCACCTGGGCTGGAGTGCAGTGGCACCATCTTGGCTCACTGCAACCTTCGCTTCCCGGGTTCAAGTGATTCTCCTGTCTCAGTGCCCCGAGTAGCTGGGATAACAGGTGTGTGCCTCCAAGCCCGGCAAATTTTTGTATTTTTAGTAGAGATGGGGTTTCACCGTGTTGGCAAGGCTGCTCTTGGACTTCTGGCCTCAAGTGATCCTCCCGCCTTGGCCTCCCAAAGTGCTGAGATTACAAGCCTGGTGTGAGCCACTATGCCCAGCCAACTGTGTCTCTCTCTAGCACTTACCAATCCAATCCTTTCCCAGCCCTTTGATTTTTGTTTTTTTGGGAAAGAAAAAGAACGTCTTAGGTTGAGAACTTTCCATAAACAACAATATCTAGCTAAAATTTAATAATATTCTGGGCTGTGTGTGTATTTTTGAGATAGTTGGCCAGGCACGGTGGCTCACGCCTGTAATCCCAGCACTTTGGGAGGCCGAGGCGGGCAGATCACGAGGTCAGGAGATCGAGACCATCCTGGCTAACACAGTGAAACCCCGTCTCTACTAAAAATACAAAAAATTAGCTGGGCATGGTGGTGGGCACCTGTAGTCCCAGCTACTCAGAAGGCTGAGGCAGGAGAATGGCGTGAACCTGGGAGGCGGAGCTTGCAGTGAGCCGAGATCGTGCCACTGCACTCCAGCCTGGGCGACACAGCAAGACTCGGTCTGAGATAGTCTTGCTCTGTCCCGCCCAGGCTAGAGTGCAGTAGCGCGATCATGGCTCACTGCAACCTTGGCCGCCCATGCTCAAACTATCCTCCCACCTCAGTCCCCCAGGAAGCTGGAACTACAGGCATTCACCACCATGCCCAACTAATTTCTGAAATTTTTTTGTAGAGACTGGGTTTTGCCATGTTGCCCAGGCTGGTCTCAAACTCCTGAGCGCAAATGAGCCTCCTGTGTCAGCCTCCCAAAGTGCTGGGATTAGAGGCGTGAGCCACTACATCCAAAAATATTCTGTTTTTACCTCCAAAAAGGGCACTAAGAAGGCTAGGGGGAAAAAAATCAACAGATGTCCAATCATTCCGTCAAGCAGTCTTCACTAAACACCTATAATGGTCTATGCATAGAGGGTACAGTCAGACGCAGCCCGTTTCAAGGAGATGACATCCTAGTGAAGGTCGTTAAAAACTTTGAAAGCATCGGCCAGGAGCAGTGGCTCACACCTGTAATCCTGGCACTTTGGGAGGCCGAGGGGGGCAGATCACCTGAGGTCGAGAGTTCAAGACCAGCCTGACCAACATGGAGAAACCCCGTCTCTACTAAAAATACAAAATTAGCCGAGCGTGGAGGCGCATGCCTATAATCCCAGCTACTGGGGAGGCTGAGGCAGGAGAATTGCTTGAACCCAGGAGGCAGAGGTTGTGGTGAGCCAAGATTGCGCCACTGCACTCCAGCCTGGGCAACAAGAGCAAAACTCTGTCTCAAAAAAAAAAAAAAAAAAAAAAAAAAGGCCGGGCGCGGTGGCTCACACTTGTAATCCTAGCACTTTGGGAGGCCGAGGCGGGCGGATCACGAGGTCAGGAGATCGAGACCACGGTGAAACCCCGTCTCTACTAAAAATACAAAAAATTTAGCCGGGCATGGTGGCGGGCGCCTGTAGTCCCAGCTACTCGGAGAGGCTGAGGCAGGAGAATGGCATGAACCCAGGAGGCGGAGCTTGCAGTGAGCCGAGATTGCGCCACTGCACTCCAGCCTGGGCGACAGAGCGAGACTCCATCTCAAAAAAAAAAAAAAAAAAATTGAAAGCATCAAAAAGATGACTTGATAGCTTGCCTTAACATACCCTTCCAGGTTCCCTGTGTCTTTCATCGTCCTTGAGCTATTTTACAACTCTATAAATTGTAGAAAACTGATAATTATGCAAATGATTCTTGTCCATAGAAATGCAAATGTATTTTGCCAGTGGAATGCAGTTATTGCCTGTGGATATTGATCATGTTTTGCATCTGTTTTTAAGTTCTTTTCACCATTCCTAATTGCCAGCAATTTAGGAGCTCATTTTAAATTCTCCTCTGAATCAACTGTAAATTTGTGGTTTTTTTTGTTTTTGTTTTGTTTTGTTTTTTTCTTTTTTTTTTTTTTTTTTGAGACGGAGTCTATCTCTGTCGCCCAGGCTGGAGTGCAGTGGCGCGATCTCGGCTCACTGCAAGCTCCGCCTCCCGGGTTCACGCCATTCTCCTGCCTAAGCCTCTCCAAGTAGCTGGGACTACAGGCGCCCGCCACCACACCCGGCTAAATTTTTTGTATTTTTAGTAGAGACGGGGTTTCACCGTGGTCTCGATCTTCTGACCTCGTGATTCGCCCGCCTCGGCCTCCCAAAGTGCTGGGATTACAAGCGTGAGCCACCGCGCCCGGCCTATAAATTTGTTAATAATTCTTTGATGTGTGTTCATTTTATACAGGCATACCTGACAGATATTGTGGGTTTGGCTCCAGATGAAAAAAGAAAACAACTTTTATCTCAGGAATGCAAGTGTTTTTAAATTATCAGGCCCAGAGAGACATTAAAATGAAGCAGCAATCACGTTTTACTCCCTCCTTTGAGCTATGTATTCATCTCCTGAAACTGCTCGTTACTGCCACAAGTAGCTAGAAATTAACCTAATAATGCTGCACCAGACACTATAACCCACACTCCATAGGTTAACAATGTATAGTCAATTACTAATCAATATTATTTCTGTAAACCAGTGAGAATTTCTGATGATCAAGTTTTTATCAGCCCACTCCCTGTCCGCTATTTTCCCCTTTAAAAACTTTAGGAGGCCGAGGAATTAGGATTCCTTGACCGTCTGTACAAAAAATAAAAGAATTAGCTAGGCCATGGTGACACGCGCCTTTAATGCCGGCTACTTGGAAAGCTAAGGTGGAAGGATTGCTTGAGTCTAGGAGGCTGAGGCTATAGTGAGCCATGATTGTGCCACTGCACTCCAGACTGGGTGACAGAGCGAAACCTTGTCAAATAAATAAATAGGCCAGACTCAGTGGCTCATGCCTGTAATCCCAGCACTTTGGGAGGCCAAGATGACAGGATCACTTGAGCCTGAGAGTTCAAGACCTGCTTGGGCAATATAGTGAGGCCTTGTCTCTACAAAAAATACAAAAATTAGCTGGGCACGGTGGTACACGCCTGTAGTCTCAGCTACTCAGGAGACTGAGGTGGGCAGATTGCTTGAGCCTAGGAGGTTGAGGTTGCAGCGAGCCATGTTCGCATCACTGCACTCCAGCCTGGGTGACAGGGTCTTGCTCTGTCACCCAGGCTGGAGGGCAGTGATCAATCAATCAGTCAATCAACCAATCTGTTGGTAACAAAAGCCATACAGAAGTCATATCCAAGGTTACTTGGGGCTGAGTCTTCCAAGCAGCTGTCCTCACTTTGGCTCAAGTAAACTCTAAATTGTATTTTGGGCCTCAGCCTCTTCCTTTTAGATCAACACAGACCACAATGATAAAGCAAATATTGCAATAAAGCAAGTCACATGACTTTGGTTTCCCAATGTATATAAAAGCTACGTTTACACTGTATCCTGTTAAGTGTGTAATGGCATTATATCTAAAAAACAACGTACAGGCCGGCCACGGTGGCTAATGCCTATAATCCCAGCACTTTGGGAGGCTGAGGCAGGTGAATCATGAGGTCAGGACTTCGAGACCAGCCTGGCCATCATGGTGAAACCCCATCTCTACTAAAAATACAAAAAATTAGCTGGGCGTAGTGGCAGGCACCTGTAATCCCAGCTATTCGGGAGGCTGAGGCAGGAGAATTGCTTGAACCCGAGAGGCGGAGGTTGCAGTAAGCCGAGATCGCGCCACTGTACTCCAGCCTGGGCGACAGAGTGAGACTCCATCTCAGGAAAAACAAAAAACAAACCAAAAAAAAAATGTACATACCTTAGTAATAAATTGCTTTATTGTTAAAGATGTTGATGAGCTTCTGAGCCTTCTGGAGTTGTAATCCTTTTGCCCATGAAGGATCTTACCTTGATGGTGATGGCTGTTCACTGATCAGGGTGGTGGTTGCTGAAGGTTGGGATGACTATGCCACTTTCTTAAAAATAAGACAACAATGATGTTGGCTATATTGATTCTTTTTTTCTTCTTCTTCTTCTTTTTTTTTTTTTTTGAGACGGAGTCTTGCTCTGTCACCCAGGCTGGAGTGCAGTGGAATGATCTTGGCTCAATGCAAGCTCCACCTCCTGGGTTCACGCCATTCTCCTGCCTTAGCCTCCCGAGTAGCTGGGACTACAGGCGCCCGCCAACACGCCCGGCTAATTTTTTGTATTTTTAGTAGAGACGGGGTTTCACCGTGTTAGCCAGGACGGTCTCGATCTCCTGACCTCGTGATCCGCCCGCCTCGGCCTCCCAAAGTGCTGGGATTACAGGCTTGAGCCACCGCTCCTGGCCTTATATTGATTCTTTATCTGAGATTTCTCTGTAACTTGTGATACTGTTTGAAAATATTTTACCCACAACAGGCTGGGCGCAGTGGCTCACGCCTGTAAGCCCAGCACTTTGGGAGGCCGAGGCGGGTGGATCATGAGGTCAGGAGATCGAGACTATCCTGGCTAACACGGTGAAATCTCGTCTCTACTAAAAATACAAAAAAAATTAGTCGGGCGTGGTGGCGGACGCCTGTAGTCCCAGCTACTTGGGAAACTGAGGCAGAAGAACCACTTGAACACGGGAGGCAGAGGTTGCAGTGAGCTGAGATTGCGCCACTGCACTCCAGCCTGGGTGACAGAGTGAGACTCCGTCTCAATCTCAAAAAACACTTTCTTTGCTCATCTGTAAGAAGCAGTTCTTTATTCATTCAAGTTTTCTCCTAAGATTGCCACCATTCAGTCACATCTTCAAGCTTCACTGCTAATTCCAGCTATCTTGCTCTCTCCATCACATCTGCAGTTACTTCCTCCGCTGAATTTTCTTGTTTGTAAAGACAGGATTTCACTGTGTTGACTGGGTTGGTCTTGAACTCCTGGCTCTCAAGCCATCCTCCTCGGCCTCCCAAAGTGCTGGGATTACAGGCATAAGCCATGGTGCCTGGCTCCTTCACTGAAGTCCTGAACCCATCAAAGTCATCCATGAGGGTTGGAAGCCACTTCTTCGAAACTCCTGTTTATGTTGATATTTTGACCTTCTCCCATGAATTACCAATGTTATTAACAACATCGAGAATGGTGAATCCTTTCCAGGAGGTTTTCACTTTACTTTGCCCAGACCCATCAGAGAAATAACAAACTACGGCAGCTTACAAAATGTAGTATTTCTTAAATAGTAAGACCTGGAAGTTGAAACTCTCAGAGGCATTTGAACCAGAGTCATTCCATCTTGAATAGGAGCTGGGGAAAATAAGGCTGAGACCTACTGGGCTGCATTCCCAGGAGGTTAAGGCATTCTTAGTCACAGGATGAGATACGAGGTCAGCACAAGATACAGGTCATAAAGACCTTGCTGATAAAACAGGTTGCAGTAAAGAAGCCAGCTAAAACCCACCAAAACCAAGATGGCAACAAGAGTGACCTCTGGTTGTCCTCATTGCTACACTCCCAGCAGCACCATGACAGTTTACAAATGCCATGGCAACATCAGGAAGTTACCCTATATGGTCTAAAAAGGGGAGGCATGAACAATCCACCCCTTGTTTAGCATATCATCAAGAAATAACCATAAAAATGGGCAACCAGCAACCCTCAGGGCTGCTCTGTCTATGGACTAACCATTCTTTTATTCCTTTACTTTCCTAATAAACTTGCTTTCACTTTATGGACTCATCCTGAATTCTTTCTTACGTGAGATCCAAGAAACCTCTCTTAGAGTCTGGATCCAGACCCCTTACCAGTAACAAAACCACTCCTTGATCCAGACTACAAAATGAATGTTGTATTAACAGGCATGAGAAACAGTATTAATCTCAGTATTAATCTCCTTGTACATTTCCATCAGAGCTCTTGACAGATGCATTAGATGCATTGTTTTTTTGTTTTTTGAGACAGGAGTCTTCCTCTGTCACCCAGGCTGGAGTGCAGTGGCGTGATCTCAGCTCACTGCAACCTCCGCCTCCCAGGTTCAAGCAATTCTCCTGCCTCAGCCTCCTGAGTAGCTGGGATTACAGGTGCCCACCACCACGCCCAGCTAATTTTTGTATTTTTAGTAGAGACAGGGTTTCACCATGTTGGTCAGGCTGGTCTCGAACCCCTGACCTCGTGATCCACCTGCCTCGGCCTCCCAAAGTGCTGGGATTACAGACATGAGCCACCGCGCCTGGCCTAGATGCATTGTTAATGAGCAGCAGTAATTTTTGAAAGAAATCTTTTTTTTATTTTTCTGTGCAGTAGGTCTCAACAGTGGGCTTAAAATATTAAATCATGTGATAAACAGATATGCTAAACTGGGCATGGTGGCTCACACTTGTAATCCCAAAATTTTGGAAGGCCAAGGCGGGTGGATCACTTCAGGTAAGGCGTTTGAGACCAGCCTGATCAATATGGTAAAACCCCATCTCTACTAAAAATACAAAAGGCAGCGGGTGCCTGTAATCCCAGCTACTCAGGAGGCTAAGGTAAGAGAATCACTTGAACCCAGGAGACAGAGGTTGCAGTGAACTGAGATTGTGCCACTGCACGCCAGCCTGAGTGACAGAGACTCCATCTGAAAACAAAAACGAGATATGCCATCATCCAGGCTTTGTTATTCCATTTCCAGAGCACATGCAGAGTAGAAATAGCATCATTCTTAAAGGCCCTAAGATTTTTAGAATGGTAAATGAGCATTGCTTTAGCTTAATGTCACCACCTGCATTAGCCCCTAACAAGAGTCACCCTGTCCTTTGAAGCAAGGTGTTCTTTCCTTTCTAGCTATGAAAGTCCTAGATGGCATCTTCTTCCAATAGAAGACTGTCTTGTCTACTTTGAAAATCTGTTGTTTAGTGTAGCTACTGTAGTTATTGTAGCTAGATCTTCTGGATAACTTGCTGTAGCTTCTACAACAGCATTTACTGCCTTACCTTGCCTTCTTTTTTGTTTTATTTGAGACGGAGTTTCGCTCTTTTTGCCCAGGCTACAGTGCAATGGCACAATCTTGGTTCACCACAACCTCCACCTCCCGGGTTCAAGAGATTCTCCTGCCTCAGCCTCCCGAGTAGCTGGGATTACAAGCATGCGCCTCCACACCCAGCTACTTTTGTATTTTTTAGTAGAGATGGATTTTTCTCCATGATCATCAGGCTAGTCTTGAACTCCCGACCTCAGGTGATCTGCCCCCCTCAGCCTCCCAAAGTGTCAGGATTACAGGTTTGAGCCACCACGCCCAGCTGCATTTTTATATTAGGAAGATGTGTTCTTGGGCCTGGTGCGGTGGCTCATGCCTGTAATCTCAGCACTTTGGGAGGCCAAGGCGGGTGGATGATCTGAGGTTGGGAGTTCGAGACCATCCTGACCAACATGGTGAAACTCCGTCTCTACTAAAAATACAAAAATTAACTGGGTGTGGTGGTGTGCGCCTGTAATCCCAGCTACTCGGGAGGCTGAGGCAGGAGAATCACTTCAACGTGGGAGGCAGACCTTAAAAAATTAAGCGGTACTTAATTTTTTTTTCTTTTGAGACAGAGTCTCACTCTATCGCTAAGGCTGGAGTGCAGTGGCATGAACTTGGTTCACTGCAATCTCCACCTCCCAGGTTCAAGCGATTCTCTTGTCTCAGTCTCCTGAGTAGCTGGGATTACAGTCGCAATGCTGCCATGACCAGCTGCTTTTTTGCATTTTAGTAGGGACGGGGTTTCACTGTGTTGCCCAGGCTGGTCTCGAGCTCCTGAGCTCAGGTAATTCGTCCACCTCGGCCTCCCAAAGTGCTAGGATTACAGGTGTGAGCCACTGCGCCTGGCCTGTAAACAAATTTAAACAGAGAAAAGGTACAGTAAAAATTAGTATTACAGGCCGGGCGCGGTGGCTCACGCTTGTAATCCCAGCACTTTGGGAGGCCGAGGCAGGCGGATCACGAGGTCAGGAGATCGAGACCACGGTGAAACCCCGTCTCTACTAAAAATATAAAAAAATCAGCCGGGCGTGGTGGCAGGCGCCTGTAGTCCCAGCTACTTGGAGAGGCTGAGGCAGGAGAATGGTGTGAACCCGGGAGGCGGAGCTTGCAGTGAGCCGAGATCGCGCCACTGCACTCCAGCCTGGGTGGCAGAGCGAGACTCCGCCTCAAAAAAAAAAAAAAAAAATTAGTATTACAATCTTATGGGACCATTGTTGTATATGCGGTCAGTAACTGACAAAACCAAGGTATGGCCACACTATGAGGGCATAATCTACCTGCATAGGTACGATCACAATCTACCCTTTAGAACTGACTTCAAAGATTAAGGCCGAGAGGAATGGTGCACACCTACACACACTACACACTATTACGGAAAGCAGCACACACACACAAAGACAATGATAATCTTTTCCCCAGCTATCCCAAGCAGGAAGTTACCCTGGAAGTGAACTCAAGTAGAAGAAAAGAAATACCACAAAGGCAATCAAAAACAAAATAAAAAAGTTCACGGGGCCAGGCACAGTGGCTCATGCCTGTAATCCCAGCACTCTGGGAGGCCAAGGCCAGTGGATCATTTGAGGCCAACCTGGGGAACGTGAGGAGACCATCTCTGCAAAAAAAAAAAAAATTAGCTGGGAATGATGGTGTGTGCCTGCTACTCCACAGGCTGAGGTGGAAGGATCACTTGAGTCCAGGAGCTCAAGGCCAGTCAGCTGTGATCATGCCACTACACTGTAGCCTGAGTGACAGGGACGTTTATGGGTAAACATCAGCAGTGTTGTCAATAGATGATTAGACATCATTGTTACATAACTGCAGGTATTTTAAAAGGATTAGCTGGAATGGGGTTTTACCTTAGAAAGATGTCTGAAATATGAGAGGGGAGAAAAAAGGCTGGGCAAGGTGGCTCATGCCTGTAATCCCAGCACTTTGGGAGGCCGAGGTGGATGGATCAATTGAAGTCAGGAGTTCAAGACCAGCCTGGCCAACATGCTGAAACCCCATCTCTACTCAAAATACAAAAATTAGCCAGGTGTGGTGGCAGGCACCTATAATCCCAAGTAAGGAGGCTGAGGCAGAATCGCTTGAACCTGGGAGGCGGAGGATGCAGTACGCCAAGATCGAGCCACTGCACTCCCTTGAGCCTGGGAGGTCAAGGCTGCAGTAAGCTGAAATCATACCACTGCACTCCCAGCCTGGATGACAGAGTGAGACCCTGTCTTAAAAAAAGAAAAAAGGCCGGGTATGGTGGCTCACTCCTGTAATCCCAGAACTTAGGGAGACCAAGGTGGGCGGGTCACCTAAGGTCGGGAGTTTGAGACCAGCCTTACCAATATAGTGAAACCCCGTCTCTGTTAAAAATACAAAATTAGCCGAGTATGGTGGTGCATGCCTGTAATCCCAGCTACTCGGGAGGCCGAGGCAGGAGAATTGCTTGAACCCGGGAGGCGAAGGTTACAATGAGCCGAGATCATGCCATTGCACTCCAGCCTGTGCAACAAGAGGGAAACTGTCAAAAAAAAAAAAAAAAAAAGTGAGGCAAGTATGGACATAACCAGGTGTGCATCTTTTTGACTCTAGAAACAAGAGTGTCACAAGGCAGCTGGAAGTGATTGTCAAGTAAAGATTCTCAGGTATAGAGCAGAAAGTACCAGAAAAACTTATATACACCTGGGTGAGAAAAAAAAAACATTCAAAATTTATTTTCCAACAGACAGACAGCATCAGCAGGTACAACTACAGGGGTTTCTCCACAGATCATACATTCACAAGGCATTATTAGCTCAACAGTGAGAAAGCCACTGGTGTGTTTTCTGTAACAATATCCACTTCACAGTGTAAACAGGTACTATTATCGTGTTCACTTACAATTCCAGAAGGAAAGGCACAACTTGGCAAAAAAAAAAAAAAAAAAAAGAGGGGGGCGGAATCCTAAAGTCAGGTGCAACGATGAAGAGACAACACTTTGGCTAATTGTCTTGGATGCATATTTCCGTCAGGACCTTCCACATAGAGGGGAAAGACTTTTCTCCCAGGAGTTTTTTTCTTTCTTGTTAAACCTTTCTTGTTAAACCAAGAGCAATGTTTCATTTGCTCAATATCACATTTACAAAGGAAACTACAAAAAAAAAAGGCATCACAAAATCATCTTGAACGTTCACCTCTTCCAACCAATACATCAACTCTTAGGTTTTAGACAGGGCCTGGGAATACTTCAGCGGTCTTAAAATAGGAAAATAGACACTATGGCTACAAAAAATAAAAAATAAATGAGGTAGATAAATTAAAGCTTTCACACCCAGGACATGCCTGTTCTAACTTCGTAGCCTTCATGAAATATTCAGCAAGAAAACAAAACAAAACAATCTTCATAATTACTTGGCATAAGTCGCACCAAGGAAATTCAACAAAAACAATCAGTATGTGAACCTGTGATGGGAAACACGCCCTTCCACAAGTTTCTTCTCGAGCATGAAAACCCAGTTCTTCAATAGAGTAGGCACTGGCAAACTAAGTCACCTGAGATTCCCCGCTCAGGTGCCCACCTCTTCTGGGGTTTGGGAAGAGGAAGGCATCCAAGAGGTGTGGGGAAAACATTGGCACTCTCGGGGCTCCAACTGAACTGTATTTAAATAAGCAGCAACACACACATTGACTCCCTAAGGACTAACATAAGTCCATTTGAGGGCCTCCTACTTAAGGTTCTAAGGTTGAAGCAATTTTATAATTCTACAACCCTAGTTTTTTGTTGTTCCTTTTTTAAGTACATTCAAAAAAAAAAAACAAACGATAAGATGGGGACAGGGTTGGGGCATATAAAACAGGTCCCTAAAGAGATGACAGACCTTGTCCTTTTACCCGTGTCCAGTTACCAGTAAGTATACAGTACCCCTCTCCCCTCAATGAGGCTGTGTAGTTGTCTTTTCCACTGTTGTTCAGTAAGTTCCAGCGATTCTACCTTGAAATAGGTAACAGTCTTTGGAAAAAGTCATTCTAGGTTGTACAAAGGTTCTACGTATACGTCTGTTACAAGTAACAAAGCTACTTTGCAAGACCCGCTTCTTTCCAAAATTAGAAAAAAAAAAAAAAAGTGCCAGGCGTGGTAGCTCACACCTGTAATCCCAGCACTTTGGGAGGCCAAGGCGGGTGGATCATGAGGTCAGGAGTTCGAGACCAGCCTGACCAACATGGTGAAACCCCATCTCTACTCAAAATACAAAATTAGCCGGGCGTGGTGGCACCTGCCTGTAATCCCAACTACTCTGGAGGCTAAGGCAGGAGAATCACTTGAACCCGGAAGGGGGAGGTTGCAGTGAGCCGAGATCATGTCACTGCACTCCAGCCTGGGTGATGGAGCAAGACTCCATCTCAAAAAAAAAAAAAAAAAGAGTCTGTATTTGTTTTGGTATGAATTTTTTTTTTATTTTTTCAACTTTTTGCAAAGCAGCATTGCAACAATCGTGATTGTAGGACTTGCCTGAGGTTGTGGTCACAACCATCGTAAACATCATTTGCATATCAGTAAGAAAAAGAAAACAGGAGGAGATGAGTTCTTACAAAACAAAGCAGATTCTAGAGATTTCACTGTGTCTGCATTGCTCCTTCCATGCTCAAGTTCTCCCTTAGCTTAGCTGACCGCAATCTTGTTTTCTTCCAGGAAGTGAGGAAACTGGTGTTTGGGAACGCCCTCAGTAGCACTTGGTTTTTCCACATCTGCACTGATACCCGACTGGGAGCCATCCATCTTGGAGACAGTGGCATTATTCACGACGGAGGTGGCCCCCAAGGAAACCGGGAGGGTAGGAACCCCTCCACTCTGGATCACAGAGATTTCATTGGTCTTCACGGCCAGACCCCCATTGAGCATGCTGGTGTACTGGTTCCACACAACAGGGTCCACGTTCACCGAAGGGGCCAGTATTTCCTTGGGAAAGATTTCTGAGACTCTTTTTCCGTCCGTACCTAACAGAGCCATGGTGTTCTCGATGGCCAACTTCCTTCCACGGCGGGCTGAGTTATTGTTCGCCCCGTGTGTCATGTAGTGAACCTACGGGAACAGGATAGAAAGGTTTTTACCAAAATAGAGATTTGAAGCTCACTGGCAAGCCAAGAATCAATCTGCATATGGATTTTATTCTACCCAGTGTTTTGTTTTTTTGTTTTTTTTTTTTTTTTGAGACGGAGTCTCGCTCTGTCGCCCAGGCTGGAGTGCAGTGGCGCAATCTTGGCTCACTGTAAGCTCCGCCTCCCAGGTTCACGCCATTCTCCTGCCTCAGCCTCTCCGAGTAGCTGGGACTACAGGCGCCCGCCACCACGCCCGGCTAATTTTTTGTATTTTTAGTAGAGACGGGGTTTCACCGTGGTCTCGATCTCCTGACCTCGTGATCCGCCCACCTCGGCCTCCCAAAGTGCTGGGATTACAAGCCTGAGCCACCGCGCCCGGCCTCTACCCAGTGTTTTAACATATAGATGATCCTTGACTTACAGTGGGGTTATGCCTGGATAAACTCATTGAAAGTAGAAAATATTCTTAGTCTAAAATGCATTTAATACACCTAACCAGCCAAACATCATAGCTCAGTTTAGCCTACCTCAAACACGCTCAGAACATTTGCATTAGCTTACAGTTAGGCAAAATCATCTAACGCAAAGCCTATTTTATTTTATACACGAGCATTGAAATAGCTCATGTAGGCCAGGCACAGTGGCTCACGCCTGTAATCCCAGCACTTTGGGAGGCCGAGGTGGGCAGATCACTTGAGGTCAGGAGTTCAAGGCCAGCTCGGCCAACATGGTGAAACCCTGTCTACTAAAAATACAAAAAGTAGCCAGGCATGGTGGCACATGCCTATAATCCCAGCTGCTCGGGAGGCTAAGGCACGAGAATCGCTTGAACCTGGGAGGCGGAGGTTGCAGTGAGCCAAGATCGTGCCACTGCACTCCAGCCTGGGTGACAAAGGAAGACTCTGTCTCAAAAAAAAAAAAAAAAAAAAAATTAGCTCATAGCTCATGTGATTGAATACTGTACTAAAAGTGAGAAACAAAATGGTTCTATGGGTACTCAAAGTCTGATCTCTACTGAATGCCTATCACTTTTGTATCATTGTAAATCAAACCATCTTAAGTCAGGGACTATCTGCACTTTATATTTAGAAAATCAGATTTCTTGTATCACCTAACCAATATTCCTCCCCAGAGCAACCAAGATGGGGCTTATAGTCTCCAACTGTCTATGCTCCACCAATCATGTGTGTACCTATGTGAAAACCTACTATATGCTGGGCATTGATCCAAGTGCCAGGGTTAACTTTTTTTTGAGTCTTTTTTTTTTTTTGAGACAGAGTCTCGCTCTGTCGCCCAGGCTGGAGTGCAGTGGCGCAATCTCGGCTGACTGCAACCTCTGCGTCCCGGGTTCAAGCGATTCTCCTGCCTCAGCCTCCCGAATAGCTGGGACTACAGGCACGCGCCACCATGCCCAGCTAATTTTTGTATTTTTAGTAAAGATGAGGTTTCACCATGTTGGCCAGGATGGTGTCAATCTCATGACCTCATGATCTGCCTGCCTTGGCCTCCCAAAGTGCTGGAATTACAGGCGTCAGCCACCTCATCTGGCCTTTGTTTTTTTTTTTTGAGTCTTAATCTGTCACCCAGGCTACAGTGCAGTGGCACGGCTCACTGCAGCCTCAACCTCAAGCGACCCATCCACCTCAGTTTACTGAGTACCTGGGACTACAGGTGAACACCACCATGCCCAGCTAATTTTTTTTTTTTTTTTTTTTTTGAGACGGAGCCACCGCATCTGGCCAGCTAATTTATTTTTATTTGTAGAGACTGGATCTCCTTATGTTGCTCAAGCTAGTCTCGAACTCCTGGCCTCAAGCGATCCTCCCACCTTGTCCTCCCAAAGTGCTGGGATTACATGCATGAGCCACTGCACCCAGCCTAGAGTTAACATTTTTAAAATGCACAAACCTACACAGGTAATAAAACTGTAGAGTGCACAACATGCACACCTGAGTACAAGTAAAATGGGAAAATCTGAATGTTGATTGTAACAATGTCAGTATCTTGATTATGCTACAATGTTGATACTACAGTTTTGCAAAGTGCTACCAATGCAGAAAACTGGGCAAAGCATACAAGGATGTCTCTGTATTACTTTTCAAAAGTCCAGTGAAAATCTATACTTATTTAAGTAAAAATTTCAGTTAAAAACAATTTGTGGGCAGGGCACAGTGGCTCACGCCTGTAATCCCATTACTTTGGGAGGCCGAGGCGGGCAAGATCACCTGAGGTCAGGAGTTTGAGACGAGCCTGGCCAACATGGTGAAACCCCATCTCTACTAAAAATACAAACATTAGCTGGGTATGGTGGCATGTGCCTAAAGTCCCGGCTACTCAGGAGGCTGAGGCAGGAGAATTGCTTGAACCCAGGAGGCGGAGGTTGCAGTGAGTCAAGATTGCGCCACTGCACTCCAGCCTGGGCAACAAGAGCAAAACTGTCCCAGAAAAAAACAAACAAAACAAAACAAAACAAATTTGGGGCAGGACACAGTGGCTCACACCTATAATCCCAGGACTTTGGGAGGCCAGAGCAGGCAGATCACCTGAGGTCAGGAGTTCGAGATCAGCCTGGCCAACATTGTGAAACCCCGACTCTACTAAAAATATGTAAAAATTAGCCGGGCATAGCCGGGCGTGGTGGCTCACGCCTGTAATCTCAGCACTTTGGGAGGCCAAGGTGGGCAGATCACGAGGTCAGGAGATCGAGACCATCCTGGCTAACATGGTGAAACCCCATCTCTACTAAAAGCACAAAAAATTAGCCGGGCGTGGTGGCAGGGGCCTATAGTCCCAGCTACTCAGGAGGCTGAGGCAGGAGAATGGCATGAACTCAGGAGGCGGAGCTTGCAGTGAGCCGAGATCGCGCCACTGCACTCTAGCCTGGGTGACAGAGCGAGACTCCGTCTCAAAAAAAAAAAAAAAAAAAAAAAATTAGCCGGGCATGATGGTGGGTGCCTGTAATTCCAGCTACTCGGGAGGCTGAGGCAGGAGAATTGCTTGAACCCGGGAGGCAGAAGTTAGAATGAGCAGAGATTGCACCATTGCACTCCAGCCTGGGTGACAAAGCAAAACGACCATTCCCTGATGTGGTTGACATCTAAATATAGAGAACATCAATGTCTCTAATAATTGTTACAGAGAAAAATGTATCTGGCTGGGAAAGCTACAGAAGGCCATGGTGGGAATAGGATGCTATTTAATCTAGGGTGGAAGGCAAGGCTTCTGCTGAAGGGATCTTACTAGCACCTGGCTGCTTTCCTTAATTTTATTTTTCCTGCCTGGCTTTGAAGTTTTGAAATCCTTTTCAGCTTCTTTTTTTTTGTTTATATAAATTTAATTTTTGTAGAGATGGCATCTTGCTATGTTGCCCAGGCTGGTCTTCAACTCCTGGGGTCAAGTGATCCTCCCACCACCACCTCCCAAAGTGCTGGGAGTACAGGCATGAGCCACTGCGCCTGGCCCTTTTCAGCTTCTTAAGAGTTTAAAACTCTTAAGAAACAGGCTCTTACTCTCTTGCCCAGGCTGGAGTGCAGTGGTGTGATCACAGCTCACAGCAGCCTCGACCTCCCAGGTTCAAGCGATCCTCCCACTTCAGCCTCCCAAGTAGCTGGGCCTACAGGCGCATGCCACCACGCCCATCTAATTTTTATTTTGTAGTGACAGGGTCTCCTTATGTTACCCAGGCTGGTCTCAAACTCCTGGGCTCGAGCAATCCACCTGCCTTGGCCTCTCAAAGTGCTCAGATTATGGGTGTTGAGCCACTGCGCCCAGGTAGTATTTCTAATTTTTAAAATGTAAACATTTTAATTTTTTTTTGAGACAAGGTCTCACTCCGTTTTCTATGCTGGAGTGCAGTGGCATGATCACAGATCACTGCAGACTTGATCTCTCAGGCTCAAGTGGTCTTCCCACTTCAGCCTCCCAATTAGCGGGGACCCAGGCATGCAACACCACGCCTAACTAATTTTTTGTTTTTGTTTTTGTAAAGATGTTGTCTCCCTATGTTGCCAGGCTGGTCTCAAACTCCTGGACTTGGCCGGGCACGGTGGCTCACGCCTGTAATCCCAACACTTTGGGAGGCCGAGGCGGGCGGATCACAAGGTCGGGAGATCGAGACCAGGTGAAACCCCGTCTCTACTAAAAATACAAAAAAATTAGCCGGGCATGGTGGCAGGTGCCTGTAGCCCCAGCTACTCAGGAGGCTGAGGCGGGAGAATGGTGTGAACCCAGGAGGCGGAGTTTGCAGTGAGCTTGAGCTTGAGATCGCGCCACTGCACTCCAGCCTGGGCGACAGTGAGACTCCGTCTCAAAAAAAAAAAAAAAAAAAAACAAACTCCTGGCCTCAAGCAATCCTCCTACCTCGGCCTCCCAAAGGAGGAATGGAAGGAATGAAGAACTCATCATGGCTTGTGCCAATAAGAAGACACTCGGCACCTAGCCCCCATCCTGCTGAAAGCCCACACAAACCCACCTTTAAGTTGCCTTTGGTGGTAAAAGCTCGCCCACAAATGTTGCACACAAAAGGCTTCTCTCCAGTGTGAGTCCGCTCGTGGATCTGAAGAGCGCTAGCAGATGAGAAGTTCTTCCCACACCGTGTGCAGCCATGTTGCTTGGCCTGTCGGCGCGGCTGGGCTACTAACAAAGGGGTCATCCCTGGGGACAATGTTGAGGGTCCCACAAACGTGCCAGGAACTTCAACCTTGACATAAGTCGGCTGGGCTCGGATAAACGTGGAAGGGAGACTGCTCCGACCTAGTACACAGAGGGGAAAAAAGCCAGACCTTTATCATCCAACCTTCATTCTTTCTCTTCAAAGCAAAAGAGATCTTTAAAGATAACTGCCTGCTAGTTTGAGAGTCTGGAGCTGGCTTTGTAAGTAATTAACACCTTCCTTTGAATTGTTTATCTGCACAAAGAACAAAGCTTCAAATGCTTGGGAAAAGGTATCACTTTGGGTTTTTTTTTTAAAGGTATGGGCAACGTATAAACACGTATGTAATTTAAGTTCAAATTTCTGCATAAGAAACTACCTTTAAAGCATATGCCCAGACACCATCTTTCTTTGATTCTTTGATACAGCTTTTCCCTTATTTTACCATTAATGACATCAACAAACCTCTCAATAGATACGTGCATTTAAAATGGGTTCATCTTTCCCTGCTTCAAGAGTGGCTAATTTGTGAACATTACATCAGGCAGTGGGGCCTCAGAGTCAGGGAACCACGGCTTATTTCAGTGGTCAAAAAGCAGTGGCCACTTCCTCAAACATACTCTTAAGACACCCATATACAGAATCATAGTGTGGAGAAACAAAAAGAAAAAAACTGTAACAAAATAGAAAGACTACCCACCCCTATGTCCCAAGGGGCTCAAAGATAAAAATAAAAACCAACAAAAAAGGTATGCTGTCCATACCCATTTTGCATTAACCACCATAAATTAAAAGCATGTTCGTTACTAGGATAGAGGCAGTTACTATTGCCCTCTACCCATAAGTAGAGAAAAGCTAATTGCCCTATAGAAGGGGCTGCTTCAAGTCATACTCTCCATTTGTAAAGTTCAACCCAGGTTCCTTTTTGATGACCTTGAGCCCAAAATGGACATAAGTTAAATCCAAAGCTCTATCACCTTCCATCTCAGTGCGGCTGTTCTCGGAGCTCTCTGCTTTGCTCCCAGCATCGGGAGACTTTGACTTGATGCTTTCGGCTTGACTATTGGCCGGGGAGAGTGCCTGGAAGGATGTGGTTTCCAGGATGTCTGGGCTTCGGCTCTGATACTCCTGGTCTCCCATCAGCGAGGATGAGTCGTTGGTCAAGCCGTCGCTCTCCACGGAACCGTTTTCTCTGCTGCCCTGGCGCTGCAGGTTAAAAGGGGCAGGACCCACTTTCCCTGGGGCATCTAAGGAAGCCATCATGGCAAACCCTAGCGTGGGTGATGCCGAGTGGATGCTGGGAAGAGGCGTGGGGACCTTGGAGGAGCTGCTGGGAGCCTCCTGGGAGCTGACTTCCTCTACATCGATGCTTTCGATGACATCATCGTGGCAGACAGCGCCGGTGCTACCGTTCTCACCCACCGTCATTGGCTCAGAACCCGTAAAGTCACAGGGATTCTCTGGCAGGGGCGTGTTGGGAATCTGACCGCCCATGTGCATCCGAATATGTTGCTGCAGCATCACGGCATTAGTGAACTTCTTCTGGCAGATGGGGCACGAATGCTGCGTCTTAATGGACGTGTTGGTTCGGTGAACCCCGAGGTGTGTCTTCAGGTTACCTTTGGTAGAAAAGGCTCGGCCACAGATCTTACACTGGAACGGTCTCTCCCCGGTGTGGGTACGATAATGCATCTTGAGGGAGCTCTGGCAGCTTAAGACTCGGTGGCAAATGAGACATTCGTTGGGATCAGTGGTGGCCTTGTCAATGTTCTCCACCAGCTGCTGCAATTTCAGGGTCTCTGACCCTGGCTCAGGGGTCCCACTCCCTTGGAAGCCACCAGCCCTTGGGGAATTATGGTTTGGTCCCACCCCAGGGAGTGTGGGTCCACCCTCACTTTCTGGAGAAGGCCCAGGCTGCAGGTCACCGGGCAAGGGGCCACCCGTGAGGTCCTTGGGATTAGTCCCCGAAGAAAGATTCTGAGGTAGCCCTACAGAGGTGGTTACAAGGACAGGTTTGCTGTCTAAAGAAAGACTCGGTTCATCTACGGGGTCAGGTACAGAGAGTGCATAGGGGATGCCATTGCCGGCCGCCACTTTGTCCTGGAACTCGGCAAACAGCTGGGGGTTTGCCTTCACCTGGGGATGTCGGTGAAAGTGCACCTTGAGGTTGCCCTTGGTGGTGAAGCGATGACCACAAACAGAGCACACGAAGGGTCTCTCTCCAGTGTGGGAGCGGAGGTGGATCTGCAAGGAGCTATCAGTCCCAAAAACCTTGCTACAGTACTTACACTTGTGCTTGTAGAGGACCGCGTCATCTTTGGGTTTGACATCCACCGCGGAGATGTTCGGTGGCTTCCCCTTCCCTTTCTTAGATGTGTCTAGCGCCACAGCGGAGAAAGGGCTCTGGAAGAGCACCGAGCCCGGGGCCTGAGGAAGCAAAGCGCTCGGGAGGCGGGACATGACGTTCGGGAGCACCCGGGTCCCATCCGGCTTCAGAGCGAATGGTGCCAGCCCTGGGGACAGGGAGCTGGTGGCAGAGGGGATGTTGGCATGAGGTAGCTTGGCTTGTTTCAAGGCATCCAGAGACAGACCTTGGCTTCCAGCTTTCTGGCTGAGCAAAGCCACAGCTGCAGAAACCTGCTGAGACATGTGGCTGCCCAAGGTCTTCAGAGTGTCAGCCCCTGCCCCGCTCGAGTGGAGGGCGTGGGAGGCCCACATGTTCACCTGGATGCGGATCTGCTCGGTGAGCTGGATCTGCTGTAGCTGCTGCTGCTGCAGACACAAGATCTGCTCGAGGACCCATGGGATGCTGTTGGCACCAGGCACAGGGGCGGGGAGTGCATCCGCGCTCCGCTGATTCACCGCCACCTTGGTGCCCCGTAGTGCCTGCAAGGTCACGTTAGTGTTGGCCACTTTGCCTTTGGCTAAATAGCTTATGTCCTGGGGGGTGGATGGCAGGGCTGTCTCTGTCTTTAGGTACACCACAGACTCCGCACCCGGCTTCTCCTTCATGTCCTCTGAGCTGCCGCCATTCTCCCTGTGACCATCCTTACTGCTGGGACTGGCGGGCTGGTGGCTCAGTACAGCTCCGGAGAAGTCTTCTGAAGGCACCGGCCCCTCGCTGTCATTCATGATGAGGACAGGTGGATTTTTAGTGCAATTTTTCTTATGTTCTAGGAACTCAGAGATGCTGAAGAACTCCGCACAGCATTTCTCACAGACGTGCGTCTCCTCCCGACGAAGCCGCTTTACTGTGGCTTCGTCCTCACTCGCCACCTCGTCATTCCCTGGGTGGTTCACTGGAGCACCTGCAACAAGACAGAAAAAGCTAAGGACTCTGCCCAAGTAAAAGATGTGGGGGGAGTCGGGCACAGTGGCTCCCGTCTATAATCCCAGCACTTTGGGAAGCCGAGGCGGGCAGATCACCTGAGGTTGGGAATTCGAGACCAGTCTGGCCAACATGGTGAGACCCTGTCTCTACTAAAAACACAAAAATTAGCTGGGCATGGTGGTGGGCTCCTGTAGTCCCAGCTACTCGGGAGGCTGAGGCTCAAGAATTGCTTGAACCCAGGAGGCAGAGGTTGCAGTGAGCCGAGATCCCGCCATTGCACTCCAGCCTGGGCGACGGAGCGAGACTCCGTCTCAAAAAAAAAAAAAAAAAAGGCTGATCCCTGAATTTCTTTTGTAACTGGGGCTTATTTACTTTAGGGTTAGTGCCAGCCTACACATTGCAACTCCAAACTTGGGACTGTGTTTTAGCCAGATGCTGGGGTCCTTCACAAGACGCCTGGAAGTCTCTCGAAGCTACTTCATTGTTCTCACCTCCCCACTGTCCTCTCAGGTATACCCCATCATCCAGATATCAATGGAGCTTGGGGCCACAGGACAAAGACAGGCATATCTCAGACCCAGCAGCTGAGCCTATGAATCTAAACCACACAAGACATTCACACAAGCATACAATGATCTAGGTTTTTTTGTTTGTTTTTTCAGAAATGTTCACAGCAGCAAAGAAGTAAATTTTGGCCCACCCACCCACAGTGTAAGAAGTATGCAGAATTTCTGTATGCCACAGAAATTAAGTGAAAGAAATGGGTTGCGCAACAATATGTACAACATGACCATTTTGCTTAAAACAAAACCTGTGTTTGAAATGTACAAATGTGGCTGGGTGCAGTGGCTCGTACCAGTCATCCCAGCACTTTGAGGCCACTTTTGAGAGGCCAGGAGTTTGAAACCAGCAACACAGTGAGACCCCGTCTCTACAAAAAAATAAGAAGATAGAAATAGCTGAGCATGGTGGCATCCATGTATAGTTCAAGCTACTCAGGAGGCTGAGGCAGGAGAATCGCTTGAGCCTGGGAAGTCAAGCCACTCCAGCCTGGGTGACAGAGTGAGACCCTGTCTAGAAAAAAAAAAAAAAAAAAAAAGTATAAATGCACAAGGAAAAGGCCAGGAAGGGCTGGAGAGCAATCTTGGCTCACTATAACCTCCGCCTCCTGGATTCAAGCTATTCTCATGCCTCAGTCTCCCGAGTAGCTGGCTAATTTTTGTATTTTTAGTAGAGATGAGGTTTCTGGCCAGGCTGGTCTCGAACTCCTGGGTGCAAGTGATCTGTCTGCCTCAGCCTCCCAAAATGCTGGGATTACAGGCATGAGCCACCATGCCCGGCCAAAGCCATGGACTTTTGACAGCACAGTCCACCAACTGGTTTCCAGGAAGGGCTGATCTTGAAGCATGGCCTTAACAAGCTGATTTAATCTTTACTTATTTCAGACTGGGTCACAATATGAAGTCTTGCAAGGTATGTGTAGGCTGGGGGTGGGTCAGGGGAAGAGATAACAGCCATGGGCAGGTCTGGCCTGCCAGAGTTAAGAAAGCTAGCCAGGGCCAACCTAGTCTTGCCCATCAATAACAGGTAGTTATTGATAGGCAAGTGGGCGCACCCCTAAGAATGCCTACTGAGCACGCATAATCGCGAGATGACAACCTTGTGAATAGATGATTAGATGATTAGATAGATGCCTGGATTTACTGATTCAACCAGGACTGCTGAGAACAATGCCTTACAATAAAACAATATAATGCCTCTCATTCCACAATACTTACCTCCTACTGTGTGCAAAGCAGGGGTTGGGGACCCAATGATGAAAAGATGAGCCCCATTATCTTCCTGTAATTCAGATTATGTACCCACAGATGCCCATATTGTAATCATTCAATCCTATTAATTATCAGCTCCATTTAAAGATGAGAAAAAGGCTGGGCGTGGTGGCTCACACCTGTGATCCCAGCACTTTGGGAGGCCGAGAGTTCGAAACTAGCCTGACCAACATGGTGAAACTCCATCTCTACTAAAAATACAAACTTAGCCCAGCGTGGTGGCGCATGCCTGTAATCCCAGCTACTCAGGAGGCTGAGGCAGGAGAATCGCTTGAACCCGGGAGGCGGAGGTTGCAGTGAGCTGAGATTGCGCCATTGTACTACAGCCTGGGTAACAAAAGCAAAACCCCATCTTAAAAAATAAATAAATAAATAATGAAAAAATAAAGACGTGAAAAACAGAGACTCTGACAAATAATGTCACTCGTGCAACATAACAAGTTATTGACAGATAACTTTTGAGCACTTACTTTGTATGTGCCAGGTATGATTCTAAACAATTTGTTATATTCACAACTCTGAAACAGAAACTATTACCCTATTTGACAGAAGGGGAAACTGAGACACAGAGGACATGAACTTGCCCAAGGTAACATGTTAAGTAAACTGCAGAGCCAGTATTAAACCCCAGACATGCAGTTCCCACACCCTCTATTGGAACCCTTCATTTGTACCCTTCTGATCATGTTCTGTGAAGACTGCAACTCTCTTTCCTCTCACAGAGACCTTAGGGTGGGACAGGAAAACCGGGGAAGTTGCCTTGGTTAGGAAGGGGTGGGAGTCGACCACCCATTCCTGTCTTATTTCTAGGACTTCCAGCAGTTGCTTTGAAAGTGTTAGGATGCAGTGCGATGCTGCTACTTCCAGGTAGAGTTCCAGTAGCAGGCACCAGCACAAACTCTCCTTTCTTAAGGCCCCAATACTGCTGCGAATCTGCCTCATTTCAATGATCCAGATAAAAATGCTCCTCAATTCCCAGAACCCTGGCAACTATTTATCTGGGAACCACCAAATCTCAGATAAATAGTATCTATCTGTATGATTTCCCAAGACTGGAAACCAGCACTAGTGGGAGTGCAAGGTGGCACAATCTTTCTAGAAAAGCAATTTTGACAATTATGTGTCAAAAATGCTAAGAAGTGAAACTTTTTAAAACAGTTTCTCTTGTTAGGGAAGGAAATACGAAATACACACTGCTGGTAGGAGTGTATAAGATGGATACAGCTCTTTAGGTGAGTCATCTGGCAACATCTTCATTTTAGTACAATTTTCCTTTGACCCAGCAATTCCTGCTTTAGGAATTTCCTCGATGTACTTGCAGCATTTCTCATGTTAACAAACAGCAACAAAATGGATGCACCTTGGTCCATCAGTAAGATTTTGGTTAAATAAATTAGGGTGCAGAAAAGGCGAATGCTTTATAGCCTCCAGAAATAAAGGAGACCAAGGCTGGGCACAGTGGCTCACACCTGTAATCCCAGCACTTTGGGAGGCTGAGGCGGGTGGATCACCTGAGTTCAGGAGTTTGAGACCAGCCTGGCCAACATGGTGAAACTCTGTCTCTACTAAAAATAGAAAAATTAGCCAGGTGTGATGGTGTGTGCATCGCTGTAATCCCAGCTACTCGGGAGGCTGAGGTGGAAGAATTGCTTGAACCCAGGAGGTGGAGGTTGCAGTGAGCTGAGATTGCGCAGCTGCACTCCAGCCTGGGCAACAGAACAAGACTGTCTCAAAAAAAAAAAGAAAAGAAAAAAACTTGAATAAAGCCCATGCAAAAACACTAACCACTCCATACTACTTTTTAGAGGCCAAAGCTAACCACCACCAACCTCTCCAAGCAAGAACAAAAACATACTTCATACTTTTACACCTTAAGGCAAGCTCGTCCAACCCAGGCCCAGGCCAGCTTTGAATTCAGCCCAACACAAATTCATAAACTTTCTTAAAACGTGAGATAGTTTTACAATTTGTTTTAAGCTCATCAGCTATCATTAGTGTCTGTGTCTTTTATGTGTGGCCCAAGATGATAATTCTTCCAATGTGGGCCAGGGAAGCCAAAAGATTAGACACCCTTGCCTGAAGTCACTTACCTTCATAGCCACATAATCAAACAAGCTCCTTTGTTTCCATTTTGCAGATGTGGAAAACAGTCTCAGAACTAAGTGGCTCAAGATGACATACTGCTTGCTAGTCAGAATATAGAGGTGACTTAACTACTATTTAACAGCATTAAAATTAGTGGCCCAATTCATAATGGTTTCTTCTAGAGCAGAGTTTCTCCCCTCTATGGGAGAAACTTTTTCATTTTGCCCCTCTAAGGAGGTTTTTAAGTTATTTTTCCCTAATAGCTACCCCCTTATAAAGTTCTAATATCACAAACATATTATATACATTTATGTCCTTTGGAAGGCCACAAACCATTGTAATATCAATAAAATGTTTTCATCCCATTGGTGAAAATATCACTTGATTGAAAATGCATGTTCTATTTAACACAGGCATTTTTAAACAGGGGGTCTATGAAATTAGGTAAGAAAAAAATACTAATTTTCACTAGGCTGAACTAAAATTCAACATTTCGTTCAATGATGAATATAAGGAACATACCACAGTGGTATTAATAGAACTTGTGACTTTGTCATCAGTGGAGACCACAGATATTTTCATATAGTGTTACAAGTTGTTATGACTTGGAAATTCTTGTTATCTGACGGGCTACTAGATCTTGTTATTTATTGTATTAATAAAGTAGCTGATATTACTAAGTTAAAAATGTTTTCATTTTTGATGGCTGTATTTCAATGCCATTTATTTCCTTGGTCGTCTAAGTATTTTATACATTATGTTGTGAAGGGATCTATGGCACAAAAAAGGTTAAGCTCCCTCCCCTAAAAGGATCCGCAGTTCCCAAGAGTGATTTACAGCCTGAATACCAGCTTGCCTTTGCTGTATACACAAGCTTGCCTCTTCTGTAGCCTCCACCAGCAACATCCCACTTGAGTCTTAAAACAGCAGCAGCTCTGTTTGCTTGTGCAGTAAAAAGTGCTTCTACATCCAGGCCACCACCGGTAAATACCGAAACTGTATTTGCCAAGGAGTAAGAAGATTCTATTATGAACAATTGCTGGGCATGCTTAAGTTAACCCAAAAGGAAAAAAAAGCAAAATTCAGAGGGATTACACAGCAACTAGTTCTTCCATTTCTCCACCCCACCCCCACCCCGAATTTTAGGAATGTTATCTTGCAGCATCTAGTTATCCAATAAGTTGGAAGAATGCAGTAAACCCAGCAGGGGTCTTAGATTCAATCACTGCCAAATGGATAGAGAATACTCTATTGTATAGGAAGAAAGTTCATCTACTAGTGGCCGAATTCTGGAGACACTGAAATGCTTAAAAAGTAAAACCTGTATATCTTGATAAAAGCATTATGACTCAAGCTTATCTTTTTCTCATTCCTACATTTAAAGAACGACAATGAGTAGATTATCTAAAGCACACAACATCTTCTACCCTCCCCCACCCCAGGATAATTGCTTACCAAAAAACAAAAGGAAATTATGTGCCTTCTTAAGTATTTAACCAGTTGAAAGAAAACTGCCTCTTTATAGCAGTTTAATTGTAGCAGTCAAAAAGCCTTCAACTCAATTCATAGAAGGCAAATAAGACTTTGAGTTTCCACCTAATTAAGATCTAAAAAAGGCAAAGTTTCAAACAGCCTTGAACCAAAATTCAGGGATGCTGCTGGACAGGAAAAAAACAGTAGTAAACGGCTCAAAGAAAGTTTCATAGGCGCTAAGGCGTGTGACCTCTCTTTGCTTCCAAGGTTAGGGAAGTGTCCCACTCCTCCCCAACTAGAGATCCGGCAAGTTTGCAAACTCCATGAGGGCAGGGGTTTTTGTCGCCTGTCTCCAGAGCCCCCCTGAACAAAACCTGACACAGTATATTTGTTGGGGCGGGGGTGGGGGGGATGGTGGTGACTGGCGATGCAGTTCTTATCTGGATTTAGTGGCTTTTAAAAATGTTTAGACATTTTAAAAAATAGTCAAAAGTACTGTAGGCTAAAGGTGATGAGGAAGACAGAACTTCTGGAACTCTTTTCGCCATCCATTTTTCCAGGGTAGTACAAGCCAGAGAAGCTGACCAAACTCCAACATTGTTTTATTTCTGGGACCTCTTCATCTAAACCGTGTGAAGGCACATCCCAACATTTAAGATGGCAGAGGAGACGCCACCAAACCCAACCAGCCAAGCACCAATCATGGCTCCCTTGTCGAACATGCCAAAAAGAAAATCTCATCACATCACCAAATGACCTAAGCCTATTTAAAAAAAAACAACAAAAACAAAACAAAACAAAAAAACCAGTTCCTTGGACTCTGGGGGAGGCAAGACAAGACACCATGGGCCATCAAGCAGGACAAGACACCACGGGCAAAGCCATTTCAAAACAGGTGCTGCAATTTAAAATGAGTAAAAATATGACTATCAATTTCGGTCTTTAATATCTTGAATTAAAGATAGCGCACTCGAGTCCCCAGCCTGGTGTCTGGCAGGCAGCACACTGCCGTTTCTCTAGATTGCCTCAACTGGCACCATCTTGACACAATAAACACGAATAAAAACATTTTGGTATTTTGAACAAAATTAAGACTGATCACATTCCCAATTCATAGTAGCCCTTCTATAGTTGAAATTATCTAAACAGGGCATTTTATCACCGCTATATAGAGGAGGAACCCAAAAACTCAGGGGAAAAAAAAAAAAAAAAAAAAAAAAAACAGAAAACCCCACCAAGCTGGCTTCAAGGTTACACAGCTGAAAGTCACACAGCCACACTGGAACACGGATCCCATTCTAAAATCTGACTTCCCAGGCATCAACCTAACACTTCACATTTTAAAAAAGGAAATGCTGACTGCCTTCTGCCTCCCAAGATGGTTCCCCAACCCACAGCCCAGGAGGAAGCTCACTAACAGCAGCACGAATGACAAAATATCATTTGCTTCTGCACTGCACATTTTTATTCAACAAAAGGAGCTGTTTGGCAAATTGTAGCTTCTCTCCCTATGGGAAACCCAGATGAAGGCTAACGTAGAAAGTTGACCTGAAACGTTAACTAACGTCAAAATCCTTCTAAGCCAGCGTAGGTCATTTTGGTGAGTAATTGGAAATAAGAAGTTATTTGAAACTTGGGAATCCTAATCGTTGATGTTTGTAATCCAGTTTAGCACAAAGGGCATTTGAAACTCTTTTGAGAAAATGCTAATTTTTCCTGTATGTAGTGTTAGCCCCGCGACCACCTGCAGATTTTTTGATCTGCTAATTGATCGCCAGACGTCATTTTCCTCCCTCAAAAACTGCATTCTCGAATGGCTTTGCAAAATAAGACCAGCTCAATCTGCATTCTAAAAAATCATGTGAGACATATATATACATCTAAGTTAGATATATATGTCTAAATTATATACCTAACATATATAATTTTAGGCAGCTCAAATGCAAACAACCCAAACGCAGCCATTAAAAACGCACTGCTTGGGAAAACAACCTTCTGTCCCAAGGAGGCAATTGGAGGCTCTGCAAACACATTCTAGCCGCCAGGAGTTATTACCAAGAATTCCAGACTTGGCAAAGAACAGCAGGCACAGACGGCGATCAAGCAGGCGACCGGCACGAATCCCCTGGGGTACTCATCCTTGGCCCAGCCCAGCACTCTCCATTCACCCCACAACCCGTCCCACCCACCAGGTGTGAGCCAGTACCTGCGAAGGGACCCCGCCTCCCAGCAAAGGGCTAGGCTTCAAGCTGGGCCTCCAGGGGGCGTCCGCGCGCAAGCCGGGTGGGCTGTCCGCGACAACCCTGGTGATCAATAGCCAACTCCCCTCCCTCCCAAATCGCAGTGGCAGCGCACGGCCAGGCCTGAGGTTTTAGCTCAGCTCTGGTTGACTCTGATTCCAAACTCCAACCATCGTTAATTTCAGAAGCCCTCTCGTAACTAGCTTCCCTCCCGAAAGATGCCAAACACCAAAGCCCCACGTGTGTGCGCCCACCCAAAATGAAGGGGGAAGGGGAGGTCAGCGTAGGACCAGGGGAGGGGTCAGAGCCAGGAGCTCGCCCCTCCTCTCCGGAGGAAGCAGGCGGGCTGAGGGTTAACCCTTTTGT
The DNA here is from genome assembly GCF_028878055.3 of Symphalangus syndactylus. Lineage (NCBI taxonomy): Eukaryota > Metazoa > Chordata > Mammalia > Primates > Hylobatidae > Symphalangus > Symphalangus syndactylus. Next base: position 20,747,871 of record NC_072446.2, on the reverse strand, counting down.
TCCAGGTGGGCCAGGCCACGAAGCCTTCACGCTCCCCTCAACCCCCACCCCACCCCGCCCCCAACCAAGGCACAAAGAGAGTCCCTCCAGGCGCCTGGGACCTCGGGTGCGCGCTGCGCTGACCACCCGGCGCCCCGAAAACGCCCAGCCATCCCCTCCGTCAAGCCGATCCTTTTAATTTGCCCTGGAAAAATGTTAAACGGGGAATTCTATTGACATATTATAAACTTGGGAAATGTATTACATTCAGTCTCCAACAAAAAGGGGGGGATACAGAAGCCAAAAAGTGGCGACCGTCTTCTCGGGAAACCCCGGGTATCAGAGATGGGCTCTGAGAGTCCTCCGGGGTTGCCGCGCACACCCGTCTGCTGCAGGGAAATTAGAAAGCAGGCGGGGAGCGGAGCGACGAACAAGGCCGGAGAGGAGGCTACAAATCCCCCCTCCCCCCACGCGCACGCTAAAAACTTATCAGGCGACAATTTGGCGGGCCAGGATGGAGACGAGATAGTGGGAAACCGCCTCACTCCTAAAACCTCCGCGGTGAAGTGATGAAGTGGGAACAGAGTTGGCCCCGCCGTTCCCGGCGAGGCTGGGGTCCCGAACTCCCCTCGATCCGGGAAACGCTGGCCGCGGAAGCGTGGGCCAGGTCAGCCGCGGGAGTTCGCTCTGGCCCCCCACCTCTCCCCTTTCACACCCGAGCGCAAATGTGGAAAGCCGAGCGCTCCAGAAAAGCCACGCAAAATGGGAGGCCGGTGCACCCCAGCGGGGCTGCCGCGCGCCCGCCACCCCGGCCACTGGGGGCTCGCACCCTCGGGCTTGCCGCGGTTATTTTTAGGAAGTCGGAAATCAAAGATGGCTGGAGGTCAGGCCCCGAAAGGTTAGGGCGAAGATCGGCAGGCGGCGCAGCCCGGGCAGAAAAGGCGAAAACCAGAAAAGAAAAAAATTTTAAAGGGAAACATTGAGCCCTCCTCCCCCACCTCTCTGGGCCCTCCAATCCCCTGCGCAGCGCGGGTGGCCCGCACCCCAGCTCCTGAGGGTGGGGAGAGGTCGCGCCCCCTCCCCCCACTTGGCCCGGGAGGGGCGCGTGCAACAGATCTTCCTCCTCCGGGAGGTCTTCCAGGGGTGCGCCCCTCCTCCAGCCTCCAAGAAAAGCCCCCAGGGGCTATTGGAGAGGGTGGGGATCCCCCGGGGTTCTTTCTTTTGAGAGCGACGCGAGGGAGGGGGACCTAAGTTACAAGGCGGGGGTAACACCAGTGAGGGGAGTGGAACCAATTAAGTGAGGGGCAGAGGACAAGGAGAAGGGAACCTTTCGGGAGCGAGAACGGAGGAGCGAGTGGGGGTCAATTTTACGATTAGGGGAGAAAGCTGGGGGTGAAACTTACACAAGAGGGGAGAAGAGGAAAAAAGTGTGAAATGTGCAAAAGGCGGGGTGGTGGGGAGAGGAGGCGACCTCTCCTCCCGGGCACTGAGCCCCCAAATCTCAACTCCTGAATTTGCGCTGGACGCCGCCCGCTCCCCGAAGCCCGCGCCCTCGAGGATCCCGCGTACGTCCGGGAAGCTCCCCTCCCCAGGCGGGCGCCCCAGCCCCACTCACCCAGCTCCCCCGCCGCGGGCGCCGCTGGGGCCGCATCTGCAAACTCCGGGGTCGGCTGCTGCGGCTGCTGCTCGCCCTGGTCCTCCTCCGAGTTGATGTGCTGGGGTTTCGCCTGCTTGCGCCTCGACATGGTGCGAGCATCGGGGCGCCGGGAGAGCCGCAGTTATTTGCCCTCTCCGCCACAAATTCCTGGAGTTGGGAAATTTACCCCCCTTCGGCCGGAACGCGCATGTCCCAGTAATTATTATTATCAATAATGCATTGCGATTTATCATGAGCCCTGACAGCTGATTGGCCTGGGTCCAAGACCTCAGAGATCATTTAAATAAGCCCTCATTGATCAGGGAGGGGCGAGGCATTCTGGGCTTTGTAGTCCGGGCCTACTTGTGACAAAGGCGTGTTCATCAGGGGAGCGCAGCTAATTAGCATCCGGGCTCAGATTGGCTGGGGCGGGGACGAAATCAGAGGGGGACCCATCCTTGCTCCAACTATCTGAGTCCTTGGAGAGGAAAAGAAAATGGGGGGAAATGCGTACTTATTAAAAAGTAGGAGCGTACGTGAAAGTTTTGGAACGGCTGTATTTGGTAGTAACTTGCTCCAAAGATTACTTTGTAAGGTTGATGTCCACCAGCCGAGAAGGGAGATCTCTTCACAGTGGAATATTTTGGCTCAGTTTTCACATCTACACGCACACACATTCCCCCAAACCTGAGAAGTGACCGGAGATGTGACCGGTGTCCCTTCCCATCTTTTTGATTAAAAATGTTTGAGTCTCGAGATAACAAAAGAATGATGAATGGTGGTGTTTTCAGCCCTCCCACCCATCTCAACTCTTAAAGTGAGCTCGGAACTTCCAAAATTTCAGATTACCCCACCATCACCGTGACTTACCTCCTTTAAAAGCTGATTAATAGCCTCCAGGATTCCCGTTCACAAAGACTGGTTTGTGGTTACAATGCAAAGTTTGATTCTTTTTTTTAAACTCCAAAATGGCTGGCTACTAAATATAGATATGGCAAATTATAAGCAAGCATAGTCAGAGATAATAACAAAACAGCAAGCAATTGCATTTTTTTCCCCAGGAGCCATAAATGCCTGATAACATCATATTTTATTACTGAGACAATGCTCTTGCATCTCCCATGGAATGGCAATGGGGCACTGTCACAGTATCTGGTTGTTACTAATCACTATTGGAATTTTTTTTTTTTTGCAATACACACATTATTACAGAAAAGGTGTATCATTCAAAGTGATTGTATCATTCTGACACATGATGCCTGGAATTTTTTAAAGTTGGGCTTGTGTGTGTGTATATGATATATTACATGTATACACATTTATACCATAAATCCATATATACTTAATTTGGCTAACTGCTTTGCACAATGTACATGCTCAATAAATGTTAAATGAATGATGAAATCATCAACCTGTTAAGTCTTTGATTGGTCTTTCCATAACTGCTCTGGGCATGCGTCTTTGTTTGGCATTTACTTCATTGTAAGGGACTGTGCAGATATAAACCCTCCCTCCACATTTGTGCATTGCATTCTCTTGATTAGTTATTCATCACGTTCCCAGCTTGTAAACTCATCAGGAATACAAGCAAAATGGAATGCTGGGCTCATCAATGTGTTCACCTGGGTATTTGGACAACCTAAGGCAGAAAATAAATCAGCTTGATCATCTTTTTTATATTCGTGGCCATCAGTAAAAACTTATTGAAGGAAGATTAACCTTCAATTTTTGAGTCTCTGAAAAAGCCTTGCCTTATTTTATGTATAACATCTAAAGCAAGTAAGACAGAATTATAGCCAACAGCCAGATTGAAAAGGTTAAGAATTTGGTTTAATAATACATGGAAGCAGTTTAGAATTCTGATACTGAGTAAAAAGGCCAATTAGCACCTGCCTTGCTGACTAATCTACTGATATTCTCAACACCTTTTCTGTGTAAGGTAGTGTGGCAGGAGATCTAACTTACAAATCTAAACGAATGTGCAGTAGGTTTATGGCTCAAAAAATATTATTGGGTTAAGGAAAATTTCATTTATATAGTTGTTTATATTTATTTTAGTAGATGATAGTTGTAACATGTTAGCCTTATTACGAGATAAAATTGTGCCGCTTGACTCTCCAAGTGATAGTAATAATAATAATTGATTGAGCCCCTTGTACATGCCACAGACTACATTAAATAAATGCACACCGCCTTGTTTTATCTTCCCACGGAGGTCGGCCCTATTGTCCTCTCCATTTTGAAACTGAGGCTCAAAGACATGAAGTGACTTAATTAGAAATTGGCTGAGCTGGTGGTCAGTTTCTAAGCCGGTGGTCAGTTTCTAAGTCTGACTCCAAAATTCTATCACATCCTAATACCTGTCTTCCAACTATAGCTGAATATAGAGAAGATAGCTAAAGAAGAAAAATTGGAGTACAGTAAACTAAACTTAAAGTGTCCTAGAAAAATCTTGGGTCTTCAGAAATCACTCCAACAGATGAAATCAAGAAGTTTCCCTCAAATGGAAACCTTCCACAAATGTCATATCAAGAAAAGCAGGACACAGTACATGTTTTGAATCTACCCCCAGTTTAACAGCTGCAGCCAGGAGCCAGTTGGTGGAAAATAAAGTCCTAGAGCAAAGCAGGGGATGAACGGAGGGTGTAGCAACAGGCAAGTCCCTAATCAAAAGTTGTTTCAGGCTGAGCACAGTGTCTCACGCCTGTAATCCCAGCACTTTGAGAGGCCAAGACCGGCAGGTCACCAGAGGTCAGATGTTCGAGACTAGCCTGGCCAACATGGTAAAACTCCGTCTCTACTAAAAACACAAAAATTAGCGGGTCATGGTGGCACGCATCTGTAATCTCAGCTACTCGGGAGCGTGATGCAGGAGAATAACTTGAATCCAGGAGTCGGTGGTTGCAGTGAGCCACGATCTAGCTATTGCACTCCAACCTGGGTGACAGAGTGAGACTCTGTCTCATAAAAAAACAACAACAAAAAAGTTATTTATTAAACCAAAGGACCTGGTTGGGACCCGAGCTTGAAAAGAAAATGTTCAGAGTAAAGGATGGTATTAAACTTTTTCATGTTAATGTCCTTTGTTAGGTGATTGGGTTTATATAATCTAGTCATTGTCAATGTTTATGTAATCCAGTTATGTTCAATGTTTATGTAATCCAGTTATGTTCAATGTTTGTGCCAGGCAGGAATATTCAAAAAATAACACTTCTTGGTATATTTTTCAGCAGTCTTATTGTTTATAAGGAGATTTGGGATGCATAATCCCATTTTATCCTCACTAATATCCTTTTTTAATTCCTTTTTTTTTTTTTTTTTTTTTTTTGAGACAGACCACTCTGTCGCCCAGGCTGGAGTGCTGTGGCACAATCTCTGCTCAATGCAACCTCTGCCTCCTGGGTTCAAGCCGTTCTCCTGCCTCAGCCTCCTGAGTAACTGGGACTATAAGCACATGCCACCACACTCGGCTAATTTTTGTATTTTTAGTAGAGATGGGGTTTCACCACGTTCGCCAGGCTTGTCTCCAACTCCTGACCTCAAGTGATCTGCCCACCTCAGCCTCCCGAAGTGCTGGGATTACAGGCGTGAGCCACCGTGCCCAGCTTATTTCTATTTCATTTATGGAAAAACAGAAGCTCATAGCTCCCATCAGCTCCTAGTGAGTACTAACGAATGCATGCCAAATTATGGATTCAGTAACTTTGCACAGGTCTCAGTGGAAGGCAGATCTTTCCCCAAAAACCCCACCTCTGCTATTTTCTACAAGGAATCTTCTTCCTTTCCACTGCTTGCCTCTGTTCACCTGGCCCACTCCTAAGAAGCCTATAATCTCTTCAAATTTCCCTTCCTAAAACCAGCCTTCCCTCTTCCAAACTAGGTCTCATTTATTAGTGCTCTCAGGCTTCAAGAAACCACATCTTTCTTTTTATAGCACAGTTCAAAATATATAATGACAGACTATCTCATATATCTGTTTATTGCTTATTTCTCACACGGCAGGCTCCATGAGGGTAGACAGTCATCACGGTGTCCTTAGCACTTAGCCACAGTAATGGAACACAGAAGTCACAATAAATAAATAAATAGTGAATGACTCAATCCATACTGAGTAATTTTAGAGGCCTGAATTTGAAATAAAGTGTTAAAGGCAATATAGTAGGTGGGAATGTAAAATGCTGCAGCCACTCTAGAAAACAATACGGCAGTTCCTCAACAAATGTAAAAAAGGATTATCATATGATCCAGCAATTCCACATGTGGGCATATAGCCAAAAGAATTGAAATTAGGGTCTTGAAGCAGTATTTATATACCGATGTTCACAATAACTAAATTATTCACAATAACTAAAAAGTGGAAACAGCTCAAGTGTCCATGGACAGATGAATGAATAAAGTAAATGCAGTCTATCCATACAATGGAATATTACTCAGCCTTAAAAAGGAAGGAAATTCTGACACATGGTACAACATGGATGAATCTTTGTTTTTTGGGGGGTTTTTTGTTTGTTTTTTGAGACAGAGTCTCGCTCTGTCGCCCAGGAGTACAGTGGCGCTATCTTGGCTCACTACAAGCTCCACCTCCCGGCTTCACACCATTCTCCTGCCTCAGCCTCCCGAGTAGCTGGGACTACAGGCGCCTGCCACCACGCCCAGCTAATTTTTTGTTTTTTTTTTAGTAGAGACGGGGTTTCACCATGTTAGCCATGATGGTCTCAATCTCCTGACCTCATGATCCGCCTGCCTCGGCCTCCCAAAGTGCTGGGATTACAGGTGTGAGCCACCGCGTCCGGCCAACATGGATGAATCTTAAAGACATTATGCCAAGTAAAATGAGCCAGTCACAGAAGGACAAATAGAGTAGTCAAATTCATAGAGACAAAAAGCAGAATGGTGGTTGCCAGGGGCTGGAGGGAGGGAGAGTAGGGGGTTGGGGGGGCGGTTTCTGCTCAATAGGCATGAAGTTCCAGTTTTGCAAGATGAAAAGGGATCTAGATAAATATTTAGATTTTAGCTGCTTTGCCACAAAAACACACAAAATCAGGTAACAATGCGAGATGGATAGATTCATTTGCTTCACTGTGGTAATCTTTTTACTATCTATACAAATCCCATAACATCATGTAGTATGCCTTAAATATACACAATAATTTTTTTTTTTTTTTAGAGAGATCTGGACTGGGCACCGTGGCTCACGCCTGTAATCCCAGCACTTTGAGAAGCCAAGGCAGGCGGATCATGAGTTCAGGAGTTTGAGACCAGCCTGGCCAACATGGTGAAACCCCATCTCTACTAGAAGTACAAAAATTAACTGGGCGTGGTGGTGGACACCTGTAATCCCAGCTAGTTGGGAGGCTGAGGCAGGAGAATTGCTTGAACCCAGGAGGCGGAGGTTGCCGAAATGGTGCCACTGCACTACAGCATGGGAGACAAAGCGAGACTCCAACTCGAAAAAAAAAAGAAAAAAAGAAAAAAAAAGAGAGATCTGGAAATTGGTTGCTCGACGATGTCAATGTACTTAACATCTGAAAACAGCACACTTAAAGATGGGTAAGACAGTAAATCTTAGTTAAGTGTATTTTAACACAATTGCAGAGAAAGAAAGGCAATTACAAACTAGATTATCACGATGGTTGCATACTGTATGGATTTACTAAAAATAATTCAACTGTACACTCACAGTGAGTGAGTTTCATGATATGTAAAGCATACGTACATGAAATGGTTTTTAAGAAGACAGTTACATATTTGGCCATCCCTGTCATTGAAAGGACCACAGTTATGTGTATGTTTTTTTTCTGTGTGTGATTCCCAGCATCTTAAGCTTGAAATGACTAAAGTAGTGAGGTTGAGTCCCATAAATCATGATCTGCCACTGCAAAAGTATTGCCACTTTGGACCTCTATTTATTCATGCCAGGAAGCACAGTCGACTGACTTGGTAACCACTGCTGCTTCAATTTGGGAAATGTAAGGGTTGAATTCCGGAAGTATCTCAACATGGACCAACGTCTTAGAGTCTATGGACTTTTATGTATCATACTATATTTGATATCTGCCTACCCCAAATGGAAGGCTTGATGTCTGGAAGGCACTCTTCAAATTCTAGAGATTTAGAAGTTGAGCTAAAATTGCCTCCAAAATCATGCTTGTAATTCAATGGGACTGTTTTATTACGGGGCCAAATGTCCACTTTTCTGAGTGTCCTGGCCCAGAGCCCTTCTGTTGGGACGATTTATGGTTGCAAAGTTGGCTAATTGCAACAATCACCACTTAACTGATGATATTTCCCCCATTTTAATATCTCTCTGCTTGTTGCTATTTCATCAATTCCAAATTGGTATTGAACAATTTCTAGGTCCAATTAGTCTTCTTAGTTGCAGCTGATGTATTGAAGCCTACAACTGTGTATTCAAAAAAAAAAAAAAAGGTAAAAATATTCCAGGCCAGACACCGTGGCTCACACCTGTATTCTAGCACTTTAGGAAGCTGAGACCAGAGGACTGCTTGAGCCCAGCTCAGGAGTTTGAGACCAGCCTGGACAACATAGGGAGTCCCCATCTCTACAAAAAAACAAAACAAAACAAAATTAGCCAGACATGGTGGCACGCACCTATAGTCCCAGTTACTCTGGAGGCTGATGTGGGAGATCACCTGAGCCTGGAGAAGTCAAGGCTGCAGTGAGCTGTGATAGTGCCACTGCATTCCAGCCTGGGTGACAGAGTGAGACCCTGTTTCAGAAAAACAAAACAAAACAAACAAACAAATTAACCAGGCATGGTGGTGTGTACCTGTAGTTCCAGCTACTCGGGAGACTGAGGTGGAAGGATTGCTTGAGCCCAGTAGTTTGAGGCTGCAGCAAGCCTTGTTCATGCCACTGCACTCCAGCCTGGGCAACAGAGTGAGAGTCAGTCTCAAAAAACAAACAAACAAAAAAAGGCCTGGCGCAGTGGCTCACGCCTGTAATCCCAACACTTTGGGAGGCCGAGGCCAGCAGATCACAAGGTCAGAAGTTCGAGACAGCCTGGCCAACATGGTGAAATCCTGTCTCTACTAAAAATACAAAAATTAGCCAGACGTGGTGGTTCGCGCCTGTAATCCCAGCTACTCAGAAAGCTGAGGCAGGAGAATTGCTTGAACCCAGGAGGCAGAGGTTGCAATGAGCCGAGATCTCGCAATAGCACTCCAGCCTGGGACAGAGCAAGACTCTGTCTCAAAGAAACAAAAAAATTCTGGCCGGGCATGGTGGTTCACGCCTGTAATCCCAATATTTGGGAGGTGAGTGGAGCATCTGAGGTCAGGAGTTCAAGACCAGCCTGGCCAACATGGTGAAACCCTGTTTCTACTTAACAAAAAAAAAATTAGCTGGCGTGGTGGCGGGTGCCTATAATCCCAGCTACTTGGGGGGCTGAGGCAGGAGAATCACTTGAACCCGGGAGGCGGAGGTTGAAGTGAGCCAAGATCATGCCATTGCACTCCAGCCTGGACAACAAGAGCAAAACTCCGTCTCCAAAAAAAAAAATTCCAACAAGCTTATTAAAGCAAGAGTGAATTGTCAGAAATGATACTTTCTCCTGTAAGTTTGCTGCTTAAAGACTAAATGGATTAAGAATAAAAGAGTTGGCCGGGCGTGGTGGCTCATGCCTGTAATCCCGGCACTTTGGGAGGCAGAGGTGGGTGGATCACGAGGTCAGAAAATCGAGACCATCCTGGCTAACACGGTGAAACCCCGTCTCTACTAAAAATACAAAAAATAGCCGGGCTTGGTGGCAGGCGCCTGTAGTCCCAGCTACTCGGGAGGCTGAGGCAGGAGAATCATTTGAACCTGGGAGGCGGAGCTTGCAGTGAGCCGAGATCGTGCCACTGCACTCTAGCCTGGGTGACAGAGATAGACTCCGTGTCAAAAAAAAAAAAAAAAAAAGAATAAAAGAGTTTGTGCGACTAGCTTTTTTTTACTCCTCAGTCACTTGAAACTCATGCTAGTCCAAGTGCGCAGTCTTTTGGTCAATCTCAGGCACACACATACAGTCGAGAATGTTGGTTCTCTAAGTCCACAGCAGCAGTTCTTAATGGGGACAATGTGCCTTTTCCCCCACCAGGGGACATTTGGCAATGTCTAGAGACATTTTCGGTTGTCACTACTGTCTAGTAGGTAGAGGCCCGGGGTCATGCTTAAGATCCCACAATGCCCAGGATAACCTCCACAACAAAGGAATACCTGACCCTAAATGTCAACAGTGCCAGAGATGAGAAACGAGGCTTACAGGTAATATGATTTCAAGGCCATATTAGCATCTAACTAATACCATTAAAAAAAAAATAGTAAAGTCCTTTCTAAAAAGTATTAAGTCACAATCAAATCCTCTTATCTTCTCCAGGGGAGGCTTCTTAACCTTCCCAACTAAATCAAACTTCAGCATTTTGACCCTTTCCCTCAAAGATTGCACAATTGCCGTCTTATATTCACTCATGTGATGATTTGAGTAATTTATCTACTTCTCCTCCTGCAGATTAGAGAAAGATAACATTTTGGAATTCTGTTTATTTCACTGAATGGGCTATCATAAGATTCTCCTGCCGCATTGAAAGAAATCTTTGTAAATGTGTTTTGTTATTTTTTCACTCTGTGGATGAACCTTTAATTCACTGTTGTATATATATATATATATATTTTTTTTTTTTTTTTTTTTTTGAGACAGAGTCTTGCTCTGTCACCCAGGCTGGAGTGCAGTGGCGCAATCTCGGCTCACTGCAAGCTCTGCCTCCCGGGTTCACGCCATTCTCCTGCCTCAGCCTCTCCGAGTAGCTGGGACTACAGGCGCCCGCCACCATGCCCGGCTAATTTTTTGTATTTTTAGTAGAGACGGGGTTTCACCGTGGTCTCGATCTCCTGACCTCGTGATCCGCCCGCCTCGGCCTCCCAAAGTGCTGGGATTACAGGCGTGAGCCACCGCGCCCGGCCTCACTGTTGTATATTTGAGAGCTTAGTCTTTACTTTAGTAACATTTCAGGGAACGTCTTTGCTCATAGATGGCTCCGTCCAAATTTTGGATTTCTTGCCTTAAGGCCTACCATCTTGAGTCTTTCTGAAGTGAATGTTGAAATGAATTTCACAGATTCACAGCCCTTTGAGAGCTTTTTTCAAATACTATCTTACTCCTTTTGTAGGCTCTTGTGCAAGACCAGGGCCTCAGTAACATGAGTGATCAAGCTAAATGGGTCATCTCATAAACATGCTTATCAGGATACTCACATATTGCGTAACTGGACAGCAGAAATGTATAGATTTTCAAAAACAAGTCAAAGGTTCAATTGATTGAACATTTTTTTTTTTTCTGCTAGAAATGCTTTCCTTTTCATTTCCTTTTTACGTAAGTCTGATTCACTCTTTACTTAAATATTTCTGTACTGGCGTCCAAAACCTTTCTTAAAAGTTTTCTCTAGCCTTAAAAAAAAAATTTTTTTTTGTTATCTACCAGGCACAAATCCAACCCCCAGTCCCCTAAAAACTGCCTATTGTAAACTCTATGTTTAAAAACTATTACTGAGAAGGCACTTCTTTAAATTCGCTGCAAACTTTATTATAACAAAGCTTAAAGAGCTAAAAGCGCGGCACAATGGAAAGTTGACTGTTATAAATATCTATCCGGCTTTGCAATATAAATTATAATTAAAAATAAACTTGTCAGAGAACTCCAGGCAACACACAAAAAGTGAGACATTTAGAACGAGGCAATTAAGAATGTTAATTGGAACACAGAGAAAAGCAAAGGACAGTCATTGTTAAGATAACTGCTCTATAAACACCTAAATGGATTCTGTGAAGGGGAAGAAAGGATCATCTTTTGACCATGAAAGGGAATATAAAATGTTCTTTTCTTTGTTTTAATGTGTGGAGAGATTTTAAACTTCTTTTCTCCTCTCAGACGCTCAAGTAAACAAATGACTTGGCCCTGGTCTGAGTCTGGTGTGGGTAACAAAAGAGAGAGAAATGGAGGGAAAGAGAGAAAAGCCAAGTGGGTAGGCGAGAAGAGAAGAGAGCAAATGCTGAAGAAGAAGAAAAATAAGGGAGAATGATAAATGTAGAAGAATAAAGGGAAAAACCAAAACAGAAGGCATAAACCCCTAGGAAACAGAACAAGAGATAAACACAGAGAATAAGAAAGGAGTCATCTCACTTTCTTCACTCTCCAGATGATTTGCAAGTTAATTTCTTAAAGACAGCAGAGTGGACAAGCACAGTCAGACAGACCCAGATGTAGATCTTGCTTTTTGGCAGTTTCCATCTGGGCTGGATAATTTCCGCCAGGGTCTCAACCTCTCTATGCCTTGATTTCTTCCCTAGTCAATGGGGAGGGTAATCGCTGCTTATGGCCTCGCTGCAAAAATCAGAAATGATTTGTGTAAAGCCCCTGGCATATAATTAGTGTTTAGGAAACATCTATTATCACATGAATTATTTCAGGGTACAGCAGGAATGTTTAAGGTTTCTCATAATATTAAGCAGATGCACAACATACATGATAGTTTTGGAGTCAGAGTTATTTAATTTGCATGGTCATTTATTTGATCGTTCATTCATTCAAGGAGTAATTATTTTGTCTGCTATGCACAGGGCCTTGAGCTCACTCAGTGATGGGAATTTATTTTTATTTTTATTTATTTATTTATTTATTTATTTGAGACGGAGTCTCGCTTTTTCACCCAGGCTGGAGTGCAGTGGCTCTATCTCGGCTCACTGCAAGCTCCGCCTCCCGGGTTCACGCCATTCTCCTGCCTCAGCCTCTCCGAGTAGCTGGGACTACAGGCGCCCGCCACCGCGCCCGGCTAATTTTTTGTATTTTTAGTAGAGACGGGGTTTCACCGTGGTCTCGATCTCCTGACTTCGTGATCCACCCGCCTCGGCCTCCCAAAGTGCTGGGATTACAGGCGTGAGCCACCGCGCCCGGCTATAATAAAATGTTAAATAGCTCATGTAATTTATTGAATACTGTACTAAACTGAAAAACAAAATGGTTGTGAGTACTTGCAGTACAGTTTCTACTGAATGTACTAATTGCCTTTGTACCACTGTAAAGTTGAAAAATCTTAAACTGAACCATTGTAAGTTGGTTCATCTGTAGTGATCTCAGGAAAGTAGGAAAGAGCTGGGCATGGTGGCTGCTCATGCCTGTAGTCACAGCAACTCGGGAGGCCGAGGCGGGGGGATCCCTTGAGCCCGGGAATTCGAGACCAGCCTGGGCAACATAAGGTGACTGTGTCTCAATTTATTTTATTATTTTTTTTGAGACAGAGTCTCACTCTGTCACCTAGGCTCGAGTGCAATGGCGCAATCTCAGCTCACTGCAACCTCTGCCTCCTGGGTTCAAGCAATTCTTCTGCCTCAGCCTTGCGAGTAACCGGGATTATAGGCGTGCACCACCACACCCAGCTAATTTTTTTTTTTTTTTTTTTTTGAGACGGAGTCTCGTTCTGTCGCCCAGGCTGGAGTGCAGTGGCGCTATCGCGGCTCACTGCAATCTCCGCCTCCCGGGTTCACGCCATTCTCCTGCCTCAGCCTGCCTCTCCTGACCTCATGATCCGCCCACCTCAGCCTCCCAAAGTGCTGGGATTACAGGCGTGAGCCACCGGGCCCAGCCTTTTTATTTATTTTTTTTTTTTGAGGCTGGAGTGCAGTGGCATGATCTCGGCTCACTGCAACCTCCACCTTCCCGGGTTCATGCCATTCTCCTGCCTCAGCCTCCCGAGTAGGTTGGACTACAGGCGCCCACCACCACACCCGGCTAATTTTTTTGGATTTTTAGTAGAGACAGGGTTTCACTGTGTTAGCCAGGACAGTCTTGGTCTCCTCACCTCGTGATCTGCCTGCATCAGCCTCCCAAAGTGCTGAGATTACAAGTGTGAGCCACCACGCCCGGCCCACACCCAGCTAATTTTTATATTTTTTGCAGAGTTGGGGTTTCACCATGTTGGCCAGGCTGGTCTTGAACTCCTGACCTCAAGTGATTTATTCACCTTGGCCTTCCAAAGTGCTAGAATTACAGGCATGAGTCACCGCACCTAGCCTATTTTATTTTACTTTATTTTAGTTTTCCGACAGAGTCTTACTCTATTGCCCAAGCTGGACTGCAGTGGCACATATCAGCTCACTGAAACCTCTGCCTCCCGGGTGCAAGCGATTCTCCTGCCTCAGCCTGCTGAGTAGCTGGGATTACAGGCGCGTGCCACCAAGCCTGGCTAATTTTTTTTTTTGGTATTTTTTGGTACAGACACGGTTTGGCCAGGCTGGTCTTGAACTCTTGGCCTCAAGTGATCTGCCCATCTCGGCCTCCCAAAGTGCTGGGATTACAGGCATGAGCCTTTTATTTTTTATTTAAAAAATTTTAAAAATTCTTTAAAAAAGGAAGAGACGGAGTGCTGCCCTATGACGTGGTAACGTAGTTCATCCGCTGCAATAGCAGGGAAGGCAGAATAGTTGGGTGCAGTTCAAGGCAAGTACGTTAATTTAGCTTGGGAATGTGTGGGAGTTCACTACTGATTGCATCTATTGTGTCTATTACATCAGTGAAATTAGAAAAAAGAGTAAGGAAGGGAAGAGGATGCTGAGTGTTAGCAGAGAGAAAGAAAGGGGTAAAAGTCTTCCAGGAGAGAAAGAGAAGGAATGAAGGAGGGAAATGCAGTGGGGTGGCTGGGTCTATGTGGGTGCTCATGCATCCATTTTTCTTTCTTTCTTTCTTTCTTTCTTTCTTTCTTTCTTTCTTTCTTTCTTCCTTCCTTCCTTTCTCTTTCTTCCTTTCTTCTTTCTTTTCTTTCTTATTTCTTTCTTCCTTTCTCCTTTTTCTTTCTTCCTTTCTTCTTTCTTTTCTTTCTTTCTTCTTTCTTTCTTTTCTCTTTCTTTCCTTCTTTTCCCTTCCTTCCTTCTTTCCTTCCTTCCTTCCCTCCTTCTGTCTCTCCTTCCCTCCATCCTTCCTTTGTTCCTTCTTTCCTTCCTTCTCTCCCTCCCTCTTTTCTTTTCTTTTCTTTTTCTTGAGATGGAATTTCACTCTCATTGCTCAGACTGGAGTGCAATGGCGTGATCTCGGCTCACTGCAACCTCTGCCTGCCGAGTTCAAGCGATTCTCCTGCCTCAGCCTCCCAGGTAGCTGGGATTACAAGCCACCACGCCACCACACCCAGCTAATTTTTTTTTTTTTTTTGAGGCAGAGTCTCTCTCTGTTGCCCAGGTTGCAGTGCAGTGGCGCAGTCTCGGCTCACTGCAAGCTCCGCCTCCTGGGTTCACGCCATTCTCCTGCCTCAGCTAATTTTGTATTTTTAGTAGAGACGGGGTTTCACCATGTTGGTCAGGCTGGTCTTGAAGTCCTGTCCTTGGGTGAGCCGCCCACCTTGACCTCCCAAAGTGCTGGAATTACAGGCATGAGTGGACGCCGGCCTATTTCTTTATTTTTCTTAAAAAATATATATATATACATATTTAAATAAATATGTATATATATATATATTTTTTTCAGAGGGCTTTGGTCTGTTGCTCAGGTTGGAGTGGTGCAATCATGGCTCACGGCAGCCTCCACCTCCCAGGCTCAAGCTATCCTCCATCGTTAGCCTCCTGAGTAGCTGGGACTACAGGTGCACAACACCACACCTGGCTAATTTTTTTATTTTTTGTAGAGACAGGGTCTCGCTATGTTGCTCAGGCTGGTCTTGAACTCCTGGCCTCAAGTGGTCCTCTTGCCAAAGTCCTGGGATGACAGGCATGAGGCACGGCACCTGGCTATGGTAATACATTTGAAGGGAAACCAGTTAGCTGTGGTAGTGCATTTTTGTTTCCCTCAGACATTTTCAGTGGGACCTGTCCAAGTGCAGAATGGACTAAGAGTTGGATTGAAAAGGAATGAGGTTTAGCCAAGCAAGTACAACAGAGAATAAAAGAACAGGGGCACTGAGGCTGAACGTGGGGGATTACAGTGGTGGACCCTAGACTCAAAGCCTGGTAAGAGAGGCAGAGCCGGAAGAAGCGAAGAGGAGTAAAACAGGTTTGTGAGCATGGAGGTTGGGGAAAATCAAGAGATTGTTGGACTTGGGGTCCCAAAGGGACAGAGCCAGAAAGATTTTAGGGGATAGTCGGAGGAAAAGATGCTTGAAATTGAGATGGTGGAGCCGACGTCGTGGCTGGAAAGGATGAGGGTGTGGAGCACCTGCTCAGGTGAGGTGGATGACAGGAACCTCGTGGAGAGGAGGACCAGGAGCCGAGCAGCTGAGGTATCAGGGTCATCTTACCAAATACTGAAAATGTCAAGAAGTATTGTAGGTGAGCAAGACAGTCGGGTGACAGTGTCTTTAGGAACTGAGGAGCAGGCTCTCGGGTCTGCAGAAGAGGCAATGAGGAGGGGGCATAGACAAGAACAGGTGAGTCTGAGCTTCTGAGTCTCAGCTGAACGCTTTGAGAAGGAAGAATGGATAATTGAGGCCTCAAGAGGCAAGAAACTCACTTAGCCCGACTCCAGTCATTGCACCAGGGTGACAGAGGGAAACAGCCCCTGGAGAGAACTGGGGGAGAAGCAGTGTCCCCACGGGAGAACCAAGGGCCAATTAGGGCAAGAACATTCCCAAAAAAAGTGAGGATAAAGGAGATTTTGCCATGACGAACCAGAAGACACTGAGGAAGTGTTGGGGGGTCGGTGACCGGGCTGGGGATTGGGTCAGATAAGAAACAGGTTTGTGTGCCCGGGCGCGGTGGCTCACGCCTGTAATCCCAGCACTTTAGGAGGCCGAGGTGGGTGGATCACAAGGTCAGGAGTTCAAGACCAGCCTGGCCAACATGGCGAAACCCTGTCTCTACCAAAAATACAAAAATTAGCTGGGCGCGGTGGTGCGCACCTGTGATCCCAGCTACTTGGGAGGCTGTGGCAGGAGAATCACTTGAACCCGAGAGGCGGAGGTAGCAGTGAGCCAAGATCATGCCACTGCACGCCAGCCTGGATCCAGCCCAGGCTACAGAGTGAGACTCTGTCTCCAAAAAAAAAAACCAACGGGTTTATGGAATTGGTCACGTAGGACCAGACGCTGTCCAAACCACTTTGCTTGTATCTAATCATTTACCCCATGGGATAATTCCTTCCTTCCTTCCTTCCTTTCTTCCTTCCTTCCTTCCTTCCTTCCTCTCCTTCTTTCTTTTTCTCCTTTCTCTCTTTCTGTGTCTTTCTGTCTCTTTCTTTCTTTCTTTTTCTTTCTTTCTCTCTCTCTCTCTCTCTTTCTTTCTTTCTTTTCGACAGGGTGTCACTCCACACTCAGGCTAGAGTGCAGTGGCACAAACATGGTTCTGCAGTCTCAACCTCCTGGGCTTAAGCGGTTCTCCTGCCTCAGCCTCCCATGTAGTGGGACTACAGGCACACTACCATGCCTGGCTAATTTTTATTTTTTTTATTTTTTAGATGGAGTCTCGCTCTGTTGCCCAGGCTGCAGTGCAGTGGCACGATCTCAGCTCGCTGCAACCTCTGCCTCCCAGGTTCAAAGGATTCTTCTGCCTCAGCCTCGTGAGTAGCTGGGACTATAGGCACCCGCCACTACGTCTGGCTAATTTTTGTATTTTTAGTAGAGATGGGGTTTCACCATGTTGGCCAGGCTAGTTGCAAACTCCTGACCTCAGGTGATCTGCCTGCCTCGGCCTCCCAAAGTGCTGGGATTACAGGTGTGAGCCACCGTGCCTGGCCTAATTTTTTATTTTTATTTTTTTGAGGCAGATTCTCACTCTGTTGCCCAGGCTGGAATGCAGTGGTGCCATCTCGGCTCACTAGAACCTCCTCCTCCTCCTCCCAGGTTTAAGCCTGATTCTCCTGCCTCGCCACCCAAGTAGCTGGGATTACAGGTGCACACCACCATGCCAGGCTAATTTTTGTAGTTTTAATAGAGATGGGTCTTGCCATGTTGACCAGGCTGTTCTGAAACTCCTGACCTCAAGTGATCTGTCCACCCTGGCCTCCCAAAGTGCTAGGATTACAGGTGTGAGTCACTGAGACTGGCCTAGTTTTTCTTTTTTTTCCTTTTCTTTTTTTTTGAGACGGAGTCTCGCTCTGTCGCCCAGGCTGGAGTGGAGTGGTATGATTTCGGCTCACTGCAAGCTCTGCCTCCCGGGTTCATGCCATTCTCCTGCCTCAGCCTCCCAAGTAGCTGGGACTACAGGCACCTGCCACCATGCCCGGCTAATTTTTTGTATTTTTTAGTAGAGACCGGAATTTAGTTAGCCAGAATGGTCTCGATCTCCTGACCTCGTGATCTACCCACCTTGGCCTCCCAAAGTACTGGGATTACAGGCGTGAGCCACCGCGTCCGGCCTAGCCTAATGTTTCTGTAGAGACAATGTCTTGCCATGTTGCCAAAGCTGAACTCCTGGGCTCAAGCCATCCTCCCACCTTGGCCTGCCAAAGTGTTCGTATTCCAGGCATGAGCCACCGTGCCTGGCCCCTAAAATATTTCTATCTGTTCCTTTACAGAAAGAATGTGTCAACCTCCAGACTATATTCACATATCTCTCGGTGGAGGAAATGCTCAATAAATGTCCGATGTTACTGTGGATATTATTATCATCATTGACACCTAATTCACAGGACTTCAAAACAAGCTGGCTATGATTCCAGCCCTGGGCTGTCACGCAAAAGATGTTAAACAAATGTTGGCTGGGCGCGGTGGCTCACACCTATAATCCTAGCAGTTTGGGAGGCTGAAGAGGGTGGATCACCTGAGGTCAGGAGTTCGAGACCAGCCTGGCCAACATGACGAAACCCCATCTCTACTAAAAATACAAAAATTAGCCAGGCGTGGTGGCACAGGCCTGTAATCCCAGCTACTCGGGAGGCTGAGGCAGGAGAATCGCTTGAACCCAGGAGCAGAGGTTGCAGTGAGCTGAGATCGTGCCACTGCACTCCACCCTCGGCGAAAGAGCGAAACTCCATCTCAAAATAAATAAATAAATAACAAAAAACAAAGGTTAGCTATTGAATGAATGAGTAAGTGAATGAATGAGTGGGTAGGTAAATTGGAGGAGGATGTGAAGTGGGTGGGAGTGAGGGTGCTAGAAATCTCCATATCTTTCACCAAGGCAGAGAGCTTATCGAGGGAGGAGGAGCAGAAGCAGTGAGTTCATTTTCAGAAACGTTGCTGGAGGTGAGTTGACTAGCTCCACATAAACCCCAGGAATGATCACTGAAGCTGGGGAATTTCACCATTGTCCTCAGTATCTGACCCCCAGTGGAAAATTCCACAGCTTCACCAAAAGACCTGTATACCTCTGGAATATTTGTATAGGGAACATAAAAGAAATAAGTGTGGCATTTGGGGGACTGGGGAGAAGATTTTGAGGAGCTGGTCCTCTGAGAAGAGTTAATCAGGCAAGTCCAGTAATTATCTCGTTCCAACTACATTTGAAACACTGTGCTGGGACCCTTATGTAATTGTCCTTCCGACTCTGAGAAGTAATTTTATTATGCCCTTTTCGCATATGCAGAAACTGGGATTGGAAGAAGCTGTGCTCCGCCCCAGGGTATCGCCGCCTCCAGCACTGGGTCTAGGCTTTGCATCAACCTGTCTACTGCCGATTGGCCATTTGTGTCTTCATGCTACCCACAGGGCCCTCGAGGCTCTACCTCTGAGATTCAGCAAAGGAGGTCCTGCCTCATGGAGCTCACAGTACAGGGAGAAAGACAGACAACAAACAAGCAAACAATACACAAATAAAATAGGCTGGGCGTGGTGGCCCAGGCCTGTAATCCCAGCACTTTGGAAGGCCGAGACAGGTGGATCACTTGAGGTCAGGAGTTCGAGACCAACCATGGCCAACATGGCAAAACCCTATCTCTACTAATAATACAAAAAATTAGACGGGACTGGTGGTGAGTGTCTGTAATCCCAGCTACTGGGAGGCAGGAGAATAGCTTGAATCCAGGAGGCAGAAGTTGCAGTGAGCCAAAATTGTGCCATTGCACTCTAGCATGGATGACAGAGCAAGACTATTCTCTAAAAATAAAATAAAATAATAAAAAAATTGGCTGGGTACAGTGGCTCACACCTGTAGCACTTTGGGTGGCTGAAGCAGGCAGATCACCTGATGTCAGGAGTTCGAGACCAGCCTGGCCAACTTGATGAAACCCCAACTCTGCTAAAAATACAAAAATTAGCCGGGCGTGGTGACACGCATCTGTAATCTCAGCTACTGGGGAGGCCGAGGCATGAGAATCGCTTGAACCTGGGAGGCACAGGTTGCAATGAGCCACGATCGCACCATTGCACGATCAACTGTCTAGCACTGGGCGACAGTGCTAGACTCCATCTCAAAAAAAATTAAAATAAGAAATGCAAAATTGTTATAGGAGTTGTAAGGGAATAACAAGATAGTAGAATTAGGGAGAGACTGCAGGTGGAGGCCAGATGAGATGTTCATGGGTGACCCCTTGGAGCAGAGACCTGTAGAGCTGCAGGAAGGATGTTCTAGAAAACACCAAGGTCCCTGAGGCAGGAAGGAGCTTTGAGGCATCAAAACTGAAACTACTGTCCTTGGTGTACAGCAAAGAAAAAAAAGGTGGGAGAAGTTGAGGTTGGGGTGGGTGGGACCAGATCACAGGGGCCTTGTAGGCCCTGCCTGTGATTTGAATTTCATTCTAAGTGATGGGGGCTTTAAGCTGGGGAGGGTGGCGACCTGATTCACCCTGGAAAAGAGTGCCCTAGATGCTTGTGGAGAAGAAAATGAAGAGGGCGAGATGGAAGGCAACCTGGAGACAGACTTCAAGATGCCATTCCCCGCCTCACCCCCATCACTCCCCAGAAGCTTGGGTGAAACCACCTTCCATCTGGTCCTCCCAGTTCCTACCTCTCTAGTTGAGGGGGAGCCTAGCAAGTTGGGGTAGGGCCTGCTATATAATTAGTTAGGCCCAGTGCGAAATGAAAATAAGGACTCCAAGCCGGGCGTGGTGGCTCACACCTATAATCCCAGCACTTTGGGAGGCCGAGGTGGGTGGATTGCCTGAGCTCAGGAGTTCGAGACCAGCCTGGCCAACATGGTGAAACCCGTCTCTACTAAAAATACAAAAAATTGGCCAGGCTTGGTGGCGGGCGCCGTAGTCCCAGCTACTTGGGAGGCTGAGGCAGGAGAATCGCCTGAACTCAGGAGTCGGAGGTTGCGGTGAGCTGATACTGTGCCACTGCACTCCAGCCTGGGTGACAGAATGAGACTCCATCTCAAAAAAAAAAAAAAAGAAAGAAAAAAAGAAAATAAGGACTCCTTGCTCAAACTTATTAAGAAATGCAAGATGCGGCCGGATGCGGTGGCTCACGTCTATAATCCCAGCACTTTGGGAGGCCGAGGAGGGCGGATCACGAGATCAGGAGATTGAGACCATCCTGGCTAACACGGTGAAACCCCGTCTCTACTAAAAATACAAAAAATTAGCCGGGCGTGGTGGCTGGCACCTGTAGTCCCAGCTACTCGGGAGGCTGAGGCAGGAGAATGGCGTGAACCCAGGAGGCGGAGCTTGCAGTGAGCCGAAATCGTGCCACTGCACTCCAGCCTGAGCGACAGAGCGAGACTCCGTCTCAAAAAAAAAAAAAAAAAAAACCCAAAAAAAGAAAAAAAAAAAGAAATGCAAGATGCTGACAGCAGAGTGTTCAGCCAAGCATGATGCCCTTCTGAGCGCAGACCCCATGAAGTTGACCGTGGGGAGAAGACTTTGGACCCAATGGTTAGGGAGGCTGCTCTGAGAAGGTGACACCTGACCTCCTTCAGAGATCACGGCCTTCTTGGGCCTGATGCGGTGGCTTACACCTGTAAGCACTTTGAGAGGCCCAGGCAGGAGGATCGCTGGAGGCCAGGAGTTCAAGACCAGTCTGGGCAATATAGTGAAACCCTTGTCTCTACCACCGTACTCAGCCTACAAAAAAAATTTTAAAAATATTAGCTGGGTATGGTGGTGCATGCTTGTAGTGCCAGCTTCTTGGGAATCTGAGGTGGGAGGATCCATTGACTTCAGGAGTTCAAGGCTATGATCTCACTGCTGCGCTCCAGCCTGGGTGACAGAGCCAGCCCCTGTCTTTAAAAAAAAAAAAGCAGGCTGGGTGCAGTGGCTCATGCCTGTAATCTCAGCACTTTGGGAGGCCAAGGTGGGCGGATCAACTGAGGTCAGGAGTTCGAGATCAGCCTAGCCAACATAGTGAAACCCTGTCTCTACTAAAAATACAAAAAATTATCTGGGCGTGGTGGCGGATGCCTATAATCCTAGCTACTTGGGAGCCTGAGGCAGGAGAATCTCTTGAACCTGGGAGGCGGAGGTTGCAGTGATCCGAGATCGCACCACTGCACTCCAGCCTGGGAGACAGAGTGAAACTCCATCTCAAACAAACAAAAAAACACAGAAAGAGAGGGAGAGATTATGACAGTCTTGGTACCAGCAGATGTTGCTTTGTAATCACCAAGTGGGGAGAGGGAGTGGCAGCCTGTCTTACACACCTGGACCACAGCGCCCAACAACACTGCTCCACCCAGTCCGTAAAACCTCCCTCGGTGGCTATCTTCACCTAACATAGACACCTATTCAAAGCATCCAATGAGGTCATGTGTGTGCTACCACTTGGGAAAACGAAACTAAGAGCACTATAGGAACAATGATGAATATCATCATCATCATCATATTTAAAAAATGCTTGCATATCACACCTGTAATCCCAGCACTTTGGGAGGCCGAGGCGGGCAGATGACCTGAGGTCAGGAGTTTGAGATCGGCCTGGCCAACATGGCAAAACCCCGTCTCTACTAAAAATAAAAAAACAGGCCAGGCGCGCTGGCTCGCACCTGTAATCCCAGCACTTTGGGAGGCTGAGGCGGGCGAATCACCTGAGGTCGGGAGTTCGAGACCAGCCTGACCAACATGGAGAAACCCCATGTCTATTAAAAATACAAAATTAGCCAGGCATGGTGGCAGGCGCCTGTAATCCTAGCTACTTGGAAGGCTGAGGCAGGAGAATCGCTTAAACCCAGGAGGTGGAGGTTGTGGTGAGCTGAGATCGTGCCATTGCACTCCAGCCTGGGCAACAAGAGCAAAACTCCATCTCAAAAAAAAAAAATGCTTGTGTAAGTATTTATTATTATTATTATTATTATTATTATTTTTTTTTTTTGAGACGGCTGTCGCCCAGGCTGGAGTGCAGTGGCGTGATCTTGGCTCACGGCAAGCTCCGCCTCCTGGGTTCACGCCATTCTCCTGCCTCAGCCTCCTGGGTAGCTGGGACTGACTACAGGTGCCCGCCACCATGCCTGGCTAATTTTTTTTTTTTTTTTTTGTATTTTTAGTAGAGACGGGGTTTCACCATGTTAGCCAGGATGGTCTCGATCTCCTGACCTCGTGATCCGCCCACCTCGGCCTCCCAAAGTGCTGGGATTATAGGTGTGAGCCACTGCGCCTGGCCTATTTGTTATGTTAATAGAAAATATTTATTATCAAAAAATAAACAATACGTTTGATTGAACCATCATGTATCATCCTTCTTCTTAGTGGAAGACATTGTATAGATACTGTATCTCTTATATTTCTCCTGATAATACTATAAGATTGATCCTTGTCCAACAAATATTTCCTGAACACCTACAATGTGCTGCAAGTACTGAGATCCACAGTGCAATCTGGCAGCCAGGGAGCACCCCCGATCACAGACACTGTGACCCCGCAGTGGACAGGCGCTCCCGTTGCTGGAGCTCACTTTTCCTGCTCTATTGTTGTCATAGAAGAAAGTTCCATACCCAACGTCACATTCTTTTTTTTTTTTTTTTTTTGAGACAGAGTCTCGCTCTGTCGCCCAGGCTGGAGTGCAGTGGCGCAATCTCGGCTCACTGCAAGCTCCGCCTCCCGGGTTCAGGCCATTCTCCTGCCTCAGCCTCTCCGAGTAGCTGGGACTACAGGCGCCCGCCACCACGCCCGGCTAATTTTTTGTATTTTTAGTAGAGACGGGGTTTCATCGTGGTCTCGATCTCCTGACCTCGTGATCCGCCCGCCTCGGCCTCCCAAGGTGCTGGGATTACAAGCGTGAGCCACCATGCCCGGCCAACGTCACATTCTTTACTTATTTGTTTGTCTCTCTTTTCCTCTAGAACTACAAGAGCTGGGAATTTGAACTGTTTCTCTTACTTCTGGATCCCAGCATTTAGAACAGGGCTCCACTCACAGCAGCCACTATTGCTGAAGAAGCAAATCCCGTGGAATTGCTTGAGAAGGTCATTGGACTTCACAAGAGATGTCTGGGGTAGAGACAGGACTTGGGAAGATGCTAGTTCATTGATGGTGTGGGGGCTGCAGGAGGAGATGCCTGGGGAGAGAGTATCTAGTAAGAAGTGACAATGTTGGTCGGGCACAATGGCTCATGCCTGTAATCCTAGCACTTTGGGAGGCCGAGGTGGGAGGATCATCTGAGGTTAGGAGTTTGAGACCAGCCTGGCCAACATGGTATAATCCCGTCTCTACTAAAAGTACAAAAATTAGCCAGGCATGGTGGTGGGCGCCTGTAATCCCAGCTACTTGGGAGGCTGAGGCAGGAGAATTGCTTGAACCCGGGAGGCGGAGGTTGCAGTGAGCCGAGATCACCGAGATCATGCCACTGCACTCCAGCCTGGGTGACAAAGCGAGACTCCATCTCAAAAAAAAAAAAAAGAAAAGAAAAAAAAAGTGACAATGTCCTTGGGTCTGCCTTGGTGCCACAGGAGAGTGTGGTCATAGGACGACGACAGAGAAAGAGCCATTAAGAAATAGAAGTAGGCAGGGCGCAGTGGCTCATACCTGTAATCCCAGCACTTTGGGAGGCCGAGGCGGGTGGATCACCTGAGGTCAGGAGTTCGAGATCAGCCTGACCAATATGGTGAAACCCTGTCTCTACTAAACATACAAAAAATTAGCTGGGCATGGTGGCGCATGCCTATAATCTCAGCTACTCAGGAGGCTGAGGCAGGAGAATCGCTTGACCCCAGGAGGCAGAGGTTGCAGTGAGCTGAGATCGCGCCATTGCACTCCAGCCTCGGGGACAGAGCAAGACTCCATCTCAAAAAAGAAAGAAATGAGAGTAGCCCAAAGAGGTGAGTGATGGTTACCTGAGGGCTCTCTCTGGAAAGCAGGACTTCTCCACACTCCTTAGTATCTTGACGCTGCTGAGAGATCAACGTCAGGGCTGGGAAAAGGGCTGTTGGATTTGAGAGAAGGGATGAGGGTCAGGAAACACTCTGGGGGGCCTCTTCCAGGGACAGGGGACATCAATGGAAGGGAAATGAGAAATAAGTGGACCTGCACCTTTTGCTAAGGGAGGCTGTTAAGGGAGGAGAGAGACCGGGCTGTTGGCTAGAGGGATGGTGGCCAAGGGAGGGTTTTGTTTTTGTTTTAAAGATGGGAGAGATTATAAATGCTGAAGGGAAGGCTGTAATTGAAAAGGAAAGCTTGTATATTCATGGGGGATCAGGAGTAAGAAAGGTTCTGAGGTGGCAGGCAGGGCTAGGAGGCGGGATTGGTTTTCGGAGGGACATCCTTTAACACGAGGAGAGAAGCTGGGGACCAGGAGCAAAGCCCAAGGCCTTCCCACGCCCTGGAAACCCTCCGTGCTGGGCTGGTCCACTGCTGCTTCTCTGGTTTCACTTCCTTTCTCAGCCCTCTTCCCACTTCTGCTCTGGCTCCCTGGCTTTTCCCTGAGTCCTCCCACCAGGCTCCTGCCTTTGCCTCACTTTCCCCACTCCCTAGGATATTTTTGCTGCAGAGATCCATGTGGCTCATCCCTCGCTTTATCTGGGTCTCTGCTCTCCTGTCCCTTTTTCAGAGCTCTTCCCTGACTACCACATAGGTAACAGCATCCTCCTATTAACCTTCTATTCAGACCCTCTCCTTTACCACAGGGCCTTTGCACCTGCTACTCTCCCTGCCTGAAATAATGTGCCTTCTTTGATTATTATTATTATTATTATTTTTGAGACAGAATCTCACTCTGTCACCTAGGCTGGAGTGCAGTGGCATGATCTCGGCTCACTGCAACCTCCAAGTGCTGGGTTCAAGTGAGCATGTGTGGCTAATTTTTGTATTTTTAGTAGAGATGGGGTTTCACCATATTAGCCAGGCTGGTCTCGAACTCCTGACCTCAAGTAATCAACCTGCTTCAGCCTCCCAAAGTGCTGGGATTACAGACCTCTGCCACCGCACCCCTAGCCCCTGATTTTTTGTTTGTTTGTTTGTTTTGAGATGGACTCTCCTTCTGTTGCCCAGGCTGGAGTGTAGTCGAGCGATCTCAGCTCACTGCGACCTCTGCCTCCTGGGTTCAAGTGATTCTCCTGCCTCAGTCTCCTAAGTAGTTGAGATTACAGGCGTCCGCCATCATGCCTGGCTAATTTTTGTATTTTTAGTAGAGACAGGGTTTCACCATGTTGGACATGGCTGGTCTTGAACTCCTGACCTCAGGTGAGCTGCCTGCCTCGGCCTCCCAAAGTTCTGGGATTACAGGCATGAGCCACTGCGCCTGGCCTGAATTTTTTTTTTTTTTTGGTAGAGATAGGGTCTTGCTTTGTTGCGTAGGCTGGTCTCGAACTCCTGGGCTGAAGCTATCCTCCCGCCTCAGCCTCCCAAAATGCTGGGATTATGGGAATGAACCACCAAGACTGGCCCCTTCCCTGATCTTGTTAATGACTCAATCTTCACCCCTAGCTCAGGCATCTGTCTTCAGTCTTGTCTCTTCTTTCTCCCCGACTAGGTCAGATTCCCTCACACAGGACCCTTGGAGAGCTGAGCACTTCTCCAATAGCATTTGTTGAAGTTACTATTTTTTATTTGTGAGATTGGCTAAGACCTCGTTCTTGCTCCAGACTACAGGCACCATCCAAGCAGGGGCCACATCCGTCTTACCCAAATGTGTATTTTCAGTGCCTGCTAGAGTGCCAGGCACCCAGTGGGTACCGAGAACTTAGGGTGCTGGGTGTGCTCATGGATCAGAACTTCAGTTTAGCCCGAGCTGTAGACCTGAAGACTGAGGCTCAAGATATTCCATCATCAGATATCGAGGGTGGGAGGATAAAAAAAAGAAAAAGAGCCAGGCGCAGTGGCTGACGCCTGTAATCCCAGCACTTTGGGAGGCCGAGGCAGGCAGATCCCTTGAGGTCAGGAGTTCCAGACCAGCCTGGACAACATGGTGAAACCCCATCTTTCCCGAAAATACAGAAATTAGTCGAGTGTGGTGGCGCGCACCTGTAGTCCCAGCTACTCGGGTGGCTGAGGCAGGAGAATCACTTGAACCTGGGAGGTGGAGGTTGCAGTGAGCCGAGATTGTGCCACTGCACTCCAGTCTGGGTGACAGAGTGAGACTCTGTCACAAAAGAAAGAGAGAAAGAGAGAGCGAGAGAGAGAGAGCAAGAGAGAGAGAGAGAGATCAATACTCATTTATCAAGTACTCAAACCCGTATCTGTCTACACATGCTATTGACCTAAACTATATTTTTCAAGAATATTCTTTGCTGCCCAGGCTGGAGTGTAAAGGCATGATCTCGTCTCACTGTAACCTCTGCCTCCTGGGTTCAAGTGATTCTCCTTCCTCAGCCTCCCCAGTAGCTGGGACTACAGGCCTGCACCGCCACACCCAGATAATTTTTGTATTTTTGGTAGAGATGGAGTTTCGTCGTGTTGGCCAGGCTGGTCTCAAACTCCTGACCTTAGGTGATCTGCCCACCTTGGCTCCCAAAGTGCTGGGATTACAGGCGTGAGCCACTGCGCCTGGCTTCAAGAATATTGTTCATTTACAGAGGCATAGAGATTAAGAGTACCCTCTGGAATTACACAGCCTGGATTTGACTCCTAGCTCTCCCCTCTGCAATCTTTCTGGCACCAGTCATGTTGGTTCAGCTCCCTCTGGGCCTCACTTACCCATCTGTAAAATGGGGACAATAACACCTGCATTGTACATCTATTAGGAGGATGAATGTGATTATCACATGTAAAAGGCTAGAGCCATGCTTGACACATGATACATATTCAAATTCCAGTCCAGCTTCTCTTTTTTTTTTTTGAGACGGAGTCTCGCTTGGTCGCCCAGGCTGGAGTGCAGTGGCACGATCTCGGCTCACTGCAGGCTCCGCCTCCCGGGTTCAGGCCATTCTCCTGCCTCAGCCTCCCAAGTAGCTGGGACTACAGGCGCCTGCAACCATGCCCGGCTAATTTTTTTTGTATTTTTAGTAGAGACGGGGTTTCACCGTGTTAGCCAGGACGGTCTCGATCTCCTGACCTCGTGATCCGCCCGCCTCGGCCTCCCAAAGTGCTGGGATTACAGGCGTGAGCCACCGTGCCCGGCCCAGCTTCTCTTTTTGAATGCCAGGCTTTGTGCTAAACTCTTACTGGTTTTTACACTGAGCCCCCAAAGATTATCAACCCGAATTTCAGGACACATGTGTTTTTATTAATGTCTCAGAAAAGTCGGATTGGAAGTTGCACGCACAATTCCTGCCGGAACAAAGTACAGCCATCTCTCTGCACTAATGCATTTCCAGCTGGTGGAGTTCAGTTTTTAAAGAGCAGTAAATACTTGCAAGAGACGAACGGCAGGAAGTGAATGAAGGAATAGATACATTTTTAAGATCCACTGACAGCTTGGACATTCTGGAAGCCATGTGGGTCAGGGGGATGAATTTATTGGCTTTAACGTCAGACGCTCTGCAGGTCGTGAGATGTGCCTTTTGTCCTGACGTCAGCTGAGAGCAGATCTTTGGAAGGATTTGCCCATTGAGCACATTTGCTGAAACATCTTGGCTTCATTACATTTATGAGTTTTAAAAGCATGTAAAATATTTTATGTGGTTCTTGCAAAAGGGTAACAACATAAATAACCTGCAGGGATATGATGATTTTCAAGAAATGGGGTCAGCCGGCAAACCAGTGTTCACTCTGTGGACATTCTAAGTGTACAGAATATTAATACTTCATTTGCCCCTCCGGATCCACTCTCCATTTTCTCTTCCCTCCTCTGTGCCCAAGAGGCCGGGCAGTGGGGATCACATCTCCTGGTTCTGTGACATCTGGTTTCTTGCTGGGTTCAACCAATAAGGAGTAGGAGTGGGAGATGGGAGGGCCAAGGTAGGGCTGGGGTATTAACTCCCTGGCTGGTCATGGTCTGGCAGTGGCTGTGTCCCTCTACTGAAACCCACAGCTCCTGTGGGGTGGCCTTTTTCCTGTGGATCTTGTCATTTTCTGATAACCACTCCCTCCTGCTGCCTTTGGAGGCCTTGAAGAGGGAAGGGCTTCTGGTTGTTGGTAGCCCCGGGGTGTTTCATCAACCCTGCTGATTTCTCTATACCTTGCTTATATCTTGGTAAATACCACTTTTATTAAACTCTCCTTAGCCGGACATGGTGGCATGTGCCTGTAGTCCCAGCACTTTGAGAGGCCGAGGCAGGAGGATCTCTTGAACCTGGGAGGCGGAGGTTGCAGTGAGCCAAGATTGCGCCTCTGCACTCTAGACTGGGTGACAGAGTGAGACTGTCTCTAAAAAAAAAAAAAAAAAAAAAAAACCCCAAAAGACTCTCCTCAGTTACTCTGCTCAAGTGAGCCTTTTAATTATCTTAGGGGACCTTGTATAGGTACAGTTATTATTTTGTTCGTTTGTTTGTTTTGAGACAGAGTCTCACTCCATTGCCGAGGCTGGAGTGCAGTGGTGCAATCTTGGCTCACTGCAACCTCCGCCTCGTGAGTTCAAGCAATTCTCCTGCCTTCGCCTCCCAAGTAGCTGGGATTACAGGCATGCACCACCAAGCCCGGCTAATTTTTGTATTTTTGGTAGAGACGGGGTTTCACCATGTTGGCCAGGCTGGTCTCAAACTCCAGGCCTCAAGTGATCCGCCGCCTCGGCCTCCCAAAGTGCTGGGATTACAGGCATGAGCCACCACCTCCGGCCACCTTGGGCAAATTATTTAAACTGCTCAGTGTTGTGTTTCATCATCTAGAAAATGGGGATAGCCTGGGCGTGGTGGCTCCACCTGTAATCCAGCACTGTGGGAGAGTGAGGCAGGAGAATCACTTGAACCCAGGAGGCAGAAGTTGCAGTGAGCCGAGATCGTGCCACTATACTCCAGCCTGGGCTACAGAGCGAGACTCCATCTCAGAAAAAAAAAAAAAAAGCCAGGCATGGTGGTATGTGCCTGTAGTTCCAGCTACTTACAGGCTGAGGCTGGAGGATGCTTGAGCCTGTGTGGTCAAACTGCAGTGAGCTATGATGGTGCCACTACACTCTAGCCTGGGCAACAGAGCAAGACCTATCTAAAAAATAAAGTAAAATAAAATAAAATAGGGATAATATTGTTACAATCACTTTGAAGGATACTGTGAAATAAGGGGTGAGAGACTGCTTAAAAAGTTCCTGGCTGGCCGGGTGCGGTGGCTCACACTTGTAATCCCAGCACTTTGGGTGGCCGAGGCAGGCGGATCACGAGGTCGGGAGATCGAGACCACTGTGAAACCCCGTCTGTACTAAAAATACAAGAAATTAGCTGGGCGTGGTGGCGGGTGCCTGTAGTCTCAGTTACTCGGAGAGGCTGAGGCAGGAGAATGGCGTGAACCCGGGAGGCGGAGCTTGCAGTGAGCCGGAATTGCGCCATTGCACTCCAGCCTGGGCGACAGAGCAAGACTCTGTCTCAAAAAAAAAAAAAAAAAAGTGCCTGGCATAGGCCGGGTGCAGTGGCTCACGCCTGTAATCCCAGCACTTTGGGAGGCTGAGGCCGGTGGATTACCTGAGGCCAGGAGCTCGAGACCATCCTGGCTAACATGGTGAAAACCCGTCTCTACTAAAAATACAAAAAATTAGCCAGGCGTGGTGGCGGACACCTCTAGTCCCAGCTACTCGGGAGGCTGAGGCAGGAGAATGGCGTGAACCCGGGAGGCGGAGCTTGCAGTGAGCCAAGACTGCATCACTGCACTCCAGACTGGGCGACAAAGTGCCAAACAAACATAAAAACGTGCCTGGCATGAGGCAAATGTTGTCAGTGTGGGCTTTCACTATTATTAACCTAAAGTGTTGTATTTTCTTTTTTTTTTTTAATTTTTTTAATTTTTTTTTTTTTTTTTTTTGAGACGGAGTCTCGGTCTGTCACCCAGCTCAGTGGCACGATCTCGGCTCACTGCACGCTCTGCCTCCCAGGTTCACGCCATTCTCCTGCCTTAGCCTCCTGAGTAGCTGGGACTACAGGCGTCCGCCACCACGCCCGGCTAATTTTTTCTATTTTTAGTGGACAGGGTTTCACCGTGTTAGCCAGGATAGTCTCAATCTCCTGACCTCAAGATCTGCCCATCTCAGCCTCCCAAAGTGTTGGGATTACAGGCGTGAGCCACAGTGCCCGGCCAAGTATACTTTCACATAACAACTCCATTGAGTATGTTCAGCATCTCAAATTTCCCCATCCAATTGGCTCGTTTTCCAATCTTACCCATCTTGGAAAATGGCACCCTCACCAGCCTAGTTGCTCAAGCTGTCCATGATCCTTCTCATCATTGCCACTTTCACTCCACCAGTGAATCTGCTGGATACCCCTCCAAGGACATGCTGCATTCTGAATTCATTGCTTCTCTTCATCTCATTAGTTAGATCTGCCGTCCTCTCTTGGACACTCTCTTGAACAAAGCAGTAACCTCTTAGCTTGTTTTCCCGCTTTCACTGCACCCCTTCTAGAGATATCCTCTATATAGGAGCCAAGGGATCTTTAAAAACATGGATCCCGGCTGGGCGCGGTGGCTCACGTCTGCAATCCCAGCACTTTGGGAGGCTGAGGAGGGCAGATCTCTTGAGGTCAGGAGTTCGAGACCAGCCTGACCAATATGGTGAAACCCCGTCTCTACTAAAAATACAAAAATTAGCCAAGTGTGGTGGCAGGCGCCTATAGTCTCAGCTACTTGGGAGGCTGAGGCAGGAGAAACGCTTGAACCTGGGAGGCTGAGGTTGCAGCGAGCAGAGATCACACCACTGCACTCCAGCCTGGGCAACAGAGCGAGACTCCGTCTCAAAAACAAACAAACAAACAAAAACAAAACATGGATCCCATCATGTCTTTTCCTGTGTAAGTCTCCAGCTGGCTTTCCATCACAACTAGAACAAAATCTACATGTCTTTGTTCTAAGGCCCTCTTCCAATGCCCTAATTATCTGGTCTCTGCCTGCCTCTCCAACGTGACTTTCTACCATTCTCCCCTGGATCACTACATTTTAGTTACATGGGTCTTCCTGCTTTTCCTCTAATATAACAAGCAGATCCAGCTTCAGTGCCTGTGCACTTGCTGTTCTCCGGGCTTGGAATACCCTTCCAAGAACTTTCTCCCTCGCTTCATTTGGGTCTCTGCTTAAATGTTACCTCTTCAAGGACGTCTTCCTTGCCCACCGACTTTTTTTGTTTTTGTTGTTTTTGTTTTTGTTTTTGAGACAGAGTCTTGCTCTGTTACCTAGGCTGGAGTGCAGCGATGCGATCTCAGCCCACTGCAACCTCTGCCTCCCAGGTTCAAGCAATTCTTGTGCCTCAACCTCCCAAGCAGCTGGAATGACAGGAGACGCAAGCCACCATGCCCAGCTAACTTTTGTATTTTTAGTAGAGACAGGGTTTTGCCATGTTGCCCAGTCTGGTCTCAAGCTCCTGACCTCAAGCAATCTGCTCACCTCGGCCTCCTAAAGTGCTGGGATTACAGACGTGAGCCACTGTGTCTAGCCGAGATTCCCTATTTCTTTTTTTTCGAGACGGAGTCTTGCTCTGTTGCCCAGGCTGGAGTGCAGTGGCGCCATCTCTGCTCACTGCAAGCTCCACCTCCCGGGTAGACGCCATTCTCCTGCCTCAGCCTCCTGAGTAGCTGGGATTACAGGCGCCCGCCACCACGCCCAGCTAATTTCTTGAATTTTTAGTAGAGATGGGGTTTCACCATGTTAGCCAGGATGGTCTCGATCTCCTGACCTTGTGATCCACCCGCCTTGGCCTCCCAAAGTGCTGGGATTACAGGCTTAAGCCACCGCGCCAGGCCTGAGATTCCCTATTTCTTTTTTTTTTGAGACTGACTCTAGCTCTGTCACCCAGGCTGGAGTGCAGTGGTGCGATCTCGGCTCACTCCAACCTCCACCTCCTGGGTTCAAGTGATTCTCCTGCCTCAGCCTCCTGAGTAGCTGGGACTATAAGCGCACGCCACCATACCTAGCTAATTTTTGTATTTTTAGTAGAGATGGGGTTTCACCATGTTGGCCAGGATGGTCTCGATCTCATGACCTTGTGATCCACCTGCCTTGGCCTCCCAAAGTGCTGGGATTACAGGCGTGAGCCACTATACCTGGCCAGCTCTTAATTGCATTATTTTATATTACCATTCTCACAGCATTAATCACCCTCAGCAGTTTTATTTACGTATTTCTTTGTTTTGCTTCTGGTCCACCTCTGCCATCAGAATGTAATTGATCTGATAGCTGAGGTTTCCCATGCTCACTGCTGAATCCCCATCAGCTAGAACAGTGCCTGGCACTTAATAGGCATCTAGTAAATCTTTGCGGGGGCGGGATGGGAAGCAAACACAAAATGATATGTGGTTCTCTTCTCTCTTTTCTGCCCCCTGTCCAAACAAAACAACCAGCAGAGGAAAGAACCTAAAAGTCTATGAGTTGTCAAGATTTCTGCTTTGGGGCACAGTTGGTCATGCCTGTGATTCCAGCTTTTTGGGAGGCTGAGGTGGGACGATCATCTGATCCCAGTTGTTTGAGACCAGCCTGGGCAACATAGCAAGACTCCATCTCTAAACAAATTTTCTTTTTTTTTTTTTTTGAGACAGGGTCTTGCTCTGCCACCTGCATTGGAGTGCAGTGGCACTATCATAGCTCACTGCACCCTCAACCTCCCAGGCTCAAGTGATCTTCTCACCTCAGCCTCCCAAGTAGCTTGGACTACAGGCCTGCACTACCACACCTAGCTAATTTTTTTGTAGTGACAAAGTTTTGCCATGTTACCCAGGCCGGTCTTGAACTCCTGGCCTCAAGTGATCCTTCCTTCTTGGCTTCCCAAAGTGCTGGGATTATAGGTGTGAACCACCATACCTGATTCTATAAAATTTTTTTTTAAAAGTTAGCCAGGCATGGTGGCACATGCCTGTAGTTCCAGCGAGGTGAGGTGGGAGCATTGCTTGAGCCCAGGAGTTGGAAGCTGCAGTGAGCTTTGATCCTGCCACTGCCTGGGCAACAGAATGAGACTCTGTCTCTAGAAAAACAAAACAAAACAAAACAAAAAAAGATTCCCACTTTGGAACAATGGCCAGGGGTTGGGAATCTAGGATGGATCCAGAGTGGGCAAGTCTTGGCTTCTTATAACTGCAGAATCCCACGATGGATGTGTGGGTGGGCTGGGGTAACAGATCTACTCTGGGTGGGGGCTGGGGGTATCACGAGGTGTTTAAGCCTGTCAATAAAAAAAGTGACCGCTGCTTTGTATCTGCAGCTACTCAAGGGAAATAAAGCCGTTTGCTTATAAAGAATTTCCATAAACATTTCTGAGGATGTGTATTAGGGGTAATCTTGGGATGTGCATTAAACTAAACAGGGTAGTATAAACACAGGAACAGGCTGAAAGGGGGGAGAATAAATGGCCCAGGTTTGCCCTGGCCCGATGGCCTTAGGCAACTTGTGCAGCCTGCAGAAACCCAGAGACTTCAGTTCATTATTTAAAGAAGGTGGAGACAAAGAGGGAAAACCAAACGCAGCCCTCCCATGGGTAGATAGATTCTTGAAGAACCTCCGGAATTAAGCTTTTTTTCCCTCTCCTCCTAGTGTTCAACGCTTTCGATTCCTGAAGTTATCTATGTTGAAATACTTGAGAGATGGTAAGGAGAACAGGAACAGGTAGCTTTGGGAGGCACGTGCTCTGGGCTAGGCATAGTTCTTTTTTTTTTTTTTTTTGGCGGGGCAGGGAGGGAGTCTCCCTCTGTCGCCCAGGCTGGAGTGCAGTGGCACGATCTCGGCTCACTGCAACCTCCGCCTCCCAGGTTCAAGCGACTCTCCTGCCTCAGCCTCCAGAGTAGCTGGGATTACAGGCGCCTGCCACCACGCCCAGCTAATTTTTTGTATTTTTAATAGAGATGGGGTTTCACTGTGTTAGCCAGGATGGTCTCGATCTCCTGACCTCGTGACCCACCCACCTCGGCCTCCCAAAGTGCTGGGATTACGGGTGTGAGCCACTGTGCCCGGCTGGCTAGGCACAGCTCTAAAAGCTGCATGTGCATGATCTCATTTCATCCTCCCGGTACCACTTTGGGGAAGGTAACACTATTGCCTCCACTTTGCAGAAGAGGAAACTGAGGCAGAGAGAAGTGTGATGACTTGCTGAAGGATACAGAGCTCATTACATTGGGGGTTCAGTGTCTGAGCTCTAGAAAAGATGCTCCACCCTAGGAAGGAAAAGATTCATTGGTATTATCTATCTATATATATTTTTTTTTCTGGGATGGAGTCTTACTGTGTTGCCCAGGCTGGAGTGCAGTGGTGCGATCTCAGCTCACTGCAACCTCCGCCTCCCGGGTTCAAGCTATTCTCCTGCCTCAGCCTCCTGAGTAGCTGGGATTACAGGCATGTGCCACCATGCCTGGCTAATTTTTGTATTTTTAGTAGAGATGGGGTTTTACCATGTTGGCCAGGCTGGTCTCAAACTCCTGACCTCAGGTGATGTGCCTGCCTTGGCCTCCCAAAGTGCTGGGATTACACGCGTGAGCCACCACGCCTGGCCGAAACCATTTGAATTTGCTAACTCATTCATGTGTTGATAATATAAATAAATAATTTTAAAAGTGTCCCCTTGCACAAACCAATGATGAAAGCAGGCCATGAATGGAGGCAGGTGATCAGCTCCACTCTGTGCCCCGGAGTACCCTCAAAATAAACCCCAAGGCTCAGGACCAAATATAGATGATGATAGGCTAGGCGGTGGCTCACACACAAAAAATCAGAGGTGGATAAGAATCTATATCTGCACCTGCCAGGAACCAGGCCAGGGAGGATTAAGAGCTGGGGGAGACTTTCCACTGTGCCCATTCTTTCTACATTTTGGGTCATATTAATGTATTATCTTTTCCAAAGTTTGAATTATTATTTTTGTTTTGTTTATTTTGTTTTTTTGAGGTGGAGTTTCACTCTTGTTGCCCAAGCTGGAGTGCTATGGCACTATCTCGGCTCACTGCAACCTCCGTCTCCCAGGTTCAAGCAATTCTCCTGCCTCAGCCTCCCAAAGTGCTAGTATTAGAGGTGTGAGTCACCGGGCTCGGCCTGAATTATTTTTTAAAAACTTTGATAGGATAGAAATGAAATTTTTTTTTTTTTTTTTTTTTTTTTGAGATGGAGCTGGAGTGCAATGGTGCGATCTCGGTTCACTACAAGCTCCGCCTCTCGGGTTCATGCCATTCTCCTTTCTCAGCCTCCCAAGTAGCTGGGAATACAGGCGCCCGCCACCATGCCTGGCTAATTATTTGTATTTTTAGTAGAGATGGGGTTTCAACATGTTAGCCAGGATGGTCTCGATCTCCTGACCTCGTGGTCTGCCTGCCTCGGCCTCCCAAAGTGCTGGGATTACAGGCGTGAGCCACTGCACCCGGCCAAATTTTTTTTTAATGTGATACAAAATAATTTTTTAAAATAAAAAATATGGCCGGGCGCAGTGGCTCACGCTTGTAATCCCAGCACTTTGGGAGGCCGAGGCGGGCGGATCACGAGGTCAGGAGATCGAGACCAAGGTGAAACCCCGTCTCTACTAAAAATACAAAAAATTAGCCAGGCGTGGTGGCGGACGCCTGAGGTCCAAGCTACTTGGAGAGGCTGAGGCAGGAGAATGGCGTGAACCCGGGAGGCGGAGCTTGCAGTGAGCCGAGATCGCGCCACTGCACTCCAGCCTGGGCGACAGAGCGAGACTCCGTCTCAAAAAATAAATAAATAAATAAGTAAATAAATAAATAAATAATATGAAACTGGGCCGGGTGCAGTGGCTCACGCCTGTAATCCCAGCACTTTGAGGGGCCGAGGTGGGTGGATTACCTGAGGTCAAGAGTTTAAGACTAGCCTGACCAACATGGTGAAACCCTGTCTCTTCTAAAAATACAAAATTAGCTGGGTGTGGTGGTGCATGCTGGTAATCCCAGCTATTTGGGAGGCTGAGGAAGGAGAATCGCTTGAACCCAGGATGTGGAGGTTACAGTGAGCCGAGATCACACCACTGAACTACAGCCTAAGCAATGAAGAGTGAAACTCTGTCTCAAAAACAAAAAAAGAAAAAACAAAACTGAAAAGCTTTCAGGAATGCAAAGGCAACATGTCCCAAAGTATTAAAATGGTACAACCTTGCTTTTGATATGAAGGTTACAGAACTAAATTAGCCAGCAAGCAGGTGAGAGCAGAGATTAAAATGGTGATGAAGATGGCCATTCCACGGCCTTTTCTTTTTCTTTTTTTTTTTTTTGAGACGGAGTCTCGCTCTGTCGCCCAGGCTGGAGTTCAGTGGCGCAATCTCGGCTCACTGCAAGCTCCGCCTCCCGGGTTCACGCCATTCTCCTGCCTCAGCGTCTCCGAGTAGCTGGGACTACAGCCGCCCGCCACCACGCCCGGCTAATTTTTTGTATTTTTAGTAGAGATGGGGTTTCACCGTGGTCTCGATCTCCTGACCTCGTGATTCGCCCGCCTCGGCCTCCCAAAGTGCTGGGATTACAAGCGTGAGCCACTGCGCCGGGCCATCCATGGCCTTTTCTAACTACATGGAAATTATCTTCCTGTGCTTACATCCTCCCTCTCTCTCTTTCTCTCTCTCTCCTCCCACCTGCTTGCCATGACCTATTTCATAGTCCTGGCACACGTGAAATGCCTGGCAAGAACTGCAGAAGACAGAGACACAGTGCTCCAAAAAGGTTGAATGGCAACTTTATCATGGACATTTTGGTGATTACAATATCTACATTTCCTGGGGGGGGTCTCAGAATCACA
The DNA here is from genome assembly GCF_028878055.3 of Symphalangus syndactylus. Classification (NCBI taxonomy): domain Eukaryota; kingdom Metazoa; phylum Chordata; class Mammalia; order Primates; family Hylobatidae; genus Symphalangus; species Symphalangus syndactylus. Next base: position 20,710,261 of record NC_072446.2, on the reverse strand, counting down.
GAAATTGTTTCAAGTTAGCCCGAGGTTGCTCAAAGCTGAGGTCAAAACATCTGGGAGAAAAGGTTAAGTAAAAAATCTGGTCGTTTCTATAAAACTGGATTCATTCATTCAATGACTATGTACTGAATACCCACCATGTACCAGACCACGCTGAGGACCAGCCAGAGGCAGGGCAGGCACCTCGGGCACAAAAGGCAAGAAGGCCTCACTCTCTGTTGCTGCTACACCTGCAAAACCCCTAGCGTGAGGTTCCCTTGCATTTCCTGCCCGTGGTGCCTCCCTGGCCTCATCCTAGTGCCTATTCCATACCAGACGCTGTTCTAAGCACTGACGCTGCAGCAATGAACAAAACAAAAAGAAGCTGGACAAATGATCAAGTCTCCACATTTCAGAACTGGATATTTTGGTGCCGAATTTGACTGCGTTAAGAAACAGAGGTTGGTCGGATACAGTGGCTCATGCGTGTAATCCCAGCACTCTGAGAGGCTGAGGCGAGAGGATGGCTTGAGCCCAGGAGTTTTGAGAACAAACTGGACAACATGGTGAAATCCCAGCTTTACAAAAAAATATAAAAATTAGCTGGGCATGGTGGTACACGCCTGTAGTCCCAGCTACTTGGGAGGCTGAGGTGGGAGGATCACCTGAGCCTGAGGAGGTTGAGGCTGCAGTGCGTTGAGATTTTGCCACTGCACTCCGCCTGGGCAACAGAGTGAGACTCTGTCTCAAAAAAAAAAGAAACAGGTCAGATGCGGTGGCTCACGCCTGTAATCCCAGCACTTTGGGAGGCTGAAGCAGGTGGATCACCTGAGGTCAGGAGTTCGAGACCAGCCTGACCAACATTTTGAAACCCCGTCTCTACTAAAATTACAAGAAGTAGCCAGGCGTGGTGGCACGTGCCTGTAATCTCAGCTACTTGGGAGGCTGAGGAAGGAGAATCACTTGAACCCAGGAAGCGGAGGTTGCAGTGAGCTGGGATCATGCCACTACACTCCAGCCTGGGCGACAAGAGCGAAACTCCGTCTCAAAAAAAAAAAAAAGAAAAGAAACAGAGGTCTTTGCCCACTCTCCAGCTTGGAGTTACTAAGTGATCTCAGTCTTGCTTCAGTTGACTTCTTAGTCTGCATCCCCAGGTAGCCCTTTGTTGTTCAGGACTAGCTTGGACAATGGGATGCCCCATCTTCTGAGTGCTCCCCAATGTCTGGGGCTATAGATAGATTGACCAATACAATCTATGTCACGCCCCATGAGGTGGGACCAGTGATTCTCACCACTTTCCAAACTGAGGTCACAGTTGGTCTGAAAGCTGGGAGAAAACTGGCCAAGACAAGATTCAGATCTGGCATGGGTCCGAGAGACTCCTGCAAGGGTGTACTCTAGCACTCTACACATTACTTAAGGTTGGTTGAGCTCTGAGGTACAGATAAGTGTTGACGACTTACTGAACGCTGCAAAGCTCATTCAGATCAGGGGTCCAGAGTCTGAGCTCTTTAAAAGATGCTCCACCCTAAGAAGGAAAATGCTCATTGTTATCATCATTGATGTTTGGTCACTGAGCCTTGGGGTTTATTTTTAGGAAACTCCTAAAAATAATGTGTTTTAGGCCGGGCGCGGTGGCTCATGCTTGTAATCCCAGCACTTTGGGAGGCCGAGGCGGGCGGATCATGAGGTCAGGAGATCGAGACCACGGTGAAACCCCGTCTCTACTAAAAATACAAAAAAATTAGCCAGGCGTGGTGGCAGGCGCCTGTAGTCCCAGCTACTCGGAGAGGCTGAGGCAGGAGAATGGCGTGAACCCGGGAGGCGGAGTTTGCAGTGAGCCGAGATTGCGCCACTGCACTCCAGCCTGGGCAACAGAGCGAGACTCTGTCTCAAAAAAAAAAAAAAAATGTGTTTTAGGACACACAGTGGAACTGATCATGTGTCTCCATTCATGGCCTGCTTTCATCACTGGTTTGTGCAAGAAGACGCTTCTAAAATTATTTATTTATATTATCAATACATAGATGTATTAGCCATTGCTTCTCCCTGTCAAGTACAAGACCTGACAAGACTATCATCCCCGAGGTGACCCCCGAGGTGCTATGATTACTCACCGTCCTACCCTCTGGCCCAGCTGCAAAGAATGGGTCTAGCTTAGCTTTCTGATCCTTTCCGCCATCCCAACCCAATCTGCTCTGATTCGTCACTTCCTCCCTAAACATCCTCACCAAAGCCCTTCAGCACCAGTGTCAGCAACAACAGCCCATATGCCCTGGGTCTTCCTTCCTGTGCTCCTTCAAATAACAAGATTATTACTGGACTGCCTATTATATGCCAGGCCCTGTGATTGGCACTGGAATGCAACAATAAGCAAAAACAGACAAGGTACCCATCTTCATTTAGCCCACAGTCTAGTGGAGGGAGGTGGACATCAGTTAAATAATCACCCCCAAGTACGCAGAGAGATCTCATTGCACACTATGATAATGGATATGGAGAAAAAGTGCCAGGCACCACCACCAGGAGCTGGAACTAGTCCAGAAGGGCTTCTCTGAGGAAGGGACCTTGGAGCTGAAACCTGTAGGATGGGGCAACTGGGTAAAGTGGGCAGAGAGAGCCTATGGGCAGAGGGTCCAGCAGTGACACTGGAGAGGAAGCCAGAGGCCCACTTGGGAAAGACCTTGAGATGGATCAGAGGCAGGTGATGGGGGGCATCCAGGGGTCTTACTCTGAGCATCCATGGGATTCAGTTCGGGTGCAATCCAGTCCCCGCCGGCTACAGTTGGAGAACTCACTGGAGGGAGGTGAGAGTGCATGGGAAGACCAGTGAGGAAGCTCCTGCCCGTCTACAGGTGATGGACAATCGGGATAGTGGGGTGGTAGCGAGGTGCAAACAAATGGACTCATGATGTACTTGGAGATTTGGTGATGGAGTGCATGAGGCATAATGAGCGGAGTGAGGGGTCCCTGACCTCCTGCTTGAGCAAACAGAGCAACAGTAGATCCTCAGGTGATCTTCCCAAATTCAAACCATCCTTCCCTCCCTTGCACAGGCAAGAAACAACATTGAAGTATCTACATTGAAGACAGAACTTTGTGTTCCTATTTGTTTCTCTCTATGCTAATTAAAACGCCCTTTGTAATGGTCGGGCATGGTGGCTCACACCTGTAATCCCAGCACTTTGGGAGGTCGAGGCAGGCAGATCACCTGAGGTCAGGAGTTTGAGACCAGCCTGATCAATATGATGAAACCCCATCTCTGCTAAAAATACAAAAATTGGCCAGGCACGGTGGCTCACACCTGTAATCCCAGCACTTTGGGAGGCCAAGGCGGGGGGATCATCTGAGGTCAGAAGTTCAAAACCAGCCTGGCCAACATGGTGAAGCCCCATCTCTACTAAATATAAAAAAAAAAATAGGCGGGCGTGGTGGCAGGTGCTTGTAATCCCAGCTACTGGGGGGGTTGGGGGGCCGAGGCAGGAGAATCACTTGAACCTGGGAAGGGGAGGTTGCAGTGAGCCGAGATTGCGCCATTGCACTCCAGCCTGGGGGATAAAAGTGAGACATCATCTCAAAAAAAAAAAGTACAAAAATTACCCGGGCATGGTGGTATGCACTACTCAGGAGGCTGAGACAGGAGAATTGCTTGAACCCGGGAGGCAGAAGTTGCAGTGAGCCGAGATCCAGCCATTGCACTCCAGCCTGGGCGACAAGAGCGAAACTCTGTCTCAAAAATACATATATAAAAACAAAATGAAATGCCCTTTGTAAATCAATCCAAAGGAAATTTTTCCTTTTTTTGCCAATGAAATTAATTATGCCAAGAAACCTGAATCTCATCTCTTCTGTCTTCATGTCTGTTACATTCTCAAAAGACACACTATTGCTCAGTGTCAGGGTAGGATAATGAGCTGATCAGAAACAATTTTCATGTCATTTGAAGCTTAATTTCTTTTTTTTTTTTTTTTTTTTGAGACGGAGTCTCGCTCTGTCGCCCAGGCTGGAGTGCAGTGGCGCAATCTCGGCTCACTGCAAGCTCCGCCTCCCGGGTTCACGCCATTCTCCTGCCTCAGCCTCTCCGAGTAGCTGGGACTACAGGCGCCCGCCACCACGCCCGGCTAATTTTTTTGTATTTTTAGTAGAGACGGGGTTTCACCGTGGTCTCGATCTCCTGACCTCGTGATCCGCCCGCCTCGGCCTCCCAAAGTGCTGGGATTACAAGCGTGAGCCACCGTGCCCGGCCTAGCTTAATTTCATTAGCAAATAAAAACCGTTTCAAATACCACCATTGGTCCTCTAAAGTTGATTTAATCAATTTAGGAAGGTCTCAGCTTCCCAGGTGGAAAATCGATTAAAGTGATTTTTCCTTCATAAAAGTTTATAGCTCTACAGGCACACATAGCCTCCTTAGACTTGCAAAGCCACATCCATATTATTTTCCAGAATGACCATTACCGAAAAAAAGTGAGTTGCAGAACAATAAGTAGATATGATCTCATTTATGTAAAAACAAAACAAAGCAGAGACAAAAGCTAAAACTGGAAATTACCCCAAATTCAGCAGCATTGGCATCGCACTGGAGCTTGTTAGAAATGGGGACTCTCAGCCGGGCGCAGTGGCTCACGCCTGTAATCCCAGCACTTTGGGAGGCTGAGGCGCATGGATCATGAGGTCAGGAGATCAAGACCATCCTGGCTAACATGGTGAAACCCCACCTCTACTAAAAATACAAAAAATTAGCCGGGCGTGGTGGTGGGCGCCTGTAGTCCCAGTTACTCAGGAGGCTGAGGCAGGAGAATGGCATGAACCCAGGAGGCGGAGCTTGCAGTGAGCTGAGATCGTGCCACTGCACTCCAGCCTGGGAGACAGCAAGACTCCGTCTCAAAAAAAAAAAAAAAGAAAGAAATGGGGAATCTCAGATCCTACCCAACACCCACTGAATCATTTCAAGAAAATCAACAGGTGATTCTTCAGCACACTGAAGTTTGACAAGCACTGTTGTGACAGTTATTTTTCTTTTCTTTTCTTTTTAAGACAGGTTGTCACTCTTGTCACCCAGGCTGGAGATCACAGTTCACTGCAGCCTCCTGGGCTCACACAATCCTCCCGCCTCAGCCTCCCGAGCAGCTGGGACCATGGGTGCATGCTATCATACCCGGCTAATTTTTTTCTTTCTTTTCTTCCTTTTTTTTTTTTTAATTTCTATTTATTTATTTATTTTTGTAGATACAAGGTCTCACTATATGGCCCAGGCTGGTCTCAAACACCTGGACTCAAGCAATCCTTCCACCTCAGCCTCCCAAAGGGCTGGGATTATAGGCATGAGCCACCACACCCAGCCTATATTTATATTTCTACACACACACAAACACTTGTGTGTGTTATATATGTAAATAAATATATTATCTATGTATCTAATATATCTATTATCCTAGACATACATAGATGTGTGCATATGAATAGAAATATAAATGCATAGAAAGGTCTGGACTAAACTGCTCACGGTGGTTAATTTTGAGAAGTTTGGATTTCGAGGTGAATGTGGTGGTGAACAGTAAGTGGGAAATTCAAAGGGGGCTTTCACATTTTACCAGATATACCAGATAACCTAGATTTATTGATCTAGGCGCCCCGACCACGCCTGGCTAATTTTTTTTTGTATTTTCAGTAGAGACGGGGTTTCACCGTGTTAGCCAGGATGGTCTCCATCTCCCAACCTCATGATCTGCCCGCGTCGGCCTCCCAAAGTGCTGGGATTACAGGCGTGAGCCACCTCGCCCAGCCAGAGAGAACTGCTTAATGCATTACTTGGGTAATTTAAATTTAAATATTAAGATAGTATAAAGCTGAGGACCTAAAAAACTAATCTTACAAATAACACGGACATGTCAAGTCCCTCCTCTCTTTGACCTACCAATTCCTCCTGGGGGGGAGATGCCCTCAGAATTACTCACACCTGTGAGAAATGGTGTGCAACCAAGATAATTCACAGGAGCACTGTTTGTAATAGCCCAATATTGAAGACAACTTAAAGGCCCATCATAGCCCGGGCACGGTGGCTCATGCCTGTAATCCCAGCACTTTGGGAGGCCTAGACAGGTGGATCACTTGAGGTCAGGAGTTCGATACCAGCCTGGCCAACATGGTGAAACCCCATCTCTACTAAAAACACAAAAATTAGCTGGGTGTGGTAGCACATGCCTGTAAACCCAGCTACTTGGGAGGCTGAGGCAGGAGAATCGCTTGAACCTGGGAGGTGGAGGTTGCAGTGATCCAAGATCGCACCACAGCACTCCAGCCTTGGTGACAGAAAAAGACTGTCTCAAAAACAATAAAGGCCCATCATTTGGGAATTGGTTAAATAGAATAGGGACATTTACAGCGTAACACTATGCAGTCATAGAAAAGAGAGATCAAAGGGCCAGGCGTGGTGGCTCATGCCTGTAATCCCAGCACTTTGGGACACTGAGGTGGGAGGATCACCTCAGGTCAGGAGTTTGAGACCAGCCTGGCCAAAATGGTGAAACCCCGTCTCTACTAAAAACACAAAAATTAGCCAGGGGTGGTGGCACACATCTGTAATCCCAGCTACTCAGGAGGCTGAGGCAGGAGAATCATTTAAACCTGGGAGATGGAGGTTGCAGCAAGCCGAGATCGCGCCACTGCACTCCAGCCTCGGTGACAGAGCGATACTCTTGTTTCAAAAAAAAAAAGTCGGGCACGGTGGCTCACGCCTGTAATCCCAGCACTTTGGGAGGCCAAGATGGGCGGATCATGAGGTCAGGAGATAGAGACCATCCTGGCTAACACAGTGAAACCCTGACTCTACTAAAAATACCAAAAATTAGCCGGGCGTGGTGGTGGGCACCTGTAGTCCCAGCTACTTGGGATGCTGAGGCAGGAGAATGGCGTGAACCCGGGAGGCGGAGGTTGCAGTGAGCCGAGATCGCGCCACTGCACTCCAGCCTGGGCGACAGAGCAAGACTCTGTCTCAAAAAAAAAAAAAAAAAAAAAAAAGAGATTAAGCTCTATATGTGTTGAGATGGAACAATGGCCAAGAGCAATGGTTCATGCAAGGACAAAGGTGCCAAGCCATCTGGATGATACGTTAACAATTGTGTGGAAAGGGAGCGGGGAGTGGAATACATATTTATATTTGGTTGTATATGCACAATGTAGCTCTGAGTATCATGTTATACAACATAAAGGAGTAGTGGTTGACTATGAGAAGGGGAACAAATGGGTGGCTATGGGACAGTGGTTAAGAGACTTTTCACCATTTGTTAAACTTGGTGATTATTTGAAGCACTTAGATGCATTACCTATTCAAAATCTTACTAAAACAAGAACAAAACAAACAAACAGAAGCTTCTAGGATTCTTTATTTCTCTGAGAATCCTTACTCCTGGGAACTACATCTGGGGAACTCATTGTGAGCCCACACAGGGGCTTGGTTTCCCATGAAAAGAAGACTGCCTTTCAAGGAAGGAGAGAAACATTCTCCATCCTAAGGGGACACCCCCCCACACACCCCATGCTTCCTTTATTGCCATTTCGTCCTTTGCTACTCTCATTTGATGTGGCTCGGCTTTTTTTTTCTTAAAGTTCCCACCAGTTCTCTTTAAAGACAGCACCAAAACTAAAACTAAAAACCAATTTAATTTTGCTTTTAAAGCACTTCACTTTTTTTTTTTTTTTGCAATAATGAAGATCTTATTCTAGGATGAAAATAACGAATAGGAAAGAGCTGTTTATTCTTCCTTCTTCCCACCCCTGAATATTGAAGTAAAACTAAATAACAATGAAAGTGACTAGCAACAGCAGACAAGGGGAAATATGTCAGAATCAGAACATCTCATGTCCTCTCCAGGGCTGGGGGAGAAACATCTTTTGTGGTGCCAGGTCCCAGTACCAAAGAAATACAATTTTTCAAAAAGTTCTATAAGTGATACATGCTTGTTACAAAAAATCTCTACCATTTTCAAAGCTTAGAAGCGAGAAACTCCTTGTTAGTTGGTTATTTCTTTATCTTTCTCATGCTTTCATGATATCTGAATTATGCTTGAGAAAAAGAGGAAAATAAAACAAGACAGAAAATAATGCTTCCTTAGGTAAATACAATCGGCTAAGAAAGGCTTCCAAGAAGAAGCATAATTCACTGAGTCCCAGTTTATTGAGAGAATCCCCAAACAAAGGACTTTTGTGAAGGGATCAGTCTCAGCCACCATAACTTAGCATACAATAGGACGGCTTAATAAAAGAGGTTTCAAAAGGCCAAGATGGTTATCGAAGATCTCCCAAGGAGAGAGGGAGAAGAAGAGACAGAGAGAAAAAGAGAGAGGGAAGGAATAACCTTCTGGAATGTTCCCAACTATCTTTCCAGTTAGCATTCATGAATACATGAAAGGTTTCATATCGCTTGGAGTACCACCCATTTTTCAAAATAGGAAGCTTCTGCCATTTTCCTTTTTTTTTTTTTTTTTTGAGATGGAGTCTCGCTGTGTTGCCCAGGCTGGACTGCAGTGGCGCGATCTCGGCTCACTGCAAGCTCCGCCTTCCGGGTTCACGCCGTTTTCCTGCCTCAGCCGCCCCAGCAGCTGGGACTACAGGTGCCTGCCGCCACGCCCGGCTAATTTTTTCTATTTTTAGTAGGGACAGGGTTTCACCGTGTTAGCCAGGATGGTCTGGATCTCCTGACCTTGTGATCCACCCACCTCGGCCCCTCAAAGTGCTGGGATTACAGGCGTGAGCCACCGCGCCCGGCCTGCCATTTTCTTCTGAATCCGTTATTGGGTCAAGAGAAGTCTCTGCCTCTTGTCCAGGACATTTGGATATTTATTATTTATTTATGAGATAGGGTCTCACTTTGTCACCCAGGCTGGAGTATAGTGGCACAACCATGGCTCACTGCAGCCTCGACCTCCCAGGTTCAAGTGATTCTCCCATCCCAGCCTCCTGAGTAGCTAGGACTACAGGTACCATTGCACTTGGCTAATTTTAAAATATTTTGTAGAGATGGGGTCTTGCTATGTTGCCCAGGCTGCTCTCAAACTCTTGGTCTCAAGTGATCCTCCCCCACCTTGGCTTCCCAAAGTGCTCACATTGCAGGTGTAAGCCACCCACTGCACCTGGCCTAGATTTGTAAGTTTATATAATTACTTTTCAGTGAATGTTTTAATGAATGTTGCAATGAATGTCTCCTTGTTTACCTTAGATGACTGGGTGAAATAAACAGCTCCTCAAATTTTGTTATGTTACTCTGTCATCTTATATCACGTATGACATATATTGTTATATTATATTACATATGTATGTCTATACATATGTTTCTGTGTATGCAGATGTTTATACATACAGCATATTAAATCCATCAAGCTTTTCAACAAAGGTGAAAGGTTGTAGACTTCACAAACTTAAATAACATAGGTTGTAGAGTCAGAGCAACTTCTGGTTGTCCCAGTGAACTTGGATAAGTGACTTAACCTGGCTGGGCCTCCGTCTCCTCCTGGCAAGTAGGGGTGGTAACTGCCCATATGGACGGGGTTCCATGAGATAAATTTGGAAAGACATAGGCAAGTGGCACAAAGCAATGGTAGCTGTGGTTGTCCCCTCCGGACAGTGGTTATTAAAACGACTTATAGGGGCCGGGCGCGGTGGCTCACACTTGTAATCCCAGCACTTTGGAAGGCCGAGGCGGGCAGATCACAAGGTCAGGAGATCAAGTCCACGGCGAAACCCTGTCTCTACTAAAAATATAAAAAAATTAGCCGGGCATGGTGGCGGGTGCCTGTAGTCCCAGCTACTCGGAGAGGCTGAGGCAGGAGAATTGCGTGAACCCGGGAGGCGGAGCTTGCAGTGAGCCAAGATTGTGACACTGCACTCCAGCTTGGGCGACAGAGTGAGACTCCGTCTCAAAAAAAAAAAAAAAAGACTTACAGGCTGGGCACGGTAGCTCCTACCTATAATCCCAGCACTTTGGGAGGCCAAAGCGGGCCGATCACTTGATCACTTGAGGTCAGGAGATCCAGACCAGCCTGGCCAACATGGTGAAACCCCATCTCTACTAGAAATACAAAAATTACTGAGTATGGTGGCGCAAGCCTGTAGTCCCAACCTACTCAGGAGGCTGAGGCATGAGAATCGCTTGAAGAACCTGGGAGGCGGAGGTTGCAGTGGGACAAGATGGCGCCACAGTACTCCAGCCTGGCAACAGAGTGAGACCTCATCTCAAAAAAAAAAAAAAAGATGTATGTTCCCGGCTTTAGGAGACTGCCTTGGGGGCTGCGCAAACGCGGGCTACTCTATTCAAATTCTGGATTTCTTTAAAAAACAAAACCACAAACACCAAAATACTCTGACAGTGCTTCAAAACCTAAAACTGGCCAGTGTGTGGCTCACACCTGTAATCTAGCATTCTGGGAGGCTGAGGCAGGTGGATTGCTTGTGCCCAGAAGTTTGAGACCAGCCTGGGCCACATGGTGAAACCCCATCTCTACAAAAATGATAAAAGTTAGCCATGCGTGGTGACTGTGGGCCTGTAGTCCCAGCTACTCAGGAGGCTGAGGTGGGAGGATCACCAGAGTCCAGGAGGTCAAGGCTGCAGTAAGCCGAGATCATGAGATCATGCCACTGCACACCAACTTGGGAGACAGAGTAAGACCCTGTCTCAAAAAAAAAAAAAAAGCCCTCAAATTCAGTGGTCTCAAAATTTAGAGTATATTCAGCTATTCAGCAAAAAAGAAAAAAGAATAAAATTCTTACGTGAGGCCGGGTGTGGTGGCTCACGACTGTAATCCCAACACTTTGGGAGGCTGAGGTAGGTGGATCACTTGAGGTCAGGAATTCGAGACCAGCCTGACCAACATGGTAAAATCTCATATCTACTAAAACTACAAACTTAGCTGGGCTTGGTGGCACATGCCTGTAATCCCAGCTACTTGGGAGGCTGAGGCAGGAGAATCGCTTGAACCCAGGAGGCAGAGGTTGCAGTGAGCTGAGATAGCGCCACTGCACTACAGCCTGGGTGACAGAGTGTGTGAGACTCCATCTCAAAAAAAAAAAAAAAAAAAAGATTATGGTGAGCATTGCAATGACTGTGCATACGCTAAAGACCACTGAATTGGTCACTTTCAATAGGTAAATTGAGTATGAAGTATATCTCATTAAAGCTGTTATGAAACACATTTTAAGGCTGGGCGTGGTGGCTCACGCCTGTAATCCCAGCACTTTGGGAGGCTGAGGGATCACCTGAGGTCGGGAGTTCCAGACTAGCCTGACCAACATGGAGAAATACAAAATTACCTGGGCGTGGTGGCGCATGCCTGTAATCCCAGCTACTCAGGAGGCTGAGGCAGGAGTATCACTTGAACCTGGGAGGCGAAGGTTGCTGTGAGCCGAGATCGTGCCATTGCACTCCAGCCTGGGCAACAAGAGCGAAACTCCGTCTCAGAAAAAAAAAAAGAAACATATTTTAGTGCACTTTCATATGACCTGGGCACGCTTGTTTAAAATGTAGGCTTGTACACTTTCTTCCAGGGATTTTGCTTGGAGAGGCCATTCTGATGCCATTGGGGGCCTTTCAAAGCTTTGAGAAACACTGCAGGAGGCCTGACCCAAGTCTTACCCGCCATCTAGACATCCACTGTGCCTGATGTGTCATCCTGAACACCTTGTTTTGTCCATCCTTTCTGAAATTTTATGTCCAGGTTGCTATCATTTCTTTATTTTACAGGGGAGGAAATGGAAGTGGTATAAAACAAAACAGGGAAGCTCAGGGCTGTGGCTTCAGTGGGCCTGGAAGTGGGCAGATGGGGACCGTAGGTCAAGTGTGTTCTGCAGCCCACACCTGGTCACTGCAGTTCTTTTTTTTTTTTTTTTTTTTGAGAGAGTCTCACTTTGTCGCCCAGGCTGGAGTGCAGTGGCGCGATCTCGACTCACTGCAAGCTCCGCCTCCCAGGTTCACACGCCATTCTCCTGGCTCAGCCTCCCGAGTTGCTGGGACTACGGGCACCCACCACCATGCCGGGCTAATTTTTTTGTATTTTTAGTAGAGACGGGGTTTCACCGTGTTAGCCAGGATGGTCTCGATCTCCTGACCTCGTGATCCGTCTGTCTCAGCCTCCCAAAGTGCTGGGATTACAGGCGTGAGATACCGCGCCCGACCTGGTCACTGCAGTTCTAGCAGCACCTAGGAATGTGGTTGACACAGGCTTTTCTTGCTGTGGTGGGCCTTACTATATACGACACCTAATATAGTAAAATACAAGCACATTCCACATTCAGTTAAACAAATGTGTGTAATTTTTGAAATGTTCTGAAATGTGCAATTACTAATTTTGCTCAGATAGAATATTTTGCGCTTGTGATTTTTTTTTTTTTGAGACAGAGTCTCGCTTTTTCGCCCAGGCTGGAGTGCAGTGACGCGATCTCGGCTCACTGCAACCTCCGCCTCCCAGGTTCAAGTGATTCTCCCGCCATAGCCTCCCAAGTAGCTGGGTTTACAGGTATGTGCCATCACACCTGGCTAATTTTTGTATTTTTAGTAGAGACGGGGTTTCACCATATTGGCCAGGCTGGTCTCGAACTCCTGACCTCAGGTGATCCACCCACCTCAGCCTCCCAAAGTGCTGGGATTATAGGAGTGAGCCCTCACACCCAGCTTGCTCTTGTGATTTATTAAAGACCTCTAAAAACCACCAGTTGCAGATGCCAGTTAGCATGATGCAACAATTTGTAGCCATTTGTGAATTCTCTCTCTATATTTTATCACTTTTTAAATTTTTATTTAATTTTTAGAGAGGAAGGATCTTGCTCTGTCACAGACTAGAGTGCAGTGGTGTGATCATAGTTCACTGCAGTCTCAAACCCAGGCTCAGGCAGCTTCTCACCTCTGCCTCCCAAGTAACTAGGACTACAGGCATGCACCATCACACCAAGCTAATTTTTCAATTTTTTGTAGAGACAGGGTTTTGTCATGTTGTGCAGGCTGGCCTCCAACTCTTGGCCTCAGGCCATCCTCCTGCCTTGGCCTCCCAACATGTTGGGATTACAGGCATGAGCCACTGCATCAGCCTCTATCTATTTTTAAATTTGTTTTGGAAGCTAGAATTTGATATTTTTCTTTGGTTCTTGCAAATCTCTTGGGTCCTTGGATCTAGTACTGCAGCACCCTGTAAAAATATCCCTGAAAGTGTAGGCAAAGTCATCCTCAGTTTTTTTTTTTTTTTTTTTTTTGAGACGGAGTCTCGCTCTGTCACCCAGGCTGGAGTGCAGTGGCGTGATCTCTGCTCACTGCAAGCTCCGCCTCCTGGGTTCTCGCCATTCTCCTGCCTCAGCCTCTCCGAGTAGCTGGGACTATAGGCGCCTGCCACCACGCCCGGCTAATTTTTTTTATATTTTTAGTAGAGACGGGGTTTCACCGTGGTCTCGATCTCCTGACCTCGTGATCCACCCGCCTCGGCCTCCCAAAGTGCTGGGATTACAAGCATGAGCCACTGCGCCCGGCCTCATCCTCAGTTTTGTGGTGGACGTGATCCCACTTGTTGTCTGGTTTCATTCACTATTTATCTCAAAGCACATTTCTGATTTCTCTACTTCATTCTGTCCATTGTAGCCTGAGGAGGTGGAGGTGGGGCTCTGAAGATGGCTGAGAGGTGGGGACTGTGTCCAGGTGTGTCTAGTAATCTGAGTATTTCTTAATCTTCCACTGTATGCAAATACTTTACTGAGCTACATGATAGGGAGAAATATAAAACAAAACCCCTTTAGAAGATTGCAAATGAATACTGTAGAGCAAGCTAGCAGGCATGTATAAGAAAAGATTCTTGACCTCAGGCATTATAAGAAAAATGCAAATATAATTAGTGTATCTTTTTTTTCCTTATCAGATCAACAGATATCCAACCTTTTGATAATACTGTCTGTGCAGGGTGTGGGGAATCAGGCTCTGACATACACTGCCAAGAGGGTGGGAGTTAAAAATGCTTTAGTCTCCTTGGGAGTATTTGGAAACATAAACTAAAATAGAAACTGTACACATTCCTTTTTTTTTCTTTTGAGACAGGGTCTCGCTCTATCGCCCAGGCTGGAGTGCAGTGGCACGATCAGCTCACTGCAACCTTCACCTCCTGGGTTCAAGTGATTCTCATGCCTCAGGCTCCAGAGTAGCTGGGACTACAGGCGCACGCCACTATGCCCAGCTAATTTTTTTTTCTTTTTTTTTTTTGTATTTTTACAAGAGACGGGGTTTCGCCAGGTTAGCCAGGCTGGTCTTGAACTCTCAAGGGATCCACCTGCCTTGGCATCTCAAAGTGCTGGGATTACAAGCATGAAACACCATACCCGACTGAGATGTACATATTCTTTGACCTAACAATTATTCTACTGGAAATTTATCCTATAGACCCACACTCAGGAATATATGATAAGTGATGTATGTATAAGGAAATACATTGCAACATTGTATGTAAAAGCTAAGTAATAGAAACAACCTAAATGTCCATTAGAGGAAGCTGTCAAAATAAGTTATGGTCATCTATGATATGGCATTGTATTTCTGCAGCTGGAGGCAGCTGTGTTTGAATTGATATTCTGTGAGAGATAGACTGAAATTAAAAACACAAGCTGGGGCCAGGTGCGGTGGCTCATGCCTGTAATCCCAGCATGGGAGGCTGAGGTGGTTGGATCACCTTGAGGTCAGGAGTTTGAGACCAGCCTGACCAACATGGTGAAACCTGGTCTCTACTAAAACTATAAAAATAACCCCGGCGTGGTGGCACATGCCTGTAATCCCAGCTACTTGGGAGGCTGAGGCAAGAGAATAGCTTGAATCTGGAAGGCAGAGTTTGCAGTGAGCCAAGATCGTGCCATTGCACTCTAGCCTGGGAGACAAGAGTGAAGAGTGAAACTTTGTCTCAAAAAAGAAAAGAAAAACACAAGCTGCCAGACTGTTTTGGATGCTACCAACTGAGTAGGAAAAAATATTAGGTTGAACCATGTGAAAGTACCAATATGAGACCATTTTTGACATATAAACACGACAGTTTCTTTTTTTTTTTTTGAGACGGAGTCTCACTCTGTCACCCGGGCTGGAGTGCAGTGGCGTAATCTTGGCTCACTACAAGCTCCGCCTCCCGGGTTCACGCCATTCTCCTGCCTCAGCCTCTCTGAGTAGCTGGAACTACAGGCGCCTGCCACCACGCCCGGCTAATTTTTTTTTGTATTTTTTAGTAGAGATGGGGTTTCACCGTGGTCTCGATCTCCTGCCCTCGTGATCCGCCCCCCTCGGCCTCCCAAAGTGCTGGGATTACAAGCATGAGCCACCGCGCCCGGCCATGACAGTTTCATGTACTTCAATGTCATATATAGGTATGTGGGTTTTTTTTGTTTTTTTTTTTACTTTTTATTTTGAAGCGAAGATTCACTTTTTTTGTTGTTTTTTTTGTTTGTTTTTGCTTTTTTTTTTTTTGAGACGGAGTCTCGCTCTGATGCCCAGGCTGGAGTGCAGTAGTGTGACCTCAGCTCACTGAAAGCTCTGCCTCCTGGGTTCACGCCATTCTCCTGCCTCAGCCTCTTGAGTAGCTGGGACTACAGACGCCCACCACCACGCCTGGCTAATTTTTTGTATTTTTAGTAGAGACGGGGTTTCACCGTGTTAGCCAGGATGGTCTCGATCTCCTGACCTCGTGATCCACCCACCTCAGCCTCCCAAAGTGCTGGGTTTACAGGCGCGAGCCACTGCGCTGTGCCCAGCCTCATGTGTACTTTTAAGAAATAACAGATACTGTGTAAACTTTACCCAGTTCTTCTAATGGAAACCTCTTACAAAACTTTAGTACAGTATCATAACCAGGATGTCGACATTGATATATTCAAGATACAGAACGTTTCCATTATCATAAAGATTCCTTGTGTTATACTTTTTTTTTTTTTTTTTTTTTTTTTGAGACGGAGTCTTTCTCTGTCCCCCAGGCTGGAGTGCAGTGGCGCAATCTCGGCTCACTGCAAGCTCCGCCTCCCGGGTTCACGCCATTCTCCTGCCTCAGCCTCCCGAGTAGCTGGGACTACAGGCGCCCGCCAACACGCCCGGCTAATTTTTTTTTTTGTATTTTTAGTAGAGACGGGGTTTCACCATGTTAGCCAGGATGGTCTCGATCTCCTGACCTCGTGATCCACCCGCCTCGGCCTCCCAAAGTGCTGGGATTACAGGCTTGAGCCACCGCGCCCGGCCAACTTGTGTTATACTTTTATAGCCACACCCACTTCCCTCCAGGCCTAACCCCTCCTTCATCCCTGGCAACCACTGATCTGTTCTACATTTCTATAGTTTTGTCCTTTCAAGAATGTCACATAAATGGACTCATATAGTATATAATCTTTTGAGATCAGCTTTTTCTTTGTATTTATTTATTTTTTGAGATAGGGTCTCGCTCTGTCACTCAGACTGCAGTACAGTGGCACTATCTGGGCTCACTACAGCCTCCGCCTCCTGAGCTCAATCAATCCTCCCACCTCAGCCTCCTGAGTAGCTGGGGCTATAGGTGTGCGCCACCATGCCCGGCGATTTTTTTTTTTTTTTTTTTTTTTTTTTGAGACAGGGTCTCATTCTGTCACCCAGGCTGGAGTGCAGTGGTGCGATCTTGGCTCACTGCAACCTCTGCCTCCCAGGTTCAAGTGATTCTCCTGCCTCAGCCTCCCAAGTAGTTGGGACTACAGGCACCTGCCACTATGCCTGGCTAATTTTTGTATTTTTAGTAGATATGGGGTTTCACCATGTTGGCCAGGCTGGTCTCGAATTCCCGACCTCAGGTGATCCGCCCATCTCAGCCTCCCAAAGTGCTGGGATTATAGGCATGAGCCACTGCTCCCAGCTGAACATAGTTTTTATTTCTCTGTGATAAGTGCCCCAGAGCACAACTGCTGGGTCATGTGGTACTGCATGTTTAGTTTTTTTTTTTAACAAACTGACAGTTTTCCAGAGTGGCTGTAACATGTGACATTACCTCCAGAAATGCATGGGTGCTACGTACAGAGTGGTAAAAAAAAATCTCTGTCGCCAAACCATCTGAACTCTACTGAAAGTGGGGTGGGTGTGAACAAATGAACAAAATCTACATTGTATTAGACAGGGATAAGTGCTTTGGAGAGAATGAGGCAGCCAGTGGGGGTAGGGTCTACAAGGGTCTGGATGGATCAACTGCCGTGGTGAAAAGGGAAGGCTTTGGAGGGAAAGTCACACCTGAAGATAGAATAAATGTGTTATCATGGAATGCAATGCTGCTCCACTGCCCCCCAACACCTTTTTTTTTCAATGCCTTTAAAAGACTTAATCCAGCCGAACTCTCTTCTCGCCTGCTTTCTTTTTTTTTTTTTTGAGACAGAGTTTCGCTCTGTCACCCAAGCTGGAGTGCAGTGGCATGATCTCAGCTCACTGCAACCTCTGCCTCCTGGGTTCAAGTGATTATCCTGCCTCAGCCTCCTGAGTAACTAGGATTACAGGTGCACGCCACCACACTCAGCTAATTTTTTGTATTTTTAGTAGAGACGGGGTTTCACCATGTTGGCCAGGCTGCTCTTGAACTCCTGACCCGAAGTGATCCACCCGCCTTGGCCTCCCAAAATACTGGGATTACAGACATGAGCCACTGCGCCTGGCTTGATTTTAGATTCCCATCTGATGTTCTCTATAACTTTGATGACTCCCCAAACAAAGGCTCCCGAACACACTCTGAGGCTTATGGTAATGAATTTAAATAAGCCAGCGTGTGTACTGGGTGTAGCACACATCCAGAAGCAGGAAACCCTCACTGTATAAGCTGCTGTCAGGAATGTTCTGTCAGGAACATTGTAACATTACTGCTGCTGCTATTATCATTTTCATATCCCAGAATGGGAATGGTTTCTTGCCATCCTCAGACAGAGTTGCCTCATCTTGATGACAGTGGTAGGATGAGTAATAATTATCTACCATTGTCTAACTTAGACATCAAGCACTTTGCACCTATTCTTATTGGGTGCTCAAAGAAACCTTAGGAGGAATATGCTATCAGTATAACTCCCTTTTTATAGCTAAGGCCACAAAGGCTCTAAGTGGCGAAGTGGCCCACCACGGTCTCAGAGCAGTAATGGGGAAGAATGAGATTTTGAATCCTAAAGCACTAGAGAAAATGTTCTTCAACTATGCCTCAGAGGTGTCCTGGAAAATCAGATCGGAAGAGTATTCACCAAATTTAGTATTTGTGCTGCAATGATTGGCAATCCATAAGTAAAAGAATGAAAGTGGACTTTTCCCTCACACCATATGCAAAAATTAATTTGAAATGAATCAGTAACCTAAACAGAAGAGCTAAAGCCATAACACTCTTAAGAGAAAACACAGGAGGAAATTTTCATGAACTTGGAATTGTCAATGGGTTCTTAGATATGAACACACAAAACACGAGCAACAAAATAAAAAATAAAGCACAAGCAACAAAAGGAAATAAATTGGACTTCATTAATTTCTTTTCTTTTTTTTTTTTTTTTTTTGAGGCAGAGTCTTACTGCTATCTTGGCTCACTACAACCTCTGTTCCCCAGGTTCAAGCAATTCTCCTGCCTCAGCCTCCCAAGTAGCTGAGAATACAGCTGTGCACCACCACACCCGGTTTCACCATGTTGGCCAGGGTGGTCTCAAACTCCTGACCTCAAGTGATCATCCCACCTTGGCCTCCCAAAGTGCTGGGATTGCAGAAGTGAGCCACCACACCCGGCTGGGACTCCATTAAATTTAAAAACTTTTGTACATCAAAGGACATTATCAAGGAAGGAAAAATACAACGCACAGAATGGGAGAAAATACTCGCAAATCAATCATAAATCTGATAAGGGTCTGGGATCTAAATTTTTTTTTGCAGCCACCATGCCTAGCTAATTTTTGTGTTTTTAGTAGAGATGATGTTTCACTATGTTGGCCAGGCTGGTCTTGAACTCCTGATCTCAGGTGATCCAACCGCTTTGCCTCCCAAAGGGCTGGGATTACAGGTGTGAGCCACCACTCCCAGCCTGGGATCTAAAATTTGTAAGGCATTCTTGCAAAGCAACAATAAGACAAACAACTCAGTCAAAATATGGGCAAAGGACTTGAATAGATATTTTCTTCCAAAGAAGATGTATGAAAGGCCAGAAAGCACATGACAAGATGCTCAGCATCATTAGTGACTAGAGAATGCACTTCAAAATCACAAGGCATCATTTCACATCCACTAGGATGGTTATTATCAACAAAACCAAACAAAACACAAAAACAAACCCAGGCCGGGTATGGTGGCTCACACCTGTAATCCCAGCACTTTGGGAGGCCAAGGTGGTTGGATCACCTGAGGTCAGGAGTTCGAGACCAGCCTGGCCAACATGGCAAAACCCCACCTCTACTAAAACTACAAAAATTAGCCAGGCATGATGGCATATGCCTGTAATTCCAGCTACTCAGGAGGCTGAGGCAGAATAGCTTGAACCCGGGAGGCAGAGGTTGCAGTGAGCCAAGATTGCTCCACTGCACTCTTGCCTGTGCGACAAAGTGAGACTCCGTTTCAAAAACAAACAAACAAACAAAAAAACAAGCAGGCCAGGCGCAGTGGCTCATGACTATAATCCCAGCACTTTGGGAGGCCAAGGCAGGTGGATCACAAGGTCAGAAGATCGAGATCATCCTGGCCAACACGGTGAAACCCCATCTGTACTAAAAATACAAAAATTAGCCTGGCTTGGTGGTACGCGCCTCTAGTCCCAGCTACTCAGGAGGCTGAGGCAGGAGAATCACTTGAACCCAGGAGGCAGTGATTATAGTGAGCCGAGATCGAGATCGCGCTACTGCACTCCAGCCTGGGCGGCAGAGCAAGACTCCGTCTCAAAAAGAAAAAAAAAAACAAAACCCCAAAATAAGAAAACAGGCATTCAAATACATGTACATACGTGTTCAGAGTGCACTATGCACAATAGCCAAAAGGTGTAAATATCCCAAATGCCCATCAACTGGTGAGTACAGAAATGAAATGAAGTACTGTATAAGTTCTGTTGTACAACAGACTATTATTCAGCCGTAAAATGGAATGAGATACTGATACATGCTACAATGTGGATGAGCCTTGAAAACATTACAGTAAGTAAAAGAAGCCAGACACAAAAAGCCACATTTGATTTTGTTGATATGAAATAGGAATCTGAATCTGTTCACATTAACCAGAATAGGTAAGGCCATAGCGAGATGCCGATTGGTGGTTGCCAGGTCCTGGGGCTATGGTAGAAATGGGGAGTGACTGCCTACTGGCTACAGGGTTTCCATTTGGGGTGATGAAATGTTTCGGTGCTAGACAGAGGTGGTGATAACACAATGCTGTGAATATACTAAATGCTCCTAAATTGGTCACTTTAAAATGGTTAATTTTATGTTATGTGAATTTCATGTCAATTTTTTTTTTTTTTTTTTTGAGACAGTTTCACTCTTGTTGCCCAGGCTGGAGTGCAGTGGTGCGATCTCGGCTCACCACAATCTCCGCCTCCCGGGTTCAAGCGATTTTCTTGCCTCAGCCTCCTGAGTAGGTGGGATTACAGGCATGAGCCACCATGCCCAGCTAATTTTGTATTTTTAGTAGAGACGGGGTTTCTCCATGTTGGTTAGGCTGGTCTCGAACTCCCGACCTTAGGTGATCTGCCTGCCTCGGCCTCCCAAACTGCTGGGATTACAGGCGTGAGCCGCTGCGCCCAGCTTCATGTCAATTTTTAAATTTCACGTTTGATTCCAAGGGTTGGGAGTTTGCTGCCCCTCACCATGGAGTTTGCTGTAGCCAGTGCAGGGGTGAAAAGGGAAGAGCAAAACAGGCAGATCTTGTTTAGGAGAGATACTGCAATTTATCTGATGCTGATCTTTTAAGTCACTTCTGGTGCCAAAGAGCACTGGACTTGGAGCCTGAAGAACTGAGACTTCCCGACATTTGGCCTTAAGCAAGCCTGAGCTTAGACTTCCTGAGCTTTTCCCGATGTTTTCTGTTGGGCAGCCCCATTTCCCTGGACAGCTGCAGGGATGGAGGGAAGTGATGGATGCATGCATGTGGGCTTGTTCCTTCTTTCTCTATTCCACAGGTTGTCAGTGTACAGGTATGTTTGCACACAAGAAGGATGTTGGTCCTGGGGTCTCAGAGGCACCAAAGAACTGACCAGCTTTGTCCAATTCATCCAAAATCCAGTCAGTGGCGTAAAGTGGAAGCCATCACACCAGGCCTTTGCCAACAAAGCAGACAGGCTGCCCAGCCCAGGAGCTGCCCACTCTTACTTGCCTGTTGGTTTGAGCAGATGCAGCCATGACAGCAGGGTTACAAAGGCCACCCCAGCCAGGCCACCACCCTCCACCAGGGCTCTGCCAGGATGGATTGAACCCTGGCCCTCATATGTTACTTGATGACAGCAAGATATCTGATAAGAAACTGTTTGGATGTCACAGAGAACACATTTTAACAGCCCAGAGAGGTGGGATTATCACAGAGTGGTGTAAAAGAAGCAAAATTATTTCGGATAAACCATGAAGGAATTTTATTACCCAGTGCAGTTATAAATCAAGTTCTCTGTAAATGCAATAAAACAATTGTTTAGTCTGCATGATTCATACCACAAACCTCAGGATTCTTGGTTTTGATCTTATTGCCGCAATAAAGTGTCTAGACAGCAATTAACAAACTGTTTTTCCTTCAGATGTTTGGAGTCCGGTACAGCGGGAATCGGCACTTAGAAATTCAGGGGCTTCTTCCTGGCTCCTATTAATTATCAGGTTGGGTGAGTGGGAAAAGCCCAGAATCTTCTCAGAAGTAGCCTTCTGGAAGTGTCCTTCCCCTGTGAATGTGCCACTTCACCGCATAATATTCAGTTATAACTGGCAGGAAATCCAAATATTCAGGTTGTTCTTAAACCTTGGCCTGTTATTTTACTGTCACTTTAGAGAGAAGTGAGCAGAATTAACTTTTTTTTTTTTTTGGAGACAGTCTTGCTCTGTTGCCCAGGCTGGAGTACAATGGCATGATCTTGGCTCACTGCAACCTCCACCTCCCGAGTTCAAGTGATTCTCCTGTCTCAGGCTCCCAAGTAGCTAGGATTACAGGCATGCACCACCACGCCCTGCTAATTTTGTATTTTTAGTAGAGATAGGGTTTCATCATGTTGGTCAGGCTGGTCTCGAACTCCTGACTTCATGTGATCCACATGCCTTGGCCTCCCAAAGTGCTGGGATTACAGGCATGAGCCACCACGCCTGGCCTAGCTTTTGTATATCCTTGGAGCAAAATTTATATACAGATAAGTCATTTCTTCATGTATTCATTCATTTATTCAGCACTAGGGTATAATAGTTTAGAACACTCACTCAGGAGTCAAATCGACTTTAGTGCCATTTCAGGTACATGATTTCACCTTCCTGAAGCTTATTTTGCAAATGTGGAAAGTCATGGGGGAAAATTAAATGAAATTATCTGTGTAAATTGCCTGGAACATTATAAGAGCTCAAAACTATTCACTATTATTGTCTATCATCCATGCATTCATCTGTCCATCCATGTATTCACCATCCCTCTATCCATCCATCCACCCACCTATCCATCCATTCCTTCACCCTTCCTTTCTTCCTTCCATCATTTATTCATCTGTCCATTCTTCCTTCTTTTCTTTCCTTCCTTCCAACACTGATCCAACCATCCATCCATCCATCCACCCACCCATCCTTCCATCCATCCCTCCATCTGTCCATTTATCTACACACTCACTCATTCATTCCTTCTTTGCCTAGTACTTTATGCCAGATTGTTGAGATTATAAAAACAAATAAGATATATCCTGACTTCATGGAAATCCCAGTTTAGATGGAAAGACAGCATTAGGTCTCTGGCTGTAGGGAGCATCTGATCCTGAAGGAAATAGTGAGAGAAAACCTGGGGAAGTGTTTAGTTTCTGGTCTAGCCCTGGTGATTTAAGAAGATATGTGAGACCCACTCACCTCCCAGAGCTCCTGATGGCTCAGAACTCAGCGGATGAACGTGGCTTCATCCACACAGTCAGTTACAGGGCGAGACCACACATTTGGCAAATGCCCCAAACAAAATAATTTGGGTTCAAGGTGACAGTAAATCACACTCTTCAAACCTAAATATTGTTCTCTAGGCTTCTTCCCACCTTTTCTTCCCTTCCTTCTGCCAACTCCTTCTCCTTCATTTTGCATCAGACACCATGTGCATTGGGAGGATGTTGCTAGGTCACACTGGGGACACTTGCTCTATTTACAGAGAAAACAGGGCTCCTCAGATTCACAGGGTTTGCAAAGGAAAGCCCTCCCAGAAAGGAATTCCAGTCTTCCCTTCTGAGGGTGGTGCAGCAGGGCTGGGGGCTGTAGGAACAGACCAGAGAAAGTGACTCAGAATTCCCTTCGGCTACAGTGCGATTGTGAGAACCATTTCAGGTATGAGCTGTGGCTCCCCTCTCGCTTTTTCCTCAGCCTCCAGGAAGCTGCCATTTAAAAAATCTTCGCGGACGGGCGCGGTGGCTCACGCCTGTAATCCCAGCACTTTGGGAGGCTGACGTGGGCGGATCACCTGAGGTCGGGAGTTTGAGACCAGCCTGACCAACATGGAGAAACCCCGTCTCTACTAAAAATACAAAATTAGCTGGAGGCTGAGGTAGGAGAATCGATTGAACCCGGGAGGCGGAGGTTGTGGTGAGCTGAGATCACGCCATTGCACTCCAGCCTGGGCAACAAGAGCAAAACTCCCTCTCAAAAAAAAAAAAAAAAAAGAAAGTAACACATTTCTTTCTCATGTACCAACATCCAGATAGAAGCAGTCCAGGACGGGTTGAGCAGCTGCTTTGGTAGAACCCACCTCCATTGTGCTGCCATGCCTGGCATGTTGCCCCCATCCCCATGGTCCAAGGGTCCTCTCCTCCACATCCCCATCCAGCCAGCAGAAAAGGGAGACAATGAAGGGAAGGCAGACCCCAGAAGGATGTGCCTCTGAGGCCTCTCACATCACTGGAATGCTCTCCCCATAGCCTAGGATTTAGTCACAAGGCCGTACAGGAGAGTTGCACTCTTAGTTCGGGTTGGCCATGTGTCCACGTCTATTACTACACAAAAGTGGGGATGGCCATGGAGGGAGAACCAGCAAACTCTTTCATACCCTCCTATGGCCTTGATCTATCCAGTGGGTAGATTTCTGAGCCCCTCGCTTTTCCGACTGCCTCTTCTGCTGGGAGCATGATTCCCGGGCTGCAGAACAGGCTGGTGCATTGAGAGTCTTTAGGCTTTGCTTGAATTGCAAACGCTCTGGTTTTCCGGCAAGACAGAGGTGGGTCCCTGGGCAGAAGTGTCAGAAGACCTGGGGTTGCCTCTGAACTTCACTGTTTCTGGGTCTGAGACTTTGGACTCAGAAATGAAAAAAACCTCTGAACCTCAGTGAAATGGGGGAAAAAATAAATGGCTTCCATAGAGTTATTGGGAGGACCAAATTGCATTACCAAATACATTCTGAAAAGGTAAACGTTCTCCAAATGATTGTGTGTTTTATCATCTCCACCACCACCATTTTTCTTTTCTTTTTCTTTTTGAGACAGAGTCTTGCTCTGTTGCCCAGGCTGGAGTGCAGTAGCGCAATCTCGGCTCACTGCAAGCTCCGCCTCCTGGGTTCACCCCATTCTCCTGCCTCAGCCTCCCGAGTAGCTGGGACTACAGGCGCCTGCCACCACGCCTGGCTAATTTTTGTATTTTTAGTAGAGACGGGGATTCACCGTGTTAGCCAGGATGGTCTCGATCTCCTGACCTCGTGATCTGCCCACCTTGACCTCCCAAAGTACTGGGATTACAGGCGTGAGCCACTGCGCCCGGCCCATTTTTTTCTTTTTTTTTTTTTTTTTTGGGATGGAGTCTCACTCTGTCGCCCAGGCTGGAGTGCAGTGGCACGATCTCGGCTCACTGCAAGCTCCGCCTCCCAGGTTCACCCCATTCTCCTGCCTCAGCCTCCCAAGTAGCTGGGACTACAGGCGCCCGCCACTATGCCCGGCTAATTTTTTCTATTTTTAGTAGAGACGGGGTTTCACTGTGTTAGCCAGGATGGTCTTGATCTCCTGACCTCGTGATCTGCCTGCCTCGGCCTCCCAAAGTGCTGGGATTATAGGTGTGAGCCACTGCGCCTGGCCCATCCATTTTTCTTTTTTCTTTATGCATGTATGTAGCTGAATTTGTGTAAGTACAATGGATCCATGTTGAGAGTCTATTTATTGAATTTTTTTTTTTTTTTTTCAGATAGAGTCTCACTCTGTCACCCAGGGTAGAGTGTAGTGGTGTGATCTTGGCTCACTGCAACTTCCGCCTCCTGGGCTCAAGTGATTCTCCTGACTCTCAAGTAGCTGGGATTACAGGCACCCACCGCCACGCCCGGCTAATTCTTGTGTTTTTAGTAGAGATGGGGTTTCGCCATGTTGGCCAGGCTGGTCTCGAACTCATGACCTTAAGTGATCCGCCCGCCTCCCAAAATGCTGGGATTACAGGCGTGAGCCACTGCGCCTTGCCTAATTATAGAAATTTTATTTGGAGAGAAAGGTATAGTCTTTCTCTAAGCATTTCCAACATTACATTCTTTCAAAGCAACGCAAACAACTTCCGAAGGTACTGGCCTGCTCCAGGCTCAGATCTGGGTGGGGGAAGATTCTATGAACAGGTCCTGGTCAGGTTTGGGGGAGGCCAATGAGCAGGTCTTCTCACCAGGAGAAATATCCCTCAGAAACCAACCCACAGAATAGAAATTGAAAGGGCAAAAAGGCTTCCTTTTCTAAGAAAGGCCATGATGTCTCCAGGAATAGCATAAATATCCCCTGCAGGGCTTATCCCAGAAAAGAACATTCAGAGGGGCCTCTGAGTTGCTCTGCACCCCCAGCAGATGCCCTGCTCCAAATGGTCTCTCGTCTCCAGCTGTCCACCCAGGCAGTACCTGTAAGGCTCTTCTCTGACTTGTCCTCACACAGTCCCTTCAACTGAGCCACAGTGAGTCCCCCCACAGGCATCCTGGTGAGTCCTGGTGGGGCTATCGTAGAGGCTCAATGACCTTTAAAATGAGTTCAGGCCAGGCACAGTGGCTCCCACCTGTAATCCCAGCACTTTGGGAGGTGAAGGCAGGTGGATCGCCTGAGGTCAGGAGTTCAAGACCAGCTTGACCAACATGGCGTCTCTACTAAAAATACAAAAGTTAACCGGGCGTGGTGATACGTGCCTGTAATCCCAGCTACTCGGGAGGCTGAGGCAGGAGAATCACTTGAACCTGGGAGGTAGAGATTGCAGTGAGCCAAGACTGGCCACTACACTCCAGCCTGGGTTACAGAGCGAGATTCCGTCTCAAAAAAAAAAAAAAAAAAAAAAAAGTCAGTTCAAACTTTGACATTCAACAACTGGGTGACTCTCCGGAGTCAATGAATTTGCCAATTCATGGATACTAATGAGCTTGACCAGAGCTGCTTGGGAAGCTGAGCTGCAGTGAATACGATGCAGTAGATGGAGCCAACACTGCAAAGCAGACCTGAGGGCAACACGGCGTTCCCGGGACTCCCTCAAAATCCTCCCCTTTATCTACACTGGCTCCCGCAGACCTGTGGGCAACACAGAGAGTGCTTGGGACTCCCTCAAAATTCTCTCCTTTATCTACACTGGCTCCCACGACAGGGTCTCAACCCTGGTTGTACTTGAGAATCGGCAGGGAAACTTCTAAAAGTTCTGATGCCTGAGCCATACCCACAGATCAATTCTATCAGAAACCCCATAGCTGGGACCTGGGCATCAGTATTTTAAAGCTCCCCAGGTGATTCCAAAGTCCAGCCAAGGTAGACATCCACTGCCCTGGAGACCTTGTCCATCCCACAGGTAGAAGGCCCCATCTGTGACCACTTTTCTGAGGTCCAGACTTGCCTATTTATTTTCTCAACATCACCATTTCAGTGCCTAAGAGACATCTCCTCTTGCCACAGTAAAGTGGATTGTCCCCTCCACACCTGCTTCTCTTCTCGCCAGGGTCCCCCAGCTGTTTCAGGGCAAAAACTGAACACCTTCTGATTCTTCTCTTTGTCTCACAACCCATAGCCAATTTTTTTGGAATTCTCATCAGCTATAATGTCAAAATATATCCCCATTCTAATCTCTGCTCCCCATCACCCCTGCTAGCCTCGAGATCCCCCATTCTTCTGAATCCTTCTAGTTTGGTCTCTGCTCATGTAAAATCTATGAGAAAAATGAAACTCCGGGTTGGGTGTGGTGGCTCATGTCTGTAATCTCAGAACTTGTTGTTGTTGTTGTTGCTGTTGTTTTGAGACTGAGTCTTGTTCTGTCGCCCAGGCTGGAGTGCAGTGGTGAAATCTCGGCTCACTGCAACCTCCACCTCCCAGGTTCAAGCGATTCTCCTGCCTCAGCCTCTGAGTAGCTGAGACTACAGGCACGTGCCACCATGCCCAGCTAATTTTTTTTTTTTTTGTATGTTTAGTAGAAGCGAGGTTTTACCATGTTGGCCAGGCTGGTCTTGAACTCCTGACCTCAAGTGATCTGCCTGCCTCGGCCTCCCAAAGTGCTGGGATTACAGGTATGAGCCACCACACCTGGCCAATCCCAGCACTTTGGAAGGCTGAGGTGGGAGGATTGCTTGAGCCCAGGAGATGGAGGCTGCAGTGAGCCATGATTGTGCCACTGCAGTCCAGCCTGCGCAACAGAGCAAAACCCTGTTTCCAGAAAACAAACAAGCCCAAAAACTCAGCATGAAAAGATGCTCAGCTCATTAGCCATCGGGGAAATTCGATTAAAACCAAAAGAAGGGCCGAGCGCGGTGGCTCACACCTGTAATCCCAGCACTTTGGGAGGCTGAGGTGGGTGAGTCACTTGAGGCCAGGAGTTCAAGACTAGCCTGGCCAACTAGATGAAACCCCATCTCTACCAAAAATAAAAAAATTAGCCGAGTGTGGTGGTGTGTGCCTGTAATCCCAGCTGCTCAGGAGGCTGAGGCAGGAGAATTGCTTGAACCCGGAAGACAGAGATTGCAGTGAGCCGAGATTCCACCACTGCCCTCCAGCCTGGGTGAAAGTGCGAGACTCCATCTCAAAAAAAAAAAAAAAAAAAAGATATGTTGAGATACACAAATACCATTGCATTACAATTGTCCACATCATTCAGGGCAATAACATGTTATACATGTTTGTAGCCCAGGAGCAATAGGCCATACCATATAGCCTAGGTGTGTAGACTCACTCCATAATGTACCCATAATGACGAAATGCCGTAATGCACCAACAGGAGAACAGATGAACAAATTATAGTATGTTTACACAATGAAATACTGCTCAGCATACAAGAAATGAATTACTGACGCAAGCAGCAACGTCAATAAATCTTACAGACATTCTTCTGAGCAAAAGAAGCTGGGTAAATTTTATGAATGCATTTATATGAGGTTCTAGAAAAAATGATTCAAGGGTGATATGTTAGAATATGGCTCCTAGCTAGTGGGATGGTCAGGGGATTGACTGGATTGATTGAAAAGGAGCATGAGAGAGCCTTCCGGAGTGATGGAAATGATTTTAATCTTGTTTTGGGTGGTGATTACAGGTGTCCAAAGTTATTGAACTCACTTAAGAGCTGTAAGTCTTGGCTGGGCATGGTGGCTCACGCCTGTAATCCCAGCACTTTGAGAGGCCGAGGTAGGTGGATCACCTGAGGTCAGGAGTTCGAGAGCAGCCTGGCCAACATGATGAAACCCTGTCTTTACTAAAAAAAAAATACAAAAATTAGCTGGGCATGGTGGTACATGCCTGTAGTCCCAGCTACTTGGGAGGCTGAGGCAGGAGATTTGCTTGAACCTGGGAGGTGGAGGTTGCACACTGCAGCCTGGGCCACAGAGCAAGACTCCATCACAAAAAAAAACAAAAAACAAAAAAACAAAAAAAGGAACTGTAAGTCTTACTGCATGTAAATTATACCTTAAGAAAGTAATTTCGGCCGGGCATGGTGGCTCATGCCTGTAATCCCAGCACTTTGGGAGGCTGAGGCAGGTGGATCATGAGGTCAGGAGATCGAGACCATCCTGGCTAACACAGTGAAGCCCTGTCTCTACTAAAAATACAAAAAATTAGCCAGGTGTGGTGGCAGGCGCCTGTAGTCCCAGCTACTCGGGAGGCTGAGGCAGGAGAATGGCATGAACCCAGGAGGTGGAGCTTGCAGTGAGATGAGATCGCGCCACTGCACTCCAGCCTGGGAGACAGCAAGACTCCATCTCAAAAAAAAAAAAAAAAAAAAGAAAGTAATTTGGGGGCCAGGCGTGGTGGTGCATGCCTATAATTCCAGAACTTTTGGAGGCCAAGGCAGGCGGATCGTTTGAGACCAGGAATTTGAGACTAGGCTGGGCAACATAGCAAAACTCTGTCTGTATAAAAAAAATACAAAAATTAGCTGGGTTTGGTGGTACACACCAGTAGTCCTAGCTACTTGGGAGGCTGAGGTAGGAGGATTGCTTGAGCCCAGGAAGTTGAGGCTACAGTGAGCCATGATTGCACCACTGCACTCCAGCCTGGATGACAAAACAAGACCTTGTCTCAAAAAAAAAAAAAAAGAAAAAAAGAAAAACTCGGAGTCCCACAAACCTCTGCTCAAACTCCCCCTACCCTCACCCCCAGCCTTTAGGACAAAATCTGGAGCACCCATCCTGGTCTTCAGAGCCCTGCATATACTGCCCTCTTTTCCCTCCTTGGCAATGTCTACAACCACCCTTCCCTTTGCTTTTTTTTTTTTTTTTTTTTAGACAGTCTCACTCTATCACCCAGGCTGGAGTGCAGTGGTGCCATCTCAGCTCACTACAACCTCTGCCTTCCAGGTTCAAGCGATTCTCCTGCCTTAGCCTCCATGTAGCTGGGATTACAGGCATGTACCATCGCTCCCGGCTAATTTTTTGTATTTTTAGTAGAGACAGGGTTTCACCATGTTGGTCAGGCTGGCCTTGAGCTCCTGACTTCAAATGATCTGCCCACCTCAGCCTCCCAAAGTGCTGGGATTACAGGCGTGAGCCACCGTGCCCGGCTGACTTTTCTTTATAGAATGCCTGCCCATGAACACATCACTAAGCAATCATTCTTTTAGTTCTCACACACTTTTTTGGAAACACCATGCATTGTTTTGTACTTAGGGGCTTTGCTTTAATATTTTGCTCCTGAGATTCATCCAGGACCACTATTAATTTTCACAGTTGTATTCTAATCTATGATGATCACATAATTTAGTCACCCATTTTCTTGGGAAGGGGCATTTAGGTTGTATCCAGATTTTTGCTGTTACTCACAATGCTGCCAAGAGCATTGTTGTATACGGCTCCTGGAACATGTATGCAAGAAACGTTTAGGATATTTACCTACGAATGAAATTGCTTGGTCAGAGGGTATGTGCATTTTCAGCTGTATCTGATATTTCAAAGCTATTTTTTAAGGTGGTTGTACCAACTACACTTTTCACCAACTGTGTAAAAGAGTTTCCTTTTTGTTCTATATCCTTATCAATACTGGGTGCCCTTAAATTTATTAATTTTTGCCAATCTGGTGGTTCTAATTTGCATTGTCTCGATCATTAATAAGGTTAATCATCACTTTATATATTGGGCATTTATCAAAAAATAAAGCCGTGTATTTTTAGATGGGAACGAATGCACAGAAAAAGATCTAAAACCATGATTCTCTCTAAGAAGGGGAGTGAAAAAGGAGGGCTGCAATGTGAATACTTTGTTCTGTGTGATCTTGACATTTTTACAACAAAAATTATTTAATATGCTTATGAAATTAATATAAAAGTGGCCAGGCATGGTGGCTCATGCTTGTAGTCTCAGAACGTTAGGAGGCCCTGGGTGGGCGAAATCACTTGAGGCCAGGAGTTTGAGACCAGCCTGGCCAACATGGCAAAACTCCATCTCTACTAAAAACACGCACACAAAAAAATCGGCTGGGCGTGGTGGTACACACCTGTAGTCCCAGCTACTTGGGAGGCTGAGGCAGGAGAATTGCTGGAACCCAGGAAGTCAAGGTTGCAGTGAGGCAAGATGGTGCCACTGCACTCCAGCTTGGATGACAGAGTGAGACTCTGTCTCAAAAAACAGAAAAAATTGGCCGGGCGCGGTGGCTCATGCCTGCAATCCTAGCACTTTGGAAGGCTGAGGTGGGCAGATCACGAGGTCAGGAGATCGAGACCATCCTGGCTAACACGGTGAAACCTCGTCTCTACTAAAAATACAAAAAATTATCTGGGCGTGGTGGTGGGCACCTGTAATCCCAGCTACTTGGGAGGCTGAAGCAGGAGAATCACTTGAGCCTGGCAGGCGGAGGTTGCAGTGAGCTGAGATCATGCCACTGCACTCCAGCCTGGGAGATGAAGTGAGACTCCATCTCAAAAAAAAAAAAAAGAAAAAAAGAAAAAATTGATATAAAAATTAAGATATAGATCAGTATGCATCATTAATCTTTTTATTTAAAAAAATTATATGTTAACACACACATACATGCGTGTGTGTGTATGTGTGTGTGTGTATAGAAGAAGGCCTGAAATAATTTTCTCAGAGTTTTTAAGGGTGGCTTTCTGTGTGGGGGTGGGGATGCAACTGTGCAGTGGTGGAGGTAAGGAGGGTAGGGGTAGTAGGGGGTGGTATATAATTGTTCCCTTTTAATTTTATACACCTTTTATTTTATTTCGAGATGGAGTCTCACTCTGTCGCCCAGGCTGGACTGCAGTGGCGCAATCTCAGCTCACTGCAAGCTCCGCCTCCCGGGTTCACGCCATTCTCCTGCCTCAGCCTCCAGAGTAGCTGGGACTACAGGCGCCCGCCACCACGCCCGGCTAATTTTTTTTTTGTATTTTTAGTAGAGACAGGGTTTCACCGTGTTAGCCAGGATGGGTTATACACCTTTTAACTGGATATTTTCTTCAATCTTTAATACAAAATTCACTAGTTCTGAAATTTAACATTTTTATTGTTATTTTACAAAAATCTTTCTGATATTTCCTTCATTCTAAATATCCAATTTTTTTTTTTTTTTTTTTTGAGACGGAGTCTTGCTGTGTCACCCAGGCTGGAGTGCAGTGGCGCGATCTCGGCTCACTGCAAGCTCCGCCTCCCGGGTTCAGGCCATTCTCCTGCCTCAGCCTCCCGAGGAGCTGGGACTACAGGCGCCCGCCAACACGCCCGGCTAATTTTTTGTATTTTTAGTAGAGACAGGGTTTCACCGTGTTAGCCAGGATGGTCTCGATCTCCTGACCTCGTGATCCGCCCGCCTCAGCCTCCCAAAGTGCTGGGATTACAGGCTTGAGCCACCGCGCCCGGCCTTGAGACAGAGTCTTGCTCTGTCACCCAGGCTGGAGAGCAGTGGCGCGATCTCGACTCACTGCAAGCTGCGCGTCCCGGGTTCACGCCATTCTCCTGCCTCAGCCTCCTGAGTAGCTGGGACTACAGGCACCCGCCATCATGCCCGGCTAATTTTTTTGTATTTTTAGTAGAGACGGGGTTTCACCGTGTTAGCCAGGATGGTCTCGATCTCCTGACCTTGTGATCCGCCTGCCTCGGCCTCCCAAAGTGCTGGGATTACAGGCGTGAGTCACTGCGCCCGGCCTAAATATCCAAATTTTCTGTGGACTATCACAGGTATAAAGTAAAGTGTCCCACCCCCACCATGTCCAAAAAAAAAAAAAAAGAGTAAAACAAGGCTCCGGTGACCTGGACCATACCTAACTCTCCCTCAGCTGGTAACTCTGATATGAACAGCACACATCACAGGAACATAGGGCCACTGCTGTGATACAGGTGGTAAAATTCCCTTTGTCATAAACATGTACAATGATTACATATCCATAATAATTAGACATAAAAAAATTTTAAAAGGTAAATCTAAGCAAAAAAATAAAAACTAAAGGTTCCTTTATGTTGTTGAGATCTGAAAAGGAAATTATATGTACAGCCTTCACAATACCTTTTATTATAAATCTGTTTATGAGTTTAAAACTATGCTGTCCAATATGTAGCCGCCAGCCATATGTGGCTATTTAAATTTAAATTGATTGAAATTAAATAACATTAAAAATTCAGTTCCTTGGTCGCATGGGCGCACTATTTCAAGGGTCCAACAGTTACTTTGGGCTAGTTGCTATTGTATTATATAATGCAGATTATAAAATATTTATACCAATGTGGGAAGTTCTGATGGACAGTACTGGTTTAAAACCTAATAATATACAGATATTATTCTTGTTCACCACCATGTGAGAAGGTTTTTGCCTCGGGAAGGAATTCTTGTTTTTTGTTTTTATTTTTTAACTGAGGTAGGGTCTTGCTCTGTTGCCCAGGTTGGAGTACAGTGGCACGATCACAGCTCACTTCAGCCTTGACCTCTAGATCTCAAATAATCCTCCACCTCAGTCTCCCAAGTAGCTGGAACGACAGTTACCTGCCACCACACCCAGATACTTTTTTTTATTTTTTGTAGAAATGGGATCTTACTATGTTGCCCAGGCTGGTATGGAACTCCTGGGCTCAAGTGATCCTCTTGCCTCAGCCTCCCAAGGTGCTGGGATTACAGGTGTGAGCCACCATTCCTTGGGCCATTCTTGTATTTTAAGTACTCAGAGACATCCAGGAAAGGTAACCGAGTGGGTAACTCCAGCACTTCGGAGAGTGCCTAGTGTGTGATTCTAAGCTCATCACTCCAGTGACCCAGCGCCCAATTCCAGCTGTGTCTTTCCTCCATTTAAATCACCCCCTGTGGATCCTATTAACTATTCTCCCATTCTGGTCAAACTGGTTTATGAAACTACTATTTGAGAAGTCCAGTCTTGCAGGTCGATGGGACCCTGCCTTTGTGTGGCCGTAATAAGGTTATTTATGGGGGCTGGAGCCGATTCTCTGATTCTCCGGGAAGATGAAAGGTTTAGTGGTAAAGGAAAGCAGAAGCCTGGGGAGCAGGTTTCTCCTTATAGCAATGACTCTCCAGATAGGATAAATCACCCGGGACCATTAAACCTTCAAGAAGAGTGCTCGTAAACCTCCGATGGAAACTCACAAAGCATCTTCTCTCCTGGAGCAGCCTGTGTGGAGAGGGACTCACCTCTTTTTCCAAACCACCAGCCAGTCACAGATTAACCCTGCTGCCATCTCTGCCCAGGACACTGAAGCAGAAAATCACTTTCTTTTTTTTTTTTTTTTTGAGACAGAGTCTCACTCCATCACCCAGGCTGGAGTGCAGTGGCGCGATCTCGGCTCACTGCAACCTCCGCTTCTCGAGTTCAAGCGATTCTCCTGCCTCAGCCTCCTGAGTAGCTGGGATTACAGGCACCTGCCACCATGCTCAGCTAATTTTTTGTATTTTTAATAGAGATGGGGTTTCACCATGTTGGCCAGGATGGTCTCGATCTCTTGACCTCATGATCCACCCACGTTGGCCTCTCAAAGTGCTGGGATTACAGGCGTGAGCCACTGCACCCAGCCGAAAATCACTTTCAAAGTCATCCTTTCAGGTGGCCAACTGTCCCTGTTTGTCTGAGACGAAAGGGTTTCCTGGGACACGAGATCAGGAAAGTCCCAAGCAAATCTGGCTGAACTGGTCGCTCTATTTCCTCTGTACCTTGGGGGCAAGCAATGCCTGCGACTCAACAGGACAAAAACATTTGTTCATATTTAGCTCCCATTTATGAGGCTCTGCAATGTGCCAGGTGCTGGGCAAAGACAGTGCTTTACCTGATGTGTCTCATCTTAACCACCAAATGAGTTTGGTGTTATTATTATCCCCATTTGACAGGTGAGGAGACTGAGGCTCAGAAAGCTAAAGTGACTTGCCCAAGGTCACACCTTAAATGGTGTCTGTGTCTCCATAGCTCATGCTCTGAACTGCTCTTCTAATTCTTCCTCATCTCATTTTTTTTTTTTTTTGAGATGGAGTCTCACTCTGTTGCCCAGGCTGGAGGGCAGTGGTGTGATCTCGGCTCACTGCAACCTTCACTTATGGGGTGCAAGCGATTCTTGTGCCTTAGCCTCCAGAGTAGCTGGGATTACAGGTGTGCACCACCAGCTAATTTTTGTATTTTTATTTGTAATTTTTTTTAGTTGGAGTCTCACTCTATTGGCCAGGAGTACAGTGGCATGATCTTGGTTCACGGCAATCTCCATCTCCTGGGTTCAAGCGATCCTCTTGCCTCAGCCTCCTGAGTAACTGAGCTTACCAGGTGCCCGCCACCACGCCTGGCTAATTTTTGTATTTTTAATAGAGATGGGGTTTCACCATGTTGGCCAGGCTGGTCTCAAACTCCTGACCTCAAGTGATCTGCCCACCTCGGCCTCCCAAAGTGCTGGGATTACAGGCGTGAGCTACCGTGCCCTGCCTGTATTTTTAGTAGAGATGGAATTTCGCCATATTGCCCAGGCTGGTCTCAAACTCCTGAACTCAAGCGATCCACCCACCTTGGCCTCCCAAAGTGCGGGATTACAGTGTAAGCCACTGCACCTGGCTTTCATCTTTCTTAATCTGCCTTGGATTTTTGGGGTTCCAGAAGCTTCCCACAAAAAGAGTCATTGGAGATACTTATATTGTTAACCAACGGGGTAGGAGAATGACTTGCAGCTGAACTTTATTTGCACGTTAAAAAGTCAAGTCTAATTTTCTAAAACTATCTGGACTCTTTCACTGGCAAAAGCCAGGTTGGAAGGAAAGTCCATAAATCACTCACAGACCTACATTGGCCATGGCTATATGCAAACCCAGTACTGCTGGTCTGGCCACCCGGGAGCACCAGGCATAGGATGGGGTGAGATTTCCCCACCAAATTCAGGGCACATCAGAGCTCAGAGTACCTGCAACCAAAGGGAAATATCCCAAACACTGGCTTCAGGAAAGTTCTCATTAGGTAGATACAAGAAAGTTTTGCCCTAATCCTCAGTATTGGTTAATAGATCACTTTTACTGTTAATACTTATTATTAAGTATTAATATCATTTATTGAAGGCTTTCTGTCAATGACCACACCAAGTATATTGCCAGCATCATCTCATTTGATTCTTGGAGTAGACCCCAGAGGCAGGTACCACTCCCCGCAGTCTTATTTTGCAGAGTAAGAGACAAAGAGGGCCGGGCGCTGTGGCTCACTCCTGTAATCCCAGCACTTTGGGAGGCCAAGACAGGCGGATCACAAGGTCAGGAGACCGAGGCCATCCTGGTTAACATGGTGAAATCCCGTCTGTACTAA
Source organism: Symphalangus syndactylus (assembly GCF_028878055.3). Taxonomy (NCBI): domain Eukaryota; kingdom Metazoa; phylum Chordata; class Mammalia; order Primates; family Hylobatidae; genus Symphalangus; species Symphalangus syndactylus. Next base: position 20,673,991 of record NC_072446.2, on the reverse strand, counting down.
AAATACAAAAAAATTAGCCGGGCGTGGTGGTGGGCACCTGTAGTCCCAGCTACTCCGGAGGCTGAGGCAGGAGAATGGTGTGAACCCGGGAGGCGGAGCTTGCAGTGAGCCGAGATCGTGCCACTGCACTCCAGCCTGGGTGACAGAGTGAGACTCTGTCTCAAACAAACAAACAAAAACGAGTTTTACACTATTCTATAAATAAAAGGGTTTCAGGGTTAGCCATGAAAGGCCTCAGTGGCAAAGTTGTAATGTGATCAGAAATGAAAAGCTCAAAATAAGATTTCAGTTGGTGATGAAACAAGGCAACGATTATGAATCTCACAGGCGTTTCCTTTCTCCAGAAACTGAAGGCACCTTTGCCAGGAGAAAAAGGCAGTTTCCCATGGCAGGGACCCAGCCTTGACTTCCCCAGGTTCTGTCCACATGAATGTCGTAATGAGTCCACCCGAGATGGGGGCTCTCCATTGTATTTCCATTTTATGACATCTTTTTATATTTCACAGGAGAGGATTCTGAATAAAAATGAGCCTGGCTTTTAGGGCTGTTTTTTATTATCAGCATTTGGTAAAAAACATCCTTAATGAGGTGTTAAGAGTCATCCTGCATCCTATTGTGGAGGAGGCCTGGGAGCTCATAAACCCCTGAAAAGCCACAGGGTAATTTATGATCCTTGATGCCACCCCTTCCTGACACAGGCGCTTCAGAGGGAGCATCTTTAGTTCTCGGGCACTTCCTGCAATTTACACGCCCAAGCTGCTTCGATCACAATCTGAATTCAACCTTATTAAAGTTCAGCCCAGGATTCTTCTCACCAAGCTGTTCACCTCTGAGAAACTCTGGCCAGCCTGCCTGAAATTAATTAGAGTTTCCGTTGAGTTCGGACTGAAGGTGTGGCTCTAGAAAGTGTTCACATTTCTCTCCTTACTGGTGAGGAATTTAACCGTTATGCTTCTGGGGAAAAACAATAACAACAACAACAAAACCACTTTTGCTTCTCTGCAGGAAGGAGTTCCTTGATAAATACTGTGATGTTTTACTCATAAGTTAATATCCTTTCTGAAATAGACTTCAATTAAGACTGAGGGTGTCCTAAGCCCCAGAATGATATGCTACTTCATTGATAAAAAACAAATACTGCTACTTATATAAGGGATCTAAAATAGCCAAATTCATAGAATCAAGGTGTGGAATGGTGGTTGCCAGGGGGTTGTGCGAGAGGGCAATAGGCAATCAACCAATAATCAATGGGCATAAGGTTTCAGTTAAGCAACAGGAATAAGTTCTAGAGATCTGCTGTATGACATTTAACCTAGAGTCAACGACAGTGGATTATACACTGAAAAATTTGTTAAGAGGGCCAGCCTTGTATGGCTGGGAGCAGTGGCTCATGGCTGTAATCCCAGCACTTTGAGAGGCCAAGGCAGGCGCATCACCTGAGGTCAGGAGTTCGAGACCAGCCTAACCAACATGGAGAAACCCCCACCTCTACTAAAAATACAAAAAATTAGCCAGGCATGGTGGCGCATGCTTGTAATCCCAGCTACTCGGGAGACTGAGGCAGGAGAATCGCTTGAACCCAGGAGGTGGAGGTTGTGGTGAGCCGAGATCGCGCCACTGTACTCCAGCCTGGGCAACAAGAGCGAAACTCCGTCTCAAAAAAAAAAAAAAGAGGGCCAGCCTTGGTGGGTCACACCTGTAATCCGAGTACTTTAAGAGCCCAAGGCGGAAGGATTCCTTGAGCCCAGGAGTTTGAGGTCAGCCTGGGCACTATATTTAGTGAGACCCTGCCTCTATTTAATTAAAAAAAAAAAAAACCCAAAATTTGTTAAAAGGGTATGTCTCATGATAAATGTTCCTCTCAATCAAGTAAAATAAAACGACCCCACAAACCAGACTTTGTGATGGTGACAAATATCTCAGGTTTAATCTTGAAATCTGTAAATTGAAGAATAAAGAAAATAATTTAATCCTTTCCTTTATATCCTTTTTTGTTTTTGTTTTTGTTTGAGACGGAGTTTTGCTCTCGTTGCCCAGGCTGGAGTGCCATGGTACAATCTCAGCTCACTGTGACCTCCACCTCCCAGGTTCAAGAAATTCTCCTGCCTCAGCCTCCCAAGTAGCTGGGATTACAGGCATGTATCACCACACTCGGCCAATTTTGTATTTTTAGTAGAGACGGGGTTTCACCATGTTGGTCAGGCTAGTCTCAAACTCCTGACCTGAAGTGATCCACCCACCTTGGCCTCCCAAAGTTCTGGGATTACAGACGTAAGCCACGGTGCCCAGCCCTTTCCTTTATACTTTATGTCCTTCTTATTTGGGGATCTCTTTTTTTTTTTTTTTTTAAGAAAAGTACACATGACATGGTATATATTGACCCTTCCTGATTTTACTCAATTAAATATTATAATTGACTATTAGATGGTTATTTCTTCATTGCTATTAATTTTTATTTTTTTTTGAGACAGAGTCTTGTTCTGTTGCCCAGACTGGAGTGCAGTGGTGCAATCTCGGCTCACTGCAAGCTCTGCCTCCTGGGTTCACACCATTCTCCTGCCTCAGCCTCCCGAGTAGTTGGGACTACAGGTGTCTGCCACCACGCCTGGCTAATTTTTGTATTTTTAGTAGAGATGGGGTTTCACCTTGTTAGCCAGGATGGCCTCGATCTCCTAACCATGTGATCTGCCTGCTTCAGCCTCCCAAAGTGCTGGGATTACAGGTGTGAGCCACTGCGCCCGGCCTATTGCTATTTTAACATCAGCATTTCACATAGTCCCTATTTGGCTTTCATAGTTCCTGTTGACTGAATATCATTTATATTTAACTTGAAAAATAGATATTTATATTTCACTTGTGTGGACATATTTGAAAAACTGTAGGAATTATAGATTTTATCATGCAACATTTTATGTTGTTTCCAGCCTCTGAACGAATAAATGATTTATATGTGCAATGTATATGTTTGGTTCCTAGGTCCTCTGGGGAGGCATTGTAGGAGAAAAACCAACAAAAACTGGTGTTGGAGGGTCAGGGTTCAAGTTCTGTCCTTAGCAATAATGTGATCTTGAGCCCATCAATCATTGTTTCTGACCCCACATGTCCTTATTAGTAAAATGAAACTGATAATACCTATGCCACTGCATTGTTAAATTATTATTATTTGAGATGGAGTCTCACTCTGCCACCTAGGCTGGAGTACAGTGGCACGATCTTGCCTCACTGCAGTCTCCGCCTCCCAGGTTCAAGCGATTCTCCTACCTTGAGTAGCTGGGATTACAGGTGCACGCTACCACGCTCAGGTAATTTTTGTATTTTTAGTAGAAACAGGGTTTCGGGGTTTCACCATGTTGGTCAGGCTGGTCTCAAACTCCTGACCTCGTGATCCACCCGCCTCGGCCTCCCAAAGTGCTGGGATTACAGGCATGAGCCATCCCGCCCGGCCTGTTAAATTAGCATTTATTTTCTTTTTCCTTTTTTTTTTTGAGATGGAATCTCACTCTGACACCCAGGCTGGAGTGCAATGGCGCGATCTCGGTTCACTGCAACCTCCGTCTCCCGGATTCAAGCAATTCTCCTACCTCAGCCTCCCGAGAAGCTGGGACTGCAGGTGCACACGGCCACACCTGGTTAATTTTTTGTATTTTAGTAGAGACAGGGTTCACCATGTTGCCCAGGGTGGTCTGGAACTCCTGAGCTGAGGCAATCCACCCTTCTTAGCCTCCCAAAGTGCTGGGATTACAGGCGTGAGCCACCGCACCTGGCCCTTCTTCTTTTTTTTTTTTTTCTGAGACGAATTCTTGCTCTGTCAGTCAGGCTAGAGTGCAGTGGCGGATCTCGGTTTACTGAAACCCCCGCCTCCCAGTTCAAGCAATTCTCCTGCCTCAGCCTCCTGAGTACCTGGGATTACAGGCATGTGCCATCATGCCCAGCTAATTTTTGTATTTTTGGTAGAGACGGGGTTTTAACATGTTGGCCAGGCTGGTCTCGAACTCATGACGTTGTGATTTGCCCACCTCGGCCTCCCAAAGTGCTGGGATTACAGGCATGAGCCACCATGCCTGGCCTATTTATTTTCATTATAATTGACAGTTATTTAATTAAGTATAAACTTTTAGCTAAGTGTTGTGAATGTGTGTTATATCACTTGACTAACTTATAACGTGTGAACAGTTATTAGCATCACAGGTGAGGTTCTTGAGCCTCAGAGAGGTTAAGTGGCTTGCTCATAGTCACACAGCCTGAAAGTGGCAAACCTGGGATTTGAACCTAGGAACATATGACTGTAAAAACAGTACCCCAAGTCATTCGACCTGAAGCTGCCTTTTGATGATGTAAATGAGATTGACTGTGACTTGTAAAGCTGTCTCTAAATGCCTAGTTAAGAGAGATATGGCCAAGACATCAGAAATTTTGAGTAGAAGAAAGTTCTAGGAATCAACTAATTAAATAACCTGATTTTAGAATGATGAGGCTGAGAGTCTACCTTGGTTCAGAAACTAAGATAGGGATGTCAGATGAGAAGACAGATGCCCAGCTGCTCCCTGGGCTCCCTGTAGTGCTGTGTTTAGGTTCTCAGGCCCGGGAGCCAGAGCCTGGGCTCAATATTGAGCTCCGGTGCATACTAGCTGTGTACCTTGGACAAGATACGTAAATTCTCTATACCTTAGTTTCTGCATCTCTAAAATGGGATAGCTAAGAGTAATTACAGGCTGGGTGCGGTGGCAGCACTTTGGGAGGCCAAGATGAGTGGATCACACGAGGCCAGGAGTTTAAGACTAGCATGGCCAACATGGAGAAACCCCATCTCTACTAAAAATACAAAAATTAGCCGGGCATGGCGGTGCATGTCTGTAATCCCAACTGCTTGGGAGCCTGAAGCAGAAGAATTGCTTGAACCTAGGAGGCAGAGGTTGCAGTGAGCTGAGATTGCACTGCTGTACACCAGCCTGGGCGACAGAGCAAGACTCTGTCTGGAAAAAAAAAAAAAAAAAAGAGTAATTATAGAAAGATTAAACAGGCCGGGCACGGTGGCTCATGCCTGTAATCCTAGCACTTTGGGAGGCCGAGGTGGGCGGATCACCTGAGGTCAGGAGTTCGAGACCAGCCTCAACATGGAGAAACCCCGTCTCTACTAAAAATACAAAAAAAAAATTAGCTGGGTGTGGTGGTGCATGCCTGTAATCCCAGCTACTGGGGAGGCTGAGGCAGGAGAATTGCTTGAACCTGGGAGGCGGAGGTTACAGTGAGCCGAGATCACGCCATTGCACTACAGCCTGGGCAACAAGAGCGAAACTCAGTCTCAAAAAAAAACAAAAAAAGAAAAGAAAAGAAGGATTAAACAAGTTTAAAATGTGTGACATGATTAAAATAGTGGTAACTTATAAATGTATCATTATTCTGGCCACCACTGATAGTCTTCAAAACTACACCATTCCTATTTGATGAGTTGAACATACAAAAACATCCATGGGTACCACTGTCATCTTTATCTCTTGCGAAACAGCAAATGATGAATAAACCTGTACAATTCATTTTTCTTTTTTTCTTTCTCTTTTTTTTTTTTTTTTTTTTGAGATGGAGTCTCACTCTGTCACCCAGGCTGGAGTGCAGTGGCGTGATCTCAGCTCACTGCAACCTCCGCCTCCCGGGTTCAAGCAATTCTTCTGCCTCAGCCTCCTGAGTAGCTGGTACCACAGGTGCGCACCACCATGCCCGGCTAATTTTTGTATTTTTAGTAGAGATGGGGTTTCACCATGTTGGCCAGGATGGTCTCGATCTCCTGACCTCGTTATCTGCCCGCCTCGGCCTCCCAAAGTGTGGGGATTACAAGCGTGAGCTACCACACCCAGCCTGTACAATTCATTTTTCTAAGCCACTAATCTGATCAATTATTTCACTGCCTTGATTAACACTTTTCCATAAAATATTTACAAGTCACATATCTGATAAGTATCCAAAATATGAAAACAACTCTCACCACTTGACAATTGTATTCATTGTTTTTAAGACAAAAAATGCAATTAAAACATGGGGGAAAAAATTGAATAGACATTTCTCCAAAGTACATATACAAATGGCCAAAATGCACATGAAAAGATGGTCAGGATCATTAGTCATTAGTGAAATGCAGATCATAACTGCAATGTGATGCCACCTGAGACCCTGTAGGGTGGCTATAATAAAAAACATGGAGAGTAACAAGTGTTGGCAAAGATGGAGAGAAATTGGAACTCTCATACATTGTTGGTGGGAGTATAAGTGGTACAGCTGCTTTTGAAAAATCTGGTAGTTTCTTAAAATATTAAACATAATTTTCATTTGACCCAGAAGTTCTTTTTTTTTTTTTTTGAGACGGAGTCTCGCTCTGTCGCCCAGGCTGGAGTGCAGTGGCGCGATCTCGGCTCACTGCAAGCTCCGCCTCCCGTTGACCCAGAAGTTCTACTCCTAGGTATATATTTGAAAGAATTAAAAACATATGTCTACACAGAAACTGTTTTTTTTTTTTTTTTGACAGGGTCTTGCTCTGTTGCTCAGGCGTGTGATCTTGGTTCACTGCAGCCTCTTCCTCCAGGGTTCGTGTAATTCTTATGCCTCAGCCTCCCAAATAGCTGGGATTACAGGCATGTGCCACCACACATGGCTAATTTTTTGTTGTTGTTGTTGTTGTTTGCATTTTTAGTAGACATGGGGTTTCACCATGTTGGCCTGGCTGGTCTGAAACTGCTGGCCTCAAGAGGTCTACCCGCCTTGGCCTCCCGAAGTGCTGGGAGCCACTGTGCCTGGCCCTCTACACAGAAATGTGTATGTTTATAGCAGCATTATTCCTAACCTCCAAAAAGTAGAAACAACGTAAATGTCCATTGACTGATGAACTGATAAACAAAATATATATAGTCTGCCTATACAACGGAATATTATTCAGCTGTAAAAAGGAAAGAAGTCGGTCACTGGCACAGAATAGAGAGCCCAGAAATAAACCTTCATGTATATGGGCAAATGATCTTTGACAAGGGTGCCAAAACTACACAAGGGAAAAAGGATTGTCTCTTCAACAAATGGTGTTGGGAAAATTGGATATCTACATGCAAAGAACTAAAGACATACCCTTTTCTTCTTGTGCCATAAACAGAAATTAATTCAAAATGGATTAGGAACCAGGGCTTTGTGTGGTGTCTCACGCCTGTAATCCCATCACTGTGGGAGACCCAGGCAGGAGGATTGCTTGAGGCCAGGAGTTTGAGGCCAGCCTGGGCAACATAGCAAGACCACGTCTACAAAAATAATAATTGTAAAAAGGATTAAAAACCTAAATATAAGACCTGAGATTATAAAACCTCTAGAAGGAAATACACTGGGGCGGGTTGTAGTGGCTCATGGCTATAACCCCAGCACTTTGGGAGGCCAAAGAAGGCGGATCACCTGAGGTTAGGAGTTCAAGACCAGCCTGGCCAATATGGTGAAACCCCGTCTCTACTAAAAATACAAAAATTAGCTGGGCATGGTGATGGGTGCCTGTAATCCCAGGTACTCAGGAGGCTGAGGCAGGTAGAATTGCTTGAGCCTGGGAGGCAGAGGTTGCAGTGAGCTGAGATCCTGCCACTACACTCCAGCCTGGGCAACAGAGACTCTATCTCAAAAAAAAAAAAAACAAAAAAAAAACAAAAACAAACAAACAAACAAGGAAAAGAGAGAAATATAGGTGAAAAGTTTTATAACACTGGAATGAACAATGCTTTATTAGATATGACATCAAATGTAAAGCTAACAAAACAAAAATAGACAAATAGAATTACGTCAAACTTAAAAACTGCTCAGCAAAGGAAAAAATCAACAGACTGAAAAGACAACCTACAGAATGGGAGACAATGCTTGCAAACCATATATCAGAGAAGGAATTAATATCCAGAATATATAAAGAACTCTTGGCTGGGCGCGGTAGCACACGCCTGTAATCCCAGCACTTTGGGAAGCTGAGGCAGGTGGATTATGAGGTCAGGATTTTGAGACCAGCCTGGTCAACATGGCAAAACCTTGTCTCTACTAAAAAATACAAAAAGTAGCTGGGCGTGGTGGCGGGCGCCTGTAATCCCAGCTACTTGGGAGGCTGAGGCAGGAGAATCGCTTGAACCCGGGAGGCAGAGGTTGCAGTGAGCTGAGATTGTGCCATTGCACTCCAGCCTGAGTGACAGAGCAAGGCTCCATCTCAAGAAAAAAAAAAAAATGGTCAAAAGAATTCAACAGACATTTCTCCAAAGAACATATACAAATGGCCAACAAGCATATGAAAAGATCCTCAGCGTCACTAATCATTACGGAAATGCCAGTCAAAGCCACACTGAGATACCACCTCACACCGTAAAGATGGCCACTATCGAAAAAAAAAACCCCAAAAAACAGCTGGGCATGGTGGCTCACACCTGTAATCCCAGCTCTTTGGGAGGCCAAGGCAGGTGGATCACCTGAGGTCAGGAGTTCGAGAGCAGCCTGGCCAACACGGAGAAACCCTGTCTCTACTAAAAATACAAAATTAGCCGGGCGCGGTGGCGGCGCATGCCTGTAATCCCAGCTACTCGGGAAGGCTGAGGCAGAAGAATTGCTTGAACCCAGGAGGCGGAGGTTGCGGAGAGTCGAGATCATGCCACTGCACTCCAGCCTGGGCAACAAGAGTGAAACTCGGTCTCAAGAGAAAAAAAAAACGAGTCTGCTGGATGCGGTGGCTCACACCTGTAATGCCAGCACTTTGGGAGGCCGAGTTGGGTGGATCACGAAGTCAGGAGTTTGAGACCAGCCTGGCCAGCATGGTGAAACCCCGTCTCTACTAAAAATACAAAAACTTAGCTAGGCATAGTGGCACATGCCTATAGTCCCAGCTACTGGGGAGGCTGAGGCAGGACAATTGCTTGAACCCGGCAGGTTGAAGTTGCAGTGAGCCCAGATCGTGCCACTGCACTCCAGCCTGGGTGACAGAGTGAGAATCCCTCTCAAAAAAGCAAACAAACAAACAAACAAAAAAACCCAACAAAAACCAATTCTAACATGCTTTTGGTTCCAGAGCGCTCTGGAAAATTCAAATAAGTCGCTATAGTTAATATAATAGTAGATCCAGTTTCCATTCGGCTGCCTGGGTTCTAATCTGATCTCTAATCTAGCTGTGCAATGTTGAACCAGCTTATGTGCCTCAGTTTCCCTTCTCTGTAAAAATGTAAAAATTTTGCAGTAGATGTAAAAATCATTGTGAAGATTGGTGGGCTTTTTGAGGAAGATGCAGTCACAGGTACTGCGAAGCGGTGGTCTGCCTGCTCCAGCTCCTGCTCCTGCCTCACCGCTATTGGCTCTCAAGGAACAAGTCGGTCAGGAAGCCACACGCTGCAGCCATGGCTTTTTTTTTTTTTTTTTTTTTGAGACGGAGTCTCGCTCTGTCACCCAGGCTGGAGTGCAGTGGCGCGATCTCGGCTCACAGCAAGCTCCGCCTCCTGGGTTCACGCCATTCTCCTGCCTCAGCCTCTCCGAGTAGCTGAGACTACAGGCGCCCGCCACCACGCCCGGCTAATTTTTTGTATTTTTGGTAGAGATGGGGTTTCACCGTGGTCTCGATCTCCTGACCTCGTGATCCGCCCGCCTCGGCCTCCCAAAGTGCTGGGATTACAAGCGTGAGCCACCGCGCCCGGCCTGCAGCCATGGCTTTTATCTGTTTATTGATTTTTAGAGATAGGGGTCTCACTGTGTTGCCCAAGATGGTCTGAAACTCTTGGGCTCAAGCGATCCTCCTGCCTTGGCCTCCTGAATTGCTGGGACTACAAGGGTGAGACACTGTGCCCAGCCCAAAATGTATTAAGAACAGGCATTGTGGACCTCGTGAGGCAATTCACATTGCAATTTTAAGCTACATATTTAAATCTAAGCTGTCAGCTAGGCTTTGGAGAGGCATTTCCTGAATGTCTACTCTAAAGGAGGGACTCTTCCAACCCTCTTGTTCTGTAGCAGATAACCCTGATCATGACTTGCAATTATTTTATTTCAATTTATATTTTGGTTTGTCCTCATCACTAGAAAGGAAAGCCTCATAAAAACAGGGACTTTATTGCTCCTGTTCATCTATATATCCCCAGGACAGTGCCAGGCACATAGTAGATGCTCAATAAATATGTATTGACTGAATAAATAAATGAATAACAGAATTTGGTGTTTGACTCACAAGCCCCTGCACTTAACACAAGGCTGTGCTTCTTCTCACACCCTTGTTTGTGTGGTAGTGGGTTTGGTCATGATTTAGAGCAGCATTGTCCAATATGGTAGCCACTAGCCACATGTGGCAATTTAAATTTAACTTTAAAGTAGTGAAAGTTAGGACGGGCACAGTGGCTCACGCCTATAATCCCAGCACTTTGGGAGGCCGAGGCGGGCGGATCATGAGGTCAGGAGATCGAGACCATCCTGGCTAACACGGTGAAACCCCGCCTCTACTAAAAATACAAAAAAAATTAGCCGGGCGTGGTGGTGGGTGCCTGCAGTCCCAGCTACTCGGGAGGCTGAGGCAGGAGAATGGCATGAACCCAGGAGGCAGAGCTTGCAGTGAGCCAAGATCACGCCACTGCACTCCAGCCTGGGCGACAGAGCGAGACTCTGTCTCAAAAAAATTATAAAATAAAGTAGTGAAAGTTAAATAAAATTAAAAACCCAGCTCCCCAGGCATGCTAGTATATTTCCAGTGCTCAGTACCTACATGTGGCAAATGGCTAGTGGAGAGTTCCCATATAGAACATTTCAATTGTCACAGAAAGTTCCATTAACGGAGCTGATTGAGATCAGTGGTTCTCAACTGGAGAAGATTTTGCCTCCTGAGGGGCATTTGGCAATGTCTGGAAACCTTTCTGGTTATCATAGCTTGGAAGATGCACCTGATGTCTAGTGGGTAGAGGACAGGGATGCTGCTAAACCTGCTACAAGACACAGGACAACTTCACACTGGAGAAGTATTTGGCCCAAAATGTCAGCAGCACTAAAGCTGAGAAACATGGTTTACAGGAAGGCACTTGGGTGACAGTTTTCTCTGTACGACCAGAATGCTAAATTCCTCAGGATCAGGATGGGTTAATTTGCAATGAAAAGCCTGATAAGGACTCTTCAGTGTATGTGGCATGGTGTCTAGTTTCCTGGCTTAAATTCCTGGAATTCCTCCTGATATTTTGAATAGGATATTAAAATCCAGAAATTATTGCCCAACTGTGTTTTCAAGTGTCCACACTTCCCTGTGAGACTCATTCAATGGGATTCACATCACTCAGACCAAAAGGCATTTCTAAGCCTAGGGTGTTCTAGTTCAAGGCTCTGTAAGACATAGTCCCTGCCAAGCCTGCCCACGAACAGAATGGCTTTTATATATTTATTTAATTGGATGAGAAACAATCAAAAGAAGGCCAGATGAGGTGGCTCACACCTGTAATCCCAGAACTTTGGGAGGCCAAGGCAGACAGATTACCTGAGTTCAGGGGTTCGAGCGAGACCAGCCTGGCCAACATGGCGAAACCCCATCTCTACTAAAAATACAAAAATTAGCCGGGCACGGTGGTACACACTGTAGTCCCAACTTAGTACTCAGGAGGCGGAGGCAGGAGAATTGTTTGAACCTGGGAGATGGAGGTTGCAGTGAGCTAAGATCTCACCACTGCATTCCAGCCTGGGTGATGGAGCGAGACTCGGTCTCAAAAAAAAAAAAAAAAAAAAAAAAAAAGAAACAACAACAAAAAAAGAAACAAAAGAAGAATATTTTATGACACATGAAAATTAAATAAAATTCCAATTTCAGTGTCCACAAAGAAAACTTCTTTGGAACAGTAACCACCATAATTTATATAAAAGTATTGCCCAGGGCTGCTTTTGTGTTGTAACACAGTTGAGTGGTCTCACCACAGAAGCCATAGGGTCTGCAAAGCTGAAAATATTCACCACCTGCCCTTTTACAGAAAGACTTTGCTAATTCCTGCTCTAGATACTAAAGACCTTGCTGGATTTTTTCTTTCCTTCCCTCCCCTACCCATTTGTTCTTTTATTTTCTTAAGATCAAAATTATCCTGATAATTTGCAGGTGTAGACACAGAGCAAATGACCAAATGGACTTTCTTCGGGAAGCTGAGGGCAGAGGGGATTAGCTTCCATGCAGGGGCGTTCATGTGAAAGATTCCTCTTAGATGAATTTAGGGAACAAAGACCCCGTGGTCAATGATTTCTGTGGGTATGAAAGTAAAAGCCTGGCTGAGTTCTTTTGTCAGTTTTGCAGCACAGATCATACAGTCACTGAATACTCCCCTCCACGGTAGTATTCTTTTAACGCTTCACTCCATGACCTCACAAAAATAATTGCTGGGAAGCAAATTTACTTCGCCCTCTGCCTTTATTTGCTGACTAAGGGGCTCAGCCGATAGCCGTATTGTTGATGGAAATGCAAAAGGGGGTGGAGGGAAGGAGAAAGAATACAATTTGGCCAGGGAAGATGGATATATTGAAAGGATTCAAGGATTTGTCCTTGCTTTATAATTGGAGTCAGGATTTTCCTTCAAGTTACCCTGCATAGACTGGAAGGAAACCTCTCCAAGCTCCTCTGCCCCCATGGCCTGTTAAACTCTTTCTCAACAAATTGAAATCTGGCTTTTAAATCCTTGTCATTTTTATGATTATATGATTATAGCGAACATTACAACTTGTCCAGTGAATGGACTTTTAAAAAAAAAAAATTTTTTTTTTTTTTGTAGTGAACATCAGGCTATGTTGACCAGGCTGGTCTTGAACTCCTGGTCTCAAGCAATCCTCTTGCCTTGGTCTCACTTTTTCAAATTCTGAGAATGTCTTTATTCAGAAAGAAAGTAAAAACTGATTAAAAATGATGTGCATGCACTGGGAGCAGTTGGGATTTGATTTTTTTTCCTCTAAGTTCACAGGAGTTTTCACCGATGGCTTTCAATTCACTTTGGAATTTTTGGAAACGGAAGCTTGCATCTTGGAAGCAAACCTACAAACAACCTTACATTGTCCCACACCCTCATTTTAGAAAACAGACCACTCTTTGATTACTGTGGCGATTACCTGGAGTGATCAGGGATTCCCTTGGCAGGCAACAAAGTGGAGAGATTTTCTGGCCCTTTAATTTGTAAAACGAAAACCTGTGTTGGCTGCTACTGGTAGAAAAATAAAAAATTAATACACCCAAAGTAAAAGTTAGCAGGGATAACTGCCAGGCCAGACACACTTTGTTATAAGCCCCGCAATGTGCAATATTGAAAGTGGTTTCCTTCCCCCAATACTTAGGCGTCCAATCAGTCAAACCATCTGATAACTGCTTATCTCCTCTAATGCGACTGAGATGTGTTTGATGACCCTTTGCATTTCAATCGTAAAGCTCACCTTAGGTAAGCACCTTGAGGAGAAAAAAGAAATTCACAAGTCTCAGCTTTTGCATTCATGGAATTTTCTTTTCACAATGGAAGGAAAGTTAAGCTGGTGCCCGTTAGGGGGAGGGGTGCAGAGGTGGTTGAATATCTTTGAAAGGGAGGGGTGCAGTGTTCAGTTTGTGTGTAGTGCACACACACATACACAAAGGTAAAACACTTCGTCTGGGTTAAATGGTTGAGAAACAATCAAAAGAAGAATATTTTATGAAGCGTAAAAATGATATGAAATTCCCATTTCAGTGTCCATTAAGAAAGCTTTATTTGAATGTAGCTTCTTGTCTCAGGAGCCAAAATAGTAAAGCAAAGCAAAGCAATCCTGAGAGGGGGGAAGATGAAAGATGAACTGGCTACTCTATGCTTCATTTTTAGCTACCCGAGGACACAGGAAAAATAGAAAATGTGTATAAGGAAAGATTTCCAGGATTTTGGTAATCATAACTTGGAATGTCTGACTCCCTGCACCTACAGTGCTTTTTATAATTCTCTACCCAGCAATCTTCTGTGAAATGGGGAAGAAGCGGGGCACCTCTCTCATAGGAGTAAAAGGTTGATGGAGAGGCACATGTTTATTCTAGCCTGGCACACAGTACACGCTCAGAAAATCTTAGTTGTTATTCTTATTGGGGTGGTTATTGTTAACAGCAGTTGCTCTTGTACTTTTCCATCTCCTATTGTTGGAGAAGTATTAGACTGGTGTAAAAGTAATTGTAGTTTTTGCCTTACTTTTTTTAATTTTTAATTTTTTTTTTTTTTTTTGAGATGGAGTCTTGCTCTGTCACCCAGGCTGGAGTGCAGTAGTGTGATCTCGGCTCACTGCAAGCTCCACCTCCTGGGTTCAAGAGATCCTCCTGCCTCAGTCTCCCCAGTAGCTGGGATTACAGGCGCCACCACCAAGTCTGGCTAATTTTTGTATTTTTAGTAGAGACAGAGTTTCACCATGTTGGCCAGGCTGGTCTCGAATTCCTGACCTCAGGTGATCCACCCGCCTTGGCCTCGCAAAGTGCTGGGATTACAGGTGTGAGCCACTGTCCCCGACCACTTTTTTGCCTTACTTTTAATGGCAATTTATAGTCAGTTGGTGCAAAAGTAGTTTCTGCAATTACTTGGTATAACTTCATTTGGGATCAGTTTGGCAGTATTCGCCAAACTTTAAACATATACTTTCACCCAGCAACTCAGTTTATAGGAGTTCTTCCTATGGATCAATTCCCTCTTCATATGCCAATCAGAATTCATATTTTTGTTTTGAATTCCAAACCATGTGCATGTATTATTGTTTTAGTTTTGCATTATCAGGATGTACATATTTAGGATTATGTCACTTGGTGAATTGACTCCATTATCATTTTGAAATGTCCCATTTTATCCCTGGAAATATTTCTCAAGTTGAAATCTATTTTGTCTGAAATTAATGCAGCCATTCCACTTTATTAGGCTTTGTGTTGGCATGGAGCATCTTTTTCAATCCTTTACTTCTAATCTACCTGGGTCTTTATATTTAAAGCGGGGTTTCAGGCTGGGTGCGATGGCTCATGCCCATAATTCCACAACTTTGGGAGGCTGAGGCAGGTGGATCACCTGAGGTCAGGAGTTCGAGACCAGCCTGGCCAACATGGTGAAACCCCTTCTCTACTAAAAACACAAAAATTTGCTGGGCGTGCTGGTGCGCGCCTGTAATCCCAGCTACTTGGGAGGCTGAAGCAGGAGAATCACTTGAACCCAAGAGGCAGAGGTTGCAGTGAACTGAGACTGTGCCACTGCACTCCAGCCTAAGCAACAGTGTGAGACTCCACCTCAAAAAAATAATAAATAAGAAATAAAGTGGAGCTTCTTAGAGACAGCATATGGTTGGGTCTTGCTCTTTTACAAAACCAACAACTTCGGACTTGAATGGGAATATTTAGATCATTTACCCTTACAGGAATTTTTTATATGGTTGAACTTAAATTTACCATCTTGCTCTTTATTTTTTATTGTCCTATCTGTAGTCTATTCTTTTTCCTTCTTTTTGCCTGGCTCCCTTTGGAATGAGTTATTTTTTAGGATTCCATTTTATTTCCATGACTAGTTTATTAGCTATATCTTGGTTTTTTTTTGGTTGCTCTAAGGTTTAAAGTATGCATCTTCAGCTTATCACAATGTACCATCAAATGATAACACTTCACATATAATATAAAAATCCTGTAGCAATATACGTCTCTCTCCCCATGGCTTTTGCACTGTATTTGTCATAGATTTTATTACTACTTATGTTATAAACCCTGAAAAAAATTTTTTTTTTTTTTTGCTTTAGAGTCAGTTGTCTTTTTATTTTTTTTTTGAGATGGAGTCTCGCTCTGTCTCCCAGGCTGGAGTGCAGTGGCGTGATCTTGGCTCACTGCAACCTCAGCCTCCTAGTTCAAGCGATTCTTCTGCCTCAGCCTCCCGAGTAGCTGGGATTACAGGCATGTGCCACCACACCCAGCTAATTTTTGTATTTTTAGTAGAGACGGGGTTTCACCATGTTGGCCCAGCTGGTCTTCAACTCCTGACCTCGTGATCCACCCGCCTCAGCCTCCCAAAGTGCTGGGATTACAGGCATGAGCCATTGCGCCCAGCCAATTCTCTTCTTTATAAATAAAATTTAAATTTTAGAACAGTTTTAGGTTTACAGAAAAATTGAAAAGATTGTACGTGACATTAGCATGGCACATTTGTTTTAATCAGTTAAACTATTAGCCAAACATTATTTTATTTTATTTTTTTGAGACAGAGTCCTGCTCTGTCACCCAGGCTGGAGTGCAGTGGTGTGATTCTGGCTCACTGCAACCTCCACGTCCCAGGTTCAATTGATTCTCCTGCCTCAGCCTCCTCAGTAGCTGGGACTACAGGAGCCCACCACCACACCCGGCTAATTTTGTGTATTTTTAGTAGAGACAAAGTTTCAACATGTTGGCCAGGCTGGTCTCGAACTTCTGACCTCAAGTGATTCACCCGCCTTGGCCTTGCAAAGTACTGGGATTACAGGTGTGAGCCACTGCACCTAGCCAATTTTTGTATTTTTAGTAGAGATGGGGTTTTACCATGTTGGCCAGGCTGGTCTTGAACTCCTGACCTCAAGTGATTCACCCAGCTTGGCCCCCCAAAGTGCTGGGATTACAGGCATGAGCCACCGCACCCAGCCAATTTTTGTATTTTTAGTAGAGATGGGGTTTTGCCATGTTGGCCATGAGTCAGTCTCAAACTCCTGACTTCAGGTGATCCACCCACCTTGGCCTCCCAAAGTGCTGAGATTACAGGTGTGAGCCACTGCCCCCGGCCAGTCATGCATTATTGTTAATTCAATTGCATACCGTATTCAGGTTTCCTTGGTTTTCACCTAATGTCCTTTTACTGCGTTGGGATCCTATCTAAACCACCACATTACATTTAGTTCTAGTGTCTCTTTAGGTTACAGTTAGCTGTCATAGTTTCTTAGACTACCCTTGTTTTGACAACCTTGACAGTTTTGAGGAGCATTGGGCAAATATGTTGTAGAATGTCCCTCAATTGAATTGCTTGAACTCAGGAGGTGGAGGTTGCATTGAGCTGAAATCGCGCCATTCAGTCCAGCCTGGGCAACAGAGTGAGATTCTGTCTCAAAAAAAAGAATGTCCCTCAATTTGGATTTATTTGTTGTTAAATGTTTGTGGAAGGAAAACCACAGAGGTAAAGCCATTTTCATCACATTAGATCAAAGGTACATTCTATCAACACAACTTATCATTGTTGATGTTAACTTGGATCTCCTGGCTGAGCTAGTATTTGTTTACTGTAAAGAAAATCTTTAGCTATGTGTTTATGAGCTCATGTCTACTTTCAGAACCAAAATGGCAGAAACGGAAAAGTAGTTTGCCAAAATCCCCAAGAACCATATACTTTGGATAACGACAAAATTTAGAGTTATTCTGGCACAGGTACCTCTCCAAGTCACCCTCACTCTCACCAGTTCCATACTACCTTGTTCCTCCGGCCAACTTGGTCATCAGAAAGTACTTATTTATTTATTCATTTGTTTAGGGTCTGTGACCTTGCAATGACACGTTCTCTTTCTATGTCTCTGCATCAGGCTTCTCTTCAACTCCCTGAGCTTCAGATAGTTCCTCTTACCTCCTCTGTCCTTCCTGAGTGCTGGGATGATGGGTGTTGGCAAAGGACTTTGAAAGCCATATATATAGTACTATACAAAAGTGAGTCATTGTCATAAATGTAAGCTCTGCTGTCGCCTGCCATCTTTCTGTATCTCCCTTCCTCTCCCCTCCACACTCTTGCTAGAAGGTAGAATACAAAGATCCAGTGTAACTTCCTCCCAATATGTGTCTTCAAACTCAGAGCTCTAGTCAGTGGGTCCCAACCTTTTTGGCACCAGGGCCTGGTTATGTGTAAGACAATTTTTTCCATGGATGGGATGGGTTGGGGGAAATGGTTTTGGAATGAAACTGTTCCACCT
The DNA here is from genome assembly GCF_028878055.3 of Symphalangus syndactylus. Taxonomy (NCBI): domain Eukaryota; kingdom Metazoa; phylum Chordata; class Mammalia; order Primates; family Hylobatidae; genus Symphalangus; species Symphalangus syndactylus. The sequence goes on along the minus strand of NC_072446.2, from coordinate 20,656,075 downwards.
CAGATCATCAGGCATTAAATTCTCATAAGAAGCGTGCAACCTAGATCCCTCCCATGCGCAGTTCAGAATAGGGTTCCCACTCCTATGAGAATCTAACGCCTAGAGAGATCTGACAGGAGGTGGAGCTCAGGCGGCAACACTTGCCCGCCCGCCACTCCCTTCCTGCCCTGTGGCCTGGTTCCTAACAGGCCGTAGCTCAGTACCTGTCCGCAGCCTGGGGGTTGGGGACCCCTGCTCTAGTCCATAAGACTAAGCCCTTTGTATGGTCTAAATATTTCCTCCAAAATTTATGTGTTGAAACTTAATGGCCAGAGTGACAGTATTAAGAGGTGGGGCCTTTGGAGGTAATTAAGTCATGAGATTAGAGCCCTTGTAGAGGGGATTTGGCCCCTTATAAAAGGGTCTGCTGGGTGCAGTGGCTCACACCTATAATCCCAGCACTTTGGGAGGCCGAGGCGGGCGGATCACGAGGTCAGGAGATCGAGACCACGGTGAAACCCCGTCTCTACTAAAAAATACAAAAAATTAGCCGGGCGCGGTGGCGGGCGCCTGTAGTCCCAGCTACTCGGAGGCTGAGGCAGGAGAATGGCGTGAACCCGGGAGGCGGAGCTTGCAGTGAGCCGAGATTGCGCCACTGCACTCCAGCCCGGGCGACAGAGTGAGACCCTGTCTCAAAAAAAAAAAAAAAAAAAAAAAAAAAAAAAAAAAAAAAAGAAGGTTTAGGAGGGAGGATCACTTGAGCCTAGAAGTTTGAGACCAGACTGGGTTACATAGTGAGACTCTGTCTCTACAAAACACTTAAAAATTATCTAGGTGTGGTGGTGCATTCCCACAGTCCCAGCTACTCAGGAGGTTGAGGGGAGAGGACTGCTTGAGCTCAGGAGGTAGAGGCTGCAGTGAGCTGTGATCGCACCACTGCGCCTGGCACCAACATTTAATTTTTAAAAACTATTCATTTAGTATGAATTTTAGACTTAAGAAGACCTGCAAAAATGGTACAGAGTCCTCTTGTATCCTCATCTTCCTTCTTCTATTGCTAACAGTCTGCATACTTGTAGAGTACAACGACCAAGAACAGAAAATTTCAACACAGGTACATTATTATCATTACTACTACTACTACAGACCTCATTTAAGTTTCATTGCTGCTCTCCTCAATGTCTCTTTTATGTTCCATGATCCCTCCCAGGGTCCCACATTGCATGTGATTGTTCTTTGTCTTTAATGTCTTCCAGCCTGTGTCAGTTTTCTTTCCTTGTGGGTTTTTTTTTTTTTTTTTTTTTTTTGAGACAGAGTCTTGCTCTGTCTCCCAGGCTGGAGTGCAGTAGCACTATCTAAGCTCACTGCAACCTCCGCCTCCAACGTTCAAGCGACTCTTATGCCTCAGCCTCCCAAGTAGATGGAATTACAGGCACCCGCCACCACACCCAGCTAACTTTTGTATTTTTAGTAGAGACGGGGTTTCACCATGTTGGCCAGGCTGGTCTTGAACACCTGACTCAAGTCATCCACCCAACTTGGCCTCCCAAAGTGCTGGGATTACAGGCGAGAGCCATCACACCCAGCCCAGAATTATTTTTCAAAACAATTTATTGATATATTTGGTACATGTAATCCTCCACTTTTTTTTTTTTGAGTTGGGGTCCTGCTATGCTGCCCAGGCTGGAGTGCAGTGGCTATTCACATAGTGCATTACAGCCTTGAACTCCTAGACTCAAGCAATCCTCCTCTCTCAGCCTCCTGACTAGCCAGGACTAGAGGAATGTGCTACCATGCCCAGGTGGGACTTCGTTTTGAAGGCAATTTTTTTGATTATATGTAATTTTTTACTTTCTTTATATTTCATTTTTAATTTTTTTTTATTTTTGATGCAGAGTCTTCTCTGTCACCCAGGCTTTGCCTTGGTATCCCTAGTGACTGGGATTACAGGTGTGTGCCACCATGCCCAGCTCTAATTTTTTACTTTCTTCAGTGATTTCAAAACCAAACCTCCAGTTCAAATGCAACTTTAAAAATTATATTGCTACAATTTATAGATATTAAAATTACCCAAAGCCACCAACTATTTTCCTTTCTTTTACCCTATATTGACATATAATCAGACATATTGACCAATGAGAACATCTTCCTTCAGTCTCAGGTCCTGAGGAACAAAGGTTCTATTTTAACAACTGAAAATTTGAATCGAGTTTTGTAGCTTTTTTTTTTTTTTTGGGATGGAGTCTCTCTCTGTCGCCCAGGCTGGACTGCAGTGGCACAATCTCCACTCAGTGCAAGCTCTGCCTCCCGGGTTGACGCCATTCTCCTGCCTCAGCCTGCGGAATAGCTGGGACTACAGGCGCCTGCCACCACGCCCAGCTAATTTTTTGTATTTTTGGTAGAGACGGGGTTTCACCATGTTAGCCAGGATGGTCTCGATCTCCTGACCTCATTATCCGCCCGCCTTGGCCTCCCAAAATGCTGGGATTACAGGCATGAGCCATCGTGCCCAGCTGAGTTTTGTAGCTTTTTACTGAGTATTTTCACTTCTGGAACTTCATTCTGGAGAGTCATGTCATAAGCAAGCCAATTTTTTTACGTGAGGATGTGTTTTGCAGCTTTGTCTGCAACTGTGAAAATTGGAAATAAACTCAATGCTCATCAGTAGGGAAGTGATTAATTATATTGTATATCCATATGGAAAAGTGAGGGATTGATTAAAAAAAAAAAAAAAAAAAAAAGGAATGGCCAGGCGTGGTGGCTCACGCCTGTAATCCCAGCACTTTGGGAGGCCGAGGCGGGTGGATCACCTGAGGTCAGGAGTTTGAGACCAGCCTGGCCAACATGGTGAAACCCCATCTCCACTAAAAATACAAAAATTAACCAGGTGGTGGTGTACACCTGTAATCCCAGCTACTTGGGAGGCTGAGGCAGGAGAATCACTTGAACCCAGGAGGCAAAGGTTGCAGTGAGCTGAGATTGGGCCACTGCACTCCAGCCTGGGTGATGGAGTAAGACTCTATCTCAAAAAAAAAAAAAAAAAAAAAAAAAGGCAGAAAGTTTATGTAATGACATAGAAAGTTATGTAGACCAGTGCTAGAAAGTGCTACCCAATAGAACTTTCTGCAATGATGGAATGTTCTATGCTGTGCTGTCCAATACAATAGCCACTAGTCACATGTAGTACTTGAAATGTGGCAAGTGCAATGGAGAAACTTGAGTGTGTCATGTAATTGAAGTAATTATTTTATGTTATTAATTAATTTATTTTTAGAGACAGGGTCTTGCAATCTTGCCCAGGCTGGTCTTGAACTTCTGGCCTCAAGCAATTCTCCTTCCTCAGCCTCCCAAGAAGCTGGGATGTTAGGTGTGTGCCACTGCACCCTGCTATTTATTTGAATTTAAATTCCCACATGTGGCCTATGATATTGTCCTGGACCTCACATATCTCAAATGTGTTTTGAGAACAGGCTAGTTGAAAAATGAAGAGTATGATTCCTCTAAAAGATACTAAATATGTTAATTTATAAATTTTTAAAAGTCAGATGGAAAATACACTGAACTAGTAATAGTGGGTTTCCCTGAGACATGTTGAAGACTTTTTTTTTTTTTTTTTTTTTTTTTTTTTTTTTTTTTTTTGAGACGGAGTCTCCTTTTGTTTCGGAGGCTAGAGTGCAGTGGCAGGTTTTCAGCTCCCTGCAACCTCTGCCTCCTGGGGTCAAGTGATTCTCCTGCCTCTGCTTCCCAAGTAGCTGGGACTACAGGCGTGTGCCACCACGCCTGGCCAATTTTTGTATTTTTAGTAGAGACAGGGTTTCACCATACTGGCCAGGCTGGTCTTGAACTCCTGACCTTGTGATCCACCCACCTCAGCCTCCCAAAGTGCTGGGATTATAGGTATGAGCCACTGTGCCTGGCCATGTTGAAAACTTTTAATACCATATATTCATACAGCATTTGAATTTTTAAATAAGGAACACAATTTGTTTTGAAATAAACACTACAAAATAAAGTCAAACTCTGAAATTCTAAATTACTTCAAGTTAAATGAACCGAGAGCGTGGTTGGAGGAGAAACCTGAGAGAATCTTCTGGAAGAATTACCAGAGTTTCATGTACTCTGAGGAAGACGCTGGGGCTGACAGGTTTGAAGCCACCAGGTGGGGTTAACAAGGTACCATGGGGGCTCTTAGGAGGTGGGTTTAGGAAACAATTTTCTTTTTTCTTTTTTTTTTTTTTTTTTTTTTTTACGATGTAGTTTCACTCTTGTTGCCCAGGCTGGAGTGCAATGGTGTGATCTCGGCTCACCACAACCTCTGTGTCCTGGGTTCAAGCGATTCTCCCGCCTCTGCTTCCTGAGTAGCTGGGATTACAGGCATGTGCCACCATGCCCGGCTAATTTTGTATTTTTAGTAGAGATGGGGTTTCTCCATGTTGGTCAGGCTGGTCTCGAACTCCTGACCTTAGGTGATCCGCCCACCTCGGCTGCCCAAAGTCCTGGGATTACAGGTAGGAGCCACCGCGCCCAGCCTAGGAAACAATTTTCATAAAGACAAAGAAACCTGAACTCCAATGCTCTGCTCCTCTGGTGGGTTGCAAATTCTAGAATAGTGTCTTCTTACTGTATCCCAGTGCTTAGCACTATGACTAGCACAGAATCGCCATGCGGTAGACAGGAATGAAAGCCTGACAAGATGCTTCAAAGCCTTCATTACTGGGAATTCAGCATCCAAGTTTAAACATGGTCTCTGTTGGTACCAAAGTACACCCAGGTTTTAAGTATTTTAAAAGAGTACCCAAAATATAATGGAAAGAGGCCGATACTTTCCTTTGCCAGGCCCTCCTTGCCAAGTCTAATAAACTGATAGATGTAAATTAGCATTGGGAGGATGAGCATTGTGGGGAAGGACAGAAATCTCTCTTTGCCTTCAGGAAGTTGCAATTAGGTAGATTGACTCTGTGGGATAGAGGTGGGGGTGAGGATAACAGATTTTTGTTTTTTGTTTTTTTTTTGAGATGGAGTCTTGTTCTGTCAGGCAGGCTGGAGTACAGTGGCGTGATCTCGGCTCACTGCAGCCTCCACCTCCTGGGTCTGCCTCCTGGGTTCAAGCAATTCTCCTACCTCAGCCTTCTGAGTAGCTGGGATTACAGGCAGTGCCACCACACCCAGCTAATTTTTGTTGTATTTTTAGTAGAGACAGGATTTCCCCAGGCTGGTCTCGAACTCCCAACCTCAAGTGATCCACCTGCCTTGGCCTCCCAAAGTGCTGGGATTACAGGTGTGAGCCACTGCACCCGGCCTGAGGATAACATAGATCTAAAGACCCTTGATGTGAAGAGTTTTTCTTAAACTTTAAAGGTAACGGTATTCTCCACACTAGCAGGGGCAGAGGAATTTCAGGGAGTGCTCTGATTAGTGCAGTGTGATTTCTTGTTCATCCCTGAACCATGAGGAAGGCCGTGTTGATGGTAGGGGGGTGGAATACAGGTCTCTGATTGGCTGACTTGGGTGGGTAGATGGGGCGTGTGCAGTAAGGCAACATGATTGACAGCTTCCCCATGCCCCAGTGGAGTCAGGAAGAAGTTCCCTAAAGGTAGTGGGATGGCTGACGGAGGAAAAATTTTGCTGGGAAGACGAGAGCAATGTGCTGCACAGCTCCAGGGGCTGCCATTCTCACAGAATCACACAGATATGTACATCCTTCTTCCTTGCTTAAAATTCCCAAACTGCTACCTCAGCTGCCCAGTATTAATACAGTAAAACAGACTTACCCATCCCTGTGGAAGTCACCTCAGCCTCAGAGGCACCCCTGTCTCCATCCCATTAGCTCTGGATGATGTGGCATCTCAGGAGCTAGTAGCCTGTGGCCAAAGGATACATTTATTTACCCCTAAATTATACACTCCTATTATATCCACAATTATGTACTCCACACAGTATATGGTGGTCCAGTGTATAAATATGGAGGCATAACCAGATAATTGGAATCTAATCATTCTACAAATATTAACTAGGGCCGCACCACGTGTTGGACCTTTGTTTTTGTTTTCATCTCTCTAGGTCTCAGTTCCCTCATCTATGAAATGAACATAATTCCGTTTGAGGATTCAGAGGCAGTAAACATCAAATGTTTAACACAAGTACCTGGCACCCAGCACACACGCAATAAACAACAGTTGTGCTGGGCATGGTCACTCACGCCTGTCATCCTATGGGAGGCCGAGGTGGGTGGATCACTTGAGCCCAGGGTCTCACTATGTTGTCCAGCCTAGGAGACTAGCCTGGGCAACATAGTGAGACACTGTCTCTACAAAAAGTACAAAACATTAGCCAAGTGTGGTGTCTGCCTGTATCCCAGCTACTTGGGAGGCTAAGGTAGGAGGATTGCTTAAGCTGAGGAGCTTGAGGCTGCAGTGGGCTATGACTGCACCACTGCACTCCATCCTGAGCCACAGAGCAAGACTGTCTCAAAACAAAAACAAAAAAACTAAAAAAAAAACCCCACAGCTGTTATTAGTGTTCCACCATGCCTGGTGACATTGAATTATGTAGCCACTGAGTTTTTTGTTCTTATTTTTTTTGAGACAGTCTCTCTCTGTGATCCATGCTGGAGTGCTGTGGCACAATCTCGGCTCACTTCAACCTCTGCCTCCCGGATTCAAGCAATTCTCCTGCCTCAGCCTCCTGAGTAGCTGGGATTACAGGCGCGTGCCACCATGCCTGGCTAGTTTTTATATTTTTAGTAGAGACGGGGTTTCACCATGTTGGTCAGGCTGGTCTCAAACTCCTGACCTCATGATCCACCTGCCTCGGCCTCCCAAAGTGCTGGGATTACAGGCGCAGGGCGAGCCCGGCCTGAGTTTTAAGTATGTTGCATTATACTTAGGATGCCAAGAATATAAGACATACTTTCCGTTCCAGAACAAGCAGGCCATTTGGGAAGGCAAGTCTCTCACTTGTATAGATCTGAGATAATCCCAAGAAGTGGGTGCCAAGGCACTCCTAGATAAGCTGCCCCTGCTCCTAGATACCTGATTGGTTGCAGCGAAGGCCAGTTGGGAAAGCAACCCTATTGAATGCCCTCAGCTATGGAGTCCTCACAGTCATTGTCACAGGGTATTGCTTCATTAAGCTTCTCTGCTCTTCTTCTCCATGAGTAGACTGTCTTTCCATCAATCCAATTCTTTGTTTTCGTGTTATTTTTTTTTGAAATGGAGTTTCCCTCTTGTTGCCCAGGCTGGAGTTTGGTGGTGTGATCTCGGCTCACTGCAACCTCTGCCTCCCAGGTTCAAATGATTCTCCTGCCTGTGCCTCCTGAGTAGCTGGAATTATAGGCACCCACCACTATGCCCAGCTAATTCTTTGTATTTTTATTTATTTATTTTGAGATCAAGCCTCTCTGTCACCCAGGCTGGAGTGCAATGCCGCAATCTCAGCTCACTGCGAACTCCTCCTACTGGGTTCAAGCAATTCTCCTGCCTCAGCCTCCCAAGTAACTGGGATTACAGGCGCCCACCACCACGCCCAGCTAATTTTTGTATTTTTAGTAGAAACAGGGTTTCACCATTTTGGCCAGGCTGGTCTCAAACTCCTGACCTTGTGATCCGCCTACCTTGGCCTCCCAAAGTGCTGAGATTACAGGCATGAGCCACTGCGCCCAGCCTAATTTTTTGTATTTTTAGTAGAGACAAGATTTCATCATGTTGGCCAGGCTGGTCTCAAATTCCTGACCTCAGGTGATCTGCCTGCCTCAGCCTCCCAAAGTGGTGGGGTTTCAGGCGTGAGCCACCGTGCCCGGCCTAGCCTCTGACTCTTAACAGCTGTAGTCCCAATAATTGTGGACAGAGGAAGCTGTCTCCACTATGCCCTTTCTGAATTCCTGGCCCACAGAAGCCAGGTGAAATGATAAATCATGATTCTTGTTTTAAGCCATTCATCTTGGGGATAATCTGTTACACAGTAAGGAATAGTTAATAAAGGGGAGAGGGCGGGGCATGGTGACTCACGCCTGTAATCCCAGCACTTTGGGAGGCCAAGGCAGGCCTATCTCTTGAGGTCAGGAGTTTGCGACCAGCCTGGCCAACATGGTGAAACCCTGTCTCTACTAAAAACACAAAAATTAGCTGGGCGTGGTGGCAGGTGCCTGTAGTCCCAGCTACTTGGGAGGCTGAGGCAGGAGAATCGCTTCGGCCCAACAGGCGGAGGCTGCGGTGAGCTGAGATTGCACCACTGTACTCCAGCGCGGGTGACAGAGTGAAACTCTGTCTCTAAATAAAAGATAAAGGGGCGAGGGAGTGAGGTGGAACGGGTTAGGAGAGTGAGTGCTAATTAAACAGGGTGGTAAGGGCAGACCTTTCTGATGAGGGGACATCTGAGCAGAGACCTGGATGAAGTGGGGGAGCAAGTGACGTGGATACAGGGCAGAAGCTTTCAAGGGGAGAGAAGGGCCAGGACAAACGCGCTGGCGCAGGAATGCGCTTGTGATTCAGTACAGGGGCCAGTATGGCTGGAGCAATATGGAAGAGAAACACAGTGGCAGGAAATAAGATCAAAAGAAGGGGTGAGGAGAAATTGCAGGCTATGTAGACCTTTGCAGGGAATTGAGCAGAGAATGCTGCAATATGATCTCAGCTGAAGTTTAAGGCTACTTTGGCTGCTGTACAGAAAAATAGCGGTGAAAGCATGGAAGGAGGGAGAAGCCAGCTGGGAGGCTACGATGGTTGTCCAGGTGAGACATGGACGGTGGCCAGCACTAGTGCGGTGGAGGAAGTGAGACGTGGTCAGAATATGGATATATTCAAGGTAATGCTGATTGGACTCACTTTTTGATAGAAGCAGGGTATCAGAGAAGCAGAGGCTGGCAGAGCGGATGAGCTCTAGGCGGGACTCAGCATGTGGACCATAGACCAGCAGCATCAGCAGCATCTACATCACGTGTGAGAAATGAGGACGCTTGGGTGCTGCCTCTACTTACTGAATTTTAGCAAGACTACCAGGTGTTCCCCATGCACATCAAACTTTGAGAAACACTATTCTAGGTTGCTCTCAAGTCTGGCTGCAGATTTGAAACACCTGGCAAGCTTTTAAGCCACATACCCATGCTAGGTTGGAGGTGGAGGGGCTGTGTTTGTTGGTATTCATATTTTTTAGCTCCTCAGGTGACCCTCATCTAATCCTTGGATCCCTATCCAGCCTTTCCACAAACTCTATTGGTTCTTTTTTTTTTTTTTTTTTTTTTTTTTTTTTGAGACGGAGTCTTGCTCTGTCCCCCAGGCTGGAGTGCAGTGGCGCGATCTCGGCTCACTGCAAGCTCCGCCTCCCGGGTTCACGCCATTCTCCTGCCTCAGCCTCCCGAGTAGCTGGGACCACAGGCGCCCGCCAACACGCCCGGCTAATTTTTTTTTGTATTTTTAGTAGAGACAGGGTTTCACCGTGTTAGCCAGGATGGTCTCGATCTCCTGACCTCATGATCCACCCGCCTCGGCCTCCCAAAGTGCTGGGATTACAGGCTTGAGCCACCGCGCCCGGCCCACAAACTCTATTGGTTCTAACATTAAAATACATCCCAGTGTTACAGCTCTTTTAGAATTTGTCTAGCAGGCTTTCCGGTTTTTGCCGGAAAGCCCCTCTCACGCTTAAAATAATAATAATAATAATAATAATAATAATAAAATAAAACATATCTTAAGTCTCATGCCTGCAATCCCAGCACTTTGGGAGGCTGAGGCGGGAGGATCACTTGAGGTCAGGAGTTCGAGACCAGCCTGGCCAATGTGGTGAAACCCCATCTCTACTGAAAATACAAAAATTAGCAGGGTGTGGTGGTGGGCACCTGTAGTCCCAGCTACTCAGGAGGCTGAGGCAGGAGAATTGCTTGAACCTGGGAGGCGGAGATTGCAGTGAGCTGAGATCACACCATGGCATTCCAGCCTGGGTAACAGAGTGAGACTGTCCCAAAAAAAAAAAAAAGGAAAAAAAAAGAGATGAGGTCTTGCTATGTTGCCCAGGCTGGTCTCGAATTCCTAGCCTCAAGTGATTCTCCTGCCTCAGCCTCCTGAGTAGATGGGACTACAGTTGTGAGCCACAGTGCCTGGCTCCCACCCTCATTTATGTTATTTTTGGATTGAGTTTTCTTTTTGGTGTACCGTTGGTTTTTTTTTTTTTTTTTTTTTTTGAGACAGGGTCTCACTCTGTCACCCAGGCTGGAGTCCAATGGTGCGATCTCAGCTCATTATAACCTCGGCTTACTGCAACCTCCACCTCCTGGGTTCAAGTGATTCGCCTGCCTCAGCCTCCCAAGTAGCTGGGATTACAGGCGTGCACCACCATGCCCAGCTAATTTTGGTATTTTTTGGTAGAGACAGGGTTTCACCATGTTGGCCAAGCTGGTCTCAAACTCCTGGCCTCACACTCCTGGCCTCACGTGATCTACCCACCTCAGCCTCTCAGAGTGCTGGGATTACAGGCGTGAGCCACCACGCCCAGCTGACGTGTTTTAACTTATCTATCAATTTGTGTTACTATCAGGAGGCAGACCAGTTCCAGCACTCTGAAGAGCTGCCGTGGGACACCCTTTTTATTTATTTATTTATTTATTTTTTGAGACAGAGTCTAGCTCTGTCCCCCAGGCTGGAGTGCAGTGGCACCATCTCGACTCACTGCAAGCTCCGCCTCCCGGGTTCACGCCATTCTCCTGCCTCAGCCTCCTGAGTAGCTGGGAGTACAGGCGCCCGCCACCACGCCCTGCTAATTTTTTTGTAGTAGAGACAGGGTTTCACTATGTTGTTCAGAATGGTCTCGAACTCCTGACCTCGTGATCCACCCACCTCGGCCTCCCAAAGTGCTAGGATTACAGGCTTGAGCCACTGCGCCCAGCCGGGACACCCTTTTTATAACCACACTATCCTTCTACACCTAAGTGAAGATCTGGTGCTGGGATTACAAGAGGAGGATGAGTGAACTCAGGTGTGACGACTGAAGACTTGTGGGCAAAGAGACCCAGCAGGTCAAGATAGAGACATTTTTCCAGCCTCAATCCAGGACTCAATGAGGATAGCAAATGCATTTCATCTGATGTGCCCACTCCACCCAACTGCCTGGCGGGCTGGGTTGTGAAGGCCTCTAAGGCATATCAGGGCTCAACTGAAGAGTGTAATGGTTGATTAGTGATGCCTCTTGTGGACACAGGCCAATGGGAGGGGGTGCATGTGCTGGAGAGTGTTATTAGTGTCAGGGCTGATTGTCTACCAAGAGGGTGGGGAACGCCCGAGGGGAATGGGAGAGAGAATATCCAAGCCGAAATCAGACACCCATATATATTGTTTTTGTTTTTGAGACAGAGTTTCGCTCTTGTTGCCCAGGGTGGAGTGCAGTGGCGCAATCTCGGCTCACTGCAACCTCTGCCTCCCGAGTTCAAGCGATTCTCCTGCCTCAGCCTCCCGAGTAGTTGGGATTAACAGGCACCCGCCACCACTAATTTTTGTATTTTTAGTAGAGACGGGGTTTCACCATGTTGGCCAGGCTGATCTTGAACTCCTGACCTCAGGTGATCTGCCCACCTCAGCCTCCCAAAGTGCTGGGATTACAGGCGTGAGCCACCACCCCCAGCCCAATATATACTGGATATTAGATCTGAGATACTCCATCTTTGAAATGTTTATACCATCTGTCTTTAGTTGTGCTCAGTAACAAGAATCATGACTTCCTTATAAATGCATAAAATCTCAGGGAGACAGAGAATTATGTATGTGTGAGTATTTACAGTAGTGCTTAAAAATTCCGGATTGATTACAAGCTATCCCAGATGGCTTCAAACACAACAATACTAAAAGGAAGCAAGTTTATCATCAAAGAGAAAACTAGGAAGCAACTGTGGAAAATCACAGTTTGTCCAGATAAGAGAAGTCTACAAAGAGGCAGCAGGAGGCATTTGAACTGTTTTGTATTCTTATTGTAGTGGTGGTTACACAACTCTCAAAGTATGTTAAAACTCATAGAATGTACATACATATACAAAGCCAGTAATTAAAAAATCTAAAATCTATTTAGCCATGAAATATGATGCTATAAAACTGGGTTTGCTGCTGGGCATGGTGGCTCATGCCTATAATCCCAGCACTTTGGGAGGATGAGGTGGGTGGATCACGGGGCCAGGGGTTCAAGACCAGCCTGGCCAACATAGTGAAACCCTGTCTCTACTAAAAATACAAAAATTAGCCAGGTGTGGTGGCGTGTGCCTGTAGTTACAGCTACTCAAGAGGCTGAGGCAGGAGACTCTCTTGCACCTGGGAGGCTGAGGTTGTGGTGAGCCGAGATCTTGCCACTACACTCCAGCCTGGGCAACAGAGCCAAAAAAAAAAAGAAGTTGGTTTGCCAAAATGTGGTATAAAAGAGCTGGTTGTACACAAGATTATATAAGACGAAATGTAGATGAACATTTGAATTGTATAGTTATGTATTTGCATTAATTCATATTAGAAGAATGTCTAGTTTATCAAGCCTATAATTTCAAAAGGACAATTATATAAGGTTAGGCTAAGTAGAAATTTGATTTGCTTTAAAGGAAAATATAAAGTAAATGATTGTACAGGTTTTATGCATATAGACAAGATTTTTGATCAGGGTATGGGAATAAAGTTATTTGTCTGAAAGTCCTACCTTGACCGAGTGTGGTGGCTCATGCTTGTAATCCCAGAATTTAGGGCAGGGTGGCCAAGACAGGAGGATTGCTTGACCCCAGGAATTTGACGCCAGCCCTGGCAACACAGTGAGACCCTGTCTCTACAAAAAAAAATAGAAAAATTAGCCAGGCATGGTGGCGCGTGCCTCTGGTCTCTGACACTCCAGAGGTTGTGGTAGGAGGATGGCTTCAGCCCAGGAATTTGAGCCTGCAGTGAGCTACAACTGTGCTACTGCACTCCAGCTTGGGTGACAGAGTGAGACCTGATCTCAAAAAAAAAAAAAAAAAAGTCCTACTGTTATAGAGTTTATAATGTAGCAAGTGCAGAAAGGGATATTAAAAGATTATGTAATAATTTTAAAAATCAGTTACCAATGCATAACTGTGAATGTATTTAATGCCACTAAACTGTACACTTTAAAATGGTTGAAATGCTAAAATTTATGTTATATATATTTTAACGTGATAAAAATCCAATTTGCAAACGTATATTAAAAATGATGCCATGGCCGGGTACGGTGGCTCATACCTGTAATCCCAGCACTTTGGGAGGCTGAGGCAGGTGGATCGCCTGAGGTCAGGAGTTCGAGACCAGCCTGACCAACATGGAGAAATCTTATCTCTACTAAAAATATAAAAATTAGCCGGGTGTGGTGGTGCATGCCTATAATCCTAGCTACACAGGAGGCTGAGACAGGAGAATTGCTTGAACCTGGGAGGCGGAGGTTGCAGCCACTGCACTCCAGACTGGGCAACAAGAGCGAAACTCAGACCAAAAAAAAAAAAAAAAAAAAGATGCCATTTTTGTAAAAGACATGCATGTGTCTTTCTTGTGCATAGGAAATTGGAAGGATGGATAGCTACTTTTATACGTAGGAGATTGGATAGACAGATAATACTGGTGGCCGGGCGCAGTGGCTCACGCCTGTAATCCCAGCACTTTGGGAGGCTGAGGCGGGCAGATCACGAGGTCAGGAGATCCAGACAATCCTGGCTAACATGGTGAAACCCCGTCTCTACTAAAAAAATACAAAAAAATTAGCCAGGCATGGTGGCGGGCACCTGTAGTCCCAGCTACTAGGGAGGCTGAGGCAGGAGAATGCATGAACCCGGGAGGTGGAGCTTGCAGTGAGCCGAGATCACGCCACTGCACTCCAGCCTGGGTGACAGAGCGGGACTCTGTCTCAAAAAAAAAAAAGAAAAGAAAAGAAAGATAGTACTGGTTATTTTTGGATAAGATTCTGACTGATTTTTTTTTTTTTTTTTTTGAGACAGAATTTTGTTCTTTTTGCCCAGGCTCCAGTGCAATGGTACAATTTGGGCTCACTATAATCTCCGCCTCCTGGGTTCAAGTGATTCTCCTGCCTCAGCCTCCCTAGTAGCTGGGATTACAGGCACCTGCCACCATGCCCAGCTAATTTTTTTGTATTTTTAGTAGTGATGGGGTTTCACTATGTTGGCCAGGCTGGTCTCGAACTCTTGACCTCAGGCCATCCACCCACCTCAGCCTCCCAAAGTACTGGGATTACAGGCGTGAGCCATCATTGAGTGATTTTTATTGTTTACTTACCTTGTCCAACATCTTATAGAATACATACATATTAATTTACAATAAGGTTTTATTTAAGAGGCTTTTTTTTTTGGAGACAGAGTTTCATTCTGTTGCCCAGGTTGGAGTGCAGTAGTGCAATCTCAGCTCACTGCAACCTCTGCCTCCCAGGTTCAAGTGATTCTTGTGCCTCAACCTCCCGAGTAGCTGGGATTACAGGCATGCACCACCACACCCAGTTAATTTTTGTATTTTTAGTAGAGACGGGGTTTTGCCGTGTTGGCCAGGCTTGTCTTGAACCCCTGGCCTCAAGCAATCCGCCCGCCTTGGCTTCCCAAAGTGCTGGGATTACAGGCATGAGCCACTGTGCCCGGCCGACGTTTCTGTGATTTTTTATTGAATGGCCAAAACAAGGAGGGAAGGAGGGAGGGCTATCCTGGGGAGGTCAACAGAAATAAAACCAAAATAAGATTTGAAAAAAGAAAACCACTAAAAATGCAATGCGGCATCTTAGATCCTAGAACAGGAACAAGACATTAGTGGAAAAATTAGTAAAATCCAAATAAAGTCTAGAGGTCAGTTAATGGTATTTTACTAACGTTAATTTCTCAGTTACCATGGTATGTAAGATGTCAAAATCTGGGGAAATTGAGTAGAGAGTATGTGTGAACTCTTAATACAATGTCTTTGTAACTTTTTGGTGAAATTAAAATTACTCCAAAACAAGAAATATATTTTAAAAATTTAAGTTTAGAGGTTGGAATCATCTTTTTCCTCTTCAGTTTCTATTACTGTCATTAACAATAGCCACCAATGACTAATGGCTAACTTTGGCATTTCCACAAATAGCAGAAGAAAACCATTTGGAGTAGGCAACTATTGAAAAGTTACGTTTAGATAGCCCCAAAACAAAAGAGAGATTTGCAAAGTCAGAGGTGATTTTCTGTATTCTTTTTTTTTCTTAGCGTTCTATAAAAGTTCAGTGACGACTTTTAGAAATTCTCCTTTGGATATCCTTCGCTTCCAGGGCTGGATCCCGCACCCTCTAGCCTTCTATGACTCAATCCATGCATATAGATTAGGGGCCAGATACTCTACTTGCATTTCCAGAAATATGAGGGGGGAGTACTTCCCAAGGAGAGGATGTAGTCTCTTTGAAATTTGACCCTTTAAAAGTTGGGCTGCTGGACATTAATAAGGAAGAATTGAAAGTGCAGATCAATAAGACTTGCTGAAAATAAAACACACATTAGCATAGAGTATTCTCCCTATAACCAAGATTAATGCCTTTTTAAACCAAACCAGAGCACAAAGGTATATCTTTGAGGCTAATTGCCGCTAGCAGATTGCAGAGAGAAAGAAAGACAGGCTTGGGGGCAGGGGCTGGTGGACAAAACCCAATTGCAGAACTCCTAAGAGCAGGAATGAAATGAAATAACCCCTTGAGTTATGCAGAGAATTTAACCAGCGCTGGGCTCGGTTTTATTAGGCATGCATTTGAAATTTAAATACGTTCTGGGGACAATGCCTTTTTACAGCATAGCCAGGAGCTTGCCAAATAGGAGCACAGCAAGTTTATTAACAAGAGGACATGATCAAACATAAAATAGCAGGCTAAGGACTCCTTTTCTTGTACAGCCACACTGAAAAGACTTCTGTGGAATTCCAGTCCTGCTCTCGACACACCCCTTGTCTAGGACTGTATTTACTCAAACAACCACCCTCATTTCCTTTTAAAATTTATTTGTCATTAGCCATTACTCACTGCAAAGCCACTTTTTGAGATTTTAATATCCCTTTTAATAAAGCACTATTTTTTGAAAACTACAATACCAACATTTTTGTTGATGCAATGTTTTTTGGTATTTGAAAAACTATGAAATCAGAACTTGTGGCTTGAGATAGTCCCAGATGCATAAATATCCTAAATCAAATGGGCACTTATTTAGAACGCTTTCTAAGGATGTTCCTCACCCATCTAAAACCCTTCTGACATATCGCATCGTGGTTAAGCAGGTAGAAATCTAGAACATGATGATTGTCTGGGTCTAAACCCAGGCCTCCTCCACCTTGGCCTTGGGGAAGTTCCTTAACCTTTCTGTACCTGATGTCCTCATTTCTAAAATGCGGCTAATAGTAGCCCCCACCTCATAGGGTTGTTTTAAGGGTATACATGTGTGTATACATATGCGTGTACACATATTGCATATGTATATATTGCACATGTAATTGTGTGTATGTGTTTATATATAGATATGTGTGTGTGTATTTATATATAGATGTGTGTGTGTGTGTGTGTGTGTGTGTATTGTACTTCCAAGAGAATTCTCAATAAATGGGAGCTGTGGTTGTTTTAGCTTTTTATTGTATTATGGCTGTGAGGCAGAGCTTGTGTTCCTGTGTTTTTTCCCCAGGGGTGGTTTGGCCATGGAAGTGAATGGGCTGGCAGGTGATGCTGGGGAGACCAAGGTAAGCAGGAAGAGTGAGGTTGGGAGCAAGAGAAAAGAAGGACGGGAGGTCCAGTCTCAGCTCCTTGCCTTCTCCTGCCGTCTCACTAGCCTCTTACCCCAGGCTTAGTCTCTCAGCTCTTCACTTTGTTTTCTCCTGAGTTGATCCATTTTCTTAAAGTCTGTCTTTCCTAACAATGTATTAGAAAATAAATAATAAGGCCAGGTGCGGTGGCTCACGCCTATAATCCCAGCGCTTTGGGAAGCCGAGGCGGGCGGATCACATGAAGTCAGGAGTTTAAGACCAGCCTGACTAACATGGTGAAACCCCGTCTCTACTAAGAATACACAAATTAGCCGGGCATAGTGGCGGGTACCTGTAATCCCAGCTACTAGGGAGGCTGAGGCAGCAGAATCTCTTGAACCCCGGAGGCAGAGGTTGCAGTGAGCTGAGATCGTGCCATTGTACTCCAGCCTGGGCGATAGAGCAAAACTCTGTCTAAATAAATAAATAAGCAAGCTAGCTATGGTGGCGCGTGCCTGGAGTCCCAGCTACTCAGCAGCTGAGGCAGAAGAATTGCTTGAACCCAGGAGGCGGAGGTGGCAGTGAGCCAAGATTGCACCACTGCACTCCAGCCTGGGTGACAGAGGAGACTCCATTTCAAAACAAACAAACAAAAAACCCCCACCAAACTCCTAGTCAACCTCAAATCTGCATTCTTACAGGATCCACCTGCTTGGCTCCTGGCAACTCTATCCCACCACCGGCAAAACAATGGACAAACAAATAAACAAAAAACCAGGAGATTTCTTTGACTTTTCGATTTCTCTGCTTTACCGTCCAACCCAGCCATCCATCTTTACCTTTAAAACAGATTCGGAATCAGACCCTTCTCTCCAACCCCACTGCTCCCATCCTGGTCCAAATTGGGACGTGGTGCTAACTCCCCAGCTGCCTCCTGCCCCATGCCCTGTTCTTCACACAGCAGGCCGAGTTATGCCACGGAAGTGCAGGCTGGACTACATAGCTCACGTGCACTCTCAGCTGACGCCCGAATCCCCACAATCTCTGCCTCCCTTGACTCCTGCCACAGCTACCCTACTTTCTCCCTCTGGCTGGCTCCTCCAGCCACACCAGCCTCCTCGCTGCTCCACGAGTCCCCCAGGAGGCTCTACCTTTGGACCTTGGCACTGGCTGTGCCCTCGGTCTGGGGCAATTTCCCCACGTTCCATGCCCCCCTCCTCCCTTGCTCTGTCCTTCCTTCAAATCACCTTCGGTGGGGCGAGATGGCTCATGCCTGTAATCGCAGCACTTTGGGAGGCCAAGGTGGGCAGATCACTTGAGGTCAGGAGTTCAAGACCAGCCTGGACAACATGGTGAAACCCTGTCTCTACTAACAATACAAAAAATAACTGGGCGTGGTGGCAGGCACCTGTAATCTCAGCTATTTGGGAGGCTGATGCGGGAGAATCGCTTGAACACAGGAGGCAGAGGTTGCAGTGAGCCGAGATCATGCCATTGCACTCCAGCCTGGGCGATAAAGTGAGACTCAAGTCTAAAAAAATAAAAAATAAAAAAAAATCACCTTCTCTGTGACCTTCACTGACCTCTGGATATAAATGATAATCCTTACACATCAGCACTGGTTCCTCTCTCTACTTTTTTTTAAATCCATAGCATTTACCACTATCTAATACATTATACATTTTACTTAGATTATTTTGTTGATTATCTGTCTCCTTTCTCTTACCGCCCTCCAGCCCCCACCCCATGTGAGCACCATGAGATTAGGGGCTTTCTTCATTCATTGCTCTATCTCCTGTCTGGAATAATGTCTAGCACATGGCAGAGCTCAAGCATTATTTGCTGAATGATTAATATCTGTCTACTTGACTACTACCATCTCATCTACTCGAATACTCAAAGTCAGGGGCTGTGTCTGTTTGTGCTTACTCCAATGGCTGGTGCATGGCAGTCGTCCAGTACATTTTGTTGGGTGACTATACATGGGCTTCGTAGGGCGTCTGCTTCCTTCTCTGCAATAGGAGAAGTGGGGAGTGCTGATCAGAAAGACTGCCGGGCGCGGTGGCGCACGCCTGTAATCCCAACACTTTGGGAGGCCGAGACAGGTGGATCACCTGAGGTCAGAAGTTCAAGACCAGCCTGACTGACATGCATGTTTCTACTAAAAATGCAAAATTAGTCGGGCGTGGTGGCACACGCCTGTAATCCCAGCTACTCCGGAGGCTAAGGGAGGAGAATCGCGTGAACCCAGGAGGTGGAGGTTGCGGTGAGCCGAGATCACACCATTGCACTCCAGCCTGGGCAACGAGAGTGAAACTCCGTCTCAAAAAAAAAAAAAAAATTAAATTAAAAAAAAGTAGTAAGCTCAGTCCTGCCTATGGGGGCAGATTCCCCTTGGCCCCAGCATGGTGGCTTTTGCCTGTAATCTTAGCACATTGGGAGGACAAGGCAAGAGGACAGGTGAGGCCAGGAGTTTGAGACCAATCTGAGCAACATAGTGAGACTCTGTCTCTGCAAAAAAATAAAAAAATAAAAATTAGCCAGGTATGGTGGTGTGCACCTATAGTTCCAGCTACTTGGGAGGCTGAGGTAGGAGGATCGCTTGAGTCCAAGTGTTCGAGGCTGTAGTGAGCTGTGATGGCACCTTGTACTCCACCCTGAGTGACAGAGTGAGACCCTGTCTCAAAAAAAAAAAAAAAGAAAGAGAGAAAGAGCTTTGTTTCCTGCATAACAAACCACCTCAACACTTAATGGCTTAATACAACCACCTATGTATCTCATAATTGTGCAGGCTGGTGAGGCAGGTCTCCCGGTGAGGGGTGGCTCAGCTGATCTCTTCAGATCAAATAATCATCCCAGTCAACACAGATTAAAATCGAAACCCCTGGCAAGCAGAGGGCTTTTGCATTGAAGGAGGAAAACTCACCATCCCACAAAAGGTTGGCATGAAATTAAGGTGACAAGGGAAAAAAGGGCCATGAGCTACTGGCCAAATAATTCAGCTTAATCTCCAGGAAATGATTGTCATAGCCTTAGGAAGGCACATGTGCAGATTTGGAGAACCCTGGCTGAAACAGCCAGGCGGCCTCGGAAACAAATTCATATTGCATGCGACATGCCCAAGGGCAGCAGGCTCTGGCTGCAATCATGACTATATTACAGGAATGGAAATGAAGAATGGATTTGGGAGTGGCAGACATCTAATGATGAATGCAGAGAACAGGAACCGCAAAATTACGATGCACCGACAGTTACTTTTTTTTTTTCAGAGACAGGATCTTGTTCTGTCGCCCAGGGTGGAGTAACATAATCATAGCTCACTGCAGCCTTGAACTCCTATGCTCAAGTGATCCTCCTGCCTCAGCAGCCCAAAATGCTGGGATTACAAGCGTGCACCACTATGCCTGGCTAATTTATTTTATTTCATTTTTTGTAGAGATTGAGTCTTGCTTTGTTGCCCTGGCTGATCACAGTTACTTTTGAGTATATATAATCAGTGGCTATCAAGAATACAAGAGGCCCAGTTACTTCCATTTCTTGAGATTCTCTGTATATTAAAAAATTTAGGCCGGGCGCGGTGGCTCACGCTTGTAATCCCAGCACTTTGGGAGGCCGAGGCGGGCGGATCACGAGGTCAGGAGATCGAGACCACGGTGAAACCCCGTCTCTACTAAAAATACAAAAAATTAGCCGGGCATGGTGGCGGGCGCCTGTAGTCCCAGCTACTCAGAGAGGCTGAGGCAGGAGAATGGCGTGAATCCGGGAGGCGGAGCTTGCAGTGAGCCGAGATTGCGCCACTGCACTCCAGCCTGGGTGACAGAGCGAGACTCCGTCTCAAAAAAAAAAAAAAAAAAAAAAAAAATTTTAAAGGGGATATTCTGTGTGATATATTATCAAAACTGTGTGATGTTAAATGTGTACAGTT
This sequence comes from Symphalangus syndactylus, assembly GCF_028878055.3. Lineage (NCBI taxonomy): Eukaryota > Metazoa > Chordata > Mammalia > Primates > Hylobatidae > Symphalangus > Symphalangus syndactylus. The sequence goes on along the minus strand of NC_072446.2, from coordinate 20,635,471 downwards.
TTAAATCATAACTTTTAACAAACCCCCAAAAAAGGCAAAAAAAAAAACCCTAAAAAACAATGCAACATAATTGTGCTAGTCAAAGATAATTTTTTTTTTTTTTTGAGGTGGAGTCTCGCTCTCTCGACCAGGCTGGAGTGCAGTGGCGCACCCTCGGGTCACTGCAAACTCCACCTCCTGGGTTCAATCGATTCTTGTGCCACAGCCTCCCAAGTAGCTGGGATTACAGCATGCGCCACCACGCCCAGCTAAATTTTGGATTTTTAGTAGAGACAGGGTTTTACCATGTTGGCCAGGCTGGTCTCGAACTCCTGACCCCAAGTGATCTGCCTTCCTCGGCCTCCCAAAGTGCTAGGATTACAAGCGTGAGCCACCGAGCCTGGCCAGCCAAAGATAGTTTTAAGAAACATTAATTCATTTGTGCTGTACACTGTGGTCCAGTGATGAGACCCACGTTTAAAATTGTACAAAATCGGCTGGGCGCAGTGGCTCACGCCTGTAATCCCAGCACTTTGGAAGGCCGAGGCGGGTGGATCACGAGGTCAGGAGATTGAGACCATCCTGGCTAACATGGTGAAACCCCGTCTCTACTAAAAATACAAAAAATTAGCCGGGCGTGGCGGCGGGCGCCTGTAGTCCCAGCTACTCAGAGAGGCCGAGGCAGGAGAACGGCGTGAACCCAGGAGGCAGAGCTTGCAGTGAGCCGAGATCGCGCCACTGCACTCCAGCCTGGGTGACAGAGCGAGACTCCGTCTCAAAAAAAAATAATAATAAATATATATATGTAAAATAAAATTGTACAAAATCTTCCCGATGATGAAATATTGTGCAGAGCAACTGGCCTGAGCTCTTCAAAAAGTTAATGTTGGGCCAGGCACTCTGGTTTATGCCTGTAATCCCAGCACTGTGGCTTATGCCTGTAATCCCAGCACTGTGGGAGGCCAAAGCAGGAGGATTGCTTGGGTCCAGGAGTTCAAGACCAGCCTGGGCAATATAGTGAGAGGCCTGTCTGGCTTCCTTAATTTAGTATAATGTTTTTGAAGTTTCTGTTTATTGTGTCACAGAATTCCAGTCAGGCAAAGTAGCTTGCTTATGCCTGTAATCCCAGTGCTTTGCGAGGCCGAGGCAGGAGGATCGCTTAAGCCCAGAAGTTCAAGATCAGCCTGGATAACATAGCAAAACCCCATCTCTACCAAAAATTAATTTAAAAAATTAATTTAAAAAAGCCAGGCATGGTGGCACACGCCTGTGGTCCATGTGGGAGCCTGAGGTGGGAGGATTGCTTGATCCCAGGAGGTGGAGGCTGCAGTGGGCTGTGATCACACCACTGCACTCCAGCCTGGGCACAGAGAGAGACCCTGTCTCAAAAAAAAAAAAAAAGTTAATGCCATTAAAAAAAAAAGCAGGGTGGCAGGAAGAGCTGGTCTAGATTTTATTTTTATTTATTATTATTTTTTGAGACAGAGTCTCGCTTTGTTGCCCAGGCTGGAGTGCAGTGGCGTGACCTTGGCTCATTGCAACCTCTGCCTTCCAGTTTCAAGTAATTCTCCTGCCTCAGCCTCCTGAGTAGCTGGGACTATAGGCGTGCTCACCATGCCTGGCTAATTTTTGTATTTTTAGTAGAGACAGGGTTTCACTATGCTGGCCAGGCTGATCTTGAACTCCCGACCTCAGGTGATCCTCTTGCCTCAGCCTCCCAAAGTGCTGGGATTACAGACGTGAGCCACTACGCCCCGCCTGGTCTAGATTTTAAAAGAGACACAGGACAGCCAGGCGTGGTGGCTCACACCTGTAATCCCAGCACTTTGGGAGGCCAAGCCAGGTGGATCACCTGTGGTTCGGAGTTCGAGACCAGCCTGACCAACATGGAGAAACTCTATCTCTAACAAATATACAAAAATTAACCAGGTGTGGTGGTGCATGCCTGTAATCCCAGCTACTCAGGAGGCTGAGGCAGGAGAATTGCTTGAACCCGGGAGGCAGAGATTGTGGTGAGCTGAGATTGCGCCATTGCACTCCAGCCTGGGCAACAAGAGTGAAACTCCGTCTCAAAAAAAAAAAGAGACAGACACAGAACATATAACAACCACATGCAATGTGTGGGCCTTGCTTAGATCCTGCTTTGAATAAACCAGCTGTAAAAGATATTTCTGGGAAAAATGTGGTTGTTTTAAAAAGTCCTCCCTATTGTTTTGGAGATACAGCCTGAGAGATCTAGTGACAAAGTCTATAATGTGAAATCTTCAAGGGAAAAATAAATGATTAATGAAGCAAATACAGCAGCATGTGAACCATGATCCTATCTAGGCAATGGGTGCATGCATAGAGATAGAAACTGCTGTCTGTGCTTTTCTACATGCTTGAGAATTTTCATAATAAAAAGTGAAAATAGAACACAGAACACTCAGGAGCTTAGGAGAAGCATTAAGTACTGTATGTACTTAATGTAGTCATCTGTATTATAAATGAGAGTGATTAGAAGATAACAGAAATATTTTGAGGAGAAAAATAAGGGCATGAGGAATGTCATCTTCCCATCTTCTTACCAGTGTTTCTCTGTGACTCTGAGGATGACCTCATGTGGAGATAATGTCAAAAGTCCACATTTTAGACCCTGCATCTGAAGACAGGGTCAAATGGCTTCCTTGATCTCCCTGTGATAGGATGGGGTGGCTATTGTCTTTTTCTTCCTTCATTTTGCCCTCCCGGTGATTCTATCAAAACTGAGATATTAGAATGACCCGACAGGCCCACCCAACTTCTTATAAGCACTCTGTTTACTTTCCAAAATGGAAGAGAGAAGGTGACTTTGGAGATAAGGAAAGAAGCTGATTAACCAGTTAAACCATTTCTGTTAGTTCAGTGATCAAATTTCACTGTATTATTTCCAGTGTGAATAGTTAACTTCCCGGTGCAGTCATATATAAAGAAGATAAGTTCAGATAGTAAATTACCATAGTTATATTCCCCTAGCCAGCTCCCCACCCCTCTCTGATCAGAAATCAGTTTCCTGATTGCCCTCTGAAACTTAGTATTGGAATCTAGAAGACACTGTTGGCCACAAACGCACGTCACAGTAGCAGACACTGGATTAATTTTATTTTTGATGAAGGAATTCCTGAAGAACCCAAGTACATGGATGCAACGTTTTGCAGCCTTCTACACAGTGAAATACCTTAGCATAGAATCAAACCACGGCAGCTTGTCACTCAGATCTGGGATTCACGGTTATCTGAAACTGACTCAGATCCCAAAATGCAAACAGTATTTTGAAACACCAAAAAACTCCAAAAAGCTTTTAAGATAGGTCCCATTCTCATACTCACTCAAACTCATCTACAGAGAAAAGAATCCATGGCTACGGGAGCTGACAACAAAATTAATTGTTTTCAATTTTTAAAAAAGTTCTCAAGGAACTTCAAGAGCCGATGCAGATGAGTGGAATTAAACATTAGCAAGAAGAGCTATATTGATTAAAAATGTCTGACCTATCTCTTTATCTGGTTTCAGTGGGCTGGTGGGGCGGCTCTGTCAATCAAGATAGCATGACCTAACATAACAACACCACTTTTAAACACATAAAAATTCATAGAATGCACGTCCACACTTTTCTCTGTGGAATTAAAAAAAAAAAAAAATCAATGAATTTTTTTTGAAAAGGACTCTCGCTCTGTCACCCAGGCTGGAGTGCAGTAGTGCCATCTCAGCTCACTGCAACCTCCACCTCCTGGATTCAAGCAATTCTCTTGCCTGAGCCTCCTGAGTAGCTGGGATTACAGGCACGTGCCACCACGCCGGCTAATTTTTGTATTTTTAGTAGAGATGGGGTTTCACCATGTTGGCCAGGATGGTCTCGATCTCTTGACCTTGTGATCTGCCCACCTCAGCCTCCAAAAGTGCTGGGATTACAGGCATGAGCCACTGCACCTGGCATGAATTTGTTTTTTAAGGGACACAAGGAAAGTTAATAGTTACTAGCCTAATATTGCATTCCCTGCATATGAAATCTTTATTCTGCTAATGTAAAATTCAAACATAGCAGAAGCAGAAGGAAAATCATGTCATAGAAGCAATTCTTTCAGCACAGTTAAAAGTTGGGAATCAATGAATACTGCAGACTCCTGCCATGTAGCAGTTAATACTAGAGGGTGGCAAACTGAGGCCCTTGGGCCAAATCTGCCTTTGCGAATAAAGTTTCCCCGAGAAAACAGCCAAGCCCATTTCCCTATGGATTGTCTGTGGGGGCTTTTGTGCTGCAAAGACAGAGTTGAGTAGTTTAGGCAAAGACCACTTGATCTGCAAAGCCTCAAGTATTTACTATCCGGCCTTTACTAAAAACTGTGTTAATAACATGAATGTTGGAGTTAGGCGGGTCCAGATTGAGGATCCAGCTCTGTTCAGCTGTATGTCCTTGAGCACATTCCTTAAGATTTTCAAATCTCAGTCTTCCCACCTATTAAATGAGACTAATAAGAAAAATAATAGCTAAATTTACTGAATGTTTACAATGTGCCCAGCACTGTTCAAGGTACTTTGAATGTAGTAACTCATTTAAACTCACAGCAACCCTATGAAGAACACACTATGCTTGCCCAGGCATGGTGGCTCACGCCTGGAATCTCAGCAGTTTGGGGGGCTGAGGTGGGCAGATCACCTGAGGTCAGAAGTTCGAGACCAGCCTGGCCAACATGGTGAAACCCTGTCTCTACTAAAAATACAAAAATTAGCCGTGGTGGCACACACCTGTAATCCCAGCTACTCAGGAGGCTGAGGCATGAGAATCACTTGAACCCAGGAGGTGGAGGTTGCAGTGAGCCGAGATCATGCCACTGCACTCCAGCCTGGGTGACAGAGCGAGACTCCGTCTTTTTTTTTGGGGTGGGGGGGATGGAGTCTCACTCTGTCACCCAGGCTGCGGTGCAATGGCATGGTCTCAGCTCACTGCAACCTCTGCCTCCTGGATTCAAGCAATTCTCCCGTCTCAGCCTCCCAAGTAGCTGGGACTACAGGTGTGTGCCACCACGGCTAATTTTTGTAGAGACGGGGTTTCACTATGTTGACTAGGCTGGTCTTGAACTCCTGACCTTGTGATCCTCCCACCTCAGCCTCCCAAAGTGCTGGGATTACAGGCATGAGTCACTGCGCCCAGCGAGACTCCGTCTTTAAAAAAAAAAAAAAGGTAATACTATGCTTGTCCCCATTTTAAAGGTGAGGAGACAGGCTCAAAGAGCTGAAGTAACTTACCTAAAGTCCCACAGCCAGGAAGTGGTGGAGCTACAACCTCATCTGGTAATTATAAGTGTAAAGTGAAATTAGGCCTGCAGGAAACACGCTTTAACTGGTGCCTGTAATATGGCAAGCTTTCAAAAAATTAGATCTGCTTGCACATGGTGGTGCATGCCTGTAGTCTCAGCTACACTGGAGGATTGCTTGAGCCCAGGGGTTTGAGGCTGCAATGCGCTATGATCACACTGGGCAACATGGCAAGACCCCATCTCTAAAAAAATAAAAAGACATAAAATAAATTATATCTGTTGCTATTATTAATTTGGAACACAAGTCATCAGAAATTAACAAATGAGTGGGAACTTGAGCTGACCCTTCAAATCTTGACTTCATAGCATGTTTATTTAACTGACATCTTCAGGGGAGGCAACTACCATGTCAAAATGGTGTTTGTTGTTCTGGGGAAGGTGATAGATTACGCAGAGTTTGCTTTCCTTGGTCTCTGGATTAATTGTCAGTTTTTTAAACAGGATTTTGACACGCTAAGATCTCCCAGAAAGTATGCCATTAAAATGAAGAAGAAGAAGAAAAACAAGAAACCTCATGGAGGTGACACTAGAAGCTGAGTGTGTACATTTCACCACCACAGTTTGCTGGTCACCTATGGTCAGTTGGTTCACATACAAACCACAACAAACACATGCATATAATGAAATAAATTGGCTTCTTGAACCGTTTTACTTTTGTTATAACTTAAAAATACATAAGTCGCATGTTGTTGGAGAAAGTGCAGATATAAACAACAGGAAATAGAAAAATAATCACCCATAATCCTACCTTGAAATAACCATCTTCTTATTTTTTTGAGATGTAGTCTTGCTCTGTTGCCCAGGCTGGAGTGCAGTGGCACAATCTGGGCTCACTGCAACCTCTGCCTTCCGGTTTCTTTTTTTTTTTCTGAGACGGAGTCTCGCTCTGTCGCCCAGGCTGGAGTGCAGTGGCGCAGTCTTGGCTCACTGCAAGCTCCGCCTCCCGAGTTCACGCCATTCTCCTGCCTCAGCCTCCGGAGTAGCTGGGACTACAGGCGCCCGCCACCACGCCCGGCTAATTTTTTGTATTTTTAGTAGAGACGGGGTTTCACCGTGGTCTCGATCTCCTGACCTCGTGATCCGCCCACCTCAGCCTCCCAAAGTGCTGGGATTACAAGCATGAGCCACCGTGCCCGGCCCGCCTTCCGGTTTCAAGCGATTCTCCTGCCTCAACCTCCCCAGTAGCTGGGACTACAGCCACGTGCCACCACGCCCAGCTAATTTGTTGAATTTTTTAGTAGAGACAGCATTTCACCATGTTGGCCAGGATGGTCTCGATCTCTTGACCTCATGATCCGCCCGCCTCGGCCTCCTAAAGTGCTGGGATTACAGGCATGAGCCACCATACCCGGCTGAAATAACCATCTTTAACACATGCTGGGATCTAGTTTTGTTTAAATATGGGTTTTGTTTGGTTTTTTTTTTTCCTCCACTGCAGGATGGTTTCAATGGATCACAATGTAAAGCATTTAAATAAATGATGGTAACTCACTGTAAACAGTGATGATCCAAGGCAGACTGAGAGATCTTCAGTCTCTATGTTGTATATTTCTGGACTCTTTCACCAAAAGTACTTTTTTTCACCAAGCCTGACTGTTTAAGATGAGAAAAAAACCTGATAAGGATCCATTTTTGAATTAAAAACGTAATGATTAGAATGAATTTGGAGCAAATATTTAAAATGCCAATATCAGTTCCAAATGTCTTTCTTTAGTCGGCAGAGCAGTTCACATACACATTTGAGTATGTATTTTCATGGACATCTGGAAAGACCTGTCATTAGCTAAGTATCCCCCAATGAGATGGAGCAGTCAGATGGTGTCCACATGCCTCCAAAACAATTTGTCAATTTAATAAGAAAAAAAAAAAAAATCCCAATCCAACCATCTAGTCAATTTAGGGTCAAATTATCAGTCAACCATTTGTCATGTAATCCATACAAATGATCACCCAAGTAAATCTATCTTTTAATTAATTATGCTTATATCACATAGATACTGTCAGGCAAGACTTTCAGTAGCAAAACAAAAGACCATGAAATTTGCGAGGAGATATTTCCAATCGATCCTCCGTAAGACCCACCCAGGGGTGAAAACACAGGTTTGTATTCATCTTAGTCCGTGATTATTGGAAGAAAGAAGAAATTAAATGTCTATAGGTTGGCCAGACAAGGTGGCTCATACCTGTAATCCCAGCACTTTGGGAGGCCGAGGTGGGTGGATCACCTGAGGTCAGGAGTTCGAGACCAGCCTGGCCAACATAGTGAAACCCTGTCTCTACTAAAAATACAAAAATTAGCCAGGCATGGTGGTGCATGCCTGTAATCCCAGTTGCTCGGGAGGCTGAGGCAGAAGAATCATTTGAACCCAGGAGGCGGAAGTTGCAGTGAGCAGAGATCGTGCCATTGCACTCCAGCCTCAGCGACAAGAGTGAAACTCTGTCTCAAAAACCACAACAACAACAACAACAACAACAACAAAACCCAAAAACAACAAACAAAATTAGCTGGGCATGGTGGCGTATGCCTGTAACCTCAGCTACTTGGGAGGCTGAGGCAAGGAGAATCGCTTGAACCCAGGAGGCGGAGGTTGAGGTGAGCCGAGATCGCGCCACTGCACTCCAGCCTGGGCAACAAAGTGAGACTCTGTCTCAAAGAAAAAAAATTTAAAAAGTCCTTTAAACCCTCAAACTTTTATAGGGAGGAAGCTGCTTGCAAATTATTTCAGCTGCAAACTTAAGCTGCCTTTCATGAGAAAAGAAGGATGACTCAGAGAACAGATCCAAGAGTCAGGAGGGTAGATCCAAGAGTCAGGAGGGTAGATCCAAGAGTCACGGAGGACAGTAAAAGAGAACCCCAAGGTCCATCTTCATACACCAATTTGCTGTGTAACGTGAGAAACCTGGAGCCTTTTTTGGGCCCCAGTGATCGCCACCATTAATAGCATTGGTATTTATAAAAGTTAGACAGTTAGGATGAGTCAGCCAGTTCATTTTATGAAAGACATTGTCCTTTCTTAGTATTTACATTAAGTAAAAGGACAGAACTTTTATGTTCCAGCTCAGACATTGGCACACTAGCTGACTTCAGATAAGCAACCTATGCGTCCATGCTGAGCCTCAGTTTTCTCATCTCTAAAATGGGGGCAGGTGAATTGCAAGGAATGTGGTGTATGGAAAGTAGAATGAACCAGGATAAAGGTTTGGCATGTTTTATTATCTATCTATCCATCATTTTTGCATATGCCTCCTATTCTTTTTTTTTATTTATTTATTTATTTTTTAGACAGGGACTCACTCTGTCACCTAGGCTGGAGTGCAGTGGCATGGTCTTGGTTCAGTGCAACCTTTGCCTCCCATGCTCAAGCAATCCTCCCACCTCAGCCTCCCACATAGCTGGGACTACAGGTGCATGCCAACATGCCTGGCTAACTTTTTGTATTCCTGGTAGAGATAGCATTTCACCATGTTGCCCAGGCTGGTCTCGAACTCCCGAACTGAAACAATTCACCCACCTTGCCTTTCCAGAGTGCTGGGATTACAGGCATAAGCCACCGTGCCTGGCCAATGCCCCCTTTTCAAAAAAAAAACAACAACAAAAAAACAAAATTTAAGACAGTTTACAGAGATTGAAAAAAAAAAAAAAAAAAGACTAGCCACACCAGGCATAGTGGTGTACACCTGTAGTTCCAGCTACTTGAGAGGCTGAGGCAGGAAGATTGCTTAAGCCCAGGAGATCAAGTCTAACCTGGGCAATGTAGTGAGAACCCCATCTCTAAAAAAAATAAAATAAGGAATATGGCCGGGTGCATTTGCTCATACCTGTAATCCCAGCACTTTGGGAGGCCAAGGCAGGAGGAATACTTGAGCCAAGGAGTTTGAGATCAGGATAGGCATCATAGTGAGACCCCCGTCTCCACAAAAAAAAATTTTTTTTTTAATTAGCCAGGCGTGGTGGTGCATACCTGTAGTCCCAGCTCCTCAGGAGACTCAGATGGAAGATGGCTTGAGCCTGGGAGGTTGAGGCTGCAAGTGAGCTATGATTGTGCCACTGCACTCCAGCCTGCGCAACAGAGACACTGTCTGAAAAATAAAGAAGGATATAAGATAACACAAATTATAAATTGGTGATAATTGCTTGATTATCTCCATAACAATTCACTCAGCCACCTGTGCAGCCTCTTGATTTTGAGCCTTTAAAACCTTTTGTTTTTGGCCGGGCGCGGTGGCTCACGTTTGTAATCCTAGCACTTTGAGAGGCCAAGGTGGGTGGATCACATGTCAGGAGTTCAAGACCAGCCTGGCCAACACAGTGTAAACCTTGTCTCTACTAAAAATACAAAAATTAGCTGTGCGTGGTGGTGAGCACCTGTAATCCCAGCTACTTGGGAGGGTGAGTTAGGAGAATCTCTGGAAACTGGGAGGCGAAGATTGCGGTGAGCCGAGATCGCACCACTGCACTCCAGCCTGGGTGACAGAGCTAGACTCCATCTCAAAAACAAAAAAACAAAAAAAAAGCCCAACAACCTTTTTTTTTTTTTTTTTTTTGGGTGGGGCACGGTGGCTCATACCTGTAATCCCAGCACTCTGGGAGGCTGAGGTGGGTAGATTACCTGAGGTCAGGAGTTCGAGACCAGCATGGCCAACATGGTGAAACCCCATCTCTACTAAAAATACAATAATTAGCCAGGCCTGATGGCAGACACCTGTAGTCTCAGCTACTTGGGAGGCTGAGGCAAGAGAATTGCTTGGATCCGGGAGGTGGAGGCTGCAGTGAGCTGAGACAGCTCCAACCTGGGTAACAGAGTAAGACTGTCTCAAAAAAAAAGAAAGAAAGAAAGAGAAAGAAAATCTGGTATTTATACATATACCATGTAATATTATTCAGCCTTAAAAAGGAAGAAACTCATGCCATTTGCAACAATAGGCATGAATCTAGAAGACATTATACTGAATAAAATAAACCAGGCACAGAAAGACAAATACTGCTTGATCTCACTTACATGTGGAATCTAAAAGAAGTTGAACCCAATAAGTTGAAGCAGAGAGTAGAATTGCATTTGCCAGGGGTTGAGGAGTAGGGAAAATGGAGAGATGTTCAAAGGGAACAAACTTTCAGTTACGCAGGATTCTGGAGGCCTAATGCATAGCATGGGTATTACAGTTAAGAATAATGCAGTGTGTGCTTGAAATTTGCTGAGTAGGTCTTTAGTGTTCTTGCTGCAACACACACAAAGATAACTATGTGGGGCAACGGATACATTAATTAGATTGACTGTGATAATCATTTCATAATGTATGTGTATTTCAAATCATTATGGTCTATGCTTTAAATTTATACAATTTCTTTTTCTTTTTTTTTTTTTTTGAGACGGAGTCTTGCTCTGTCCCCCAGGCTGGAGTGCAATGGCGCGATCTTGGCTCACTGCAGGCTCCGCTTCCCGGGTTCACGCCATTCTCCTGCCTCAGCCTCCCGAGTAGCTGGGACTACAGGCACCCCCCAACACGCCCGGCTAATTTTTTGTATTTTTAGTAGAGATGGGGTTTCACCGTGTTAGCCAGGATGGTCTCGATCTCCTGACCTCGTGATCCGCCCACCTCAGCCTCCCAAAGTGCTGGGATTACAGGCTTGAGCCACCGTGCCCAGCCTAAATTTATACAATTTCTATTCGTCAATTGTACTTCAATAAAGTTAAAGAAAAAATACAGCTCTAGATCAGGGGTTCTCAACCTTTTTTGGGCCCTAGGACCCTCTGGAGTTTTCTGGTTTTGTTTTTTTAGAGACGTGGTCTCACTCTGTTGCCCAGGCTGGAGTGCAGTGGCACAATCATAGCTCACTGCAGCCACCAACTCCTAAGCTCAAGCAATCCTCCTTCCTCAGCTTTTTGAGTAGCTGGAAATACAGGTGCACACCACCATGCCCAGTTAATTTTTAAATTTTTTTTTGTAGAGACAGGGTATCATTTTGTTGCCCAGGGCTGGTCTTGAACTCTTGGCCGCAAGCAATCCTCCTGCCTCAGCCTCCCAAACTGTTGGGATTATAGGCTTGAGCCACCACGCCTGGCACCAGACTTTGAAAGTCTGGTGAAGGCCATGGATCCCTTGTCAAAGTGGTTTTTATTAAATGCATAAATTAAAACACAAAGGTAATCAATTATATCAAACTATAATTATTAAAATATTTAAAACATCTTGTGACATAGTAATATATGTGCTACTTTTTTAATGCATTCAATGGCAACATCAAGCGGTGGATCTGAGGGCTCCTGTAACTTCAGCGTGGTGCTGAACATAAATGGTATCTCAAGCTATCTGCTACAACTGCACTGAGAACGACCTGGGATTCCTATGGGTGACAGTCATAGATATTGCTCATGTTGCTGTGGCTTCTTGTCTCCATTCATAATTGAAAAGAATGCTAAATTTTAGTAATAAGGCAATGGAAATAAATATAAGGGTGTTTTTTTTCCTATCCAGATTCACAAACTCCATAAAATCTCTGGATGAGGCCGGGCACGGTGGCTCACGCCTGTAATCCCAACACTTTGGGAGGCCGAGGCAGGCGGATCACGAGGTCAGGAGACCGAGACCATCCTGGCTAACATGGTGAAACCCCATCTCTACTAAAAGTACAAAAAAATTAGCTGGCTGTGGTGGTGGGCACTTGTAGTCCCAGCTACTCAGGAGGCTGAGGCAGGAGAATGGCGTGAACCCGGGAGGCGGAGGTTGCAGTGAGCTGAGATCGCACCGCTGCACTCCAGCCTGGCCGACAGAGCAAGACTCCATCTCAAAAAAAAAAAAAAAAAAAAAAAAAAAAAAAAATGAGATCCCTTGATGAGGTGCTCAGGTAATAACTGCCCTGGTATAATGTCTCTGAGTTGGGATCCCAGCTCTGCCATTTACTAGCTCTGTGTGGCTGGGCAAGTTACTCATCTTTTCTGGGCTTCAGTTTCTCTCTCTGTAAACTGGGGATTATGATACTATCCATCTCATAAGCTTATTGTGCACACTGGATTAAGTCACCTACATAATGCCCTTAGAAGGGTGTGATTTAAATCCAACAAGCTCAGAAAACCAAACTTTAAAAAACTACTTTGATAGCCAAAGCTCATCTGATCTGAACTCATTTGTTGGCAAAACTTGAGCTGAATCGGCACAAGAGAATTTCTGTGAATATCCATGGCTTTTGCTGCAGAAATATCAATGTGTTTGATGATGCTATGTAGACCCCTACTGATATATGGTATAAGCACTGTATTATCTAAGTGGAAACATGTTGAATTCCAAAATTCATGGCACTAATGAACATGTATTTCTCTTGCTATAAATATGACTTTTTTTCTTTAGTTGAGTTTCCAACTAATTATTTCATCTGATCCTCGTGAGTCAGGTAAGGCAGGCATGATGACCTCCTGCTTAATAAATGGAGAAACTGAGGCACAAATTCCCAACTTGTCAGGCAACTTGTCCAGACTCCAAAACAAACAAGACTAACCCAGTTAAGGAACATGCCTATCAACACTGCAGGATCCCCAGGAATTAGTAGCAAGGGTATTGTCATCGGCTATTTAAAAAAAAATTAATTAAGTTAAATTAGCCAGGTCTGGTGGCACATACCCAAAGTCCCAGCTACTCTAGTCCCAGCTACTCTGGAGGCTGAGGTGGGAGGATCACTTGAGCCTGGGAGGTAGAGGTTGCAGTGAGCTGAGATTGCACCACTGCACTCCAGCCTGAGCGACAGAGTGAGACCCTGTCTCAAAAAAAACCAAAAACCAAAAACCAAAAAAAAACAAAAACACAACAACAACAACTTATTTATTTATTTAGAGATGGAATCTTGCTCTGTTGCCAGGCTGAAGTGCAGTGGTACCATCTCGGCTCACTGCAATCTCCACCTCCCGGGTTCAAGCAATTCTCCTGCCTCAGCCTCCCGAGTAGCTGGGACTACAGGTGCATGCCGCCACACAGGGCTATTTTTTTTTTTTTTTGTATTTTAGTAGAGACAGGGTTTCACCATGTTGCCCAGGCTGGTCTCGGACTCCTGAACTCAGGCAATCCACCCGTCTCGGCCTCCCAAAGTGCTAGGATTACAAGCGTGAGCCACCGCGCCTGGCCACTAAATTTAAATGTTAGGGTTAAAATCAAGGTGGTAAGAGTCAGTGAAACACACTATAGATTCCATTTCCTCTCAGAGTCTTGGTAAAAATGAGTAGCAGCAGCGGTCATAATGATCAAAGCCATTATTTACTGAGCACTTGCTGTGGGCCAGGCATGTGTGTGATCTCATTTAACGGAAGGTAGCTTCTATTATTATCCCCATTTTACAGAGGAGAAAACTGAGGCCCAGGCAGGTTAAGGAGCATACACAAGGCTGTAGAGTTAGTAAATGGCAGAGTCAGGATTTGAACCTGGTGCTATCTGGCCAGGCAGAACCTCTGTCAACTAATTCTTTGCCTCCATAAGCTTCTCCGTATTCAGTTTTATCCTTTTTTGCTGAAATCACATTTCATTCCACTGACCTTTTCAAAGGCTTTTGTCTAAAAGGTTAGAAGTAATTCCACTTCTGGGAACTGATTCTCAGAAATATTCAGAGATATGAACACAGATTTATGTTCAAAGGTATTTAGCATGACATTATTTACAGTAGTCTAAAAAAACAGTGTGAGAGAGATTAAATGGTGAACATTGTACATTTCTTTTCTTCTTTTTTTTTTTTTTTTTTTTTGAGACGGAGTCTCACTCTGTCACCCAGGCTGGAGTGCAGTGGCGCGATCTCGGCTCACTGCAAGCTCCGCCTCCCAGGTTCACGTCATTCTCCTGCCTCAGCCTCCCGAGTAGCTGGGACTACAGGCGGCCGCCAACACACCCGGCTAATTTTTTGTATTTTTAGTAGAGACGGGGTTTCACCGTGTTAGCCAGGATGGTCTCCATCTCCTGACCTCATGATCCGCCCGCCTCGGCCTCCCAAAGTGCTGGGATTACAGGCTTGAGCCACCGCGCCTGGCCTGTACATTTCTTATAAGAAAATATTATGTAATCATAAAACTAGAATTGTTAAGGCCCGGCATGGTGGCTCACACCTGCAATCCCAGCACCGTGGGAGGCTGAGGCGAGATCACTTGAGGCCAGGAGTTTGAGACTAGCCTGGACAACATAGCAAGACTTGGTTTCTACAAAAAATAAAAATAAAAAATTAGCCAGGCATGGTGGCAAGCACCTGTAGTTCTAGCTACTCCGGAGGCTGAGGTGGAAGGATTGCTTGAGGCCAGTTGAAGGCTTCAGTGAGCTGTGATCATGCTACTGCACTCTAGCCTGGGCAACAGAGAAAGGCCCTGTCTCTAAAAATAAATAAATAGGCTACTCTGGGCACACTGCCCATAGGGTAGCCCTACTCTTTTACTCTTAATTTTTAAGGAGCAGTCAAATATAAATAAATAAATAAATAATAAATAGAATTGTTAAATAGCTTAGTATTCTAAGGAGATGTTCATAATATATAGTGAGCTTTTAAAAAGGGATACAGGCCGGGCACAGTGGCTCACGCCTGTAATCCTAGCACTTTGGGAGGCCAAGGCGGGCGGATCACGGGGTCAGGAGATTGAGACTATCCTGGCTAACACAGTGAAACCCCATCTCTACTAGCCGGGCGTGGTGGCAGGCACCTGTAATCTCAGCTACTTGAGAGGCTGAGGCAGAAGAATTGCTTGAACCCAGAAGGCAGAAGTTGCAGTGAGCCGAGATCGAGCCATTGCACTCCAGCCTGGGCAAAAAGAGCAAAACTCTGTCTCAAAACAAACAAACAAACAAACAGGATATAAGGCCAGGTGTGGTGGCTCACACCTGTAATCCCAGCACTTTGGGAGGCTGAAGTGGGCATATCACTTGAGGTCAGGGGTTTGAGACCAGCTTGGCCAACATGGTGAAACCTCGTCTCTACTAAAAATATAAAAATTAGTCGGACGTGCTTTCCTGAACCCAGGAGGCAAAGGTTGCAGTGAGTCAAGATTGTACCACTGCACTCCAGCCTGGGCAACAGAGTGAGACTGTCTCAAAAAAGGCAATTCAGTCTTTTAGCAAGAATGGTTGCTTGAGGAGTTGAGGACGTTACCTTTTGGCACACAAAGTCTAAAATTTGTTTGTTTTTGAGATGGAGTCTCACTCTGATGCCCAGGATGGAGTGCAGTGGCGTGATCTTGGCTCACTGCAACCTCTACCTCCTGGATTCAAGTGATTCTCCTGCCTCAGCCTCCCGAGTAGCTGGGACTACAGGCGTGGGCCACCATGCCCAGCTAATTTTTGTATTTATAGTAGAGATGGGGTTTCACCATATTGGTTAGACTGGTCTTTAACTCCTGACCTTGTGATCTGCCCACCTTGGCCTCCCAAAGTGCTGGGATTACAGGTATGAGCCACCGCGCCCAGCCCACGAAGTCTGAAATATTTACTCTCTGGGCCTTGATGGAAAAAAGTTTGCTGACCCCTGGTATATAACAAACAAACCAAACACCTCTTGTGGCTACATTGGGCCCACTCAAATAACCCAGGATATCTCATTCAGTTGATTAGCAATCTTAATCCCATCTGCAACCTCAATCCCCCCTTGCTGTGTAACATAACCTTGTCCCAGGTTCCTTATACGTGGGAGAGGAAGGCAGGGGAGTCCGTGTCAGAGGGATGCGGCCTGAGAGACCCCACCGTCGTTGTTGGCCCTGAAGGTGGACAGGGCCATGAGCCGGGGCAGGCAGGCAACCTCTAACAGCCGGAAAAGGGAACGAAAGGAATTCTCCACTACAGCCTCCACAAGGGACCGTCCTGCCGACACCTTGATTGTAGTCCGTGAGACCCCTTTGGACTTTTGATCTCCAGAACTGCTAAGATAATAAATTTATGGTGTTGGAAGCCACCCATTTGTGGTAATTTGTTAGAAAAGCGACAAGAAGCAGATACGGCCGGGCGCGGTGGCTCACGCCTGTAATCCCAGCACTTTGGGAGGCCGAGGCAGGTGGATCACGAGGTCAGGAGATCGAGACCATCCTGGCTAACACAGTGAAACCCCGTCTCTACTAAAAATACAAAAAATTAGCCGGGCGAGGTGGCGGGCGCCTGTAGCCCCAGCTACTCGGGAGGCTGAGGCAGGAGAATGGCGTAAACCCCAGGGGGCAGAGCCTGCAGTGAGCCGAGATCGCGCCATTGCACTCCAGCCTGGGCGACAGCAAGACTCTGTCTCAAAAAAAAAAAAAAAAAAGCAGCAGATACAGCTCTGGTGAATTCAGGAAGTGAGTAATGGTAGAGAGCGGGGAAATCAGGGAAAATGTCAACAAAGTCAAATTAATTATTCGGTGGAATATGGGACTGTAATTCCGTTCATTCATTCAAGCATTAATTCATTCAACAAATACTCATTGGGACACTAGGCCTGGTGCAGTGGCTCATGCCTGTAATCCCGGCACCTTGGGAGGCAGAAGGGGGTGGATCACCTGAGGTCAGGAGTTAGAGACCAGCCTGGCCAACATGGTGAAACCCTGTCTCTACTAAAAATACAAAAATTCACACATGCCTGTAATGTGATGGCATACACCTGTAATCTCAGGTACTGGGGAGGCTGAGGCAGGAGAATCGCTTGAACCCAGCAGGCGGAGGTTTCAGTGAGCCGAGATTGCGCCACTGCCCTCCAGCCTGGGTAACAGAGTGAGACTCTGTCTCAAAAAACAAACAAACAAACAACAACAAAAAAAACCTCCAAAAAACCAAAATACTTATTGGGACACTTAACTTTGTGCAAAGACTTCAGCCAGGTTTCTGGGATCTGATGGTGAGGGGGACAGGCTAGTCTGATGCCATCCCCACGGTGCCTAGAGTCCCATGTGGGAGGAAGACAGTTAAAGAGTTAACCAGGGGATTAGTAAAAGGTGGTGAGGTGATGAGGGGGAGTTGGGGGGGAGGTGGGGTCTCCTGAGGAAGTGATAATGATGCCCAGATCTGGAAGACAGCAGTGCTGGCCAGGGAGAGGGTAGGGCAGGATTACAGGAAGTGGGGGCCTGCAGGGAGAGGACAGCAGTGGGTACCCTGAGGGCCTGGATTATATCCCTTCACCCTCTATCTGGGGCTTGGAGCATAGTGGGTCCTCAGGGGAGTTAGAAGGAAGGAGGAAAGACGTGAAGGAGGGAAGGAAGGTGGAAATGAGGAAGGGAAGAAGGAAGTGAGAGAGAGAGGGAAGGGAAGAGGGAGAAAGGAGGGAAGGAGGAAAAAAGAAGGGAGAAAGAAAGTAAGGAAGAAAGCCAGGTGCTGTGGCTCACTCCTGTAATCTCAGCATGTTGGGAGACTGAGGTGGGCGGATCACCGAGGTCAGGAGTTCGAGACCAGCCTGGCCAACATATAGTGAAACCCCATCTCAACTAAAAAAATACAAAAATTAGGCATGGCGCCTCACGGCTGTAATCCCAGCACTTTGGGGAGGCCGAGGCAGGCGGATCACCTGAGGTTCAAGACCAGCCTGGCCAACATGGCGAAACTCTGTCTCTACTAAAAGTACAAAAATTAGTCGGGCGTGGTGGTGGGCACCTGTAATCCTAGCTACTCAGGAGGCTGAGGCAGGAGAATGGCTTGAACCCAGGAGGCGGAGGTTGCAGTGAGCCCCTAGGTTCAAAAAATCTGCCCACCTTGGTCTCCCAAAGTGCTGAGATTACAGGCATAAGCCACCACGCCTGGCTGAAAAGGCAAATCCATAGAGACACAAAGTGGATGAATGGTTGCCAGGGGCTGGGGGTGGGAACAGGAAGGACAGAAATGAGGGAAGCTTATTAGGATGATGAAAATGTTTCCAAAACTGAGTTATGAAACTAATTGCAGGCCGGGCGCGGTGGCTCACGCCTGTAATCCCAGCACTTTGGGAGGCCGAGGCGGGCGGATCACGAGGTCAGGAGATCGAGACCATCCTGGCTAACACGGTGAAACCCCGTCTCTACTAAAAATACAAAAAAAAATTAGCCGGGCGAGGTGGCGGGCGCCTGTAGTCCCAGCTACGCAGGAGGCTGAGGCAGGAGAATGGCGTGAACCCCGGGGGGCGGAGCCTGCAGTGAGCTGAGATCGCGCCACTGCATTCCAGCCTGGGTGAAAGAGCGAGACTCCGTCTCAAAAAAAAAAAAAAAAAAAAAAAAAAAGAAACTAATTGCATAATTCAGTGCATATACTTAAAAAATCATTGACCTGTGCACAAAAAATGGGTGAATTTTATGGTACGTAAATTATACCACAACAAAATTGTTTTTAAAAATTCAATTTAAACACAAAATTTCCTGGATTGCCTAATCCAAAATTTATTTTTTTTGAGACAGTGTCTTGCTCTGTCACTTAGAGTATAGTACAGTGATACAATCATAGCTCACTGCAGCCTTGACCTCCCAGGCTCAAGCAACCCTCCCACATCAGCCTCCCAAGTAGCTGGGACTACAAGCGCATGCCACCACACTTGGCTAATTTTTGTATTTTTTGTAGAGACAGGGTTTCGCCATGTTGCCCAGGTTTGTCTCGAACTCCTGGGCTCAAGCGATCCTTCTGCCTCAGCCTCCCAAAATGCTGGGATTACAGGTGTGTGCCACCATGCCTGGCAAATTTAGTTTCTAAAATGGTCACAGGAATGATCTGAGTTAACGTAGCATTCATTCATTCAGTCAGTCGTTCACGCCACAAATATTTATTGAGCATCAACTATGTGCCACGCATAGCTCTAAGTAGCAGAGAAACAACAGACAACAATCTCCCACTCTTCTGCTGCCTTTTCGTACTGACAGGACCCTTGTGATTACATTGGGCCCACTCAGAACATCCAAGATAATCCCTATATTTTAAGGTCAGCTGATTAACAACCTTAATTCTATTTGCTTCCTTAATTTCCCTTTGCCACGTAATATAACATATTTATAGTTGCCAGGGATTAGGATGTGCACAATCTCTAGGGGGCTACTATTCTGTCTACCCCACTCACTATTTTGATAGCCTATAGACACAGCTGTGTCTCCACATCCCATAATTATGGATTCTTTACAGATACTATTTTATGTAGTCTCATAAGGATCCTAAAACGTGTATGCCGTGATCTCAACTTTGCATATGAAGAGCATGAGGCTCAGAGAAGTAAACTGAGTTTCCCAGGATCACACAGATACAGCATCAGGGTTGGGGATTAAGCCCAAGTCTGTGGGGCCCCAAAGTCTGTGAGTTTCCAACAGGCTAAGCTTGGCTACGTCATGTTTGCAGAATGATCTCTTCCATGTACTGGCTGCACTAGAACAGACAGACACCTCAGTTAATTCAGTGGCTCAGCCACGTGGACTTACTTGTGGAGAAAAGTATAAAGGCAGGGCAACTCTCTGGAGACGAGTTCAAATCCCACCTCAGGGAAATGACATCAGCTCTTTGAGCCTCAGCCAGCTTCTCATGGGGATGCTAAATCATCCAGGAGAGCTCTGAGTCATTTGTACAAGAAAGATTTTAAGCTCTTCTATGTGCCAGACGCCATTCTAGAAATTTCCACAGCACTCCATAAAAGCAGGATAAAATCACGCTTTTTTATTTGAACCATGCAGATAATTTTGCCATCAAGTTATGTTCATGATAAAAACCATGGCCAAAGCTACCACGGGTTTACTGTGTGCCAGGGACCCAGCTCTGGGCTTCGCAAATATGGACAGTTCTGAATCACGACTCACTCTAATAGCTGGACTTCAAAAGAAATAGCAAACTTCATTCCCCTTATTCAAGTGTGGATATTCCCTTAATGAAATCCCAAATTAAGACCCAAATAGCTGGTGATCATAAGAAGAACCACCATCCTTACTGTGGGGCGAGAGGCTCCTGGCGGGACACTAATTCTCCTCATTTCCCTTCCTGGAGTTAAGCCTTTGATCTTCCAGCTCACAGATGACAGGGCTGCCTACCAATCACCAGGAATTGCTGAAGTGCCTTTCTGTCTTGCTGAGTACGAAGGTGTGCAGACACTCAGAGCCGCCTTGCTCACGATCCGATTTTATGAGCATTGAACTGTGACTTTGGAAGCAGATTGATCTGCTTTTTTGAAGTCAAAGCTGTTTGCCTTTGCTGTGTACTCATTGGAAAGGGAGAAAGGAAACTAGGAATGTTGATGATTGAGTGTCTTTTTCTGGGGAATGACTCCTGCCTAAAACCTAGGAAGCCTCTCCTTGTGCGAGGTGGTCATTGCTGGGACTCACCATTTGGTGTGTGTGTTGCTTCTCAGAATGAATTTTATGACAACAACAACAATAACAACAATTGATTTTTAGAAGTTTGGGGAACTTGATAACTAACTGAAGATGAAAGGAAAAAGCTGAGATTTGTGTCCAGCAAATAGCTATTCCATGATTTTTGGAAAACAGTCTGTCTTTTAGTCTAGCCTCTACATTTGGTGGTGATGGGAGGGACAGCTAGCATGAAAAGCTATTAACTCAAGGGCACTTAGAAAATGAATTTCAAGGCGAGGCGCAGTGGCTTACACCTGTAATCCCAGCACTTTGGGAGACTGAGGCGGGCTGATCACGAGGTCAGGAGTTCGAGACCAGCCTGACCAACATAGTGAAACCCCATCTCTACTAAAAATACAATTAGCCAGGCATGGTGGCACACACCTGTAGTCCCAGCTACTCGGGAGGCTTAGACAGGAGAATTGCTTGAACCCAGGAGGCGGAGGTTGCAGTGAGCAGAGATCACGCCACTGTACTTCAGACTGGGCGACAGAATGAGACTCCGTCTCAAAAAAAAAAAAAAAAAAAAAGGATGTACAGGGACACTCATTACTGCATTGATTGTGATAGAAAAATCTGGAAACGGTCAGGAGCGGTGGTTTACTCCTGTAATCCCAGCACTTTGGGAGGCCAAGGCGGGTGGATTACCTGAGGTCAGGAGTTCGAGACCAGCCTGGCCAACATACTGAAACCTCTTCTCTACTAAAAATACAAAAATTAAGGCGGGGCGCGGTGGCTCACACCTGTAATCCCAGCACTTTGGGAGGCCAAGGCGGGCGGATCATGAGGTCAGGAGTTCGAGACCAGCCTGGCCAATAGGGTGAAACCCCGTCTCTACTAAAAATACAAAAATCAGCCGTGGCAGCGCATGCCTGTAGTCCCAGCTACTCGGGAGGCTGAGGCAGGAGAAACTCAGGAGGCGGAGGTTGCTGTGGGCCAAGATTGCGCCACTGCACTCCAGCTTGGGCAACAGAGCAAGACTCTGTCGCAAAAAATAAAAATAAAAAAATACAAAAATTAGCCAGGCATGGTGGTGCATGCCTGTAATCCCAGCTACCCGGGAGGCTGAGGCAAGAGAATCGCTGGGACCTGGGAGGCAGAGGCTGCAGTGAGCCGAGATTGCACCACTGCTCTCCAGCCTGGGCGACAGAGTCAGACCTGTCTCAAAAAAAAAAAAAAAAGAAAGAAAAATCTAGGCTGGGTGCGGTGGCTCATGCCTGTAATCCCAGCACTTTGGGAGGCCGAGGAGGGCGGATCACCAGATCAGGAGATTGAGACCATTCTGGCTAACACGGTGAAACCCCGTCTCTACTACAAATACAAAAAAATTAGCCGGTCATAGTGGCGGGTGCCTGTAGTCCCAGCTACTCGGGAGGCTGAGGCAGGGGAATGGCATGAACCCGGGAGGCGGAGCTTGCAGTGAGCCGAGATCGTGCCACTGCACTCCAGCCTGGGCGACAGAGAGAGACTCCGTCTCAAAAAAAAAGAAAAATCTGGAAACAATCTGTTCATTAATAAGTCCATCGTTTTAATTAGTTGACTTCTTAGTTCTTCAGTATCCCCATCTGTAGAACAAAGATACTCAGAATACTTATCGGCCGATGATGAGGACCAAACTAGTTAATGTGCAGACAGCGTTTAGAACAAGGCTGGCACAGAGTAAGTTCTCAATACTCTTTGCTATTATATATTATTACAACTCGATATTAGAAATGAACATAAAAAAAGACTAAAGTTGATCTATATGTACTGAAATGTTCGTATTTATGGTTAAGGAAAAAACCCAATAAATGGCAGAATACGTTGAATATGGTTGATCACATTTGTGCTTTTCAAGCAAGGCTGTGCCTGTGACTTGTATTTGCTATGTAGGTTTATTTGTATATAGAGCATGTCAGGAAGGATACACAAAAATTGCTGGTTATAAAGGAATTTCTGTCGAGTCTAGAGAGTTAATGTTAAAACACAGCAATCTGTCTACATTCTTTCAAAAGACATCTGTCGACTGCCAACAATTCTAATTTATGGTTTATGGCACATATAGAAATGGAGCAATTTGAGTCACAACTGTCTAATATGGCTTTGTTTGAAACTAGTGGGTACAATTAATCTATGATTTGAACTAGTGACAAAAAGCACTCATAATATATGTTTGAAGAAAAAAGCCATATGGCTCTGCTGGCCGAAAACCTTTTTTAATTTTTTTGGAGACAGAGTCTCGCTCTGTCGCCCAGGCTGGAGTGCAGTAGCACAGTCTCGGCTCACGGCAATCTCCGCCTCCTGGGTTTAAGTAATTCTTGTGCTTCAGCCTCTCGAGTAGCTGGGACTACAGGCATGTGTCACCATGCCCAGCTAACTTTTTATTTTTTGTATTTTAGTAGAGACAGGATTTCACCATGTTGCCCAGGCTGGTCTCCTACACCTGAGCTCAGGCAATCTGCTCACCTCTTTCTCCCAAAGTGTTGGGATTACAGGCGTGAGCCACCGTACCCGATTGGAAAACCATTAATTGTGAAAATGATTGCTATCAGTAAAGCTGTGTAAAGTGTCGCTTTTTGGAATAAAAAGCTATGAAACCTCCAGGCTTCATTTTAAATTATCTTCGGAGTCAAATACTAGAAACAAATTAATGGCAGAAATTCAGGGAAATATTTTGGCGTAAGATTCTATAGGATTAATTAAAAGTTGATATCAGGAAGTTATTGCTTAAATGTCGTCTTTTATGCAAACAACATAATTGCAAAAATGAGCAGAGCCTTATGTTTTTCTCTGCACATACTGTCATTCAGGTTCATACTTGTCGAGCATTCATCTATGCTTACTAAATATTTTTTAATTGTGTAAAATCTGGGTTATTTTACAGATCTGTTTCTGGGTCTATCTGAGTGGTTATTATGTCACCATAGATCTTTCTCTCCCTGACCAAATTCTGCTACTTTTCTGAAATGTCTTTTAAATGTTGTTCATTGCAAGGTTATTATCTTTAATGAAAAAATGCCTGCTGAGCGGACTACAAACCATTTGGTTCCCTCCTGTCAGGGGAGGAAAAGAATAACATTGAACAAGGCTGAAGGTTTTTATTATCACATCGTAAATGAGCAAATGGCATCTGTCAATACAAAGTGACTCAGAGGTGCATGGAAAAAGAAGCTGTACGGGGAGGCTGTCAAGTGACAACACGGATTTTTATTAACCTCCTGGTCCAGCATCTCTTTTCCTATTTTATTTTGCCTCATTCACTTTGCAACATAATAATGCTATAAAAACACTCAAACAGGAAGCTGATAACCATTAAAAACTGCAGGACCGCCTTGTTACTGAGCAACAGCAAAGAGTTTGGATCATAGACTATCTTTAGGGTTTTAGACGTAAGTGTGCCAACATGGGTTATTTTCACATGCAGCCCCTGCCTGCTTTGGGTCTTTTTGAGAAGATACTTCTTTCCAAGAATAACACAGCCTGTTTGCCTAAGTGTTAATTCTCACAAAGTTTTCATATTTGGGTCATAAACATCCTTCACGACACTGGTAAAATGGCCAAGGTGTTTATGGGCTGCAAGAAATGTTTATGCCAATGCATAAAAGCAGAAATGGAACCGTTCACATCAGACCTGAAATGAGCTTTTCTGGAGTGGGGGAAGGGGAGCCAGAAGCCCACCCCCCACTCCCAAAGACCCCCCCAATGATTTCGCTGGAAGTTGTTAAGGTGGATGTGTCATAAAAATGTTTTGTAAATGTTAACAGCGATTCAAGCTTAAGCAGGTGTGGGGGCAGTGAACCCCGGGAGGACAATGGGAAGAGGGACCGGAAGTCCTGCCCACTCTCGGGGAAGCAAGTGCTTTCCCTTATGCCCAGGGCAGCGCATGGAGGAGGTCTGGGCACAGAGTGCCAGAAAATGCCAAGGCTCAAGTTCTGAAATTCTGACAGTTGGGGTCCACCATGTTGTTCGATGAAATTTAAAGGCTGGGTATGAATTGGGTGATGACTTCCATGAGAAGTCAATAGCTACAGTGCAGATGTTTTAGTGTCCTAAAGACAGTGACAATATGGTAGATCTAAATATGTTTTGACACAGAAAGATTTCTACAATTTTTTTTTTTTTTTTAATAGAGATGGGGGTTTGCTCTGTTGACCAGGTGGTCTTGAACTCCTGGCCTCAAGCAACCCTCCTCCCTTGGCCTCCCAAAGTGCTGAGATTACAGGCATGAGCCACCATACCTGGCCTCTTCCACAATTTTTTTTTTTTTTTAGACAGAGTCTCGCTCTGTTGCCCAGGCTGGAGTACAGAGGTGCTATCTCGGCTGACTGCAAGCTCCACCTCCCGGGTTCACACCATTGTCCTGCCTCAGCCTCCCGAGTGACTGGGACTACAGGCACCTGACACCACGCCAGGCTTTTTTTTTTTTTTTTTTTTTGTATTTTTAGTGGAGATGGAGTTTTTTTGTTTTTTGTTTTTTGTTTTTTTGAGACGGAGTCTCGCTCTGTCGCCCAGGCTGGGGTGCAGTGGCGCAATCTCGGCTCACTGCAAGCTCCGCCTCCCGGGTTCACGCCATTCTTCTGCCTCAGCCTCTCCGAGTAGCTGGGACTACAGGCCCCCGCCACCACGCCCGGCTAATTTTTTTTGTATTTTTAGTGGAGACGGGGTTTCACCGTGGTCTCGATCTCCTGACCTCGTGATCCGCCCGCCTTGGCCTCCCAAAGTTCTGGGATTACAGGCGTGAGCCACCGCACCTGGCCCACAATTTTTTTTTTAAAGCAAATTTTAGCCAGGCACGGTAGCTATATTCCTCAGCTACTCAGGAGGCTGAGATGGGAGGACTGCTTGAGCCCAGAAGTTGGAAGCCAGTGTGGGCAACATAGCAAGATCCCATCTCAAAAAATAAAAAATTTCCAGCTTAGAAGACCATTTAATGTTGTTTTAAAAAATAGCATCTACACAGAGAAAATAACCTGGGGAAAACAGCCTGAACATCACAGTGGGTTTGAATGTTCTCTACTTTATATTTCTGTGTTAATTGTTTTTTTTTAAAGGTTATGTAGAGATAAAATGTCATAGATCTATGTGTGAGGACATTAAAAAACAAAAGTGAGGGCCAGGCACGGTGGCTCACGCCTGTAATCCCAGCACTTTGGGAGGCCGAGGAGGGCGGATCATGAGGTCAGGAGTTCGAGACCAGCCTGGCCAGCATGGGGAAGCCCCGTCTCTACTAAAAATACAAACAATTAGCCAGGCATGGTGGTGTGCATCTGTAGTCCCAGCTACTCAGGAGGCTGAGGCAGGAGAATTGCTTGAATCCGGCAGGTGGAGGTTGCAGTGAGCTGAGATCGTTCCATTGCACTCCAGCCTGAGTGACACAGCAAGACTCGTCTCAAAAAAAAAAAAAAAAAAAAAAATGACTGCATCCGATTATGGCCTGTAGCCTTGTTGACTGTATTGTGTCATTGTCTGTTGCCTGGTTTTGATAATGTCACCGTGGAGAGCAGCTGGGTGATGAGTAAATAGGACTTACTGTACTATTTTTACATTTCTGTGATCTAAAGATTACTTCAAAATAAAAAGTTCCAATAGGGCATCTGTTAGTTTGTCAGTGAAATAATAAAGAAAAACAAAGTAAATTGAGTCATAAAATAGGTGCCCACAACATATTGTTGAAATTTAAAGATGCAGATGGCAGAGCAGAATGTATATACAAAACATACCCAGCAAAATAGTGCACAAATATGCTCAGAGAAGCGTATGGTTGGAGGTTACCAAATCTAATAGTGGTGATCAGTAGATGGAAGTGTCCACTTTTTGGGGTACCTTTTTTTTTTTCTTGAGACAAGGTATGGCTCTGTCGCCTAGGCTGGAGTGCAGTGGCAAAATCATGCCTCACTGAAACCTCTGCTTCCTGGGCTCAAGCAATCCTCCTGCCTCAGCCTCCTGAGCAGCTGGGAATACAGGAGCCCGCCACCATGCCCAGCTAATTTTTGTATTTTTAGTAGAGACAGGGTTTCACCATGTTGGTCAGGCTGGTCTTGAACTCCTGACCTCAAGTGATCCGCCTGCCTTGGTCTCCCAAAGTACTGGGATTACAGGAGTGAGCCACTGGGCCTGACCATCCATTTTTTTTTTTTTAATTTTTTAAATTGTTTTGAGATAGGGTCTCACTCCACTGCCTAGGCTGAAGTGCAGCAGTGGTACTTAAATTTTTTTTTTTTTTTTTTTTTTTTTTTTTATACAGAGTCTTGCTCTGTCACCCAGGCTGGAGTGCAATGGCGCCATCTCGGCTCACTACAACCTCCGCCTCCTGGGTTCAAGTGATTCTTCTGCCTCAGCCTCCAGAGTAGCTGGGATTATGGGTGCCTGCCACCACGCCCAGCTAATTTTTGTATTTTTAGTAGAGTTGGGGTTTCACCGTGTTGGCCAGGCTGGTCTCGATCTCCTGACCTTGTGATCTGCCTACCTCAGCCTCCCAAAGTGCTAGAATTACAAGTGTGAGCCACTGCGCCCTGCAATTTTTTTTTTTAAAGAAATTATGACTATACAAACGCATAGTCAGCTTTTTTAAAAAATTAAGTACATGTATAAATACGTGTGTATGTGTATAGTCAAACCTCAGAATAGCACAAAGTGTTTGCAATAACAAACACTGTTAAACCCACCAGCTAGTTTCTTTTTAATAAAGGGAAAAGTCATCATTAATAAACTGGAAATCTCTTTGGCAGCTCTTCCAAATTCTACTTTCCCTCTTCCCTCTTCAGAGACAACCATTATCAAGACGGTATGTGCACCTTTCAATCTGTTCGTTATATTTTATTATGCATATAAGAATTCGGGCTGGGTGCAGTGGATCATGCCTGAAATCCCAGCACTTTGGGAGGCTGAGGCCGGCGGTTCACAAGGTCAGGAGATCGAGAACATCCTGGCTAACACAGTGAAACCCCGTCTCTACTAAAAATACAAAAAAATTAGCCGGGTGTGGTGGCGGGCACCTGTAGGCCCAGCTACTCGGGAGGCTGAGGCAGGAGAATGGCGTGAGCCCAGGAAGTGGAGGCTGCAGTGAGCCGAGATTGCACCACTGCACTCCAGCCTGGGCGACAGAGCGAGACTCTGTCTCAATAACAACAACAACAACAAAAAAAGAATTCAAATTAATTCATACTATTTTTTTAATTGTATGATTGGTATTTTACATATCATTCTTCAACTTGCTTTCCAAAGTTGCCATTATATTTTTGGGATCTATTCATGTTGATTCATATATCTCCTGTTCAGAGCTGTTTTTCTGTAAAGGGCCAGAGTAAATATTTTGGGCTTTGTGAGCCATATGGTCCCTGTTCACTCTGCCACACCCTAATGCTATAGCTGAAAGGTAGTCATAGCAATAGGTAAATGAATGATGTGGCTGTGTTCCAGTAAAATTGAACACTAAAATTTGATTTTCATATAATTTCACATGTTATGAATATTCTTCTTTGGTCCTTTTAAAATTATTCAAAAATGTAAAAGTCATTCTTAGCCCATGAGCTGTACAAAATCAGGCAATGGGTCACTTTTGGCTGTTTGCTGACCCCTCCCTGCTCTAGTGCATTAACTTTAATAGCTGTAGAGGGTTCCACTATGTCTATACCCATTTCACGTATCCATTCCCCTACAGAGAGATATTTAGGTTGTTTCCTTTTTTATTGCTGTTGCGAAATGGAGCCCTTAAGCAAGTCTTCGTACATCATGTGTCCTATTTAACAGAAACAATAAATGCATTTCATGAATGAGTGAAAAGGCAATATTTTATCAATACCATCTGTGTCCTTTTGAAAAATAGATGCTTGCCAAAGATGCCTATGGAAGAATTGGCACAAGAATTAATGCTTTTAAAAAGCTCCAGATGAATTAAATTATTGCCCACAGTACTTACATTTTCTTCCTCTCTAGCAAGTGTTTAGGGGCTCAATTTAATGAGATTTGGGTGCGGTAGGAGTGCTGGCTCCGAGCCGGGGCTAGCAGTAGATGGCGGTTGATCGTAGTGCTAAGTGCTTTAAATCCAAGTCTCACCACAGCCCTGTAGAATCAGGGCTGTTTTTAGCCCCATTTTTCAGATGAGCAAGATCGACAGGCAGGAGTAGAAGTCTCAGTGGCTAAGTATGGCAGGAAAGAGAAACAGGATAGAGAAGTTTACAACGCCAGGTAGAGCAACAGGCTCTCATGAAATTATACGGACTGTGGTCGGTTGAATAATGGCCCCCAAAGATATCCGTGCCCTAGTTGCCGAAACCTGTGAATATTTTACACAGCCCAAGGGACTTTGCAGATAGGATTAAATTAAAGCTTTTTATTTTTTTGAGACGGAGTCTCGCTCTGTTGCCTAGGCTGGAGTGCAGTGGCCTCATTTCGGCTCACTGCAACCTCCGCCTCCCGTGTTGAAGCGATTCTCCTGCCTCAGCCTCTCCTGCCTCAGCCTCTCGAGTAGCTGGGATTACAAGTGTGCGCCACCACCATGCCTGGCTAATTTTTGTATTTTTAGTAGAGACGGGGTTTTATCATATTGGCCAGGCTGGTCTGGAACTCGTGACCTCAAGTGATCTACCCACCTCAGTCTCCCAAAGTGCTGGGATTACAGTTGTGAGCCACCGCACCCTGCCAAATTAAGGCTCTTAAAATGGAAAGATCATCCTGGATTATATGGGTGGACCCAAGGTAATCAAAGGTACTTACTTATAAGAGGGATACAGGTAGGTCAGAGGAGGAGAGAGGGGATGCACCAACAGAAGGAGCGGTCGGGTGATGTGAGAAGGGTTTCAGGAGCAAGGGATGCAGCCGGAAACCCAGGAGAGGGAAAGGAAATAAACTTTCCATTCCAGACTCCCCAAGGAACCAGCCCTGCCAACACCTTGACATGCATCCCGTGAGACTAATTTAGGACTTCTGTCCTCCAGAACTGTAAGAATAAATTTGTGGGCCGGGCGCCGTGGCTCATGCCTGTAGTCTCAGCACTTTGGGAGGCCGAGGCGGGCGGATCATGAGGTCAGGAGATCGAGACCATCCTCACTAACACGGTGAAACCCCGTCTCTACTAAAAATACAAAAAAAAAATTAGCCAGGCGTGTTGTTGGGCGCCTGTAGTCCCAGCTACTCTGGAGGCTGAAGCAGGAGAATGGCGTGAACCCGGGAGGTGGCGGAGCTTGCAGTGAGCTGAGATCGCGCCACTGCACTCCAGCCTGGGCGACAGAGCGAGACTCCGTCTCAAAAAAAAAGAAGAAAAGAATAAGTTTGTGTTGTTAGCCCCTCGTTTTTTTTTTTGTTTTTTTTTTGTTTTTTTTTTTTGAGACAGAGTCTCGCTCTGTCACCCAGGCTGGAGTGCAGTGGTGCGATCTCGGCTCACTGCAAGCTCCGCCACCTCCCGGGTTCACGTCATTCTCCTGCCTCAGCCTCCCGAGTAGCTGGGACTACAGGCGCCCGCCACCACGCCTGGCTACTTTTTTTGTATTTTTAGTACAGACGGTGTTTCATCGTGTTCGCCAGGATGGTCTCGATCTCTTGACCTCGTGATCCGCCCGCCTCGGCCTCCCAAAGTGCTGGGATTACAGGAGTGAGCCACCGCGTCTGGCCAGCCCCTCAGTTTTAAGTTTGTGGTAACGTTACAGCAGCAAGAGGGAACTAACGCAGGGCCTGTGAGTGAGCTAGGGAGAAAAGTGAAAGGGGACTTTAATAAACAGTGCTACTGGGCTGGGAGTGGTAGCTCACACCTGTAATTCCAGCACTTTGGGAGGTCAAGGCAGGAGGCTTGCTTGGGCCCAGCAGTTCAAGACCAGCCTGGGCAACATAGTGGGCGGGACCCCCGTCGCTGCAAAAACTTATTTAAAAATTTAGCTGGGTGTGGTGGCATGTACATATAGTCCCAGTTACTTGGGAGGCTGAGGTGGGAGGATTGTTTGATTGCAGGAGTTCAAGGCTGCAGTGAGCTATGATTGTACCACTGCACTCCAGACTGGGTGACAGTACAAGATCTCATCTATAA
Source organism: Symphalangus syndactylus (assembly GCF_028878055.3). Classification (NCBI taxonomy): domain Eukaryota; kingdom Metazoa; phylum Chordata; class Mammalia; order Primates; family Hylobatidae; genus Symphalangus; species Symphalangus syndactylus. Next base: position 20,604,905 of record NC_072446.2, on the reverse strand, counting down.
AAATAAAACAATAAAAATAGTGCTAATCACTTTAAATGGATTCCTCTTAATTTTTTTTAGATAGAGGAAAAAATCAGAATTCCTTGTGTTGCTTGATTGCGCTTCTTTAAATAAGTCTCCTTGCATTGCCTGGGCTGCATAGAGCCACTGTTTTGTTTTCGGATTTTGCAATTGTTCATGTACTGTGACTGTGAGAACAAAGTTGCTGAATCCACTCACAGAATGGGAAACTATGACACAGGCAGATCCATGCTTCCCTAAGGAACCAGAGTCTGAAGCTGTGTTCATTCACATCATGAGATCTCACCCTTGGATGGGCACGGTGGCTCATGCCTATAATCTCAGCACTTTGGGAGGCTGAGGCAGGTGGATCACCTGAGGTCAGGAGTTTGAGACCAGCTTGGCCAACTTGGCAAGACCTTGTCTCTACGGAAAATACAAAGATTAGCTGGGTGTGGTGGCATGTGCCTGTAGTCTAGCTACTCAGGAGGCTGAAGCAGGAGGATCTCTTAAACCTGGGAGTCAGCGGTTACAGTGAGTTGAGAGCTCACCACTGTACTCCAGCCTGGGCAACAGCCTAGGCAAAAAAAAAAGGAAAACAGAAATCTCACCATCACTGTTATGTTAATGAATATAGAGTCCAACTTACAGTCTGTAGCGAGACAAGAACAAAAATTGGGAAATTGTGTAGGTAGAATATGGCTAAAGTAAAATATAAATGGAACATAAATATAAATATGTATAGTTACTTCTTTTTAAAAAATAATTTTACACAATTCTTCTAGACAAATTTTAAAATACAGATTTTAAAAAAGAAAAATAAATGTTCTTGTTACAATATGGAACAGATAACTACTGTTGGCCTAAATACACAAGTATTTTCACAAAAAAATGATCATACCGCATAAACCATCTTGTGACTACTTGGTGTTCTAAATCACCATGTACATCTTCCCATGCCAATAAGCAAGTTTTCTTTCTTTTTTGTTTGAGATGGAGTCTCACTATGTCGCCCAGGCTAGAGCGCAGTGGCACCATCTCAGCTCACTGCAACATCCGCCTCCAGGTTCAAGCGATTCTCCTGCCTCAGCCTCCCAAGTAGTGGGGATTACAGGCATGTGCCACCACGCCCAGCTAATATTTTTTAACTTATTTTTTTATTTTTTAGTAGAGACCAGGTTTCACGGTGTTAGCCAGGATGGTCTTGATTTCCTGACCTCGTGATCTGCCCACCTCGGCCTCCCAAAGTGCTGGGATTAGAGGCATGAGCCAATGCACCTGGCTAAGCAAGTTTTCTTTTTTTTTTTTTTTTTTTTTTTTGAGACAGAGTCTCGCTCTGTCGTCCAGGCTGGAGTGCAGTGGTGCGATCTCCGCTCACTGCAAGCTCCGCCTCCCTGGTTCACATTATTCTCCTGACTCAGCCTCCTGAATAGCTGGGATTACAGGCGCCCGCCACTATGCCCGGTTAATTTTTTGTATTTTTAGTAGAGACGGGGTTTCACCGTGTTAGCCAGGATGGTCTCGATCTCCTGACCTCGTGATCCGCCCACCTCAGCCTCCCAAAGTGCTAGGATTACAGGCATGAGCCACCGCGCCCGGCAGCAAGTTTTCTTAAAAGTATTTCCCAGAGTGGTTTCCAAAGAATGTTAACAGGTATTACAATAAGTTCTAGGATGAGATTATCTTGAAGATCCTAGGGTAGTGGCAGTTGGGGAACATCGCTGCAAGATTTCTCAGATACTTTGATAATGAGAGACAAACAGACGGATCTGAGAGGGGAGGAATAATAGAAGGGTTCAAGTGATCTGGCCACTGAAACCCTCTCCCATTTTCTTTTTATCTTATTTTTTATTTTTGAGACAGGGTCTTGCTCTGCTGCCCAAGCTGGAGCACAGTGGCATGATCACAGCTCACTGCAGCCTCAGCCTCCTGGACTCAGGCAATCCTCCCACTTCAACCCCCCTAGTGGCTGGGACTACAGGGGTGCACCACCTTGCCCTAATTTTTTTTTTTTTTTTTTTGAGACGGAGTTTTGCTCGTCACCCAGGCTGGAGTGCAATAGCACGAACTTGTCTCACTGCAACCTCTGCTTCCTGCGTTCAAGCGATTCTCCTGCCTCACCTCCTGAGTAGCTGGGATTACAGGCGCCCTCCACCGTGCCTGGCTAATTTTTGTAGTTTTAGTAGAAATGGGGTTTCACCACGTTGGTCAGGCTGGTCTCCAACTCCTGACCTCAGGTGATCCACCTGCCTCAGCCTCCCAAAGTTCTGGGATTACAGGCGTGAGCCACCCCGCCCGGCCCTGGCTAATTTTTGTATTTTGTTTAGAGACAATGTTTTGCCATGTAGCCCAGACTGGTCTCAAACACTTGGGCTCAAGCTATCTGCCCACCTTGGCCTCCCAAAGTGCTGGGATTACAGGCGTGAGCCACTGTATCTGGCCTTCATTTTTAATTGAGGAGAAATTTACAAAACATAAAATTAACTATTTTAAAGTGAACAATTCAGTGGTATTTAGTACGTTCACAATGGTATGCAACCAACACCTCTGTTTAGTTCCAAAATATTTTCATCACTCCACAATAACCCTTATCCTGGGATCATGAATGCCTCACTCTTCCTGGTGTTTGTTGAATGAATACATAGAAGCATGGTTTAAGGCTATAGTAACAATTCCTTCAACTGTAATCTGTAGGACTATGTATCTAGAAGAACAGGAAAGCCCAAGATATAAATCCACACTCCGCGATAACCCGACGGTCCTCTCTCAAACCCCAGAAAAGGGAAAAAAAATCTGCTACAATTTGGTTTGTTACTACCATATCCCAAACAAACACTATATTTATTCAATGTATGTAAGCTTAAGAAGAGGCTATTTTTTCCCAAAGCATTTTGGCAGGTTATAAAGATTTGAACATTTAACTTACTAATCATCTCCATCTCCTAAATGGCTAGAAAGGTTATCTTATCTTGTATCTTTGTTTGGAACCTTAAGAAAAAAAAGTGAACTCTTTTGGCTGGGCATAGTGGCTCATGCCTGTAATCCCAGCACTTTGCGAGGCTGAGGCAGGTGGATCACTTGAGGTCAGGGGTTCGAGACCAGCCTGGCCAACATGGCAAAACCCCATCTCTACTAAAAACACAAAAATTAGTCAGGCGTGGTGACGGGTGCCTGTAATCCCAGCTACTTGGGAGGCTGAGGTAAGAGAATCGTTTGAACCCAGGAAGCAGAGGTTGCAGTGAGCCGAAATTGTGTCACTGCACTCCAGCCTAGATGACAAGAGCGAAACTCCATCTCAAAAAAACCAAAAAACAAAAAGAAACCCTCTTTCTTCCCTAGCAGGAAGTCAAAAGATTAAATTCTATAATTGATGCTCAACAGCCAGGAGTATAAATGTACTATTTAGATTTCAAGAGTAAGAGTGGAAAAAAATACAACCAGCAAGAGTTAAAAGTCGTTTCCTGAGAGTAGTAGGCTTGGGGGTGGGCCAGGGCAGTCTTAGTTTTCATTATTACCCCTTCTGCAGTTGATTAATTTTTAACCACCAGCAAGGAATTCTTTCATTTAAAATTGTTCTTAAAAGAAATACAGGCCAGGCGCGGTGGCTTACGCCTGTAATCCCAGCACTTTGGGAGGCCAGGGTAGGCAGATCACGAGGTCAAGAGTTCAAGACCAGCCTGGCCAGCCAGCACGGTGAAACCCTGTCTCTACTAAAAAAATACAAAAAGTTAGTCGGGCGTGGTGGCACGCACCTGTAATCCCAGCTACTCGGGAGGCTGAGGCAGGAGAATTGCTTGAACCCGGGAGACAGGGGAGGTTACAGTGGGCTGAGATCGTGCCACTGCACTCCAGCCTGGCAACAGAACAAGACTCCGTCTCCAAAAACAAAACAAAACCCAACCAAACAGAAAAAAAACCTTAAGGCAAAGTACTACAAAATGAAAATAATACATATTTGGGGACCTTTAAAAAAAAAAATCCTGGTGGTTTGGCCACACCCTGGACCAATAAAGTCTGAATCTCTGGGGATGGGATGCAGCCATTAGTATAATTTTTTAAAGTTCTCCAGATGACTCTAAAGTCATCTGGTTGAAAAGCAGCACTTTAGAGACCCTGGAAGGTTTCTTTCAGCGTTAACTTTCTGTAATCTGTAGAGTAATTTCCTGTCTCTGCAAAAATAGCTCCAAGGCATTTGGGGTGGTTTCTAACCTATTTTCTAAATAATTAATCTTTAAAGTAATGATTTAAAAAATACAATATTACATTAGAATGCGGGAAATATCATTTGTCAAAAGGAGACCAACAGCTTTCTCTGTGCATCCATGTGAAGGTATCACATATTTGGGTTGTAGGTGACCACTGGTAGCCTGTATTTTTTTTGAGACAGAGTCTCATTCTGTTGCCAAGGCTGCAGTGTGGTGGTGCGATCTCAGCTCACTGCAGCATCGACCTCTCGGGCTCAAGAGATCCTCCCACCTCAGTCCCCCCCTCTGTAAGGAGTAGCTTTTTATTTGTATTTTTTGTAGAGACAGGGTTTCATCATGTTGCCCAGGGTGGGTAGCCTGTATTTTTATAATTTTATTTAACCTATTGAGTTTAATTAAATTCCCTTTCACCCTACTTCACACTCTGTGACTTCAGAGAGGGTACGGTCAGTTCAGCTTTACAGAGGAGAAGAGAACATTCTGAATGTTTCAATATCTTGGGGAAGCTGGAATGTTAGGATATTTTAGCTGCAAATAACACAAACCCAACTCAGCAGGGCTTGAACAATGTCATTGATTAACCGTCTCTCAAGGAGTTTGGCGTTAGGATATCTCCAGGGTGGTGATTTACTAGTTAATTTGGGAGCCAAGTTTTTTTTTTTTTTTTTTGAGACAGAGTCTGGTTCTGTCACCCAGGCTGGAGTGCAGTGGCATGATCTCTGCTCACTGCAACCTCTGCCTCTTGGGTTCAAGCGATTCTCACGCCTCAGCCTCCCTAGTAGCTGGAATTACAGGTGCCCACCACCATGCCTGGCTAATTTTTGTATTTTTAGTAGAGATAGGGTTTCACCGTGTTGCCCAGGCTGGTCTTGAACTCCTGACCTCAAGTGATCGGCCCGCCTTGGCCTCCCAAAGTGCTGGGATTACAAGTGTGAGCCACTGTGCCCCACGGAGGAGCCAGGATTTTTCCTTCCTTTCATTCTCCTATGCTCAGCTTGTTTTCTCAGGCTGCCTCTCATCATGGCCCCAAGACGGTTACAGAATTGTAGAAGTCACAGGGAGATGGCAATGTCCAGAGGCAAAAAGAAAAGTCCCAGCCTTCTGTCCCTTTTTAAGGGTGAAGAAAACCTTCCCTGAAGCCCTCTCAGCCACTCTCCCTCATATCTTGTTGGTCAAAGTTGCATCACATACCTATTCCTAACTCACAACGTGGCAAGAAATTGAGATTGCCCTGGTGGGCTCACATTCAAGGGAACATGGTGTGTGTGTGTGTGTGTGTGTACATACATGTTCACATATCTAACATTAATATAAAAGACATTTTATTCCAGTGTATTCTGATTTGGTTAGTAGCTCCTGTTTCCTTTGGCAATCTTACATTAGTGAGCTAAACATCAAAGTGTACACATACATATACTTCTGTGTGGCCATATTACTTTATAAGATAACAATTTAAAAATTATATATAATGAAGCCAATTATATTTGGGCATTTAGCACGTGATAAAAATTGCCTTTTAAAATGAGTAGGGCGTGGCCAGGCACAGTGGCTCACGCCTGTAATCCCAGCACTTTGGGAGGCCGAGGCGGGTGGATCACTTGAGGTCAGGAGTTCAAGACCAGCCAGACCAATATAGTGAAACCCCATCTCTACTAAAAATACAAAAATTAGCCAGGTGTGCCGGCAGGCACCTGTAATCCCAGCTACTCAGGAGGCTGAGGCAGCAGAATCGCTTGAACCTGGGAGGCAGAGTTTGCAGTGAGGTGAGATCGCGCCATTGCCCTCCAGCCTGGGCGACAAAGCTAGACTCTGTCGCAAAAACAAACAAAGTGTGTAAGGGGGAAAGATGAATTATACCATAAATGGTATTGGGATAACTTAGTGGCTGTCTAGAAAAACTATAAACTTAGAGCTACATTTCAAAGCATACCCAAGGATGAATTTCAAAAGGAGACAAAATTTCATTGCAAACAAACAAATTATAAAAGCACTAGAAGAAGCTATCAGAATGTTAAAATAATCTTGAAGAAGGGGAGATTGTTGTTACTAAGACACATAAATCAGAAGCTATAAAATTAAAACACTTGCATGTCAAAAACTATAATAAGTAAAGTCAAAAGACAAGACACTTGGAAAAAAATAATTGCAACTTATATTCCTAAGTATTAATTTCCCTATATATAGTTTCTAAAAATCAATCAGAAAAAGGCCAGCAGTCTGCCAGAAAAACTGAAACAAGGATATATACGATAGTTCACAGAAAAGGGAATACCAGTGGCTTTTAAACATGTGGGAAGTGATTAACCTTCCTTATAATAAGAGATATGCGAAATAGACTATAGGGAGATACTGGTTTTGTTTACCTACTAAATGACAAATAATCAAAAACTTTGATAACATATTGTGTGGGCAAGGATGTGGTAAAACGGCCATTTTCATATCTATCAAAATTACAAACACATGTATATCCTTTAAACCAGTAACTGTATTTCCAAGAATTTATTGTGTAGACAGACTTATACATGTGCAAATATCTAATGTCTTATATGAAAAGTGTTCATCAATGCAGCATTATTTATAGTACCAAAAGATAAAACAACTGTCTGGGTGCGGTGGCGCATGCCTGTAATCCCAGCATTTTGGGAGGCCTAGGTGAGTGGATCACCTGAGGTCAGGAGTTCGAGACCAGCCTGGCCAACAAGGCAAAACACCATTTCTACTAAAAAGACAAAAATCAGCCAGGCATGGTGGTGGGCGCCTGTAATTCCAGCTACTCGGGAGACTGAGGCAAGAGAATCACTTGAACCCAGGAGGCGGAGGTTGCAGTGAGCCAAGATCACATCACTGCACTCCAGCCTGGGCGATAGAATGAATCTCCTTGGAAAAAAAAAAATCAAAGCTACAAAAATAAGCTTACTTTATGCTGTGTTTTTAACCAAATGCAAGTCATAATGACAGCCTCTGCATTAGTTCTGAGGATGTCCTTAAGAATGAATAAATATTATTTGTTCTTTTGTTTTGGGAGTTCTCTAATTTTCCCGAGAAAAATTGTAGCTCAGCATGTTAAGATAGTCTTGACTTTATATTCAACTTCGTGCTGGATCATAAAGTCAGTTTTTTGCTGTTGTTGTTTTGTTTTTGAGATAGAGTCTTGCTCTGTCACCGAGGCTGGAGTTGGATTGGTGCGATCTCGGCTCACTGCAACCTCTGCCTCTCGAGTTCAAGCCCTTCTCCTACCTCAGCCTCCTGAGTAGCCTGGCTAATTTCTGTATTTTTAGTAGAAACGGGGTTTCGCCATGTTGGCCAGGCTGGCCTTGAACTCCTGACCTCAGGTGATCCGCCCGCCTCGGCCTCGCAAAGTGCTGGGATTACAGGTGTGAGCCACCGTGCCTGGCCACATATGTTTTATTTTGAGGGGACAGAAGCAACTAAAATTTCAACAAAACCAATTCTTTGTGTTGCTCACTCACTTCTTTCTATTGATCTAATAAACATCACACAGCACAGTGATGGCTGAAGACCAGTGGAAAAGAGAGAATGTGAAAACTTAACAGGACTTCTTACTTGCACAATTTTTATGCTTGCAAAGATGTGACATGAAATTCTATTTGTTGCTGTCAAATATTGACATCTATCTGTGGACACAAAATAATCTTTTTTTTCCTCCCCCACTGTCTATATTTCCCTACCCAACCTTGCATTAAGAAAGCAATTGACAAACTAATGTATGGAAAGCGAATCTTTTGTGCTGTCTGTAATGACCAAATTTTCCTTTGGGCTCACCAAAGCCGTTCAAACAAGAGCTCCATTGTCCCTTTCAGAAGAGAATAATAGAAAACTTAAATGAAACCTGGAGGTCATTTGACCTCTTAGGAAACGTGGAGGTAGACACCACAGCTCAAAACCCCGGAGCCTGTTAACATGTGACATATTGTACACACTCATATTTTTAGAGGAAAAGATGAGGATTTCTGCTGCCCTGGGAGGTTGTGGAATAGTGCTTCCCTCATTTCAGGATTCTGAGCCTGTTCCACATCAGAGAACCCATCAGATATATTTTATCCAAAACAAAGATAAAAGGTGAGTAAAAATAATGATGATAATTATAACAGTAAGCATAATAGCAGCCACCAGGTATTAAATGCTTAATATTTCATTCCCACTATGACCCTATGAGGTGGACAAGATGATTGTGTCCATTCTACAGATGAATAAACTGAGGTTCAGAAAGGAAAAGCAGCTAATCCAGGAAGTCTTAAAGCTGATGTTTAGATGTAGACTATTTTGGAAGCTCCTTTCCTAAACATTGTGTTATTCTGTTTCTTATTTTTTTTTTTTTTTTTTTGACTGAGTCTCGCTCTGTCGCCCAAGCTGGAGTGCAATGGTGTGATCTCGGCTCACTGCAACCTCTGCCTCCCGGGTTTAAGCAATTCTCTTGCCTCAGCCTCCCAAGTGGCTGGGATTGCAAGCACCCACCACCCCACCTGCCTAAAATTTTTGTATTTTTAGTGAGATGGGGTTTCACCATATTGGCCAGGCTGGTCTCAAATTCCTGACCTCAGGTGATCCGCCCGCCTCAGCCTCCCAAAGTGCCGGGATTACAGGCATGAGCCACCGTGACTGGCCTCTGTTTCTTATCTCTTATAAAATCTTCTGTTGCCTTAAAAAATTAAAAAATTCAGCATGTAGATAGGTATGGTGGCTCAAGCCTGTAATATCAGCATTTTTGGGAGGCCAAAGCAGGAGGATCACTTGAGGCCGGAAGTGTGTGACAAACCTGGGAAACATAGTGAGACCCTGTCTCTACAAAAAATTAGCCAGGCGTGGTGGTGTGTGCACCTGTAGTCCCAACTACTTGGGAGGCTGAGGTGGGGAAAATGCTTGAGCCCTTGAGTTTGAAGTCATAGTAAGCTATGATTGTACCAGTACACTCAAGCCCAGCCAGAATAACCATGTATTTAATTATATAATAAATGTTACTGAAAATTGTATACTGGTACATAATTTTCACAATTTAACCAAGGAGGTGAAAGATCTGTGTACTATAAAACTATAAAACATGGATGAAAGAAATTAAAGAAGATACAAATAAATGGAATGATAGCCCATGTTCATGGATGGGAAGAATTAATATTTTATTTCTAGAAATTGATCCAGCAGAGATTCTCCACCAGCGAGAACATCGAACATCTCACACCAGTGAGAGTATTTGCTGGATCAATTCCTAGAAATAAAATAGCTGCATCAAAGTAAAATATGCACGGTAAATTTTGGCAAATATTGCCAAGTTGCTTGTTCATCAACAGTAGACTGGACAAAGAAATTATGGTACCTCCTTACTGAAGAACATTATGCAGCCATCATAAGAATGAGGAGGTATTAAAAGTAATTGCAGAAACCACAATTACTTTTGCACCAACCTAATATTAGCTGATATGAATGCCCCCGTCCTATGCAGGTGAATTAAAAAGCAAGGCACAAACTGGTGTTATGGTATTTATCATTGTCAAGGTTTTATAAATATGCATTATTGTTCAAGGAGTTGTTCTGGAAGGATAAACAAGAAGATTAACCCATTGGCTTCAGGGAGGGAAACTGAATGGCTGGTGGGTAATGTGGAAAGAAGATAGTCTACTCTTTGGCACTTCTTGAATTTTGTAGCATGTGAATGTATAACTTGTTCAACTGAAAAATTCACCCTACAGATTTACAAAATATCAGAACTATCATCTTGCCACTAGCCCAGTTATACGGATGAGAAAACTGAGGCCCAGTAGAGTCAGCTGATACAGGCCTGGCCCAGTGCTCTGCACACTCTGCATCCTGCCCCTAGACATCCTCATGCTTTCTCCTTTGAGGCTCTCAGGAGCTTGGTAGCAGACAGTGTGGCACTGAATACTGGGAAGAAATGCATCCCAAAGGCCATGGAAATCTTTTCTGGGGAGAAAGGCTAGAAAGGCTGGGACAGTTTGAATGGCACCAGTGATCACATGGTCAGGAACATCACCCAGAACACAAACAGCCACAGCACCATTTTTTTTTTTTTTTTTTTTTTTTTTGAGACAGAGTTTCACTCTTGTCACCCAGGCTGGAGTGCAGTGGTGTGATCTCGGCTCACTGCCACCTCCACCTCCTGGGTTCAAGCTATTCTCCTGCCTCAGCTTCCTGAGTAGCTGGGATTACAGGTGCATGCCATCATGCCTGGCTAATTTTTGTATTTTTAGTAGAGATGGGGTTTCACCATGTTAGTCAGGCTGGTCTCAAACACCTGACCTCGTGATCCACCTGCCTTGGCCTCCCAAAGTGCTGAGATTATAGGCATGAGCCACTGCACCCAGCCGCCACAGCACCTTTGTTGGATGACACTCATGTGCCACATTTACCTCCCTTAATCCTGAATTGAGCCCCTTGAGTCAAACTCTATGGCCACCTCCATAAGCTACAGCACCATTGACTCACACCTCGAAAGCCAACAGCCACGGTCTACCACTGTGCTCAGCCATCTTTCTCTCTTTAAAAGTCATTGATTGGGGCTGGCCGGTGGCTCATACACGCCTGTAATCCAGCACTCTGGTAGGCCTAGGTGGGTGGATCACTTGAGGTAAGGAGTTAGAGACCAGCCTGACCAACATGGTGAAACCCCGTCTCTACTAAAAATATAAAATTAGCCGGGCGTGGTGGGAGGCTGAGGCAGGAGACTCGCTTGAACCTGGGAGGTGGAGACTGCAGTGAGCCAAGATCGTGCCATTGCACTCCAGCCTGGGCAATAAGAGCAAAACTCTGTCTCAGAAAAAAAAAAAAAAAGTCATTGGTTGATCTCTTTCTGGTTTAACTGCTATTATTTAGCTGATGCCACAAGTGCTCATATTCAAGTTTTTATAGCATTTACAATGACTAGATTCTATTTTCAGATATTGATTTGCTTTATTATTATTATTATTTTTTGAGATGGAGTCTCGCTCTGTCGCCCAGGCTGGAGTGTAATGGCGCGATCTCGGCTCACTGCAACCTCCGCCTCCCAGGTTCAGCCACTCCTGCCTCAGCCTCCCAAGTAGCTGGGACTACAGATGTCCTCCACCACGCCCAGCAAAATTTTTTTTTTTATATTTTTAGTAGGGATGGGGTTTCATCGTGTTAGCCAGGATGGTCTCGATCTCCTGACCTCGTGATCCGCCTGCCTTGGCCTCCCGAAGTGCTGGGATTACAGGCTTGAGCCACCGCGCCCGGCCTTTAATATAATTTTTATGAAGACATTATTTCCACGTCATTGGGCTCTCTAGAATTAGATTGCATAAATACTGTAGTTTTATTTCAATAAAAAGTCCACTGTTATTTAAACCATGACTAAAGCTTGACATGAATAGAGACTTTAAAACAATAAACATTGCCAGACATGGTGGCACATGCCTGCAGTCTCAGCTACTCAAGAAGCTGAGACATGAGGATCTCCTGAGCCAAGGAGTTCCAGCCCAGCCTGGGCAACATAGTGAGATCCCGTCTCTTAAAAAAAAAAAAAAAAAAAAAGACCGGCCGGGCGCGGTGGCTCAAGCCTGTAATCACAGCACTTTGGGAGGCTGAGGCGGGCGGATCACGAGGTCAGGAGATCGAGACCATCCTGGCTAACACGGTGAAACCCCGTCTCTACTAAAAATACAAAAAATTAGCCAGGCATGGTGGCGGGCACCTGCAATCCCAGCTACTCGGGAGGCTGAGGCAGGAGAATAGCGTGAACCTGGCAGACGGAGCTTGCAGTGAGCCGAGATTGTGCCACTGCACTCCAGCCAGGGCGACAGAGTGAGACTCCCTCTCAAAAAAGAAAAAAAAAAAAAAAAAGAGAACCGAACACCGCATGTTCTCATTTATAGATGGGAGCTGAACAGTGAGAACGCATGGACACAGGGAGGGGAACATCACTCACTGGGGCCTGTCGGGGGTTGGCAGGGCCTGGGGAGAGCATCAGGAAAAAGAGCTAATACATGCCAGGCTTAATACCTAGGTGATGGGTGGACAGGTGCAGCAAACCGCCATGGCACACGTTTAACTACGTAACAAACCTGCATATCCTGCACATGTACCCTGGAACTTAAAATTTTTTAAAGAAAAGGAAGGCCAGGTGCGGTGGATCACTCCTATAATTCCAGCACTTTGGGAGGCCGAGGTGGGCAGATCATGAGGTCAGGAGATTGAGACCATCCTGGCCAACATGGTGAAAACCCATCTCTACTAAAAATACAAAAATTAGCTGGGCGTGGTGACACGCGCCCTGTAGTCCCAGCTACTGGGGAGGCTGAGGCAGGAAAATCCCTTCAACCCAGGAGGTGGAGGTTGCAGGGAGCTGATATCACGTCATTGCACTCCAGCCTGGTGACAGAGTGAGACTCCATCTCAAAAAAAAAAAAAAAAAGAAAAGAAAAGAAAAAGAAAATTGTAAAAGTAACTTTTTTTTTTTTTTTTTTCTGAGACAGAGTCTCACTCTGTTGCCCAGGCTGGAGTGCAGTGGCACAATCTCGGCTCACTGTAGCCTCCACCTCCTGGGTTCAAGTGATTCTCATGCCTCAGCCTCCCAAGTAGCTGTGACTACAGGTGTGTGCCCTCATGCCCGGCTAATTTTTGTATTTTTAGTAGAGATGGGGTTTCACCATGTTGGCCAGGCTGGTCTCGAACCCTGGGCTCAAGTGTTCTGTCTGCCTCAGCCCCACAAAGTGCTGGGATTACAGGCATGAGCCAAAGTACCTGGCTAGAAAATTGTAAAAGTAACTTAATATCTGCCTCATACACTTTTATTTAAAAATGCAACTCCTCAACCACAAATTGAAACAAGAACAACCCTCTGATGACTTCCCTCCCTCTCTCTTTGTACAAAGAAGACTTTCTCCTCTCTGACTCTGATCACCTTGGTCTACTTTATGGAGCTCCAACCCTGCCTTCTTTCCTTCTCAGGCCATCTGTCCTGGCTGGCCTCACTGTTGGAAATGCTCTTCTCAAGATGTTCACGTGGCTGGTTCTTTGTCATTCAGTCTCAGTTCAAATACTCCCTCCTCCAGGAAGCCTTCCCTAACTTCCTAGGTGAAAGCGGTTCCCTTCCCCTGAGTCACAATTATGGTTTCTTCAGTGTACTTATTAATGGCCAACACTGTCTCCTTTACTGTTTGCTTATGAATTTAAAGTCTGTTAGCAGCACCTGCAGCTTTTTAAAGGCTCCTTGTCTCTTTTTTTTTTTTTTTTTGAGGTGGAGTTTTGCTCTTGTTGGCCAGGCTGGAGTGCAATGATGCGATCTCAGCTCAGTGCAACCTCCACCTCTTGGGTTCAAGTGATTCTCCTGCCTCAGCCTCCTTAGTAGCTGAGACTACAGGCATGTGCCACCATGCTGATTAATTTTTGTATTTTTAGTAGAGACAGGGTTTCGCCACACTGGCCAAGCTGGTCTCAAACTCCTGACCTCAGGTGATCCACCCATCTTGGCCTCCCAAATGCTGGGATTACAGGCGTGAACCACTGCACCTGGCCCAATTGTCATTTTCGTTTTTTTGTTGAGACAGAGTTTCTGTCACCCAGGCTGGAATGCAATGGCGCGATCTCAGCTCACTGCAACCTCTGCCTCTCGGGTTCAATCGATTCTCCTGCCTCAGCCTCCCAAGTAGCTGGGGTTACAGGTGTGTGCCACCATGCCCAGCTAATTTTTTCATTTTTAGTAGAGATGGGGTTTCACCATGTTGGTCAGGCTGGTCTCGAACTCCTGACCTCAGGTGATCCATCCAATTTGGCCTGCCAAAGTGCTGAGATTACAGGCATGAGCTACTGTGCCCGGCTCTCACAATTGTCACTTTTAGTGCATGTTTTCTGGTTGTATAAAAGCTCTCCCATGCAAGAGGGCTGATGTTATAACAGTAGATTATTATACTATCCTGCACTTTCATCAGGTAAAGAAAGCTTTTTATGTTTCACTGAGAATAGTCAACCCCTTCACAATGTAGAACCCGAAGATTGGATCTTCTGAGAACATCAGAGAAAGACTGTCCTTGCCATCCACACTGCAAGAAAACTTCGGGATCTTGAACCTTGCGTTCATAATCTCACAAATGAAAAGGGTCCCTCCACACTCTTGGAACTGTACACTGATTGGAACCTTTAAGGTAAAGCTAACCAAGGAAGTTTCTCCCCAGAAGAGGATGGCATCCTTGATGTGAACAGCTTTTCCTAAGATCATGGATCAAGACTTCTACCATCATGAGACTTTTATGAATATTTTTTCCTTGTTTATGTCTCTGTTTTTTGTTTTGTTTTGTTTTTTTAGGCAGAGTCTCGCTCTGTTGCCCAGGCTAGAGTGCAATGGCGCAATCTTGGCTCACTGCAATCTCCACCTCCCTGGTTCAAGTGATTCTCCTGCCTCAGCCTCCCTAGTAGCTGGGACTACAGGCACATGCCATCATGCCCAGCTAATTTTTTTGTATTTTTAGTAGAGACGGGGTTTCACTATGTTGGCCAGGCTGGTCTCGAACTCCTGACCTCAGGATATCCATCTGCCTCAGTCTCCCAAAGTGCTGGGATTACAGGTGTGAGCCATCTCACCAGCCCTAGTTTTAGACTTTTGAACCATATGGATATACACCCATGAAAAGTTAAATAATAGGGATGTAAGATAATTGTATACTCCTTATAAATATTCTTTTAAAAAATAAACTGGTTAAATTTTTATAAGAAGCCTATCTTTCCAATCTTTGAGACAACTGACAATAATGATTTTTTTAATGGGAAAATATGTACATGCCACTGTAAATCAGTTAACTAGGGGGTTGGGGATGAAGAGAGGATGGTTAATGGGTGCACGCACATAATCAGATAGAAGGAGTAAGTTCTAGAGTTCTATAGAACAGTAGGGTGACTGTAGTTAACAAGAATGTATTGTGTATCTCAAAATAGCCACAAGAAAAGATTTGAAATATTTCCAACACACACACACATACAAATAAGTTAACTAGTATGAAAATATTGAAATACCTAATACATCTTTTTTTTTTTTTGAGATGGACTGTTGCTCTGTCACCCAGAGTGGAGTATAGTGGTGCAATCTCAGCTCACTGCAACCTCCACCTCCCGGGTTCAAGTAATTCTCCTGCCTCAGCCTCCCGAGTAGCTGGGATTACAGGCGCACAGCACCATGCCTGGCTAATTTTTGTATTTTCAGTATAAACGGGTTTTCCACCACGTTGGCGAGGCTGGTCTTGAACTCCTGACCTCGTGATCTGCCCACCTCGGCCTCCCAAAGTGCTGGGATTACAGGTGTGAGCCACCATGTCTGACCATGCCTCTTCTTTTCCTTAGTCCTTCCATACCTTGGAGATAACTCTTACTAATAGGAGCCCCCCATTTTCCATCCACTCCTCACCACTTTAACCATCTTCATGGTTAGATTACATAACACATGTAGATTTACAATTAACCTTATTTTTTAATTTTTTATTTTTTGAGATGGGGCTTTTGCTACATTGCCCAGGCTGATCTTAAACTCCTGGGCCAGGCAATCCTCCTGCCTCAGCCTCCTGAGTACCTGGGAACAGGCATGCACCACTTGAGCCCAGGCTATTTGTCTTTTCAATTGGCAATGCAACTGATGCATTTCCTGTCAGAATATCTGCTCCTTCATTTTATTTTAGTAGTATTTTATCCTTTGCATGTAACGTAAATTTTTGTTTTGAGAGAGTCTTGCTCTGTTGCCCAGGCTGGAGTGCAATGGTGCGATCTCTGCTCACTGCAACCTCCGCCTCCCCGGTTCAAGCAATTCTCCTGCCTCAGCCTCCTGAGTAGCTGGGATTACAGGCATATGCCACCATGCCCAGCTAAGTTTTGTATTTTTAGTAGAGACGAGGTTTCATCATGTTGGTCAGGCTAGTCTCGAACTCTTGACCTCATGATCAACCCACCTCGGCCTATCAAACTGCTGGGAGTACAGGCATGAGCCACCGCGCCCGGCCACGTACCATAAATTTTTAAGGAAACCTCTCATGGTGAATATTTAGGCATTTCTATTTTTTCTACTATCATAAATAATGTCATAGTATATAGATCCCTTTGTATATGTTGATAGGATTTAAACCACTATCATTTTTTTCTTTTTTTTTTTTTTTTGAGATGGAGTCTCGCTCTGTTGCCCAGGCTATAGTGCAGTGGCACCATCTCCGCTCACTGCAACCTCTGCCTCCCGGGTTCAAGCAATTCTCCTGCCTCAGCCTCCCGAGTAGCTGGGATTACAGGCACGTGCCACCATGCCCAGCTAATTTTTGTATTTTTAGTAGAGACGGGGTTTCACCATGTTGGCCAGGATGGTCTTGATCTCTTGACCTCAGGTGATCCGCCCGCCTCAGCCTCCCAACGTGCTGGGATTACAGGCGTGAGCCACCGTGCCCAGCCTCATTTTTAAAACTTTATTTTTCAAGACAGAGTCTCACTCTGTCGCCCAGGCTGGAGTGCAGTGGTGCGATCTTGACTCACTGTAACCTCCACCTCCTGGGTTTAAGTAATTCTCATGCCTCAGCTTGCTGAGTAGACCTGGGATTATAGGCCCGTGCCACCATGCCTGGCTAACTTTTCTATTTTTAATAGAGACAGGGTTTCACCATGTTGGCCAGGCTGGCCTCGAACTCCTGACCTCAGGTGATCCTCCCACCTAGGCCTCCCAAAGTGCTGGGATTATAGGTATGAGCCACTGTGCCCGGCCTACCACTATCATTTTTATAGTAAAATTAATTTAGTAGGCCTATGCCCTGGGCAAAGTTTCTTCATTTCATTGTTGCTTATTTACCAAATGGGAAGGCTAATTTTTTTTTCTTATTTATTTTTATTTATTAATTGTTTTTTTTCTTTTGTTGTTAATCATGTTTTTAAAAAAACTCCAATGCTAGTTTCACAGACTTAAGACTCAGATAACTACTTTTAAAAGAATCCTTGTAAATATTACTTCAGTTGAAGTCATTTTTTAGTAATAAAACTCAGTTCAGGAACCCAAGAACAAAGGCAGAGCCTCATAATGAATTTACATGTGACAGTTTTCTGAAATCTTACGTCTAAGGAAAAAGTTAGTGACTGACATTTCTAGATTATCTAATTTATTTTAGGCTTAAGAACATAGATGCTTAAGAATAAGTTTTCCCAGAGACTTAAAGAAATCTTTATTGGATAACAGAGAGAATGAAACAAAATACATCACAAGAGAGGACCAGCTCACAAAAATATCTGAATGAAGGCACGTATTGCATCATTGTTGGCAATCGTGAAAAATTTGAAAAACCTTAAATGGCCACTAAAAGAGAAGTGGTTGTATATATCATGATATATCCATCATGGACTACTATGTATAAATAAAAAAGAATGAGATGGACTTACATGTATCAATTTGGAAAAACTGGCAAGTTTAATAGCTGAGTGAGATAAAAGAAGCACCTGATTGTCATTATGGTATGACAGCATTAATTAAAATAAACCACGGCAATATATGTGTATAGATACGCATTCATGCATGTATGTGTGTAGATGTGTGCATTTATGGGTGTAAATTCCTGCAAGAGATACAGAAGACACACACACATCCTAGCAAGAGGGGAGTGGCCTAATGTTAGAAACAGAGAAACAGTGAAAGAGACATTTAGATTTACTTTGCAAACTCTCAGTGTGGACTCTTTTACAGATATGCACGGCTGGCGTTATTAAGTATACTTGCAAGCACAAAGGAACCAGAGGTCGATGGTGAAATCAGATGCTTTCAATGGAAACGTATTTCATTCTTCCAAAAATAACTTTGGTGATTCGGAATCCATCCTTAATCGTAGCAGCCAGCCCATTTTTGTGGCTCTTTCATTTCCCCCAGAAAAAAAAAGTGTATAAACACAGCAGGATATAAATGCGTGCATCTGGAGAAGATGAACTTTTACACTAGTTCTGCCTTTTCAGCTTTCTAAAATGTGGACCTTACCAATTTCTTTGACCTCCCCCTCCTTTTTTTCCATTCCAATGCATGGCGGTGACAAGGCATTGAATTACCAGTTTGTCACCAACGCCATAGGCTTTATTATTCCTTTGAACAGAAGCTGGGCTTAAAAAGAAAAGTTTTTCTTAATAAGTAGCTGTTCATCCTTTGATATGCACATCTGGATCTGTGGTCTTATCTGCGGCATGCTAATGCTGCTTCCTGCAGATAATGATAAAAGAACAACTCAAAATAACAAAAAAGGAATAAAATGTGCCAGATGCCTAAAAAATAAGGAGGACAATGCAAATAAAAGCAACTGGTTTTTCTATTCTGGAGAATAAACTCTACCCACAATTGAAGTAATCATTTTGGTGGTTACTTGATACACACTTTTTTTAAAAGAGATTAGGAAGGAAAAAAAAAAGTAAACATCAGCTGACAAGTACTGCCACATTCTGTTAGAAATTAAGAGGGAAATAAACCTAAGTACGCTATAAATCACTTCGGGGTTTAATTTTGCTTCTACCCTGCTACATCGTTTCTTCTGTTTCTTCTTCATTTGGCTGTGGCTTAAACATTGTTAATTAAAAGCCAAACTGAAAGATTTTGACTCATACATCTTTTAGGAATATAAAATATTTCAAATATACAGAAAAGTACCAAGAATACCATAAGGAACATTCGTGTATCTACCATCAGGGTTTAGCAATTTTTCCATTTTTCCTTCCTGTTCATTTTTAAAGAATACATTTCCTTCATTCTGAGTCTTTTCAAATGCGATTTTTCTTGATTTCTGTATCACCTTTGTTCACTAAAAGGTGTTCTTCTTATAAAAATATTATGATTTTCTCAGTTTTAGTTAAGTTTCTCAAAGGAGCTTTCTTTCCCTGCTCTGTGTAAATGGGTCTTGTTTTGAAAGTTAGGTTAGCATTAAGACGTAAGAGTGAAATTGTTATGTAATACATATATGATTTCTAGATATTATGTATGATTTCTGTCTAGGTGATCTTTGTTCTTTATGACTTCTTTTCACAAGAGGCAACGATCAACCTGCTTTGTCAATACGTGCATAGACCATCAGTAGTTCTGAGGCTGATTGTAACTGATATTTTAATAGGCAAATAAAAACTTCTGCTTTACATAAATTGCTCCGTAAACTGGGAGCTGAGGATTGTGAGGAGGGCGAAAGGCCGTAGTGCCCTCTCTACCGCTGCACAAACCCAGATTGTGTGTGGTTGGGATCCCTTGGTAGCCCAACCAGATAAGAGTCATGAATTGACTCCACATTAGCATGCAGCAGGCATGGGAAAATGATAAACTCCTATTACCACTGTCATGGCAACTGAAAAAATGGTTGCTTTAGGGGGAACGAGGTCCACAGGAGAAGAAAAGCGAAGCCCCGTCTCTTTCTTCTGTTTGACATCTGTTGTTTAACATACAAAATTGTATTATCGTGACGCAAGCGAGTCAGCCAGGGCTAAAGCCTGGCTAGGAATTGTGAAAACCATACTGCCCCAACTCCCATTCCCCTCTCTCTACCATGAGAGTATATAATTTGACCCCGGACATTTTCAGGAAGGGCAGTAAATTCCCCTCCCTTTTCATCCCAGGTACAAAAAGCGTGAAGTGCCTTGGGAAGGTGGAATAGAGGGAGGAGGGTCTTTTTGGGGGGTAGTGGAGAAGGGAGACGCGCTATCAATTATGAAGCAAAAATAAAGCTCTTCTCCGTTTGCGGTTGCTTTTCTAAATGATTCATTCCTCCCTCCGCCCTTCCCCCAACCTTCCCTCAAGAACATTTTAGATTTTTCTTTCATTCATTCATTTATTTATTTATTTATTTATTTATTTATTTATTTTTGAGACAGAGTCCCACTCTGTCACCCAGGCTGGAGTGCAATGGCCCAGTCTCGGCTCAGTGCAACCTCCGCCTCCCAGGTTCAAGCGATTCTCCTGCCTCAGCCTCCCTAGTATCTGGGATTACAGGCACATGACTGGCTAATTTTTGTATTTTTAGTAGAGATGGGGTTTCACCATGTTGGCCAGGCTGTTCTCGAACTCCTGACCTTGTGATCCGCCTGCCTCAGCCTCCCAAAGTGCTGGGATTACAGGTGCGAGTCACCGCACCCAGCCCTAGATTTTTCTAAAACAGCAATTTGAGCCGGGCTTGTGAACACAGACAAAACATGGGCAGATAGGCTACAAGCAGGGATGGCAGCCTCAGGCGCAGGGCTGAAGGTTGAAAATCCTGATTGCAGGTCATTGAGAAAAGGCTGGAAGGAAACACACCTGAGTGCTAACCAGAAGTTGGACAAGAGGTGGATTTTTATTTCCTTCTTAATATAGTCCTTTTGGAAATGTTTAATAAAGTACCTGTGTCAGTCACTCTCATACTCAGCAGAAATATCCAATAAGCTTTCGGAGCTCCAGGAATGGGTCTCAAAGGAGCTTTCAAAGGGTCTCAAAGATCTCAAAGTTTCTCTCAAAGGAGGATTGAGGTGTAGATGCTCAGACAAAAATTCTGTTCGGCAAATTTCCATATGATCCAAACATATCACTGGAAGCAAATTCTTTGCATATAAATATAAATATATACAAATATATAATATTTTTATATTATATATTATATACATATTATAGATTTATATATATAAATTTATATATTTCATGAAATTTATAAAATATATAAATATAAATAAATATATTTCATGAAATTTATATAAATATATAAATATAAATAAATATATATATTTCATGAGGACATTTAAATGAGTGACTTTCAAACACGCTTCGCTCCCCACCTCCCCACAGTTGTGTAACCAGAACAAACCCAGTACCATTTTGGGTTGTTTTCACAGCACAGCCTTGGAACAGCTGTGAAAGATTCGGGGCCACCCTAAAATGGACTAAATTGTCATTTCCAGTAAGAGTGAGATTAAGCCCCTTGATAGGACAAGGTCAGATAAGTGCAAACAAAAGAAAAAACATTTATATAATTGACCTCGGCCATTAGCAAAGTTAGCCTTTTAAGGTGGTAAAACAAAAAACGAACCTCTTGGCCAAACCCGCGCCCCATGTGCAGTTTGGAACTTCCCAGTTTAAAGACGATAGGATCCTATCGAATGGGTAGGCTTTGAGGGGATGCAGAAGCAAAACCAGTCGAAAAGGTCAGAACTGCTCTGTTTGTTTTTCCAAATTGTCGGAGTAAAGTTACAATATGCCACCTGGGTAAGCCTACTAGCTAAATATCCAGATAATGTACACAGTAACCACAGGGATTTCTCCGACAGATTGGAAACGGTGAAGGAGGAATTTGCTTGGGGGAAGGGAACTGGACGAACCTGGGTTAAGCCCTCCCTAAGCATGGAGGGGTTGCTCAGTGCCTGACATGAAAAACGGTCTTATTTTTAATCCTCAGGACATCTCTTTGAGGAAGGTATTATTATTCTCAGAATAATAATAGGGGATGGGGGATGGCTCGTGTGACTTGCCCCTGGCATTTTCCTTCATGGATATTCCGGTATCTGATCATTTCTGCTTCTGTTTGAGCTTTCAGTTTCATCAGCATAATCTTTGTCCGAGGGCGGGAGTTTTACATTTGCAATTCTAGATTTTTCTTTCTGCTGGCGTTCCGGCAGACCACCACTGTTTGTTATATACCTACTTCACATCAAATAAGTCAAGCCCCAGAAAAAGTCCTGGGAGGTTTCCTGGGGTGTGGGTGTGGGGCCCCTGTGATATTTCTCTTTGCGGTTTAAGATTTTGAAAGGCATAGGGTCTGAGGGGCAAGGGGAGAAAGTTCTCCCAGAGAGCCGTTTCTTTCTTCTTTCTTTCTTTTTTTTTTTGAGATGGAGTTTTGCTCTTGTTGCCCAGGCTGGAGTGTAGCGGCGCAATCTCAGTTCGCTGCAACCTCTGCTTCCTGGGTTCAAGCGATTCTCCTGCCTCAGCCTCCCAAGTAGCTGGCATTACAGGCATGCACCACCATGCCTGGCTAATTTTTGTATTTTTAGTGGAGATGGGGTTTCACCATGTTGGCCAGCCTGGTCTTGAACTCTTGACCTCAGGTGATCTGCCCATCTCGGCCTCCCAAAGTGCTGGGATTATAATCATGAGCCATCGCAGCTGGCACAAAGAGCCTTTTCAATTCAAATCCTCACCTACCTTCTCCCTAGTCTTTTCACTGGCTGTCTGGGGGCTCACCCCTGCTCTCTGACACTCCCATAATAAAGTTACTCCCAAGGCCAACTATGGATCAGACTCACCTGGTGAATTTTCAGAAAACAGATATTTGCTTCCAATTTACATATAGGCTCAGACCCCAAAGGTCTAGTAATTAGACTCATTGCAAAAGTGCCCTCCCCTGATTCTCAAAATCAGAAATAACTACGAATGCATAGGAACACATACAAATTTAAAGTTATGAGAATCACTAATACATAGAAAACAATTTCAGATTTGATTACTGGCCAGGTCCACAGCTCAGCGTAAATGTCACCTGTTTAAAGAGATCTTCACCATCATCTTCCAAATTCTAGCCCTTTTCATAGCATAGAGTGGATATCATTTATCTGTGCATTCATCATCTGCTTCTCCCCAACAGAATGTTAGCTGCCTAAGAGCCAGAGTCTTGTCCACCCTCTTCTCGGTCAAGTTCAAAGTGTCTAGGTTAGTGTCTACACATCGCAGGTGAGTGAACAATTTTTTTTTTTTTTGACACAGAATCTTGCTCTATCACCCAGGCTGGAGTGCAGTGGCGCCATCTCGGCTCACTGCAGCCTCCGCCTCCTGGGTTTGAGGCACAAGTCTAGTGCCTCAGCCTCCGGAGTAGCTGGGACTACAGGCACCCGCCACCACGCCCAGCTAATTTTTGTATTTTTAGTAGATGGGGTTTCACCGTGTTGGCCAGGCTGGTCTGGAACTACTGACCTCAAGTGATCCTCCTGCGTAGGCCTCCCAAAGTGCTGGGATTACAGGTGTGAGCCACTGTGTCTGGCCTGAACCAATGACTTGATTATAAAAGATTCAGTCAGCTAAGAGACACCCTAGCATTTATCTGATCTGATCTCCTTGTTTAAGAAATGCTAGGAGGCAGGACAGAAAGCCGCCCTGGCTAGCTGAGGTCACCATTCCTGGGCTTCTCATCATACCTACCACAGTGGCCACTGTTAACAACTTTCTTCTCCTGTGACACCTGGGATTTTTTGTTTCAAATACTCAAAGGTGTGTTTTACAGTATTGTTAATGGTAGCAAACACAAAAACAAAACCAACAAAAAACCTCTAGAAACAAAAGGAAAAAATCCTGACACATTCACACCATGGAATATTACATAGACATTAAGTAAAATGAGATAAAACTGGAAAATTTGTCTTAAAGGAATTTCTATTAAGTATTGTTGAAGGAGGAGAGAGGCTGGGTAGGAGGTAGGAGTATTATGGTGGAAAGGGAGAAATTGGTAGAATTTTTTTAAAAAAAGAAAATTAAATAATGGTGGTATTTTAAAAATATGTATGATATATTCACTTTATGTATCTATGAAAATTGCACAATTAAACATGCCTGTATGTAAGCAGAAGTTTTCTTTTTTAAAAAATGTGGGATGGCTGGGTGTGGTGGTTCACCCCTGTAATCCCAGCACTTTGGGAAGCTGAGGTGGGTGGATAACAGAAGTCAGGAGTTTGAGACCAGCCTGACCAACATGGTGAAACTCCATCTCTACTAAAAATACAAAATTAGCTGGGCATGGTGGTGCTTGCCTGTAATCCCAGCTACTTGGGAGGCTAAGGCAGGAGAACTGCTTGAACCCGGGAGGCGGAGGTTGCCGTGAGCTGAGATGGAGCCATTGCACTGAAGCCTGGGTGACAAGAGTGAAACTCCGTCTCAAAAAAAAAAAAAAAAAAAAAAGTCAAGATGCACCTACAGTGATAAAAAGGATAATGTATAGCTTCAAATGTAGGAAAGAAGGATTAAAAATAAATAAGCTGCCGGGCATGGTGGCTCACGCCTGTAATCCCAGCACTTTGGGAGGCCGAGGCAGGCAGATCATGAGGTCAGGAGATCGAGACCATAGTGAAAGCCCGTCTCTACTAAGAAATACAAAAAATTAGCTGGGTGCGGTGGCCGGCACCTGTAGTCCCAGCTACTCGGGAGGCTGAGGCAGGAGAATGGCGTGAACCCGGAAGGCAGAGCTTGCAGTGAGCCGAGATAGAGCCACTGCACTCCAGCCTGGGTGACAGAGCAAGACTCTGTCTCAAAAAAAAATAAAAAATAAAAAATAAAATAAATAAGCTAACATTTAGTTCAAAATGCAGTAAGAAGAAAAACAGGATCAAATATAAAGAAAGACGGAAATAAAAGGAAATAACTATCTGAAAAAAATTTAAACAGAAAATGTCCTAAAGCTAATATGAAACGTTCGGCCAGGTGTGGTGGTTCATGCCTGTAATCCCAGCACTTTGGGAGGCTGAGGCTGGCACATCACTTTAGGTCAGGAGTTTGAGATTAGCCTGACTGAGATGATGAAACCTCATCTCTACTAAAACTACAAAAATTAACCAGGTGTGGTGGCACACGCCTGTATTCCCAGCTACTCGGGAGGCTGAGACAGGAGGATCGCTTGAACCTGGGAGCTGTTGCAATGAGTGGAGATTGTACCACTGCATTCCAGCCTGGGCGACAGAGTGAGACTCCGTCTCAAAAAAAAAAAAAGTTAATATGAAATGTTAACAGTTGTTGCTGGGCACAGTGGCTTGCACCTGTAATCCTAGCACTTTGGGAGGCTGAGGCGGGTGGATTGCCTGAGCTCAGGAGTTTGAGACCAGCCTGGGCAACACAGGGAAGCCCCATCTCTACTAAAATACAAAAAATTAGCTGGGCATGGCGGTGTGCGCCTGTAATTCCAGCTACTCAGGAGGCTGAGGCAAGAGAATTGCTAGAATCTGGGAGGCGGAGGTTGCAGTGAGCCGAGATTGTGCCACTGTACTCCAGCCTGGGCAACAGAGCGAGACTCTGTCTCAAAAAAAAAAAAAAAAAAAAAATGTTAACAGTTGTTATTTCGAAAGAAGGATACAAGGCTGCTCATTGTATTTTTTTTCTACTTTCTGTATTTTTAAACTTTCCTGTTAGAAAATTATACATCCAAAGTAAAGTGTCCCCATGAGGTCATTCTATCCCCAGGAGTGGGAGGCTTGCCGGGCACCCGGGTGGGGTGATGCCGTGCTCCTCCCATCCTTGATGCCAGGACTTCCTAACCAGGGGACACCTGATTTTGGTTCTGGTCAGCCTGGCTTCGCTTCTCTCCTTACTGCCCCCTTATGGTAGCCATTTGCCAGGGTTTTGTCTTCCTTGGTTATGTCCCTAGCTAAGAGCGTTCTGGAGCCTTGATGTGGATCTTGTGCAGAGGATGAAAGCTGAAAAGTCAGGGAGCCACTTAAGGCATCCCTGGCCTGGGGAAAGGAGCCTTCCTTCTTCCCATTTCCCTTGTTAATGATGCCGGCTCCGTGGATTCTACTCCCATTCTTGGGTAGATAATCCGGAAGTCTACTCCTCATTTTTTATGCAGGTTTTAGTTCTGGATAGAGCTTCAATCCTGTCCACTTCCCGCTCCCACCCCAAAACGGTGCACTATGTATGAGCCATGCAGTAGGCACCCTGCATAAAGGGAAACTCGCACCTCCCTTCCTCACAGACTCCCGTGGCGGGGAAGCTGGACTTGGCACAGGTGGAGTCCTGGGGAGTAAGTTCTTGGGCTGGCATATTCTTCATCTCACTGATGGGCTCACCTTGGGCAAATGACAATTTCTCTAAGACTCAGTTTCTTCTTGCAGAAAACTAGGACCACAAACTGGGTATACATTAAAGTAGATAATGAGTGTTTGGACTTTTATTTACTGTGTATCTTCCCCAGTTTGTCTGGAGGGCATAGTCTTTCATGGTTTCGTTCAGCATGGTCTTCTTAGAGCCTTTATGAATGCCTGTCACGTATAGGCATTCTGGAAATATTTGCTGAATGAAGTACTTTTGCTTTGTAGTTTTACTTTAAATCTTCCCTTACTTTTCTTGGAGGAGATTTTTTTTGTGTGTGTGTGACGGACTTTCACTCTTGTTGCCCAGGCTGGAGTGCAATGGCTTAATCGATCTCGGCTCACCAAAACCTCCACCTCCCAGGTTCAAGCGATTCTCCTGCCTCAGCCTCCTGAGTAGCTGGGATTACAGGCATGTGCCACCATGCCCGGCTAATTTTGTATTTTTAGTAGAGCCAGGGTTTCTCCCTGTTGATCAGGCTGGTCTCGAACTCCCGACCTCAGGTGATCCACCCGCCTCGGCCTCTCGGCCTCGCGAAGTATTGGGATTACGGGCATGAGCCACCATGCCCGGCCTAGGAGGAGATATTTTTAAGGGTTTAAAGAACATAACTAGACATAGAATTGTTGGGTTGTGGGAAATTCACACCTTCAGCTTCAACTAGATATCACCAATTGTTCTCCAAAGAGGTCCGCCAATTTCTACCCCCAAATAGCAGTTTATAAGGGTTTCCTTCTGTTCACGTTGTCTCTAGAACCTGGTATTTTCAGACTTTTAACTGCTATGCCGTCCTGATGGGGATGGAATGCTTTTTCTTTAAAGGGAAGAATGAAAATGACATGTTCACTTTAGGCTATACAACATATTGAGCAATTTTAATTTTACTATTGAGAGGTGACAGCGGGCTGGCAGTCCTCATAGCCCTCGCTTGCTCTCGGCGCCTCCTCTGCTTGGGCTCCCACTTTGGCGGCACTTGAGGACCCCTTCAGCCCACCGCTGCACTGTGGGAGCCCCTTTCTGGGCTGGCCAAGGCGGGAGCCAGCTCCCTCAGCTTGCAGGGATGTGTGGAGAGAGGCGCGAGCGGGAACTGGGGCTGCGTGCGGCGCTTGCGGGCCAGCTGGAGTTCCAGGTGGGCGTCGGCTTGGCAGGCCCCGCACTCAGAGCACCTGGCTGGCCCTGCCGGCCCAGGCAATGAGGGACTTAGCACCCGGGCCAGCGGCTTCGGAGGGTGTACTGGGTCCCCCAGCAGTGCCAGCCCACTGGCGCTGCGCTCGATTTCTTGCCAGGCCTTAGCTGCCTTCCCGCGGCTCAGGGCTCGGGACCTGCAGCCCGCCATGCCTGAGCCTCCCACCCCCTCCATGGGCTCCTGTGCGGCCCGAGCCTCCCGGACGAGCGCCACCCCCTGCTCCACGGCGCCCAGTCCCATCGACCACCCAAGGGCTGAGGAGTGCGAGCGCACGGCGTGGGACTGGCAGGCAGCTCCACCTGCAGCCCCGGTGCAGGATCCACTGGGTGAAGCCAGCTGGGCTCCTGAGTCTGGCGGAGATGTGGAGAACCTTTATGTCTAGCTCAGGGATTGTAAATACACCAATCAGCATCCTGTGTCTAGCTCGAGGTTTGTGAATGCACCAGTTGACACTGTATCTAGTTGCTCTGGTGGGGCCTTGGAGAACCTTTATGTCCAGCTCAAGGATTGTAAATACACCAATCGGCACTCTGCATCTAGCTCAGGGATTGTAAACACACCAATCAGCACCTTGTGTCTAGCTGGAGGTTTGTGAATGCACCAATTGACACTCTGTATCTAGCTGCTCTGGTGGGGCCTTGGAGAACCTTTGTGTCCATACTCTGTATCTAACTGATCTGATGGGGACGTGGAGAACCTTTATGTCTAGCTCAGGGATTGTAAACGCACGAATCAGCACCCTGTCAAAACAGACCACTCAGCTCTACCAATCAGCAGGACGTGGGTGGGGCCAGATAAGAGAATAAAGCGAGCCAGCAGCGGCAACCCGCTTGGGTCCCCTTCCATGTTGTGGAAGCTTTGTTCTTTCGCTCTTTGCAATAAATCTTGCTACTGCTCACTCTTTGGGTCCACACTGCTTTTATGAGCTGTAACACTCACCAGGAAGGTCTGCAGTTTCACTCCTGAAAGCAGCGAGACCACGAGCCCATCAGTAGGAACGAACAACTCCAGACACGCCACCTTAAGAGCTGTAACACTCACCGCGAAGGTGTACAGCTTCACTCCTGAGCCAGCCAGACCACGAACCCGCCAGAAGGAAGAAACTCCGAACACATCCGAACATCAGAAGGAACGAACTCCAGACGCGCCACCTTAAGAGCTGTAACACTCACCGCGAGGGTCCGCGGCTTCATTCTTGAAGTCAGTGAGACCAAGAACCCACCAATTCCGGACACACTATTACTGGATATTTACATTTTAGTTATCCCAGATCTCAGCTCTGATGTCCCTTCTGGGGAGGACTTTGCGGAATCCCTGTATAAGTTGGTTTTCCCTTCAGTCACTGACTATCCCATCTGTCTATTTCCCTTCCCAAGCACTGAAGTCGGAAAGCATCTTTTGGATTGTATGTGTTTACTGTTTCTCCCCCAGGAGGCTTTAAGGACCCTTGCCTGTCTTGTTCACCACTGCACCTCCAGGCCTAGCACAGAGCCTGGCACAGGACAAGAATGTACAAAATATATAGAGAATAAATGAGTGTATGGACTTATTGAAAAGCAGAAGCCAGTGGACTAATTCAACATTGGACTCACTAAAAACAATCTTGACACTTATAGGCAAGTGCTACTATCAGGTACCCTTCTTCCTTTGTTTTGCGCTTCTTACCTTTGAGCCAGAGGTTTTTGTTTTGTTTCAGTTTTTTGTTTTGAGACGGAGTCTCGCTCTGTCGCCCAGGCTGGAGTGCAGTGGCGCAATCTTGGCTCACAGGTGCCCGCCACTATGCCCAGATGATTTTTTTGTGTTTTTAGAAGAGACGGGGTTTCATCGTGTTAGCCAGGATGGTCTCAATCTCCTGACCTCGTGATCTGCCTGCCTTGGCCTCCCAAAGTGCTGGGATTACAGGCATGAGCCGCTGCACGGTGCGTGTTTTGTTTTTGAGACAGGGCCTCACTCTGTCGCTCAAGTTGGAGTACAGTGACATGATATCGGCTCACTGCAGCCTCCACATCCTGGGCTTAAGCGATCCTCCCACCTCAGCCTCCTAAGTAGCTGGGACCACAGACATGTGCTACCATGCCCAGCTGATTTTTTTTCTTTCTTTTCTTTTTTCTTTTGCAGAGATGGGGTGTCACTATGTTAACCAGGCCGGTCTTGAACTCCTGAGCTTGCGTGATCCTCCTACCTCGGCTTGCCAAAGTGCTGGGATTACAGGTGTGAGCCACCACACCTGGCCTGAGCCAGAGGCTTTGTAATTCACTTACAACTCAATTACAGGTCTGCAGTTTTGCTGGGAGTGGCCTTGGGTGACTCAACTCAGAATGAGACATGAAATCTGGCATAAATAATCTCTTCAAAAGAAAAAACACTTTTCTCAGCCGGGAATGGTGGCTCACGCCTTTAATCCCAGCACTTTGGGAGGCTGAGGAGGGAAGATCAAGGTCGGGAGTTCGAGACCAGCCTGACTAACATGGAGAAACCCCGTCTCAACTGAAAATACAAAATTAGCCAGGTGTGGTGGTGCACACCTGTAATTCCAGCTACTCGGGAGGCTGAGCCAGGAGAATCACTTGAACCAGGGAGGTGGAGGTTGCGGTGAGCCAATATCGTGCCATTGCACTCCAGCCTGGGCAACAAGAGAGAAACTCCGTCACAAAAAAAAAAAAAAAAAAAAAAAAAAAAAAAAAAAAAAAGAAAAGAAAAAGAAAAAACACTTTTCTCATAGAGGAGTAGCAGCAATGGTGATAATAAGGAAAGCTAACATTTATTAGAGGCTTACTGCATGCCAGGCACGGAACTAGTTGCTTTGCATGAATGATATATTTAATAATTAGAAAAACCTACAGCATGGTTATTCAAGTGCAGTCACCAATAGTTGCATTGAATCTACCTGATTTCTACTAGTTGTGTGGAGAGAAAACAGAGACAGAGAAAAAGAAGACTGATTTAAATTATCTGGGCCACCGTGTGCACTCTTGCAGGTAAGAGACGAGGCACACATACATTTTCTGGTCTTGAGCTCTGTCCAGTCCCTGATGGTGACACTATAATAGAAAAGGTCATTTTTGACGATACTCAAACTTTTCCTCTATATACTGGCTTTTAGAATGAACTCCTCTGAAAACAAAGGCTTAGAAAGGGAGCTAAATGTCTTCTATAGCAGAGTCACACACCTGGAGAAGCAGAGGCAACCACTATGGGGACCCAGAGGCTTTGATCCTAACCTGTCTCCTAAATTTAATATCTCACTGGGTTTTACTTCTTCAATACAGGTTCACGCTATGAGCACTTTACTGCATCATTTATTGTCTGTTATATAAATTTCTTCCAAAGAGCGCAGAGCTGAGCGAACATCAGGAGAAATGCTGAAGATTGTAGTAAAGTCCCTGTCATGGGAGGCCTTTTAAATTACAACTTTAGCCAGACTGACTTAGATAGGTTGGATGCTCTGTTTGGAGACAGGGACAGAAATCTGAAAGTTTATCCCAAACCCAGGATTCTGTGATCATCTCACTGTTTCCCAAACTTTCATTTTTTCTTTTTTTTTTTTTTTTTTTTTTTCAAATGGAGTTTTGCTCTGTCGCCCAGGCTGTGCAACAGCGCAATCTTGACTCACTGCAACCTCTGCCTCCTAGGTTCAAGCAATTCTCCTGCCTCAGCCTCCCAAGCAGCTGGAATTACAGGTGTGTACCCACCACGCCTGGCTAATTTTTGTATTTTTAGTAGAGACGGGGTTTCACCATGTTGGCCAGGCTGATCTCAAACTCCTGACCTCAGGTGATCCACCCATCTCGGCCACCCCAAGTGCTGGGATTACAGGCGTGAGCCACCTCGCCTGGCCTCCCAAACTTTCTTGATCACGGAAAACACTCACTAAAAAACAAAAACAAAAGATAATCACACAATCAAACAGGAAAACATAGTCCCTGGCACATAGTAGGTGAACGATATTTTTTGAATGATCGAGGTTAAATTGTGAAATTGCCAATCGAAGAACAAAATGTAAAGTCTGATTTGTTGCTAACAGCTTCCCAAAACTACGTTTGTCTTTCCATGTGTTTATACACACGCACATCCTTATGCTTTTTAATATGTAAGTTTGTAAAATCATAGGTAAAATCTTTTGTTTGTTTTTGTTTTTTGAGATGGAGTCTTGCTCTGCCACCCAGGGCTGGAGTGCAGTGGTGCGATCTCAGCTCACTGCAACCTCCGCTTCCCAGGCTCAAGCAATTCTGCTGCCTCAGCCTCCTGAGTAGCTAAGATTACAGGCGTGTGCCAACATGCCCAGCTAATTTTTGTATTTTTAGTAGAGACGAGGTTTCACCATGTTGGCCAGGCTAGTCTCGAACTCCTGACCTCGTGATCTGGCTGCCTCAGCCTCCTAAAGCGCTGGGATTACAGGCGTGAGCCACCGCACCTGGACCATAGGTAAACTCTTAAAAGTGTTTGACAAACTGTTTAAAGTACCTCTCTTTGGGGAGAGAAAATATTTCCTCCTATTGTGCTTAAATTTTAATAATTTAGTTACAGAAATGTAATAGATTTAATTTTAATAATTGTTAATAATTTGATAATTATAATGATTAAATGTAATGATACATTTAATCATTTTAATAGCTTGAAAAAATAAGTGTGGCAAGTAAGAGTGATGATCTTTTTATAACTATTTCCCACTGATTTTCTTTTTCAAAACAAATTTGAGAAATAGTCACGCAATGCCTGTCTGATACAAGGCTCAGTGCTACATCTGCTCAGGACTCAGCCCTCAAGCCCACGTCTGCCCTGGAGCACTTATGTTTTGACCAAGGACATATGCTATTCCTGTGTGACATCTTGACAATATGAGATGGACATTACAGCTCAGGATGACAACAAAAAGTAAGTCCGGATTACTGCCGTGAGGGATGTGGGGGAAAGGCAGCCAGGTGGTCTGTAGAGAGAGGTCAGGAAGGCTGGCAAAAAAGACAAGGATTAAAAAAGACTTAGCCCAATAATCCAAAAGAAAAATGAGCAAAGATTCCCAGGAAAGGAAATCCGAGCAGCCCTTAGACATAGGAAAAGATGCCCATCCTCGCCAAGGGGAAAGACAAGTGGAAACCACGAGGCTGTATCATTGTCCATGTGCAGTGGCCTGCCAGAGAAAACCACATGTGCACGTACCCTGTGAGGGCGAGGCCGTGGGACACAGGCAGGCTCCCTACATAGCAGGTACGACTGTCAACTGCCATGGTCTCCTGGGAAGGGAATTTGGCAGTGAGACCAAAATGAGACACGCCCATATTCTCGGACATAGAAATTCCAATTCTGGATTTCTCCTCTGGTGCACTTGTGTGGGGTTGAAATGATATCTGCACAAAGCTAGCCATTGAAACATTCTTTGTAAGATCAAAAAGATTAAGTTGTGGAGCTGAGGACAAAATAAATGTCCGTTAAAAGGGGACTGTTTCAATCAGTTACGGTAGAGAGATACAATGCAATATTCTGTGGTTAATAAAAGTCTAACATTGAAGCCAGTTGCGGTGGTTCACACCTGTAATCACAGCACTTTGGGAGGCCAAGGTGGGTGGATCACCTGAGGTCAGGAGTTCGAGGCCACCCTGGCCAACATGGCAAAACCTTGTCTCTACTAAAAGTACAAAAAAATTGGCCAGGCATGGTGGCACAGGCCTGTAATTCCAGCTACTTGGGAGGCTGAGGCAAGAGAATTGCTTGAACCCGGGAGGCAGAGGTTGCAGTGAGCCAGCCTGGGAGATAGAGTGAGACTCAGTCTCAGGAAAAAAAAAAAGTCTAACATTGGCTAGGTGCAATGGCTCATGCCTGTAATTTCAGCACTTTGTGAGGCTGAGGTGGGAGGATCACTTGAGCCCAAGAGTTTGAGGCCAGCTTGGGCAATGAGGTGTAACCCAGTCTCTACTAAAAATACAAAAATTAGCCAGGTGTAGTGGCACATGCCTGTAGTCCCAGCTACCTGGGAGGCTGAGGTGGGAGGACTGCTTGAGCCCAGGAAGTTGAGGCTGCAGCGAGCCATGACTACCCCACTGTACTCAGTCTGAGTGACAGAGTGAGACCTTGTCTTAAAAAAAAAAAGAAACAAAAAAGTCTAACAGTTGAATGTGCTGGGCATTATTTTATTTTAAGTCTTGTGTGTTTCATTACTCTATCTCATCAATGCTGAAGTAGATATTTGGGTATATTGTCACCTTCACTTCACAGATGAGGAAACTGAGGTACAAAAAAGGGTATTTGCCCAATGATACACAGCTAATAAGTAGCAGGGTTAGTGTTAGGTGAGAAAAATCACAGTATAGAACAGTGTGTATAGCATGCTCCCATACTGAGTACAAAAGACAGTAAAAGAGGCCAGGCGCAGTGGCTCACGCCTGTAATCCCAGCACTTTGGAAGGCCGAGGCGGGTGGACCACGAGGTCAAGAGATCGAGACCATCCTGGCCAACATGGTGAAACCCCATCTCTACTAAAAATACAAAAAATTAGCTGGGTGTGGTGGCAGGCGCCTGTAGTCTCAGCTACTCGGGAGGCTGAGGCAGGACAATCACTTGAACCTGGGAGGTGGAGGTTGCAGTGAGCCAAGATTGTGCCACTGCACTCCAGCCTGGTGACAGAGTGAGACTCCGTCTCAAAGGCTCGTGCCTGTAATCCTAGCACTTTGGGAGGCTGAGGTGGGTAGACTGCTTGAACCTGGAAGTTTGAGACCAGACTGGGCAACATAGCGAAACTACATCTCTACAAAAAAAACCCACAAAACAAACAAACAAACAAAAAATACGGTGGGCATGTTGGTGTGCGCCTGTGGTCCTAGCTACTCGGGAGCCTGAGGTGTGAAGATCACCTGAGTCCAGGGAGGTTGAGGCTGCAGTGAGCTGCGATTGCGCCACTGCACTCCAGCCTGGCCAACAGAGTGAGACCCCATCTAAAAAAAAATTTAGAAAAGAGTAAAAAAATATATATATATTTTTTTCATATATATATAAACATATATATAAAAATATATATGTATGTGTATGGATATATATGTGTGTGTGTATGGATATGTGTGTATGTTTATATATGCTCGTATTGGTTTAGAATATCTCTGGATGGAGACAGGAGAATCTGAGAGTCTATGAACTGTGGGTGCCTCTGGCGACGGAAATTCAATGCACAGAAGACAAGGGAGGGAGCAAGATTTCCTTTACGCTGCATAGAATTCTATACCTGCTCAACTTTTGCACCACAGACATGTGATATCTGTCAACACCTTTAAATCTTTCTTTCTTTTTTTGCATCCCATCCCCAACAACTTTAAATCTCTAATTAAAAAAAAATTAAAAATGTCAGAGGAGGGAGCTTCAGGTCCATCTTCCAGGCTCTCTCTTAGCTTGTAATGTCCAATAGGGAAACCACTAGTTTCCATCTTTCCAATATGGAAACACAGCCACTGAGCACCTGAAATATGCCACATCCTGATTGAGGTGTGCTGAGGCTGGAGGCTGCAGGCAGTGACTCACACCTGTAATCCCAGAACTTGGGGAAACCAAGGCAGGTGGATCACTTGAGCTCAGGAGTTTGAGACCAGCCTGGGCAACATGGTGAAACACCGTCTCTACTAAAACTACAAAAAAAAAAAAAAAAAAAAATAGGCAGGCAGGCATTGTGGTGCCTGCCTGTGCTCCCAGCTACTTGGAAGGCTTGGGTGGGAAGATCACTTGAGCCTGAGGGTCAGAGGTTGCAGTGAGCTTAGACTGCACCACTGCACTGCATCCTGGGTGACAGAGCAAGACCCTGTCTCAAAAAAAAAAAAAAAAAAAAAAAAAAAAGATGTAAGAGATGTGCTGTGAGTGTAACATACACACTAGATTTCAAAGACTTAGTATAAAAATGGTGATTTCGGCCGGGCGCAGTGCCTCATGTCTGTAGTTCTAGCACTTTGGGAGGCCAAAGCGGGCAGATCACTTGAGGTCAGGAGTTTGGGACTAGCCTGGCCAACATGGTGAATACAAATAATTAGCCGGGTGTGATGGCGCACCTGTAAACCCAGCTACTTGGGAGGCGATTATTACTAAAAATACAAAAATTAGCTGGGCCTGATGGCATGCCTGTAATCGCAGCTACTTGGGAGGCTGAGGCAGGAGACTAGCTTGAACCCAGGAGGCGGAGGTTGCAGTGAGCCGAGATCGCACCTTTGCACTCCAGCCTGGGGGAAAAGAGCGAAACTCCATCTCAAAAAAAAAAAAAAAAAAAAAAAAAAAAGAAGGATACAAAGTATCAAATTCATAATTTCTTTCGTTTTATTTTTGAGATTGCGTTTCACTCTTGTCACTGAGACTGAAGTGAAATAGCACCATCTTATCTCACTGCAACCTCCACCTCCCGGGTTCAAGTGATTCTCCTGCCTCAGCCTCCCAAATAGCTGGGATTACAGGAATGTGCCACCATGCCCAGCTAATTTTTTGTATTTTTAGTAGAGGTGGGGTTTCACCATGTTGGTCAGGCTGGTCTCTAACTCCTGACTTCAGGTGATCCACCCACCTCAGCTTCTAAAACTGCTGGGATTACAGGTGTGAGCCACCGTGCCTGGCCTCAAATTCATAATTTTTATGTTGCTTATATGTATGATGATATTTTGGATATACTGAGTTACATAGTCTATATTATTAAAATTAAGTCCACCTGTCACTTTTTCCAATTTTTTGATAAAGCTAGTAGAGCACTATTCACAACAAGCAAGACATGGAATCAACCCAAGTGTCTATCAAAGAATGAGTGAAAAAAATGTGCTACATATATACAATGAAATGTTATTCAGGGGCCAGGCACAGTGGCTCCTGCCTGTAATTCCAGCGCTTCGGGAGGCTGAGGTGGACAGATCACTTGAGGCCAGGAGTTTGAGACCAGCCTGACTGATATGGTAAAAACCCATCTCTACTAAAAATACAAAAATTGGCCGGACATGATGGCACATGCCTGTGATCCCAGCTACCCGGGAGGTTGAGGCAGGAGAATCGCTTGAACCCAGGAGGTTGAGGTTGCAGTGAGCAGAGATCGCACCACTGCTCTCTAGCCTGGGCAACAGAGCGAGCATGAAATTCTGTCATTTGTGACAACATGAATGGAACTGGAGGATATTATGTTAAATGAAATAAACCAGGCACAGACAAGGCAGATACAAATATTGCATGTTCTCACACATATGTGGGAGCTAAAAAGAAAAGACCAGCCATGTTGACCAGGCTGGTCTTGAACTCCTGACCTCAAGTGATCCATCCACCTGCCTCGGCCTCCCAAAGTGCTGGGATTACAGGCATGAGCCACTGCGCCCAGCCTGAACCCAGTTTCTTCTGGGATAAAATTCTTCCTGAGACCATTCTGTCTGTTCAAAAGTAGCTAGACATGGATGTCAGGAGTTCAGAGTCTAATTATTTAAACAAACAAACAAACAACGCCATCTTGTCTTCTTGGTTTACAGAGACTTAAGAGAAATATACCAAGTACCCTTTCCTCTCATTACTTTACTTTCAAAGTTTGACCAGATCTTTACAAAGATTGTTCCATATCCCATACCACCTGATAAGGGAGAAATGATAGTTTAAAACAGAGAACTGGGTTGGGTGTTGTGGCTCACACTTGTAATCCCAGCACTTTGGGAGACTGAGGTGGGCGGTCAGGTTGAGCTCAGGAGTTCAAGACCAGCCTGGGTAACATGGTGAAACCCCATCTCTACTAAAAATATAAAAACTAGCTGGGTGTGGTGGTGTGTGCCTTGTAATCTCAGCTACTCACGAGGCTGTGGTGGGAGGATCGCTTGAGCCCTGGAGAAGGAGGCTGCAGTGAGCCGAGATCGCACCACTGCACTTCAACCTGGGCAACAGAATGAAACCCTGTCTCGAAAAAACCAACCAACCAACCAGAGAATTTAATTGTTGGTGTTACCATCTAGTTTATAACCTTAAATCTTGAGACAGTCTTTCCCTTGGGATATTTTTTACTTAGTTGAAAGAATGACCTTATAATAAAATGGTAATGATAATGACAGAAATAGCTAACATTTTTGAAGCACTTGCTACAAGCCAGCCATTGTGCAAAGTACTTTCTTGAGTAAAACTAGGATCACAAACTGGGGTGTTATGAGCCCATCTATTCTATGAGGTAGATCTCTTTGTTAGGCCATTTTACAGATGTGGAAATTGAAATTTAGAGTGGGTGGGTAATAATATTGGGAGTCACAAAACCTAAGCTTGCATTCCTTTTTTTTTTGAGACGGAATCTTGCTCTGTCGCCCAGGCTGGAGTGCAGTGGCACGGTCTCAGCTCACTGCAAGCTCCACCTCCCGGGTTCACGCCATTTTCCTGCCTCAGCCTCCCAAGTAGCTGGGACTACAGGTGCTCACCACCATGCCTGGCTAATTTTTCATATTTTTAGTAGAGACGGTGTTTCACTGTGTTAGCCAGGACGGTCTCAATCTCCTGACCTCGTGATCCACCCGTCTTGGCCTCCCAAAGTTCTGGGATTACAGGCGTGAGCCACTGTGCCCGGGCTGCTTGCATTCTAACTCTATCACTAACATGCTATACAGCTGTTTACATATAACTTCTTGGCAGCAGGTTGAATTGTGGTCCCCTAAAAGATAGGTCTAAGTGCTAATCCTCAATACCTGTGAATGTGACTTTATTTGGAAAAAAGGTCTTTGTACATGTAATAAGGTTAAGGATCTTCAGATGATATCATCCTGGCTTAACTGGATGGACTCTAAATCCAATGACAAATGTTCTTATAAGAAGAGAAGACATGGCTGGGCACGGTGGCTCATGCCTGTAATCTCAGCACTTTGGGAGGCCAAGGTGAGAGAGGAGAAAGGAAGAAACCGGTCAGGCAGGCAGTTAGAGTGGGTTCTCGGCTGAATTCTTTCAAACCAAAGAACAGCCGGAAAAATCAAGCTGCAGGCACAGATAAGGGAACTTGCATAGGGGGGCTTGTGCACGTTCCCTTATCTGTGCCCGCAGCCTAAGACATGCACACAGCTGCACAGATAAAAAAGTCTACACAAGTGACTTGCCCAGACATGCCCGCAATGGAAAATGCCGTCCCCTGACATGTGTGCGGTAAGGGGAACAAAGTGATATGGAGTAACTTGAGCTAAGGGCCTGCAGGTGTATCAGGAGGACAGGGTGGAGCTACCAGAAACTCATGCCTTGTGCAGATGAGATGACCAGTTCTCATCAGTTTCTTATAAAAGCCTTTGCATTCAACTGTAAAAACAGGAACCCAGCCAGGTACAGTGGCTCACGCCTGTAATCCCAGCACTTTGGGAGGCTGAGGTGGGTGGATCACCTGGGGTGGGGAGTTTGAGACCAGCCTGACCAACATGGAGAAACCCTGTCTCTACTAAAAAAAAAAAAAAAAAAAAAAAAATTAGCCAGGTGTGGTGGCACATGCCTGTAATCTCAGCTACTCAGGAGGCTGAGGCAGGAAAATCACTTGAACCTGGGAGGTGGAGGATGCGGTGAGCCGAGATTGCACCATTGCACTCCAGCCTGGGCAACAAGAGCGAAACTTTGTTTCAAAACAAACAAACAAACAAAAAAACAAACTCAGGAACCCTCTTTCAGGCCCCCTCTTTACAGCAGAGAGCTTTCTTCTTTCGCTATTAAACTTTCACTCACTCCAACCTCGCACTTTGTGTCCATGCTCCTTAATTCTCTTGGTTACGAAACACAGAACTCCAGGTTATACCTCACAATGAGAGACTGCTACATTGTGGTGCCGGGGTGAGACTGTAACAGAGGCAGGTGTATTGCTTGAGCCTAGAAACTGGGGACCAGCCTGGACAACATAGCAAAACCCTGTCTGTACAAAAACTACAAAAGATTAGCTGGGCATGGTTGTGCACCCCTGTAGTCCCAGCTACTCGAGAGGCTGAGGCACAAGAATCACTTGAGTCTGGGAAGTCGAGGCTGCAGTGAGCTGTGACTGTGCCACTGTACTCCAGCCTGTATGACAGGGGAGACTGTCTCAAAAAAAAAAAAAAAAAGTAAACAGCAAAAAAAAAAAGAGACACACACACACACACACACACACACACACACACACACTCAGCAAGACCATGTGAAGACTGAAGCAGAAATTGGACTGATGCATCCTCAACTCAAGGAATGCATGGAGCCAGCAGGAACTGGACTAGATGAGGAAGAATTTTCCCCTGGAGGTTTCAGAAAGGGCACAGCCTTGCTGATACCTTGATTTCGGAGTTCTGCTCTCCACAACTGTGAGAGAATACATTCCTGTTGTTTTAAGCCATTCAGTTTATGGCTATTTCTTACGGCAACCCAAGGAAACAAAGACAATCACTACAGGCAAATCACTCTGGGCTTTGATTTTCTCCCCTGTGACGTGTGAGGTTTGATTATACTGGTGGTTCTGAACCCAAGACCATGGGCCAATCTGTGAGGGAGAACGTATAGAATACTTACATGTCAGCTGGAGGGTGTCAATCAGGGGTGCTTTTACCTCCAGAAAACATTTGGCAATGCCTGGAGATATTTTCGGTTTTCACAACTTGATGGGAAGGGGAGAGGATGGGATTACCATTGGCATTTAGAGGGCAGGGGCCAGGGATGCTGTTAAACACCCTACAATGCACAACCAAAAATTATCCAACCCAACGTGTCAGCAGTGCTGAAGTTGAGAAACCCTGATGCATGCAGTCATCCCTCTATATCCATGAGGCACTGTTTGAGGAGTCTCCTGTGAACACCAAAATGCACAGATGCTTAAGGCCCTGCTATAAAATGGCCTAGTATTTGCATGTAACCTACACACATCCTCCTGTACACTGTAAATCATCTCTAGATTTATTTATTTACTTAGAGATGGAGTCTCACTCTGTCACCCAGGTTGGAGTGCAAGGGCACAATCTCAGCTCACTGCAACCTCCGCATCCCGGGTTCAAGCAATTCTCCTGCCTCAGCCTCCTGAGTAGCTGGGATTACAGGCGCCCACCACTATGCCTGGCTAATTTTTGTATTTTTAGTAGAGACAGAGTTTTACCATGGTAGTCAGGCTGGTCTCGAACTCCTGACCTCAGGGGATCTGCCTGCCTCAGCCTCCCAAAGTGCTGGGATTGCAGGTGTGAGCCACTGTGCCCAGCCTCTAGATTACTTATAACAGAGGTACCAGTCCATGACCCGTTAGGAACCAGGCTGCAGAGCAAAAGGTGAGCAATAGGTGAGCGAGCAAAGCTTCCTCTGTATTTACAGTCACTCCCTATGGCTCGCATTACCACCGGAGCTCCATGTCCTGTCAGATTAGCAGCCATGTTAGATTCTCATAGGAGTGCGAACCCTATTGTGAACTGTATATATGAGGGATCTAGGTTGTTGAGGATCTGTCACTGTCTTCCATCACCCCCAGATGGGACTGTCTAGTTGCAGGAAAACAAGCTTAGGGCTCCCACTGATTCTACATTACAGTGAGTTGTATAATAATTTCATTATATATTACAATGTAATGATAGAAATAAAGTACACAATAAATGTAATGTATTTGAATCATCCTAAAACCATCCCCCTACCGGTGGGTCTGTGGAAAAATTGTGTTCTGTGAAACTGGTCCCTTGTGTCAAAAAGGTTGGGTACCGCTGACTTATAATACCCAATACACCAAAGTGAGTGGATCACTCGAGGTTAGGTGTTCAAGACCAGCCTGGCCAAGAGGGTGAAACCCCGTCTTTACTAAAAATACAAAAAAATTAGCTGGGCGTGATGGTGCACACCTGTCATCCCAGCTACTCAGGAGGCTGAGGCAGGAGAATTGCTTGAACCAGGGAGGCGGAGGTTGTAGTGAGCCAGGATTGTGCCATTGCACTCCAGCCTGGTCAACAGAGCAAAATTCCGTCTCAAAAAAACAAAACAAAAAACTGAAAACAACTACAGTGTAAATGCTATGTTAACAGTTGTTTATACTGAGTGTTTTATGTGTATGATTTTTTATCATAGTCTTGTTATTTTTTATTGTTTTTTTTTTCCAACTATTTTCCAGCCCTGGTTGTTTGAGTCTGCAGATATGGAACCTATGGATATGGAGGGCCAACTGTACTATGTGCTTTTTACAAGCAAAATGTTATTGAGGCCAGGCCTGCTATCATGCTCATAATACTAGCATTTTGAGAGGCCAAGGCCAGAGGATAGCTTGAGCACAGGAGTTTGAGACCAGCCTGGGCAACATACTGAGACCCTGTCTCAACAACAACAACAACAACTTTTATTGAATCTTCACAGCTACCCCCTTAGGCAGGTATTATTAGAACTATTTTTCCTATTTTACAGATGAATAAATTGTAACTAAGAGAAGTGAAGTGATTTCTCCAAGGCTACAGAACTAACAGGTGGTAGAGCTGGGATATGAGGTTTTAGTTTTGTTTTGTTTGTGAGATGGGGTGTCACTCTGTTGCACAGGGTGGAGTACAGTCATGTGATCATGGCTCAAGTGCTCCTCCTACCTCAGCCTCCCAAGCTGGGACTACAGGTGTGCACCATCACACATGGCTAATTGTTGTATTTTTTTTTTTTTTGTAGAGACAAGGTCTCTTTGTGTTGCCCAGGCTGTTCTCGAACTCCAGGCTCAAGCAATCCACCAGTATTGGCCTTGCTAAGTATTAGGATTACAGGCATTAGCCACTATGCTCAGCCTGCCTTTTTTTTTTTTTTTTTTTTTTTTTTTGAGATGGAGTCTCGCTCTGTCGCCCAGGCTGGAGTGCAGTGGTGCGATCTCCGCTCACTGCAACCTCTGCCTCCCAGGTTCTAGCGATTCTCCTGCCTCAACCTCCTGAGTAGCTGGGACTACTGGTGCATGCTACCATGCCCAGCTAATTTTTGTATTTTTAGTAGAGACGGGGTTTCATTATTTGGCCAGGATGGTCTCAGTCTCTTGACCTCGTGATCCGCCTGCCTTGGCCTCCCAAAGTGGGATTACTGTCGTGCGCCACTGCACCTGGCCAAGACTGGGTCTTAAAAAAAAAAAAAAAAAAAAAAAAAAAAAAAAAAAAAAAAAAAAAAAAAAAGAAAGTAACGTTACTTTTATGAAAAAACAAAACAAAAAAAACCAATTTTTCCAAAACAAAAAATTTAGTGAAAAGAGTAACATTTTTTTACTTCTTTTTTCTTGCTAATCCCTCTAATGCCTTGCTTTATACAAGATGGCCAGATACACACAGCAGCTTCTATAGTTACTTCGTTGTGATATCCTATGTCATGCAGCCTCTGGAAAATCCCACTGTACTTGTGATTGACTACAAGTGAAATGATAAAGACTTGGTATTATTATTATGAAAGAGTCTTAATCTTGTGAACTTCCTGAAAAAGATGTTCCTGAATAGTCTGCTGACCACAATTCTAGGGTTCTCTCCTAAAAGATATAGAAAAGATGGCAGGACAAGATGGGAGGAGATGGATCTCCAATCCAGTGTCTCCCCGTACTCATCATTTGTGTACCACCTTCACAATTTCTGCCAAATCTAAGGGTCAATGTTTTTTGTTGGTGTTTTTTTTTTTTTTTTTTTTTTTTTTTTTTGAGACTGGAGTCTTGCTCTGTCACCCAGGCTGGAGTACAGTGGCACTATCTCGGCTCACTGCAAGCTCCGCCTCCCGGGTTCATGCCATTCTCCTGCCTTACTTAGCCTTCTGAGTTGCTGGGACTATAGGCACCCACCACCATGCCCGGCTAATTTTTTATATTTTTAGTAGAGGCGAGGTTTCACCATGTTAGCCAGGATGGTCTCGATCTCCTGACCTCGTGATCCACCCGCCTCGGCCTCCCAAAGTGCTAGGATTATAAGCGTGAGCCACCACGCCCGGCCTCAATATTTTCCTTAATATACATATAGGTAAAACAATTTAACTCATGTCCTTTCCCTTATACAAATTTATTTTCACAGGAAACTTTATATGTTACTATTATGGAGAACTTGGTATTCGTTATTAAACAGCAGGTAATGGCACAAATTAATTTCCAGAAAAGAAAAAAAATTCTAGGCCAGATATGGTGGCTCATGCCTGTAATCCCAGCACTTTTTTGGGAGGCTGAGGTGGGAGGATCGTGTGAGCCCAGGAGTTCAAGACCAGCCTGGGCAACAGAGTGAGATCCCATTTCCACAACAATGACAAAAAGTTAGCCAGCCATGGTGGCACACATCTGTAGTCCCAGTTACTTGGAAGACTTGAGATGAGAGAATCCCTTGACCTCAGGAGTTGGAGGTTGCAGTGAGCTGAGACTCCGTCTCAAAATAATAATAAACAAATAAAATAAAATTCTAGGTAAGCACTCTAATCTGCTAAAGGCTGTGCAGCTGGGGCTTGCTGTCTGTTCAACAAGGGAATTTAGTAACTGTGGAGAAGTGATAAAGATCTATTAGCACCAGAGACTTTCTCCTTAATGTAATCCGAAAGATTGAAGATGAACCCCTGTAGATTTATTGTTTTTTTTTTTTTTTTTTGAGACAGTCTTGCTCTGTTGCCCAGGCTGGAGTGCAGTGGCACAATCTCGGCTCACTGCAAGCTCTGTCTCCCGGGTTCACACCATTCTCCTGCCTCAGCCTCCCAAGTAGCTGGGACTACAGGCGCCCGCCAGCACGCACAGCTAATTTTTTGTATTTTTAGTAGAGACAGGGTTTCACCGTGTTAGCCACGATGGTCTTGATCTCCTGACCTTGTGATCTGCCCGCCTCGGCCTCCCAAAGTGCTGGGATTACAGGTGTGAGCCACTGCGCCCAGCCTATTTATTGTTATTTTATTTATTTATATTTTTTTGAGACAAGGTCTTGCTCTCCTGCCTCAGCCTCCCAAGAAACTGGGATTACAGGTGCGCACCACCATGCCCGGCTAATTTTGTATTTTAATAGAGACGAGGTTTCACCATTTGCTTAGGCTGGTCTCAAACTCCTGGACTCAAGCGATCCTCCTACCTCAGCCCCCCAAAGTGC
Organism: Symphalangus syndactylus; assembly: GCF_028878055.3. Classification (NCBI taxonomy): domain Eukaryota; kingdom Metazoa; phylum Chordata; class Mammalia; order Primates; family Hylobatidae; genus Symphalangus; species Symphalangus syndactylus. Next base: position 20,560,783 of record NC_072446.2, on the reverse strand, counting down.
TGGGATTATAGGCATGAGCAACCACACTAGGCCTTATAGCATTATTTAATGCCACAGCCATGTACCACCTAAATTATCTAGCTTATGGACAATAATAATCTTCAGACCACACTTTGGAGCCATTCCTCACTTTGGGGAAACTGGCACTGTCAGAGTTTCTCAAAGCATTTTCCATAGTGATTTGATAGGCATTAAACTGATCTCCTAATCCAAGACTTTTTTCAGTCCTTATGCATTGAATGAAGAACAGTTTCACTTTTTTAGGACCAAAGATTGTTTACCAATAACTTACCTAATATTAAAATATGGTTTTAATGCCCATTTGCTTTAGGGCAAATAGGAGGGGTATAAAACCTCACTGGATGGATCCGAGAGAAGAAAAAAAAGATTGGCTTTAAGGGCAAAACGAGAATGCCTAATTAGCTTTTTGTTTTGTTTGGGTGACATCACATGTATCATTAGGCTTAGAAAGTTCATTTGCCACCTTATTTGTATGAGTTTTTGAGTTCCTTCCATATCTATTTTCCTGCATTGGGGCTTTTTTTTTTTTTTTTGAAATGGAGTCTCACTCTGTGGCCCAGGTTGGAGTGTAGTGGCACGATCTCGGCTCACTGCAACCTCTGCCTCCAGGTTCAAGTGATTCTCCTGCCTCAGCCTCCCGAGTAGCTGGGACTACAGGCGCGTGCCACTATGCCCGGCTAATTTTTGTATTTTTTAGTAGAGACAGGCTTTCACCATATTGGACAGGCTGGTCTCGAACTCCTGACCTCGTGATCTGCCCGCCTCGGCCTCCCAAAGTGCTGGGATTACAGGCGTGGGCCACCGCGCCCGGCCGCATTGGGGCTTTTAGAATTGAATTTACTGTCTGTGAGAGTTCTCTTCTATTTCAATTTTAGGGCTAAAGAATGTGGGTTTTTTTCCCTCCAGGCAAATGAGATTAAATAAATATTTAAATTTTGTGTGAAGTTTATCTAACATTTTCCACTCTTTGCTATTGCTTAAGTGCAAAGTTTTGTCTTTTTTTTAAACATTATAATTGCTACTTAGAATTCTAAGCTGTAATTTCGCTGTTATGTAAATTACACCACTTCAGTAGTAAAACCAAGCAAATAGTATTTATTCCTTCCTCTGCCTTGGAAACTGATTCTTTCTGAAAATAATTGCAGAAACTAATGAAAGCAAGATCCAGTTCCTGCCTAGATCTAGCTGGTCTGATTTTAAGCCACTCCCCAGAGGAAAGAACAGATAAAATGATGCAATACTAGCTAGCATTCCTGGCTGTTTCTGACAATCCAGGAGTTATGTGACTAATGTATCAAGTGAAAAAAATATTTCCTTGATTAAAGTCATAATAACATAGTACGTGTAATAACACAGGGAGTATGGATGACTCAGATTCCAGGAATAATAGAAATTGGTGGCTCAGCAACTTAAAGCAGCTAGAAGGGATTGTTATGCCAGATGGGGGTTGGAGAAGAGCTTGCCAATTGCACACTGAAGTTAAACAGAAGCCTAACTTAATTTTTATTCCCGGTTTAAAAAAATCTATTATGTACATCCAGCCAAAATACCAGTGCCTTAAACAAGATAAAAGCGTATTTTCTCTCAATTAAACACTACATAGGTAGTCCAAGGCTTCAATGACTCTCCTTGGTCCCAAGCTGCCTTATTTTATTTTTTTGAGACGAAGTCTTGCTCTGTCGCCCAGGCTGGAGGGCAGTGGCGTGATCTCGGCTCACTGCAAGCTCCGCCTCCCGGGTTCATGCGATTCTCCTACCCCAGCCTCCGGAGTAGCTGGGACGATAGGCACACACCATAACGCCCGGCTAATTTTTTGTACTTTTTAGTAGAGACGAGGTTTCACCGTGTTAGCCAGGATGTCTCAATCTCCTGACCTCGTGATCCGCCCGCCTCGGCCTCCCAAAGTGCTGGGATTACAAGCGTGAGCCACCGCGCCCGGCCCCAAGCTGCTTCTTTCTTGGTTCTCTGCTTTGCAGAGTCGAATGACCGCATTGCCCAAGATGGCGGCATCCAAGTTCCAGGCAGCAAGATGGAGAAAGAAACAAAGATAAAGCAGATACCCACCCGAGACTTGACACTTCCGTTTATATCCCATTGGCCAGAACGAAGTCACGTGACTGTACCTAAACTACAAGGGAGGCTTGGAAAGGTAGGCTTTCTTTCTGAAAAAATTCAGCCCTGCTGAAAATTCAATTCCATGGAAGAAAGAGACAGGATCTTGAGAGACAACTAGAACTTTAATTAAAAAAAACAAAACAGGGCCGGGCGCGGTGGCTCACGCTTGTAATCCCAGCACTTTGGGAGGCCGAGGCAGGCGGATCACGAGGTCAGGAGATCGAGACCATCCTGGCTAACACAGTGAAACCCCGTCTCTACTAAAAATACAAAAAATTAGCCGGGCGTGGTGGCGGGCGCCTGTAGTCCCAGCTACTCGGAGAGGCTGAGGCAGGAGAATGGCGTGAACCCGGGAGGCGGAGCTTGCAGTGAGCCGAGATCGCGCCACTGCACTCCAGCCTGGGCGACAGAGCGAGACTCCGTCTCAAAAAAAAAAAAAAAAAAAAAAAACAAGCCGGGCACGGTGGCTCACACCTGTAATCCCAGCACTTTGGGAGGCCGAGGTGGGCGGATCACAAGGTCAGGAGATCGAGACCACCCTGGCTAATATGGTGAAACCCCGTCTCTACTAAAAATACAAAAAAATTAGCCGGACGTGGTGGCGGGCACCTGCAGTCCCAGCTACTCAGGAGGCTGAGGCAGGAGAATGGCGTGAACCAGGGAGACGGAGCTTGCAGTGAGCTGAGATCGCGCCACTGCACTCCAGGGGGGCGACAGAGCAAGGCTCCATCTCCAAAAAAAAAAACAGGCCAGGCGGGGTGACCCACTCCTGTAATCCCAGCACTTTGGGAGGCCGAGGCGGGTATATTACCTGAGGTCAGGAGTTCGAGACCAGCCTGGCTAACATAGTGAAACTTGGAGTCTGTGTGTAGGACTGGACATGTCCTTGAGGATCATGATGATGGCCTCATGTTACCTGGTGTTCCTGGCAGAATGGCCTCATTCAAGTCCAGCTTCCTGGGTCTTCCTCTGTCCTTCATGCTGTCCTTCTTTATAGCTTGCTACTTAAAATCACTACTAATATCATGTCCAACCGATATACAATAGAGAATAAAGAATACAGGCACAGCCTTGGCTCAGAGAAGGCTTGGGTTTGAATTTTGGCCCTGGTGCTTCACAGCTGTGTGACCTTGGACAGGCCACCTAACCTCTGAGCCTTAGGTCCCTCAGTGTGGATCTTACCTCAAAGGTTCTGGGGAGGATTAATTAAGATCATGCATGTAAAAAGCACATAATAGAAGCTCCAGAGATGTTTCCTATTATCACTTTTAAACCTTTGTAACCCATGTACTGTTTTCCTGTAAAACCTGAATATAACTGTTGAGAAAAGCAGAAAACTCAAATTATAATTCAGAAATATTTGTACTTCAATAACTTGAGATGCTCCTGCCCTCCCCCGCTCTAGTAGTCAGTTCTGCTGTAACCTTTATCGTGAAAACACAAATTTGTTCCAATTGATTGGTATATTAGGGAACAACAGCATCTATGAACATAACATACATTTTGCATTTGCTTATGTGCAAGTTCATTTGCAGGAAACACTAGCTGAATACTGAAAACTGCACCCAGGTAAACAGAATCACATAGGTATACACAAAATGCACACACCTATACATCTCCAGGGACTTTGGCTCACCACGTGTTAGGAGCCACACTCATCTATACCTGGCCTGTCTCATTTCAGATAATCCTCCTTCCATCGCTTCATGGTGGCCCACAGGCTGCAGTTTTTTTAGAATCATATTTCCACAAGCAAACTTGAGGACTTTTTAAAAGTAAAGTACCATTAGTCTTAGCGTTTATATACTTTTAAAGAATTTAATGTGTAAAACTGTGCTAAAATTTTTATTGTGTGTGTATTTTGAGACAGGGTCTTGCTCTATCACCCAGGCTGACATGCAGTGGTGCAATCATGGCTCACTGCAGCCTTGACCTCTCACACTCAAGCAGTCCTCACACCTTAGCCTCTCAAGTAGCTGGGATCACAGTCACACATTTGTATTTTTAGTAGAGGCAGGGTTTCACCATGTTGCCCAGGCTGGTCTCCGACTCCTGAGCTCAAACAATTTGTTCGCCTTGGCCTCCCAAAGTGCTGGGATTACAGGTGTGAGCTACCCACTGTGCCTGGCCATGATTTTTGTTAAGTTCCCATCTTTTAAAAAAATGTGTCACTGATGAGGTTTTTGAGTGTAGGCCACCACCCCTATTTTTCCATAAGCCCTGTGGTTTTTATTGTGCAATGTTCTTTGCACAGTGATTTTTAGGAATGCATGTGTCATCTTATAGAACTGACTGTGCTACGAAATGAATTACATGTTCATTGTAGAAAAATTAGAAATGGGCTAATAAGGGAAAAAGAAAAAGGAGAGCAAAATTCACCCATAGTTCCACTCCCCTAGAAGAAATCACATTCCTTGTCTTCTTTGCATCTACACATAAATACACAGCCATGAACACACTACAGGCATCATTTTTCTCTAGCTCTCTCCCCTTCAAATGCAACAATAGGTGCCAGGTGCGGTGGCTCATGCCTGTAATCCCAGCACTTTGGGAGGCTGAGGCGGGTGGATCACCTGACATCGAGAGTTCAAGATCAGCCTGACCAACATGGAGAAACCCCGTCTCTACTGAAAATACAAAATTAGCTGGGCATGGTGGCACATGCCTGTAATCCCAGCTACTTGGGAGGCTGAGGCAGGAGAATCGCTTGAGGCCAGGAGTTGGAGACCTGCCTGGGCAACATAGTAAGACCCTCGTCTGCAAACAATAAAAATACAAATTAGCCAGGTATAATAGTGCACACCTGTGGTCCCGGCTACTTGTGAGGCTGAGCTGGGAGGATTGCTTGAGCCCAAGAGGTCAAGGCTGCAGTGAGCTGTGATTGTGGCATTGCACTCCAGTCTGGGCGACAGAGCAAGACCCTGTCTCTAAATAAATAAATACACACATATCCATAATATAAAACATGTAATATGGCTGGGCGTGGTAATCCCAGCACTTTCGGGGGCCAAGGCAGGCAGATCACCTGTGGTCAGGAGTTTGAGACCAGCCTGGTTGACATGGTGAAAACCCATCTCTACTAAAAAAAAAAAAAAAAAATTAGCCAGGCATGGTGGTGCACGCCTGTACTCCCAGCTACTCGGAAGGCTGAAGCAGGAGAATCGCTTCAGCCGGGAAGGCAGAGGTTACAGTGAACCAAGATCGCGCCGCTGCACTCCAGCATGGGTGACAGAGCGAGACTATCTCAAAAAAAACAAGCAAGCCATGTAAAGTGTTATATGTTTAAATATAACAAAGTGTTATTTATTAAATACAAATACTATGTTTATGGTGAAGGCATTAAAATATGCTGTTTTGGCATTTTGACTATATTTACACACACACGCACATGCACACACACACACACACACATATATATATTTTTTAAGATGGAGTCTTGCTGTGTTGCCCAGGCTGGAGTGCAGTGGCACCATCTCGGCTCACCACAACCTCTGCCTTCCGGGTTCAAGCAATTCTCCTGCCTCAGCCTCCCGAGTAGCTGGGACTACAGGCGTGTGCCACCATGCCCAGCTAAGTTTTGTATTTTTAGTAGAGACGGGGTTTTACTATGTTGGCCAGGCTGGTCTTGAACTCCTGACCTCGTGATCTGCTGGCCTCAGCCTCCCAAAGTGCTGGGATTACAGGTGTGAGCCACTGTGCCCAGCCAACTATTTATATTAAAGGTATGTAAAAAAATAGCAGGTGTAGTCCTGACTACTTGGGAGGCTGAGGCAGGAGGATCCCTTGAGCCCAGGAAGTTAAGGCTGCAATGAGCTGTGATCGCACTGCTGCACTCCATCCTGGGGGACAGAGTAAGACTGTGTCTCAAAAAAAAAAAAAAAAAAGAAAAAAAAAAAAAGAAAAGACAAAGAATTATTACACTGTATCTTTTTTTTTTTTTTTTTTTTTTGAGATGGAGTCTTGCTGTGTTGCCCAGGCTGGAGTGCAGTGGCACGATCTCGGCTCACTGCAACCTCCATCTCTCGGGTTCAAGATATTTTCCTGCCTCAGCCTCCCGAGTAGCTGCGATCATAGACGCCCACCACCATGCCCGGCTAATTTTTGTATTTTTAGTAGAGATGGGATTTCACCATGTTAGCCAGGCTGGTCTTGAACTTCTGACCTCATGATCTGCCCGGCTTGGCATCCCAAAGTGCTGAGATTACAGGCGTGACCCACCGTGCCCGGCCTATTATACTGTATCCTAACTGTACCTTTTCTACGTTTAGATAGGTTTGGAGGCACAAATACTACTGTGTCACCATTGCCTACAGTATTCAGAACAGGCACATGCTGTACAGGTTTGTAGCCTAGGAGCAATAGGCCATATTGTCTAGCCTGAGTGTGTAGTAGGGTACACGATCTAGGTTTGTGTAAGTACAGTCTAAAATGTTCCCACAACAGTGAAATCGCCAAATGACATGTTTCTCAGAACAGAAATATTATTCCTTTTTAAGGAAAACATAATGAGGACAGTCAAAAAAGTTGAAGAGAAACAAAAAGCCATGTATGTGGGAAGGAGAAATCTAAGTAAACAAAAGGCAGTCTGCAACATAAGTAAAAGTGATGTGGTTTCTAATTTCCACCAAAGCAAAATGGGACCAGATGGGGTTAGGGGGTGATCCGGCCACATAGAGGAATGCAGTTTGCTTTGGGGAAAGTAAGCTATTTTTTTTGTGTTTGTGTGTGTTTCTGTGTGGGTGTCTGTGGAGGTATTCGTGTCTGTGTCTCTGTCTGTCTCATTTCAGTCAATTGACTGAAATGTCATTATGCAGCACATCACTGTCAGTGTTCATATATCTTTTAAGTTTCAGTTGTTTTTATATCTTATATAATGTATTACACTTATATGTGAATATTTTATCTTATCCATTGTAGGGACAGTCTATGTGTGTGTGTTTGTGCATGTGACCAACAGAGGTTGGGGAAGGAGGAAATGTGGCCAAAACGATTTTGTGGTCAATGACCCCTTGGCAAAGGCACACACAGGCATGTTTAGAAACACTTATGGGAAGAAAACTATCCCCGCAGGTACACACCCACTTTCAGATCATATAAATCTCACTTTTCCCCTTACACAAAAGATGCAGGAAGCACTTAAGGAGGGTGTCTACCCAGCCTGAACAATGAGTCTTTTCCTCCCCTTGTTCCTCGTCTGAGTTTCCATTCCCAGGGGCAGAGTCTGGGGCTGGGAAGGGCTGCTTGTCAGGGAGCCTGAGGGTGAAAGCAAAGAGGCTTTGGTCTGTCCTGTTGAACAAGGAGTCACAGACAGCGGGGGATGCTGATGGACATCAGTGATAACAGCTGACACTACCATGCTGTGTCCTAAGCATACCACATCAACTGGCTCCTTTCACCCTCAGAGAAAGCCCAGGAAGACAATATAATTATGCCTATTTTACAGGTGAGGAAACTGAGGCACCGAAAGGAGAAATCGCAGGTTCCACAGCTTGCAGGGGACACAGCTGAGATTTGAACCTAGTCAGCTGCCTCTGGAGTCCAAGCTTTACCCTGGACCAGTGGATCTCAGGGGTGGTAGAGTGTGTGTGGGTATTTTGACCCCTAGAGCAGCAGTCCCCAACCTTTTTGGCACCAGGGACTGGTTTTGTGAAAGACGATTTTTCTGCAGACTGGGGTTGGGGGGGCGGGGGGATCATTTCAAGATGATTCAAGCACATTGCATTTATTGTGCACTTTATTTCTATGATTATTACATTGTGATATATAATGAAATAATTATACAACTCACCATAATTTAGAATCAGTGGGAGCCCTGAGCTTGTTTTCCTGCAATGTGATGGTCCCATCTGGGGGTGATGGGAGACAGTGACAGATCTTCAGGCATTAGATTCTCATAAGTGGTGTGCAACCTAGATCCCCTGCATGTGCAGTTTACAATAGGGTTCGTGCTCCTATGAGAATCTAATGCCCACAGTAAATACAGATGAATCTTTGCTCACTTGCCTGTCGCTCACCTCCTGCTGTGTGGCCCAGTTCCTACTGGTCTGTGGCCTAGGGGTTGGGGACGCCTGCGCTAGAGGACGTGTGGCAATGTTTGGAGTCATTTTTAGTTGTCACAATTGGAGGATGCTGCTAGGATCTAGCAGGTAGAAGCTGAGATTACTAAACACATCATACAAGACGCACGACAGCTCCCTCCCCACCAAATCATCCACTGCAAATGTTAACAGTGCTGCTGTTAAAAACTGTCCTAGACTAGTTTAGGAAAAGACTACTTTTCTTCTAGAACTCTAAAAAATTATTTTGTTTGCTCTCTAAATTACAAATCATACATGCTCATTGGAAACATAGAAACAATTAGATGTTTATAAAGGAAGACCTGAAAGATTCTCTCCATGGTTCCGCGCCCTGCGGTAAACACTATTAACGGTGTGGCATATTCTGCAGCAGCCTTTTCTATTACAGACCTTTGTTACATTGTCAGTCTGTCTACTTACATATTATCTGTTTTTCTCCCCTTTTCAAAAATAGAAGACTACACATATTTTCCTTTTTTTTTTTTTTTGAGACAGGTTCTTGCTTTGTGGCCCAGGCTGGAGTGCAGTGGCAGATGTATTAGCCTGTTCTCACGCTGCTAATAAAATCATACCTGGGTAATTTATAAAGGAAAGAGGTTTAATGGACTCACGGTTCCACGTGGCTGGGCAGGCCTCACAATCACGGCAGAAGGCAAAAGAGAAGCAAAGGCGCATCATAGATGGTGGCAGGAAAGAGCGCTTGTGTAGGGGAACTCCCATTTATAAAACCATGAGATCTCGTGAGCCTATTCACTATCACGAGAACAGTATGGGAGAAACCGCCCCCTGATTCAGCTATCTCCACCTGGCCCTGCTCTTGACACGTGGGGATTGTTACGGTTCAAGGTGAGATCTGGGGACACAGCCAAACCATATCACACAATCATGGCTCACTGCAGCCTTCAACTCCTGGGCTTAAGTGATCCTCCCACCTAAGCCTCCCGGGTAGCTAGGACTACAGGCACACACCATCATGCCCGGCTGATGTTTTGTATTTTTTGTAGAGACAGGATCTCACTATGTTGCCCAGGCTGGTCTTGAATTCCTGGACTCAAGCAATCCTCCCATCTAGGCCTCCCAAAGTGTTGAGATTACAGGCATGAGCCACTGTGCCTGGTCTACATTTTCCTTCATATCTTTTTCATTCAATGCTGAACTCCAAACCACAAACTTTTGCACCTGCTGTTCTTTCTTTCTGGAACATTCTTCCCCCAGCTATTTGTAGACCTGCATCCCTGGATGTATTAAAATCTGAGCATATCTCCTCCTTAAAAGGGAGCTCCCTAACTTCCCTCTGTAAACCATTTCCTCTTCTATCTCCTCTTTTTTTTTTTTTTTTTTTTTTTAGACGGAGTCTCACTCTGTTGCCAGGCTGGAGTGCAGTGGCATAATCTTGGCTCAATGCAACCTCCACCCACTGGGTTCAAGCGATTCTCCTGCCTCAGCCTCCTGAGTAGCTGGGATTACAGGCATGCACCACCACACCCAGCTAATTTTTGTATTTTTAGTAGAGACGGGGTTTCACCATGTTGGCCAAGATGGTCTTAATCTCCTGACCTCGTGATCTGCCCGCCTCAGCCTCCCAAAGTGCTGGGATTACAGGTGTGAGCCACTGTGCCTGGCCTCCACCTCCTCTTCTTACCCAGTGTGACCTTTTTTTTTTTTTTTTTTTTTTTGCAGGTCTCTTCTCTGACACGTGGGCGGATGCTTCTTAGCTTGTTTGCTGGTTGTGTCCTTCCTAGAATGCTGGCTCCATGGTGGCAGAAATTGTGTCTGTCTTTCATAATGTGTGTCCCCAGCACCTAAAGCAGAGTCTGGCACCTAATAGACACTCAATAAATGTTTATTATTGGCTGGGCACAGTGGCTCATGCCTGTAATCCCAGCACTTTGGGAGGCCAAGGCAGGCAGATCACTGGAGGTCAGGAGTTCAAGACCAGCCTGGCCAACATGGTGAAACCTCGTCTCTACCAAAGATACCTTTGGGTGTGGTGGCACGTGACTGTAGTCCCAGCTACCTGGGGGGCCGAGGCATGAGAATCGCTTGAACCCAGGAGGCAGAGGTTGCAGTGAGCCAAGATCATGCCATTGCACTCTAGCCTGGGCAACAGGGTGAGACTGTCTCAAATAAATAAATAAATAAAATAAAATTTATTATAATCAACAAATGGATAAATGAAAGAACAATGAATATATCATATATATCCATTGATGTCCATGTATGCAAATAAAACCATATCTCATTCTCTTTAATGGCTACCCAATATTCATTTTACTATTCTCTCTCTCCTTTTTTTTTTTTTTTTTTTTGACATGGGTGGCTCTGTCACCCAGGCTGGAATGCAATGGCACAATCTCTGCTCACTGCAACTTCCACCTGCCAGGCTCAAACCATCCTCCCATCTCAGCCTCTTGAGTAGCTGGGACTACAGGCACACACCACCATGCCTGCCTAATTTTTGGTAGAGACGGGGTCTCACCATGTTGCCCAGGCTGGTCCCAACCCCTGAGCTCCAGCGATCTGCCCATCTCAGCCTCTCAAAGTGCTGGGATTACAGGCCTGAGCCACCGCATCTGGCCATTTTACTATTTTCAAGTTAATGAAAACATAAGTTGTCTGTATTTTTTCCTTTTGTGGGGGACAAGTGGGAGTGATTTTATGAATCATGCCACAATGAGCATCTTATACACATATTTATACACTTGTGCAGGAATTTCTGTAGGCTAGATTCCCAGAAGCAGAATTGTGGATCAAATGTAAACTTTTTATCAGAGTTGCTACAAATTTGAGTTCCAAAAGTAGAATGCCCTTTTCTTGTCTTTCCTCATCAACACTGGATAATTAGAACTAACATTAATTAACACTATGTTCTAAGCCCTTTACATGTGTTAATCTAATTAATTCTTAGATAAATCAGAAAATGATAATAATAAGTGATTATAGAAAATGATTATATAGGACATACTGAACACTGTCCTAAGTGTTTTTGTTTTGTTTTGTTTTCTGTTTGTTGAGACAGAGTTTTGCTCTTGTCACCCAGGCTAGAGTGCAATGGCGCCATCTCAGCTCACTGCAACCTCCACGTTCAAGTGATTCTCCTGCTTTAGTCTCCCGAGTATCTGGGATTACAGGCGCATGCCACCACGCCTGGCTAGTTTTTGTATTTTTAGTAGAGACAAGGTTTCACCATGTTGGCCAGGCTGGTCTCGAACTCCTGACCTCAGGTGATCTGCCCACCTCAACCTCCCAAAGTGCTGGGATTACAGGTGTGAGCCACCACCCCCGGCCCTAAGTGTTTTATATACATCATCTCACTACATACTCTGGGGTGGATACTATTATTATTATCATTTTACAGATGAGAAACTCAAGCATGAAACCTTAGGTCCAGTAATTTCTCCAGGATCCGACAGCCAAAAGGTGGGACAGGCCAGGTTGGATCAGAAAGTCCGGTTACAGAATCCTTACTGTAAACCATGCTGCTATCTTCCTTCTCCATGGGTAAGAGCAATGATTGTCTCCATTTTACAGAGAGGAAAACTGAGGTACAAAGAAGCTAGGAAACTTGGCCAAAAATATTACCAATCTTTTTAATTGGTGCAAATGTGATGGGTGAGAAATGATATCTTATGGTTCTACTCTCTAAAGATATCTCTTACTCTTTTCTTCTTTGAATTTGAAAACAATATAATTCCTTATTTGGATAAAGTAAATTTCTCAACTGATAAAATATGTATCCTGTTTAAATATAAATGTCTGTAAAATGTGAATTCTTTTGCCATCTAGATCCAAATGATTAAAATAAATTCAGATTTCTTTTTACTCCTAAAATGCCTCTTAATAGGGACAGTCATGGTGGCTCACGCCTGTAATCCCAGCACTTTGGGAGACCGAGGTGGGCAGATCACCTGAGGTCAGGAGTTGGAGACCAGCCTGACCAACATGGAGAAACCCCTTATCTACTAAAAAAAAAAAAAAAAAAATTAGCCAGGTGTGATGGTGCATGCCTGTAATCCCAGCTACTCAGGAGGCTGAGGCAGGAGAATTTCTTGAACCCGGGAGGCAGAGGTTGCAGTGAGACAAGATCGTGCCATTGCACTCTAGCCTGGGCAACAAGAGCGAAACTCCGTCTCAAAAAAAAAAAAAAGAAAAAAAGCCTCTTAATATTAGTTTTTAGTTTTGTTGAGATTCATAGGCGTGAGCCACCGTGCCTGGCCCATATTTTTATTTTTATTTTAAAGAGATGGGGGGGTGGGTCTTCCTATGTTGCCCAGGCTGGTCTTGAACTCCTGGGCTCAAGCTGTCTTCTCACCTCAGCTCCCAAAGTGCTGGGATTACCGGCATGAGCCACCATGCCTGGCATCTGTATTTTTTTTTTTTTTTTTTTTTTTGAGACGGAGTGGCCCTCTGTCGCCCAGGCTGGAGAGTGCGGTGGTACCATCTCAGCTCACTGCAAGCTCCGCTTCCCCGGTTCACGCCACTGTCCTGCCTCAGCGTCCTGAGTAGCTGGGACTACAGGTGCCTGCCACCGTGCCTGGCTAATTTTTTTTATTTTTAGTAGACACGGGGTTTCACCATGTTAGCCAGGATGGTCTCCATCTCCTGACCTCGTGATCTGCCTGCCTCAGCCTCCCCCGTATTTTTAAGTTAAAGTAATTTATTTTAAGAGACAATAATTTTCTTGAGAGATAAATCGCAAATAAATTTTTTGAGAGATAAGTCACAAAAATATTTGAATTTGCAAGTTTATAATAGCCTGAATGTAACATGGTATTCTGGGTTTGATCTTAGACAAGGATATTAGTGGAAAAACTGGGGAAATCCATGAAGCCTGGAGTTTAGTTAATAGTATTTGTCCAATATTAATTTCTTAGTTTGGACAAATGTACCCTTGGTAGGCAAGAAGTTACTATTAGGGGAAGTGAGGAGACAGGAGCTCTCTGTATTAACTTTGCAACTTTTCTATACTTCTAACAATTATTCCAGATAAAAAGTATATTTTAAATGAGCGTTAAAGGCTATTTTTCCGATCTGTAAACACACTCCCAATGCGGTTAAGCAAACATGGGAAACACCTGGCCATGGCCACATTATGGTAAAAAGAAAAAAAAGATCTCTGTGATCCTTCTGCTGGACAAAAGAGTATATTTAGCCTCAGATTTTTTGCAGTGACCTTTGCATTCTGAAATGAATTAGAGGTTTATGTGTCAGAATGTAAAGAGCAGGAAACCAGGAAGTTGATGGGGAGCGACTTTCCTGTTATATTTCACTTGTTTACATACAGCAGCATCACGGAGAGCAGAGATTTTGCTAGATTATGTCAACATCACACATGCCTGATCCACCACTGGGGGCTGAAAGCAGCATGCACCACCCCCAACCAAATTGCTGGAAATTCCCGTGTGAAATTTCAATCGCATGGTTTAGCTGTATTATTATTATTATTATTATTAGCTGGGTTATTACTGTTATTATTAGCTGTATTATTATTATTATTTAGCTGAGTTATCTTAATTTGCTCTTTTTCTCTGGCTATTTTGATCCGAAATCAATTACTTATCTTTTCTCTTGTGGGCAGTAAAGAAGTTCTTTTTGTCTCAAATACAATCTAAGATAAATTTTGGAAAGCAAACCATGCTCCTTGACAAATAACTTCGTATTCACCTCTCTTCGTGGTAAACATTGGAAATGTGAACATCTGTTTGTCTCTCGTTTGTTCTTTAACAAATGTAACATTTTCAATACGGATAACAAAAGGTCCAATTTCAGAGAATTCTGCCTATCTAGCTCACCCCTCTATACCAGGATCTGATACAGCATGAGACACTCATATTTGTAGGATAGACAAATGAAGAGGAAGAAAATGTCATTTCATATTCTTGCATTTAAGATCTTTAGGAAGGATAAAAGCATATTTCTCTGCAGGAATGTTAAAGTAGCATATTTGATAATGTGATTACAGGAGAGTATGTGTTGCCTTTAATATTCATTTTTTAGGAATAGTCTTTATTCTAAGCCATTTCCATGTTAATTCGAGTAAGAGAGGTTATTTTCCACCTTATCACTCAAATCTGACGATGTTCGGCTTCTCAGAAATATCAAAATGCTTACATTTTGTTTTCATTCATGGAACAAATGTATGGGTTTTGGTTGGGCTTGGACGCAAATGGCATTTTAAAACAGGAGCATATGTTTCGGGAGCAATTAGCGATTGTTTAATATAATGACCCTGCAGGCTGGAAAGGCTGCAGGTCAGAATTGTTAACAGGCAAAGCAATGAAAAATAGTAAAGCATTAGCAGATAGCATAAATAGTCAAATTTGACCTCCAAAGGTCAAGAGAGAACTAAATAATTTGGTCGCAGCACTGACTGATTTAAATCAATGCAATCCCAATTTCCCTTTTTGCCGGTTTGCCTTTGGTATTCCACGGTCTAGTACTTGCCAGGAGTCGGGAGAGAGAACAGGGTAGGGTCTACTCAGTGATATAATTTTACTAAATGTGGGTGGTTTTGAGAGAAAAAATAGCCAAAAGTATTTCAAGGACCAAATGAAATTATTTAAACAGAACGCCATTGTGTCTGTCCTCTTAACTACTTGGTTTTGTTTCTCTAAGGATGATTTATGATGGTAACACCGATACAAATACATAATTAACCATGGGAGCATTTTGCATCTCAGGTTTCCCACATTTTTTCTCATTTGTAGGCTTCTTAGATTTAAAATTGTACCTTTACCCTATGAAACTGAAAAATCAGCAAAATTCGTAAATTGCTAGACCAAATAAGTTTTTATCTTTTTTAAAGTGTGAAAAAATGATCCCCTGAATTCTTTTGGATTTCTACCTAAATTTTCTTTTAGTGGAATGATTCCCTCCCTCTTGACTGCTTCTGTCTTCTATTTTTTCATGTAAGATTACTCTTCTTCGTCATCTCTCACATAGATAATATGTGGCTTGCTCAAATTTATTTTTAAGGTACTATATCCTGTTTTGATCAGGAAAAGCATATTTTAAAGAAAAAAAAATGCTTTTGGTGATTACAAAATCACTTTAAGACCCAGGGGGAACTATGCCTCAGTGACAAAACAAATTTGCCACAAATCATTGTACAAAAGAACAGCAGGACCTAAGCCTAAACTCAGGGACCGCTCCCATTCATCTTTCATTTGTTTTGGAAACTCCACCCTCCTCCTGCCATGTTCAATATCTAATTGGCATTCTGACCCTTCAGATAACTCAACATCTGCTACTCTGATGCATCTTGGAAACTCTTTGTTCCCGTAAGGCGGAGTTCAAGGGGCTCTCTTCACTGATACACAAGATTCATGCATGCTATTGTGTACGTAGCTTCTGGTGCTGAATGGAGACAAAACTTTTGCAAGCTAATATGAAAAATGAAGTGACTCTCATATTCTAACCAAATCATCTTCAGCAGGTTTAAAATTATGCATGGCTGGAGAAGATAGCAGTGCATTAACCAAACAATCAAGCTTTGCTTCTTTCACAAGCAATTTAAGTCTGGAATCCACATATCTATTTTTACTTTGACTTGTTTGCATATTTTGGCCTGATAGCCTTTGTTTTTCTCTATTATGAGGCAACATATATACTGATGTTTAATCTCCTAAAACAGATTATGTAGATATAAACTGGGATTTTTTTAAGCAGAATCACACAGGTGATTGATTTTTCAATGCATTATTTCATTGAATCCAAGATACTACAAACTGTACATTTTAGAATTATTTTTATGTACTGTAAAGAAAGGAAAACTTACACTAACCAATCTGTGATATGCCTTTGATTCTAAGACATAGGCCTAATATCTGAGATGTAAAAATGTGAAAAAAATGTGTATCTGGGACTGATGCAATTTGCTAGTAGGTACACACCCTCGCACAGTTTTGTGGGAGAGATTATGCAATTTATGTTTCTGCAATTAACCAGGAAACTTGCCATCTGCTTCAGCTGTGTTTCTTTCCTTTGGTGACTGGGTTTTGGTGAGGGATGTCCAATGGCTTTCCCCTACCCTTCAGTTTTGAGACTTATCTAAGGAAGATCCCCTGGTGCCACTTGCTAAGACGGTATACCCTGGGCTATAAGTCAGAATCACAGTATGGGCAACTGGTTTCCTTTTATTATTTTACTGAGCAACTTGGTTTAGGGTCAGTAGGATAATGTTTTATTATCTTCTGGGAAGAATTAAAAGACCCACAATGAGCTGAGAAGGGTTTAGGTCCTTTTTTTAAGTGTCAGCCATATTTCCCCCCGTAATACTTGCACGTGAAAGTTATCTTTTGTACCAGCCTAGAAGATTCTACTAGTCTATTGCTAATAGTTTAGGCTTCAGGAGAAGCCAACAAAAGGGTATGAGAAATAATCAAGCCATCAGGAATATAGGAAAGCTTTACCAAAAAAACAAAAAAATCAAAAAAACATCAAGTAACTGGGCCGGGCATGGCAGCTCATGTCTGTAATCCCAGCACTTTGGGAGGCCAAGGCAGGAGGTCACTTGTGGCGAGGAGTTTGAGACTAGACTGGGCAGCAAAGCAACAGCCCATCTCTACAAAAATAAACATAAAAATTAGCTGGGGGTGGTGGCACACACCTGTAGTCCCGGCTACTCGGGAGGCTGAGGTGGGAGGATCCCTTGAGGCCAGGAGTTCCAGGCTGCAGTGAGCTATGTTCATGCCACTGCACCCTAGCGGGGGTGACAGAGTGAGATTCCATCTCTAAAAAAAAAAAAAAAAAAACAATTAACTGATTTTTTTTTTCCCTTGGTTTAAATGGTCATGAGGGGTGTTATGTTTTGGTTGAAATCTCTGCTCTGCCTTTTTCTAGCTAGAGACTTTTGGGCAAAGGTTTGCATTTTTGTAATAGGGAGCAATACTCACCTAGCAAGATTAAATGAGTTAATGCATATAACATGTTGAGCTCAGTGTTCTGTGCATATTATTAATTGTGATTATTCCTGCTTTTGTTAGACACAGTCGCTTTTGACCCAAAGCTGCCAAAATTTCATGCTGGTTCCCAAAGAGATGCACTGTTCTCCTGCGATAGCCTGGAATTCCCCAAAGGGTAAACTGCCACTACTGTCATTAGGATTATTATGAGTAATGTGCTTTTCTTTGTCTCTGTCAGTCCTTCCTTCAAAACTATAAATCAGTATTTTTCTATATCTAGCTGCAATAACTGCAAATCATCAGGCAAAATGTCTACATGTGCTCCCTTTCCTATTTCCTTTTTTTTTTTTTTTTTGAGACGGAGTCTTGCTCTGTCACCCAGGCTGGAGTGCAATGGCGCAATCTCGGCTCACTGCAAGCTCCACCTCCCGGGTTCACGCCATTCTCCTGCCTCAGCCTCCCGAGTAGCTGGGACTACAGGCGCCCGCCACCACGCCCGGCTAATTTTTTGTATTTTTAGTAGAGACGGGGTTTCACTGTGTTAGCCAGGATAGTCTCGATCTCCTGACCTCGTGATCTGCCCGCCTCGGCCTCCCAAAGTGCTGGGATTACAGGCGTGAGCCACTGCGCCTGGCCTTTTTTTTTTTTTTTTTTGAGACGGGGTCTTGCTTTGTTGCTCAGTCTTGAGTGCAGTGGTGCAATCTCGGCTCACTGCAACCTTCGCCTCCCGGGTTCAAGCAATTCTCTTGTCTCAGTCTTCCGAGTAGCTGGGATTATAGGTATGCACAACCATGCCTGGCTAATTTTTGTATTTTTAGTAAAGACAGGGTTTTCACCATGTTGACCAGGCTGGTATCAAACTCCTGACCTCAGGTGATCCACCTGCCTTGGCCTCCCAAAGTGCTGGGATTATAGGCATGAGCCACTGCGCCCGGCCACCCTTTCTTATTTCTAAGTCCTGTTTATGAGTATTATTTTCTAGGGCTCTTATTGTTTAAATGCTGGTCTTTCTTTCCTAATAAGTTGAAACAGCTACATAATCAATGACCTATCTTTTGGTCTTCATCCATCATTGTCATCTTTTGACTATGAGCATTACTTGTTAAAATTTCTGAACAGGGTGAAACATGCTGATAGTCAGAGATTTTGCTTTGGCTTGACACCTATATGAGGCCTTTCTGTGTGTGAACAACTGGGGACAAAAAGATAAAAAAGACATGGTTTTTGCTGGGGAGAAACCATAGTAGGGAGGGCAAAACCCCCAACCCAGCTATTTAATTTATTTACTTTTTAGGACCTTTTAAAATATCTCATTAGCCACCAAACAGGTAGGGCTGGGACTAGAGGGAGGCAGAAAATTTAAGGGGCTGTAAGAAAAAACCTCAGTAATCAAGATAAATAATATTTCATTGCAATGTTTTTTTCTGCCACTTTTTAGCTATGCGGCTTTGGACAAATTACTCACCTTTTGTGTCTAATCTGTCAAATGGGAGGAATGTTCACCTGAGTTGTTATGGATTAAATGAGATTCAACATTTCCTGATCTGAAATGCTTGGAGCCAGAGGTACTTCAGTTTTGGATATTTTCAGATTTTGGAATATTTCCATTATATTTGAATTTGAAAACCTGAAATCTGAAATCTCCAGTGAGCATTTCCTTTGAGTGTCATGTGGGTGTTCAAGAAAGCTTCAGGCCGGGCGCGGTGGCTCACGCCTGTAATCCCAGCACTTTGGGAGGCCGAGGCGGGCGGATCACGAGGTCAGGGGATCGAGACCATGGTGAAACCCCGTCTCTACTAAAAATACAAAAAATTAGCCGGGCGCGGTGGCGGGCGCCTGTAGTCCCAGCTACTCCGCAGGCTGAGGCAGGAGAATGGCGTGAACCCGGGAGGTGGAGCTTGCAGTGAGCCGAGATTGCGCCACTGCACTACAGCCTGGGTGACAGAGCGAGACTCTGTCTCAAAAAAAAAAAAAAAAAAAAAAGAAAGCTTCAGCCTTTGGAGCATTTTGGATTTGTGATATTTAACCAGTAATACATACAATTGCTCAGTGCCTAACAAAAGTCCATGATGAGCGAAATTCCAAAATTTCAGATAAAGAACAGAATCTGTGAGCAAGGTTTCACTGAATGAGTTTTGAAAAAAAATCCAAATGGGTCATTTGGAGCGAAATAACTAACAAGGATTCTGATGCCAAGTAAGGGCAGGCAAGCAAGGCTTGAGCGGGTAGTCCCTGTCTCCTCTTTGCTCCTCTCCTTTGTTAAAAACAGGTATCAGGCTGCGCTGGGCGCCGTGGCTCACGCCTGTAATCCCAGCACTTTGGGAGGCTGAGGCGGGTGGATCACCTGAGGTCAGGAGATCAAGATCATCCTGGCTAACGCGGTGAAACCCCGTCTCTACTAAAAATACAAAAAAATTAGCCAGGTGTGGTGGCAGGTGCCTGTAGTCCCAGCTACTTGGGAGGCTGAGGCAGGAGAATGGCCTGAACTCGGGAGGCGGAGCTTGCAGTGAGCCAAGATCGCACCCACTGCACTCCAGCCTGGGCGACAGAGTGAGGCTCCGTCTCAAAAACAAAAACAGACAAACAAACAGACAAAAAAACAGGTATCATGCTGGGTGCCTTGACTCACGCCTGTAATCCCAGCACTTTGGGAGGCTGAGGCAGGTGGATCACTTTAGTCAGGAGTTGAAGACCAGCCTGGACAACATGGTGAAACCCCATCTCTACTAAAAATACAAAAATTAGCTGAGCATGGTGTCGTCTGCCTGTAGTCCCAGCTACATGGGAGGCTGAGGCATGAGAATCACTTGAACCTGGGAGGTGGAGGTTGCAGTGAGCTGAGATCGCGCCACTGCACTCCAGCCTGGGTGACAGAGCAAGACTTCATCTGAAAAAAAAAAAACAAGGTGACTGGGCACAGTGGCTCATGCCTGCAATCCCAGCACTTTGGGAGGCCGAGATGGGTGAATAGCCTGAGGTCAGGAGTTCAAGACCAGCCTGGCCAACATGGCGAAATCCCATCTCTACTAAAATACAAAAATTAGCCGGGTGTGGTGGCGGGTGTCTGTAATCCCAGCTACTCGGGAGGCTGAGGCAGGAGAATTGCTTGAACCCAGGAGGCGGAGCTTGCAGTGAGCCAAGATTATGTCACTACACTCTAGCCTGGGCAACAGAGTGAGACTCCATCTCAAAAAGAAAAGGAAAAAAAAAGGAGGGGGAGGGTATCAAGCAGTGCATAGGATCTAAAATTAGATTGCTTTGAGTTCAAATTCTGGATCTATGACTTATTAGCTGGGTGGCCTTAAGAAAGTTGCTTAACCTCTCTGAACCACACTTCCCTCGTCTGTAAAAGAGGGGCAATGAAATAGATCTCACATGAGGACTAAATGAGATCGTCTGTGGAGAGCAAGCACTCAGTCAGGGGCAGCGGTGTTGCTAACAAGACAGTGCAACCCAAAAAAGAAAACCATCATCTCAGTTTACTCAGCTTCTGCTTGCCACTGATGGTGCTGGCCACCACTTTCTGAAGGGCGTCTCTACCTCATCCATGCAGATAAGATTGTGTTCATGGCCGGGCGTGGTCGCTCACACCTGTAATCCCAGCATTTGGGAGGCCTAGGCGGGTGGATCACTTGAACCTAGGAGTTTGATACCAGCCCGGGCAACATAGTGAGATCCTGTCTCTACAGAAAATAAAAATTAGCCAAGCATAGTGGCGTGTGCCTGTAGTTCCAGCTACTCAGAAGGCTGAGGTGGGAGGATTGCTCGAGGCTGGGAGTTTGAGGCTGCAGTGAGCTGTGATTGCACCACTGCACTCCAGCCTGGGCGACAAACCGAGACCTTGTCTCAAAAAAAAGAGAATGTGTTCATGATTTAGTGCACTTACAAAGCATGGCCAGGTCACAGAACCGATTTAGAGCTCTGAATTTTCACACCAACACTGACACTTTTTGGAACTTTTCTTTTTTTTGAGACTACGGGTGTACACCACCACACCCGGCTGATTTTTGTAGTTTTTGTAGAGATGGGGTTTCACCACTTTGCCCAGGCTGGCCTTGAACTCCTGGGCTCAAGGGATCCACTTGGCTCAGCTTCTCAGAATGCTGGGATTACAGGTGCGAGCCATGCACCTGGCCTCTTTGGAACATTTAAAAAAGCTTATTATTACAATTGTCATAATTGTTTTGGCAAAAATATTCGAACACACCTAAAAGTAGAGTGAATAGTACTATGGACCCTCATAGGCCATTATCCAGATTCAGTAATTAAGATTTTGTGACACTTACTTCAGAGAGCCTCCTCTCCTTACCCCATCTTTATATTTTAAAGCATATCACACTGTAGGATGACTATAGTTAATCAAAACATGTTATATAGTTTCAAATAGTTAGAAGGAAGATATTGAATATTCCCAGTGCAAAGAATGATACAAAGATGATGGACATGACTAACTACCCTGATTGGATCACTATACATTATATATATCACAACATCACTATGTACCCCATAAATGTGCCCAATTATTATTTTAAAAGTTTTTAAAAAGTGTATCATATAATTTAAAAAGTTTTTAAAAAATGCATCATTGGGCCGGGTATGGTGGCTCATGCCTGTAATCCCAGCACTTTGGGAGGCTGAGGCGGGTGGATCACCTGAGGTCAGGAGTTCAAGACCAGCCTGGCCAACATGGTGAAACTCTGTGTCTACTAAAAATACAAAAAAATTTTAGCCAGGCCTGGTGGCAGATGCCTGTAACCCCAGCTACTCGGGAGACTGAGGCAGGAGAATCACTTGAACCTGGAAGGCGGAGTTTGCAGTGACCTGAGATTGCACCATCGCACTCCAGTCTGGGGAACAAGAGTGAAAGTCCATCTCAAAAAAAAAAAAAAGCATCCTTGACTTCATGTCATTTTACCCTATACACTTAGTATTCATCAATATTTTTAAAGTTTAAGAAAACTCCCACACAATGCCATTATCATGTCCAACAAAACAAACAATGTTTCCTCGATATCGCCTACTACCCAAAGGTCCTCAGCATCTCAAAAATGCCTGCTTTACCCTGGATTTGATGGAATCAGGATCCAAGCAAGATCTGCCCCACTGCATTTGGTTGTCGAATGAAACCCTTTTCTATAAGAACTCACAGCAGGCAACTGTTGAATTTCTAAACTCTTCAGTTTCTCTGGCTCACAAGCACAGAACACAAACAAACAAAATCCCAACCTATTTTTCAAACTTGTTATTCAAGGGGAAGAGTGTCAAGCTAGAGGCCCTGCAAGCAGCGGAAGGGGCGGTTAAGAAGTGTGTTGGGAGAGATTGTGTTCCTTCGCAGCATGGTGAGCCTCCCAGACTGGATCCAACCTCGTATCCAGGTGTTGGGCCTCAATCCCACTTGAGCCGTTGTTTATCGCCCTCCCGTGGATTAATCCCCTGTCAGTTAGGCCAGAGAAGCTCTGGAGAAGGCCTGCGTAGCATCCCATGTGTCAAGGCCCCCTTTGATACACTTTATCTCCCCTTATCCCTTCAGACGCGCCATGACTCCTCTGCTGGTCATGGCCTCGGAGCTTTAGAATCTCTGCACAGTGACTGACATCCCTCCTATGGAGGAAAGGCAGGGGATTTTTCTTTTTCGGACGGAAATCATTGTTGATCTGATAAGATGTTTCTCGGGGAATCAAATGTCAAACTGGGAGCGCTGTGAGTCAGGGATGAAGTAGCAGTTACAGGACTAAGCAGCTTTGCCTATTCATTTTGACTGCAAGGATGCCTCCATGGTCTTGTCAAAACTGTGGACCTCATTTTGTTTATTTATTTATTTTTGGTTGGGGAGAGGGTGATCCAGGAGAAGTGATGCATGAATAGGGTTTCAAATCCTTGTGGGAATTAACACATTGTCATATATTCAAATTTCAATGCTATACTATCATAACTATTCACCCGAGGAAAAAGGAAGGTTACTGCGTTTTGTTGTACAATAAATATAAATGTAGTAATGTTAATTAATTAAATCAATGTGATTGGTTGCATGTTGTTTTTTAGTGGTGACTGCTGCTCTTATTAGTTTTCATACACTTAACATGATTGTTTTACCATTTTAAATCAAATTTTAATTATACAACTAATGCATAAATCCAATTTGTTCTGTAAAAACATGCATGCTTCAGAAATAAAGCTAAAAGTCTTTGATCACCATCCCTAAATTCAGTCCCCATCGCCTTAAGAGGGAGCAGTTGCCATCAGGTTGCTATATACAAATAACAGACCTTTATTTCTATGCAAGTACATCCATATATATGTTTTAGGCTTAATTCAGAAATTCTTCCTGGAGTCAATATATGTGTGCTTCATAATTTTTGCCTCCTGAAGATCATGGTAATGCATTTCAGGAGCTATTGTCAAAAAGTGTTAATACACCAATTTGTTGATGCATTGTACAAAATCTAACCAGCTGTACACATCTGGGCAGGTGTACCCACATGAACCACTCTTGTTCCCTCTGGAACAAAATTGGAATTGTTAGACAGAATTCCAATTTGATACGAACATCAACATGTTCGAACAAATGCTGAAAATGGCAATTCTCTCACCTCCAGCCTTAAATCTTAGATTCCTAAGATTGACCATCGAAGTTGAATGAAAATAAATTTTCCTAAAGCAAGGAGCCCCATTCACCTAACTTCTGCCCTCTCCCGTTAATAACATTTTGCATTATTTTGCCCCATTTATTAAACATATTGAAGAGAAGATGAAACTGGAATAAGATCATTTTTAACCAATATGTTTTGAGTTTTCTAGTGAAAAACAGAAATCATTTAACGTGATTTTTGTCTGACACAATCTTCAAAATTTCCCCAAGCCAATTTTTCTTTTTTGAGTATATATAAATTCTGCTGCTTTTAAGTGATACTTGTCCATTATTAAATTCCCGACGCCATGCATCCCTGCCACAAAAACAGGATTAGGGAAGTAAAACAGTCAGACACAGATGTTTTTAATTTTCTCCTAATAGAAAGCATCAGAAACCCAAGTTCGCATAATTCTAATAAACATAATTATCGCTAACATGTATTTCACATATCATTCAAATCACTTTGCGTGTATTATCTCATTTCTTGTCAAAATTACCCTAGGAGGTAGCTACTACTACTCCAGAAATGCTAAATCTAAGCATTGGGTAAACTGGACAGATCTATGTCCTCCCCTTGTCAGAGCTGACATTTTAGGGGCAAATAGATTAATTTATAAGAAAACAAATGAATACAACAAATCCTCTCAAAGAGTGACTAGCACTAAGAAGATCTAGTGGGACCATCTTTTATCTCCAGAAAAACATGGCATGCAGTCATACTGCCTTTCTGTAGATGAAGAAATTGAGGCGCTGACAAAGTGCCTAAGGCCACAAAGGTGACAAGCGGCAGGCAGAACTAAAGATGGCATCTATGAGTTTGTGACTTTTTGATGCATGGAAGATTGTGTAATTATGATTGG
Source organism: Symphalangus syndactylus (assembly GCF_028878055.3). Classification (NCBI taxonomy): domain Eukaryota; kingdom Metazoa; phylum Chordata; class Mammalia; order Primates; family Hylobatidae; genus Symphalangus; species Symphalangus syndactylus. Next base: position 20,536,176 of record NC_072446.2, on the reverse strand, counting down.
ATCCCTTCTCTTTCCCTACTACCTTCCCACTGGAAAACCAAATAAAGCTATCCCAACCCACCAAGTATAATTTTTGTATTTTTGTCAAAGCAAGAGGATCAAAATGTTTCAATCGCTCAACCACTATTTGTTGAGTAACTTCTGTGTAGTTAGTTGCCTGGGATGGTTTAGTGAACTGGACAGACATACACAGAGTCACTGTCTAGTGGGAGATGTGACAGTAAGCCTGCAAATTAATGAACCAGTACATATGATGAAGAGCAATGCGTATTATGAAGAAGTAAACTGGGAACATGGGTAGAAAATGACTGAGTGGGTGCATGTGAGGGTTTAGCAGGATGGTCAGGGAAGGCTCTCGAGGAGGTGAATTCTGAGCTGAAAGCTGAATGATGAGATTATGCGAAAAACGTGGGGGAAGCGCATTCTAGGATGGGGGATTAGCACATACAAAGCCCCTGCTGTGGGAACCAGCTTGGCATGCTCAAGGATAGCAAGGAGGCCAGTGTGGCTGACAGAGGGAGGGAGGCAGACAGAGGCCAGATCGGAGGGTGCAGGTCCTTGTGAAGACTCTAAGGAGGATGGAATTTATTTGAGGGGCCATGGGAGTGATACGATCCAATGAACACAAGTTGTGGTATAACACACTGTTGCATAGTGTTGATGTGGAACATCCCAGATAGTGAGGAATTTGGCACAAGAACTGCTGAATCTCAGGGTCTCAAAAAATATAGCTAAGCCCTATCTTCTATAGGACACCCACGCAGGGCTCCTAGACAGACATCACGCAGATTCCAGTGGCTTTGAACACTTCACCCAAATTTATTTATTTTTTAAAATTTTTATTCTTGGCAGGGCATGGTGGCTCACACCTGTAATCCCAGCACTTTGGGAGGCCGAGGTGGGCGGATCACGAGGTCAGGAGATCGAGACCATCCTGGCTAACATGGTGAAACCCCGTCTCTACTAAAAATACAAAAAAAATTAGCCGGGCTTGGTGGTGGGCGCCTATAGTCCCAGCTACCGGGAAGGCTGAGGCAGGAGAATGGTGTGAACCCGGGAGGTGGAGCTTGCAGTGAGCTGAGATTGCTCCACTGCACTCCAGCCTGGGCGACAGAGCGAGACTCGCTCTCAAAAAAAAAAAAAAAAAATTTATTCTTTTAGAGCCAGGGTCTCGCTCTGTTGCCCAGACTGCAGTGCAGTGGTGCAATCGTGGCTCACTGCAGCTTCAACTTCCTGGGTTCAAGTGATCCTCCCGCTTCAGCCTCCTGAGTAGCTGGGACTACAGGTGTGCACCACTACGCCCAGCTAATTTAAAAAATTTTGGAGTCCAGGTGTGGTGGCTCACGCCTGTAATCCCAGCACTTTGGGAGGTCGAGGCAAGTGGGTCACCTGAGGTCAGGAGTTAAAGACCAGCCTGGCCAGTATGGCGAAACCCTGTCTCTACTAAAAATACAAAAATTAGCTGGGCACAGTGGCACCTGCCTGTAATCCCAGCTACTCTGGGGGCTGAGGCAGGAGGATCGCTTGAGCGCCAGAGGCAGAGGTTGCAGTGAGCTGAGACCACGCCAATCACTCCAGCCTGGGCGACAGAGCAAGACTCTATCTCAAAAAAGTAAATATTTTTTTGTAGAGACAGGGTCCCACTGTGTTGCCCAGTGAGCAACTCAAACGCCTGGTCTCAAATGATCCTCCTGCTTCGGCCTCCCAAAGTGCTTGGATTACAGGTGTGAGCCACCATACCTGGCCTTTATCCAAATTTAAACCTTGAAGGCAAGGCAGAAGCAGCACCAGTAACACATTACATTTTTCAGGATTCAGCTTTTATTGGCTACTATAGGTGATTAGGTTCTGCTAAAATTACCATTTCGAGTATTAGAAATAAAAAAAACCTAGAAGGGAAAAACGTAAATGACATATAATAAGAGACTTTGGGGAGCATTTAAACATGGCATTGTATATCCTATTGCATACTCTGAATAAGTTCACTGCATTAAAGGGCTCCGCAGCAAACTGGCTCCATTGATCTCTTCTGAGGAGGGAACAGGAAACTGGGACCTGAAGGAGGACTTTTCCCTGCATATCCTTGTGCCTTTTAAGTTTTGGAACATAAGACTCTTTGACCCTGCTTTAAAAAAGGAAAGTTATATAAACAAATAAATAAATGTATTACTCATATTTTTATCAGTTAAATAGGCAGAACTGCTCGTGGGTGCGTTGTCTTCTATGCGTCTTAAGCTGGTTTGGTTTTCGTTAGACTTTGAGAATGCTTTTCCTTGTTATAATTCCACTGAACCCCTATCAAATACAGCCCCTTGACTGAATTCTCTTGTAAAATAAAATCTTTCTTAATCAAAAGTGGAATGAATGGCAAATAACATAAAAGTTAAACTATTAGTTGATTATACACCACGTTTAATCTATTGTATTCCTTAATGGATGTTTTCGTTGTTCCTGTTTAGCGAGAATTACATGAAATCATCACCAAGAGCTCAATTTACTTGGAGTGATTTATTTTGGGGAAAACCAGATGTTTGGGATGGCTGATAATGCATGAAAAGCTGCATTCTTTGCTGTTTGTTTTCTAAGGGTGTGTTAGGCAATGATGACAAATATTAAGGTACCACATTACTCTGTCTTGCTGACATGCCCGTGACTGATCTTTTTTATCAGTTAGTTGAAAACACACACAAAGAAAGAAAATTTAATAAAAAGCTTTAAATGTGTGCACAGTTCAAGAAGTTAATTTAGATTTAGATTGCTAACCTATCCTTTGTGTCTAAAAATTTTTAACAAAAACCTCACACACTAATACTACACACACACACACACACACACAGAGACACACACACACACACACACTCCTACAATCTGTTGGAAATATTTCTGAAGGACCACTTTGGGTCAGGAAAAAAACATGCTTTGGCTGCTTGGTTTGAATAAGTGGTATAATTGCTATTTGTCTATTTTTAAAATTCCAATTCTTATTGAATTAGGCACATGGACCCTGATGAAGTTGCAGGAAACAGCTGAACTACTTGTGTGGCTAATTTCAGAAATTCAAAGAAAATGCAAACTTGAGCGTGTCACATAACATGTTTATGGCAACATGCAGAAGGGAGATGGCTTTGGCCGTTGACTTGATTTCTCTCCTTGTATTTAGATGATCCTGCAGGTGAAATGTGATGATTCTCCAAAAATTGAGCTGGGAGAGTCCAAGATCCACACCCAGGACCCACCAGGGCCACCTGCCCCTTCAACTCTGCCACAACTGTGGGTCCAATCCCAGCACCGGGAGATTCCCCATCCAATGAAGGAAGCCTTCCAGTCCACCCTGGGGCTGCGGACCAGGCAACCCAAGGTACAGCTGAGCAATGATTCATTCGCCAGCCTTAGACTTCTTTTTTTTTTTTTTTTTGAGACGGAGTCTCGCTCTGTCGCCCAGGCTGGAGTGCAGTGGCGCGATCTCGGCTCACTGCAAGCTCCGCCTCCTGGGTTCACGCCATTCTCCTGCCTCAGCCTCTCCGAGTAGCTGGGACTACAGGCGCTCGCCACCACGCCCGGCTAATTTTTTTTGTATTTTTAGTAGAGACGGGGTTTCACCGTGGTCTCTATCTCCTGACCTCGTGATCCGCCCGCCTCGGCCTCCCAAAGTGCTGGGATTACAAGCATGAGCCACCGCGCCCGGCCCTTAGACTTATTTCTACCCCTCTGGCACTGCTGGCCATACCTGAGTCTTCAAATTATGTTCTCCACGTGTTTTGAATGCAGGCACTGTCTCAGTGCCAAGTGCAGGGTGTACTTTGCCATCCAAGGATAACAGTATCATGGGGAGAGCTTCTCTCACCTTACACAGAACTCACTCAGAGATAGAAGCGTCCAGACTTTTCTGAGCAAAACCTTATTTTTGATTTCCAGTGCTAGAAATAGAAAATTGTGGGCAGGTCATCTGTCTCCACCAAAGGTCAGTTCTTTTGCTTTACGTCTTTTGATGAAAGAGTGTAATACATTAAAATATGTATCTCCAGCTGGGCGTGGTGGCTCACGCCTACAATCCCAGCACTTTGGGAGGCCAAGGCAGGAGGATCACCTGAGGTCAGGAGTTCGAGACCAGCCTGGCCAACATGATAAAATCCCATCTTTACTAAAAATACAAAAAATTAGCCAGGTGTGGTGGTGCACGCCTATAATCCCAGCTACTTGGGAGGCTGAGGCAGGAGAATTGCTTGAACCCGGGAGGCGGAGGTTGCAGTGAGCCGAGATTGCGCCACTGCACTCCAGCCTGGGCGACAGGGTGGGACTCCATCTCAAAAAATAAATAAATAAAATAAAATAAAACAGGTATCTCCTATTTTAACACATGATGTGGCATTATCGGCGGGAGGACCACACCCGGTAGAGCATATAATGCCTCTGTAAGGTGAGCCTCAGCATGCACATAGGGACCCCACTGGGGATAGTGAAGTTTCTCCTTTTTGTGTTTTTTAATGTGAGTGAGGGACTTTGATGGCTCCAACCACATGGCTGGGGAGTGAGGCCCCAGTGTACTCCAGTGCAAGCAGTGAGGCTGTGTCAACAAGACTAAACATAGACGAAAGCTGAAAGATTCAGTAAGTCAACACTTCGGGGTTTGTGGAGAGGGGGAAAGGCCATCGATGACTCAGCTTGAATAGGTTTCTCCCTCAAATTAATTTATTATTATTATTTAAAAATCTACAAGAATGAGAGCAGCTGCTGCCTTGTGTCAGGCCCGGTTCTGAATGCTTTACAAACATGAACTCAATTACATCTCATGGTAACTTTTCTTATCTGCATTTGAATGATGAGGGAATCAAGTCATGAGAGGAATTATAAACTGGTCTATAGCCTCTCTTTGACTCACAGATGGATTTTTTTTTTTTTTTTTAAGATGGAGTCTCGCTCTGTCACCCAGGCTGGAGTGCAGTGGCGTGATCTCGGCTCACCGCAACCTCTGCCTCCCAGGTTCAAGCAATTCTCCTGACTCAGCCTCCCAAGTAGCTGGGATTACAGGCGCCCACAGCCACACCTGGCTAATATTTGTATTTTAGTAGAGACGGGGCTTCACCATGTTGGCCAGGCTGGTCTCAAACTCTTAACCTCAGGTGATCCACCCGCCTCGGCCTCCCAAAGTGCTGGGATTACAGGTATGAGCCATTGCGCCTGGCCCTACAGATGAGTTTTAACCTACAAAGAGTTTTGAAGGTTGGTAAAATTCACATAAAATGAAAACTTCTTGCTTTTCTTTAAAAAATGGAAAAATTGGGTGGTTTTGGGCCTGCATTTCTGCATGGAGACCGTTGGCTGGATCACGGGGGCAACAGCGAGAGGCTGACTGGCAAGACACACAGACACAGCCCCTGGAGAGAGAATGGCCTTCGTCGTCACCAGAGTTCCTGCCTGGCCTGCTGCACACATTTCTGACCCATGCCAGGGCCCCCTGAGATCACTGGAGTTGTGACCCTTATGTTTCAAGCCATTTGAGTTCATTGAAGTGGGCAGATCAGTGGTGGTGGTGACGGAGTCTGAAGAAATTGAGGAGGGAGTAAAATATTTGTTGAGTGAATGAACGAATGAATATGTCCCTGGGCTTGGGTTGAGTTTTCTGGGTAGCTTAAAGGATAGAAAATACAAGGAATGCCCTAATGTGATGATCTGTGTCAGGGGCTCTGGAGTCAGGCTGCCTGGGTTCAAACCCCATCTTATTAGCTGCCGCATAGTGAACTCTGGACTTCAGGGTTCCCACCTGTAAAATGGGGAAAGTAGCTGTTCCACCAGGTGGCTGCATGAATTAAATGGGATATAAAGTGTTAGGCACTATGCATGGCACACAGTAGGTGTACACCAAACGTTAGCTATGAAAGTCCTTTAAAAATGCACCTTTTGGGCCAGGTGCGGTGCTCATGCCTGTAATCCCACTCCTTTGGGAGGCCAAAGCAGGTGGATCACCCAAGGTTAGGAATTCAAGACCATCCTGGCCAACATGGTGAAACCCCATCTCTACTAAAAATACGAAAGTGTTAGCTAGGCGTGGTGGCAGGCACCTGTAATCCCAGTTACTTAGGAGGCTGAGGCTTGAACCCAGGAGGTGGAGGTTGCAGTGAGCTGAGATCACACCACTGCACTCTAGCCTGGGCTACAAGAGCAAAATGCTGTCTCAAAAAAAAAAAAATGTACCTTTTATGAAATTGAAATAAAGGTCTATAGTTTAGTTAATAATAACATACCCAGGTTAGTTTCTTAACAGTGACATATGTATCCCCAGTGAGGGGAAAGTGAGGAGGGGTATATGGGAGCACTCTGTACTGTCTTTGCAAGTTTTCTGTAAAACCCAACTTGTTCCATGATAAAAAGTGCACCTTGGTTGGACGTGGTGGTTCACGCCTGTAATCCCAGCACTTTGGAAGGCCGAGGTGGGCCTGACCAACATGATGAAACTCCGTCTCTACTAAAAATAGAAAAAGTAGCCGGGCATGGTGGTGTGCGCCTATAGTCCCACCTACTCGGGAGGCTGAAGCAGGAGAATTGCTTGAACCCAGGAAGTGGAGGTTGCAGTGAGCCCAGATCGTGCCACTGCACTCCAGCCTGGGCGACAGAGTGAGACTCTGTCTCAAGAAAAAAAAAAAGGTGCACCTTTGGCTGTAAACTATATAAGTCTCATTTCATCAATGCTTATGCCAAATATTTACTGAAATTAAAATCTGCAAACGTACTCTCAGGTTTTCATGCATCGAGGCCATAAAATCTGTGTTTGTGAAATAATTTCCCAAATTGGTTTTTAAAATGCATGGCTATTTTGGGAAATACCACTTTCTATATCATTGGCTGACCCAATGTCATGATGTATACAGGCACTAGTGAGCCATGGTGGGTATCAGAGCAGAGGTTGAGCAGCACCACAAAATTCCAAGTTGGGATGAATATCCTGGCTGAAACAAAGAGGTAGAATGAAGTCCAGAAATCAGACCAACTGGTTTGAGTCTCAATTATATGGTTGCCACCTGTGTGACCCAGAGCAAGTCACTTAGATTCTGAGACTTGGTCCCTCCATCTGTAGAATGGGCATAATCATAATAGTTACTTCAGAGACATAAGACTTAACAGATTTAAACTTAAAAAAAAAAGTTACTTCTGGGCCGGGTGTGGTGGCTCGCCCTATAATCCCAGAACTTTGGGAGGCCAAGGCGGGCAGATCACCTGAGATTGGGAGTTCGAGACCAGCCTGACCAACATGGTGAAACCCTGTCTCTACTAAAAATACAAAATTAGCCGGTGTGGTGGTGCATGCCTGTAATCCCAGCTACTCGGGAGGCTGAGGCAGGAGAATCACTTGAACCCGGGAGGCGGAGGTTTTGGTGAGCCAAGATCATGCCGTGGTACTCCAGCCTGGGCAACAAGAGTGAAACTCCTTCTCAAAAAAAAAAAAAAAAAAAAAAAAAAAAAGTTACTTCTAACAGGATTTAGGTTTAAATTAAAAAAAAAAAAAAAAGACTCAGCAGAAGTCTGACCTATTGAAAACACTGAATAAATAATATAGTTGAGGCCAGGCACGGTGGCTCACATCTGTAATTCCAACACTTCGAAAGGCCAAGGCAGGCGGATCGCTTGAGGTCAGGAATTCGAGACCAGCCTGGCCAACATGATGAAACCCCGTCTCTACTAAAAATACAAAAATCACCAGGCATGGCAGCAGGTGCCTGTAGTCCCAGCTACTTGGGAGGCTGAGGCAGGAGAATCACTTGAACCCATCAGTCAGAGGTTCCAGTGAGCTGAGATTACGCCACTGCACTCCAGCCTGGCTGACAAAGCGAGACTCCATCTCAAAACAAAACAAAACAAAACTGCAAAATAATAATAATAATAATAATAATATAGTTGAGTGCTTCCATATCCCTTTTTTTTTCTAGTCAACCATTTCTCTTATTATCCCCAAAACACAAATTAGAAAACACTGTATAAATAGAGGCCACAATGGCTTTGTTAGGCTTGTGGGGCTTAAGTTTCAGGGCCTCTTTCATAGCCCCAGCAGGGGCCTTAGCAATGTCGTCACATGGTGACATGTGTCTGTAAAATTTGCAAACACAAGGTGTTTTTATAGGCTTTGTTTTAGAGACCCCCACCCCCTCCAATTGTAAAGTTTCAGGTTCCACAAAATCTAGATCTGTCCTGTATGGAGGAGAAGTACCAGCACAACAAACTCCACAAAACCAACTCTTCCTTCTCTGGACTGGAATTCCATGGCGTCCAATGCCACTGTGATGAACATGGGACCACTGGATTTGGGACTCGATTGGCTGGCTCCAGATTCATTAGCTGTATGACTCTGGACACCTTCCCTTACCTCCCTGAGCCCTATGGCCTCATGAATAATATGAGACTTAATCACGATAGCACATAACCAACCCTAGAAGACTCTCCATAGATGTACGTTTCTTAAAAATGGAAAATGGCCTTTTTCATAATGGGATTCCATGGTGGAAACTATGAACATTGCATAATTCTTATGCATCTGTCTTTTTGTTCTTAAACTTGTGGCTGAAACACCCATCAGTCAGGTCATGCCTCCAAACTTGATTACCTTCAGATTCCAAAGGACAATGGCCTTCACATGACAATAGCTGCTATCTCTTAGGAAGATAATCAAATAAGAGCATCTAATCCAAGAACACTGGAATGTGAGCTCTGTGGGCGCTGAAACCTCAACTAGGTGATTAGTGAATATCCCAGGGGCCGAAATAGACCAAGAAAACCAGAGACCATGAAGGCCCTGCTCTTTTCTCTGCTTAACCCAGACTACAAGATCTCCCATATCCAGTTCTGATTGGCAGTTGAACGTAACGGTAATGAATGCTGGTTGTGGAGTTAACAGGAGAACCTGGTTCAAATCTCAGATCTACCATTTATCATTTGTAGGACTCTGGGCAAATTGCTGAAAATTTCTTGGCCTCGGCCAGGCGCAGTAGCTCACGCCTGTAATCCCAGCACTTTGGGAGGCCAAGGCGGGCGGATCATGAGGTCAGGAGATAGAGACCATCCTGGCTAACACTGTGAAACCCCGTCTCTACTAAAAGTACAAAAATATTAGCCAGGCGTGGTGGCGGGTGCCTGTAGTCCCAGCTACTCGGGAGGCTGAGGCAGGAGAATGGCGTGAATCCAGGAGGCGGAGCTTGCAGTGAGCCGAGATCGCGCCACTGCACTCTAGCCTGGGCTGGAGACTCCGTCTCAAAAAAAAAAAATTTCTTGGCCTCAGTTTCTTTATCTGTAAAATGAAGATAATAGTACCTACCTTATATGAGATTGTAAACAAACCGCTTTTAGCATAGTGCTTGCTGAACAGTAAGTGCTCAATAAATGTTAGCTGTATCAGGCAGCAATAAGTGGCTGCTATTTTCCCCTTCCTTCCTTCCTTCCTTCCTTCCTTCCTTCCTTCCTTCCTCCTTCCCTTCCTCCCTCCCTTCCTTCCTTCCTTCCTTCCCTTTGCTGTCAGTATCAGGCAGCAATAAGTGGCCACTATTTTCCTCTTTCTTTCTTTCCTTCCTTCCTTCCTTCCTTCTTTCCTTCCTTCCCTCCTTCCTTCCTTCCTTCCCTTTGCTGTCAGTGTCAGGCAGCAATAAATGGCCGCTATTTTCCTCTTTCTTTCTTTCTTTTTTCTCTTTCTTTCTTTCCTTCCTTCCTTCTTCTTCTTTTCTTTCTTCTTTCTTTCTTCTTTCTTTCTTTCTCCTTCCTTCCTTCCTTCCTTCCTTCCTTCCTTCCTTCCTTCCTTCCTTCCTTCCTTCCTTCCTTCCTTCCTTCTGAGATGTAGTATTGCTCTGTTGCTCAGGCTGGAGTGCAGTGGCACTATCTCGGCTCACTGCAACCTCTGCCTCCCAGGTTCAAGTGATTCTCCTGCCCTAGCCTACCGAGTAGCTGGGATTAGAGGCGCACTGCCACCACACCTGGCTAATTTTTGTATTTTTGGTAGAGACAAGGTTTTAACCATGTTGGCCAGGCTGGTATCGAACTCATGATCTCAGGTGATCTGCCTGCCTCGGCCTCCCAAAGTACTGGGATTACAGGTGTGAGCCACTGCACCTGGCCTATTTTCCTGTTTCTTTTTCTTTCTTTTCTTTCTTTCTTTTGAGATGGAGTCTCGCTCTGTCGCCTAGGCTGGAGTTCAGTGGCGCGATCTCACCTCAATGCAAGCTCCGCCTCCTGGGTTCATGCTATTCTCCTGCCTCAGCCTCCCGAGTAGACGGGACAACAGGCACCCGCCACCACACCGGCAAATTTTTTGTATTTTTAGTAGAGACAGGGTTTCACCGTGTTAGCCAGGATGGTCTGGATCTCCTGACCTTTTGATCCACCTGCCTCAGCCTCCCAAAGTGCTGGGATTTCAGGCATGAGCCACTGCGCCCGGCCTATTTTCCCATTTCTTGAATGTTTGGTAGAAGTGTAAACCTGCTTATGTCTGGTGTGTGTGGGCATGTTTACACATGTATGCATGCATGTACACATGTATGCATACATGTTAGCTACTAATTTAATTTTCTCAACACTGTTAGGTCTATTTAGGATTCTGGAGTCTCTTGGTTCAGTTTTGGTAAATAATGTTTCTCTAGGAAGTTGTTAATTTCACAGTATTCAACTTTCTTTGGCATGAATTTTTTTACAGTATTAAATTTCAGTTATTACTCTCTTCTGCATCTGCAGTTAAGCCCTCTTTTTATCCCTAATATTTTTATACATTTGTTCTTTTTTATTAGCACTTAGTAGACTAGTAGATTATTAGTCTTTCCAAAGAACCAGCTTTGGATTAGCTAGTTTTTTCTGTGAAAATCTTTGTTTGCTATATAATTTTAAAAATTACCTTTATTACCTTCTTCCTTCTGCTTTCTTTGGATTACTTTTTTTTGTTTTGTTTTGTTTTTTGTTTTTTGTTTAACCTAATAGCTTGCATTTGTAAGAATTAAAATGTGGCCAAGCAGTAGTACTAAGCTCACAGGATTTTTTTTTTTTTTTTTTTGAGACGGAGTCTTGCCCTGTCACCCAGGCTGGAGTGCAATGGCACGATCTTGGCTCACTGCAACCTCCATCTCCTGGGTTCAAGCTATTCTCCTGCCTCAGCCTCCCGAGTAGCTGGGATTACAGGTGTGCACCTCCACGCCCAGCTAATTTTTGTATTTTCAGTAGAGACGGGGTTTCACCACGTTGGCTAGGCTGGTCTCGAACTCCTGACCTCGTGATCCACCCACCTTGGCCTCTCAAAGTGCTGGGATTACAGGCGTGAGCCACTGCGCCCGGCGGGATTGTTGTGAAAAGTAATATTATGCATATGCTTGATAAATGTGAACTATTATTATCTTCATGTCTCAGTTTCATCACCTCTAAAATGGGTCCATGGACGGATTAAATAAGGTCATCCGTGTAAAGTACTTGGCTTATACATGTTACTTGTGATCAGTATTATTCCCTGGATGTACAGAATACTTGTCATTCATTATAACAGTCACGATTGTGCCCAGGGGTGAGCAAAAGCCTCAGTGTCCTCAAGGGTCCCAGGATCAGCCACCGAATTTGCAGGGCATGCTGCAAAATGAAAACATAGGGCCTCTTTGTTAAAAATGTTATTAAGAATTTCAAGATGGTCACAGCAGAGTATTAAGCCAAGCTAGAACCTGTCTGAGCTCGGGGCCCTGTGTGACTGCGAGGTTTACATGTCCCAGAAGTTGGCCCTGTCCTCTCTCAAGGTCACCTGGGCAGAAAGCTGGTGTTTTGGTCTTGAAGGATGAGTTTTGCAAAGGCCGCTTCCCCTGCCCCTTCACACGTGTGCATTCTCATTCTTCTAACTAATTTCAGGACCTTGGAATTCCATCTGACCCCTAAGGGCTGCTCCTAATGCAATCAGGGGGAACACTAGATTCAGAGTCAGCCCCCAAATCAAAGGCCAGCACAAAACCTCGGATAAATTACAGCTGTTCTAAAGAAGCCACCTCTTCACCCTTGTTCTCATATTCCTTGCATTTATAGTGACAACTCAATGAAGCCATCAACATTTGCCATTCATAAATGGCAAAATGCTTGTTGAATAAGCAAGGCTGATGGGCTCACAATGATAACTAGAGGCACTAAAGAAAGTGACAAGCTTCAAATTGGAGGCCAAACCGTACTTCTAAATGTACAGCATATTTTTAAAAAGAATGTGTGATGGTTTATATTGATGTGGCTCAGAATAACACATTTCTATAAGAAACTGTTAAATGAATTTGCAAAAGGCTAAGTTGGCTTGTATGCTATATGTATGGGCAGACAAACATCATGGAAATACTAGTTTTCTCTGTTGTAAATGCTGCTGCTGTCCAACATGAATAGGCACCATGTCCTCCTCGCATCAGCTGGCATCCCTGCAGCATTGATCACATACATGCCAGGTCTCCTGCTGGCATCTTTAAAGGACTATCTCATTTAGTTTTCTCAACCTGTCTATGGCTAGTAAGCTTCACTTAAAAAGTTCACTTAAAAAGTGGGTGAGCTAGGTTTACAACCCAACCTTCTGACCACAAAGCCTATGTTCTAAGCCACTATCCAAAATAGTCACCAAGGGCCAGGTGCAGTGGTTCACACCTGTGATACCAGCACTTTGAGAGGCCAAGGCAGGAAGATCGCTTGAGCCCAGGAGTTCAAGACCAGCCTGGACAACATAGTGAGATCCCATTTCTACCCAAAAATTTAAAAATTAGCTGGGTGTGGTGTTGTGTGCCTGTAGTCTCAGCTACTTGGGAGGCTGAGGTGGGAGGATCACTTGAGCCTGGGAAGTCAAGGCTGCAGTGAGCTTTGGTCATGCCACTGCACTCCAGCGTGGGCAACAGAGTGAGACCTTGTCTCAAAAAAAAAAAAAAAAACAATTACCCTGTCATATCAAGTGACAAAAAGAGATCAAGATCCCAGAAAAATAATACAAATGTATTTAATAAAAACTGTACTAAGACCTTTACTCCTATGCCTGTGTTTGCATCTCCTATTGGTGTTGTGACCAAGGTCTGATTATTTATTTATTTTTTTGAGACAGAGTTTTGCTTTTGTTGCCCAGGCTGGAGAGCAATGGTGTGATTTCGGCTCATGGCAAACTCTGCCTCCCGGCAAACTCTGCCTCCCGGGTTCAAGTGATTTTTCTGTCTCAGCCTCTCCAGTAGGTGGGATTACAGGTATGTGCCACCACGCCCGGCTAATTTTGTATTTTTAGCAGAGATGGGGTTTCCCCATGTTGGTCAGGCTAGTCTTGAACTCCCGACTTCAGGTGATCCACCCGCCTCTGCCTCCCAAAGTGCTGGGACTACAGGCCTACGCCACTGCGCCTGGCTAGGTCCGATTATTATTATCCCGATACGAGAGATGAGCAAACTAAGGCTTGGGGAGGTTGAATGACAAAGGCTGTGCAGCTAGTGATGGATTTAGAGACAGCCTGTAGAAGCAGTTAGAGCTTCAGAAAACAAACAAGAGACCTTTGTTTTTTTGAGATGGAGTCGCACTCTGTCGCCCAGGCTGGAGTGCAGTGGCGTGATCTCAGCTCACTGCAAGCTCCACCTCCTGGGTTCATGCCATTCTCCTGCCTCAGCCTCCCGAGTAGCTGGGACTATAGGCGCCCGCCACCACGCCTGGCTAATTTTTCGTATTTTTAGTTGAGACGGGGTCTCACCGTGTTAGCCAGGATGGTCTCGATCTCCTGACCTTGTGATTTGCCCGCCTCAGCCTCCGAAAGTGCTGGGATTACAGGTGTGAGCCACCGTGCCTGGCAGAGATACTTATTTTCTTTGAAGCAATGGAGAACTGTGTGGCCAACTTTTAAATTCTTCGTTACTTATTTTTTCCATTCAACATGGAACATGTTTAGCCTTTTGTGGTCCAAGGCAGAGGAGCATGTAGCGCTCAAAATCCTGAAGCCACAGGAAAAGAAAAGAAAAATACGTGGCTTGATGCTAGTGAGGAAAGAGTTAAAAATTCTCTTGCTTGTCTGACTTAGACATTGCTGGACGAGGCCAGAAAATTTTCTCCTCCCAGAAAATGTTATAAGTAAACACTGTATGTAATAGATCTGTACTCTCTAACTGTAAGCCCTGGACAGCACTGGAAGGTTACAGTTGACACAGGGACAGACAATATAGAGGGCTGGAGGTGAAAGAGGTTTCTTTTCTCTTCTTTTATCATAGGTTTGTTTTTATTTAAATTTGAAGAATATTTAAATCAACTGAAAAGTACAGAATAAAGTATAACAAACACCTATAGTTTCACTATTTAAGATTATTAAATATAACCATTGTGTTGTAGCATCTTATATACTATTTTTAAAATTTATTTATTTTTTTGAGACAGAGTCTCACTCTGTCACCCAGGCTGAAGTGCAATGGCATGATCTCGGCTCACTGCAACCTCCGCCTCTCGGGTTCAAGCAATTCTCCTGCCTCAGCCTCCAGAGTAGCTGGGATTACAGGCGCCCACCACCACGCCTGGCTAATTTTTGTATTTTTAGTAGAGATAGGGTTTCACCATATTGGCCAAGCTGGTCTTGAACCCCTGACCTTGTGATCTGCCCGCCTCGACCTTCCAAAGTGCTAGGATTACAGGTGTGAGCCACTGTGCCCGATTGATACTATTTTAATTAAAAATAAGACAGTACTGATAAAGTTGAGCCCACTGGACCTCAAGGCCTCCCCAGGAGCTATCATGAAACTGATATTTTCTTCCAGCCCATGTTAATCAGTTTAGTAATAAATGTATGTGTCCATGTCTATGTGTGTATATCTATTTACCTGTATCTTTAAATGCTATAAGGTATTCTTAATTTATATACATAGTTTCTTCTTTTACTCATCCTTTTGTTTTTAAGATGTAACATGTTGGCCAGGAGCCACTGCGCTCAGCCCCATCTGCTATATTTAAAATAATTACCTGCCTTTACCAGATGACAGATGAATGGATTTAAAAAATGTGGTATATACATACAATAAAATATTATTCAGCCTTAAAAAAGAAGGAAATAGGCCGGGTGCAGTGGCTGATGCCTGTAATCCCAGAACTTCGGGAGGCCAAGGCTGGCGAATCATCTGAGGTCAGGAGTTTAAGACCAGCCTGGCCAACTTGGTGAAATGCTGTCTCTACTAAAAATACAAAAATTAGCCAGGCGTGGTGGTGGGTGCTTGTAATCCCAGATACTCTGAAGGCTGAGGCAGAAGAATCACTTGAACCCAAGAGGTGGATGTTGCAGTGAGCCGAGATTGCACCACTGCACTTCAACCTGGGCAACAGAGCAAGACTCTGTCTCAAAAAAAACACAAAAAACAAAACAAAACAAAAAGATATGACGTATTGACACATATGATTCTTTTCAATTGCGTGTCATATTCCTTTTTGGGAACAGATCACAGTCTATTACCCTTCCCCCTGCCTGGTGGATAGTTAGGCTGTTGGCAATGTTTTGGCATTCCAGCCACGCCATGGGCTTCCTTATGACCTTGGGACATTCCTGAGGGTGTGTTCCTAGGTTCTACGTCATGGACATGTTACTTTCCTCTTGATATGGTACTCTCCAAGCTATCACAGAGAAATTTATCCTGGTCTTGCACCCCTCTTACCAACTGGGGACTAACAAGTATGGTCAATTCGAGCTCTTCACTCAGCCTGTGGATCCAAGGAGACGCAAGGTGTTGGCAGCCTATCCCTGCTGCTCCTCCCTGTCTGGGTGTCCTGGAGCTCCCGGCCACCCTTTGCTCCTGGCATATGCCAAGCTCTTCCCAGCTTCCAGAGCTTGCTCTAGTTGTTCCATGGGCCTCCGATGTCCTTCCCCAGACTTCTGTCCATCAGGTCGCCACATGGCCCAGGTGGTGACTCCACACTTGAGATGTGACTGGTGCATGGGAGGAACTGGATTTTTTTTTCTTTTTTTTTTTTCTTTTTGAGGCAGAGTCTCGCTCTGTCGCCCAGAATGCAGTGGCACTATCTTGGCTCACTGCAACCTCCGCCTCCCAGGTTCAAGCGATTCTTCTGCCTCAGCCTCCTCGAGTAGCTGGGATTCCAGGCACATGCTACCACGCTCAGTTAATTTTTGTATTTTTAGTGGAGACTGGGTTTCCCCATGTTGGCCAGGCTGGTCTTGAACTCCTGATCTCAGATAATCCACCTGCCTCGGCCTCCCAAAGTGCTGGGATTACAGGCCTGAGCCACCTTGCCCTGCCAGAACTGGATTTTTCATTTTACTTACTCTGCATTAAAACTTCAAAACTGGTAACTTCACTCAGTTACTAGAAAACATCTAATAACTTCACTCAGTTACTAGAAAACATCTAATAACTTCACTCAGTTACTAGAAAACATCTAATAACTTCACTCAGTTACTAGAAAACATCTAATAATTTCACTCAGTTACTAGAAAACATCTAATAACTTCACTCAGTTACTAGAAAGCATCTAATAACTTCACTCAGTTACTAGAAAGCATCTAATAACTTCACTCAGTTACTAGAAAGCATCTAATAACTTCACTCAGTTATTAGAAAGCATCTAATAACTTCACGCATCTAATAACTTCACTCAGTTAGTAGAAAGCATCTAATAACTTCACTCAGTTATTAGAAAGCATCTAGTAACTTCACTCAGTTATTAGAAAGCATCTAGTAACTTCACTCAGTTAGTAGAAAGAATCTAATAACTTCACTCAGTTATTAGAAAACTTTTAAGTATCTTTAGTACAACTGGGATATATGAATCTACCTTTGTGATTGTCAACTGTACGAAACCTGAATTCAGATCAAGTACTTCTAGTGAGAATTTACAGTCCAGATT
Source organism: Symphalangus syndactylus (assembly GCF_028878055.3). Lineage (NCBI taxonomy): Eukaryota > Metazoa > Chordata > Mammalia > Primates > Hylobatidae > Symphalangus > Symphalangus syndactylus. The sequence continues at coordinate 20,519,349 of NC_072446.2, read as the reverse complement.
GAGGTGCGTTGTTGGTATAAAATACACACCAGATTGTGAAGACTTGGTATGAAAAGAAGAATGTAAAATATTTCATTTACTTTCTAAAAAACATTTTTGAAAATCATTTTGAAATGACAATATTTTGGAAAAAATAGATTAAATAAAACAGATTAAATAAAAATCTATTTTTTGGAAAAAATAGATTAATAATAAAAGATATTATTAAAATTACTTTACTTGTTTTTTTCCGTTTTATTTATTTATTTAGAGACAGGGTCTCGCCTGTAATCCCAGCACTTTGGGAGGCCGAGGCGGGTGGATCACGAGGTCAGGAGATCGAGACCATCCTGGCTAACAGTGAAACCCCGTCTCTACTAAAAATACAAAAAATTAGCCGGGCGAGGTGGTGGGCGCCTGTAGTCCCAGCTACTCGGGAGGCTGAGGCAGGAGAATGGCCTGAACCCCGGGGGGCGGAGCCTGCAGCGAGCCGAGATCGCGCCACTGCACTCCAGCCTGGGCGACAGCGAGACTCTGTCTCAAAAAAAAAAAAAAAAAAAAAAAAAAGAGACAGGGTCTCACTGCATTTCACAGGCTGACCTCAAACTCCTGGGCTCAAGATGTGCTCTCACATCCATGTCCCCAGTAGCTGGGACTATAGGTGTGTGCCACCATGCCTGGCTTGTTGTCCCTGTTTTTTCTGTGTTCTTTTTTTAAATCTTTTAAAACTGGCTATGAGAAAATTTAACACTACATATGAGTTGAATATAATAAAATGTATTATTAAATAAACAAGCAAAATTAAAAATTTAAAATAAATAAAAATGATGACAATGCAAATAAATATATTATTAAAATAAAACAAAATGTATTAAAATTGGCCAGGCACGGTGGCTCATGCCTGTAATCCCAGCACTTTGGGAGGCTGAGGCAGGTGGATCACCTGATGTCAGGAGTTTGAGACCATCCTGGCCAACATGGTGAAACCCTATCTCTACTAAAAATACAAAAATTAGCTGGGCATGGTGGTGCATGCCTGTAATCCCAGCTACTTGGGAGGCTGAGGCAGGAGAATCACTTGAACCTGGGAGGCAGAGGTTTCAGTGAGCCAAGACCACGCCATTGCATTCCAGCCTGGGTGACAAGAGTGAAACTCCATCTCAAAAAAAAAAGAAAAAAATATATATTAAAATTGTTTCTACCCATTTCTTCTTTCTTCCTCCTCCTCCTCCCCCTCCTCCTCCTCCTCCTCCTTCTTTTCTTCTTCATATTATTATTATAAGACTGGGTCTTATTATGTCGCCCAGGCTAGATTCAAACTCCTGGACTCAAGCTATCCTCCTACCTCATCATCCTGAGAAACCCTGAGAATACAGGCTCACACCACTGCATACGGCTCACCCATTTCTTTTTACCCTTTTAAAATATAGCTACTAGAAAATATAAAGTACATATGAATCTAAATATAATAAAATAGGCCAGGCACAGTAGCTCATGCCTGTAGTCCTAGGTACTCAGGAGGCTGAGGCAAGAGGACTGCTTGGACCCAGGAGTTCAAGGTGGAAATGAGACATGAATGTGCCACTGCACTCCAGCCTGGGTGACAGAACAAGACACTGTCTCAGAAATATATATATATATTATATATATATATATATTATATATATGTAATAAAATATATTATTAAATAAATAACAAAATAAAAATATATATAATAAATTATAATAGAAATAAACTAAAAATATAAAATATATTAAATTATTTCCATGCATTTCCTTTTACTTTTTAAAATCTCGTTACTAGAAAATTTTAGCATTACAGACATGGCTCATGTTACTTTGTTTTCTTTTTTTTTTTGAGACAGAGTCTCACTCTGCCACCCAGGCTGGTACAGTACAGTTGGGGCAAGCATGGCTCACTGCAACCTCTATCTCCTGGGCTCAGCCTCCTGAGTAGCTGGGACTACAGGTGTGCACCACCACACCTGGCTAATTTTTGTATTTTTTTGTAGAGACAGGGTCTCTACAAACTGGTCTCGAATCCCTGGATTCAAGCAATCCACCCGCCTCCGCCTCCCAGAATGTTGGGATTACAGGCATGAGCCACTGCTCTCGGCCCACATTACATTTCTAATAGGAGCGCTAGCTACATCTTCCTGAGTTGTTCTTCGTTTCTTTCAGATCTTTACTTTGTCATCACCTCCCCAACGGGGTCTTTCCTAACCATGCAGAATTTATGCATTTAGCCCCTGTCCCACTGTCCTGCCCCATTGCTTATTACCACCTGCCATTTTGGGGTTATTTCTTTGTTGTTCGTCTCTCTACTAGAACATAAGCACTTTCTCAATGAAGTCTCTGCTCTCTGGTTCAAGCAGTCTGCTAAGTGCTAGAACAGTGTCAGCCTCCTGGTTTTCGCTCATAAATATTCGTTGCATCAACTCATCCTGATCATTTCTTATGAAAATTTTCAAGAATTATACAAAACAAACTATAAGTGTACACACACAGCCAATTCAAGGTCTCAGGACTATTTAACTTGAAATTCAACACTGAGAGACGGCATCCTTTTCTATTTTGGATTCCACAGAATTTGATCTAATTACGTTTAATTTGCCACCCAGCCTCCCTGAAAAGTGGATGCACAGGATGGGATAGAAGAAAAGACAGATACAGTTTGGATTTATGTAGGAAGCATGTTTGCCTGCAGCTTGATAAAAGATCATGGCCTGAACCAAAAAAAAAAAAATCAATCAGTCATTCCTTTCTTGATGGCCATTTTAAATATTTAGCTGAAATTGTCCTCATCTGGGTGTCAGCTGTTTTCTCTGCAAACACCCATCACCCTTGTGGTCAAACACAATGCTGGGACGGCGGCCGGGGGGAGCCCCAGCTGCAGGACACCTCTTGTGTTTTCGATTTAAAACCTCTGGGTTGATAGTTCACATTAACATGGGAAGAAATATACAACTTACGAGTTGGGAAAGCAGTTTTTACTCATAAAACCCTTTGATAGTTTAGCCATCTGGTCAGAGTGAAGGCCTCCATAAAAGAGACCCAAATAAGGTTAAAGGGCACAGTCTCTGAGGGTCAAGGAAGCCTACCAGAGTTTGCTCTAGTGGACTCTGCTAAAAGGATGCCTGACAAATTATTGTGCATTCCATAGCTTTTTGTGTAAGTATTTGATTACAGTGGACAGGAATGTTGTTGATATTTTCAACCTTGAGTTGGGGAGGAGGGGAGGCCGGACCTCTGCTTTTCAGACCCTTATATTCCCTGCCTGTGTGGGGAGACGTGCTCTAAGCATTTTGTCAAATGGTGTTTGTTCTGCTGTGGGCTCTGTCTGTCCATTCGAAGTCTCTTGGCTTTGGCAATGGTGTGAAGAGATAGTTTCCTCTGTCTTGCGGAGAAAAAAAAAAAACACAAAAAAAACCACGTTGCATTTCTCTGACTCGCCAGGAAAGCCTCTCTGCTGTTTTTCTTGCTGTTTAGCAATAAAATCGGAAAGGAGACCACAATACTTGGAGCTCTGTGCTATTTCCGGTGTGAATGTCAACAGAACTCAACATATTTATGGCTTTATTTCTCAGAGGGGATCACAGACAGAAGGGAATTTGAGGTGATTAAGCATCATGTTCTTTAGAGGCCTGGACAAAAGCAGAGGAAATCACTTGATTTTATGGGGTCTTTGATAACACAAGTACAGTAAGTAAATGGCAGGTCTTTGAGCAGCTCTAGTACACATCTTGGATTTCTACAAGGTTCCAAGAAGGCAGCTCTTTCACTTGAAATTAAGAAGAATGAAGACATGATCTGAACACACTTCTTGGCGTGGCTTCGGAAGGTGTTGTTTGTTATGCATTAAGGAGGGGGACTGTTTCATTCTGGTAAAAGACACCATACCTGTGAAGGCTGTGTAGCTCTTTTTGCATAAGACTTTGTTGTAGGCCAGGCATGGTGGCTCACGCCTGTAATCCCAGCACTTTGGGACGCTGAGGCAGGCGGATCACTTGAGGTCAGGAGTTTGAGACCAGCCTGGCCAACATGGTGAAACCTTGTCTCTACTAAAAATACAAAAACAAGCTGGGTGTGGTGGTGCACGCCTGTAATTCTAGCTACTTGGGAGGTTGAGGCAGCAGAATTGCTTGAATCTGGGAGGTGGAGGTTGCAGTGAGCTGAGATTGTACCACTCCACTCCAGCCTGGGTGACAGGGAGAGACTCTGTCTCAAAAAAAAAAAAAAGAGAGAGAGAGAATATGATATTGGTTGCAGTGGCAGCTGTCCTGGGGCAATGAAGTAAGACATCAGTGAAGTGCTGAGGAAGGTCATGTGGAGGATAGGAAGTGCCCCTGTCCTGGATGACACTGTTGAATCATTTGGAGATTCCAGATTTTTGTTTTCTGAGACGATTAAACGTCTTTGTCTAAGCCATATTGTGTTACCTTTGTGCACAAATGCATCCTACATGACATATCACATTACAGAAAATATCAGAAGCTAGTAGGTTTTAGAAGTTATAGGATTGGGAAAGTAGTTTTTGACTTTTACCAAATTAAACAAATTAATGCTTGAGAAAATGCTTTGCAAATGCAAACCTATAGAATCTATGTATACACTATCCATTCCATCAGTCAACAAAAAGTTATTGAGCCCCAAATCAGTTAGGATTAGGTCTGGCTAGGAAAGATAGAAAACTTAGAGTAACAGTGGTTTAAACACAGAAGTTTATTTTTCTTGCACATCTATAGGCAGTACAGAGCCAATATGGTGATTTCATGATTATCAGGAATTGGGCTCATTCTGTCTGTTCTACTATTCTCAACATGTAGTTTTCACTGTGGTTCAATATGAAAGCATGAGCTCCAGAGAGCACGTCAACATTTACCTAGCAGTAAAGAGGAGGGGCAGCAGACAGACCCCACTCCTTCCCTAAGGCTGTTATTGGGAAGTTGCCTGTGACACTTGCATTTACATCTCATTTGTCAGAACAGTCACATGACCATACCTAGTTGTAAGGGAAGCTGGGAAATGTAGTCTTTATTCTGGACAGCAAAGAATCCTGCTAACAGTAAGGGTTTCTGTTCATAGGGAAGAAAAGAATGGCTAACTAAGGTAAAGGGCAGCCTCTTCCATAGGTTCCCACCATGTGCCATTTATAAAACACTGATGGCAGAGCATATTAATACTTCAGCTTTGCTATGGTTTGGCTGTGTCCCCACCCAAATTTCATCTTGAATTCCTACGCATTGTGGGAGGGACCCAGTGGGAGGTAATTGAATCATGGGGGCAGGTCTTTCCCATGCTGTTCTCGTGATAGTAAGTCTCATGAGACTTGATGGTATAATAAGAGGGAGTTTCCCTGTCCGCCGCCATCCACGTAAGGTATGACTTGCTCCTCCTTGCCTTCTGCCACGATTGAGACCTCCCCAGCCATGTGGAACTCTAAGTCATTAAACCTCTTTCTTTAGTAAATTGCCCAGTCTCGGGTATGTCTTTACTAGCAGTGTGAAAACGGACTAACACAAGCTTATACTAGGAAAATAAAGTATGCTTTTCATTTATTTATATATTTATTCATTCAACAACTATTGCTTGAGGGCTGTTTATACAATCTACGAGATATGAGACATTTGGTGATAGAAAAACAAAGCAGAAGAGATCATTATATAGTAAGAGAAACAGCCTGATTGGGGAGAGAAGCTTATGACCAATCATCACGAATATTTTTCCCTAAGAGAATAATTGAGGATATGCACAAAGTGTTTTTTTTTTTTTTTTTTTTAGACGGAGTCTCGCTCTGTTGCCCGGGCTGGAGTGCAGTGGCACAATCTCTGCTCACTGCAACCTCCACCTCCTGGGTTCAAGCAATTCTCTGCCTCAGCCTCCGGAGTAGCTGGGATTACAGGCGTCTGCCACCAAGCCCGGCTAATTTTTTTTTTTGTACTTTTAGTAGAGATGGGGTTTCACCATCTTGGCAAGGCTGGTCTTGAACTCCTGACCTCATGATCACCTGCCTCAGCCTCCGAAAGTGCTGGGATTACAGGCATGAGCCACCGCTCCCGGCCACAAAGTTTTACCTATATGGAAGCTCACTGCAGTTTTACGTAAATCAGCGAAAAATAGAAAGCAACTGAAATAGCCGGCTATTTTATCAATTAATTATTGCACATAATTAAAAAACAACCTGGCAAAATCATAGCTAAAGCTAACATATGCCAGACACTGCATCTGCTCTTTACATGTGTCAGCTTATGTGACCCTTATGACCGTCCTACAAGATCATGATTGTTTCCCTTTTTTTTCTGAGATGGAGTCTCGCTCTGTTGTCCAGGCTGAGTGCAGTGGCACGATCTTGGCTCACTGCAACCTCTGCCTCCCAGATTCAAGCAATTCTCCTGCCTCAGCCTCCTGAGCATCTGGGATTACAGGCACCCGCCACCACACCCAGCTAATTTTTTGTATTTTTTAGTGGAGACGGGGTTTCGCCATGTTGGCCAGGCTGGTCTTGAACTCCTGACCTCAATAACACCAAGATCTTAACAGTCAGTGATTATCTCTGGGTGGTGGGGTAGTGGGTAATTTTTTTCTTTCCTTATATATGTATTTTATAAGTTTTTTTGCAATGTTCACATACTCATTTTGTACCTTAAAGAAAAAGGCAGGCCACGGGTGGTGAGTCGCGCCTGTAATCCCAGCACTTTGGGAGGCTGAGGTGGGCGGATCACCTGAGGTCAGGAGTTCAAGACCAGCCTGACCAACATGGAGAAATCCCGCCTCTACTAAAAATACAAAATTAGCCAGGCGTGGTGGCGTGTGCCTGTAATCCCAGCTTCTAGGGAAGCTGAGGCAAGAGAATTGCTTGAACCTGGGAGGTGGAGGTTGCAGCGAGCCGAGATCGTGCCACTACACTCCGGCCTGGGCGACAGAGTGAGATTCCATCTCCAAAAAAAAGAAAAAGGCTTTATAAAACCATCTGGAATAATCTAAACTGGAAAGATTGTGCACACAGACAGTGAGGAAATGAAACATGGGGGTGGCTCAGGAAAACAATTCCTTCTACAAAGGCTGACCTGGGGCCAGGGGTGTTTTGACAGATCTGGGGACTGACTTGACCCAAGGATGACACATTTGAATGTCCTCCCATCTAAGGCCAAGGCTTTAACGCTGCATTGAGCTCACGTGTCAAGCTTGCTCCGAGGAGACTGTCACTCCCCAACCCTTGCTCCACCCTGTGGCTCCATTTGTCACCAGAAACTGACACGTTTGGATAACACGCTGGCCTTTGCCTTTTTTATTTTTATTTTTTTGAGACAGGGTCTTGCTCTGTTGCCCAAGCTGGAGTGCAGTGGCATGATCACAGCTTACTGCAGCCTCAACTTCCTTGGCTCAAGTAATTCTCCCATCTCAGCCTCCCAAGTAGCTGGGACTACAGGCACATGCCACTGTGATCAGTTATTTTTATTTTTATTCTTTTTTTAGAGATGGGGGTCTCACTATGTTGCCCAGCCTGGTATTGAACTCCTGGGCTCAAGCCATTCTCTCGCCTTGGCCCCCCAAAGTGCCGGGGTTACAGATGTGAGCCACCATGCCTGGCCTGATCCTTGTCATTTTGGCCCAGCACTCCTTGGCCCTCTGCCCACTGTCTGCCGACACCTAACACACAGCTCTGCAAAGACATGTCTCTGGGTCTGACTCTCTCTCTTGAAGGTGAGCCACTGGCAGGCAGGCATGGGGTCTCCCTAGAGCGGGAGCTATTGCACAATCTGTTAAAACAACAACCTCCACCTCGCTTGTCAGAAAGCAACCATTCCCTCTTCCAATCCAACTTGTTCTCCTCAAGAAGGCCCCAATTTTCACGTTTTCCCCCTTGAGGATTTAAATAATAAACATGTCCTGCACTTGTGTCCCAAAACGTACAATAAAATAAAAAATTAAAAAATAAACATACAAACTATGGGAGTTAATGCTTTCAGGTGATCCTAGAGGGTGTCCCTCCAAACCCCAAATGAAACCTCAATGTGTTCGTTAATACTTTTCCCAAAAACAAGGTTCTAGTTAGGACTTTTTTTCTCTCCATCACTTTTTTTTTTTAGAGACGGAGTCTCGCTCTGTCACCCAGGCTGGAGTGCAGTGGCGCGATCTCGGCTCACTGCAAGCTCCACCTCCCGAGTTCACGCCATTCTCTTGCCTCAGCCTCTCCGAGTAGTTGGGACTACAGGCGCCCGCCACCACGCCCGGCTAATTTTTTGTATTTTTTAGTAGAGATGGGGTTTCACCGTGGTCTCGATCTCCTGACCTCGTGATCCGCCCGCCTCGGCCTCCCAAAGTGCTGGGATTATAAGCGTGAGCCACCGCACCTGGCCCATCACTTTTTTTTTAATCTAACAAATATACATAGACCATTTCCTGTGTTCTAGAACACATACCAGGCCATGTAATATAGCAAAAGATAAGAAAAATAATTTTTATATTTTTAGTAGAGATGGGGTTTCACCATGTTGGCCAGGGTGTTCTCGAACTCCTGGCCTCAAGTGACCTACCTGCCTCGGCCCAGTGTGCTGGGATTACAAGCCGGAGCCACCATGCCGCAGGTAAAATGATTTAACTGCCTTGTTGATGAGTGCCAGGAAAGAGAAGTTCTCAACACAACAGAGCTTATTCGGAGAGTCCTGACCCAGGTTTGGGAGAACACAGGGCGGGCAGTGGAGGCTTCCCAGAGGAATTACTTTTCATTTTCTGGATAAAAATATTAATACTGGGCCAGTCGTGGTGGCTCACGCCTGTAATCCCAGCACTTTGGGAGGCCAAGGTGGGCGGATCATGAAGTCAGGAGATCGAGACCATCCTGGCTAACGTGGTGAAACCCCATCTCTACTAAAAATACAAAAAAAATTAGCCAGGCATGGTGGCACGCACCTGTAGTCCCACCTACTCAGGAGGCTGAGGCAGGAGAATGGCTTGAACCTGGGAGGCAGAGGTTGCAGTGAGCCGAGATGGTGCCACTGCACTCCAGCCTGGGTGACAGAGCAAGACTCCATCTCAAAAAAAAAAAAATTAATATTTATTTCCAGGCTGGGCACGGTGGCTCATACCTGGAATCCCAGCACTTTGCGAGGCTGAGGTAGGTGAATTGTTTGAGTCCAGGAGCTCGAGACCGGCCTGGGCAACATGGAGAAACCTGCTCTCTACAAAAAATACAAAAATTACCCAGGTGTGGTGGCATGTGGCTGTAGTCCCAGCTATTCAGAGGTTGAAGTGGGAGGATTACTTGAGCCCAGGAGGTTGAGGCTATAGTGAACCATGATTGCACCACTGTGCTCCAGCCTGGACAACACATTGAGACCCTATCTAAACAAACAAACAGAAAAATTATTTCCATATGCAAATGAATGGGAACACTGTGCCAGAAGACATTGTAAGGAAGCCTGATGAGGATTCCAACTGATAATAGCCACGTTTGGATTTAGAAAAATGTAAGAACAAGATCATGTGTGGACACTATTCCAGTGAGAATGTACAGGTCAGACTTGTATCAGATAAGAAAATGCAAAATTATCTTAATTGACATTGAGAAAACAGGCCAAGGCATTATTGTTAGAGAAAAAAGAATAGAACACAGCTGAGCACAGTGGCTCACACCTGTAATTCCAGCACTTTGGGAGGCTGAGGGGGGCAGATCGCTTGAGGCCAGGAGTTCAAGACCAGCCTGGCCAACATGGTGAAACCCCGTCTCTACTAAAAATACAAAAATTAGCTAGGTGTGGTCGTTCTCACCTGTAATCCCAGCTACTTGGGAGGCTGATGCACGAGAATCACTTGCACCCAGGAGGCAGAGGCTGCAGTGGGCTGAGATTGCCACTGCACTCCAGCCTGGGTGACAGAGTGAGACTCTGTCTCAAAAAAAAAAAAAAAAAAGAAAAGAAAAAGGAGTAGAACATGCAAATAGCAATCAGTGAGACAGAAGTACAGCCATATATTGAAATACTATGCAGCTATTTTTTAAAATGTAGTTGGTAACATGGCCGGGAGCGGTGGCTCATTCCTGTAATCTCAGCACTTTGGGAGGCCGAGGTGGGCAGATCACCTGAGGTTGGGAGTTCGAGACCAGCCTGACCAATATGGATAAATCCCGTCTCTACTAAAAATATAAAATTAGCCAGGTGTGTGTCACATGCCTGCAATCACAGCTACTAGGGAGACTAAGGGAGGAGAATCACTTGAACCCAGCAGGCGGAGGTTGCAGTGAGCCGAGATCGTGCCATTGCACTCCAGCCTGGGCAACAAGAATGAAAGTCCATCTCAGAAAAAAAAAAAATGTAGTTCGTAGCTTTCTCTATACTGGTGATATGGATCAATCTACAAGTTGCATATGCAGTGAAAAAAGCAAATGCAGATCAGTGTGTTTAGTGAGTGTGCTTCCTCTGTAACAATAAAAAGAGAGTATGGCCAGGTGCCATGGCTCACACCTGTAATCCCAGCACTTTGGAAGACTGAGGCGGGCGGATCATTTGAGGTTGGGAGTTCAAGACCAGCCTGGCCAACATGGTGAAACTCCGTCTCTACTAAAAATGCAAAAAAAAAAAAAAAAAAAAAAATTTAGCTGGGCGTAGTGGCACACGCCTGTAATCTCAGCTACTGGAGAGGCTGAGGCAGGAGAATCACCTGAACCCAGGAGGCGGAGGTTGCAGTGAGCCAAGATCGTGCCACTGCACTCCAGCCTAGGTGACAGAGTGAAATTCCATCTCAAAAAAAAAAAAAAAAAGAGTATACCATTATTTGCTTGTAAACGTATAAACATCTCCAGAAAAGTATACAAGAAACGAATAATGGTGGCTCCATCTGGGTAGGAATGGGTAGGTGGAAAATGTTTCAAGGCACAGCTCTTTGTACCTTTTGAGTATTGAATCATGTGCATAGATTGCTTCTTTTAAATAAATAAATCACACGCACACACAAACCACAAAAACACATCAAATGAAAATTGCAAACACTGAAATAACATAGGATTATCAAAGGTATCCCGGCCCTTGGCCGGGCGTGGTGGCTCAAGCTTGTAATCCCAGCACGTTGGGAGGCCAAGGCGGGCGGATCACGAGGTCAGGAGATCGAGACCACGGTGAAACCCCGTCTCTACTAAAAATACAAAAAAATTAGCCGGGCGTGGTGACGGGCGCCTGTAGTCCCAGCTACTCGGAGAGGCTGAGGCAGGAGTATGGCGTGAACCCGGGAGGCGGAGCTTGCAGTGAGCCGAGATCGCGCCACTGCACTCCAGCCTGGGAGACAGAGCGAGACTCCGTCTCAAAAAAAAAAAAAAAAAAAAGGTATCCCGGCCCAATGAAATTAAGAATGACTGGTTTAGAATTTCACTCAGACTTTAAATCATGTTAGAGAATTAGGGCTTCCTAATGGAATTCACTTAGGGAATCTAATGTTTTCTATGCATGTCCCAGGATCAACTGAGGGTTGCTCTTAGTTTTCACAGTAATAATGGTGTGTAACAGACGGATTCACACCGTGTTTCCATAGTTTCCTTGCATGTCGGTATTCGCAAAAATCTGTTTTGCCTCTTTGGGCCTTTTCTGTAATTAAATTTTTGTTGTTGTTCTGCATGTGTATTTAGTAATTAAGGGTGGGAAAAATTAATATTAAAATTAATATGATGATAAATAGGTTTCTATAAGAAGGCTCACCAAAAAAGTCTTTAAACGCAACTAAAATTTAAAATAAAAAGAAATAATAAGAGACTCCCGTCTGGCTGTTGAAACTTTAAGGCATCCTTTCTTCCATAGAAATAGTAAGCTCCCAATAAGTAAATTTAAAAACTTTACCCTCCATTAAATCCTAAAACAGTGGAAGTGAATGATCCATCCCACAGTGTCATATTTCCGGAGGGGACAGTGATTATGAATGTCTCTTGGATCTGCACGCTCCATTAAACTCTGTTAGGGAGAATACTTTCAAGCTCCAAGAGACAATTAATTTCTTACACGGAGTGGCATTCTTGAACACACAACTGGGATTCTAATTACACTCGAGCAGAAAGTAATACTTTACAGGGCTGGGTAAAAACACTCATTCGGAAGTAAAGCTGGGGGGTCATAAAAACTGGGGATTACTTTAGTTAGTCATTTGTAACAGGTAAAAGTTGTGTTTTAACTTCCTGGAGTTGGGCGGGGGAGGTAGAAGGGGCTATTTTAGGAGGAAGGAGAGTCCTGTTAAGAAAAGGAAGGTCCTTATGAATTTTTCCAGGGTTGCAAATTCATAAATAACAACAGTATTTATTGTAAGAAGGACAGAACTTGAGGATTAACCTTTCCACACATCTGTACTTAACCCATTGCCCCAGTAAAAGAGAGCCCATTGTTTGTTCGGTGTGTCAATCATTATTATAGAAAATGCACACACATCTCACCCAAAAGTTGGAAAGAAAACTTGGAAAACAGTCATCAAACTCGAGGTAACTTGCATGGTCTAGCCCAGCGGTTCTAAGTGGGGGTGAGTCTGTCCTCCAGGGGACAGTTGGCACTGTCTGGAGACATTTTGGGTTCTCATAACTGGCGTGGTGCAACTGAGGGGTAGAGGCTAAAGATACTGCTACACACTCTACATTTAGCCGGGCGCGGTGGCTCACGCTTGTAATCCCAGCACTTTGGGAGGCCGAGGCAGGCGGATCACCTGAGGTTGGGAGTTCGAGACCAGCCTGACCAACATGGAGAAACCCTGTCTCTACTAAAAATACAAAAAATTAGCCGGCCATGTCTGTAATCCCAGCTACTCAGGAGGCTGAGGCAGGAGAATCACTTGAACCTGGGAGCCGGAGGTTGCAGTGAGCCGAGACTGCGCCATTGTACTCCAGCCTGGGCAACAAAAGCGAAAGTCGGTCTCAAAAACAAAACAAAACACACACACACACACACACACAACACTCTACATTCTCAACACAGAATGCCCCCACAACAAATAATTCTCCACGACATACCAGTGGTGCCAAGGTTGAGAAATCGAGGTCTAGTGCTTTGCTGGATGATATTGGCAGGGACTTTTTTCTTGCAATTCAATGTAACATAAACTCAGAGCAACAACTCTTTTTCAGGATGGGGCCTAGCCCATGACACATAATTTTTTGGGGGAGAATTATTCAGATCCCAGGAGGACTCCCCAATAACCACAAAAACAATCATTTTTCTGTTCTCCAAGATCATTTAGAGGGCAAGGAACATCTCCTTGGTCTCCACAATAGGCAACATACATCCTATCATTTAAGAAATAGCTTTACAAAGCATGGAAAAGAAGAAGATATTTAGTTCTTCTTTGGTAGGGAGGGTGTAGGGGAAATCAACACAAGTTTAAAGAGGAAGTTTGGCTTTGTAGTAATCTCGCTAATTGGAGTAGCATTCTTTGAAAGTCTCAGATGGAGTTGAAGAGGGTCTGTGAAGTCTCTTGAAATTAAATGCAGAATGTAGTTTGTACGTGCAAAGGGCTGCAGCTTTTATCAGATTCTCAGTAGTATCTATAACCCCCCAAAGATTAAGGACCACAACTGCAAAGGGTTCCAAATATCATTTGTGGCTACATGCATTGATTTTTTTCCTACATTTGAACAGGACACACTTGCATGTGGTGAAAATAAAATCAGTCTGAAAGGGCAGCCAGAACAGCGATTCCTCACTTACCTTGGGCGTGCTGTTTAAGGTGGTGCAAACAAACTCAGTCATCTGGATAACTGCTATTTCCATGCAACATTTTAAACATGCAAAACTAATGGAAATGAAAAAAGTTAATGAAAAAAATGATGGTGAACAAAGTATCAACATTTTAAATAAAGGCCAGGCAAAGTGGCTGAAGCCGATAATCCCAACACTTTGGGAGGTCGAGGCAGAAGGATCACTTGAGCCCAAGAGTTTGAGACCAGCCTGGACAACATTGCAAGACCCTGTCTCCACATAAAATAAAATAATAATAATAAATTAGCTGGGCATGGTGGCATGCACCTGTAGTCTCAGATACTTGGGAGGCTGAGGTGGGAGGATGGCTTGAGGCCAGGAGTTCAAGGTTGCAGTGAGCTATGATGGTGCCACTGCACTTCAGCTTGGGCAACAGAGAGAGACTCTGTCTCTAAAATAAAATGACATACTTAAATAAAAACAAAATCAGTCAAGTGTGGTGGCTCATGCCAGTAATCCCAGCAATTTGGAAGGCTGAGGCGAGAGGATTGCTTGAGCTCAGGAGTTCCAGACCTGCCTGGGCAATAAAGCGAGACCCTGTCTCTATAAAAAATACAAGCAAAATAGCCAGATGTGGTGGTGCACACCTGTAGTCCCAACTGCTCAAGAGGCTGAGGTGGGAGGATCACTTGAGCCTGGGAGGTCGAGGCTGCAGTGAGCCAAGATCACACCACCACACTCCAGCCTGTGTGACAGAGCGAGACCCTGTCTCAAAACCAAAACCAAACTCCCCAAACCCCCCAAAATCAATATTACTGTTTGTTTCTTTTTGCCTCAAGCTCCAATTAGGTTTGGGAGGATGGTGTTACTGACCCTGGTTGTTGGAAGTTTCTTATGTATTTTTCCAGAGATACTCTATGCAAAGGTAAGCAAATATGTTATCTATCTACCACCTACATGTATGCTTTTTGTTACAGTATACACATCATTCTATATCTTGCTTTCATTTAATATATCTTTGGAATTGTTCCATATAAAAAATGTATATTCTATGTTATATATTTGTGTTATAAATATACATTTCATATATTACAATTGTGCAAGAAAATCCACTTGTCTTCTTTTTTGAGTGTGGCTATAACCAATTGCTTTATATCATCAAACTTCCTTCTGCAAAGCAGAGATGTTTCCTTTAAAAATCCATTTCTTTTTTTTTTTTTTTTTGAGACAGAATCTCGCTCTGTTGCCTAGGCTGGAGTGCAGTGGTGCCATCTCAGCTCACTGCAACCTTGGCCTCTCAGATTCAAGCAATTCTCGTGCCTCAGCCACCCAAGTAACTGGAATTACAGGCATGTGCCACCACACCCGGCTAATTTTTGTATTTTTTTGTAGAGACGCGGTTTCATCATGTTGGCCAGGTCTCGAACTCCTGACCTCAAGTGATCTACCTGCCTAGTCCTCCCAAAGAGATGGGATTACAGATGTGAGCCACCATACCTGGCCTTAAAAATCCATTTCTCTAATGCTGGATGCTATATTTGTTTGCAAGGTCATATCATATTTTAAAAATCTCCAGGGAACTATACTTAATTAGTTCTCTATTTTAAAAAAGTATATGCCTCCTTTCCTCCCTCCCTTGAGTTGGTAAAGTGGCCAGAAATGGCCAGACTGACCTGGGGAGACTCCTGGGTAAACTGAGTGCCTTAGGAGGGCACGTTGGCCTCCTCGAGTTACTGATCACTGCTAATTAGTTTAGAGAGTCTAAACCCTTCGTATTCTCAAATTCCATTTTCAAAGAAAATGAGGCTTAAGTCGCCACAGATGCGAATGATGTCACAGAGAGACTTCATGAGCCACCGAAAATCATCTGATGCTGGTAAGGCAACATGAACCCACGACGTGGCCCTCTGCCAGTAAAATTTAGCCAACACAAGAACTGTACAGCTTGTCCTTTCTAGAGCTCAGGGGCCCCCAGTACATGCTGCAGAAAACGCTTATTTTATTGTTTCAGTTTGAGCTTAAGATAAAAGAAAGTTGCCAGGCGTGGTGGCTCACACCTGTAATCCCAGCACTTTGGGAGGCTGAAGCAGGTAGATCACTTGAGGTCAGGAGTTCAAGACCATCCTGGCCAACATGGTGAAACACTGTCTCTACCAAAAATACAAAGATTTGACTGGGCGCGGTGGCTCACACCTGTAATCCCAACACTTTGGGAGGCTGAGGTAGGTGGATCATGAGGTCAGGAGTTTGAGACCAGCCTGGTCAATATGGTGAAACCCCGCCTCTACTAAAAATACAAAAATTAGCCGGGCATAGTGGTGCACGCCTGTAGTCCTAGCTACTCGGGAGGCTGAGGCAGGAGAATTGCTTGAACCCGGGAGGTGGAGGTTGCAGTGAGCCAAGATTGTGCCACTGCACTCCAGCCTGGGCGACAGAGAGAGACACCGTCTCAAAAAAAAAAAAAAAATCAGCCAGGCATGGTGGCGCTCCAGCCTGGGCAACAGGGCAAGACTGTCTCAAAAAAAAAAACAATTTGACCAGTACATTGTCACAGGGGAATTTCTTGATGCCAGTAAGGGCCATGGTTTAACAGAGCTTCCTTTATGTATGTCAATAAATGAAAAATTCTTTTATTGCTTTTCTGATGACAAATTTACTATATACAATAATCCAGCAAACATCTATAGAGGGTGAACTTTGTGCCTGGTATACTTCAAGGTCTGGGATATAAAGATGAAGAAGGCAAAACAAACAAATCAAGTGTTTCAAAATATGTTCCACAGAAAGGCAAGACTATAGTTCATACTTGCTAGGGACAATGATGGATTTCTCCAAATTTTCTTTTACCTTCAATGCAGATGCTAACATATGATTTTAAAAATGTGGGGATTCTCAATGTATATATGCATATACCTAAACAGATATACAGAGACTCCCAAGAACACCTGTGAGGAGAATGAGGATTTCCCAAATAAGTGACATAAAATATTCTTGTTTGCTTTTAATCTTTACACAGAGTTATCCTTAAAATTGCTGAAACTTTAGCTGCGCATTGTGGCTCATGCCTGTAATCCCAGCACTTTGGGAGGCAGAGGTGGGCAGATCACCCAAGGTCAGGAGTTCGAGACCAGCCTGCACCAACATGGTGAAACCCCCGTCTCTATTAAAAATACAAAAAATTAGCCAGGTGTGGTGGTTTGGCACCTGTAATCCCAGCTAATCAGGAGGCTGAGGCAGGAGAATCGCTTAAACCCAGGAGGCAGAGGTTGCAGTGAGCCAAGATCGCGCCATTGCACTCCAGCCTGGGCAACAAGAGCAAAACTCCGTCTAAAAAAAAAATGCTGAAACTTTAAGCCATCTGCTATTTTTTGTTTGTTTTTTTAGACGGAGTCTCGCTCTGTCGCCCAGCCTGGAGTGCAGTGGCACAACCTCGGCTCACTGCAACCTCCACCTCCTGGGTTCCAGCAATTCTTCTGCCTCGGTCTCCCGAGTACCTGGGATTACAGTCACGTGCCAACATGTCTGGCTAATTTTTGTATTTTTAGAAGAGATGGGATTTTGCCATGTTGGCCAGGCTGGTCTTGAACTCCTGACCTCAAGTGATCTGCCCACCTCGGCCTCCCAAAGTGCTGGGATTACAAGCGTGGACCACTATGCCCAGCCCCATCCGCTATATTTAAAAGAATTTTCTGCCTTTATCAGATGACAGATGAATGGATTTTAAAATGTGGTATATACATATAATATTATTCAGCCATAAAAAAGAAGGAAATACTGCAATCTGCAACAACAGAGCTGAAACGTTTTTGTTTTACTTTATTTTTTTGAGACAGTGTCTTGCTGTGTCACCCAGGCTGGAGTACAGTGGCGCAATCTTGGCTCACTGCAACCTCTACCTCCCAGGCTTGAGCAATCCTCCCACCTCAGCCTCCTGAGTAGCTGAGACTTACAGGCACGTGTCACCATGCCCAGCTAATTTTTTTGTATTTTTAGTAGAGACAGGGTCTCACCATATTACCCAGGCTGGTCTCAAACTCCTGGACTCAAGCAATCCTCCCACCTCAGCCTCCCAAAGTGCCAGGATTACAGGTGTAAACCACCGCACCCGGCCAGAGATGAAACTTGAGGACGTTATGTTAAGTGAAATAAGCTAATCACAGAAAGACAAATATTGCATGATTCTACTTATATGAGATATCCAAAATAGTCAAATTCATAGAATCAAAGTGTGAAATAGTGGTTGCCAGGGGCTGAGAGAGGGGGAAATCGTGAGTTATTAATCAATGGGTATAAAGTTTCCAATTGAGCAAGATGAATAAGTTCTAGAGATCTGTTGTACATTGTACCTAGAGTCAACAATACTGTATTGTACACTTAAAAATGTGCTAAGAGGGGCCTGCCATATTGGCTCACACCTGTAATTCCAGCACTCTGGGAGGCCAAGGTGGGCAGATCACCTGAGGTTAGGAGTTCAAGCCTGGCCAACATGGTGAAACCCTGTCTCTCCTAAAAAAAGACAAAAATTAGCTAGGCGTGGTGGTGTGTGCCTTTAACCCCAGCTACTCGAGAGGCTGAGGCAGGAGAATCGCTTGAATGTGGGAGGCAGAGGTGGCAGTAGGCTGGGATCATGCCACTGTGCTCCAGCCTGGGCCACAAAGCAAGGCTCCATCTCAAAAAAAAAAAAAAAAGAAAAGAAAATTGGACTGCCCTTTGTTAGTTACTAGTTGCTATATTTGATGGAGCAAGTACTCCTAGAGAAAAGCACGAAGTCTCCACATGGCTTTACTCCTCACTGGAGGGTGACTAGGCTAGAAAATGAGATGAGTATTCAAAATATTGATCCCAAAGAGTTCCTATCGTTTGACGAATAAGTAAGAAAATGCATGTGAAAATGGAGAAAAAAAATTTAAAAAAATCACAAACAACTTTAATTTCCAAATCTTAATTATATATGTACATTTTTTAAAAGATTATCTCATTTTATTTTTTGTATTGAGGTCAAATTCACTTAACAAAATTAACCATCTTAAAGTGTACAATTAAGAGACACTTAGTCATTCACGATGTTGCACAGCCCCCAAGCTGGATTGTCTTCACAAACATGTACATTGCACAGGGCTCTGGGCACGACGGGCTTCGCTATTTTATCGTATAGTCATTTAGTGTCCCTCAAGGACACTTAGCTCCTGAAGAATTTCCCAACCCTAGGCCTCTGGCTCATACTGGGTTTCCTGCCTCTTCTACATCTTGTCATTGAATTTCAAAGCTTTATAACACACCAAATTGCTATGGGTCTTAATTCACAGTCTCTTTGATATGTGGCTGGTTTGTAAAGCAAGTAAATGTCTGGGTCTCTGATTGGTTACAAAGCCAAAAATAATCCAGATAATGAGAAAATTTTAATTATAATCATACTTGGTTTTAAATGCCCCCAGATTCTGTTTGTTTGTTTATTTGAGACAGGGGTTCACTTTGTTGCCCAGGCTAGAATGCAGTGGTGCAATCACAGCTCACTGCAGCATCGACCTCTCAGGCTCAAGTGATCCTCCCACCTCAGCCTCCCAATAACTGGGATTCCAGGTGCACGCCACCATGCCCAGCTAATTTTTGGTGGAGACCAGGTTTTGCCATGTTGCCCAGGCTGGTCTTGAATTCCTGACCTCAAGTGATCCGCCCACCTCAGCCTCCCAAAGTGCTGGGTTTACGGGAATGAGCCACCTCGCCCTGAATATTTACATACGAACGCAAAATAATCTCCTCTGCCCTTTGTCAGGTTGTTTGATGGGGGATAGATTCAATGCTTACTGTTGAAAATTTCCAGAATAAAAGTTGGGCTCGATAACATTTAATACTTATAAATGCACTGAACTATAGAAGACAGTTCAAAGCTTTTCCTATACTGATAATTTGAACTATCATTTCTTTTCAAATGCAAATAAGTTCTTTGGGGTATTATTAGAAAAAAATTAAAACTACATTATTTGCATCATAGTGTAGGAGGATTACTTTTTAAAATAATGACTGTTTTCACCCAGACCCCAGCCCTGCTTTAACTTCCAGACAGGTAGTTATAGATTCACAAAAAAAGAGAAATCCTGGCTATTCTTTGAAGCTACAGACAAGCCCTGCATTTCTGTATGTTCTTAGAAAAAGCTCTGGTCAGGCAGTTTTTTGTGTGTGTGTGATCACACCAGTAGCATCACTGAGTTCAAAGTGGGGGGAAAAACCATTTTAACAATGCAAGAATTTCCCAAAGTCCAAATGCCCGGGCCACACCGCTCCCACAAATGGAAATAGTATCAGATCTGCATCATAATTGATCCTCCAGATTTCCACCCACAAAAGAAGGATGTGGTCAGTAAGAACAAATAACACAGGGGCCGCCGAGAGAAGCTTTTTTGCAAACTTTCCTCTCACTCCACCCACAAAAGTCAAGCAACCGACATACATGTCAGCATAATCGCTCAAGATATGATCGCGTTTGAGGCTTATGAAATGTTATCAAACGCAGTGGACAAGCACATCGGCGTTATTTTTTCTTCCGCTGAGATGTGAACTGCTGATAAATATCCATGGTTGAGTTTTTTCCATACTTTGATTCTTCAAATCTAAGCCATTCGAGGTGTCAAGGCTTTTTGCCCTTGCCTTCCACAGATAACAAGGGGGAGAAAAAAGAAAAAAAGAAAAAAGAGGATGAAAATGAGGGGGAATGAGAGAAAAAAAAATGGACGCAGATAAAAGAAATTAAGCGAGCCATAATGTCTGTGCTTTATTTTAACTGGGTTGTCCTATCCCGCTGTGCAGCCCATAATCCAAGCTGGGAGAGAGGCCCCTGCTGGGTAGCTAATTAAAACAATTATAAATACAAAGAAGGTATCAATGGCATTCCAAGACTCAAACAAAGAGATAAAGCACTGAAGATTTAAATTGTCAATGGCCAGTCTCTTTAGGCAATTCTGAAGAGGAGTCAGTGTCCCCAAGTCTCCCGAACTCGTTTATAAACTGACTTATGTTTGGTTACAGGGGACCCTCCTCCCTCCTTTTTGGGGGGCTTATCGACATGAAAATACATCAGTGATGGAATTAAGGGAAGTTAATTTATAGGCTTGCACACAGTTATTTGTCCTGTGCGTCAGAATAGTGGACCTGGGTTTAAAAATAAAATCTAATCCGGAAAAAAGACTCCAGCCCTCCTTATGGAATCAGTATTTTTATTCTTATTTTTTGGCAAGAAATCAGATGCAGGTATCAGTATTTTTAAAGACAAGAAAACAAAAAGAGCTTTTAGCCCCAATTAAAAGTGACACAAACCTTTTTTTTTTTTTTAAAGTACTGTGGGCAACTTTAGGAATGTTAAAAATGTACCAAGTGTGCTAGACTACTTTCTCAATGTATTTTTATAAAATGATTTGCAGAATCAAATTTATCCAACAAAAATAGAAAACTTTCCTAATTTCTTAGACCTAGGATTTCCCCTGCCTGCTTTCTGGCTTTTGTAGAACACTTAAAGGAACACTCAAATCATACATGCTAAGAGATAGCAGCCCAGTGCAGTTTAAAGGGACTCT
The DNA here is from genome assembly GCF_028878055.3 of Symphalangus syndactylus. Taxonomy (NCBI): domain Eukaryota; kingdom Metazoa; phylum Chordata; class Mammalia; order Primates; family Hylobatidae; genus Symphalangus; species Symphalangus syndactylus. The sequence goes on along the minus strand of NC_072446.2, from coordinate 20,498,142 downwards.
CAGCCTACAGTCTGAACGAATAGAATGGATCGCAGAAGTTTCCAGGTGGGTCCCTTGGAGAGGGTGGTCAGTTTGCTCTCAAGAGCTGGGTGTGATCAGCGACAGCCTGAGCTCCAGGGCCTGGCCAGTGTGCTGCAGGAGAGAGAGCCAAAGGCCTCAGCTCTTAGAAGGCTCACTCTGAAAAGGAGGTGGTGACAGCAACTCATTCTTTTCACATGAAAGTGCAGTAACTGGTGTAACTGGTAAAAGCCAAGAGGGAGGGAGGCAATTAAGGTCGAGGAGACTGATAAGAACTCAGTAGGGGTCAGAGCCCTTCTCCTACTCCTTCATCCTCCCTTACTTTTTCCCTTCCCCTTCCCACCCTCCTCTGCTCCTCCTTTCTCAGCTCCTCCCACTACCAGTCCTTCCTTTTTCTTCTCCCCTCTTCCTCTCCTCCTTTTCTCTCCTTTTCTTCTTCTTCTAATTCCTCTTCCCTCTTTTTTTTTTTTTTTTTTTTTGAGACGAAGTCTTATTCTGTTGCCCAGGCTGGAGTGTAGTGGTGTGATCTCGGCTCCTTCCAACCTCAGCCTCCTGGGTTCAAGCGATTCTCCTGACTCAGCCTCCCAAGTAGCTGGGATTATAGGCGAGTGCCACCATGCCTAGGTAATTTTTGTATTTTTAGTAGAGACAGGGTTTCACCATGTTGGCCAGGCTGGTCTCGAGCTCCTGACCTCAAGTGATCCGCTCACCTCCGCCTCCCATAGTACTGGGATTACAGGCATGAGCCACCATGCCTGGCCTCTTTTAATCTTCCTCCTCTTGGCTGGGCATGGTGGCTCACGCCTATAATCCCAGCACTTTGGGAGGCTGAGGCAGGCGGATCACGAGGTTAGGAGTTCAAGACCAGCCTGGCCAACATGGTGAAACCCCGTCTCTACTAAAAATACAAAAAATTAGCTGGGCACGGTGGCGCATGCCTCTAATCCCAGCTACTTGGGAGGCTGAGGCAGGAGAATCGCTTGAACCCAGGAGGCAGAGGTTGCAGTGAGCTGAGATCGTGCCACTGTACTCCAGCCTGGACGACAGTGTGAGACTCTGTCTCAAAAATAAATAAATAAATCAATCTTCCTCCTCCAATTCTTCTTCTTATCTTCCTTCTCCTTTATCTTCTTTTCCTTCTCTTCCTCCTTATACTTTTTTCCCTTCTTCCTCTTCTTCTGCTTCTCCCCTTCCTCCCCCTTCCTCCTCCTCTTTCTCCTCTTCCTTTTTTACTTTGTCTCTATTTGTAAGGAGACTGAGACTTTCTTCTTTAGGAATATCCATGGCTTTTCACTCTTTGCCTTTGTGTTATTTCTAACGCAAGTAATTGGAAGATATGCGTCTTTCCTGGGTGGAAATATTATCAACAAAAAAGATGGAGGTCTGCGACTGAATGGAAACATTGGCCCGAAGCATTTGCCACAGGTGATGGTGATTACCAAAAAGAAAAATAGGATTTGACCAGAATGACTTTGTTTTCTGGGCTAAAAACGTTGCCTAATAAAGCACCTTTGCTGATGTATGTATTTATGAGTTATTATGTGTCTAGAGTATTAATATAAAGTACAGAGGCTCCTCTAGTTATGAATGTTCAATTCAGAACTCATTTGAACAAAAAGTCCACACGGAAGCAAAAGTGTGGCCGGGCGCGGTGGCTCAAGCCTGTAATCTTAGCACTTTGGGAGGCTGAGGTAGGCGGATCACCTGAGGTCGGGAGTTCGAGACCTGCCTGACCAACACGGAGAAACCTCGTCTCTACTAAAAAAATACAAAAATAGCCGGGCGTGGTGGCGCATGCCTGCAATCCCAGTTACTCGGGAGGCTGAGGCAGGAGAATCGCTTGAACCCGGGAGGTAGAGGTTGCGGTGAGCCAAGATCGCGCCATTGCACTCCAGCCTGGGCAACAAGAACAAAACTCCGTCCCCCGCCACCTCCAAAAAAAAGAAGCAAAAGTGTGATAATTCAGCCCATCGCCAACAGAGGGCGATAGATACTGGGCTCTGACATTTTCGTCTCAAAGTTTCTGGGGTAAGACAAGGACTGAAACTCGCTTAAGAGGCAAAGCAAGACGGGCAGATATTTCAACTATGTTTGTGGGCCATAGCCCACCGATCATATGCTGGAATGTGTAAAAATAAAAAAATCAATCTTAAATAAAACATTTTATCTTCCTACTTTGACAAGTATACATTCATAATGACAGAAGCAAAACGTATCTGTCAAGCTATGGTTTACATATGATTAAAAGTCAGAAAACTATCAAAGATGAGGGAATTTAATTATTATCACATATGTCTGGGTATTGTACTGCTGGGCCTCTGATATTATTAGTATGAGTAACAAACATAATTAATAAATTATTATATCTTTATTCCTTAACATTTCTTTTTTTTTGTTGATTTCAGCAAAATCACTAAATATGTAGTGATCAAGTTTTTACATAATTTATATTGTACTGATCAGGATGTGGCAATTTTTTTTTTTTTTTTTTGGTAAAGAGCCAGGTATTACTAGGCTTTGTGGTCCACACATGCTTCTTTGTTTCATAAATCTTTAAAAATATTTAAAAAATAGGCCAGGCATGGTGGCTCCCACCTATAATCGTAGCATTTCAGAAGGCTAAGGCAGGAGAATAACTTGAGCCCAGGAGTTTGAGACCAGCCTGGGCAACAGAGCAAGACCTTGTTTCTACAAAAAATAAAAAAATTAGCTGGGCGTGGTGGCACATGCCTATGGTCCCAGCTGCTTGGGAGGCTGGGGCAGGAGAAGGAGGATTGCTTGAGTCCAGGGGATCGAGGCTGCAGTGAGCTGTGATCATGCCACTGCATTCCATCTAGACAACATAGCAACACCCTGTCTCAAAAAAAAAATTATAAAATATTTATAAAAATACTTATATTTTATAAATATGTCATTTAATATTTATTTAAAAACTTATAAAATATTTTATATTTTATATGAAATATTTATAAAAATTTATTTAAAATATTTATATATTACATATATTATATATAAATGTGTAATTTATATATGTAATATATATTTTAAAGAAATTTTAAAATATTACATATGTAATTTATATATATACAAAAATAGCTAATAAATATATATTTGTATACTGTATATATACCATTCTTAGTTCATGGGTTAAATTCAGCCCTCAGGCTGTCATTTGCTGGCCTTTGCTATTTACAATAATCATCTAAAAGGTGAAAAAAATGAAATGCAATTGTACTTATTTATTTTTTGAGACGATGTCTTGCTCTGTCGCCCAGGCTGGAGTGCAGTGGCGCGATCTCGGCTCACTGCAAGCTCCATCGCCTGGGTTCACGCCATTCTCCTGCCTCAGCTTCCTGAGTAGCTGGGACTACAGGCACCCTCCACCATGCCTGGCTAATGTTTTGTATTTTTAGTAGAGATGGAGTTTCACCGTGTTAGCCAGGATGGTCTTGATCTCCTGACCTCGTGATCCGCCCGCCTCGGCCTCCCAAAAGTCTGGGATTACAGGCGTGAGCCTCCGCGCCTGGCCTTAAATGCAATTATAAAGTATAAACAATTTTAAAAAGTAAACCAAAAAACTCATAAATGTTTACAAATATTTTTCTTCTAAAATATTCAAAATATTTAAGATGGAAAAAATACATGATAATTGATATTAAGCCTTCACATCAAAATTAAAGAAAATGTAAATATATTTTTTAAAGTTTTGGCTAAATCCCACTAAATATTTGTTATAAAAATAAAACTAGCTTCAATTCCGGAATTCAGTGTCCATCTATAGTTGCCAGTGTGAAGAATCTATAGGCATGTTAGTTACATCAAGGCCAATGTATAAGCAGATTCAAGAATAATCTGGGGTTGGGTGCGGTGGCTTACATCTGTAATCCCAGCACTTTGGGAGGCCGAGGCAGTTGGATCACTTGAGGTCAGGCATTCGAGACCAGCCTGGACCAACACGGCCAGACGCCGTCTCTACTAAAAATATAACATTAGCTGGGCATGGTGGTGCACGCCTGTAATCCCAGCTACCTCAGGGGACTGAGGCAGAAGAATCGCTTGAAACCAGCGGGTGGAGGTTGCAGTGAGCCAAGATTGTGCCAGTGCACTCCAGGGTGGGTGACAGAATGAGACTCCATCTCAAAAAAAAATAAAAAAAAATTTTTAAAAAGGGCAATGTGAATTATTTATTCTGCAAAATATTCTTCAGCTGCCGTTTGCAACTAGTACCAATACTGTGCTTTTTGTAAGCACCTTTGGAATAATGACGGGACACGGAGAAGCAAGAAAGAGGATGCTCAGGTGTTGCTGGGGACACTTGGCTCTGCAAGTATCAAGCTACGGGAGAGGAAGATGGGAGGGTTAACTCAGTTGTCTTTTCTCTTTCCAGTGTTTTCCCTGATCAAGTCCTCCCTGCACTGTGGAGCAGTGCCTTTCAATTTACAGATATAGGACAAAAGTTGCAGAGAATGGCTTCCCTAGGGCCTGAGCAGTGTTAATGGCAATGGTGGGTGTTTAGTGCTATGGATGGCACAATGCCAGTGCTAAGTAGCAGACACTGAGGGGCTGATTTACCCGTGTTTTGTTTTTTTGGGGGGGTTGGAGACGGGGTCTCACTCTGTCATCCAGGCTGGAGTGCAGTGGCGCAATCTCAGCTCACTGCAGCCTTGACTTCCCTGGGCTTAGGTGATCCTCCCATCTCAGCCTCCCAAGTAGCTGGGACTACAGGCATGCACCGCCATGCCCGGCTAATTTTTGTATTTTTCGTGGAGATGGGGTTTTGCCATGTTGCCCAGGCTGGTCTCGAACTTCTGGGCTTGAGTGATCCTCCTGCCTTGGCTTCCCACAGTGCTGGGATTACAGGCGTGAGCCACCATGCCTGGCTTACCCATGATTTTTAATGAATATTTTGTGTGTGTATTTTATATCCAGAGCCAGTAAAATAGGGCAGGGGCTCCTTTTGCCCAAGTCTAAAGGTAGACTGCAGGTTAGATGAGATAAACACACAGTTCAAGTGGGAGATGAAGGCAGTGCTGACACAGCAGGCAGGACCACAGAAGTGACGGATGTGGCAGAGGCTGTGGTGACCTGGGGAGCCTGTGCTCGTCTATAGAGCACTGTCAACATTCTGCCCTTACCAGTGACTGACTGGTAGGAAAGTAGACCAGGCCTTGTTGAAATGTTTGATTTCTCAAGAGAATGCCACATTTTAAATTTTCATGTGAAAAGTGAATATTGATGAATAATTAAAATTTAAAAAACTAAAAAGCACATTTGGGTGGGGATCACATCTTTGGGCTGGATTTGTTCCCAAAGCCACCATGATCAGCCCTCTGGTCTACCGCATTATGCTATATTTGTGCACATTTTTGAAGTGTTTATGGTCATTAATTCCTTATTTTATTTTTTTCGAGATGGAACCATGCTGTGTTACCCAGGCTGGAGTGCAGTGGCATGATCTTGGCTCACTGCAACCTCTGCCTCCTGAGTTCAAGTGATTCCCCTGCCTCAGCCTCCCGAGAAGCTGGGATTACAGGTGCTCACCACCATGCCTGGGTAATATTTTTGTATTTCTAGTAGAGATGGGGTTTTGCCATGTTGGCCAGGCTGGTCTCGAACTCCTGATCTCAAGTGATCTGCTCACCTTGGCCTCCGAAAGTGGTGGGATTACAGGCGTGAGCCACTGTGCCCAGCCAAATTCCTCATTTTAGAAAAGAAAGTGAAAGTTAAGTGTATAGCAATGTGTACACAAGGGTTATATGTGCGCTGCCACTTTGACTTAGCAAAACATGGACCAAGCAATCTCCTGTTTATATGTAAATAAATGGTTGGGCACGGTGGCTCACACCTGTAATCCCAGCACTTTGGGAGGCTGAGGTGGGCTAATCACTTGGGCTCAGGAGTTCGAGACCAGCCTGGCCAACATGGCAAGACCTCGTCTCTACAAAAACATACAAAAAAAAAAAAAAATAGCTGGGCATGGGTGGTGCACACCTATAGTCCCAGCTACTTGGGAGGCTGAGATAGGAGGATCACCTGAGCCCAAGAGGTTGAGGCTGCAGTGAGCTGTGACTGCACCATTGCACTCCAACCTGGGTGACAGAGTGAGACCTCCATCTAAAAAAAAAAAAAAAAAAAAAGGCAGAGAAGTTTCCATACCTGAAAATGTCAGTCTGTTTTGGGCTCTGCCACTAAGTTAGGATAATTTTTCAGAGATCTTCATTCTATTGCACCTTATTTTCAGTAAGAGCAGAGTAGAGAAAAATTTTCTAGTGAGATTTTCCCAGTCTCTAATAGAAGTACAAAGTTAGAGATCCAAGGAGAGTGTTTCTAGAAGATGTGAAGCCTCAGGACACGGTTTATCCTGCAGTTCTGGAAGGGACAACAGAAGATATCTGGTATGGGAGTAGCAAAGGCACCAGAAGAGAGGAAGGCAGCAAGTTATGTTTCCAGCATTTTGGAGCACAAGTAAGATGTCTGGTGTAGTGGTTAAGAGGTCAGACTTTCCCAAGTTCAAAACCCAGTTTTTGCCTGGGCATGGTGGCTCACGCCTATGTTCCCAGCACTTTGGGAGGCCAAGGTGGGTGGATCACTTGAGGTCAGGAGTTCGAGATTAGCCTGGCCAACATGGTGAAACCCCATCTCTACTAAAAATACAAAAATTACCTGGGTGGGGTGGTGTGCACCTGTAATCCCAGCTTCTTGGGAGGCTTAAGCACAAGAATTGCTTGAACCCAGGAGACAGAGGTTGCAGTGAGCCGGGATCATGCCACTGCACTCCAGTCTGGGCTACGAAGTGAGACTCTGTCTAAAACAAAACAAAAACAACCCAGTTTTTGTACTCACCAGCTGGAAAAAGTTGCTTTTCCCTTTGAGCTCCTTCCTGCTTCATCATTTATATAAGGTGACAATGATTACCTACCTCAAAGGGCTGCTGTGGGCAGTAAATGAGTGAATCAAAGTCAAAATCTAGTATACATTCCTCAGTAAGTACTCAATAAATGCTACCTATTCTTCATTGCAGAATGATTAGAATTAGCAATGAGAATTTGTGTAGTTTATATTTAGAGCCACTAAAATGACAACTCCAGGGCAGGGGCCCCTCTTGCCCAAGCCTAAAGTCTTGGGCAGACTGCCTTTAGCAGACTGTGGGCTAGATGGGACATCTGCAGTGAGGCACACAGTTGACACCTGAAGAGAGCACCTGGCAGAGCCTATACATTTGGAGGCATACGTATTTGGGGGAGGAGAAGGAAGTGGAACCTTCAAAGGCGGTCAGAGAAAGAAGAGTAAGGAAGGAGAAAAGCCAAGGAAGGGATAAGGGAAGGCTCTGTTTGAAAATAAAAAGTAGAGGCCTTATTTTCAGAACAGTGCTGAGAGTGCAAGTGAGTTAGAATGGCATTTTATAAGCTTTAGGACATCCATGAGTCACCTTGGAGAGGAGAGAGATAGATATTTAAAATGCAGATTCCCAGAAAGTATGACTCAGTAGTTCTGGGCTGAGGCCCAGGAATCTACAGGAATTCTAACTGGGTGTCCATGTGTCTCACCCCCACTACCAATGTACAAAAAAATACAAAGTCTACAAAAGAAAATGGGTAGCTTTCAACAGGTTGCTAAGGGAGTAAAGGAAGGGATGGTGGCTGGAGGTGTTTATTTTTCCTATATGTATATAATGGTCAAAGGCACTCAAATATCTGTGACTTTGGGTCTGGATGGATGAATTAAATTGGTGGGTTTTCCAGGATTAAACCAACCGTGCATTCCAGGAATAATCCAACTTGCTCATGATGGTTAGTGGAGAAGAGATACATTGATCAGAACTCAGTCTCAGGCTCAAGGCAATTTGCCTTCCCTGAGCTCTAGGCTGATGTGACCTTCTGTCTAAACAACACAGTAGCTTCCTGGGACTTGGACATAAACATGGGGTCTTCTAAAGCAGTGATCTTCAAACTATCTTCCTCATATATGCCCTCTAAAATAATTTTTTTTTTTTGAGATTGGATCTCACTATGCTGCCCAGGCAAGAGTGCAGTGGCTATTCAGAGACACCATCACAGTGCACGGCAGCTTCGAACTCCTGGGCTCAAAGGATCCTTCCTGTCTCAGTCTCCCAGATGGCTGGGACTACAGGCACACACCACCATGCCTGGCTTAAATTTTTTTTTTTTTGAGACAGAGTCTTGCTCTGTTGCCCAGGCTGGAGTGCAGTGGTGCAATCTCGGCTCACTGCAACTTCCACCTCCCAGGTTCAAGCAATTCTTCTGCCTCAGCCTCCCAAGTAGCTAGGACTACAAGTGCATGCCACCATGCCTGGCTAATTTTTGTATTTTTAGTAGAGATGGGATTTTCACCATATTGGCCAGGCTGGTCTCAAACTCCTGACCTTGTAATCCTCCTGCCTCAGCATCCCAAAGTGCTGGGATTACAGGCGTGAGCCATTTTGCCCAGCCAATAATTTTTAAAAAGATATATAATTCCTTCCATGTTCTAAACTTAATACCTATAATGTTTTTTTTTTTTTTTTTTTTTTTTTTTTGAGATGGAGTCTTGCTGTCACCCAGGCTGGAGTGCAGTGGCGCAATCTCGGCTCACTGCAAGCTCTGCCTCCCGGGTTCACACCATTCTCCTGCCTCAGCTTCCCGAGTAGCTGGGACTACGGGCACCCGCCACCACGCCCAGCTAATTTTTTGTATTTTTAGTAGAGACGGGGTTTCACAGTGGTCTCGATCTCCTGACCTCGTGATCCACCTGCCTCGGCCTCCCAAAGTGCTGGGATTACAGACGTGAGCCACCGCGCCCAGCCGATATCTATCATGTTTTCATATCTTTAGATGTCTTTAGAGGATTCTGGGGTATTATAAATATTTGTAAATAATTCTTAAATTTGTATTCATCATCATCCATTTAAACTACGCATGAACAAGCTGTTTTTCTAACAGTTGAAGTTTTATATAATTTTTTCCCCTCCATCTTGTACTTCAACTCCACTTCCCCTGTGGGACTTTATGTGAACATAATAATTTGGGGGTCTTTGAAATTGTTTATTGATCATTCTATTGGACTTCTCAGCAAGACAATTTATTTATTTATTTATTTATTTATTTATTTATTTATTTATTGAGACAGAGTCTCACTCTGTTGCCCAGGCTGGAGTGCAGTGGCGCGATCTCAGCTCACTGCAACCTCCGCCTCCCGGGTTCAAGTGATTCTCCTGCCTCAGCCTCCTCAGTAGCTGGGAATACAAGCACGTGTCACCATGCCCGGCTAATTTTGTGTGTGTGTGTTTTTAGTAGAGACAGGGTTTCACCATGCTGACCAGGCTGGTCTTGAACTCCTGACCTCATAAGCCACCCGCCTCGGCCTCCCAAAGTGCTGGGATTACACACGTGAGCCACGACGCCTGGCTCTCAGCAAGACAATTTATAGAGAAATTTTAAAAATTTAACTTCCTTTGATCAGAATTAAACTACTCTTACAATTATTATTTTTATGTAATTAATGAAAACAATGTGAATGTCCCACACAATCTGAATGACGGAACATTGGTAACTGAAGCTGGTTCCTGGGGCAGGGAGGATCATTATGGTTCTCACTCCATTGTCTATGTTTGACATTTCCCATAATAAAAAGTTTAAACACATGTTTAAAAAATAAGTATGTCACAAATTCTGGTTAACAATTTCTAAACAAAAGAAATGTAACATTTTACTGGCAATAACATTTTAATGAGATGTTTAACAAGAGGGATGTGACTTGAATGGTCTCTGGTTTTGGTGTCAACCAAGTAGGAAATACTGTCATCAGGTTCTTGTGTCTCTTGTGTATCTTTCCAGAGATATTGATGAACATATGAATAAATATTCATTCATACTCTTTTTGATCTGCAAATGGTAACATACTGTGTGTTCCATTCTGCATTTTTTTTCTGTCTATATAGCTTGAGCTATGGCCATGTCATATATCTATAAAGCAAGTCTGTTTATGTGTATGTGTATATATACATAGACTTGTTCATATATAAGTGTGTATGTGTGTATATATATACACATATACATATATATACACATATATACATATATACACATATATATACACACACACTTATATATGAACAAGTCTATGTATATATACACATACACATAAACAGACTTGCTTTATAGATACATATATACATATATACACACACATACTTTTTATATATATATAATATATATTTATATATGTGTACATATATATTTATATGTGTATATATATATTTATATATATGTGTGTGTATATATACACACACACACTTTTTAGAGCCAGGGTCTTGCTCCGTCATCCAGGCTGGAGTGCAGTGGCACAATCACGGCTCACTGTGGCCTCAATCTTCTGGGCTCAAGCAATATTCTCACCTTGGCCTCCCAAGTAGCCAGGACTATAGATATGCATCATCATGCCCAGCTAGTTTTTTAATTTTTTGTAATGACAAGGTCTTGCTATGTTGTCCAGGCTGGCCTCAAACTCCTGAGCTGTAGCGATCTTCCAACCTCACCCTCCCAAAATGCTGGGATTACAGGCATGAGCCACCACACCTAGCTGCCTTATATTTTTTAATATAAAGCTTTTAATGTTTTCAATGAATTCCATGGAATGAATTTAGCCAGCCTCCTCCCTATTTAGAAACATTTAAGTGGTTTTCAATCTTTTGCCTTTACAATCAGTGCTATCATGAATAACCTTCACAAATATTGTTTTGCTCATCTCTGAGATTATCTTAGAAAAAAAACACAGTTTTTCAAGACTAGTTATAATATAAAAATGCCTCCTTCCAATAGCTTAACAAGTATGTTTCCTAAAAATTGAAACTGACAGAGTGATCCTCTTGGGTCACCTTCGTGCGGGATTCTTGTCCAGCTTCCACTTCTCTAATTTCAACCTTAGCCAGCTCCAATGACTGACTACAAATCTCATCTTGTTATTTCTTTTCTGAATCCTGAAGCCCAACTGATTGCTACTTTTCCTGAAACGACAGAGAAGGAAAAAACCAGCAGGTATTGAGAATTTACCCTGTGCAGGCACTGGACCAGGAGCATTTATATATTATCTCCTGGAGACTTCACAATAACTTCATGAGATTGGTGTTTTTTAAAACCAAGAAAACTGAGGGGCTGGGCACAGTGGCTCATGCTTGTAACACTCTGGGAGGGCGAGGTGGGAGAATCACTTGAGGCCAGGAGTTTGAGAACAGTTGGGCAACATAGTGAGACCCCATCTCTACAAAAAATAAAAAAAAAATTAGTTGGGTGTGGCGGCACGCACCTGTAGTCCTAGCTACTCAGGAGGCTGAGGCAGGAGCATTGCTTGAGACCAGGAGTGAGGTTGCAGTGAGTGGTGATTGCATCACTGCACTCCAGTCTGGGCAGCAGAGCAAGATCCTGTCCCTAAAAAAAAAAAAATTTTAAATAAGACAGAAAATAAAGAAAACGAAAACAGGTTCTGAGAGGTTAAGTCACTTGCCCTAAGTCACACAGCTGGTAGCTGGCGGGGAGAGGGACTCAGTTTCAGGTCTGAGTCCAGGGATTCATCCAGTATCTCTGGAGTACTACAATATACGTGCAGACCATCCAAGCCAACACTGCCTTGAATACTTTCAAAGCTTTTAATTTTGGACATTTATTATTTATTTATTTATTATTTTGAGACGGAGTCTCCGTCTGTCTCCCAGGCTGGAGTGCAGTGGTGCGATCTTAGCTCACTGCAACCTCTACCTCCAAGGTTCAAGTGATTCAGCCTCCCAAGTAGCTGGGACTACAGGTGTGCACCATCATGCCTGGCTAATTTTTGTATTTTTAGTAGAGACGGGGTTTCACCATGTTGGCCAGGCTGGTTTCGAACTCCTGATTTCAAGTGATCCTCCCGCCTCAGCCTCCCAAAGTGCTGGGATTACAGGCATGAGCCACTGTGCCCGGCCAATTTTGGATTACTTTAAATTTATGGAAATATTGCAAAGATAGTACAGAGATTTCCTGCATATGCTTCACCCAGCTTCTCCTGATGTTAGCATCTTAGGTAACCATGATATATTCATCAAAACTAAGAAATTAACATTGATACAACACTATCAACTAAACTAGAGGTTTTATTTGTACTTTGCCAATTTTTTCAGGAATGTCCATTTTTATTCTCCAGGACCTAATCCAGAATACCACACTGCCTGTAGAATCTTGTACTATTTTAAATTATTTCTTTCCTGTATGTCTTGGCCCCCCAACTACTTCTGGAGAGCAGAAATATTATGGAACGTTTCTCTTGAGTGTATCCTAGAGCCGTAGAGACAGTGCTGGAGCCACAACAGGAAGTCAATCACGATGTGATATGATTTATCCAGCTTGGCCTGACTTGTTAAGGTTCTGGTTGTAGAAGGAAACAGAAAGTTCCAGGGCTCTGGAATATCAGGTGTGCTAATGAACGGCTTGTAAAGCTGGGTGGGGCACATCAGCGCCTTGTCACCTTGTCTGCCAGGCGCTGGAGGAAGTGGGAGATTTGTTCATAACACCAGGTCATTTCCTCCCTTCCCGTCCTGACCTCCCAGCTTTTCCCTGACAGCCAGTGGAAGCCATGGCCCAAGTCACTTAGTGACATCTTAAGGTGAGGCAAAGAACTGACAGGGAGTGCTGGTCCTAAACTCAGACGGGAACTTCCAAATCCAGATCCCCTTCCTTAGAGGGGTTGCCACCTGGAAACAGGAGAAATCTAGACCCTGAGTAGATATCAGAAAATACTTAATAAAAGGAACATTTTGCTTTGTAATTTCACCCCATTCCCATAACCATCTACTACCTACTATCTATAATGGAGTTTTTAAAAAATATGCGAGTTTCATTCACTTATTCATTCAACAAACTTTTACTGATACCGCCTACATTTCAGACACTGTTTTAGGGGCTAGGTATAGGCAATAAATGAAAGAGTCCTGACCCCTTTCCTATCAATAGTATAGGAAATAGGCAAGTGAACTGCTAACTAATTGTGGTGTTACACTCATTTATTTATTTATTTTATTTTTTATTTTTTTTTAAAGCGTGATTTTTGTTTTTGTTTTTGTTTTGAGACAGAGTCTTGCTCTGTTACCCAGGCTGGAGTGCAGTGGCACGATCTTGGCTCAACGCAACCTCTGCCTCCTGGGTTCAAGTGACTGTCATGCCGCAGTCTCCCAGGTAGCTGGGATTACAGGCATGTGCCACAAATCCCAGCTAATTTTTGTATTTTTAGTAGTGACAGGGTTTCACCATGTTGGCCAGGCTGGTCTCAAACACCTGACCTGAGGTGATCCACCTGCCTCGGACTCCCAAAGTTCTGGGATTACAGATGTGAGCCATTGAGCCTGGCCTGTTACACTCATTTAACACATATTTGAGCACCTCTGGGTGCTAGGCACTTTTCTAAATCCTGGAGGTGTTATGGGGAACAAAAAGGTTTTGAAGCAAAGACAGATTCTAATAAAAAGGGAGGCCATTTGATTGTGTTTTATTTATTTTTAAGACAGGGATTTGCTCTGTTGGCCAGGCTGGAGTGCAGTGACACAATCTCAGCTTACTGCAACTTCTGCCTCCCAGGCTCAAGCAATCCTCCCACCTCAGCCTCTCAAGTGGTTGGGCATGTGCCACCATGCCTGGCTAATTTTTTGTATTTTTTGTAGGAATGGGGTTTCATCTTGTTGCCAAGGCTGGTCTTGAACTCCTGGACTCGAGTGATCCTCCTACCTCAGCAAAGGGCTGGAATTACAACTGTGAGCCACCACACCCAGGCAGGCTATTTTAAATAAAGGAGTCAGGGAAGGCCTCCCTATAAAAGTATTGTTTAATTTGGGCTCTAAGAGATGAAAAAGGCTGTGGCTCATCCCTATAATCTCAGCACTTTGGGAAGTGGAGGTGGGTGGATTGCTTGAGCCCAGGAGTTTGAGGCTAGCCTGGGCAACATGGCAAAACCTTGTCTCTATTTTAAAAATAAAAAATTGAAGAAAAAAAAAAAAAAGACAGAGCTAGTTTTGGAACAAGGGTGGAAAGAGGATTCCAAGCAAATGGAGCAGTGTGTGCAAAGGTCCTGAGGCAGAAAAGGCTTGAGAGGTTTGAAGAACTGGGAGAGAAGAGGATAGTGACGAGTGTGCAGTGAACAAAGAGAAGAGAGGGCAGCATGATAAGGCTCCCCTTCCCTGTGTTCCAGGTTAGAGACTGTTGGGGGAGGTATGCGTGGGAAACCTGGCAGTCAGAAGAGAGGCTAGCTGGAGGCAGCTGCAGGCTAATGAGGGGTGTCAGGCAGCTTCCTGGGGAACGTCATGAGGATTAACTGTGGTTCCTGCTCAGTGAGAACTTCCTAAAGGTTTGAAGGGACTTCTGGCAAGCTTATGAAAACTACACACTAGGGCCGGGTTGGTAAATTACGGTAATCTATAGCTTGAGAAATCTGGCCCACTGCTTGTTTTTATGAATAAAGTTTTATTGGCACACAACCATACCCATTTGTTTGCATAGTCTGTGGCTGCTTTTGTGCTACAACAGCAAAGTTGAGTGGCCCACAGAGCCTAAAATAGATACCAAAACATTTTACAAAAAAGTTTTGTAGGCTGAGCATGGTGGCTCATGTCTGTAATTCCAGCACTTTGGGAGGCCAAGGCAGGAAGATTGCTTGAGCCCAGGAGTTCAAGACCAGCCTGGGCAACATAGCAAGACCCCATCTCTAAAAATTAATAATAATAATAATAATAAAAAGGTTTGCCAACCCCATGCGAGGATGTGGCAGGCTAACCCTGACACCCAATGAAGGTTTTTATGCTAAGGAATGATATGGTCCAGATAATGTTTTAAGAATTTGTGTGTGTGTGACTACTTGGAGGGTAAATTGGAAGAAGGCAAGACTTGAAGTAGGGAGGTAATAAAGAGGCAATTATCCAAGTGAAACATGACAATTACATGTACCAGGAGGGCAGTGGTGGGGGTGGAGAGAGGGGGAAGCAGAAGATATAGTCTAGAGACACCCAGTACCAATGGGTACACCTAGTGCCCACGTCATGATTTCTAAATATTATTCTCCTATTAAAGAAACTGGGGCTTTGAGAAATGGCTGATTCCAGGGCTGGGGTAGAAAATATACAAGATGAACCTGGAACATCTTGTGATGCCAGGAAGTAAGAATGTGCTTAAAAAATGATGGGACATGTTGAAAGGACCTAGGAGCCAACTTGGAGGACCTCCCAAAGACCAAATCTGAAGCAATTTGAGCAACCAAATAAGCAATGAGAATAATAAACTAGTTAAGTCCATAACTGAATAAATCAATAAATAGGGGAGAAAGAACAGTGCTTCCCTACAGAAGAATTCTAATTAATAAGTGTGAAAGGAATGATAGAATTTGAAAATCATCATTTGGCAAACACCAAAGGAATAACTCTTGCAGGCAAGAATCATCAAGGATGGTTTGTATTGGGCAAAAGAATGAAGACAAATGGGATATTTGCCATCTTGAAGAATCTCCCCACAAGATACTTATCAAAGACAAAGGGGAAAAGAGTTATCACTTTACAGTGGAGAAATCCTACAGACACCACCTTCACCAAGGTAACATCAGCAGTAATAATGAGACACACTGACTTCAGGTAACTCCTGATACGATGCACTAAAAAGGTCAAGTGTTGCCGGGCACGATGGCTCACGCCTGTAATCCCAGCACTTTGGGAGGCCCAGGCGGGCGGATCACGAGGTCAGGAGATCGAGACTCTCCTGGCTAACACGGTGAAACCCCATCTCTACTAAAAATACAAAAAAAATGAGCCAGGCGTGGTGGCAGGTGCTTGTAGTCCCAGCTACTCGGGAGGCTGAGGCAGGAGAATAGCATGAACCTGGGAGGCAGAGCTTGCAGTGAGCCGAGATTGCAGCACTGCACTGCAGCCTGGGTGACAGAGCGAGACTCTGTCTCAAAAAAAAAAAAAAAAAAAAAAAAGGCCAAGTGTGGCATTTCCAAAAAAAAAAGGCATAATTGCGATCTAATCGTGGGAAAACATCAGAGAATCCCAAACTGCGGAATATTCTCGGACAACTGGTCAGTACTCTTCAAAAGTATCAAGGTCATGAAAGATGAAGGCAGACTTTGAGTTCAAGATTCTGAACTAGATCTTGAGTTAGAAAAGGAACCTTAGTGGAACAATTGGCAAAATTTGAATATGGTCTGTAGCTTAATATTGTAGCAAGGCTACTTTCCTGATTTTGATCACTGTACTGTGGTTAGATAAGACGTTGCCACTTGGGGAAGCTGGGTGAAAGGTTTTTCTGGGAACTCTGTACTATTTTTGCAACTTTTTTCTACATCTAAAATTATTTCAGAGTAAAAAGTTAAAAGCTCAAGGGGGGAAAAAAGATCTAAGTTGGAGACACCAGTAACAGAATTGCTGGTCAGTAGGTGTGCTGGGGAGGAGGGAGAAGGAAAAAATATTTACTGCTTTGTTGCATTGTCATCAAGCAAGATAAGAAGAAATAGACACATGTAGCAATTCTGGGCCAGGTGTGGTGGCTCACTCCTGTAATCCCAACACTTTGAGAAGCCAAGGCGGAAATGCAGAAAGACTGCTTGAGGCCAGGAGTTTGAGACCAGCCTGGGCAACAAAGAGAGACCTCTCATTTCTAGCAAAAGAAGAAAAAAATCAAAAAGCTCTAACACTTAAGATAAACTGTATCATCTGTGTATTTCCATCTGTTTGCATACAGTAAAATCTGTTTCATATGTTAAGCATGAATTGTATTACTGGGCATCATCTCATTCATAAATTTCTGCATGTGATGGTGAGGAGAGGAGACCAGCTTTATTCATTTATATCTTGATTTCATTATCTGAAATTAGAATATTTTCTGAATATTTGAGACCAAACACTAGAATTAGCCAGTATTTATTTTGTGTCTGTACCAGAGTCTATTTTGACAGGTGAAAAATTTTTGGAGGATCAAATACAATGATCCATTATTAACTGAGCACCTATTATGTGCCAGGATTTGGACCAGGTGCCAAAAATGCCTCATCTCACTTAATCCTCCGAACAACCCTGTGACCACCACTTAGCTGAGGATGCTGAGCTTCCAAGAAATTGATGGACCTGCGTACGATCTTACAGTGAGGGAACAGAAGCAGAGGCATTTGGGAGTAACTTGCCCAGGTCTCTCAGCCAGTGAGCAGCAGAGCTGGTCTGAGATGTGCATCTACACTTCTAACTACAGCTGCAGGGCCTGTTCTGTCTTCCATTCTCCACAAACAGCTGAGGGCAGGACCATTTAGGGAGTCTTCACAATTTTGTCCCAGTCAGTGTGTTTGCTTGCAAGAGCAACATGGCAAGTTTGTATATTTTGGGGACTGGATGCTCAAATCCCGTGTTTATGTTTTAGCTACCCCTGCCAACATGTGATATCACTAACTGTAAAACGTCTGCCAGTCTTACGGTTGGAAACAATCTCGCTTATTCTCAAGTCTATTTCTCCATCAGGTTAAGTCCAGCTCTTCGTATGTGGCACTAACCACATGTCTGTCCTCTTCAACCAATGTCTGTCCACAGCTTCAGTCCACATTCTCCCCATAGGATCAACTTTTTCTGATTGATTTGAAGGAGCTCTTTGTGAATTCTGGATGCTGGATGTTAATCATTTGTTTAATACAGGTGAAAAATATTTTTCCCCGTATCCTGCTTATCTTTTTACTTTCCTTTTGGTGCCTTTTTTTTTTCTTTGAGATGGGAGTCTCACTCTGTTGCCCAGGCTGGAGTGCAGTGGCATGATCTCAGCTCACTGCGACCTCTGCCTCCTAAGTTCAAGCTATTCTCCTGTCTCAGCCTCCTGAGTAACTGGAATTACAGGTACGCACCACCACACCTGGCTAGTTTTTTGTATTTTTAGTAGAGACAGGGTTTCACTATGTTGGCCAGGCTGGTCTTAAGCTCCTGGCCTCAAGTGATCCACCTGCCTTGGCCTCCCAAAGTGTTGGGATTACAGGTGTGAGCCACTATACCCGGCCAATCCTATTGGTGTCTTATTATCATTACCATTATTGCTGTTTTAAATCTGAAGGTGTCAAATCTCTTTATTTGATGGCTTTGTATCTTTTAAATAAAGTCATAAATATATGCTTCTGTATTTTCTGCCACAGCTATCACAGTTTTTGCTTTTTAGGTTTTGTTATTTAATCAGTCAGGATTTTTATTTTTGTGATGGAGTCTTGCTCTGTCACCCAGGCTGGAGTGCAATGGCACGATCTCGGCTCACTGCAACCTCCGCCTCCTAGGTTCAAGTGATTCTCCTGCCTCAGCCTCCCGAGTAGCTGGAACTACAGGCACCCGCCACCACGCCCGGCTAATTTTTTTGTATTTTTAGTAGAGACGGGGTTTCACCGTGTTAGTCAGAATGGTCTCGATCTCCTGATCTCGTGATCTGCCCGGCTCGGCCCCCCAAACTGCTGGGATTACAGGCATGAGCCACTGCGCCCGGCAGGAGAACCCCATTTCTACAAGTAATTAAAAAAAATTAGCCAGGTGTGGCCAGGCACAGTGGCTCACGCCTGTAATCCCAGCACTTTGGGAAGCTGAGGCAGGCGGATCATGAGGTCAGGAGATCGAGACCATCCTGGCTAATACAGTGAAACCCCGTCTCTACTAAAAATACAAAAAATTAGCCAGGCGTGGTGGCGGGCGCCTGTAGTCCCAGCTAATTGGGAGGCTGAGGCAGAAGAATGGCGTGAACCCGGGAGGCAGAGCTTGCAGCGAGCCGAGATTGCACCACTGCACTCCAACCTGGGCGACAGAGCGAGACTCTGTGTCAAAAAAAAAAATTAGCCAGGTGTGGTGGCGTGCACCTGTGGTCCCAGCTAATTGGGAGGTTGAGGCAGGAGGATCACCTGAGCCTGGGAAGTTGAAGCTGCAGTGAGCTGTGATTGCACCACTGTACTCCAGCCTGGGCAACAGAATGAGACCTGGTCTCAAAAAACAAACAAAAAGGGCTGGGCGTGGTGGCTCATGCCTGTAATCCCAGGCCTTTGGGAGGCCGAGGCGGGCAGATTACTTGAGGTCAGGAGTTCAAGACTAACCTAGCCAATATGGTGAAACCCCATCTCTACTAACATTACAAAAATTAGCGGGCCATGGTGGTGCACACCTGTAATCCCAGCCACTCAGGAGGCTGAGGCAGGAAAATCACTTGAATACGGGAAGCAGAGGTCGCAGTGAGCTGAGATTGCACCACTGCATTCCAGCCCTGGGTGATAGAGCAAGACTGTCTCAAAAAGAAGAAAAGAAAAAAGGAATACAATTATGTGCTGATGATTACCTTTCTTGCGTTTCTCAGTTGTCTTGCACAAGACCAGGCACATAACATGCGCTCAATAAATATTTCTGAACTTAAGGCACCAACTTTTCTATTTTCTATTTAAAAATATTATGGACAATACCTTCTTCTTGTTAACTATGGCATCATTCCAGGCATTTGGGGGTAAGATCACAGTACTGAAGGTTTTGTTCTCTTAGTGTCAGTTTTTCAGCTAAAGAATCCCATTCTACAGATATAAAAACAGTAATGTTGGGTGCCAGGATTTGCTGTTTGAAAAAAATGAAATTGACAAGCCACATGTAATCTTTATACCCTCTTATGCCATTATTGGATTATTCATATCACACTTTTTCAGCTATTCTTAAACTACCTTGCAGCAGTACTGAATCTTTTCCCAAATAAGTAAAAGAGGTTACAGAAATGAGGGCACAATGAGTAGCCTTTAATAGACACTGCCTGGGCCTGGCATGGTGGCTCACGCCTGTAATCCCAGCACTTTGGGAAGCCGAGGTGGGCAGATCACCTGAGGTCGGGAGTTCAAGACCAGCCTGACCAACATGGAGAAACATTGTCTCTACTAAAAATACAAAGTTAGTTGGGCGTGGTGGCGGGTGCCTGTAATCCCAGCTACTTGGGAGGCTGAGGCAGGAGAATCGCTTGAACCCGGGAGGCAGAGGTTGTGGTGAGCCAAGATTGCGCCATTGCACTCCAGCCTGGGCAACAAGAGCAAAGCTCCGTCTCAAAAAAAGACACTGGCTGTGCATTTCTCCTTCCTTTGTTTTAAATAGTCAAGTTTTAAGGGATCTCTGGGGCGGGATTTCCTCCAGCTCCCTCGCCCCTCCCCAAAGCGGCTCCCATTCATTTTCTGACATAAGGAGCTTTGTCAACTGCTGCTCATTTCCAATTTTCAGATTGCCCTCAGAGTTACTGAAAATCCGGCAAAGCTGTCCATTTATTTTATTGTGGCGCCCACCCCATTGGCTTTCCTTGATCACTGCTTTGTCCGGCAATCAAGATTTACATTTAAATATAGGAATAGAAACAGTCTTTGAGGCTATTAGCAATGAAAGATAATCAATTGGAAATGGTTCCCTGCTGGGCAATTTTCAAGCAGTCATCACCAAAAACCAATTGTGCTGGCAGCTTTTGGCTGTCATGAACATCACTGTCCAATTAGAATTACAGCCCTTGCCGAGTCCCGTGATTTATACACAATTGATATTGAATATTGCTTCAGCAAAGCAAGGCCTATGGGATAAATTCCCAACATTTGGGGCACAAAAGGATTTTAAATAATTCCTCTTTTTGCTGGTTACTACAATGGTTATGTATGAAAATGGTGAAACTTCAAATGATTTTATGCTTATAGCACTTAATGTTGTCTGATTAAGGGGTTAGTAGATTTTATATTTGTATATTCACACCTGGTCATTAGAACACTCATGATCCTTGATATTTTTGGTGTACTTTTATTTAATATACTATATATCACCTAAACAATGCAAAAATATGATCTCATATGGATTTTCAAAAATTCTTTACTAATGCCATTAAGTTATTAATGCTATAACAATAATCAGCTTATCTAAATTAGTACAGTACTTAATAAAATAATACGCAGTTTGGAAAAGGGGACAGTCACCATTTCGGCCTTTCACCATCGCTGATGAGGGTGAACCGGTATAGTCTTTTTGGAAAACAGTTTGGCAACGTTTAGCAAAAGCCTTAAAAATGTTCATAAACTTTAACCCAGTAATTCAATTTCTGGGAATCTATCTGAAGAAAATAACCCTATATACAGAAAGAGCTTGAAGCATTAAGATGATAAATGCAGGATTATTTTTAATTACAAAAATGCAGGGTGAGGTGGCGCGCACAGTCCTGGCTATGGAGAAGGCTGAGGTGGGAGAATCGCTTGAGCCCAGGAGTTCGAGGCTGCAATGAGCTATGATTGCACTGGTGAGTACCCACTGCACTCTAGCCTGGGCTATGGAGCAAGACCCATCTCTTTAAAAAAATTAGAAGAAAACCAAACGTCTACCAAGAGATTCATGGTCAAGTAACATGTTTTTAAGTCATATATAATAATAGGAAGAAATGCCATATTAGTTTTCAAAGAAGGGAAAATAAAATGCTCACGTTGTACATACATTAATATACACTATACAATGATGTAAAAACATAATAGGCAGAGCAAAAGACTAACAGAGCAAAATGTTAGCAGTAGTGGCCTATAGATTTGGGACTAGATTATATAGGTAGTTCTACTTTCCCGTATTATTTTGTATTTTCCAAAATTTCTGTATAATAAATGAATTTAATGCATATAATGAGTGACTGTCTATTTTCTTTTGTTATGAAAATACCAATAATACATTACTGTATTGTCTTCCAATACAATATTAATACTTCTTAAGAGGAGTGGTGGCCGGGCACGATGGCTCATGCCTATAATCCCAGCACTTTGAGAGGCTGAGATGGGTTGATCATTTGAGGGCAGGAGGTCAAGACCAGCCTGGCCAACATGGTGAAACCCCGTCTCTACCAAAAACAAAAGATAAAAAACAAAAATGAGCTGGGCATGGTGCTGCACGCTTGTAATCCCAGATACTTGGGAGGCTGAAGCAGAAGCACTTGAACCCGTGAGGCGTAGGTTGCAGTGAGCTAAGATTGCGTCACTGCCCTCCAGCCTGGGTGACAGTGAGACTCTGTCTCAAAAAAGAAAAGGAGTGGTAAATTTTTGGGTAATATTTTATTAAACAAAAGCATAAGAGTGGGAGGTAAACTATAGATGGAGTCAGGGAATAGACCCACTCTATGATGGAAATGGGTTTTTTGGCAGTAACAAGGTGAGCTGCTGAAATGACTATGGCACTAACTGAATAAACTCCTGTTTATCCTAAAATTAGAATCCTGGAGGAATAACAAAGAAGGCCAGGAAGGCAATTTGTTCTTCCAGACACACATCTAGAAAGGAGAGATGATATGCAATTCACAAATTGCATTATAAAAAGCTCTTTTCAGTTTGTCACCCAAGTACTTTCCAGAGAGTGGCAGAAAACCAAGTTAAAAATGTCCATGCCGGGCATGGTGGCTCACGTCTGTAATCCCAGCACTTTGGGAGGCTGAGGCGGGTGGATCACGAGGTCAGGGGTTCAAGACCAGCCTGGCCAAGATGATGAAATCCCGTCTATACTAAAAATACAAAAATTAGCTGGGCATTGGGCCGGGTGTGGTGGCTCACACCTGTAATCCCAGCACTCTGGGAAGCTGAGGCCGGCGGATCACCTGAGGTCGGGAGTTCGAGACCAGCCTGACCAACATGGAGAAACACCGTCTCTACTAAAAATACAAAATTAGCCGGGCCTGGTGGTGGGTGCCTGTAATCCCAGCTACTTGGGAGGCTGAGGCAGGAGAATTGCTCGAACCCAGGAGGCGGAGTTTGCAGTGAGCCGAGATTGCGCCATTGCACTCCAGCCTGGGCAACCAGAGCGAAACTTCGTCTCAAAAAACAAAACAAAATAAAAACCCTCGAAAAGGTGGTGGATTACTAGTGGGGAAATCGAGCAAAATGTAGAAGAGATATTTATTATTCCTCACAACTGCATGTGAATCTACAATGATCTCCATGTAGACTGAGATTCAAATAAAACTTTCCTATGTATTTACAAAAATGGGTGGCAGGACAGACTTAGCCCCTGGACTGTAGTTTGCTGATCCCTGGATAAGACTATTGGTGCCAGTTTTTACTTCCCTGAGACAGGATTATTTGTGCACACCCTTTGTGATATAAATTTGCAGAGGTCTCCCACTGCACGCAAAGTATATTTCCCCACCCTCTGATGCTGGACTTGCTCTAGGCAATGGAACATTAGTAGACATGATGCAGAGGGGCTTTACCCTGTTTTGTGAGTTTGCTTGCCCTCTTGTACTCCCATGATCTGCCATGAGAAAATCAGTCATTGTTGACCCAGGGAGAATGTAGTGATCCAGGGAATAGAACTGAATCCAATCTAAAATGTAAAGCCATGCCCAGTTACCCAGAAGCCTAGAACAGAGCTGCCCTGTTCAAGCATGAGCCAGAAAAATAAGCACTTGCTGTAAGGCCCTGGGCTTTTGGGGGTGGTTTGTTATGAGGCATTATCTTGGCAATAGCTGACTAATACACCATCCAGCATTCTTGGCCAACAAACAATAGATGTTGCTTTGCACAGCTGGGGTGACCTCTGTCAGGGTATGTGTTTTGTTCACTCCACTACAGTCTCCGTTTTCCAGATGAAGGACTATTGATTTGCAGCAAATAGTCAAACAAAACAAATGCGGAATTATTTTAATAGTCAACCATGCCCACTGGATATAAAAATGCAGTTCTGGCCAGGTACTGTGGCTCACGCCTGTAATCCCAGCACTTTGGGAGGTTGAGGCGGGTGGATCGCCTGAGGTCAGGAGTTCGAGACCAGCTTGGCCAACATGGTGAAACCCAGTCTCTACAAAAAATACAAAAATTAGCTGGGCATGGTGGTGGGTGCCTTTAAGTCCAGCTACTTGGGAGGCTGAGGCAGGAGAATCGCTTGAACCCAGGAGGCGGAAGTTGCAGTGAGCCGAGATCATGCCATTGTACTCCAGCCTGGGCAACAAGAGTGAAACTCCATCTCAAAGAAAAATAATAATAAAAAAAGTTTTATTGCTAGAGGAGGAAGAGGAGGAGGAAAAAGTTCGGGGGGATGTGCGCTCTTTTAGTCTTGGCTTACCCAAGAACAGTTCTTAAATCTTGAATAATTTTAAAGAAAAGAGCAGATCGTCAGTCTATCCTTAGTGCACTGACCCTCGAACAATGCAGGGATTAGGGGCACCAACGGCACATATTTTGTGTATGTATTATATACTGTATTCCCGCAATAGTACAAGCTAAGGAAAAGGAAATTTTACTGAGAAAATTAAGTGGGAGTGGATCATCATGCAAGTCTTCATTCTCATCATCTTCACATTGAGTAGGCTGAGGACGAGGAGGAAGAGAAGGGGTTGGTCTTGCTGTCTCAGGGGTGGCAGAAGAGGAACAAAATCCACATATAACTGGACCCACATAGTTCAAACCTGTTTGTTCCTTTTTTTTGAGACAGGTTCTGTGTTGCCCAGGCTAGGGTGCAATGGTGCTATAATAACTCACTGCAGCCTCCAGCTCCTGGCTTCAAGTGATCCTCCCACCTCAACCTCCCAAGCACCTGGGACTACAGGTGTACACCACCAGGCCCAGCTCATTTTTGATTTTTTTGTAGAGATGGGGTCTCACTCTGTTGCCCAGGCTGGTGTCAAACTCCTGGGCTCAAGTGATCCTCCTGCCTTGGCCTCCCAAGGGGCTGAGATTACAGGCATGAGCCACCATGCCAGCCAACCATGCAGTTTTAATGAGATGGTCACAGGCAATGCATTATGACAGGCAGGAATGCGTCTCCAAGATGACGGGCAGTGACCCTTGCAGGAGCTTTGTATTGCTCATCCTTCTCAGGTGGGACACACGTGTTGATGGAGGCAGTGAAGAAAAAGAGAGCAGAGAGATGTCATTCACAAAGTGGTGGTGAGAAGGGTCATTGCTGCTTGGTGTGTAGGAATGAGGTAGGGTGGTTAGAGGGAGGCATTGCAAGAAATGCCGTGGGAGCGCTACCTGCTGCTGCCTGATGACTCTGACCTTCGGGAGCCTAATCTGTAATGTGGGTCAGCATCACTTATGTTGGAAAGTTGCTGGATGATGCCAAGGTGTTTGTGAAACTCACGGCAACAACTGGCACTGGTAGCTACTGTAATTGTTAATTTGGCAGCTAACACAAAAACAGCCACGATGACAAATTTTAAATCAAAACTTTTGGCTGGGCACAGTGGCTCACGCCTGTAATCCCAGCACTTTGGAAGGCCAAGGTGGGCAGATCACTGGAGGTCAGGAGTTCAAGACCGGCCTGGCCAACATGGTGAAACCCCATCTCTATAAAAAATACAAAAATTAACCAGGCGTGATGGCATGTGCCTGTAATCCTAGCTACTCTGGAGGCCAAGGCACGAGAATTGCTCGAACCCAGGAGGTGGAGGTTGCAGTGAGCTAAGATAGAACCACTGCACTCCAGACTGGATGATGGAGCGAGACTCTACCTCAAGAAAACCCCACAAACTTTTACAAGTAAACAAGACACTATTAATGATGACTGCTTTTTGGGAGGTAAAATAAGGGATAGTGAAAAGAGATGTTTTCCTATACATCCCCAGGTATTGCTTGACAAAAAAAATGCACATTATTTTAAAAGACAAAATGTTTTAAGGATGTAGATTTTATAAATGGCTTTCCTGGCCAGGCCAGGCCTGGTGGTTCACACCTGTAATCCCACCACTTTGGGAGGCCGGGGCTGGTGGATCACTTGAGGTTAGGAGTTCAAGACCAGCCTGGCCAATGTGGTGAAACCCTGTCTCTACTAAAAATACAAAAATTAGCCGGGCGTGGTGGCTTGTGCCTGTAGTCCCAGCTATTTGGGAGGCTGAGGCAGAAGAATCACTTGAACCTGGGAGGTGAGCCAAGATTGTGCCACTGTACTCTAGCCTGGGTGACAGAGTGAGACTCCATATCAAAAAATAAATAAATGGCTTTCCTATTTAGAAATGATGTGCTTAGTTTTGTAGTGGAATGAATATTTGACATATGTAAATTTACTTCATATCATTTATATATATTCTCGAGAAACACTAGTCTCTAAATATACCCACAGCTAGATGGCAAAGGCCTTTGTGTTTGAGCTTAATATAAACCAATATTTGGGAACAGCATATATCAGAAAAAAAAATCATTCAAACATTGCGTTCATGTCAAAACCAATCTAAGAAATAAGAACAGTTTAATTCTCATGTTTATTGCAGCACTATTCACAATGCAAAGGTAAAACCAACCTAAGTGTCCATCAACAGATGAATGGATAAAGAAAATGTGGTACATATATAGATGGAATACTATTTGGCCATAAAAAAGAATAAAATCCTATCATTTGCAGCAACATGGGTGAAACTGGAGGTCACTACGTTAAGTGAAATAAGCCAGGCACAGAAAGACAAATATGCATATTCTCACTTGTATTTAGGAGCTAATAAAAGTTGATTTCATGGAGAACAGATTGATAGATACCAGAGGCTGGGAAGGGTGTGTGGGTGTTGGGGTAGGGGGTGAACAGAGGTTGGTCAATGGATACAAACATACAGTTAGAAGGAATAAGTTCCAATGTTGAATAGCAGAGTAGGGTGACTATAGTTACAATGTATTGTGTATATATATATGTTTTTTTTTTGAGACAGAGTTTCACTCGTTGCCCAGGCTGGAGTGCAATGGCACGATCTCAGCTCACCGCAACCTCCGCCTCCCAGGTTCAAGCAATTCTCCTGCCTCAGCCTCCCGAGTAGCTGGGATTACAGGCATGCACCACCACGCCTGGCTAATTCTGTATTTTTAGTAGAGACAGGGTTTCTCCATGTTGAGGCTGGTCTCAAACTCCTGACTTCAGGTGATCCGCCGGCCTCGGCCTCCCAAAGTGCTGGGATTACAGGCGTGAGCCACCACGCCCAGCCAATGTATTATATATTTCATGGCTTTTTTTTTTTTTTTTTTTTTTTTTTTTTTTGGGGACAGAGTTTCGCCCTTTCACCCAGGCTGGAGTGCAGTGACATGATCTCGGCTCACTGCAACCTCTGCCTCCTGGGTTCAAGCGATTCTCCTGCCTCAGCCTCCCGAGTAGCTGGGATTACAGGCACCTGCCACCACACCCAGCTAATTTTTGTAGTTTTAGTAGAGATGGGGTTTCGCCATATTGGCCAGGCTGGTCTTGAACTCCTGACCTCGTGATTCGCCCACCTTAGACTCCCAAAGTGCTGGGATTACAGGCATGAGCCACTGTGCCCAGCCTGTGTTGTGTATTTCAAAGCAGCTAAAAGAGAGGACTTAAAACGTCCCCAACACATAGAAATGATAAATGCTTGGCCAGGCGTGGTGGCTCATGCCTATAATCCCAGCATTTTGGGAGGCCGAGGTGGGTGGATCACCTGAGGTCCAGAGTTTGAGACCAGCCTGGCTAACATGGTGAAAACCCATCTCTACTAAAAATACAAAAATTAGCTGGGTGTGGTGGCAGATGCCTGTAATCCCAGCTACTCGGGAGGCTGAGGCAGGAGAATTGCTTGAACTGGGAGGTGGAGGTTGCAGTGAGCAGGGATCGTGCCACTGCACTCCAGCCTGGGCAACACAGTGAGGCTGTCTCAAAAAAAAAAAAAAAAAAAAAAAAAAAAAAAAAAAAAAAAAAAAAAAAACTCAAGGTGATAGACACCCCCAAATACATTGACTAGATCATGACACATTCTATGCATGTAACAAAATATCACGTGTATCCTATAATCACAAATATATATTAATAAAAAAAATTTTTAAAGCGATAGTTTAAAATTCAATACCATATCTCATAAGCTGCTCTGACCGGCTAGAGCAGGAGTTGGGGAATTACGGCCTATGGGTCAACTCTAGCCAATAACCTGCAAGTTAAATTGAAATTTTTATTGAGATAATTGTAGATTCATGTTCAGTTGTAAGAAGTAAAACAGAAAAAGCCCTTGTATGCTTCGCTCCGTTTCTCCAGTGGTAATCCACCTGTTTTAGGTAATCTACCACCATGAGCTAAAAACAATTTTTGAATTTTTTTTCTTTTTGGAAAAGAGTTTTTCTCTGTTGCCCAACCTGGTGTGCAGTGGTACAATTATGGCTCTGGGCTAGGGACTGGGCTAGGATTAGTGAAGAAATGAGTATCTGGAATAAAAATTCTTTCAAAGATTAAAAATTCTATGTGACACCTGCACCATTGATTCTCTTAAACATTGATACAAAAACTGTTTTCTTGCAACCAGGGACAAATGGATAACTGAAGTAGTTAATATTTGGTTTTTCTCAAAATCCAGGGTTGTCTATATATTAATTCATTCTGTCACCCAGGCTATGGTACAGTGGCGTGATCACAGATCATAGCAGCCTCTATCTCCTTGGCTCAAGCGATCCTCCTGCCTCAGCCTCCCGAGTAGCTGGGACTACAGATGCATGCCATCATACCTGGCTAATTTTTAACGTTTTTTATAGGGACGGGGTCTCCCTATGTTGTCCAAGCTGGTCTCAAACTCCTGGCCTCAAGCAATCCTCACATCTTGGCCTTCCAAAGCACTGGCATTACAGGCATGAGCCACTGCTCATGGCCACGTCTATGCCTTTTAAAAGAACTATACACAGAGAATCAATTTCTCTTAAAGAGATAGTTTATCAAAAGGATGCTTAAAGCTAACAAGTACAGATGACACTGGGCTGGGTACTAGAATTAACTGTTATTCATGTGTTGCCCCTCCCAGCTATGGGATAAAAATCCTGCCCTTAGCATTAGGGTGAAATCAGTCTTTTGTGACCTTTCAAGAAATACATACCGCACAGTGTGAGAAAGAGCACGTGAGTACAATGCCTTTATAATTTTGGAATTCACAAATGTACATTTGTTTTCTGTAAGCCTAAGTCCCTCAAACTAACACACGAAGATTGAGCCATCTGAAGAGCAGTTTATGGGAAAAAGACTAATAGAGAGGTATTACAAAGAGCTCTATGCAAGGGTTTTTAATTTTTTATGGAGATGAGGTCCCACTATGTTACCCAGGCTGGTCTCGAACACCTGAGCTCAAGGGATCCTCTCACCTTGGCTTCCCAAAGTGCTGGGATTACAGGCATAAGCCACTGTATCTGGCCCACAGGTTTTTTTTTTTTTTTTTTTTTATGTGGGGGGGAGTAAGTATTCAAATGCTGGTTCTACTTGTTCTGGTTAAGATGGAAGCAACTGCAAGTCAAAAAAAAAATTTTTTTTTTTTGAGGCAGAGTCTCTGCCTCCCCGGTTCATGCCATTCTCCTGCCTCAGCCTCCTGAGTAGCTGGGACTACAGGCACCCGCCACCACGCCCGGCTAATTTTTTTTTTTTTTTTTTTTTTTTTTTTTTGAGACGGAGTCTTGCTGTCGCCCAGGCTGGAGTGCAGTGGCGCAATCTCGGCTCACTGCAAGCTCCGCCTCCCGGGTTCACGCCATTCTCCTGCCTCAGCCTCTCCGAGTAGCTGGGACTACAGGCGCCTACCACTGCGCCCGGCTAATTTTTTGTATTTTTAGTAGAGACGGGGTTTCACCGTGGTCTCGATCTCTTGACCTCGTGATCCGCCCACCTCAGCCTCCCAAAGTGCTGGGATTACAAGCGTGAGCCACCGCGCCCGGCCTACGCCCGGCTAATTTTTTGTATTTTTAGTAGAGATGGGGTTTCACCGTGTTGGCCAGGATGGTCTTGGTCTCCTGACCTCATGATCCGCCTGCCTGGGCCTCCCAAAGTGCTGGGATTACAGGTGTGAGCCACCGTGGCCAAGTCAAAATGTTACTAAGAAAACTGGACCCCAGAAACTCCTTTAACATCAGACTTTTTGAGACAGAGCCTTGCTCTGTCACCCAGGCTGGAGTGCAGTGGTGTGATCTCAGCTCACTGCAGCCTCCACCTCCTTGGTTCAAGCAATTCTTGTGCCTCAGCCTCTTGAGTAGCAGGGATTATAGGCACATGCCACTACACTTGGCTAATTTTTGTATTTTTAGGAGAGACAGGGTTTCACCATGTTGGCCAGGCTGGTCTCGAACTCCTGGCCTCAAATGATCTGTCCTCCTCAGCCTCCCAAAGTACTGGGATTCTAGGTGTGAGTCACCGTGCCCAGCCTTAACATCAGAGATCTAATGTGAGGTCAGGGGGACAGTGTATGAAATTTTCCAAGTCCAGGAACTTGGATGTGAAAATCTTTTATTTTTAAAAATTTTGTGTAGACACAGGGTCTCACTGTTGCCTAGGCTGGTCTCAAACTCCTGGCCTTCAGTTATCTGACCACCTTGGCCTCCCAAAGTACTTAGGTTGCAGGCATGAGCCACTGCAGCTGGCCAGAAAATGAATCTTTAGTTTCACTAGCCTCTGAATGAAATCCAGTATTTCTGCCAATTTTGGATGTAGGCACCAAATCACAGTAGCATTAGCCAACCTGTGCTTTAGTCAACAAAATTGGGTATTTTCATGTAACATCATGGCCATTATAGATTGCTACTTCAAAATAAAAGTAGTTACTAGATCTGCTGCTAGATCTTGTATTTAGTGTTAATAAAAACACACTTAACAATTTAAAAATATTTTGATAACTATTATTTTAATGGCAGTTTCCTTTTGCAAACCTATGCATTTTATTCAAGACCAGCCTGGGCAACATGGTGAAACCATCTCTACTGAAAATATAAAAATTAGCTGGGCGTGGTGACATATGTCTGTAATCCCAGCTACTCGGGAGGCTGAGGTGGGATAATTGCTTGAACCTGGAGGGCAGAGGCTGCAGTGAGTACCACTGCACTCCAGCCTGGGTGACAGAGCAAGACTCTGCTTCAGGAAAAAAAAAAAAAAAAAAAAAAAAAGGAAGCTAGTGGAGAAAGACTACAGGTGCCAGAGTTCAGCACAGCAGGTTTGACTCCCGTGTACCAGCTGCAATGATGCTAAGCAAGTTAACGTCTCTGAAGATCAATTTTCCCTTGCAAAGATGAGGGCAAATGCCCTCCATTGTGAAGACCCATCAAAATCATGGAGGGGATACTGGTGAATGTTAGTGGGCGCCAGTGCTTGTTCCTCCCATCCAGAGACCTGGCTGGTCACCCCTATCCAGGAGTCTTGATTTCAATGGTCGAAGGCCCTTCCCACAGCTTTCCAGTGATGCAGACAGGCTTAGGTATGCCCTTTTCTTCAGAAAACTGGCTATTTTGCAAAATCCGATGCAAAATATTTTCAAAATTGTTATTCAAAAAATTCAGAATTTCAAGTCGGTGACAGAACGAACATGCAACCAAACAGGGGGCCTCCTGACTATGGGCCCTTTGTGACAGCACAGCCCATGAAGATGGTCCGTCTCCAACTCACGCGGCTCTTCCCACCCTGGTTCCACAATACAATCACCCACAGGACTTTAGAAACTAGAGATGCCCTTATACCTCCCCCGAGAGATTTCAAACACCAAAGAGGCTCCCAGCGGATTGCAGCAGGCAGGCACGGTCGAGTGCTATGGAGTAGAGCCTTGGGATGCCTTGGCCCAACATCCACAAGCAGCAGGCAAAATTGTCCCCACAAAGCCCCGATAATAAGACAAATGCTTGCGAATGGAACACCTCAGCGTCTTTAGGACCCATATCACATGCCCCACGGAAAACGCTATTAATACCTCCAACCCCTATGAGCCTGCCTTACTGTGCAGAGAGCAGAGGATGCTCATGGGTTCAGCATCTCCCCTTCCAGGTTTTAACCGACACAGCCCACTCCAGAGGAACCTGCTTCCCCGTGTCCTTTGTAGAGCTATGGTGTGTGACTAGGTGGGGAGGCAAGCAGCAGCTTATGTGCGACTTTCCAGCAGTGTTAAGGACATGACCTTCTGTCCTGGTTGGAGCTTAAGGTGTCATCTGCGACTATGTGTTGAAGATGTGTGTGGCAGGGGGCATGGGAAGATAGAAATCATGATCCCTGCTGATCATAAGGCCACAGTACCTAGATCTTGGTTATTCCTCCTCCCCCTACAAAAGAAAAAAAGCAAGCAGGGCTCAGGGGGTGGGGGAGACAGAGGGAAGCCAACTTCTCTTAAGTCAGTAGATTGTATCATTAGGCCAAATGCCTGACATGACCCATTTTACAGAAGAGCAAAACAGACTCAGATGACATCCCTCTAGCTGAACGAGGCAGGATTTCCCATCTTCAACTGCATTCGCTTATAACTAACAAAAAAAAAAAAAAAAAAAAAAGGTGGCTTCTCAGAGTAGAAGGATGGTTGCCAGGAGTTGGGGGAAATGGGGAGATGTTGATCAAAGGGCACAATCTTTGTTATGACATGAACAAATTTGGGGTTGTAAGGCACAGCATGGGTGGTGGCGGCTGTGTTGATCTGTGGTAGTCATTACACAATGCTTAGGTATTTCCAATCAACACATTATAGACACTGAATATATACAGTCTTTGTCAGTTAAATATTTAAAAGAGGCAGCTTTTGGCCAGGCACGGTGGCTCACGCCTATAATCCCAGCACTTTGGGAGGCCGAGGCAGGTGGATCACGAGGTCAGGAGTTCGAGACCAGCCTGGCCAACATAGTGAAACCCTGTCTCTACTAAAAATACAAAAAATTAGCAGGTCATGGTGGCAGGCGTACGTATTCCAGCTACTTGGGAGGCTGAAGCAGGAGAATAGCTTGAACCCAGGAGACAGAGGTTGCAGTGAGCTGAGATCGCGCCATTGGATTGCAGCCTGGGCGACAAGTGTGAAACTCCATCTCAAGGAAACAAGAGAGAGCTTCTAGGATGTCACCACCCTACCCAATTTATTACTGGGTCACATTGTTCTGTTTTAGGGAAGTTTCTTCCCCTTATCCTTCAGTTTCTGCATTTAAAGAGGGACAGGGGCTAGGTGGGGTGGGAGAGGCCATGGCCTCAGGCACACATTTAAGGTGGTATCCCAAATCTCAACTGATGGAGGTAAATACCATAACGCAACTTTTTAAAAACCAAAATGAATGCAAAAGAAACCTACAACGAACAGGATGTCAGAACTCAACACAGGATCCAACTCTGCTTGCACAGCCGTGACTTGCCCTAATCCCAGGCCAACTTTCCACAAAACTATGAAAACAAAGCAGATGACCTGTGGGGCCACCATTTGCCAATCTGCATTAAAATATTTTTTGGCGACCGAGTTCTTGGCACTCCCTTAAGTCTCATTTTCCAGGCGAGTGCCTCACCCTATCCCAGCTCTGGGCAGCACCTGGGAGAAAAACGCCTGCAGACAGGTCAAGTTCTTAGTACAGTGCCTGGCTCAGTCATGATGGCAACTTGAATTGAGGCTCATCTGCTTTCTTAGAAGAGGTTAAATACAGGGAGACAAACAAGCTATTTGTGTTCTGTAGTGTCTAGAAGGCAACAAGAAACCTTAAGCAGAGGGGCGGGAGATCGCCTTGATTTCTGCTCTTCAAGGGAGATTTTACAAGCTGATCTGAGTAAAGATCAAAAGGATCCAGTTTTCCCCAATACCTAACTGGAAACTCATCTGTCTGCAGCATGAAGCAACACCTTCCTTAAAGTGGCCCCACAAAATTTTTTTAAAGATGGAGTCGCATTGCTACCCAGGCTGGACTTGAACTCTTGGGCTCAAATAGTTCTTCCCAGCTCAGTCTCCCAAGTAGCTGGGACCATAGACACTCATTACTGATGCTGGTTCAATTTCATGTTAACTTTCTCCCTTGCCTTTTATCCAAGGCCAATCAACCCTGTTGCTTGTACTTAGGGGTTAACAGACTGGCCTTCCAAATCATGTCCTTTTTATAAATAAAGTTTTATTGGCCCACAGCTAAACTTATTTCCTTCCCTATTCTCTGTAGCTGCATTACAGTGGCCAAGTTGGAACCTCTGTGCTACAACAGCAGTGGCAACAGAGCTGATGACAAGTAGGACCAGCAAAGCTCAAAACATTTACTATCTGGCCCTTAACTGAAAAAGTTTGTGGATCCCTGGGGCTCAGGTGAAGTCAAACTGCAAACATTCTCAGTTTCCTCTTGCAGATCCAGAGGGCTCTGCAAATCAAGGCTGGTGTAAGAATTGCCATTCTGGTCTGTGCCATGTCAGCTGCTCCTTTCTATTAAGGCTGTTTTATTTGGTTATCACCTGTACATTTTAAGTCTCATTCTAGCAGGTTTAGCCAGTTCAGCCCCCACTTCTGAATAATTTAACCCCACCCACTGCCACCTTCTAATTTCCTAGAAATGGTAAGGTAAGACCACCCCTACTCCTACAAGTTTCCTGGTCCTAGACTTCCCTCTTAGCCTACTTTTCTGAATCTTGGAATTCTTACCAGTCTCAAAAATTCTTTTAAGTTTCCCAATTTTTTTTATAATATTCATTCAGCCTTATTCTCTTGAACTACACTCTCAGCTTTGTGCATATCCTATTTGTGTGTCTGCCAGAAAATTTGGTATCTTTTAGTGTGTTTTACAAGTCACACTTGCCAGTTCAGAGCAAAGTCCTCTGCAGGAGGGTTTGCTACATTCTAAGACCATGGGCCAAATCTAGCCTGCCACCTGTTTTTATAAAGTTTTATTGGAACACAGACACATTTGTTTTTTCTTGCAATCTATGGTTGCTTTTGCACTAAAACCACAGAGCTGAGTAGTTGCAAAAAACTTTATGGCCCCCACCCACTGCCTGAAGTATTTAATATCGGGTTCACAGCTTTTTACTCACCTCTGCTCTATTGGGAATCCAAGTTTGCTGGGTGATACCAGCTTGGATATAAAATCCTTAAAGTCCATACAGTTGTTAACAACAACAAAAAATGCCTTCTAAAAAGGCTGATATCTTTCCTCTTTACCTAAAGAGCTATAACAAGAAGTACAAGGAACGTTTATGTGATTTCAATCTATGGGTTCCCACTTGAAAGGTCAACCTTCTAGAACAGAAACGCAGATCACTCATGACAAACAGCAGAAAGGTAACAATAGCAACTGTACAATAGCACCAGCATTCAGTAACCAAACACTTTTCTGATCAAAACCATTATCTCCAAAGAGACTAATTCTATCCTGGGTCTCTGTCATCATTTTAATCTTTTCGTCCTACCATAGACATTCAGCAGTACACCATCACCTACCTGATGTAAAACTTAAACGGAGTCAGATTTGCCCAAACTACCACCATTCACAAAATAAACTAGGTACCTCTATTTCAGAAGTGAAATAGTCCCTTCTTTACAACCTATAAAATCTTACATCCTTTTTTCTTAGTTTACCAAGAACAATGGATCTACTTAATCTGTTTCAATTCCAGAGATGTTCAGCTTGATGAGGGCACACAAGAATTTATATTTAAAAAGAGTATTTGAAGATGCCAAAAGTAGAAACCAAGCAACTTTGGATAAGTATTATATCCACTGAGATTTCATAACCTCCTAAAGGTCCATCTACGAGAAGAGGTTGGATTTTCAGTAGTTTGTCGGTTCAGCAAACACTAAATGCTTTCCGTGATGAAACAGATGTTGGTGTGAGGCTGTCCCACGTATCACATATCCCAGCACCAAGCTCAGGGCCCACTGGGCCCCTGGACTTTTCTCTCCAAATAGAAGTAAACAGAATTTTGAATTCCACAACAGACAAGCACAGGCTGGGCTAGTTAGCTTGATCTTTGGCGCCACCTCCAGATCAAACTGCATTTCATTTTACTACAGTAGGAACTCATTGAGAAATCCAATGTGCGTTTATAATTAAGTTACTGAATGGGGTGCGGGCTGGAGATGGAGAACCTCCTACCGTAACTGTCTGTGGAGGGCTGCAAAATTGAGTGTTCCTTACATCATGCTACCATGAGTCTGCCTTTTTTTTTATTGTAAGACAACAGGTAAAAGAAACCACACAAACATATAGGGCAAACACTCTTAGAACGATCACCCAGGTTATGAAATAGAAGTTTTCCAGCAACCCCAGACCCTTCATGTACACCTTCCTCACTTTAACCCTTTCCACTCTAGAGATTAGTTTTAGTTTTCTATATCATCTAACTAGTTTAATAATTCCATCAGAGATGGATCAGTTTTAAAATTGGAATCCGTTACGTAGAAGCTATCCCCATTGGATAGAGCAGGGCTTGGCAGACCCCGCCTTTCAATGACCAAGTCGACTTGCTCAGATAATCCTTGGGGGGAAGGGACAAATGTGAGAAGTCTCCACAGCCCTGCTTTGCTTTGCTTTCGTCACTGTCGTCCAGCCATCGCCTCTGGAGGCCTGTGAAGTTGGAGCGGCCAGCCCCAGAAGCGGTGTCCAAAAGCCTGTCTCACTGGCCTCACCTCTGGAGGGCTGGGCAACAGCACTGGTCAGAAGTTCCGACAGCTGACCACCCTCTTCGGCTGAGCTAGAGGTCTTGGCTGGGCTCTAGGGGAGCCTCGAGCTGCCCCACGGAGACCAGGGTGCTGAGCTGCCCCGAGGCACCGCTTTCCGGTGGGAAGGTGACCAAGTCTGAGTTCTTGTTCTCACTCTGATCACTGTGCTGCTTCTTGTGGCATCTCAGAGAGTCATCCCTGACGAAGGAGGCACCGCAGGTCTCACAGCGGAAGGCCCTCTGCGTCACGATCTTGGCCACGTGCTGGGAGCTGCTCTCTCTGAGCCCTTCCTTGCCCAGAGGGGCCCGGTTCTCCGTCTTGGCCTCGTCCCTGTGCACCTTGTCGATGTGCTTGGCCAGGCTGCTGGGCCGCTTCGTGTCGAAGCTGCAGAAATCACACTTGAAGGGACGGTCCTTACAGTGGACTCTGCTGTGCACGCGCAGGGCGGCCGCGCTGGAGCAGGAGTAGCTGCACTCTGGACACTTCTCCGGGTGGTCGGCCTGGTGCAGCCGGCTGTGCTCCAGGAGGTCAGCCCGGTCCCGGCCCTGGAAGGCACAGTGCAGACACTTGAAGGTGTGCTTGATGCGGATGTGCGATTTGAGATTCGCCTTCATGGTGCAGCGGACGTCGCAGAACTCGCACTTGAAAGGCTTCTCCCCCGAGTGCACGATCATGTGCCTTTTCAAGTCCGAGCTGATTTTGAACTTGGCGCTACAGAGCCAGCACTGGAAGGGGGTATCCCCTAGCAATGGAAGGTGTGTTTCCATTAGAACAGGCAGGCAAAACAGACCCTCCCACCCCAACCTGCCTCAGCACACTTGGCCGCAATGAGATGTTTGGGTTTTGTGAACTCTACCCCCAATCTCCTAATGACAACACTTGTGTATATTAATGCAATCCTCACAACAATCCTATGAATGGGTACTATTATCCCCACTTTACAGATGGGGCAACTGAGGCTCAGAGAGGTCAAGTTACTTGACTCAGGTCAAACAGCAGAGATTTGGAACCCAGGCACTGTGGCACTCAAGTCCATACTCTTGATGACCCCTTCAGTTTCAAATCTAAACTCCCATTTAACCTGACATCCCAGAATTGAATGTGGAAGAAGTGAGATTTAAATTACAAACAACTGCTTCAAATCAAGCGAAGACCTGTGAAGATGCTTACTATAGTGTTTCATCTATATGACATCAGTTATTGAGCTTGTATTTCAAGTTAAAGTTTCTTACTTTTATAACTACAGGCTAAATTTTATTTATAATATTAATGCATAATTATGGCAGCAGGGGACAAATAATAAAGAGCCATGGTCTCTTTAATTTAGAGTCCCATTCCCTGGAGACATTGCTAAGGGTTTCTAGTTGTTTTGGAGGTTGCTGCTTTAAATGTCAGTTAAATATACACGAAGATAAGCATCTTATCCTACACATCCCATCCTTTCCCTAGCCTCTCCCTGCATTCTGGTGGTTGTGACTTTTACACTTTTAAGCTGAGTAGTAGCCTCACATCTTAGTCCATCAGCTTCTGAGATTTTTTGAAGATTCACTCTCTTCTCCACACTTAACTCCTCACTTGTTAGAAGTAGCTTTCTTTTCACCTTTAAGTAAAAAAGTATTTCCATTCTGTCTGGTGAATTCTCACACTTTAATCATTTTCAGATTTCAAGTTCAGAAGCCAACTATAAATGATTTAAACGGTGACTGGGAATGTGATATTCATCAGAGCCAAACACTGCACCAGGATTACAATCACTTCCTTATAAGTCTGCTGTCACACTCATGCCAGTGGATGGAGTAACTACCCATATAATTCTATTTTCTTTTCTTACATGCTGCTCATTTGGGGGCACACTTTAGCTTGCTTCTTGATTAGACTGTATTTCTTGAAAAAAGGAATCTCAATTTCAGAAGTCATCCGCTCTCATAATTTTGTAACTTTCACATGGAATTTTTAAAATGGATTTTTAAAACTTCTGATTTAGTTTATCTTGACCTTCTATACAAGTATCAGCCTGATATTTCTCTTTGCTGCAATCCCAGTTAGCCATATTCAGGTATTCACATATCAAATATCTCATGACAGATGTTTTCTCCCTTCCTTTGCTAGAGTTTATCTTCTAGTAACTCCCACTAGCATGGTGGCTGGGAGTAAAGTCTTGAGTCCTTGCACATCGTTCTATTTTGCTCTCATACTTGAGGTAGTTTGGCTGGGTATAGAATTCTAAGTTCAAAATCATTTCCCAACTCTTGAGGGCACTGTTCCATTGTCTCCTAGAAGCCAATACTACCCAGACATATTTCTAGATATAGATGTCCCCTGTCCACTCCCTTCCATCCTGATTGGAATCTTGTGAGCACTTTTACTTTCCTGGCCCCTTAGAATTGTGGACTTCATTTCTCATTTGATTTTCTATTTTCACTCTATTTTCTTCTCACTTCCATTTTCTTTTCTTCCTAGATCTGGTCAGAAACCAGACTTCAGGACTGGCTCTTATTCTCAGTTCACTCACCCAGTTTTTTCCCCCTAATCTCTGGGAAATTAATTTTATAGCTAGCAATCCTAGTTTTATTTCATACCTCTTTTGTTCTCATTATCTCTTCATAGGTCTCTGTTTGTATGCAACATTTCTGCCAATGGGTAGATACCAATTAGAACGTGAAAATTACCCAAGTACTCTTACTTCCAGGAATAGTTATTGACTTGGCTCATTTTATTCCATTCGTTTCCTATAAATGACTCATGATCCTTGGTTGACTATATTTGGGAAAGTAGACTTGTTTAATGATTAGACATGGATGCCAGAGGTTTCACCTGCTACTGGGTTGGTTGGGCAGTTTTGCCAGGCCTTGGCTAGTCCTCCAAGCTTTGTGGCCCTGGCTGTCTACATGCTTGTTCCATGCCCAGAGCCCTCAGGGCACTTGGATATTGGCTGGGAACATTGGCTTCCAACTGTATGGCTGCCTCCCATTTGTCTGCTGGGACACAGCTTTCTATACTCAATTTTAAACATCACTATGTTCCTGTCTGCTCACCATTTCCCAGGAATTCACTGAAAATTTTCAACTTATGAGCATCTTTATGAATATCTCAAACCCCATTTTTCCATGCCACAATGAGTTGGTCCTATCATTATTTCAGTAGGGTCCCATAAAGAAAGGAAGGAAGTTCCTAAGATTAAAAGTTTGTGATTTTTAATTATACTTAATGGATCCTGCTACATTCCAAATTTAGCCATGCAATCAGTGTATACATTTACTGAAACATCTAGTTTATAGGTCTGACTTGAGATACATCCTTGGCTTCTTGGCAGTTATAGTGGGTATCCACTCCCAGCTGGATTCTATGTAGTCAAGATATGAAACCCAGATGTCAGTCATATTTTACCAAAAGCTGTTGTTCCAGCAACAGAAAAATGACAAATCTCACCATTATCACAGAAGTTCCAAATTATTGTACTTCTACCACACCAAGTCATTTAAGTTGCTTGTGCTGTTAAGTAACCGAAGGTTAAGAAATTAGAGAAAAAGTAAGGGACTGAGGTTTCCCGGTTGGGGACTCACCCGTGTGGGATCGCAGGTGGACGGTGAGCTGGCTGGAGTTGCGGCTGGCATAGGGGCAGAGCTGGCATTTGTACGGCCGCTCATCAGAGTGGATCCGCAGGTGCTTCTTGAGGCTACTGCTGTCCACGGCGGCGTAGTCACACAGGTGACACTTGTGTGGCTTCACACTGGTGTGGCACCGCATGTGCATGGTCAGGTTGTCCTTCCGGCTGAAGCACTTGTCACAGAACTCACACTTGTGTGGTTTGTCTCCTTCAAACACATAAGGAGTCAAAGTTAAGGGTTTTTTGGTCAAGATGGCTACAGAGATTTGACCAAGATGGCAGCCTGGGCATATGGGTGTGCTGCCTCCTCCTGTCCAAATACCGAGAGAGAAAGATACTGACGTCTACATCAGCATATTGGGAAACAAGAATGTGTGTCATTCATTGATAGCTCAGAAATCCTAAAGGAAAGATGACATAAAAATCTGATTGATGGAGGAAATTATAGGCCAAACTGTCTGGGAAAAATGGCAGTGGTTATAGAAGTACTCAGGATAAGAAGTGGCAGCTGTAGGGATCTTGGACAGCTTCATAAACCACATAGAGAATGGTCAGGTGGACCCTTTCCTCTCACTTCTTCCAAACAGCAAGCAGCATGGCATCTCCCCCTAGGCTGTTGGTCAAAGGGTGCTGAGGTCAGAAAAAGAATACAAGGGCCTGGTAGTTAGAGATGCCAGGGACAGCAGAAGACCATATACCCAGAACATTTCCATCCAGCCATGTTTCATCACTACCCCCTAGCCCAACCCTTCCAGGCTGATCATATCTAAATAAAAGTTAGTTTACCCGATAAACAAATGCTTGAGGAAAGCCAGAACCAGAAAGACATACCCAAGTCAAGAACTTAGTTACTAAAGCAAAGGGAGAAAATGAAATTAGAGAAATGACA
Source organism: Symphalangus syndactylus (assembly GCF_028878055.3). NCBI lineage: Eukaryota > Metazoa > Chordata > Mammalia > Primates > Hylobatidae > Symphalangus > Symphalangus syndactylus. The sequence goes on along the minus strand of NC_072446.2, from coordinate 20,457,299 downwards.
ACCATGGACATCAAAATAAAAGTTCTAATAAGTTGACCAGCAAAAAGGGTGTCAAATGACAGCTATTGATGGACATATGTCATCATACATTTGTCCACACCCACAGAATGTACAACACCAAGAGTGAACCTTGGCCAGGTGCGGTGACTCACACCTGTAATTCCAGTGCTTTGGGGGGCTGAGGTGGGTGGATCGCTTGAGCCCAGGAGTTTGAGACCAGCCTGGGCAACATGGAAAAACCCTGTCTCTACACAAAAAATACAAAATATTAGCTAGATGTGGTGGTGCATGCCTGTAGTTCCAGCTACTTGGGAAGCAGAGGTGGGAAGATCACCTGAGCCCAGGAGGTTGAGGTTGTGAGCAGAGATCGTGTCACTGCACTTCAGCCTGGGTGACAGAGCAAGACACTGTCTCAAAAAAAAAAAAAAAAAAAAAGTGGACCCTACTGTAAACTATGGTCTTTGGTTGAGAATGTTGTGTCAGTGCAGGTTCATCTATCATAAAAACGCATGACTCAAATGTAATGTTGGTAATGGGGAAGGCTGTGCACGTGGAGGAGCAGGGAGCATATGGGAAATATCTGTATCTTCTCGTCTTTAGGTTCACTTTTGCTGTGAACCTAAAACTGCTCTTATAAAAACAAAACAAAAACAAAAAGCCACCTATTAAGAAAAATCTTAGAAATGGAAGATACAGCTAAAGAATCTCCCAAAAGGACAAGAGGGAAAAGATGCCAAAAGGTAAGACAAGAAAGCTCATTCTAGATGGTTCAGGATAGAACAGAGAAGAATTATTTCCCAACACTAAAGACAGACATGCATCTTATTTAGAAGCAGGGTGGTCCAATTTCAGAACTCTAAGAAGGGTGAGATCTGGAAGCTTCCAGAAAGAAGACCACCAGCAAAATGCTCACATCAGCATAAAGCTCCTCAGAACAGTGGATGCTAGCAAGATAGGAACAGGATCTTCAACTTTCTATAGAAACTGTTTTAATAGAATCTTATACTTGAATTAGCATTCAGTGAGAGGAGAACATAGTTGATATGTCATAACTTGGTATCACACTTAAACACTGTACACCAGAATAAAAAATAAGGGTGATGGTGAAGGTAAGATAGGAATATGAGAAAATAGTACTATGGAAAAAGTATAGCTTTCAGACAAGAGAAAAACAACCATCAAAAGACTTGGTTGGGGCAACTGGGCATGGTGGCTCACACCTGTAATCCCCCGGCACTTTGGGGGGCCAAGGTGGGCAGATCACGAAGTCAGGAGTTCGAGACCAGCCTGGCCAACATGGTGAAACCCTGTCTCTACTAAAAATACAAAAATTAGCTGGGCTTGGTGATGCGCACCTGTAATCCCAGCTACTGGGGAGGCTGAGGCAGGAGAACGGCTTGAACCCAGGAGGAGGAGGTTGCAGTGAGCTGAGATTGTGCCATTGCACTCCAGCCTGGGTGATAGAAAAACAGAGCAAGACTCTTTTTTTTTTTTTTTTTTTTTTGAGACAGACTTGGTTGGGCACAATGGCCCACATCTGTAATCCCAACACTTTGAGAGGATCACTTAAGTCCAGAAGTTCTAGACCAGCCTGGGCAACATACTGAGATCCTGACTCTACAAAAAAAAAAAAAAGGATTAGCTAGGTGTGGTGGTACACCCTTGTAGTCCCAGCTACTTGGCAGGCTCAGGTGGGAGGATCACATGGGCCCAGGAGGTGGGCTCTGATCATACCAGTGCACTCTAGCCTAGGTGGCAGAACAAGAACTCGTCTCAATGAAACGAAAAAACCAAACATAGACAGCACAAAATAAAAATCACATCAAATATCAGATAACTAGATGTCAAAGTAAATATTATAAACAAAAATGTATTACATTTCCCTCTTAAAGATTTAAATTATAGGTCAGGTGCTGTGGCTCACGCCAGTAATCCCAGGACATTGGGAGGCCGAGGCAGGAGGATTGCTTGAGGCCAGAAGGTTGAGACCAGCCTGGGCAACACAGGGAGAGCTCATCTCTACTTTAATAAAAGTTAAAAAATATATTTAAGTTAAATTAAGAAAAAAAGCCACTAAATGCTCTGAAGATACCTAAATCAAAGTGATAGGAACAGAATAGAAATTCTAGAAAAATGCTTTAAAAGTGGGAACATCAATTTTAGCATCAGACAAAATAGAAATCATGGTAAAATCCATTAAAAATTTCATATGGATGAGAGAGTTCAGTATGTAGATAAAAGTCAAACTTCTATGAGTGTAACATGGCTTCACAAATGGTTTTTCAAAAATGTCAGCTTGGAAGTTTTAGAATGTCTTTTAGGACAGTTTTTGTCAAAATTAGATTACAAACTCCAGAAACAGGTAAGTTTCCTATTTCAAAACCTATGGCGTGGCTGAGCGTGGTGGCTCACGTCTGTAATCCCAGCACTTTGGGAAGCCAAGGTGGGCAGACCACCTGAGCTTGGGAGTTCGAGACCAGCCTGACCAATATTGGAGAAACCCCGTCTCTACTAAAAATACAAAAAAATTAGCTGGACGTGGTGGCACATGCCTGTAATCCCAGCTACTTGGGAAGCTGAGGTAGGAGAGTTGCTTGCACCCAGGAGGTGGAGGTTGCGGTGAGCCGAGATTGCGCCATTGCACTCCAGCCTGGGCAACAAGAGCAAAACTCCGTCTCAAAACAAAACAAACAAAAAACCTATAGTCTATAATGGCTTTAAAGAAGTTTGTAGGTTTAAGTTCACTTTTAAGAAAATGCTGAAATCAAGTGCACAGTATGCAATTCAAGAAACCAAAAGAAAGAATTGAGGCTACGTATAGCACTTGATCAATAGAAGTAAAAATGGTGCTTAAGAAGGAAGGCTTAACTCAAAAAGAGAGGATACCAACAGATCAGGGTTCTTAATCTCAACACTATTGGCAATTCTTTGCTGTTTGGTGCTTTCCTCTGCATCGTAAGATGTTTAGGGGCATCCCTGGCCTCCACCCACCAGATGCCAGTAGAACCTTTCCTTCCCCAGTTGTGACAATCAAAGATGTCTCCAGACGTTGTTCCCCTGGGGGGTGAAACTGTACCTGGTTGAAAACCATTCCAATAGTTTTTGGAAAAGCAGACGGGGACTACAGACACACAAAGTCAATCGTGACTATTAAGTAGAACTTTACCCCGATAAATTTAGAAGACTCAGTAAGATGGGTGATGGCCCAGGAAGATGTAAAATTGCAAAGTCTGGATCAAAGGATCGAAAACAGGCTGCGTGCAGTGGCTCACACCTGCAATCCCAACACTTTGGGAGGCCAAGGCAGGCAGATCCGCCTTGACTCGAGGTTAGGAGTTCAAGACCTGCCTGGCCAAGGTGAAACAGCATCTCCACTGTAAAAATACAAAAATTAGCCAGGCATGGTGGTGGCATGGCTATAATCCCAGCTACTCAGGAGGCTGAGGCACGAGAATCACTTGAACCTGGGAGACAGAGTTTGCAGTGAGCCAAGATTGCACCACTGTACTCCAGCCTGGATAAGAGGAAGACTGTCTCTCAAAAACAAAACAAAACCAAAACGAAACAGATCCATAACAATGAAAAATTATGTTAAAGATCTACTCCCTAAGGTAAATTGTTTATTGTTCACAAGTATTTGCTGTAATTTCTGGGGAGAAGTATGCTTCCCTGTCCCAATAGCCTCTGGTTTGGGCATGGCGTACTCTGGCTAATGAAATATGACAGAAAGTGACAAGAATTGTTGTCAAGGGCCACTGTGTGGTTCCTCACACTTGTTTCTCTTGCCCAAGACACCCTGCGGTGTTCCCAATCAGGAGATTTAAAAAAAATTTTTTTTATAGACAGAGCCTCACTCTGTCACCCAGGCTGGAGTACAGTGGCACGATCTCGGTTCACTGCAACCTGTGCCTCCCAGGTTCAAGCGATTCTCCTGACTCACTCTCCTAAGTAGCTGGGATTACAGGCAGCTGCCACCACACCTGGCCAATATTTGTATTTTTAGTAGAGATGGGTTTCACCATGTTGGCCAGGCTGGTTTTGAACTCCTGACCTCAGGTGATCTGCCTGCCTCAGCCTCCCAAAGTGCTGGGATTACAGGCGTGAGCCACTGTGCCTGGCCATCAGGAGATTTTTATCCGGGGCCTGTGTATAAAATTTCAGGGGTCTAAGATCTCATATGGGAAATGATTACATTTTTATCTTCCCTACCTCTAACTACTGTTTAGCATTGCCTTCAATTACAGATGTAGGCAATAAACCACACTAATAACAGTGCTGGGAACCCTCGTCAATGGACATGAAATGTGGTCGTACCACATTACACTCGCTGTAGTTCTCCAAGTTATCCCTTATGCTCACTTCTGCAATTAGGGTAGTTAATATGCTAGCCACTAGCTCCTGACATTAAATGCAGGGCTTCTCTGGGACTACTGTGCATATTAACCATCCGGACTTGGGAATGTCTCATTAAGATGCAGATTCTGATTCAGTAGGTCTATAGTACAGCCCGGGTTCTTGCATTTTGATCTACCAAGCTCCCAGCTGATGTGGACACTTCTGGTCTTACCCAAACTACAGTTTGGGTAGCAAGGGTTTAAAGTATGAAATTTGAAAGTATGAAAATTGCACATTTAACATTGATGATTATATCATAATATGATTTTCAAAAATGTGATATATCTTATTAGATTTAAAGACATCTTTTTGAGAAGAGTCCATCCAAATTGCCAGGAGTGCATAGCACAACAAAGGTCAAGAATGCCTTCATCTGGCTGTTCTGGACAGAGGCAGATCTACCAACTGGGTCCTGGAGAGAAGACCACAAGGAATGCAGCTGGGGTGACTGTGGGGGACAGTGGCATATATGGAGCAGTCTTCAGTTGTCACTGAGGTTGACATTGCTATCTCAGCCTAATCTATCCTCCTCCTATGCTCCTACGGAGTGGAGCAGAGAGGGGACTGTGTGCATGTTCTACCAAACTTTCAAGGAAAGTCGTTTCTATAGTCAACTGTTTCAGAGCATAGAGAAAGATTTTGCTTCAGCTCACTTTATAACAGCTACCTGATACCAATGCCAAATGAAGAAATACAAAGTGGCATAAAAATACAAACATAAATCAGTCTTCTTTACGAAGCTAAATAAATGCCACAGGACCATCTTAAGCTAGCAATATAGGGCTGGGGGGAAGGGTGGCTCACGCCTGTAATCCTAGCACTTTGGAAGGCCGAGGCAGGAAGATCACTTGAGGCCAGGAGTTTGAGACCAGCCTTGACAACATAGTGAGACCTCATCACTACAAAATAAAATAAAATTAGCTGGGCGTAATGGGGCATGCCTGCAGCCCCAGCTACTCGAGAAGCAGAGGCATGAGGATCACTTGAACCTGATTGCACTACTGCATTCCAGCCTGGGCAACAGAGGAAGACCCTGTCTCAAAATAAATAAATAAATAAATAATAAATACATAAATAAATAAAAAGGAAAATGCAATACATTTGAAATGCAATCACTATTCCCAATTAAACACACACCTCAGAAAACCAACCTCAGAAAGCTAGAAATAAACGAATGCAATAAGTGATCTCAACTAAAATCCCAGGGGTTCTAACCCTACAATGATGGTGACATCGAAGCATGCCCATGATGAGGAATAAGACAGATGGTTTGCGTTGACTGCTACTCTTCAGTTTGAACTGAAGCACCAAAGCCAAGGCACACAAGGTCAAATACAAAGTCAGAAAGAGAAAACTTACTTGCATACGTTAATTTACTTAGGCAATCCAAAAGAACCACGTTAGAATCCCTGCCTCCCACTTACAGCTGGGTCAGAGACACCCTGACCTTTCCCCTCTTCTCTTGGTAACAGAACCTTCTTTGTAGCTGGGCACATGACCACATAGGAGAAACTTCCTTTTCCCAGCCTTCATTTCCACAGCTGGGAGTGGCCATGGGATTAAGTTCTGGCCAAACAGATGAGCTCGAGTGATGTGCCTTTAAGGTGGCAGGAGGCCATTGTGGAGCAGGCTAATGAGAGCTGTACCCTTGGGATGACAAAGCAACGCAAGAGCCTGGGTCCCTGAAACCACTGGGCCGGTGCCACACCAGCCTGATCACTTACACCTGGAACGTCATGGTGCAGAAATACTTTGGCTTTAAACCACTATTACTTGAGTCCCAGTAGTCACAAAGGATGCTACTTCTGGGTCACGCCCCAAGCGAGGAATACCGTGAGGCCTCCATGCCTTTTCTCCTACTTTCCATTAGTTAAATTCAGAGAACTAAAGCAGTCACCTTGGGCCCAGGGAAGTGGCCTAAGTTTGCTTACACTAGGGAGGTGCGTCTGCTTACCCAACTCAAGAACAAGGCGTTACCTTATGTGTCCTGGATCCCCAGCATGCTCTGCAGTACCTCAAGAAAACATTAATCCAGCCCCTGTACATCTCTTGGGGTCGACCCCAGCACTGTGGACGTTCCAGGCCTTTAATTCTTGTGAAGGTTATCTTGTGAATTTTAAGATTTTTGGCCTCCACTCACTGAATGGCAATAGCCTAGCCCCAGTTGAGAACAAGCACTCAAGTTATTTTCAGGATAAAGTCACCCACTCTGAGATTCCTCAAACGGCTCCTGAATCTGCATGCTTTCACTGACATCGTCATCCTGGTAGCCTGTCTTTCAAGGTGAAGATCAAACATTTCCTTGCTAACACGCTTGTCGGGTGATCCACCGTCCCCAGGCAAAAGTGGCCCTCTATTATAGCACAATGCCCATCTTTCTGGACAGAGACCACCATCTTTGTTCAGAAATCTCTGTCCTCTCAGTGAAGGGGTTCCAGAGGCTCATCTGGGCATGTGCTGCCCCTCTTAAAACCATCTCTCGGCTGGGCACAGTGGCTCATGCCTGTAATCCCAGCACTTTGGGAGGCTGAGGCAGGTGGATTATGAGGTCAGGAGATCAAGACCATCCTGGCTAACATGATGAAACCCCGTCTCTACTAAAAATACAAAAAATTAGCAGGGCATGGTGGTGCACACCTGTAATCCCAGCTACTTGGGAGGCTGAGGCAGGAGAATGGCATGAACCCGGGAGGCGGAGCTTGCAGTGAGCCGAGATAGTGCCACTGCACTCCAGCCTGGGTGACAGAGCGAGACTCCGTTTCAAAAAAAAACAAAAAACAAAACAAAAACAACAACCGTCATGCCCCCTTGACACTCAGTGTGGCCATGACTAAGTCCTGCTCATGTTCCCCTAGGTCAGAAGGGCTGCTGCTTCTGGGTCACAGCCCAAGGGAGGCATACTGTGGGCTCCCTGGCCCACATTCATTGCCCGCTGGTTAAGAGATGCAGAGAACTACAGCAGCTACCTCAGACCCAGAGGCTACGCCACATGTCCAGGATGGCAGAGCCATTGGACCAGCTGTGGACTCTATGCCTCCGAAGATATACTCAAGAAATAAACCAGATTACGTTTAAGCCACTGAGACTGGTTTCTGAAAGAACCAATATCCTCAACTCAAACATGCAAGTACAGGATTTGTACTACAGACTAAGGGTTGGCAAAGTGTTTTGTAAAGGGCTAGATAGTATTTTAGGCAGGACAGGCATGGTAGCTCATGCCTGTAATCCCAGCACTTTAGGAAGCCAAGGCAGGTGGATCACCTGAGGTCAGGAGTTTGAGACCAGCTTGGCCAACATAGCCAAACCCCATCTCTACTAAAAATAGAAAAATTAGCTGGGTGTGGTGGCAGGCGCCTGTAATCCTAGCTATTCGGGAGGCTGGATCAGAAGAATCACTTGAACCTGGGAGGTGGGGGTTGCAATGAACTGAGATTGCACCACTGCACTCTAGCCTGGGTGACAGAGCAGGACTCTGTCTCAAAAACAAAACAAAACAAAACAAAAAAATAGTATTTTAGGCTTTGTGCACCCTACAGTCCCTGTAACAACTACCTCTTGTAAGGCCAGAGAGCTGCAAGCAATAGGTAAATGAAGGAGCATGCCAACAGGCTGGAGTTGCCCATGGGCTGCAGTTTGTAGACTCCTGCTATGGATTATGGCACTCCTTTGCTTCAGCAAGTCTTATTTCTCTTCTCAGCAGCTGGCTGCCCTAAAAAAAAGCAACTTTAAGCCACCTTATTGCTCTAAGATTACTATAGCCACAGGCTCTGTGTAGCTCATCCTAGCAACCGCTTCATCTTCATGTCACAGCCCTTTTGCTCCTTTTCCCAAGCCCACCCCACTAGACTGAGTTTCATGAGGCAGATGAGACAGACTGTCCTGTTCATTACTGTGTCCCTAGCGCTTAATTCACATTCACTTCCTATCTTCTTACTGAGCTGTTGAACAGAATGGATACCTACCCGTGTGGATTCTGAGATGGCGGTCCAAGTCTTTCATGCCATGGACAGTTTTGAAGTGGCAACCTAGAAAAGAAAAATAAATTTTTTTTTTTTTTTTTGGAGACAGTTTTGCTCTGTTGCCCAGGCTGGAGTACAGTGGTTTGACCTTGGCTCACTGCAACCTCCGCCTCCCGGGTTCAAGAGATTCCCCTGCTTCAGCCTCCCGAGTAGCTGGGATTACAGGCGCCTGCCACCACGCCCGGCTAATTTTTGTACTTTTGGTAGAGATGGGGTTTCGCCATGTTGGCCAGGCTGGTCTGGTCTTGAACTCCTGAACTCAGGTGATCTGCCCACTCCGGCTTCCCAAAGTGCTGAGATTATAGGTGTGAGCCACCACGCCCAGCCTGAAAAATATAATTCTTAAAAGGGAACCTTGGTTGAGTGTGGTGGCTCATGCCTGCCATCCCCAAGCTTGGGAGACCAAGGTGGGAGAATCACTGGAGGCCAGAAGCTTGAGACCAGCCTGGGTAACAGACTCCCACCACCTATTAAAAAAAAAAGTTAGCCAGACATGGTGGTGCATGCCTGTAGTCCCAACTACTCAGGGGGCCGATGAGGGAAGATCACATGCACTCAGTGAGTTGGAGGCTGTAGTGAGTTATGATCACACCACTATACTCCAGCCTTAACAGAGCAAGACCTTATCTTGGGAGGCTGAGGCAGGAGAATTGCTAGAACCTGAGAGGCAGAGATTGCGGTGAGCTGAGATCACGCCATTGCACTCCAGCCTGGGCAACAAGAGTGAAACTGCCTCCAAAAAAAAAAAAAAAGTGTCTGTATATGTATAACCTCAGGGTGGAAGCTACTATGAATCCAACGTTCTGACGAGTCCCACGCTGAGCTCTGGATGCTACAGGACTCTTAGGCCCCCAGGGAAGGCTGCGTGTGCTGATGTAGATGCTCGCGTGTTGTCAGCATGCAAGAGTAACACAAGCAGGCAGCTCAGGGATTCACGCAGGGCTTGCAGATCAGTGCTTGGCTCAGAAAGGGCTCAGCACGCCGGGTTTTATTCTTACCTGGGTAGCAACAGTTGAATGTCCTCTCTCCAAGGGTGGCCATTTGTTCCCTTGCCTCTGAGGGAAGAGTGATGACAGGGGCCTTCGGAGTGTCACTGCTTTCGGTGGAGAGGCAGGTTGCTTTTGGAACTTCATCAAGTTCTGAAGCTAAAATTGAGGCATAAGGTTTTGCTTAGTTTCTCAATTATAACCGCCATGCTAACTCTTAGAATACAGTAGGTTTGGGCTTATTTCACCTCCCTTCACCTTTCCAGAAAAAACTTTAAAAAAATGAAAGCCACGTGGCCAGGCGGGGTGGCTCATGCCTGTAATCCCAGCACTTTGGGAGGCTGAGGTGGGTGGAGTATGACTTCAGGAGTTCGAGACCAGCCTGGCCAATATGGTGAAACCCCGTCTCTACTAAAAATACAAGAATCAGCCAGGCGTGGTGGCGTGTGCCTGTAGTCCCAGCTACTCGGGAGGCTGAGGCAGGAGAATCGCTGGAATCCGGGAGGCAGAGGTTGCAGTGAGCCGAGATCATGCCACTGCACTCCAGCCTAGGCAACAGAGCAAGACTCTGTCTTTACAAAAAAAAAAAAAAAAAAAAGCAAGCCATATATGCTCTGTCTTGCAAAAGTCCTCCTTCCCCTTACTACAGTTTCCAAGAAATACAGGGGACAGGACACTGTCACGTAACAGGGAAACTGGCAAAATCTAAACTAAAAAACATAATATGAGTACTTCTTAAATGGCGTGAAGACCTAGTTTTTTCAAACAATTTCTAATCCATCCCAGGCTGATATTTCTGTAAAATATAATAAACGTGAATTAGGAGAGAGGTGGAATAAGACAAAAAGAGCCCAAACAACCATTAGATACGCAAAAAGCTGGATGCCATGGCAATGTCAAACTTTTTTTTTTTTTAAGATGCTTACTCTGGATTTCTGATTTGTTTTGCCTCAGTTCAGCAAAAGGTCACAGGCCACACATCACTGATCTCCAGGATAAAACAGCTGTTTCAACAAATAACTTGAAAGAAGAAAGATGGAAGAGGAGAAAAACCAAAGACTGAGAGACTTGAGGTGGTCGACAATGTCGGGACTTTACTTGGCTCCTGATTAGAATATGCTGGAAAAGCTGTTTGAGATAGTAAGAAGTGTGCTCACTCACTGGAAGTTTGCTACAGAGGTTTTATACATTGGTGTGAAAATGGAATTAGAGCTTAAAAAGCATTCCCCATAGTCTAAGGATGAATGATGAAACATTTACAAGTTGTATGATATGCAAATTTGTCTTAAAAAATAATCCAGGGCAGGTGGAGAGCTGGCATAAGGAGAAATGAGATTGGCCACATGCAATTAATGGTTGAAGTGGATCAATGGATGAGAATTCACTATATTATTCTATTTTTAGGAAGGTTGAACTAGGTGAAATTGCCATTTTTGTTAGCCAAAATGGTCAAATAATTTCATGTTTCAATCTAATATACAGGTTTTAAGATTCCTATAGCAAAGATTAAGTACTCCTAGAAGATTCTGAAATATCTCAGAATAGACTTAAATCTAAAAGGAAAAAAGGTCCTATCAAGGTCTGAAGGTTTTTTGTTTTTTTTTGAGATGGAGTCTCGCTGTCACCCAGGCTGGAGTGCAGTGGTGCGATCTCGGCTCACTGCAAGTTCCGCCTCCCAGGTTCACGCCATTCTCCTGCCTCAGCCTCCCAAGTAGCTGGGACTACAGGCGCCTGCCACCATGCCTGGCTAATTTTTTGTATTTTTAGTAGAGATGGGATTCCACCGTGTTAGCCAGGATGGTCTCGACCTCCTGACCTCATGATCCACCCGCCTCGGCCTCCCAAAGTTTTTTTTTTTTTTTTTTTTTTTTTTTTTTTTAAAACAGAGTCTCACTCTGTCACCCAGACTGTAGTGCAGTGGCACCATCTCAGCTCACTGCAACCTCTGCCTCCTGGGTTCAAGCGATCCTCCTGCCTCAGACTCCCAGGTAGCTGGGATTACAAAGGTGTGCCACCACGCCTGCCTAATTTTTGTATTTTTAGTAGAGACAGGGTTTCACCATGTTGGCCAAGTTGGTCTTGAACTCCTGATCTCAAGTGATCCGCCCACCTCAGCCTCCCAAAGTGCTGAGACTATAGCCATGAGCCACTGTGTACAGCCATCTAAAGTCTTAAAAGATTGACTAGCTTATGAATTATAGGCCAAGGTCTGGGACTTTCTCTGTCCTAAGGTTATTACAAAAGGTAGATTATCGCTTTTATTGAGAAGTTTGTGCGGGTAAAGGAATCTTAGCATGAGGGGCTGTAGAGCACAGTGATGAGGGCTTCGGTTTTAGGCAGAGTTTGCTCAGCTATGTGCTGTGCGACTATCGGCAAGCTACTTAACCTTTCTGAGCTTCAGTTTACTCATTTGCAAAAGGAGATAACATACATGCCTCAGAGTTGCAGAGTTAAACAAGATGAAAAAATGTAAGTTCTCAGTACAGTGTCATCTGAGTAAATAGTTGTGTGGCTTCAGATGTCACAAGTGAGGACTACAGATTTCACATCCTAGCAGCTGTGCTCGAAGCCCCTCAACAAGTGATCTAGTCCAGTGGCTCTCAGCTGGGGGCCATTCTACCCCCAAAGGACACTCGGCAAGGCCTGGAACATTTTCAATTGTCATGATTCGGTTTGCGTGCATGTTTGAGAATGGCATCTAGTGGGTGAAGGCCAGGGATGCTGCTAGACACCCTACAGTGCATAGGACAGCCCCCACAAGGAAACAATGCAGCCCCAAAGGTCAATAGGGCTGGGGTTGAGAAAGTCTGCACTAGTCCTATTCCCAGTGTTTCTTCCAAGTGTAATCCTGATACTGTGTCACAATCACCTAGATCGTGGGTTCAGTGTAGTTTCCCAAGCCTTACCCTATACTCACTGAAAACTTAGGGGCAGGGGGAGGGGTGGTAGTGTGGATCAAGTAGGGACTTGTGATTCCAGGGACTTGTGATTTTTTTTGAGGCAAGGTCTCGCTGTCACCCAGGCTGGAGTGCAGTGGCACCAACATGGCTCACTGCAACCTCCGCCTTCCAGGCTCAAGCCATCCTCCTACCTCAGCCTCCCGAGTAGCTGGGACCACAGGCATGCACCACCACATCTGGTTAGTTTTTGTTTTTTTTGTAGAGACAGGGTTTTTGCCGTGTTGCCCATGCTGGTCTCAAACTTCTGAGCTCAAGCAATCTGCCCACCTTAACCACTCAAAGTGCTGGGATTATAGGCATGAGCCACCACACCTGGCCTCAGCGTCTTGCATTTTTGAAGCACTTGCCAGATGATTCTGCTGTTATTACTTGTAAGTCCTTGCTACTCAGAGGGTGGTCCCTAGAGCACCAGGATCACCTGAGAGCTTGTTAAAAATGCAGAGTCTCAGCCGGGTACAGTGGCTCACACCTGTAATCCTAGCACTTGGGGAGGCTGAGGCAGGCTGATCACAAGGTCAGATCGAGACCATCCTGGCTAACACAGTGAAACCTGTCTCCACTAAAAATACAAAAAAAAAAAAAAAAAAAAAAAAAAAAAATTAGCCAAGGTGTGGTGGCACGTGCCTGTAATCTCAGCTACTCAGGAGACTGAGGCAAGAGAATCGCTTGAACCTGCGAGGCAGAGGTTGCAGTGAGTCCAGATCGTGCCACTGCACTCCAGCCTGGCGAGAGTGACTCCATCTCAAAGAAAGAAAAAAAAAAAAAAGGCAGCAGAGTCTCAGGCCCTACTCCAAACTTACAGAACCAGTCTGTACTTTAGCCAGGTCCCCAGGTGATTCCTGAGGACAGCACATTACAATTTGAGAAGCACAGCTCACAGCCAGTGGTTCTCAGACATCAGCGTGTGTCAGAATTGCCTAGAAGGCTGCTTAAAACACAGGTGGCATGGGCTCCCCATTTGGAGTTCCTGATTGAGTAGGTATGGGGTGGAGCGTGCAATTTTTCACTTCTAACAAGTTCCCAATTGATGCCGATGCTGATCTGGGAACGATACTTTTGAGACTCTTGCTCTGTGAGCAAGAAACTGGCTCAGATGCTCAAGGTTGCAGGACTGGAAGTTTTCAGTTCATTGGAACCCACACTTGCCAGATCTGCAACCTATCCTATGTCCCTCAGGGACAGACACAAACAAAGCCTCATTACTTAGCAACACATAGTAGAAAACCATTAAACTCTTGAGGGTTTTAATTCCACAGAAGTCAAGCAAGACTGAAAACAAATCTAAGTGAGGCACTGTATAACACAGTGGTTTGGGGAACAGACTGGGAAACCAGCTGATAAGTTTCAATTCCGGTTTTACCATTAGCTGTGTCCCCTGGATAAGCTACTCAACTTCCCCGGTTCCTCAGTTTCCACATCTGTGAAATGGGTATTATGGCCGTCTCATCAGCTTAGATGAAGTTCTTTAGTATATGTAAGAGAACCTCATGTATTAGTCAATACTGTATAAATGCTATTAGTGTTATTCACTGATATACACACGTAAGATTCTACCAGATTCTCAGGGGGAGAAAAATGCTTGTTTTCAATGCAAACTAGAAAAGAGAGAGAGGTGGGTTAAAGGATGACCCAGATAGAGCATCTGACGGGGAGGTGTGAGGGGCCTCTGATTTCTTTTACATTTAGACATCCAGGAAACCAAAGAAGGCCTGAAGGCCACTCTCCTGGGAAAGGTGCAGCAGGGGGAGACCCTCTGCCTCTGGAAGTGGGGGTGGGCCACATTTGACTATTAGAAACCAGGTTAGCATGGCGAGGGTTTTAACTCCTGGGGAAACGGATGATGTTCCCTAAGGTTCCTCCGGCCCCTCCATCATTTTACTGGTGGTGACAGGAAGCCTACTAATTACTTTCCATTTTATTTTCCTCCAAAAGCTACTTGAGTTGCAAAGACACTTGCACATTAAGAATGGCCCAACCTTAGTAAAAAATGTACCCCCTTGCCAGTGTCGCAGACCAAAGGTACTAGGATAAAACGTCCGTTGGAAGACGGGTTTTTCTCCGAAGTGGTGGCTGGGGTTGAGGCACACTACTGGGCTGGCGGAGTTTGCGTCCTGCTCCCACAGAAGGCACCACAGTACTCCAGGACACACAACACCCTCCCCATGCCCGAAACACTGGGTGCGGCTCCAGAAGGCGCCTCGCAGCGCTGGCTGCAGAAATCCAAAGTAGCTCAGTGCACAGACTTTCAAATCCAGCCTGGGGTTATTCGGCAATTCTCTTCTATAAACACCTCCCCCAAAAGACTCAGCATCCCCAGTACCTCCGCAGCTTCTCCTAGGCGCAGAGATCAGCAAGAGCCCCGCCCCTCGACCCAGGGGACGGGATCCTGTAAGTCTCACCTGCCTATCTCCATCCCAGGCCTCGGGCACGAGGGTGGTTATACTATTCTGGTTATGGTAGCTCCACCCGAACAAGCTTTAACATATAAGCTATTCGTTTAGTGGAGACTTCATTAAACTACTCCCCTCCACCATCTCCTCAGGAAGGTGTGGTCAAAACCCACCAGACCGACTGTGGTGGAAGTTGATGCGGAAGCTGGAGAGCCCGCGCCTCTGGAAGGGTGAGACTCCCCGGAGAGGGGACCCATCCTCTTTTCCGCGCCAGGAAAGAGCGGGGGAGAAGAGGAAGTCCAGTTACAACTCCTTTCCTCACCCCCTTAAAGGAAAGGTATCGGCTAACCACGGGGAGCTGGTAGCCGAAGAGAAAGTAGGAACCCGCAATCTCTTAATCTAAGCACAAGATAAGCAAAAAGGGAAGCGCCTTAAGAATGCAGATTCTCCAACCCCACCCCTGAGATTCCAGTGGAGGCGGGGGAAGGGGGGGATCCCTAACTTGCAGGAAGGATTTGGCAAGCGAGAAAAGGTCCCCTCCCGCAGGCTCTTCTGAAGCGGAGGATCCCGGGACGAGAAATGCTGCCCAGGGGGCTTAGGGTAGCCGAGGATCTCCTTGCTACATCCCGTGTCCACGTGGCAGCCGAGGAGGGGGTGTGAGGGCCGCCTGTTAAGTACGACAGTATCACTGCTCTATCCCCACCACAGCTCCTACTTCGCTCAGATAAAATGCAGAGCTCTTACCGGGGCTCACGGCCGTCCCCCAACCCCCACCGACTGCCCCCATCACCTCTCGGGCCTCCCGTGACCTCTCCGGCTACAGCAGCGCTGACACCCTGGGTCCCTGCGCTTGTGTTCTCTCGGCCTGGAATGCTCTTCCCCCGGGTACCTGCACGGCTCGCTCCCTCCCATCCTTTGGGTCTTCGCTCGAACGTCCGCTCCTCGGTGAGGCCTTCCCTGGACAACGCATTTGAAACGTAACCCCAGGGCAAGAAGCCACCTTCCAGGCGCACAGCCGAAGCCCAGTGCCAAGGAGGCCGGGGACTCGGGTGCCCGCGCACCCCGAAAACAGCCTCTGAGGGGTCCTCTAAGCATCCTTCCAGCGTGTTTGGGAGGAAAGCTCGTTGACTAGCTCTTGAGAGGAGTGGCTAGAGGAATCCAGGCGGGGAAAGGGACGGTTGACTCCAGGAGGGTGTAATTTACAAAGGCAGGGGGCGGGGACGCCCAGGTCCGAGTCCCAGGACTCTGCGCCAGACGCTTCGCCCTCCCTTTCAGGTCCGCTGCCGGGTCCTCGTACCCGCGCGGGTCCGGAGAACCTCTGAGCACCAGCCCCCAGCCCCCGGGCGGGGCTCCAGCAGCGCTACTCACCCGGCTCCCCCGCCACCTGCGGGGCCATCTCCGCACACTCCCGGCGCACAGGCCGCGGCTCCTTGGAGTTGAGGTGCTGAGGCTTGGCCTGCTTGCGCCGCGACATGGCGCGAGGACGGGGCTCCCCGCGCGTTCCTAGGAGTGGCCTACTTCACATAACGAATTCCCGGAGTTAGGAAATTACCCCCTTCAGCCGGAACGCGCATGTCCTAGCAATTCTGCTCATCAGCCGAGCAGGGCGATTTATCAAGAGTGCTGACGGCTGATTGGCCTGGAGCCAAGACCCCAGGAGTCCCGTGGACTTGCGGTCCGCGCCCGGGCAGCCCGCGCCACCTGGGAACTCGTTAGAAATGCAGACTCTCGGGCTCTACCCCAGACCCGCTGAATCAGAATCTGCATTTTAACAAGATCCCCAGGTGATTCGCATGCACATTAAAGTTTGAGAAACCGTGTCTGCATTTTAACGAGATCCCCAGGTGATTCGTTTGCCCATTAAAATTTCAGAAGCGCAGCTCTCCTCCAACTTTAATGTGCGCACGAGTCACTGGGGATCTCGTTAAAATGCAGATTCTGACTCAGTGGGTCTGGGGTGGGGCCTGAGCTCCTGTATTTCTAACGAGCTCCCAGGTGGCGCTGTGGCTGCCGCGCTGCACAGCCTGCGCTTTTAGATTCGGACTTAATTGGTCTGGGCTGGGACCTGGGCATTGGGATTTTTTTTTTTTAAAGCCGTCTCCCTCCCTTACCACCCCCATCACACACACAGGTTATTCTGATGTACATCCAAGCTGAGAAGCACGACCTCCACTCCTGGTTCTCAACCCTGCTGCTTACCCAAATTTAAATTTTAAATGAGTTGGAGACACCAGAGTGTCTCCAACTGCAGGGAGAAATGCAGATTCCGAAAGTTCTGGATTCAGATGGCCGAGGCCAGAAATGCGTGTTTTTATACAGCACGCGCCCGCTCCCGCCCCGTGACTCGGGCGCACTGGGTCTTGGACCACACAGGAGTGCTTTTGGGGCCAACCCGGCGCCGGCCCCGCCCAGCAGGTGACGGAGGCGTGGTCCTCGGGGGGTTGAGCTAATTAGCGTTCGTGCTCAGACTGGCTGGGACCTCGATGAGACCCGAGGGAGACCCCTTCTTGCGCCACGTAAATGACATCTAACGGGGAGCAAGAAAGCCACCTACATCCCCCAGGTGTTTACTTTCTTCAAATTGGGGAGTTACTTAAGACTGGGTTGTGTCCCAAGCTTGCCCGAACCTGAGAATCACGTGGGGGCCCTTGTTTCAAAAAGACCCAGCCAGGCTCAGCTCTGAGTTTTTGGGGCGGGGCCTGAGAATCTGTATTTTTAACAGCGCCGCGTATGAGTTTTACGGGGTGGTCCTGAGGGGTTGGCAGCATATGTAATGAGCCTTCTGTGAGGTTACCGCTGGCGAACCCCAAGGCAGGGCCTGCGAGAACAGCATTTTTGCTTAATTGTTGCCATTTCTCTAAAGCTGACCTGTTTTCCTCAAACTTCCCCTTGATTTTCAGGTTGTGAATCGACTTATAAATATTTGTGTAATGCCGGGTGAAGACACGTCAGGTTAAATTTCCGAGACTTAAACTTTTTGAAAAACACAACGCTTCAAGTCTTCTTTGGGTTGTATGTGTAGTTACACGGATCTGTAAAGACATTTGAAAATATATACATGTAGCCAGGTGCAGTAGCTCACTCCTGTAATCCCAGCACTTTGGGAGGCCGAGGTGGGCGGATCACATGAGGTCAGGAGTTCTAGACCAGCCTGGCCAACATGACGGAATCTTGTCTCTACTAAAAATACAAAAAATTAGCTGGGTATGGTGGCGGACGCCTGTAATCCCAGCTCCTGGGGAAACTGAGGCAGGAGAATCACTTGAACCCGGGGGGTGGAGCCGAGATCGCACCACAGCACTCCAGCCTGGGCGACAGAGTGAGACTCCATCTCAAAAAAAAAAAAAATATATATATATATATATGTATATATACACACACGTTTATTATGTCTCCTTTTGAGGAGACTGGATAAACGGTGGTTGCCTCTGGGGAAGTTGAAAGAGGCATGGGAGGATGGGAGACATCTGATACCCCCTTATACTGCTTGAGGTGTGTACGTGTGTTTGTATTTGCTTTGTTATTTCACCTCAGGTGTACACAATCAATTATTGGTACATGAGGCATTATTACTGGCCTATTTTTAGCCTACACTTGCCTACATTTTTTAGGCTGCTTGCTTGCACCTCTGTTTATTATGATATAATAAGTACCAGGGAACCTACTGCCCCAAAGTAGGACCTTAACCACAACCTACATCTCTCTTTATATGGCCTCCTGATGTCCCCTCCCCTCCTCTGCCCTACAACTTAAGAATCTCAGCCTGACTCCTACAGATCTCATTCATTTGCTTTTTCTCTTTAGCAAGTTTTATTGTACCTACATGTATTCCTTAAAAAAACAATTTTAATATTTAAAGAATATAAAAAGGGTATGTAATCTTCCAAGAATAACTTTTTTTCACTTAATATTATTTTGCTAAGATCATCCAAATTGCTGTCATCGTTTATTGATTTTGACTGCTCTGTAAATATTCCACTGTGTCAAAATGCCAGTTTCTTCACCTACTCTCCTGTTGATGGGCACTTGGGCCTTTGCCAGGTCTCTGCCATTGTGAACAGTGCTGCTATGATCTAAAAAGTGTCAGAGTTTCTCGTGAGTGAATGTTTACCTGGGGGTGGTATAAGAGATAATGCCAAAATGATTGTATTAACTTACACTTCCCCAGCAAGGTATAAGAAATAACGTAGGTCAGGCTCCGTGGCTCACGCCTGTAGTTCTGGCACTTTGGGAAGCTGAGGTTGGTGGATCACTTGAGCCCAGGAGTTTGAGACCAGCCTGGGCGACATGGCAAAACTCTGTTTCTACAAAAAATATACAAAAATTAGCTGGGCAGGTGACACACACCTGTGCTCCCAGCTACTCTGAAAACTGAGGCAGGAGGAAGCTGACCCTTGAAGGCTGGGCAGTGAGCCATGGTTGTGCCACTGCACTCCAGCCTGGGCAACAGAGTAGGAACCTGTCTTGAAAACAAACAAACAAAACCCAAAATGTGAAGCCCATTCTTTCTCACACTCAGGATTATAACATGTCTTTATTTTTGCCAATTATACACACACACACACACACACACACACACACATACACACGCACAAACTTACAGGGTCTACAGATATAAATGAAAGCAAAGTATCATTGGCCATGCATAATCAGTCATGATTCTCCTCTTTCAATCCCATTTGCCTATTACACAGGTTGACTATTCTGTTGAAATCCAGCTAGAAAATTCTCATCTTCCCTCATAATCAGGAGCTTCTGCAAATTAAAGTGAAGAAGACACATTACTATATTGTACCTGGAACAAATGGATTTCAAACCGAGGGAAGCTCTTTTTTTAGATTTTTTTTTTCTTTGAGACGGAGTCTTGCTTTGTTGCCCAGGCTGGAGTGCAGTGGCACGATCTTGGCTCACTGCAAGCTCCACCTCCCGGGCTCACGTCATTCTCCTGCCTCAGCCTCCCGAGTAGCTGGGACTACAGGCGCCCACCACCACGCCCAGCTAATTTTTTGTATTTTTAGTAGACACGGGGTTTCACCGTATTAGCCAGGATGGTCTTGATCTCCTGACCTCGTGATCTGCCTGCCTCGGCCTCCCAAAGTGCTGGGATTACAGGCGTGAGCCACCATGCCCGGCCAGAAGATGTTTAAACAGGTTTCAAAAATCTGTTGCTGGCTGAGTGCGGTGGCTCATGCCTGTAACCCCAGAATTTGGGAGGCCAAGGCAGGTGGATCACCTGAGGTCAGGAGTTCGAGACCAGCTTGGCCAACATGTTGAAACCCCATCTCTAGTAAAAATAAATAAAAATTAGCTGGGTGTGGTGGCACAGGCCTGTTAATCTTAGCTACTTGGGAGGCTGAGGCTGGAGAATCGCTAGAACCCAGGAGGCGGAGGTTGCAGTGAGCTGAGATCGTGCCACTGTACTCCAGCCTGGGTGCCACAGCGAAATTCCACCTCAAAAAAAAAAGAAAAAAAAAATTTGTTGCTAACTTTAAACACGTAGACTGAGGTTCTTATAGGCGACAACTGTTCATTGTTTTCAGCAACAATATCACATAACAAGGGAATCATGGCCAAACATGCATTTAAAAGTACTTTCTGCATGGGATGTTTCTGTTGAAAACTAGTTACTTCTGGCCGGGCGCGGTGGCTCACGCTTGTAATCCCAGCACTTTGGGAGGCCGAGGCGGGCGGATCACGAGGTCAGGAGATCGAGACCACTATGAAACCCCGTCTCTACTAAAAATACAAAAAAATTAGCTGGGCGTGGTGGCGGGCGCCTGTAGTCCCAGCTACTCGGAGAGGCTGAGGCAGGAGAATGGCGTGAACTCGGGAGGTGGAGTTTGCAGTGAGCCGAGATCGCGCCACTGCACTCCCGCCTGGGTGACAGAGCGAGACTCCGTCTCAAAAAAAAAAAAAAAAAAAAAAAAAGAAAACTAGTTACTTCTTCATACTTCATATATTGCCTTTGTCCTGATTTTTTTTCCACTTAACCAAAACACTGAAACTTTAATTGAATCCAAATTACACCTGGCAAAGACCTAGGCCGTACACTCCTCACTCTTCTCTATTGCACCAATTCCTTCTGAGGGGTCATTTCACCAGCCACCTGAGAAGTGCTCCAGCTATCCCACACCAGCTAGAGACATCCCAAGCATAGCCACATGTGCATCAACGTCCAGGCATACTCAGAGCTCAGGATTGTAGGTTAGTACCACTTTTCCCACCACCCCCTTATATTTCACGAAGGACTCACAGCCAGCAGGTTAACTCTCCCCTCCCCACCCCTACCAAACCCTGGAAAACCATAGAGAGCCTTTTTACGGCGCCTCTTTCTCGGCCCCCTTCTTCTGGAAAGCAGTTAGGATGTTTAAGCTCTTCTGGAGCTCCTCCTTCTTCCCGTCACTCAACTTGTTCTCAATCAGCCTGGCGATCCATGTCATCTCTATGCTGGGAAGTCCTCCACTTGGTCTAAGATCTTCTCTGTGATCTTCAGGTATTGCTCGGCCCAGTTCTTCTCAGTCTCCTTCACACTTGAGAGGTGGTCCTGCCGCTGCTTCAAAAGGGCCTAGTGGGCCTCCACGCAGAGGCCCTGATGAACTCCTGGCCAGGGAGTCGTATGCAGCAGGCCACCAGGCCACCTGGCATACTTAGATAGACCCCTTGCCCCTTCAGCCAGCGCCGGATGGCTCCAACCTTAACTGCTCCAGTACGTGGGACTGAGTTCTCAAAGTCCCCCTCCCGGGAGAGGTAGAAGACTGGGTAGCTCTCTTTGTGCAGCTTGTATTTCTCACTCAGCTCCATGTTCAGCTTGTCACCATAATCTGAGATCCCCACCTCTGCCACCAAGAGATCATCGCTGGAAGCCGAGTTTTCAGCAAGACGCCTGAACTCATCCTGCTGCTCACCGTAGCGGTACTGGGTGTTGAACTTCATCAAGACGAACCTGATTTTGGGAATGACCTTGTAGAAAGTGACCGTATCCAGGGGAAGGGCGCCCTTGGTGTGCAGGCCGCTGCAGCCATGCGGAGCGGAGAGGAGCAGGAAGCCCAGGAGAAGGGGAAGCAGCGGGGAGAGAGACGTGGAGTGGGGCACGGCAGCAGCCATATCACCGGGTTCCGCGGCGGGGAGGTGGGGAAGCCGTAGTGGAGAACGCCCCAAGTCAGTGGTCAATTTTTTTTTTTTTTTTTGAGACGGAGTTTCGCTCTGAGTTTTGCTCTTGTTGCCCAGGCTGGAGTGCAATGGCGCGATCTCGGCTCACTGCAACCTCTGCCTCCCGGATTCAAGTGATTCTCCTGCCTCAGCCTCCTGAGTAGCTGGGATTATAGGCATGTGCCACCACGCCCAGCTAATTTTGTATTTTTAGTAGAGATGGGCTTCTCCATGTTGGTCAGGCTGGTCTTGAACTCCCAACCTCAGGTGATCTGCCTGCTTCGGCCTCCCAAAGTGCTGGGATTACAGGCGTGAGCCACCTTGCCCAGCCTGCGATTTTTTTTTTTTATAGTTGTTAGGTAATCCCCTTTGTTCACACAGAAAGTTAATAAATTTTCAAACATTGTTGCTTTGTAGAAGAAAAATGGAGAATATCTGTAATTCTCACAACTCTTAAGTATTTTGTCAAGAGATAAACAGCATACTTCTGAATTATACAACAGATTCTCCTGGTCACTCTACCTCTCTTTACAAACACTATAAAGATGCCAGAGGCAGGATAATGTAGTAACTAAGAGCACAGTTTGGAGCCAACCTGAGTTAGAATCCTGGCTCTGGCCGAGTGCGGTGGCTCACACCTGTAATCCCAGCACTTTGGGAGGCTGAGGCAGGTGGATCACCTGAGGTCAGAAATTTGAGACCAGCCTGGACAACGTGGTGAAACCCCATCTCTACTAAAAATACAAAAAATTAGCTGGGCGTGGTGGTGGGCACCTGTAATTTAGCTACTCAGGAGGCTGAGGCACAAGAATCGCTTGAACCCAGGAGGCAGAGGTTGCAGTGAGCCAAAATGGTGCCACTGCACTCCAGCCTGGGCAACAGAGTGAGTCTCCATCTCCAAAAAAAAAAAAAAAAAAAAAACCAAGAATCCCAGCTCCTAACTCTGTTCACATCCCACCTGTGTGATCTCAAGAAAGCTGCTCTGTGTCCCATTTTTCTCATTAATAAAATGGCAATGCCAAGGGTGGCTTGAGGATTAGTGAATTTATATATGTAAACAGGTACAGAACAACATCTGGTACATAGATACTACTCTAAGTATTAACAGTTATTTATGATAATGGGGTAAGAGTTATAGTTACCTATGAAAGTAGCACTCATCTGTAATTGGTTATTCCACTTAGCTAGGCACAGTTACTGTTTTACATGGAAATATATTTGAAGCAACAAGCATGTGTGACCTTACTCAACTCTTCTGAGTTGCAGAATTCCCATGCTTTTATAGTTTCAATCCATATATTAAATGAGGAAAGCTTACTCTTCTTTTTAAAGAGAAAGAGACAAAAAAAAAGTATCAATACAATGTTGTTTCTGATTGTCCTGGGCCTCTGGGGATGTGGGCACCCTGGTTGTGTTCTCCTTCCTTTTTTTTTTTCTTTGTTGGGACAGTCTTTCTCTGTTACCCAGGCTGGAGTGCACTGGCGTGATCTTGGCTCACTGCAGTCTCAACTTCCAGGTCTCAAGTGATCCTCCCATCTTAGCCTCCCTAGTGGCTGGGACTACAGGCACAGGCCACCACACCCAGGCGAATTTTTGTATTTTTTGGTAGAGAATGTGTTTCACCATGTTGCCCAGGCTGGTCTTGAACTCCTGGGCTCAAGTGATCCTCCCACCTTGGCCTCCCAAAGTACTGGGATTACAGGCACGAGCCACCGTGCCTGGCTGGGTTCTCCTTCCTAAGCATCCTCATTAAACTCGTATCATTAATATTACTATTCTCTACTATGAATACCAGAATGAACAAATGTTTATCCAGGCACAAATGATTCCCCAAAGAGGTGTAAAACTAGACAGGAGGCTGGGCGCGGTGGCTCGTGCCTGTAATCCCAGCACTTTGGGAGGCTGAGGCAGGCGGATCACGAGGTCAGGAGATCCAGACCATCCTGGCTAACACGGTGAAACCCCGTCTCTACTAAAAATACAAAAAATTAGCCAGGCATGGTGGTGGGCACCTGTAGTCCCAGCTACTCGGGAGGCTGAGGCAGGAGAATGACGTAAACCCGGGAGGCAGAGCTTGCAGTGAGCCGAGAATGCGCCACTGTACTCCAGCCAGGGTGACAGAGCAAGACTCCGCCTCAAAAAAAAAAAAAAGAGAAAACTAGACAGGAACAAATCATATTTATTGATCATTACCCTTGTACCCTTGCCAGGAATTCTTTTTGAGACCGAGTCTCGCTCTGGTGCCCGGGCTAGTGTGCAGTGGCGCAATCTCGGCTCACTGCATCCTTTGTCTCCTGGGTTCAATTGATTCTCCTGCCCCAGCCTCCTGAGTAGCTGAGATTACAAGGCGCCCGCCACCATACCTGGCTTTTTTTTTTTTCTTTCATTTTTAGGAGAGACGGGGTTTTACCATGTTGGTCAGGCTGCTCTCGAACTCCTGAACTCAGGTGATCCACCTGCCCCGGCCTCCCAAAGTGCTGGGATTATAGGCATGAGCCACCATTAGTTCATTTGATAACAATTCTTTGAGCCCACTTTATTGCCTGGCTTTGTTCTAGGTGCTGGAGATAGAGTGATAAAGACAGACAAGATCCAGAAGGGATTCAGAGAAGTAATCAGAGAATGTACAAGGTCACTTCAGAGGGCAGTAGGCGCTATGATCAAAATATTGTGGTAGTGTGATCGGGAGTGACTGGGTGGTAGTGGTGGGTACCTGATTTTGGCTAGAAGTGACCTTTGAGCTAAAACACGAGTGTAATAGCCAGCCATGAAAAGAATCAGGGAGAGAGCGTTCCAGGGGGAGGGAGGAGCAACAGCAAAGACTCTTTTAAGAGACCAACTTTGGTATGTTTGAAGCAAACTAAGGAGATTCAGGGACTAGGTAGCTCCCAGATAAGAAAAACATGATATGTAAAAATTAAAAAAAAAAATGTTCAAGGTCACTTATGATTAAAGAAATGTTAGTTCAAGTAAACGGAAACACTGGTTTTCACCTGTCCCGATAGAAAAGATTAAACGCACACACATGCTGAGCGTGAGCCAGCTATCCCATGCCTATGTTGTATTTTTCAAACTCATTGTGCAGAGAAGTCACCTGGGGATCTTGTTAAAATGCAGATTCTGATGCCAGTGTGTCTCAAAATGTAACATGTATACAGATCACCTGGGGACCTTGTTAAAAGTCAGATTCTGATTTCAGTGCTTCTCAAACTTTAATGTACAGAGGAATCACCCGGGGACCTTGTTAAATGCAGATTCAGGGCAACAAACATGGAAGGGGTGTTCAATCTTACTAATTATAAGGGAATGGCTAGTAAAGCCCATTCCCACTGTTCTTTTCACCTATCAGATCAATAAAAATTTAAAACACTCAGAACATCTACTGTTAGGAAGAGTACAAGGAAATTGGTTTTCTGATGCATTGCTAGTGAGAGTGTGAATGTTTATAGCCACTTTCGAGGGCAATTTGGCAATACATTTTTAAAAATGTCCTGCCAATCTCTCAATTCTGCTTTCCATCTTTTCTCCGCCAGAGAAACATTTGCACAGGTGCACAAGAATGTTTGTTGCAAGTCATTGTTGTAGCAAAAAAAATGAAGAAACATCCTCAATGTCCAACAATAGACAAGTGGCTACATTAAATTGAGGTTTAGCCAGACCATGAAATACAGGCCAGGCTGGGCACGGTGGCTCATGCCTGTAATCCCAGCACTTTGGGAGGCCAAGGCGGGCGGATCACGAGGTCAGGAGATCGAGACCATCCTGGCTAACACTGTGAAACCCCGTCTCTACTAAAAATACAAAAAAAAAATTAGCCAGGCATGGTGGCGGGCGCCTGTAGTCCCAGCTACTAGGAGGCTGAGGCAGGAGAACGGTATGAACCTGGTAGGCGGAGCTTGCAGTGAGCCGAGATCGCTGCCACTGCACTCCAGCCTGGGCGACAGAGTGATACTCCGTCTCAAAAAAAAAAAAAAGAAATACCAGGCTGGATTTATGAATATAAGCATGCTTAGAGCGCTAAGATATATTGCATTAAAGAAAAAAAAGCAAGGCCCACATAGATATATAGATCTAAACACATATTCCAATCTATACATATTTTCACTGGTGAAATATATATTCATGTAAGTCCAGTGAAAAAAGTACTGGAAGAATGCATGCTCGCTACAGCTTTTTTTTTTTTTTTTTTTTTTTTTTTTTTTTTGAGACAGGGTCTCACTCTGTCGCCCAGGCTGGAGTGCCGTGGCATGATCATGGCCCACTGAAACCTTGACTTCCCAGGCTCCAGTGATCCTCAAGCTTCAGCCCCCGAGTAGCTGGGACTACAGGCATCACATGCTATCACACCTGGGTGACTTTTTTATTTTTAGTAGAGACAGGGTTTCACCATGTTGGCCAGGCCGGTCTTGAATTCCTGTGCTCAAGTGATTCACCCACCTTGGCCTCCCAAAGTGCTGGGATTACAGGTGTGAGACACGGAACCGGGCCTGTACTGGCTACATCTTAAGCAAGGAAAGGGGAGAAGTTTGGAGGAAGGAAGATTGGAGAACCTAAATTTCTCTCTCTCTCTCTGTGTGTGTGTGTGTGTGAACATTATGCATAGTAATATTTCTTTCTGTTTTTTAGATGGAGTTTCGCTCTTGCTGCCCAGGCTGGAATGCAATGGTGTGACTTGGCTCACGGCAGCCTCCACCTCCCAGATTTAAGCGATTCTTCTGCTTCAGCCTCCCAAGTAGCTGAGATTACAGGCATGTGCCACCATGCCCAGCTAATTTTGTATTTTTATTAGAGACAGGGTTTCTCCATGTTGGTCAGGATGGTCTCGAACTCCCAACCTCAGGTGATCTGCCCACCTCGGCCTCCCAAAGTGCTGGGATTATAGGCGTGAGCTGCGGTGCCAGGCCAATATTTCTTTTTTCTTTCTTTCTTTTTTTTGAAATGGAGTCTCGCTCTATCACCCTGGCTGGGGTGCAGTGGTGCAATCTCAGCTCACTGTAACCTCCGCCTCCCAGGTTCCAGCAATTCTCCTGCCTCAGCCTCCTGAGTAGCTGGGATTACAGGAATGCATCACCACGCCCGGTATATTTTGTATTTTTAGTAGAGACGGGGTTTCCCCATGTTGGCCAGGCTGGTCTGGAACTCCTGACCTCAGGTGATCTGCTTGCCTCGGCCTCCCAAAGTGTTGGGATTACAGGCGTGAGCCACCGCGACTGGCCATATTTATTTTTTTTTTTTAAAAAACAAAATAAGGAATGTATTCATATACTACTTTATAGTTAAGAATTAATAACTAAAACAAATAATGATGTCATACTTTCATACAATAGAATTCTATTAAACTATAAAAAATAATGCATTTCTATGTGCATTCATATGGAATATTTTTTATGATATATTAAGTGAAACATCCAAAAGACAAAGTGTACAAATTATGCTGTTAGGCATATGTGTACATACACATATATACACATATGCCCAATAGCATAATTTGCATTATGCATAATATGTATAACATAATTTGTATAACATCGTCTCTATATAAATTTTAACACGAGGCTGGGCACAGTGGCTCACACCTGTAATCCCAGCACTTTGGGAGGCTGAGGCGGGCAGATCACCTGAGGTCAAGAGATCGAGACCATCCTGGCCAACATGGTGAAACCCTGCCTCTACTAAAAATACAAAAATCAGCTGGGCATGGTGGTGCAGGCCTGTAGTCCCAGCTACTCAGGAGGCTGAGGCAGAAGAATCTCTTGAACCTGAGAGGCAGAGAGGTTGCAGTGAGCTGAGATCATGCCATTGCACTCCAGCTTGGTGACAAAGCAAGACTCCATCACACACACACACACACAAATTATGAATGTTGTAGCTGTTAGCATTCTTGCTTGCACTGCTTTCCTGATTCACATGTGAAAGTTTCTCTATGTCCAGAACCTGTATTTAACAAGATCCTCAGGTGATTCTTCTGTAGTTTAAAATGATCTGCTGAAATCAGAATGGGCTTTTAATAAGGTCCCCAGGTGATCCATGTACATGTTACCTTTGAGACACACTGGCATCAGAATCTGCATTTTAAAAAGATCCCCAGGTGGGCTGGGCGTGGTGGCTCACACCTGTAGTCCCAGCACTTTGGGAGGCTGAGGCGGGAAGATCACCTGAGGTCAGGACTTTGAGATCTGCCTGCCCAACATGGTGAAACCTCATCTCTACTAAAAACTAAAAAATCAACTAGGCATGGTGGTGGGCACCTGTAATACCAGCTACTCGGGAGGCTGAGGCAGGAGAATCACTTGAACCCAGGAGGTGGAGGTTGTGGTGAGCTGAGATCATGCCATTGCACTCCAGCCTGGGCGACAGAGTGAAACTGTCTCAAAACAACAACAACAACAACAACAAAACAAAAAGAAGATTCTCATGTGACTTCTTCTATGAACAGTAAGTTTGAGAAGTGCAGCACAGGCGTGGACTAGCCGGGCCATAGAATAGGTCTGCATTCATCTTGCCTAGAAATGCCAAGCTATACATTCCCACCATCATAAATTACATTTTATTATTATTATTCTTTTTGAGATGGGGTCTCGCTCTGGTTGCTCTGTCACTCAGGCTGGAGTACAGTGGTGCAATCACAGCTCACTGCAGTCTCAACCTCCCAGCCTTAAGCCATCCTCCTGCCTCAGCTTCCTGTGCAGCTGGGACTACAAGTGCACACCACAGCACCCAGCATTTTTTTTTTTTTTTTTTTTTTTTTGGTTTTGGGAGAGACAAGGTCTCACTACATTGCCCAGGCTGGTCTCAAACTCCAGGGCTCAAGCAATCCTCCTGCCCAGACCTCCCAAAATGCTGAGATTACAGGCATGAGGCACCATGCCTGGACTATATTATTTCTTAAATGAAAAAGAAACTCGTTAAATTACTAGTGCACAATCTTAGTTGAAAAGGGAAATAACCCCTCTACAAATCTTAGCTTCTTCCTCCGCTTTCCCCTCTGCTCCCACATCCCACCCACCCCTTCAGGGCTTAAAATTTGAAATGAAATGTTGGTGGAGGAGGATTCTGTTTGCACAACAATGTGGATCCAGGTCTTTATTTATAGAGAAAACAAACAGCCTCTAATTCACCTGCTGGCCCCTACTGGTTTGAAAGTTCCTGAGCTGTAGCAGATGTTCTTCAAGAATAAGAATTCTAAGCTTCCAGCCTCCAGGGCAGGGTGTGGCAGACCTGGAGAGGTCAGTTGTCTTGCCTACTCCTGAGAAGAATGAATTCCCCATCCTTTGTGGCAAGAGTGAAATCACACCAATTGTTGTTTTCAGGTTCCACTAGTGTCTCCTTATCTTATGCCACAGTCGGCCTGCCTGACATTTTCTACTAGGGCATGTCCTGAAGCTATTCATTTGTTTAACAAACATTAATTGGGTTGCTACTGGGGGCAAGGCTTTGCTAACCTCTAGGAATATAAAAGCAAGTCTTTAAAAAAGTCACAGAGCAATCAGGAGGATAAATAAGTAAACAGCTATAGTACAGTGTGATAAATATGTGATAAAGGTTCTCACAGAGTGGGCAGGTAAAGCTTCCTCAGAGAGGTGGATCTGTAGCCCTGGCTATGTAGGATGAGATCTTGGGTGGGTAAAGAAGTGAAGTAGGCTGGACTGCAGTGGCTCAGGCCTGTAATGCCAACACATTGGGAGGCCAAAGTGAATGGACTGCTTCCGGCCAGGAGTTAGAGGCTGGCTGGGACAACATAGTGAAATCCTGTCTCTACAAAAAAATACAGTAATTGGCCGGGCGTAGTGGCTCATGCCTGTAATCCCAGCACTTTGGGAGGCCGAGGCGGGCGGATCACGAGGTCTGGAGATCGAGACCATCCTGGCTAAAAGGGCGAAACCCTGTCTCTACTAAAAATACAAAATATTAGCCAGGCGTGGTGGCGGTTGCCTGTAGTCCCAGCTACTCCGGAGGCTGAGGCAGGAGAATGGTGTGAACCCAGGAGGCGGAGCTTGCAGTGAGCCGAGATCGAGCCACTGCACTCCAGCCTGGGCAACAGAGCGAGACTCTGTCTCAAAAAAAAAGAAAAAAATACAGTAATTAGCTGAGTGTGGTGGTGTGTGCCTGTGGTCACAGCTATCAAAAAAGGTTGAGGGCAGGAGGATTGCTTGAGCCTGGGAGCTCGAGGCTGCAATGAACTATGATCACGCCATTGCATTCCAGCCTGAGTGACAGAGGAAGACCCTGTCTCGAAAATAAAGTAAAATAAATAAAAATAAAAAAGAAGTGAGGTGAAGTGGGTTTCAGGTAGGGGGGACCCTGGTACAAAGAGCAGGAGGGAGGCTGGGTTCGGTGGTTCACGCCTGTAATCCCAGCACTTTGGGAGGCTGAGGTGGGTGGATCACCTGAGGTCAGGAGTTCAAGATCAGCAGGCCAACATGGTGAAACCCTGACTCTACTAAAAATACAAAAATTAGCTTGGCGTGGTGGTGCACAGCTGTAATCCCAGCTACTCAACTACTCAGGAGGCTGAGGCAGGAGAATCGCTTGAACCCAGGAGGCAGAGGTTGCAGTGAGCCAAGACTGTCACTTCACTCTAGCCTGGGAAACAGAGTGAGACTTCGTCTAAAATACACACACACACACACACACACACACACATATATACACACAAAAAAATTAGTCGGGCATGGTGGCATGCACCTGTAGTCCCAGCTACCCTGGAGGCTGAAGCAGGAGGCTTGCTTGAACCTGGGAGGCGGACGTTGCAGTGACAGAGCAAGACTCTGTCTCAAAACAAACAAAAAAATCAACCAAACAAAAAACAACCCCTCCCTACTCCCTACAAAGACCAGGAGGCAAAGAGATGGCACTTTTGAGAAACCTTAGTCTGACTAGAGGTGGGGGGAGTACAGGAGATAGGGCGAAGGAGTTGGGTGGGGAGCAGGTGTGAAGGGTTTCATATGGCAAGAAGAATATGATTAAATCATTTCCTATTTTTCCTTTCCCTTGTGAATGTTTGTGCCTCCCCACAATTCATATGTTGACCCTAACCCCCACATGATGGTATTAAGAACAGGGCTTCGGGGAGGTGTTTGGGTCATGGAGCTGGAACTCTCCTGGAAGGAATTAGTGCCCTTATAAAAGAGGCGCCAGAGAGCTGCCTTCCCCTCCCACCATGTGTGGACACAGCTAGAAGGTGCCATTTATGAGCAAGTGGGGTCCTCACCAGACACCGAATCTGCCAGTGCCTTGATCTTGGACTTTCCAGCCTCTAGAACTGCAAGAAATGAATTTTTGGTGTGTATAAGCTACCCAGTCTATGGCACTTTGTTATAGCAGTTAGGGGGTGTCTAGGATACCCTCTTTCCCCTGTTAAACCTCAGGCACATCCAGAGGCAAATCTCAGGCTTCATTTGGGAAGGTGCCTGAGGGCCAATGAAGGAGAATGATGAACCTCGTGGTGGTAATGACTATGAGGATGGAAAGAGGGCATCGATAGATGGCTCACCGTGTGCTAAGTACTACAGGTATACGCTGCTTTATCACACTTCACAGATACTGTGTGTTTTTTTCTTTTTTTAGTTGAAGGTTTGTGTCAACCATGCATCCAGCAAGGGTATCAGCATCATTTTTCCAATAGCATGAGCTCACTTTGTGTTTCTGTGTCACGTTGAGATACTTCTTGCAATATTTCAAATTTTATTATTTATTATATCTGTTAATGTGATCAGTGATCTTTTTTTTTTTTTTTGAGACGGAGTCTTGCTCTGTCACCCAGGCTGGAGTGCAGTGGCATGATATCGGCTCACTGCAATCTCCATCTCCCAGGTTCAAGAGATTTTCCCCCCTCAGCCTCCCTAGTAGCTGGGATTACAGGCATGTGCCACCATGCCCAGATAATTCTTATATTTTTAGTAGGGATGGGGTTTCGCCATGTTGGCAAGGCTGGTCTCGAACTCCTGACCTCAGGTGATCTGCCTGCCTTGGCCTCCTAAAGTGCTGGGATTACAGGCATGAGCCACCTCACCCAGTCCATGATCAATGATATTTGATGCTACCCTTGTAACTGTTTTAGGGTGCTATGAACTGTGCCCATGTAAGACGGGAACTTAATTGACAAGTATTGTGTGTGTTCTGACTGCTCCACTGACCAGCCAGTCCCTTCTGTCTCCCTTTCTACGAGCCTTTCTATTCCCTGAGACACAACATTGAAATTAGGCCAATTAATAACCCCACAATGACCTGTAAGTGTTCAAGTGAAAGGGAGGGTGGTGCATCTCTCACTTTAAACCACAAGCTGGCAATGATTAAGCTTAGTGAGAAAGGCATGTCAAAAGCCAAGGCAGGCTGAAAGCTGAGCCTTTTGAGTCCAACAGCCAAGTCAAGGATGCAAAGGAAAAGTTCTGGAAGGAAGTTAAAAGTGCTACTCCAGTGAACACATGAGTGATGAAAAAGTGAACCAGGCTGATTGTCGACATGGTGAAACTTTTAGTTATCTGGATGGAGGGTCAAACCAGCTATAACATTCTTCTATGCCAAAGCCAAATTCAGAGGAAGGCCCTACCTCTATTTAATTCTATGAAGGCTGAGAGAGGTGAGGAAGCTGCAGAAGAAAAGAGAAAAGTTGGAAGGTAAGAGGTTGGCTCCTGAGGTTTAAGGAAAGACACTGTCTTCATAACATAAAAGTGCAAGGTGAAGCAGCAAGTGCTGATGTAGAAGCTGCAGCAAGTTCTCCAGAAGATGCAGCTAAAATCACTGATGAAGGAGGCTACACTGAGCAACAGATTTCCAATGCAGATGAAACAGCCCCTACTGGAGGAAGATGCCATTTAGGACATTCATAGCTAGAGAGGAGAAGTCAATGTCTGGCTTCAAAGTTTCAAAGGACAGGCTGATTTTCTTGTTAGGAGCTAATGTAGCTGGTGACTTGAAGTTGAAGCCAGTGCTCATTTACCATTCCAAAAATCCTAAGGCCCTTAAGAATGATGCTAAATCTACTCCACCTGTGCTCTAGAAATGGAACCATGATGGCTGGATGACAGCACCTCTGTTTACAGCATGGTTTACTGAATATTTAAAGCCCACTGTTGAAATCTACTGCTCAGAAAACAAAATTTCTTTCAAAAGATTACTGCTCATTGACAACGTACCTAGTCACCCAAGAGCTCTGATGGAGGTGTACAAGGAGATGAATGTTGTTTTCATGCCTGCTGAGACAACCTCCATTCTACAGTACATGGACCAAGGAGTAATTTTAATTTTCAAGTCTTATTATTTAAGAAATACATTTTACTCACGCCTGTAATTCCAGCACTTTGGAAGGCTGAGGTGGGTGGATCACAAGGTCAGGAGATGGAGACCATTCTGGCTAACACAGAGAAACCCCGTCTCTACTAAAAATACAAAAAATTAGCTGGGCGTGGTGGTGGGCGCCTGTAGTCCCAGCTACTTGGGAGGCTGAGGCAGGAGAATGGCGTGAACCCGGGAGGCGGAGCTTGAAGTGAGCCGAGATGGCACCACTGCACTCCAGCCTGGGAGACAGCGAGACTCCATCTCAAAAAAAAAAAAGAAATACATTTTATAAGACTGCAGCTGTCATAGACAATGATTCCTT
Organism: Symphalangus syndactylus; assembly: GCF_028878055.3. NCBI lineage: Eukaryota > Metazoa > Chordata > Mammalia > Primates > Hylobatidae > Symphalangus > Symphalangus syndactylus. The sequence goes on along the minus strand of NC_072446.2, from coordinate 20,423,801 downwards.
TGATGAATTTGGGCAAAGTATATTAAAAACCTTCTGGAGAGGATTCGCCATTCCAGATGCCATAAAGAACATTCATGATTCATGGGAGGAGGCCATTGACATTAACAGGAGTTTGTAAGAAGTTGATTCCAAATGTCATCGATGATTTTGAGGGGTTCAAGACTTAAATGTCAGAAGTAGCTGCAGATGTGGTAGAGATAGCAAGAGAGCTGGAATCAGACGTGGAGCCTGACCTGCTGCAATCTCATGATAAAACTTGAACACATGAGGAGTTGCTACTTACGGCTGAGCAAAAAAAGTGGTTTCTTGAGATTAAATCTACTCCTGGGGTGAAGATGCTGTGAATGTTGTTGAAATGACAACAAAGGGTTTAGAATATTGCATAAACTTAGTTGATAAAGCAGCAGCAGGGTTTGAGGGGATTGACTCTTTTTTTTTTTTTTTTAGACAGAGTCTCACTCTCTCACCCAGGTTGGAGTGCAGTGGTGGTGCGATCTTGGCTCACTGCAACCTCCGCCTCCCGGGTTCAGGTGATTCTCTTGCCTCAGCCTCCTGAGTAGCTAGGATTACAGGCATGCGCCACCATGCCCAACTAATTTTTGTAATTTTAGTAGAGACAGGGTTTCGCCATGTTGGCCAGGCTGTCTTGAACTCCTGACCTCAGGTGATCCACCTCAGCCTCCCAAAGTGCTGGATTACAGGCATCAACTACTGCGCCCAGCAGACTGACTCCAATTTTGAAAGAAGTTCTATTGCGGTTAAAATGCTATCAAACAGTATTGCATGCTACAGAGAAATCTTTTGTGACAGGAAGTGTTAATTGATGCAGAAAAACTTCATTGTTGTCTTATTTTAAGAAATTGGCACAGTCACCCCAACATTCAGCAACCACCACTCTGATCAGTCAGCAGCCATCGACCTCCAGGCAAGACCCTCCACCAGCAAAAGGATTATGACCCACTGAAGGCTAAGATGATCACTAGCATTCTTTAGCAATAAAATATTTTAAAATTAAGGCATGTACACTGTTTAAGACATAATGCTATTACACACTTAATAGCCTCCAGTATGGTGTAAATATAACATATATTATTTGATTGCAGATACCTTCATACTGTTTTGTTACTACCTGGGCCTCATAAGCATTGGAGCCCTGATTTCAAAGTCGCTTTAAGAATGAATGGGTTTCGCATGAGTTGACATGAGTGATTTCTGAATCTCCAGCCCCTAGAGGGTGGCATGTCTGTTACAGAGAAGTAGCTTGTACACAGTGCTGTTTAGTAAACTTTTCTTTTCTTTTCTTTCTTTTTTTTTTTTTTTTTGAGGCGGAGTCTTGCTCTGTTGCCCAGGCTGGAGTGCAGTGGCGCAATCTTGGCTCACTGCAAGCTCCGCCTTCTGCATTCACACCATTCTCCTGCCTCAGCCTCCCGAGTAGCTGGGACTACAGGTGCCCACCACCACGCCCAGCTAATTTTTTGTATTTTTAGTAGAGACGGGGTTTCACCGTGTTAGCCAGGATGGTCTGGATCTCCTGACCTTGTGATCTGCCTGCCTCAGCCTCCCAAAGTGCTAGGATAGTAAACTTTTCTTAAATGAATTCTGATTGAAAGATATGTTGTTAAATGTAAAAAAAAAAAAAAAAGTTAGACTATTGGCCACTATGTAGAGTAAGAGCCCATTAAAAGGGATGAAGAAAAAAACTGAAACAAAAAAATAAGCATGTGTCTGGATAGAAATTTTCTGAAAACACACAAAAGAAACCACTACAAGTGACTGCTTTTGGGGAGCGCAGTTGGAAATTCAGTGAGAAAAGGAGAATAATTTTTCACCGCATATCACATTGAAATCTTTGAATTTTTTTACCCTGTGCATGTATTACTTTTCAATGAAAAATTTACTGTAATAGACAGACATATGATAAAGCAAAATAGTAACATGTGAATGATAAAATTTTGTGGTATTGAGTGTTCACTAAAAAATTCAGCTTTGCTGTATGTTTGACACTTTTTACAAAAATATTGTAAAAAGTAAACATTTTTTACTTTATTATTTATTTATTTATTTTTGAAACAGGATCTTGCTCCGTCACTCAGGCTGGAGTACAGTGGCGCAATCACTGTTCACTGCAGCCTTGACCTCCCAGGCTCAATTACTGCTGCCTCAGCCTCCCAAGTAGCTGGGACTACAGGTATGCACCACCATGTTTGGCTAATTTTTGTATTTTTTTTTTTTTTTTTAGAGGCAGGGTTTTTCCATGTTGCCCAGGCTGGTCTCCAACTTCTGGGCTCAGGCGATCCTCCTGCCTTTGCCTCCCAAAGTGCTGGGATTACAGGTATGAACCACCATGCCCGGCCTAAAAATTTTTTACTTAACAAAGTCCCACGACTATGATGAAATCAAAGGCCAGTCCTGAAGCACATCCCTCTCTCAGAGGGAACGAAGGCATTCGTGGTGTGCTGGGGCATCTTTCAGCATAAAAGCACCAAGCTTTGTTTGCACTGTTCACGTGAAACCATCTAAGCTGGTGTCCTTTACAAGGGCAAGGGCTGAGCTCACAGCAATGAATTCTACATTGGTATGGCCACAAATGCTGCCCAACTGGAGTCCTCACTTTTGGTGACAACAGATGCAACCAGAGCTTCTCTCTCTGGGAATGTACTAACTACAGTTTGTTGATTACACGCACCAGAAACTGACACTGACCAATTAAACCAGGGTGGGAATTTACAGCAGCATGTGAAGGAGCTGAGATCATTGATGGGAGGAGTGGAGAGCCAGGCTCAGGTGATGGGCAGAAAGTGAGGCAGGTCTGACAGCCATAACCATGACCAAGGCACTCTTCCAAGACTGCCTATGATGCTGCACGCGGCACACTAGAACTGATGCACTGGGAAATCCTAAGCTGCACCCTACTGCCCAGAAACCCTGCAGCAGCCATCATACACTAGTTAAAGCTCTGCTGAAATGCTGCTACTGTGAACAAATATTAATCTCTTCCCATAGTTTTGTGTGCTTCCTTGGTCTTGGGTGGCAGCAGCTGCCTGGCCAAGCCTACATTACGTGCTTGTTGTCCAGCTGCTAGGGGATGGGAGGAGTAGCTGGTGCCTGCCAGCCTGTACCATGCACGGTGGGTCACTAACTTCCACTGAGATGAACATAATAACTGGTGTCTCTGCAAAGGGAGAGATTGGACCTGAGCAGCCCTAATGATAACTATAAGCCACTGATGGTTTAACACAAGATACACTGGGAAAGCAAATTATTAGAGCTGCCACTGAATGTGGCTACACTAATTGACTGCCTACTATGTGCGAGGTACTTAACAACTTAACATGGTTTTTTGTTTTTTTTTTTTTGAGACCGAGTCTCGCTCTTTCACCCAGGCTGGAGTGCAGTGGCGCGATCTCGGCTCACTGCAAGCTCCGCCTCCCGGGTTCACGCCATTCTCCTGCCTCAGCCTCTCCGAGTAGCTGGGACTACAGGCGCCCGCCACCACGCCCGGCTAATTTTTTGTATTTTTAGTAGAGACGGGGTTTCACCGTGGTCTCGATCTCCTGACCTCGTGATCCGCCCGCCTCAGCCTCCCAATTGTTTTTTTTTTTTTTTTGAGACAGAGTCTCACTGTGTCACCCAGGCTGGAGTGCAGTGGTGCCATCTTGGCTCACTGCAACCTCCGCCCCCTGGGTTCAAGTGATTCTCCTGTGTTAGCCTCCCGAGTAGCTGGGATTACAGACAACTGCCACAACACCTGTCTAATTTTTGTATTTTTGGTAGAGATGACGTTTTACCATGTTGGCCAGGCTGGTCTCGAACTCCTCACCTCAGGTGATGTGCCTGCCTCGGCCTCCCAAACTGCTGGGATTTCAGGCATGAACCAGTGCACCTGGCCCACAACATGTATTGTTTTATTTAATTCTTCCCTACAACATTATAAGGTAGGTACTTTTACTATCCACATTATAGAGAAGAAGAAACTGAAATTCAGGAAGTTATTTCATGCATCTGGGTCAGATCCCTGGGAAGATGTGGAGCTGGAATTTAAACCCAGTTCTTTCTGACTTCAGAGCCCTTTGCTTAACTATTACCCTCTACTGTCAATCATTCTAGTTCTCCATGGGCCTGTTTAAAACTACAACTCAGGCTTAAAAGGTCTTTGAATGACAGCACCTGCCTGCTTAAAGGTAATCTGGGTGCGTCTATGCCTTCTACACCAGATTAGGTTGAAAGATGCCCTATAAAGATGACTGCTGGTTGGGTGCAAGAAATTTTAATACTGAGAAAAATTTAAATTCTCATTGAGCATTCAACATATCAATCTTTCAAATTAATCTGAAGTCTGACTCTCCTTCTGGAGATACATGGTAACTTAGATTTGGCGCAAAATGAATAGAATCCTCTTTAGGATTTTATGTAAAGTCTCATAAAAGCTTAGGCATCTCCAACATCTTATTTCTTTTATGCATCGTCTCCTGTGAGGTGCTGAGTCTTACAGCCAATAGGGAAAATGGTGCCTTTAATGAAACACACCCATATGGAGGCAAACAGGTGGTGGGCAAATTGGGTGGGGACTCTTATGGGCAGGTTTTCTGTCAGTGGAAAGAATTTTTTTTTTTTTTTTTAAAGGAAGTGATATGGTTAGGCTTTGTCAGATTTTTTTTTTTTTTTTTTTTTTTTTTATGACAGTCTTGCTCTGTCACTAGGCTGGAGTGCAGTGGCATGATCTTGGCTCACTGCAACCTCCACTTCCCAGATTCAAGCGATTCTCCTGCCTCAGCCTTCTGAGTAGCTGGAACTACAGGCATGCACCACCACACTCAGCTAATTTTTTTTTTTTTTTTTTTTTTTTTTTTTGCAGTAGAATAATTAGTGTTTTATTTTGGTTCTATATAAGTAAGTACACATTTTTATTTTTAAATTCTGAAAATCTGAGTTCTTAGTATTTTTATCTAGGGTTTAGAGAAGATGAATACAATCTTATGCTGCTAACTGTCATAAGCATACTACTCAAACAGCTCCTAAAAGTAGCTTGAAAACTAGTTCCCACAGTTGTACTGCCCACATACAACTTAGCTCATCCATACATTCCCAGTATGAAGCAGGGACTTAACTCAGTCTGTAGAAAATCTGAATCTCTTTCAGATAAGCAATTTGGTGAGTAGGGCACAAGGCCTGGCCTGTAGGAAAACCGTCGAAGAGGTGGGACTGTGGCTCAGAATGCCTGAGAAAAGAAATGACCCCAAGTCTTGAACAGGAAAAGGCTAAACATGTACCAGACACTGAGATTATGCTTCTTCCTTTGGGGAAGAAAAAGTTTAGATGGGACTGAAAACAAAGCCGCAAGGCAAATCCATGAATAGAAACACTTAGCAGATGGATGGGGCAAAGAAGGTTCTGAGCGGGTGTTGGCAGAGATTGTCACAGTTCTTGGATTCTATCCAACCAGACTGATGTTTCTTAAGTAAGTAAGCCTTCTTTGTTAGCATTTGTTAGTAATTAATAGAAGCGAATTAATGGGTGCAGGAAATCAACATGGCACATGGATACATATGTAACAAACCTGCACATTGTGCACATGTACCCTAAAACCCTAAAGTATAATAAAAAAAAAAAAAAAAAAAAGAAATATATGAAAACAACAACAACAAAAAAAAAAAAAAAAAAAGAAAATAATGAGAAAATAATCTGATGCAACCTAGTGATGAAATATCCCACTCAGCTAATTTTTGTATTTTTAGTAGAGATGGGGTTTCACCATGTTGGCCAGGCTGGTCTCAATCTCCTGACCTCGTGATCCGCTGGCCTCGGCCTCCCAAAGTGCTGGGATTACAGGCATGAGCCACCGGTGGCGCCCGGCCCAGAATTTTTTTTTTTAAAGGAAGTGATATGGTTAGAAATTTTTTCTTTTAAAGGGAAGATTTTTTTTTTAAAGGAAGTGATATGGTTAGAAATTTTTTCTTTTAAAGGGAAGATTTTTTTTTTAAAGGAAGTGATATGGTTAGAAATTTTTTCTTTTAAAGGGAAGATTTTTTTTTTAAAGGAAGTGATATGGTTAGAAATTTTTTCTTTTAAAGGGAAGATTTTTTTTTTTTTTAAAGGAAGTGATATGGTTAGAAATTTTTTCTTTTAAAGGGAAGATTTTTTTTTTTAAAGGAAGTGATATGGTTAGAAATTTTTTCTTTTAAAGGGAAGATTTTTTTTTTAAAGGAAGTGATATGGTTAGAAATTTTTTCTTTTAAAGGGAAGATTTTTTTTTTAAAGGAAGTGATATGGTTAGAAATTTTTTCTTTTAAAGGGAAGATTTTTTTTTTAAAGGAAGTGATATGGTTAGAAATTTTTTCTTTTAAAGGGAAGATTTTTTTTTTAAAGGAAGTGATATGGTTAGAAATTTTTTCTTTTAAAGGGAAGATTTTTTTTTTTAAAGGAAGTGATATGGTTAGAAATTTTTTCTTTTAAAGGGAAGATTTTTTTTTAAAGGAAGTGATATGGTTAGAAATTTTTTCTTTTAAAGGGAAGATTTTTTTTTAAAGGAAGTGATATGGTTAGAAATTTTTTCTTTTAAAGGGAAGATTTTTTTTTTAAAGGAAGTGATATGGTTAGAAATTTTTTCTTTTAAAGGGAAGATTTTTTTTTAAAGGAAGTGATATGGTTAGAAATTTTTTCTTTTAAAGGGAAGATTTTTTTTTTAAAGGAAGTGATATGGTTAGAAATTTTTTCTTTTAAAGGGAAGTTTTTTTTTTAAAGGAAGTGATATGGTTAGAAATTTTTTCTTTTAAAGGGAAGATTTTTTTTTTAAAGGAAGTGATATGGTTAGAAATTTTTTCTTTTAAAGGGAAGATTTTTTTTTTTAAAGGAAGTGATATGGTTAGAAATTTTTTCTTTTAAAGGGAAGATTTTTTTTTTTAAAGGAAGTGATATGGTTAGGCTTTGTGTCCCCACCCAAATCTCATCTTGAATTATGATCCCCATAATCCCCACGTGTCAAGGGAGAGAGCAGGTAAAGGTAATTGGCTCATGGGGGCGGTTGATGTTCTCATGAGAGTGAGTTCTCACGAGAGCTCGTGGTTTCATGAGGGGCTGTTCCCCTTTCACTGGGCTTCTCTTTCCTGCCTCCTTGTGAAGAAGGTGCCTTGCTTCCCCTTTGCCTTCTGCCATGACTGTAACTTTCCTGAGGCCTCCCCAGCCATGCTGAACTGTGAGTTGATTAAACCTTTTTTCTTTATAAATTACTCAGTCTCACACAATTCTTTACAGCAGTATGAAAATGGATTAATACGGGAAGCAAGACAAGAAGACAGGATGGGAAGAAATTTTACAAAGACAAATACATTTTTTCGCCATACTTGTGTTGAGAGTGACTTTAAAGCAGTATTGTAGTGAAAATGTGGTTTTCACTTATCCAGATATTGAACACTGTCTACAGCAACTCAGTAGGAAATAATAAGTTGAGGATATTCACTAGTAGTCTACTACTGTTTAAGACAGTTTTTGCTATACAGCAACCTCAAAATCTCAGTGGTTTTCCAAACAAATGTTTGTTTATTTTCTTCCTGGGTCTGTGGGTTCGCTGTTGCTGTGTGGAGCTTGCTCCGGGCTGTGGGTTGGGTTGAGGTCTGTTCCATGTGTCTGTTCATTTCTGTTTAGGCCATCAGTTACACAGGGTCCTGTTCTAAGGCAGATCACTCCAGAGCAAGAGGTTGTGTCAAATTCTACAGCCACATTGAAAGCCCCTGTTCCTGGGCTAGATGTGGTGGCTCATGTCTCTAATCACAGACTTTGGGAGGCCAAGGCAGGAGGATTGCTTAAGGCCAGGACTTTGAGACCAGCCTGGGCAACATAGCAAGACTCTCTCTATAAATAATAATAATAATGCCCCTGTTCCCATCAGGTCCACTGATATTCCATGGGCCAAAGCAAGTGAAATGGCTTTGCCCCATTATGATGGTTCTCCACCCACCATAATGTCAATGGACAAGGTGGGTAAATATTCTGTAGCTGGGGAAAGTACAGAATTTGAGACCATTACCTAGCCTACCATAGCGACTAACATGAAAACAGGAATAAAATCATACAGCTTGGATGAGAACAGATTGATAAAGATGGACACATTTACAGTATTAATAAATGTATACCTAAACTGCTAGGTGGAAAAACCAAACTGATCTGCTTTGTGGCACGTGACTTGTTATTCTTGGGAAACGGACCGGAGGGATGTGAAATTCTAAACTGCCTTGTGTTGAGTTGCTGCATTCCACCACTGGAGGGCAGCATTAGTCACCATTTTACAGCTTCTGAGCTTGGTCTTCCGTCAGTAACAAGGGCTGATTTCCACCTGGTCTCCCACAGTCTTTACCACTTTCAAAAGCGCCCCAGCTTGGATGATAAACTACACGATCGTCTTATATACATGGTATAACTGTGGCATTTCTTCTCCAGAAATGAACAAAATTCCCAGAAGCTAACACTTCACAAGGAGCTCCGACCTTTTTTTTTTCTTTTCTTTTCTTTTTTTTTTTTTTTGAGACGGCGTCTCACTGTCACCCAGGTTGGAGTGCAGTGGCACGATCTGGGCTCACTGCTACCTCTGCCTCCCGGGTTCAAGCCATTTTCCTGCCTCAGCCTCCCGAATAGTTGGTATTACAGGCGCGCACCACCACTCCTGGCTATTTTTTTTTTTTTTCTTCTTGAGACGGAGTCTCACTGTCACCCAGGCTGGAGTGCAGTGGCGCAATCTCGGCTCACTGCTACCTCCGCCTCCCAGGTTCAAGCTATTCTCCTGCCTCAGCCTCCCAAGTAGCTGGGACTACAGGCACCCACCACCACGCCCAGCTAATTTTTTTTTTTTTTTTTTTTTTGTATTTTTAGTAGAGATGGGGTTTCACCCTGTTAGCCAGGTTGGAATTTTTTTGTATTTTTAGTAGAGATGGGGCTTCCCTGTGTTGCCCAGGCTGGTCTCTTAACTCCTGAGCTCAGGCAATCCACCCGCCTCAGCCTCCCAAAATGCTAGGATTACAGGTGTGAGCCACCGTACCCAGCCGCTCCAGCCTTTTTTATTTGCCTTTTTTCTTCTAGCAAAAATGCTCCAATTACAAATACCCTCTCTCTTTCCAGACTGCCCTATCGTCCAGTGCACCTTAGAATGCTCATTCCCCTCACTCCTCCGTTCTTTGCCTTCAACTGTGTAACTCCTATGCAGCATTTTGACTCAAATCAGGTGCTGGACACCCCAGCCCTGGCCCATTTCAGCCTCTTGGGCCTTCCAAATCTGGGAAGGCCTGTTCCCAGATGCTCCTCATGGTGCCTGCTCTTGTTCCTCATGGTGCCTCTGTATCCCATTAAAGCACATAGGTGTTGTGACAACTTGCCTGTCTGCCTAACTAGACTGTAATCTCCCAGGGGGCAGGGATCCTGCCTGCCCTGTATCACCACCATGGTATGCCCCTGGGGCAATTCATCTTTGCTGAATGAGTGCAATCGTCATTATTGTTTATTATTATTATAAAACATGTCAGACACACAAAAAACTCCTGCTTCCTGCTCCTCTTCCCCTTGCTCACTCTTCCCTGGCCATGTTCCTGCTTTAAGGTTTTTGCATTCCCTTTGCCTGGAACTCTGTTCCTCTTGAGATCCACATGGCTCCCTCACTCCCTCATTCCAGTCTTTGTTCCAATCTCAACTTCTTAGGGAGAACTACTCTGACCCGCAGGCTCCTCCCCCTCACCATACTCAATCCCTCCACCCTGCCATGGCACTTACCGGCTTCTAAGACACTGTATATTGTGCCTACAATTGTGTTTTGTTTGTTTGTTTGTTTTTGGCAGGATCTTGCTCTATCGCCTAGGCTGGAGTGCAGTGGCACAATCACAGCTCACTGCAGCCTCAAGTGCCCAGGCTCAAGTGATCCTCCCACCTCAGCCTCCAAAGTAGCTGAGACTACAGGAACGCTCCACCATACCTGGCTAATCTTTTTATTTTTTGTAGAGATGGGGTTTCATTATGTTGCCCACTCTGGTCTTGAATTCCTAGCCTCAAGCGATGCTCCTGCCTCGGCCTCCCAAAGTGCTGGGATTACAGGTATGAGCCACTGCACCCCGTCCATTCTGCTTATTATTCATCTGTTTTCTCTTATGAGAAGGCAGATTCCATAAGGGCATGATCATTTCCTCTTTGCTCATTGAAACTTCATGTTTCCAGAACAACATCTGGCCTATAGTAGGTGTTCGGGAAACATTTATCAAAATTCTTAGGGCTGATGGCCATGTGACATCAGGCAGGCTCTTGCAGTCTCTAGCCCCTAGTTGTTTACCTTAGTATTTTCCACATTACTCAGATCAGAACACTTTCCAGGGTGCCAAATTTAAAATACAGATTCTCAGCCTAGCGTGGTGGCTCATGTCTGTAATCTCAGCACTTTGGGAGGCTGAGGCAGGTGGATCACGAGGTCAGGAGATCGAGACCATCCTGGTTAACATGGTGAAACACCATCTCTACTAAAAATACAAAAAATTAGCCAGGTATTGTGGTGGGCACCTGTAGTCCCAGCTACTTGGGAGGCTGAAGCAGGAGTATGGCGTGAACCCGGGAGGCGGAGCTTGCAGTGAGCCAAGATCGGGCCACTGCACTCCAGCCTGGGGGACACAACAAGACTCCATCTCAAAAATAATAATAATAATAATAATAATAATAATGATAAAAAAATAAAATACAGATTCTCATCTTCATTAAAGGAAGGGAGGAATACAGGAAGAAAGGAAAACAGGAAGGAAGGAAAGGAGGGAAGGAAAGAAAAGAAAGGGAGGAGGGAAGGAAAGGAAAGAAGAAAAAGAAGAAAGGAAAGGAAGGAAGGATGGGAAGGAAGGAAGAAAAAGAAAGAAAAAGGAAAAGAAAAGAGAAGAAAGAAAAGAAACAAAGCAAGAAAAGAAGGAAGAAAGAAAAGCAGGCCACAAAACAAGCAGAAAACAAATAAAATGGCAGGAGCAAGTCCTTACTTAACAATAATATAACATTGAATGTAAATGAACTAAAGTCTCCAATCAAAAGACATGGAGTGGTTGAATAGATTAAAAAACAAGACCCATTGATCTGCTGCCTACAAGAAACACACGTCACCTGAACACACATAGGCTGAAAATACAGGGATGAAAAAGATATTCTATGCCAATGGAAACCAAAAAAGAGCAGGGGTAGCTATACTTAAATCAGACAAAATACATTTCAAGACAAAAACTATAAGAAGAGTCAAAGCACGTCACTATATATAATGTTTATAAAGAGGTCAATTCAGCAAAAGGATATAGCAGTTTTAAATATATATCCAGCCAACTCTGGAGCACCCAGATATATAAAAGAAACATTATTAGAGCTAAAGAGAGAGTTAGGCCCCAATGCAATAATAGCTGGAGACTTCAACACCCCACTTTCAGCATTTGCCAGATCTTCCCGACAGAAAATCAACAAAGAAACATCAGACTTGATCTGCACTATAGACTAAATGGATCTAGTAGATATTTACAGAACATTTCATCCAATGGCTGCAGAATACACATTCTTTTCCTCAGCACATGGATCATTCTCAAGTATAGACCATATGTTAGGTCACAAAACAAGTCTTAAAATGTTGAAAAAAAGCTGAAGTAATATCAATCATCTTCTTTGACCACAATGGGACAAAACTAGAAATTAATAACAAGAGGAATTTTGGAAACTATACAAATACATGGAAATTAAACAACGTGCTCCCGAATGACCAATGGGTCAATGAAGAAATTAAGAAGAAAATTTAAAATTTCTGAGACAAATGATAATGGAAACACAACATACCCAAACCTGTGGAATACAGCAAAAGCAGCATTAAGAGGAAAGTTTATAACTCTAAGAATTTACATAAAAATGAGAAAAAACTTCAAATAAACAATCTAATGATGGATCTTAAAAAACTAGAAAAGCAAAAACAAACCAAACCCAAAATTAGTAGAAGTAAGATCATAGCAGAAATAGATGAAATTGAAATGAAAACATAATACAAAAAATCAACGAAAAAAAGCTGTTTTTTAAAAAAGTTAAACAAAATTTACAAACCTTTACCCAGACTAAGAAAAAAAAGAGAAGATACAAATAAATAAAATCAGAAATGAAAAAAGGAGGTATTACAACTGATACTGCAGAAATTCAAAGGATCATTAGTGGCTACTATGAGCAACTGCATGCCAATAAATTGGAAAATCTAGATGAAATGGACAAATTCCTAGACACAAACAGCCTACCATGATTGAATCACGAAGAAATCCAAAACCTGAACAGATCAAGAACAAGTAACAAGATCAAAGCTGCAGTAAAAAGTTTCCCAGTAAAGAAACGCCTGGGACTTGATGGCTTCACTGCTGAATTCTACAAAACATTGAAAGAACTAATACCAATCCTACTTAAACTTTTCCAAAAAAGAGGGCAGAAGGGAATACTTCCAGACTCATTCTACAAGGGCAGTGTTACCCTGATACCAAAACCAGACAAAGACACATCAAAAAAAGAAAACTGCAGGTCAATATCTCTGAAGAATATTGATGCAAAAATCCTCAACAAAATACTAACAAACCAAATTCAACAATACATTAGAAAGATCATCATGACCAAGTGGGATTTATCTCTGGGATGCAAGGATGACTCAATATATACAAATCACTCAATGTAATACATCCTATAAACAGAATGAAGGATAAAAACCATTTGATCATTTGAATTGATGCTGAAAGAGCATTTGATAAAATTCAGCATCCCTTCATGATAAAAACCCTCAAAAAACTGGGTGTCAAAGGAACATACCTCAACACAATAATAGCCATATACGACAGACCCACAGCTAGTATCATAATGAATAGGGAAAAACTGAAAGATTTTCCTCTAAGACCTGGAACATGACAAAGATGCCCACTTTCACCACTGTTATTCAACATAGCACTGGAAGTCCTAGCTAGAGCAATTGGACAAGAGAAAGATATAAAGGGCATCCAAAGTGGAAAGGAAGAAGTCAAATTATCCTTGTTTGCAGATGATATGATCTTATGTTTGGAAAAACCTAAGGACTCCACACAGAAAAATACTATTAGAACTGATAAACAATTTCAGTAAAGTTGTAGGATACAGAATCAACATACAAAAATCAGCAGCATTTCTATACACCAACAGTGAACAATCTGAAAAAGAAAATTTAAAAAGTAATCCCATTTGCAGTAGCCACACAGAAAATTAAATACCTAGGAATTAACCAAAGAAGTGAAAGACCTCTATAATGAAAACTATAAAACGCTGAGGAAAGAAATTGAAGAGGACATCAAAAAATGGAAAAATATTCCAGGATCATGGATTTGAATAATCAATATTGTTCAATATTGTTAAAATGTCTATACTATCTAAAGCAATCTACAGATTCAATGCAATCCCTATTAAAATACCAATAACAGGGCCAGGTGCAGTGGCTCAGGCCTGTAATCCCAGCACTGTGGGAGGCTGAGGTGGGTGTATCACTTGAGGTCCTAAGTTCGAGATTAGCCTGGCCAACATGGTGAAACCCTGTCTCTACTAAAAATACAAAAATTAGCTGGGCATGTGGCAGGCACCTGTAATCCCAGCTACTTGAGAGGCTGAGGCAGGAGAATCACTGGAACTCAGGAGGCAGAGGTGGCAGTGAGCCGAGATTGTTCCACTGCATTCCAGCCTGGGCAACAAAGGGAGACTCTGTTTCAAAACAACAACAACAACTTTCTTCACAGAAATAGAAAAAACAATTCTAAAATGTATATGGAACCACAAAAGACCAAGAATAGTCGAGGATATCCTAAGCAAAAATAGCACAACTAGAGGAATCACATACTTAACTTCAAATTATAGTACAGAGCTATAGTAACCCAAACAGCATGGTACCAGCATAAAAACTGTCAGTTTTACAGACCAAAGGAACAGAATAGAGAATTCAGAAACAAATCCACACACCTACAGTGGAGTCATTTTAGACAAAGGTGCCAAGAACATACACTGAAGAAATGACAGTCTCTTCAATAAATGGTGCTGGGAAAGCTGGATATCCATATGCAAAAGAATGAAACTAGACTCCTATTTCTTGCCATATACGAAAATCAAATTGAAATGAATTAAAGACTTAAATCTAAGACCTCAAACTATGAAATTACTACAAGAAAACATTGGGGAAAATCTCCAGGACATTGGTCTGGGCAAAAATTTCTTGAGCAATATCCCATAAGCACAGGCAACCAAAACAAAAATGGGTAAATGGGATCTCATCAAGTTAAAAAGCTTCTGCACAGCAAAGGATACAATCAATAAAGTGAAGAGACAACCCCCAGAATGGGAGAAAATGTTTTCAAACTACCCATTTGGCAAGGGATTAAGAACCCTTAATCAAAAGGAGCTCAAACAACTCTACAGGAAAACAATAATCTGATTTTAAAAAATGGACAAAAGATTTGAAGACATTTCTCAAAATAAGATATGCAAATGGCAAACAGGCCTATGAAAAGGTGCTCAATATCATTGATCATCAGAGAAATGCAAATCAAAACTACAATGAAGCATCATCTCACCCCAGTTAAAATGGATAATATCCAAAAGATAGGCAATAACAAAGGCTGGCAAGGATGTGGAGAAAAGTGAATGCTTGTATACTGTTGGTGGAATGTAAATTAGTACAACCACTAAAAACTAAAACTAAAAATGGAGCTACCACATGATCCAGCAATCCCACTGCTGGGTATATATACAAAAGAAAGGAAATCAGTATATCGAAGAGATATCTGCGCTCCTATGTTTGTTGCAGCACTGTATGCAACAGCTAAGATTTGGAAGCAAACTAACTGTCCCTCAATAGATGAATGGATAAAGAAAATGTGGTACATATATGCAACGGAGTACTATTTAGCCATAAAAAAGAATGAGATCCAGTCATCTTCAACAACATGGATGGAACTGGAGATCATTATATGAAGTGAAATAAGCCAAGCACAGAAAGACAAACACCAAACATTCTCACTTATTTGTGGGATCTAAAAATCAAAACAATTGAACTCATGGACATAGAGAGTAGGGATGGTTAGCAGAGGCTGGGAAGGGTAGTTGGGGGAGAGGAGTGGGGATGGTTAATGAGCACACACAAAAAATAGAAAGAATGAATAAGATCTACTATTTGATAGCACAACATGGTGAGTATAGTCAAAAATAAGTGTACATTTTAAAATAACTAAAAGAGGGTAGATTGTTTGTAATACAAAGGATAAATGCTTGAGGGGATGAATACCCCATTCTCCATGAAGTGGTTATTATGCATTGCATGCCTGTATCAAAACATCTCATACCCCATAAAAATACACACCTACTATGTACCCACAAAAGTTTAAAAAAATAAAATAAAATACAGATTCTCAGACCCCCACCCAGATCCACTGTATCAGAATTTCCAGAGCTGGGCTGTGGGTTGGGCATTTAAAACAAGTTTTCCAGGTGATTCTTAAGCCAGGCAAGTTGGGAAACACCTGCTTCTCTGCAAAACGTGGGTACTAATAGTACCACCCTCCTGGGGTTTGGGAGGATTCAGTGAGATAATTGCATATAGCATGTGGCACTGTGCTGGCACACAATGAGTCAATAAATATTCACTCTCATCATTAAAAACTAATGATTGCCATTTATTTAATAAATATTTATTAAGCACCTACTATGTGCCGGGTACCATGCTACATCTTGGGGTATAATGGTGGATAAGACACATGGTTCATTCCCACATGGAGTGTGCTCACTAGTGACAGCAATGAGCAAATAGCTACACAGATCAGCCTTCAGTTACAACTGTGAACATTGTCAATAAAACCAGTGTCCAGGCCAGGTGCAGTGGCTCATGCCTGTAATCCCAGCACTTTGGGAGGCTGAGGCAGGTGGATCACCTGAGGTCAGGAGTTTGCCACCAGCTTGGCCAACGTGGCGAGACCTTGTCTCTACTAAAAACATAAAAAATTAGTCAGGCGTGGTGGCGCATGCCTGTACTCCCAGCTACTTGGGAGGCTGAGGCAGGAGGATTGCTTAAGCCTGGGAGGTCAAGGCTGCAGTGAGCTGAGATGGCGCCACTGCACTCCAGCCTGGGTGATGGGAATGAGACTCTGTCTCAAAAAAATGAAAATCAAAACCAAAAAATCCCAGCATCCTATAAAAGCACTGAGTTAACCACAGCTTGGGAAGGGGAAGGTATCTAACTCCTGGACTCTGCAGAAGGAGGGGCAGATAGAGGGAGGAAAGACCTTTCCAGGTGGAATAGAGAGAACAGGGAAAGGAGCTATGAGTGCGTTAGAGGCATGGAGAGGAGGCAGCGTATAATTTAGATTGAACACGCTTCTCTCCTGCAGGCATTGCTCTAACTCAGGACCTCTCAAACTTGGCACTGTTGACCACTGGGCAAATACAATTTCTGTGCTTTTTAATTTCCTCTCCAGCGTACCCAAGATGCTACACACATTTCAAACACAAGGTTGCTTATTGCGCTATGCATGGCAACTTGCTGTTGTCTAAACTTTCTTTGTAATAATACTTCCACTTACATCTCAAGCCAATTTTCACTGCAGTTGCTCCAAAGCAATTGGAGCAAATGGGGGAAAAGAAATCTTTCTGCAGTGCTTGGTTGTAAATTAGTCATTCAGATAACTCAGGATACTCATGTTAATTTTTAAAAAGCATTTCTATTAAAATGAAAACTCAAAAGTAAAATAAAATGTGCCTTTTCATACTCCCTCTCAAGAATATACCCACAGACTCCTCCGTCACCCACTCCCCAAGAGTTTGTGTTCTCAAGTTTGAGAAAATGTGCTCTAAAATAGTGTCATATTACATGAGGATTCTGCATTTCAGAGAGATTGTATAGAAGCAAAGCCCTTGAAAATAGCTAATGAAATAGCTGGTGCTGGAATCGAAGAAATCTTGGTTTTCCTTCAAATTCAGGTTCAGATTTTCACATTATAAAATACCTGCCCAACCACAAAACTACTTCATTTATAGAATTAATCTAGGCAAAGTCGAGTTGGTTGAAATGAATTGGGCTTTACTATTAAAAAAAAGATGACTAGAAAAAGGTGAATTGTAATAATGACAGTAATAACAATGGAACCCAGCAAATACCAAATGAGAATTTGATCTCCCCTTACAAACAAAATAATACAATTTAGTTAACTACAATATGTAGACAGCCGTCGTGCAATCTACCATTTAATCAACTTGTCTTATTTTGCTCTATTGACAAAAATGCAGTTTTCTTAAAAAGTGCATCCAAAAGTCATGACGAATGGATGGGCAACATCATTTTCCTTTTAATATCCAATGACAGTTTGTAAAGTTGGTCCCAAGAGCTTGGGCTTTGTCACAAACACTGCATTGTTCTTCCACCGGGCTTGGGAGTGGTGTATCTTCCTGGGACAGCAACTATCTTTTTTTTTTTTTTTTGAGACAGAGTCTTGCTCTGTCACCCAGGCTGGAGTGCAGTGGTGTGATCTTGGCTCACTGCAACCTCCGCCTCCCGGGTTCAAGTGATTCTCCTGCCTCAGCCTCCCAAGTAGCTGGGATTACAGGCACGTGCCACCGGTCCTGGCTAATTTTTATAGTTTTTTTTTTTTTTTTCAGTAGAGACGGGGTTTCGCCATGTTGGCCCGGCTGGTCTTGAATTCCTGATCCGCCTGGTGATCTGCCCACCTCAGCCTCCCAGAGTACTGGGATTACAGACATGAGCCGCCGCGCCCAGCCTGGGACAGCAGCTATCTTAACGAGAACATGCGACCTGGCTTCCTGATGGGCCCACTTCAGGGATTCCCCTTTGTTCTACTGCGCCTCGGGTAGTGGTTTCTCCCTTCTTCAAGAAGGGCTTTTTGTCTGGGCTGGTGACTCATGCCTGTAATCCCAGCACTCTGGGAGGCCGAGGTGGGTAGATCACTTGAGTATAGGAGTTTGAGACCAGCCTGGGCAACATTGTAAGACCCTGTCTCTACAAAAAATACAAAAATTAGCTGGGCATGGTGGTGCATGCCTGTGAACCCAGCTACTCGGGAGGCTGAGGTGGGAGGATCACCTGAGCCCGGGAGGTGGAGGTTGCAGTGAGCTATGATCATGCCATTGCATTCCAGCCTGGGACAACAGAGCGAGATCCTGTCTCAAAAAAAAAAAAAAAAGAGGACTTTTCCCTATTGCAGGAAATCACACACTCACCCCACTGAGAACTAAATGCTAAGGGAGATTTACTGTGAGAATGCTGAAATTGAGGATCCCTCTGCTCCCCAAGGCCCTTTTTAAGTCCCTGTATTTGTAATTTAACATTTTTTTAAAAAATACACTTAAGGCCCCATAAAAGCTGGATCTACTCCTGATTTAAAGTCAGATTTTATCCAGGCTGCCTCTCTGCTAAATTTCTCATCTAGTCAGGAGAGAAGCTTGCCTGTTCTGTTTCTGGAAGCCAAGGATTCCACAGTAAGCCACTGAAAAATTGAACTCAAATTTGCAGGTGTTTTACAGCAGAGTCACTGATTTATATAAGCAGGGGGTTATTATGATATCTCAGTTTGGTGGCAAGCACCCTGTTTATTTAATCAAGTGTCATTGTGACTTAAGCCAGAGCTGCTGGGGGACTGACAACTTTTCAGCCCAATGCTGCTTCTTTGCGATGCTTTCAGGAAGGGTGGCATCAAGGTTCACAAACTGCCTTATGGCTTTTCAGGAGTTTATAGGCCATTCCCACCATAGGAAACAGAGTGACTTGGAACATTTCAGGAAGGGGTTTCATGTTTGTTTAATCACATGCCGATAACAACAACAAAAATAACAACAGTAAAAAATCCTACGGGTGGTCTAATTTTTATGTTGGAATTCTCCATTCCAACATAAAAAGAAGTCATAAAATATAAATTCAATCTAATTTGAACTTATGGACCACATTTTTTTTGTATGGTCTGTGAGCTAGGAATGGTTTTCACATCTTTATTTTTATTTTTATATTTTTTTGAAATGGGGTCTCACTCTGTCACCCAGGTTGGAGGGCAGTGGCACAATCTCAGCTCATTGCAACCTCTGCCTCCTGGGCTCAAGCGATCCTCCCACCTCAGCCTCCCAAGTAGCTGGGACCAAAGGTGCACACCACCGCACCTGGCTACTTTTTTGAATGTTTGGTAGAGACAGGGTTTCACCATGTTGCCCAGGCTGATCTTGAACTCCTGACCTCAAGTGATCTGCCTGCCTCGGCCTCCCAAAGTGCTGGGATTACAGGTGTGAGCCACCGCACCTGGCTAATTTTTTGTATGTTTGGTAGAGACACGGTTTCACCATGTTGCCCAGGCTGGTCTCGAACTCCTGACCTCAAGTGATCTGCCTGCCTCAGCCTCCCATAGTGCTGGGATTACAGGTGTGAGCCACTGTGACTGGTCTGGTTTTCACATTTTTAACTGGTTAACAAAAATCAAAAGAAAATTAAATTTTGTGAGGTGAAAATTTTATGAAATTGAAATCTCAATGCCTATGAATGGAATTTTATTGGAGCACAGCCACACCCACTGCCCCGAATATTGACTGTGGCTACTTCCCTGCTACCCCAGCAGAGCTGAGTAGTTGCAACAGAGAAGATAGGGCCCACAAAGCTGAAAACATTTACTATCTGGCCCTTTACAGAAAAAACACTGCTGACTCCTGCTCTATGGCAAAAGGTCTTCAAATTGGGGGTTATGTACTATGGAAATACACAAAGATTTCTTTTCTTTTCTTTTCTTTTCTCTTCTTTTTTTTGAGACAGGGTCTCACTCTGTTGCTCAGTCTGGAGTGCAGTGGTGTGATCATGGCTCACGGCTCACTGGAGCCTTGACGTCCTGGGCTCAAGTAATCCTCCTACCTCAGCCTCCCAAGAAGCCAGTACTACAGGCATGTGCCATCAAGCCCAGCTAATTTTTTGGTATTTTTTGTAGAGGCAGGGTTTCGACATGTTGCCCAGGCTGGTCTCAAACTCCTGGGCTCAAGCAATCCTCCTGCCTCAGCCTCCCAGAGTGCTGGAATTACAGGCATAAGCCACTGTGCCCTGCCAAGATTTTCACTATATACAGGCATGATTGGCTGGGTTCGGTGGCTCATGCCTGTAATCCCAGCACTTTGGGAGGCCGAGGTGAGTGGATCATTTGAGGTCAGGAGTTCGAGACCAGCCTGGCCAACATGGTGAAACTATGTCTTGACTAAAAATACAAAAATTAGCCAGGCATGGTGGTAGGTACCTGTAGTCCCAGCTACTCAGGAGACTGAGGCAGGAGAATTGCTTGAACCAGGGAGGTGGAGGTTGCAGTGAGCTGAAATCACACCACTGCACTCCAGCCTGGGTGATGGAGGGAGACTCTTTCTCAAACAACAACGACAACAACAACAACAACAACAACAAACAGGCATGATTAAGGACATCAATTCTCAGATCCTTAACTTCTAAGCATACCTTTTCCTAAAACTGATCACCTAAGAACACACAGAGAAAGTGACCCATTATTAATAAACCATACTGAACAAATGCATGGAGCCATAAAATCTGAGATACCACAGCATCAATGTTGAGAAAGCAAGTGATTCCATAATTGGGAAAGAAACCCCAGGTGGTTTTCAGTTCTTTATTTTTAACAAAATGGACCCAATTAATGATAACTGATCAATATGTGATTTTCTGGCATAGAATTCAGAAGAAATTAAAATAATTGAGAAATATTGCTAAAAAAATATAATCTGTATTTCTATATTCTTATTTATGTGAATAAAACTCAGAGTTTACATAAATAAAAGAGAATTTGACACATAACTGAAAATAAACTGTATCTCATTCTAGCAACTGCTGATAAACAGGTTTTTAAAAAAGTCATATTCATAAAGAATATATAAGCTGACTAAAAACCAGGCCTATCTACCTCATTCAAATAGAAAAACACCAGTACATTGCTTATATTTAATAACTGTTTTTCAAATTATATAATATATATATGTTGCTTTGGCCAAAAGTTCCTAATTATCTTGTTTTTTGAGACGGCGTCTCACTCTGTCTCCCAGGCTGGAGTGCAGTGGCGCGATCTCGGCTCACTGCAATCTCTGCCTCCCAGGCAAGTGATTCTCCCGCCTCAGCCTCCTGAGTAGCTGGGACTACAGGCATCCACCACCACGCCCAGCTAATTTTTGTATTTTTAGCAGAGATGGGGTTTTGCCATGTTGGCCAGGCTGGTCTCAAACTCCTGACCTCAGGTGATCCACCCACCTTGGCCTCCCAAAATGCTGGGATTACGGGTGTGAGCCACCATGCCCGGCCCTAATGGTAATTTGATATTGAAGAAATGTCTAAAGCTTGGAGCCCTGTGATCATAGAAAATAAAAGATGTGAATTTCAATTTATATAGCCATAATTTTGTTGCTGAGAAGTATGATGAAATATACAATAATTTTTAAGATTAATAATATTTCCTACTTTGAAGCCCTGCTCTCTATCTGAGAAGTTTCAGAGATGGGTTCTCTTAACCTGACTGGCTAGGATGAGCCACTGCCTGGCTTTTTTTCCTGGCAACACCATCATTTTGTCTCAACTTTGCTGGGCTACAGGACCTAGGGCATCTAAGAAGTGGATCAGGTTAGGATCCAACTTTTCATCTCCACCAGAACAGAGTTTAATGACTACTGAAGAGAAAAGGATCTTATGTCCAAGGATATAATTCGTCTGCCAGGACAAAAGAAGTTCCACCTATGTGCCCTTCTGAGGAATATGCTCCAGGAAGTACTCCAACCAAATGAAAATGAAATCAGATTAAAGGCACAACATAGGGAAGCTGAAGGGTGTAAGAAACTATGGTGAACAATGAATGCAGTAATTTTTGGTTAAATCTAAATGGAGATGGTAAATTGGGAATTTAAATGTAAGAGACATACCATGGGGCAAAACTTAACAAAAGCCTGGAAATAAACTTATAAGTCATCTCAGCAAAACTCAGAATTTGAGGATGGGGGCTGTAGAAGATGAAGTCCAAAAGCTTCCTCTCATCAGGGAAGAATTTCTTTTTTTTGAAACGGAGTCTCGCTCTGTCGCCCAGGCTGGAGTGCGGTGGCACAATCTCAGCTCACTGCAAGCTCCGCCTCCTGGGTTCATGCCATTCTCCTGCCTCAGCCTCCCAAGTAGCTGGGACTACAGGCGCCTGCCACCACGCCTGGCTAATTTTTTGTATTTTTAGTAGAGACGGGGTTTCACTGTGTTAGCCAGGATGGTCTCGATCTCCTGACCTAGTGATCCGCCCGCCTCGGCCTCCCAAAGTGCTGGGATTACAGGCAGAAGCCACCGTGCCTGGCCAGGGAAGAATTTCTTAATGGCAGATTGAGGCATGGTTAATGTTTACTTTTTACACAGCAGTAGGCAAATATATATTTAACAATCATTGTTAAATATTGGAAAGTAGGCCAGGTGCACTGGCTCATGCCTCTAATCCCAGCACTCTGGGAGGCAAAAGTGGACAGATTGCTTGAGCCCAGGAGTTCGAGACCAGCCTGGGAAACACGGAAAAAACCTATCTTTACAAAAAAAAAAAAACAAAAAAAACACACAAAAATTAGCTGGTCATGGAGGCACACATCTGGAGTCCCAACTACTTGGGAAGCTGAGGTGGGAGGATCACTTGAGTTGGGCAGGTAAAGGCTGCAGTGAGCCAAGATCACTCCACTGCACTCTAGCCTGGGAGACAGAGACCCTATCTCAAAAAAACAACACACAAAAAATTGGAATGTAACTGTCAGCAGGATGGAGACGAATATATAACTTTCTAGAGAAAGGAAATAAAATTAAAAAGGAAAAAGGAGAAAACCACAAACTTTAATAAATAGCAAATATTAAATAAGATGGAAGTGAATAATAGCACGTATATATTACTGTAATAAATACAAATGATTTGAATTCTCCTATCAAAGACAAGGAGAGGCTGATAAAGAAAGATACTGAATAACAGAATGGGCAGATATGAACCAGGCAAATGAAAAAAAAATACAAAATAAGACTTAGAATGTTATTATGACATAAAGCATGATTTAAGGCCAAAAGCTATTATTACATAGAAGGAACAGGTACATAAGAATAAAAAGAAAAAATGACAAAGAACGTAGATACAAATAGCTACAACCTTTGTATGCATCAAATAACATATGGCAAAATATAATTTAAAAAAAGCACCCTGGTAATATAAGGAAAGCTTGGTTTTAAAAATGCAATCCTCGAGAGAGATTTTTTAAAATATTTCTTTCAGAGTTTACCAAATAGACACAAACTAAGAAAGGATTAGAAGAATTGAATAATTCATAAAAATTTAAACTCTACAGAGACTATATATTCTTCTCTAATAGTCACCAAATACATACGAAAATTGGTCATGTAAATGGCCATACAGAAAACTATTAAATTATAAGAAGACATACAAGCAGCCAACAAGCATATGAAAAAATGCTCAACATGCTAATCATGAGAGAAATATAAATCAAAACCACAGTGAGATACCATCTCACACTAGTCAGAGTGGCTACCATGAAAAAGTCAGAAAACTAAAGATACTCGCAAGGTTGAGGAGAAAAGGAAACATTTGTACGCTGCTTGTGTGAATGTAACTTAGTTCAGCCACTGTAGAAAGCAGTTTGGAGATTTTTCAAAGAACTTAGAACTACCACTCGACTCAGCAATCCCTTTAATACAAATCATTCTACCAAAGACACATGCACGCATATGTTCATCGCAGCACTATTCACAATAGCAACATGGAATCAACCTAGATGCCCATCAATGGTGGACTGGATAAAGGAAATGTGGTACGTACACCATAGAATACTTCACAGCCATCACAACATGAAATCATGGACTTTGCAGCAACATAGATGCAGCTGGAGGTCATTATCCTAAGTGAATTAATGCAGGAACAGAAAACCGAACACCACATGTTCTCACTTATAAGTGGGAGCTAAACATTGAGTACTCGTGGACACAAAGATGGGAACAACAGACACTGGGGTCTACTTGAAGGTGGAGGGTGGGAGGAGGGTGAGGGTTGAAAAACTACTTATTGGGTACTATGGTCACTACCTGGTTGACCAAACCATTTATACCCCAAACCCCAGCGATGTGCAATTTACCCATGTAAAAAACCTGCCCCCAGTGACATGCAATTTACCCAGGTAAAAAACCTGCACATGTACCCCCTAAACCTAAAATAAAAGTTGAAAAAAACAAAACAAAACAAAACAAAACAAAGAAAATGTCATAATGAGGGAGAAAAACATCTATTTTACAGGCCACATTTTCAGACCAAAACCCAGTAACATCAGAAACCAAAAGCCAAAATATAGTTTCACAAATTGTAATACAGGCACACCTTGTTTGATTGTCCTTAGCTTTATTGTGCTTTGCAGGCACTGAGTTTTTTTTTTTTTTTTTTGCAAATTGAAGTTTGTGGCAACCCCGCATCAAACAAGTCTTATGGGCACCATTTTTCCAACAGCGGGTGCTCACTTTGGGTCTCTGTGTCATATTTTGGTAATTCTCACATTTCAAGCTTTTTATTATTATTATATCTTTATGGTGATCTGTGATTGGTGATCTTTCGTATTACTGTTGTAATTGCTCCAGGGTGCTGTGAACCATGTCCATATAAGATGGCGAAGTTAATTGATAAATGTAATGTGTGTTCTGACTGCTCCACAGAACAGCTGTTCCCCATCTCACACCCTCTATTTGAGCCTCCCTATTCCCTGAGACCCAACAATGTTGAAATTAGGCCAATTAATAACCCTACGATGGCCTCTAAGTGTTCAAGTGAAAGAAAGAGTCCCACATCTCTCACTTTAAATCAAAAGCTAGACAAGGTTAAGCTTGGTGAGGAAGGTATGTTGGAAGCCAAGACAGGCTGAAAGCTGGGCCTTTTGCACCAGTTAGCCAAGCTGTGAATGCAAAGGAAAAGTTCTGCAATGAAATTAAAAGTGCTACTCCAGTGAACATATGAATGATAAGAAAGTGAAACAGCCTTATTGCTGATGTGAAGAATGTTTGAGTGGGCTGAATAGAAGATCAAACCAGCCACAACATGGTCTTCAGCCAAAGCCTAATCCAGAGCAAGGACCTAACTCCTTCAATTCTGTGGAGACTGAGAGAAGTGAGGAAGCTGCAGAAGAAAATTGGAAGCTAGCAGAAGTTGGTTCAGGAGGTTTAAAGAAAGAAGCCATCTCCAGATCATAAAAGTGCAAAGTGAAGCAGCAGGTGCTGATGTAGAAGCTGCAGCAAGTTACCCAGAAGATCTAGCTAAGATCATTGATGAAGGAGGC
Source organism: Symphalangus syndactylus (assembly GCF_028878055.3). Taxonomy (NCBI): domain Eukaryota; kingdom Metazoa; phylum Chordata; class Mammalia; order Primates; family Hylobatidae; genus Symphalangus; species Symphalangus syndactylus. Next base: position 20,398,427 of record NC_072446.2, on the reverse strand, counting down.
TACACTAAACAATCGATTTTTCAATGTAGATAAAACTGTCTTCTGCTGGAAGAAGATGCCACCTAGGACGTTCATAGCTAGAGAGGAGAAGTCAAGGTCTGGCTTCAAAGCTTCAAAGGATAGGCTTTCTTGGTAGGGGCTAATGTAGCTGGTAACTTGAAGTTGAAGCCAGTGCTCATTTACCATTCCAAAAATCCTAAGGCCCTTAAGAATGATGCTAAATCCACTCTGTCTAGGCTCTAGAAATGGAACCATGAAGGCTGGATGACAGTACCTCTGTTTACAGCATGGTTTACTGAATATTTTAAGCCCCATGTTGAGACCTACTGCTCAGAAAATAGGTTCCTTCCACGATATTAATGCTTATTGACAATGCATCTGGTCACCCAAGAGCTCTGATGGAGATGTACAAGGAGATGAATGTTGTTTTCATGCCTGCTAACATAACCTCCATTCTGTAGCCCATGGATGAGGCGGTAATTTTGACCTTGAAGTCTTATTATTGAAGTAATACATTTTGTAAGACTATAGCTGTGATAGTGATTCCTCTGATGCATCTGGGCAAAGTAAATTGGAAACCTTCTAAAAAGGATTCACTATTCATTTTTTTTTTTCACCAGAACATCAAGATGAAGGATTCGCCATTCTAAATGCCATGAAAATCATTCATGATTCTTGGGAGGAGGTCAAAATATCAACCTTAGCAGGAGTTTGTAAGAAGTTGATTCAAACCATCATAAATGAACTTGAGGGGGTTCAAGACCTCAATGGAGGAAGTAACTGCAGAGATGGTGGTTGATTGCAAGAGAACTAGAATTAGAAGTGGAATCTGAAGATGTGGCTGAATTGCTGCAATCTTATGAGAAAACTTGAATGGATAAGGAGTTTCTTCTTATGACTGAGTAAAGGAAGTGGTTCCTTGAGATAGAATCTACTCCTGGTAAAGATGTTCTGAACATCGTGAAAATGACAACAAACAACTTAAAATATTACATAGCCTTAGTTGATCAAGCAGTGTCAGGGTTTGAGAGGATTGAGTCCAATTTGGAAAGCAGTCTTACTGTGAGTAGAATGATGTCCAACAGCACTGGATGCTGCAGAGAAATCTTTCATGAAAAGGATTTAATTATGTCTTTTGCAGCAACACAGATGAAACTGGAGGCTATTATTTTACATGAAATAACTCAGAAACAGAGAGTCAAACACTGTATGGTCTCACTTATAAGTGGGAGCTCAATAATGTTTATACATGGGTATATGGTGTGGAATAGTAGACATTACAGACTCAGAAGGATGGGAGGGAGGTAAGGGATAAGAAATTGCTTAATGGGCCTGGGGCAGTGGCTCACGCCTGTGATCCCAGCACTTTGGGAGGCCAAGGTGGGTGGATAACCTGAGGTCAGGAGTTCAAGACCAGCCTGGCCAACATGGTGAAACCCCGTCTCTACTAAAAATACAAAAATTAGCTGGGCGTGGTGGTGCGTGCCTGTAATCCCAGCCACATGGGAGACTGAAGCAGGAGAATTGCTTGAACTCGGGCGGCAGAGGTTGCAGTGAGCCAAGATTGCACCACTGCACTCCAGCCTAGGCGTCAGAGTGAGACTCCATCACACACACACACACACACACACACACAAATTGCTTAATGGGTAAAATGTACATTATTTGGGTGATGGTTACATTAAAAGCCCAGATTTCACCTCTATGCAATATATCCATGTAACAAAGCCGCATGCACTTGTATCCCTTAAATTTATACCAAAAAAGGCAAAAAAGAGGCCGGGTGTGGTGGCTCACACCTGTAATCCCAGCACTTTGGGAGGCCAAGGCGGGCTGATCACAAGGTTAGGAGTTTGAGACCAGCCTGACCAACTGGTGAAACCCTGTCTCTACTAAAAATATAAAAATTAGCTGGGTGTGGTGGTGCGTGCCTGTAGTCCCAGCTACTCAGGAGGCTGAGGCAGGAGAATTGCTTGAACCCAGGAGGCAAAGGTTACAGTGAGCTGAGATCATGCCATTGCACTCCACCCTAGGTGACAGAGTGAGACTCCATCTCAAAAAAAAAAAAAAAAAAAAAGCAAAAAAGAGGAAGAGTTCACTGATGTGGCAAACTTTGTTGTTGTCTTATTTTAAGAAATTACTACAGCTACCCCAACCTTCAGCAACCATAACCCTGATCAGTCAGCAGCCATCAGCATTGAGGAAGACCCTTTATCGGCAAAACGACTGCAACTCGCTGAAGGCTCATGATTGTCAGCATTTTTTAGCAACATAGTATTTTTAAATTAAAGTATGTACTTTTTAAAGTCATGATGCTATTGTGCCCTTAATAGACTATAGTATGGTATAAACATAACTTTTATATGCACTGGGAAATTAAAAAATATGTGTGACTCACTTTATTGTGATATTTGCTTTATTGAGGTGGTCTGGAACCAAACTCACAATATCTCCGAAACATGCCTGTACTTGAAAAATAGGAAACACACCTTTATATAACCCCTGGATTCTGGCCCTATCCCCTTCAAAGCAACCAACTAACTATCCCTAAAACTGAAATAACGAAGTCTAGAAGTTTATGGAAAGAAGGGCATGTCATATAAAAGTTTATAGGGATGGATATAAGGACAAGTTTTGAATGATTTTGTAGGCAATAAAGATTACAGGATATCCTGTCAGTTCCCAGTTCTGGATTATCTGCGTCTATAGAGGTCAGTGCCCTTTATTGTTTTTGAGTTATTTTATGACTTAGTTTTTTTTTTTTTTTTTTTTTAGACACAGTCTCACTCTGTCACCAAGGCTAGAGTGCGGTGGTGCATGATCACAGCTCACTGCAGCCTCAATCTCCCCAGCTCAAGTGATCCTCTATTCTGGCCTCTAGAGTAGGTGGGACTACAGGTGCGCACCACCATGCCTGGCCAATTTTTTTTTATTATTATTAATAGTATTTGTAGAGACAGGGTCTCCCCTATGCTGCTCAGGCTGGTCTCTGGAACCCTTAGGCTCATGTAATCCTTTTGCCTTGGCCTCCCAAAGTGCTGAGATTATAGGCGTGAACCACGGTGCCTGGCCATTTTACAACTTTGCAGGTTACAGAAACAGATAGTATTGCAAATAACTCATCCACAGGACTGCAAACAGATTTCGTTTGATGGAACACAGCTGATTACTACTCTGGAGATACTGACCAGTTTTGCATCTGTTGGTGAATTTATTTCAGCATTCCTGATTGCCTATGTAATCATGCATTTGTTAATCCTCCTTTGAGCCTGTTGTGATAGCTTACTGATTCCCCCTTTAATTAATGAATTAAATACTTGACATGTGTTAATCTTATATTTGTATGACAGTCATGATTTTAACTTAAAAAATTATCTTTTAACACAGGTGAAGGCATAATGGAAATATATAGCTTTAAATGTTTTTATTACTAAAGACTGAGTAAGTGAACTTAATACATGAAATTAGAATAACAAAATAAAATGAAAGAAAAGCAGGGGAAATAATTATTAAAATAAAAGCTGAGGCCAGGCACGGTGGTTCACACCTGTAATCCTGGCACTTTGGGAGGCCAGGCGGGCGGATCACGAGGTCAAGAGATCAAGACCATCCTGGTCAACATGGTGAAACCCCGTCTCTACAAAAAATACAAAAAAATTAGCTGGGTGTGGTAGTGTGTGCCTGTAGTCCCAGCTACTTGGGAGGCTGAGGCAGGAGAATCGCTTGAACCTGGGAGGTAGAGGTTGCAGTGAACCGAGATCACGCCACTGCACTCCAGCTTGGCGACAGAGCAAGATTCCGTCTCAAAAAAAAAAAAAAAAAAAAAGCCGAAAGCTGAAATGAATGAAACGGAGGAGGGCTAGAGAAATAAATAAAAGCAAAACTGCTACTTCTACTTTAACACAAATGACTAAATAAGTAAACCCTTAGCATACTAAGTAGAAGACTAAAAATACAACAATTAAAAAAAAGAAACCCCAAAACCAGTAGTAACAAGAAAGGTGGTGGACCCCCAAATGCCAAAGATATTAAAATATTTTAAAAAGAAAGTTAAATGGAATCATAGGGCCACATAATTGAAAATTTAGAGCAGAGTAAATGATGTTTTTTCTTTTGCTAAATATAACTACTAAAATTGGTCCAGATAAGGTATACAACCTGAACAGATCAGTAATTACAGAAAATAATTGGGAAGTTTGTTAAGAATGTTACAATGAAAAGAGTATCAGCCAAGATAACAGAACAGATAATTTCTGAGATAGTCAAACTATTTCAGGTCACCAAAAAAGAAGAAAAGAGCTCCAGTTTATTTTTAGAGTTGCACAAGCTCCAATTTATTTTTAGAATTGCATACGAAACAAGCAAAAATCAGAGATAGCACTAAAAAAAGAAAACTAGAGACCAGCTGCATGTATGTGTATACAGACGTTGCCACTTATCAACAGGGATCCATTCTGAGAAATACGGCGTAGCCTATGGCTTCTAGGCTAGAAATCCATACAGCACGTGAATGTGCTGAGTACTGTAGGTAATGGTAACACAATGGTAAGTACTTGTCTATCTAAATATAACTAAACATAGAAAAGGTACTGTAGCCCAGGCGTGGTGGCTCATGCCTGTAATCCCAGTACTTTGGGAGGCTGAGGTGGGTGGATCACTTGAGCCCAGGAGTTCGAGACCAGCCTGGGCAGCATGGCAACACCCCATCTCTACAAAAAATATGTGGTGGTACATGCCTGTGGTCTCAGCTACTTGGGAGGCTGAGGTGGGAGGATCACCTGAGCCTGGGGAGGTTGAGGCTGCAGTGAGCTGTGATCGTGCCACTGCACTCCAGCCTGGGTGACAGAGTAAGACTCTGTCTCAAAAACAAAACAAAACAAAAGTACAGTAAAAATATGGTATAAAAGATAAAAATGTGGTACGCCTGTTTAGGACACTTATCGTGAATGGGGCTTGCAGCTTTGGCAGTTGCTCTGGGTGAGTCAGTGAGTGAGTGGTGAATGAATGTGAAGGCCTAGGTCATGACTGTGTACTACTGCAGACCTTATAAACACTGTACACTTAGAGTACTCTAAATTTATTAAAAAAGTATTTCTTCAGTAGTAAATTAAGTATAGCATATTTTAACTTTTTTACTTTATACATGTATTAACTGTAGATTTTGAATCATCAAAATCTTTTGTAACATTTAGCTTAAAACACAAGCATTGTACAACCATACAAAAATATTCTTTCTTTATATCCTTATTTTATAAGCCTTTTCTATTTTAAATTTTTTTTTTTTTTACTTTTTCAAATTAAAAAAAAAAAAAAAAAAAACTAAGACACAAACATGGACATTAGCCTCAGCCTAGGCAGGGTTCAGATCATCAAGATATCAGTAGGCAACAGGAATTTTTCAGCTCCATTATTATTACGAGATCGAGATCACCATTGTAACATGGAGTCTGTCGTTGGTCAAAATGCTGTTATGCAGCACACGACTAGAGTTGTAAAACTTCCAGACAAGATATTAGAAGACGAAATCCAGCAGTGTTTTGGAAGAATAATTCAACACGACCAAAAGGATTTGTTCCAGGAATGCAAGGTGACTTAACATACCAGGCTATATGCTGCACAAATTCACCGTGTCAACATATTTAAGTGCAAAACCCAAATACTTATGGCTAACAATTTTAAGAAGATATTTGATAAAATTCAGCAATCTATCCTGATAAGTGAAATTGCATCAGTATTTTATATGAACCTATCAAAAGAATGAATATGAAAATATTAAGTCTTCTACTCAAAAACCTTTATTTAACTCCTATGGTAAACATTATTCAGTCAAATTATGTAGTCTATTTTTATTATATAAGGTCTGTGTTTCTTTTTTTTTTGAGATGGAGTCTTGCTCTGTCACCCAGGCTGGAGTGCAGTGGCGCAATTTTGGCTCACTGCAGCCTCCACCTCCTGGGTTCAAGCAATTTCACTCTAAGTGAAAACTGGAGCCGAAGAAAATGACCCAAGTATTATAAAAACCATTATCCAAAGGAGTGGTGTATATTACGTTGGAAAATTCTAAAGTTAGAATTAGGGACACAGCAAGGATGCCAGCTATATCAGCATTGTTTGGAGGTTCTGGCTAAAGCAACAGGACAAGAAAACAAAATAAGTGGTAAAAATATTCTAAGGGAAGAGATAAAACAATCTGAAAATAAAAGACTATATCAGATAATTATAAATCATATTTATCAGAGACCAAGAATTTCTAATAAATGCCATTCATTACTGAGAATTTTTCTTTAATATAGATAAATATACCCTATTTTGGCTTTTCTTGATGTTTGCAACAAATGCAAAAATTCCTATTCACAATTATGATAAAATTATGGAATAATAAAAAAACACAGGGCCGGGCATGGTGGCTCACACCTGTAATCCCAGCACTTTGGGAGGCCAAGGCAGACGGATCACTTGAGGCCAGGAGCGCAAGACCAGCCTGACCAACATGGTGAAACCCCATCTCTACTAAAAATACACACACAAAAATTAGCCAGGCATGGTGGCAGGCGCCTGTAATCCCAGCTACTCAAGAGGCTGAAGTGGGAGAATCGCTTGAACCCAGGAAGTGGAGGCTGCAGTGAGCCAAAATTGCGCCACTGCATTCCAGCCTGGGTGACAGAGCGAGACTCCATCTCAAAAAAAAGAAACACAGACATTATATAATAAAAACATACTACATAATTTGACTGAATAATGTTTACAATAGGAGCTAAATAAAGGTTTTTGGGTGGAAGACTTAATATTTTCGTAGTCATGCTTTTGATAAGTTCATATAAAATACGGATGCAATTTCAATAAAAATCTCCAAAAGGTTTTCTTTTTCAGTGGGGGTGGTTTAGGTACTAGATAAAATAACAGTTCCTTTGGAAGAATAAATACCTAAGAATTGCTAAGAACATTTTGGAAAATAATAGCTGGGGGAAGCTTTGTAAGTCTAAAAGATTAAGCTTACCTTAATGCTAGCATAATCAAGTATGTGATGTTGGCAAGCCAGATCTTCTTCTGGAATCTCAGATCTCTAATCTTCCAGAATAAAGAAGTTCTAGAAGTATATTTGTGAATTTTATCTACACGATGGGTTAAATTAGGATTTCAGTTTTCAGGAGAATAATATTTAACAAATGGTCCTGGCATAAGTGGACAGTCAAACCTGTTCATCGTAACATATAAATATGAGTTCTTGGCATGAGCTGTAATCCCAGCACTCTGGGAAGCCGAGGTGGGCAGATCACTGGAAGCCAGGAGTTTGAGACCAGCATGGACAACATGGCAAAATCTCGTCTCTACTAAAAATACAAAAATTAGCCAGGCGTGGTGGCATCCACCTGTGATCCCAGCTACGTGGGAGGCTGAGGCAGGAGAATCACCTGAGCCTGGGAGGCAGAGTGGGAAGTGAGCTGAGATCATGCCACTGCCCTCCAGGCTGGGCGACAGAGCCAGACTCCGTCTCAAAACAAGAAAAAAAAAAAAAAAAAAGAATTCTGGCTGCAGTGAGGAGCCAATGAAAAACAAGCAAGCAGTAAAAACCCTAAAGGGAAAACCAATTTAATCTCAGGGGAAGGATGGACGTTCTTAGAAAACACAGGTGCCACAAATGAAGTGACAGAAGAATCTAACTACAGAAAAAGAAAGTCATTTTTATATGGTGACAGCCCCACAAGTAAAGTCAAAAGACAATGACAGGAGGGGAAGAAACTCAGCAATGTGTGACTGACGTCGGGTTAACGTCCCCAACTTCCCAACGACCAAGGAGAAAAAGGAGGGAGTAAGAGTTCTAAGTTCACAGAAGAGAGAAACACACATGGTCAACCAGCCCATGCAGAGATGTCTCAGAAAACGCAGACCACAACACCAGCTAGGGGAGTGCACAAAGGCCAGATAACCATTTTCACGCAGCAGATTGATAAGACTTCCAAAGGTAGTTGAGCCCACATCAGGGATGAGACTATCACTGTGAAAATTAATCTGTATTTATGCAAGTACAAACTATGGAAACTCCATGAAACTTACTCTTTTGAATCTACTTAACAGAAAAAAAAAAAAGAGCTGAATATGAGAGTTTACTGGGGCAGCTGTAATGGCAAAAATATTCCCTAAACAACCGAATAATCATAATAGCAAGATGACGGACTAAAGCCTGGCATGTCTATAACATTTGTTTAAAAAAACTAGGTCTAGTTGTGTTGACCCACAGGACTGTCAATAAATGGAATAATCAAAGCAAGTTGCAGAGAAATGTACGGAGTATGATACAATTACTATAGAACTAGGAAAAACCTTTTCTATGTTATCTTTTGACTCTACGTATATTGGTAAGAACACAGAGCACCTAACATTACTTACCTTGGGTGGGGTGAGAATACGGAGGGGCTGGAAGTTGTAGGCTTGGTGTTTGTACAATTCTGTGTATAATTTATTCCAAAGAATAAGTTTTACTGTTGTAGTTTGTAAAAAGACAAAACAACCAACAAATCAAATATGCATGTGTGTACATCTCTATGCATGCATGTGTATGTATGTATGTGTATGTATATATATATATAGAAGGCAGCTGGTAGGTAGAGATCTAAGGATACAAAAGGAAATATAGAATATAAAAAATATTATGCTTAATTAAACTACAACTTTATAACTGGAGTAGAAAACATATATACGTAAGCATAAAAAAAAGATTGATAGGGGCCAGGCACAGTGGCTCACGCCTGTAATCCCAGCACTTTGGAAGGCCGAGGCGGGTGGATCACAAGGTCAGGAGATTGAGACCATCCTGGCTATGGTGAAACCCTGTCTCTACTAAAAATACAAAAAATTAGCCAGACGTGGTGGCGGGTGCCTATAGTCCCAGCTAGTCAGGAGGTTGAGGCAGGAGAATGGTGTGAACCCGGGAGGTGGAGCTTGTAGTGAGCCGAGATTGCGCCACTGCACTCCAGCTTGGGTGACAGAGCGAGACTCCATCTCAAAAAAAAAAAAAAGATTGATAGGAAGTCCATCAAAATGGTTACAATCTGTATAGTTTATATCTGGACAGTAAGATTATTAGTAACTTCTATTTTTTCTAGTAATATTCTGTTTTTCATATTTTCTATCTTGAATACGTATTATAATCAGGAAAAAAATCCTTTACAGTTGAAAAAAGTGGGAAAAAAGAAAGATATAGAAAATAGGGCTATGACAATGGAAGTTTCCCAGCTGAAATTCAAAGGCAGAGTAGTTTTTCTAAAGGGCTGTAAGCAATAAGTTTAAAGTGACAAAATTATGTAAATCACTAACATTGTACACTGCAAGCCTTTTCTGTTTCTTACCAAAAACCATAGTTAATAACTCACTATTATCATTGATGATAGGAAAATAAAGAAATTATGGTAAATATAATATAGCAAGTCATCAAAATTGTGTTCAACTATTACGGATCAAAGAAAGAAGAATAAAAGTGGTAAAAATGTATCTATTCTCATAATATTCTAAATATGCTTCTGTCCTAAGAGTAACCTCCCCTCCTCACCAATCCTTGCTGACAGCAGAAATGAGTGCTATTACAACCTTAGAGAATGGCTTAAGGTACAAATATGGGTGATTCTAGCTTGCTCTCTGGCACCACCTACTGATCAAACAGCATTTAAATGTAAAACAACACAATTTGAATTTTCCTCTTCTCAATACAACCTATGCTTTGGAAAAAATCTAGGTACTCTCTCAGTCCACTCATCTGGATTCTGCACAGATATTAACGTCTCAAAAATGGTATTCTAGAAAATTCTGTCTTGTTAGTAGAAACTTTCATCATTTTTGCATCTAAACAGAAATGCCAGGATTGTCAGTCTGAAGTTTCAAAATGAAAATGACAGTGGGATGGATCACTTTATCACTTCAGGTACCACATCTATTTAATGTGACTGTGGAGGAGGTAAGATGATTGTGTGACATTTATTAGAGGACTAAAAACCTTTGCTGCTTCAGTTTGTTTTTGACTAATGACCCACGCCCCATCATTCCCAAATCCCACCTTGGCTCTAAAGAATCATTAACATTCAGTATATTTTAATTAGATATCAATTTATTAGGGAACCATTAATTTTCTGCTCATTAGCACTAAACTTTTTTTTTGGGTCAAGTATCCATGTCACATTATGTAGAAAATGGTCCTTCATGCCAATAGACTTCATGTATAAAACATGAATACCCCCCAAACTCTGGGGAGTATTCCAGAATGGGGCAAAAGAGAGGCTGGGAAGTACCATTTACTACACAAATGTAATAAGATGGACAAAAACCTTTATTAGAGTTGGAAAATCAAGTTGGGAACAAACACATATATTCACTACTTAATGCATTTAATTCCAACCCCTCACTGGAATCATCTTGGTAACATTTAAGACTCTACAACAGTTCTAATGCGACGATTTGGAGGTGGTCTCAAAGTTGTTACAGTGTTAAAAAAATTATAGTAAGCAGTATAAAATTACAATTTATTATGGGGCCAGGGGGATTCACAACCATCCTTAAAAACATTAAGAGCAAACCACGGCCAGGCATGGTGGCTCACACCTGTAATCCTAGCACTTTGGGAGGCTGAGATGGGCAGATCACTTGAGGTCAGGAGTTCAACATGATGAAACCTCGTCTCTACTAAATATACAAAAATTAGCCAGTCACGATGTCGTACACCTGTGGTTCCAGCTACTCGGGAGGCTGAGGCACGAGAATCACTTGAACCTGGGAGGCGGACGTTGCAGTGAACCAAGATCGCGCCACTGCACTCCAGCCTGGGAAACAGAACGAGACTCCGTCTCAAAAACAAAACAAAACAAAGGAAACATTAAGAGCAAACCTTTTAGAGAATTCTACTTATGATTTCTTTTTCCCAATTCCTTTCCCCCACTGCTTTTGTTTTTTAAGCACTAATCTGGTATGGAGTCGGCGGGACACAGCAAAGCTGGATGGGCTGCCCCTTGAATGATAGAGTAGGTCTGCTTGGGTATTTCTTGCTGGGAAGAGGAGGAGAAGACCGGTGGCGCTGTGGTGGCCACTGCGATGTTCTGGCCTCCATCGCTCACCACTGTCACTTCTGCTGTCCCCTCCTGAATCAAGGCGTTTAGGCCTTCAAAGTCAGTGCAAGTAATACCCGAACTGGTAATGAAAGTCTGATTGCCAGAGCCTTCCTGGGGGCCACCTGGGGCCGTGGGGATGAGAGTCTGGTGCAGAGTGGCTCCGTCCGTCTGGTCGTGAGTGGTCAGCAGGACAGCCGGCTGGGTCATTGCGCCCGCCTCGCTTGGACACCGCGAGGACTGAGTGGGGGCAATCAGACTGACCTGGCGCAGGATCTGCAGCCGGCTGTTCCCTGGGAGTTCCTCTGGGTTCTGGGCCACCAAGGCAGGCGGGACGATGTTTACTGCAGCCGCGGCAGCCTGGACGATGGTGTTCGCCTGGGGCACCTGATGCCCAACGATGATTTTGACTCTTCCCTCGCTGAACTGGGGCACTTGGCTGGGCTGGAGGGGCACCTGGAGGTGTCCCACAGTGAGGGGCGTGGCGGGCTGCTTGCTGGGGTCGATCTGAAACTGGAGGACGGTCACGTCTGAGTTCTTACTCTCATTGTACTCACTGTGCTGTCTCTTGTGGCTGCGGAGCGAGTCCTCCCGCATGAAGGAGGCATCGCATATATCGCAGTGGAAAGTCTTCTTGGCATCCAGCTTGGCCACCTGCCGGCTGCTCTGCCTGCCCGTGTCCTTCCTCTCCAGAGCCTCGGTCTTAACCATGTCCCCATGGAACTTCTTCATGTGCTTGCTCAGGTTGCTGGGCTGTTTGGTGTCGAAGCTGCAGTAGTTGCACTTGAAAGGGCGGTCGGTGCAGTGGATGCGCTCGTGGATGCGCAGGGCGGCCTTGCTGGAGCAGGAGTAGCTGCATTCCGAGCACTTCTCAGGATGCTCCGACTGGTGCACGCGGCTGTGCTTCCGGAGGGTGGCTTTGCTGTCACCCAGGAAGTCACAATGCGGACACTTGAAGTTATTCCCGCTGTGCTTGATACGGATGTGCGACTTGAGGTTCCCCTTCATGGTGCAGCGGACATTGCAGAACTCGCACTTGAAAGGCTTCTCCCCCGAGTGCACCCGCATGTGCCTTTTCAAGTCCGAGCTGATTTTGAACTTGGCGCTACAGAGCCAGCACTGGAAGGGGGCGTCCCCTGTCAACACAAGGTGAGTTTCGATAAGAACAGGCAGGCAACAACCACAGCGGATCCCCCCGAAGCACACACCAGAAAATCGCTTATACAAGGTGAGTGGGTGCAGACCTCCTAACTGCAGCTTCTAGCAGCCCCTGGGAGTGGGGGAAGAGGGGCAGGGCTTCTTTTTCTTTCCCCAGACCCAAACCACCACCAATGGTATCAAACCCAGAAGAAAAATGGGAAATCGAAAAGAGCAATTTAATTGTCCCAGATAAAATAAGATTTACAAGTATACTTGTTACATTCTTTAAAACACTCAAACTATCTTTCATACAGTTAATGTGCCCACTCTGCTAGTTAATGGTTCACAGTTGAAGACTTTTGCACAACCCGTTGATTTTGATTGAGTTACATGTTGTAACAGATTCAACAATATATTTTCGAACGGGTCAGCTCCGTGCTGCACTCATTGGAGTATGGTTTTACAATGACTGAAACACCCAGCTTATATTTCATGCAGATCTTTATTAATAAAGATGTGTTTCTTGCACAAAATTTATTTATCCCATATTGCCAGCTGCGTTCTTTACTTGTGAAGTTACAAAATCCAGCTGCTTGATTTTTTTAAAAAAATTCATATTCGCTGAAAGATGAGCAAGGCAAGTGAAATTGCAAACATCTGATTGGATACCATATTCCAAATTTACTTCCTCAACGAATGCCAAGTCCAAATTATCTGAGGCAATGACAATTCAAGCAAATTGGCGACCCCTCATTTCAACATTGTTTAAGTAAGCAAAATAGCAGCTAATATTCTTCAATGGCTTCCGGGATGACAGGCGCTATGCTGAGCACTCCACAAGCATGGTCTCGCTTGATGCTGGGAAGATTGCCCTGTGGTGGGTGCTATTATTAATATTGTTTTTTAACACAGTTACACAGAGGAGAAGGCTGAGACCCAGACAGACTACATAACTTGTTCTTGGTTGCCCCGTAGTACAAAGAAGGGCTTGGATTCCAATCCAGGCTGACTCCAAATCTGGTATTTTTAGATGCTAGGTAATTATCTGTGCATATAACTGATGTTTGCTTTCTTAGGTCATAAACCCACAAGACGGGATGGTGTTCCAGCTTTTTGACATAGGATCTGCTACTTCACCATGAGCTGCTTAATGAATGCAAACAAAGATGGCAGGAGGCAACTGAACAAGCTTCTAGAACACTGAGAGGCCTAAACCTAAACTTAAAAAAAATGCTTTGTATGACTGAATACCACCAAGATCATACATACTAAACTCTAGAACAAGGAACAGTAAGCTACAGCCTATGGGCTAGATCCTGCCCACGGCCTGTTTCTATAAAGTTTTACTGAAACACAGCCATGCATATTTGTTTACATTGTTGCCTGCCATAATGGTAGAGGTGAGTATTTGTGATAGGTACTGTATGGCCCACAAAGCCTAAAATATTTACTATCTGGCCCTTTTCAGAAAAAGGGCCTTTTGCTGCCTGAGAATGTTGTTCTTAACCTTTTTTATGCCATTACCCCTTTTTGGCAGTTTAGTGAAGTCCATGGAACCCTTCTTAGATAATGTTTTAAATGTACCAAATAAACTAAAATAAAAACCAATAGGAATATAAAAGAAACTAATTATATTAAAATAGTTATTAAAGAGAAAAAATTGTGATATGCCAATGTGTGTGTTTCATTAATGCATTCAAGAATCAGACCTAGAGGCAGGTCTAGTAACTACAGTCATTTCTAAATAAAGAAGAGTGTAAAAGATATTTTGCTCTATCTGCAGCAATCATTATGAAGAGATCTTTGATTTCCACTGGCGACAACTTTACACGCACTGTTATCAGATTGGTTGCCTGTTTTCATAATTGAAGGACATGTCAAATTTTAATACAGCCTAGTGAAAATGAAGACTTCTTTTTTTTCCCCACCCCCCATCCAAGGACCTCCCTCCCAAATCTACTCATGGATTTCTCAGGGGCAGACGTCTGTAGACTCAAAGTCAGAATCCTTGCTCCAGAATGTTTTACTAGGTTTTCCAGTTATATCCCTGCCAAAATTATAGTGACAGTCCTTTTTCACTTTTTTTTAGCAATCTGCAGAGGTGAGACCCAGAAAATCCAGAAAACCAAATCTCGCAGCTAAGTTGCAGAGCTTAACAACGTTTTTTGGCATGAAAGCAAAGGTTTTAAATTCCTTGGTCTTTTTTTTTTTTAATTTAACCATAAACATTTCTTTAATGAAGTATACTGGTCAAATAGTCCCACTGGACACTAAGGTCTTCAAAGCTAATGACTATGTTCATTCTTGCCTACTACCTGATTCCCACTGTGTCTGGCACATAGTGAGGTTTAAAGAATGTTGGATGAATATAGCCGACATATATTTAAGTTGACAGATCTTCCTTGAGTTTGGGTTGCTACTAAAACAAGTGTTGATGTAGTCTATCAAATCGCCGAAAGGGTAAAAACAAAATCCTATTAATTTACAGTTTTACCAGTGCCACAGATTTATAAAAGGGAAAATGAACATTCCACGAAGACCATGCATAAATGGCACATATTTAAATTTTTGAAAAACACACCTTTTCTAGACCAATTTTAAAGATGCTGCTATAAATAGTAACTTCATCCTTATAAATCAAAATGAACCATTTTCATAAATTAATTTTTCAGCTTCTCTAACTTAGGCTGGGGGAAATTTCTGAAGCAAATCAGTTGGGCATCAATTATGCCAACGTCTTAACTTGCTGTAGATTACAAAAACGTTCCCAAATCTCCCCACCTCCCACCCCTCCTTGTAGCACAGCCTCTGCCATGTATGTACTTAGGCATGTTCTCCCATGATCCATGACAAAAGCCTCAACCATGTCGTTGGGTCTGGCCAATGGCATGTTTAGTAACTTGAAACAAGGAATGGCTTGAAATGGGCTTGTGCACTGGGGCTTGCTTGCTTGCTTACACCTCAGTCATGACCATGAGGTCAATCTTGGCCTAACCTTCTGGTCTCAGGAGAAGGCCAAGAGACACGTGGAACAGAGCTGATTTCCTCAGCCACGGCCAGTGGACAGCCAGCCCATAACCAGCAGATCCTCAGACTAATAAGAGAGCCCAGCCAAGGTCAGCTGGTTTGCCCAGCTGATCCCCACATGGGAACAGAAAAAGCATATTGCATCTATTGAGGTTTTGTGGGCTATTACGTTGCATCACTGTGACAACAGACAATGGATACAGATATTGGTATCTAGAAAAAGCATGATGCCATAACAGGGAACCAAAATACAGAGCATTGGTTTTGAGATTGGGTTGCATGTGGAGGTTGGAAAAATGGCAATGCACACTACTTAATGGCAAACATTTGGTAAGACTGTCACTCGTGGTAGCTTAGAAGACAGAAAATGTATGTCATGAGTTTTGGACTTGAATAAAAAGATAAATTCTAGGCAGAACAGTGAAAGTGTTTTATAAGCTGCATATGATAAAAGACTACAAGAAAGAGACAAACTCAAAAAAAGAACTGGACATTTTCTAAGCAGAATTTAGAGGGAATATAGAAAGTCAAAGATTTACTGGATATAGTTTCTCATCTCCAGCCAGCTTCTCCAGCCAGCTTTCCCAAGTAAGACAAAAGCCTGGGACAAAGACCATATCTAAGAAAATAGTCTCAGAGTGAAGACCAAATGTGAAATCAGGGGTCTGAATGTAAAACTCTTTATTAAAATCTCCAAAAGAGAATTAAGAATGGTGAGAACTAAGTTGGTGCCAAGTATGTTCTCTCAGCTGGACAAAGGACTCCTAAAACCCACAGAAGGTTAAATGCCAAAAGTGCCTATAATTGAGTTTAGAAAAAGAGGCGAGATTCCAAAAGAATTGTGGGTATGGCTTTTGGCATATGGATACATAGGAAACTCACACAGTTTTTAAAGACAGCTCTACCAGCAAAACTGTCACCAGCCTTACTAAAACAAAAGGTAAAAGACCTCCAGCTTTTGGTAGACAGGAAGCAAGCTGAGAAAGTTTCTCAAAGGTACATTTTGCAATCTTTTTCAGAAGTAGCTTAGGAAAGTGATGGAAAGGATGTTCCAATGGGCAGGGTTAAGAACCAAAGAGCTGAGCCAAGGCCTAATCAAGAAACATTCCCTATCCCCTGAATAGGGGGAACCTGTGCCCAGAAGAATTTCAGAAATGCTATGGACCAGGGACTGACCAATGCCTCCCATTCTTCTATACTACTTTCTTTCTTTCTTTTTTTTAATTATACTTTAAGTTCTGGGATACATATGCAGAACGTGCAGGTTTGTTACACAGGTACACACGTGCCATGGTGGTTTGCTGCACTCATCAACCCGTCATCTACATTAGGTATTTCTCCTAATGCTATCCCTCCCCTAGCCCCCCACCCACCAACAGGCCCCGGTGTGTGATGTTCCCCTCCCTGTGTCCATATTGTTCAACTCCCACTTATGAGTGAGAACACGTAGTGTTTGGTTTTCTGTTCCTGTGTTAGTTTGCTAAGAATGATGGTTTCCAGCTCCATCCATGTCCCTGCAAAGGACATGAACTCAACCTTTTCTATGGCTGCACAGTATTCCATGGTGTATATGTGCCACATTTTCTTTATCTAGTCTATCATTGATGGTCATTTGGGTTGGTTCCAAGTCTTTGCTATTGTGAATACTGCTGCAATACACACACGTGTGCATGTGTCTTACACTACTTTCAATGGTAGAATTATGGTAATTATTTTGGCTTTTTGTTTTACCCCTGTATATTGGGTGCATCATGATAGACAACTTGTCTTTTATTTCAACCGTCTCTAGATGAAGAGAAACCATATCCAGACCCAAGGGAGATCACACAATTGTGGTCTTTAAGGCTGATGCTATGATTGGATGAGACTTGTGAATGCATTTTGCCTGTCAGAGAGATGTGAATGATGGTGGGGATAAAGGTGGGCTGTGGTTGTTTGCAAAAATGGTCCCAATTCAGCCCGGCACGGTGGCTCACACCTGTAATCCTAGCACTTTGGGAGGTTGAGGCGGGTGGATTGTCTGAGCTCAGGAGTTTGAGACCAGCCTGGCCAACATGGTGAAACCCCATCTCTACTAAAATACAAAAAATTAGCCAGGCGTGGCAGCGTGTGCCTGTAATCCCAGCTACTCAGGAGGCTGAGGGAGGAGAATCACTTGAACCCAGGAGGCAGAGGTTGCAGTGAGCTGAGATCGCGCCACTGTACTCCAGCCTGGGCGACAGAGTGAGACTCCATCTCAAAAAAGAAAGAAAAAAAAAGTCCCAATTCTTCACCTTCCCTGCATCCCTGACCTTTGCCATGTAACACTGTGATGACCTCTCACTGTAGGTAAGCTCAGTCCCACCCTTGACACCAGGATGAAACATGTGACTTGCTTTAGCCAATGTGATGCTTGACAACTTACAGAAGCAAAGACTTGAAATGGGCTTACACTGGGGCTTGGTTGCTTGCACCTCTGCCATCCTCATGAGAAGGACAAGCCTGGGTTAGTCCATGGTCCCAGGAGGAAGATGAGAGATGCACAGAACAGAACCAGATTGCCTCAGCAAAGGCCAGTGGACAGCCAGCCAGCCCACGGCCAGCAGATCCCCAGGCAAATCTGAAAGGCACCCAGCCTTCCCCACACATGTGGTTAAGCCAAGCCAAGATCAACAGAGTTGTCCAGTCAACTTCCTGCTGACCTAAAGTATGTTAGCACAAATGTTTATTATACAACACTGAGATTTCATGGTTGTTACTGCAGCATTACTGAATCATTATCTAACTGATACACCTAAAGAAAAAAGTATGTAATTTGTTGAGTTACCTACTCTGCTAATTTTGCTGTATGTTTTTTGGTCAAGCTGTTCCATGCTGCACTAGAGTATGCTTCGAAAATGTTTGGAATGCCTAACCATAATGCAGAATTTATCAAAGATACGTGGCTTATATGTGTATTTCATTTCATGCACCTCCTCAATTACATATTTTATGAGTGAATCAGTTATAAAGTTATATAAAGAGATACACATATGTATAACATTATAAACTTCATGGTTTTCTCCTATTTTACTGAGAAAGGCTCTTCAAGGCAGCTGAAAAGCAAAACTGCAAATGGGCCAGGTACAGTGGCTCACGCCTGTAATCCCAGCACTTTGGGAGGCTGAGGTGGGCAGACCACTTGAGGTCAGGAGTTCAAGACCAGTCTGACCAATATGGCAAAACCCCACCTCTACTAAAAATAGAAAAAGTTAGCTGGGTGTGGTACAACGTGCCTGTAATCCCAGCAATTTGGGAGGCTGAGGTGGACAGACCACTTGAGGTCAACAGTTCAAGACCAGCCTGACCAATATGGCAAAACCCCATCTCTACTAAAAATACAAAAAATTAGCTGGCCGTGGTGCAACATGCCTGTAATCTCAGCTTCTTGGGAGGCTGAGGCACAAGAATTGCTTGAGCCTGGGAGGTGGAGGTTGCAGTGAGCTGAGATAGCGCCACTGCACTCCAGCCAGGGCAACACAGCGAGACAAAACAACAGTAACAACAACAACAAAAACTGCAAACAACGGGATGAGCAAAGGTTCCAACTCGATTTCTTACATTGTGGCTGAATGCTTTAAGGTGCTTATGGTTTATGCCATAGAAAGTGAGGAGCATAGAGAGCAAATAACAGGCAGGACTCACCCGTGTGGGATCGCAGGTGGACAGTGAGCTGGCTGGAGTTGCGGCTGGCGTAGGGGCAGATCTGGCATTTGAAGGGCCGCTCGTCTGAGTGGATCCTCAGGTGCTTGTTGAGGCTGCTGCTGTCGGCAGCGGCGTAGTCACACGTCTTACACTTGTAGGGCTTCACGCCCGTGTGGCACCGCATGTGAGTTTTCAGCTTGTCTTTCCGGCTAAAGCACTTGCCACAGACTTCACACTTATGGGGTTTGTCTCCTTCAAACACATACACACACAGATGGCAGCAGGAAACAAGATTAAAAAAGGAAAAGGCTTATTTCCCACTGCCTTACGAAAAAAGTCATGTACAACCACCAAAGAATATTCAGAAAACCCTAAAACACTGGGTGGATGATTGGCAAAGAGCTAACATCTTGGGAGAGGGGAAGTTTCTTCCATGTTCCTTATTGATATTACTTGAATTTTTTAAATGATGAATATGAATTTCTTATAAAGTTTTTATAAATTAAAAATAGAAGGCAATTAAAATTTTAACGTATAGGTACGTAAAATAGTTACAGTTTTGTTAATTTTCTCTTGTATTCACTCTCTCCTTTTTCCGTTTCGCAACAGAGATGCACCCTAAAATTTGGAATACCTAAGTTTCAGCAGAGTTCGTGGCTGACCAGGGAAAGATTATACTTCTCAGCCTCGCCTGCAGCTAGGTGTGATCTGTGACTAAGTTCTTATAAAGCGATGGCAGAGAAGGTAAAGTGTGTCTCTTTCACAAGAGGAAACGGCTTGCCTTTTACATTTTCTCTTTTCCTGCTTCTAGCCAAGGCATGGGGGTAAGGCAGCAGGTGAGGGCAGGTGAGTGAGTGGGTGAGGGCAGGTGAGTGAGCGGGTGAGAGCAGGTGAGTGGGCGGGTGAGAGCAGGTGAGTGGGCGGGTGAGAGCAGGTGAGTGGGCGGGTGAGGGCAGGTGAGTGAGCGGGTGAGGGCAGGTGAGTGAGCAGGTGAGGGTGGCATACCAGCAGATGGTGGAGTAATGTAACAGAACGAGGTGGGAGGAACTTAAGTGCCTGGATGGTCCCTAGGACAGAGCTGCCCATCTGTCCTAGCCTGCCTGCTCACCTCTGGACTGTTACACGGGACAGAAACAAACTCCTATCTTGTTTGAGCTGGTGTTTCAGTTTCATTCTTACAGCAGCTTAATCTGAACCTCACGAATGCATATGTCAACTTGACATCTGTGAACTACTGCTAATTTTTTGATGTATATTTTTCCAATCTGTGTGTGGGTATGTTTTTGGTACATAAAAACTCCTGGCTAACATCAATTTAAATACTTTTTGAGTGGCACTGTGCCTTTGAATTACTTTAGTTAATCCTTGCAACAGCTGGAATTAGAACCCAGGACCATCTTATGTTTTTTTTTTTTTTTTTTTTGAGACAGAGTCTCGCTCTGTCATCCAGGCTGGAGTGCAGTGGCGCAATCCGGGCTTACTGCAAGCTCCGCCTGCCAGGTTCATGCCATTCTCCTGCCTCAGCCTCCTGAGTAGCTGGGACTACAGGCGCCCACCACCATGCCCGGCTAATTTTTTGTATTTTTGGTAGGGACGGGGTTTCACCATGTTAGCCAGGATGGTCTCGATCTCCTGACCTCGTGATCCGCCCGCCTCGGCCTCCCAAAGTACTGGGATTATAGGCGTGAGCCACCGCGCCCAGCCTGTTTTTTTTTTTTTTTTTTTTTTTTTTTTTTGCCAAATACTGCACTGCCTCCCTATTGACTACTTTCTTGCACTTACAGTAATTTCGATCACCTGTTTCATATCATGATATTCCTCCACAACATGGTTGTTAAGGCTGAAGTATTTCACTGTATGGATGTGCATAAATTACTGAAACCATTCCTTACTGGCCATGAAAAAGAGTAAATCAATATGACATACTGCTGTGAAATGATGTCCAATAGTAAATGAAAAAAAGCAAGTTGCACTGATAGTGTGTATCGTATTAACTTAATAAGACATGGAAAAAATTAAATGTGTGTTTTTAGACCTGGTCTAGGCATGCAAATATTTCAGAATGAGACATAGAGGTCTATTAGGACAGCTGACTTTTGGTCATGGAAGGCTGTGAGTCGGGATTTTCTTTTTTTTACTTTATATATTAAATATGTATTTTGACCAAATCGTAACTAGCCAAGTGCTAAAATAGCCAAAGCTGATCACTGTCATCACAAAATAAATATTTGGGATTTAAGAATACATCTAAAAGTTTATTAAAGATCAGCATTTTGGCTGGGCACAGTGGCTGTTGCCTGTAATTCCAGCACTTTAGGAGGTCGAGGCAGGCAGATTACTTGAGGTCAGGAGTTCGAGACCAGCCTGGCCAACATGGTGAAACCCCGTCTGAACTAAAAATACAAAAATTAGCTGGGCATCGTGGCGGGCACCTGTAATCCCAGCTACTTGGGAGGCTGAGGCAGGAGAATCACTTGAACTCGGAAGGCAGAGGTTAAGGTGTGCTGAGATTGTGCCGCTGCGCTACAGCCTGGGTGACAGAGTGAGACTCCATCTCAAAAGGGAAAAAAAAATTTAGCATTTTTATTATTAAACATTTTAGTAGGCTGGGTGTGGTGGCTCACGTCCGTAATCCCAGCACTTTGGGAGGCCAAGGCAGGCGGATCACGAGGTCAGGAGATTGAAACCATCCTGGCTAACACGGTGAAACCCCGCCTCTACTAAAAATACAAAAAATTAGCCGGGCATGGTGGCAGGTGCCTGTAGTCCCAGCTACTCAGGAGGTTGAGGCAGGAGAATGGCATGAACCTGGGAGGCGGAACTTGCAGTGAACCGAGATCGCGCCACTGCACTCCAGCCTGGGTGTCGGAGTGAGACTCTGTCAAAAAACAAAAAACAAACAAACAAACAAAAAAAACCACACAAAAACAAACAAAAAACATTTTAGTCATCAAATTTAAAAATCCAGGAACAATAATTTACCAGCATTGTCAGTGGCTCAGTAGTTCCTGTGGTCACTACACTGTGTATTTGCAACACTGGGCAGATGCTGGATGTTGGCAGAGCTCAATGGTTTTTGGCCAGCTCTGCTGGTAAAGAGCCCTGTTGCTGTTGCTTCCCCAAACCCCAACCCCAGGGGTAATTAAGCATGCCCCCACTCTCTGAAGGTAACTAAGGTGAGGATACATTTAAACTGGAAAATGTAGACAGAGACTGCAGAAACTATCCTACAAACACAAGGTGGGCTAACTGTGTAGAAGATATTTTCTGCGGATTTGCAGAAATAGACAAAGTTGTGGCCCTCACTTGTACTTTTACAATACTTTCCCTATCATCATTAATAATTATAGTACTCAGCTGGATGCGGTAGCCCATGCTTGTAATCCCAGCACTTTGGGAGGCCAAGGTGGGTGGATCACCTGAGGTCGGGAGTTCGAGACCAGCCTGACCAACATGGAGAAACCTCGTCTCTACTAAAAATACAAAAATTAGCCGGGTGTGTTGGTGCATGCCTGTAATCCCAGCTACTTGGGAGGCTGAGGCAGGAGAATTGCTTGAACCTGGGAGGTGGAGGTTGCGGTGAGCCAAGATCGCACCATTGCACTCCAGCCTGGGCAACAACAGCGAAACTCCGTCTCAAAAAAACAAAAACCAAACCAAAACAAAAATTATAGTACTTTATTCTTTCAGTAATAAATATGCTATGGCTTGATGGATGAAACTTCAATATATGAAACCCACATGGAGAGTTTCATTGCTTATTACACTAGAATGCTTGCCAATCAATACTTGAAACTTAGTATTTGGATAATTAGAACAAATCCAGATGGCATGACACTGTGAGGCTGATTAGATATGATGGTGACCCCAATGCAATAAGGCACTTATTGGTCATGGCCAAGGAATGTAAGAAATAACTGTTGGTTACTCATCTTCCAAAGGCTGAGGCTAAATAGCAGGCTTTGGGCAATTAGTGAAGCCAAAGCTAAAACTCACTGCATCTTATACACATTTATATTTTTTAAATTTAAATCTGTATCATTTGAATATAAGCATCTAACACTTTGTTAAAAAAGAGTCTAAAGGCAATTCCTTTTCCATGCAGAAAATCTGGGAAACATAAAAATAATATATCAAAGAAAAATAAAATCACCAGAAATAATCACTTTTTTCTTTTCCCATGCGTTGATCTTTTTCTCTTCTTTTAAAACAAGTATTTATTAAATTCTCCTTTCTAAATTACAAAAATAACACATACTCACTGTATTCAGTGATATCATGTAAAGATACATAAAATGAAAGTTTTGACCAGGTGCAGTGGCTCACACCTGTAATCCTAGCACTTTGGGAGGCTGAGGTGGGTGGATTGCTTGAGTCCAGGCATTCGAGACCAGCCTGGGCAACGTGGTGAGACCCCCCTCTCTACAAAAAATACAAAACATTAGCCAGGTGTGGTGGCGCCTGCCTGTAGTCCCAGCTATTCCGGAGGCTGAGGTGGGCGGGTCGAGTGCCACCGCACTCCAGCTTGGGCGACAGAGTGAGACTTTGTCTCAAAAAATAAAAGAAAAAGACAAAAAAAGAGACAGTTTCTTTTATCTCCCCATATTCCTCTCTTTACTAATCATTACACACACACACGTGCACTTGTAGGATCGTCTCCTCAAAATGAGAATACGTGCATTCAAATTTTAATTAATTTTGGCAGAATCATTTTCAAAATGGCTGTAGCAGTTCACATTCCCACTTAGCTAAGTTTGCTCACATCCTCTCCAGAGCTGGATTTTACTATGTTAAAGATTTTTCTGCCAAAATCATGTGTACAAATGGCACCTTATTTTTTAAAATCTGGACTTGTATTCCCGTAACAGCCAGTGACATCTGGAGTGGTATCATTCGTCTGACCTATGTGGATCCCCAGCTCCTAGCACAGAGCAGGTGTTGAGGGCATATGCGCTAAAGAAATGCTACTTACCCGTGTGAATTTTTAAATGCCGCTCCATGTCCTTCATGCCATAAGCAGTCTTGAATTGGCAACCTAAAAAAAAAAAAAAAAAAAAAAGGCAAGATTAATTACAAAGGGAAACTTAGTAACTTTTAGTATGGAGAAAACTGGCAGAAACATCCTTAAACAAGTGACAAGAGTTACCACCACAGTAATGGGAAAAGAGATCTCATGTGCCTTCATATGTGATGACCAGGAAAAACACACCGTCATTTTGTGGTTCCTGCCAAAACTGCGTAACCTGAATCTAATCACAAGGAAACATCAAATAAACCCAAACTAAGGCCCTGTTGACAAAAATCACTGGCCTATACTTTTCAAAAATGTCAAGCTTATGAAAGATAAATGCTTAACTGTTCTTGATTAGAGGAAATGAAAGACATAAAATCTAAATGCAATTCGTGATCACTGGTTGGAGCCTGGATCAGAGGGGAAAAATGTCATTCTTTTGATATTGGTAGAAAGGACATTGGTGGGACACTTGATGATGAAATCTGACTAAGGTCAGTAGGTTAGATAATAGTACCTATAAATGTTAATTTTCTGATCTTGATGATTGTCCTGTGGTTATTTAAAATAATATTCCGGTTTTTAGGAAATACACACTGAAGTATTTAGGAATAAAGGGGCATCTCATTGTCAGCAACTTTCAAATGGTTTGGGGAAAACTATACTTTTATATATATTTGTATATATACAAAGAATGAAAAAGCAAATATAATAGAATGGTAACATTTGGGGAATCTAGATGAAGGGCATACAGGGATTTTTTTGGTACAATTTTTGCAACTTTTCTGTACGTCTGAAATTATTTCCGATTAAAACCAAAGTAAGGAAAGAAAATTCTTACTGGATATCTTGCTAAGCTATAGCATAGGAAAAAAATTTATAGCAACCTGAAATTTTCATGAGTTCCACTTCAAAGGCCTATGGCTAGAAAAGTCTTAGAACCCACATGCAGAATGACCACAGACAGTGGGAGATAGGTTGTATGTGCTGATGTAAATGCCAGGGGGCTCTGATTTTTATGCCAGGTAGTTTGGAGCACATCCATGAGCAGTTGTCAGGAACTCACGAGGAGGAGCCCTGGAGCCTGGTTAAATATCACACCCTCTACACAAGTAGGACATAATGCTGCCTTTACCTGGATAGCAACAGTTAAGCCTTTTCTGAGCAGGTGGCGTTGTGGGCTTTTTGGTGCGTGACTTGGCAGGGAGAGAGATGACAGTGGCTGTCTGGTTTTCATTACTTTCCGTGGGCAGATAAGTTTGATAGCCATGTTCAAAAACAAATTCTGGAGCTGAAACTAAAAGATATGGTGATTATTAATTTTCTGAATATAAATGCCCTCTAACTGTGGTGTCTGCCTACTTTCCTTTGTAGAGAGAATGCATGTACTAGTTTGCTTTCCCAGCCTCCCTTGCGGCTTCAGAGTGATCATGTGACCCAGTTCTAGCTAATGAGACACTAGAGAGCATCTGCTGGGAGACTTCTGCAAAAGACTTTCCTCCCTGATTTAAAATAGCATGGGGGGGCAGGGTGGGCAGGGCAGATGGAAAAAGAAGCAGTTGAGAAAAGCTCATCTTGCTGCCCTGGCTGCCCTACTTCCTGTCTTTGTACATGCTGGAGTGGTGATGTGATGCCTGGATCTGTGGCAGCCATTCTGTAACCATAAGGGTAAACATGAAAATCAGATGCTGAGTCAGAGCTCTGAAGCCACCCAAATCTATACTTTTTTCTTTTTTTTTTTTTTCCGAGATAGGGTTTCATTTTGTCACCTAGGCTGGAGTGCAGTGGCACGATCACACCTCACTGCAGCCTCGACCTCCCAGGCTCGAGCAATCCTCCCACCTCAGCCTCACAAGCAGCTGGGACTATAGGCATGCACCACCATGCCCGGCTGATTTTTGTATTTTTTGTAGAGACTGGGGTCTCGCCATGCTGTGCGGGCTGGTCTCAAACTCCTGAGCTCAAGTGATCTACCTGTCTCTGCCTCCCACCGTGTTAACTACCATGCCTGCCCTAGACTTCTTAAATAAACAAGAAATGTCCCTATAATTTATGCCAGGTAAGTTTTCTGTTAACTGCAGCCAAATGCATTAGGTGCTTTCATAAGCTATATGACAACATCCTAATAAAACAACAAAAAGGAATGATAGAAGGGATTTGGGGCAAAACTAGTCTAATTAACATTCTCTTCAGCAGAAGTATTTCCCCCCTCAAAAAATTCCTTGTACTCTTACTGAGGTTCTGATGCAAAAAGAAAAAAAATAGCAAAACACAAGACTAAATATAAAATATAATTGTAGGCTGGGCACCTACATTTTGTACAATTGTAGGCATGGCTCACAGCTGTAATCTTAGCACTTTGGGAGGCTGAGGCAGGTGGATCACCTGAGGTCAGGTGTTCGAGACCAGCCTGGCCAACAGTGTGAAACTCTATCTCTACTAAAAATACAAAAATTAGCTGGGCCTGGTGGCAGGCACTTGAAATCTCAGCTACTCTGGAGGCTGAGGCAAGAGAATTGCTTGAACCTGGGAGGCAGGGGTTGCAGTGAGCCGAGATCATGCTGTTACACTCCAACCTGGGCAACAAGAGTGAAACTCTCAAAAAAAATAAAAAATAAATAAAAATAATAAATAAATAAAATTGTAAACGATAAGATAGGCAGTCTCAAACATTTTTGTTCTAAGAAATTATGTGACTACTTTGTTAACTACATTTATAGTCTGGGACTTAGGCATGTTTCCTCCCTCCCTTCCTCCCTTCCTCCCTCCCTCCTTCCTTCCTCCCTTCTTCTCTCCCTCCCTTCCTCCCTCCCTCCCTCCCTCCTTCCTTCCTCCCTTCTTCTCCCCCTCCCTTCCTCCCTCCCTCCCTCTTCCCTTCCCCTCACTCCTTCTCCTCTTCCCCTTTCCTCCCTCCCTTCTTTCCTTCCTCTCCTCCTCTTTGTTTTTCTGGTTCTTTCTTGAATGTAATTTGTCATACAAAGATCTGGCTTCAAATGAGAAGTAAATATGACCAATGGAGGCTTGTTCATTGGATGAACCTGTCAGGCTAAGAGGCCCTAATGATGATTTTGAGAGCAGCTGTAATATTCTGTTTCCCAAACTTCAGTCACTCAGACACCACCTTTGACATTTTTGACATTTTATTTACGGATTATTTAAGTCAACATAGGCCTAACATCACTGTTTATTTTAGCTTTGTCCGAAGCACTAATATCCAGGCCACAGGCTCCAGGTGCTAGTTATGTTTTCTCTTAAACACTATATTTCTTTGAATCTAAGATGTTTTAGATTGTAAAGTGCATCATAATTTCATATATGATGAAAATGCTGCCAATTAAACACATTATGACAACTCTTTCTTTTTTTAGGTATTTTATTTTATATTTATCAAATGGGCTTTTCCTGACTTCTTCGGAGATTTGGCAGGAAACCCAAGTTCTTGATCTCCATCTCTTTGGCAACTTCAGTAGTGACCGTATCACTCTGATTCATGTCAAATGATACCCTGGTGCTGTCAGCATTTGGTATTTGAGTAAAGCCACAGTTTCCATTTTTCTCAATGGAAATATATGTAGGGAAGTCAAGGGTTTGGTTGAAAGTCAGCTGAAAGATTCAGACAAACTGATGTTTCCTGTTTTTAGGCCAAGTATCTCTGATGCATGAATCAGCTGCACCTGTCTCTTGTTGAAATGTTTTCATTTACTCTGTGGGATCTGGCTGTCTCTCCTGGTTTCTCTCGCTCTACTTGGTTCTCAAAGCCTGGTCTCCAGATAGCAGCATTGGAGCTGCCTGGGAACTTGTTACCAAGGCAAATTTTTTAGGCCTCATCTCAGACCTACTGAATCAGACACTCTCGGGGTGCACCCAACAATCTGTGCTCTAACGAGCCCTCCAGGTGATCCTGATACATGCTCAAGTTTAAGAACCACTAGCAGAGACCATCCTTTTCCATCTATCTTGGCAGTAGAACTTAACCCAGCTCTGTCTATATGAGGAATTCCACCTTTCTTGGTTGTTGCTTTGCAAGAACGTGCAACTGCAGTCACTCATCCAACAATGAAGATTTGCTTCATTAATATCAAATTTACCCCTGTTACTGTTTTCAAGCATTTCTGGGTAAGCAATTATTTTTCATCTTCAACTTGCTTCATCATGCAATATCGTGGAAGACATTTTAAACAGCAATTAAACTCAATACATATAGTTCCAAAATTGCACACAACACAGCTGAGGTGAGAAAAATGTGACCCACTGAAATCAAGTTCGTTCACATGCACAGCAAGGTAATGTTTTTGGACTGCCTGTTGGTTGACAGAAATCTCACTGATTCTAAAATGCATTGTTGTTTCAGATATGTTAAAATGTGTCTTCAAACTGATATAAGTTCAGGTTTGACCATTCACTGTGGATGTGACCTCAGGCCAGTGATGTAAGTTCACTGAACTTGTTTTCTCACTATAAATGGGGACAATCACCATGCCCACTTCATAAGGGTGTTGCAAAGTTTAACAACAGAATTCAGTAGCACAGGATGTGGCCATGGTTGAATCTCAATAAATGTCAACGGGGATATATTACAGTTCAATAGAACCGGACTCTGGCACTTGTGCATTAAACTCTCAACTGAAATGCTCATGAGCTAGGATGATCAACCATCCCTGTTTCCTTTGATGCACACAAGTTTTAAAATTTAATGTAGTCCCAGCTGGGTGCAGTGGCTCACACCTGTAATCCCAGCACTTTGGGAGCCCAAGGCAGGTGGATCACCTGAGGTCGGGAGTTCGAGACCAGCCTGACTAACATGGAGAAACCCTGTATCAAGTAAAAATACAAAATTAGCCGGGCGTGATAGCACATGCCTGTAATCCCAGCTACTTGGGAGGCTGAGGCAGGAGAATCGCTTGAACCTGGGAGGCGGAGGTTGCGGTGAGCCCAGATCACGCCATTGCACTCCAGCCTGGGCAACAAGAGCAAAATTCCATCTCAAAAAAAAAAAAAAATTAATGTAGTCCCATTTGTCTATTTTCACTTTTGTTGCCTGTGCTTTGGTGTCTTGGAGAGGCGGCAGGAAGCATCATGAGTGGGCAGGTTAAACACAGCAAAGGGCCGGGTGTGGTGGCTCATGCCTGTAATCCCAGCACTTTGGGAGCCTGAGGTGGGCGGATCATTTGAGGTCAGGAGTTTGAGACCAGCCTGGCCAACATGGTGAGACCTCGTCTCTACTAAAAACACAAAAATTAGCCAGGCGTGTTGGTGTGCACCTGTAGTCCCAGCTACTCAGGAGGCTGAGGAAGGAGAATTGCTTGGACCCAGGAGACAGAGGTTGCAATGAGCTGAGATCATGCCACTACACTCCAGTCTGGGTGACAGAGGGAAACTCCATCTCAAGGAAAAAAGAAAAAAAAAAAAAAAAACAACGAACAGCAAAGGGATTCAGGCACCCAGGTGCAGGGATCATTTTGGGGGCAGGGCTAATCCCATGTAACCTGTGAGTCATCCAAAGTAGATGGCTATAGACCAGAAAGGGTTTGCTCCAGAGCTTAGGCTGTGTCCTACCTCCTTGGTCCTCAGTTTCTTCACCTGGAGAATGGGGACAATTTCCATTCCTATCTCCTAGGGCTGCTGTGAGGATCAGAAACCAGGCATGTAAAGCTGCTGTTGCTGTTGACTTTATTCACTAATTTATTCAGCAAATATTTATTAGGTACTGTACTGACTGTGTGCCAGGAACTGTTCTAAGCAGTAGAAACAGAGCCGTGACTCAAAGAGACAAAAATCCCTGCCCTCATGGAGTGGACATTCTAGTTAGGAGTGGTGCAGGCAATAAGGATTTAAATATATACGTGTAAATCAAGTGGTGTAAATATTATGGAGAAAAATAAAGCAGGGAAGGGAACCAGGAAATGCTGGTGGGCATGCAATTTTAAGCACGTCCAGGAAGGCCTCAGTGAGAAGGTAACATTTGAATACAAAACATGGAAGCATATAATTATTATATTAATAGTATTCCGTTGCAGGTGTCCAGAATTCAATAGCAACAAAGGGGCATTGGGTGCTGAAGACTCTCATCCAGATGGTCGGCTTGCTGGCACCTCCTAGCTGGATTTATCAAGGGCATCCCTTCCCACACAAGGGGCCTTTCTAGAATCTGCTGTGAACGGCAGGACCTGCAGAGACACCCCAGGGAAAGGCTTATGGTAATCACTGAGGGACTGCTGGCGACCAGAGGCCTCCCTCATTCCCTTTGGTTGTTTGCATGTGATTTGATGCCAGAGTAGCCACTCATCCCCAGGGGGTGTGTGTGCGTATGTGTATGTGTATGTGTGAGCATGCACGGTCAGACTGACCTTGGACCAATTTGGGTGTTTTATTTTATTTTTTTTTGAGATGGAGTCTCACTCTGTTGCCCAGGCTGGAGTGCAACAGTGCCATCTTGGCTCACTGCAACCTCTGCCTCCCAGGTTCAAGTGATTCTCCTGCTTCAGCCTCCCTAGAGGCTGGGATTACAGGCACACACCACCACACCTGGCTAATTTTTGTATTTTTAGTAGAGACAGAGTTTCACCATGTTGGCCAGGCTGGTCTCAAACTTCTGACCTAAGGTGATCCGCCCGCCTCGGCCTCCCCAATTTCTTTTATTTTTTTGAGATGGAGTCTCGCTCTGTCACCCAAGCTGGAGTGCAATGGCGTGATCTCGGCTCATTGCAACCTCCGCCTCCTGGGTTCAAGCGATTCTCCTGCCTCGACCTCCTGAGTAGCTGGGACTACAGATGCCTGCCACAGTGCCCAGCTAGTTCTTGTATTTTTAGTAGAGATGGAATTTCACCATGTTGGTCAGGCTGGTCTCACACTCCTGACCTCAGGTGATCTGCCCACCTCGGCCTCCCAAAGTGTTGGGTGGGATTACAGGCATGAGCCACCGCGCCCGACCAGCTGGGTGTTTGTATGCAATTTGATGCCAGAGTAGCCACTCATCCCCAAGTGAGTGTATGTGTGTGTGTGTAGTGGACCTTGGACCAACTTGGGTGTGTGCGTGTGATTTGATGCTGCAGTCACCACTCATTGCCAGGGGTGTGTGTGTGTGTGTACAGTCAGATTGACCCTGGACCAACCTCTGTCTCCTCTCACTAGCTGTAGGGCCTTGACCAAGTCACTTCTCTGCTCTTCAGTTCTTTTGTCGGTAAAATGGGGATATTGCAGTGATCTCGGAGCTTAGATCTTGTTGTTCTAGTAAAGATTCAAGGGAAAGATAAGGCATACTGCAAGCCGGGCACACTGTAAGTTCTTGAGAGTTCTCAGTGGACATTATGGTAACTATGCATAATAGGTTATTATTTACCTGTATTCAGGTTTGGCATAATGAGTGGCATGGCCCTTGGGGAATCTCAGAGCACCCTAGAAGAAGGTGAAATGCCCCACATCTGCTGAGGCAGGATGACTCATAACCTTGGGGGGAAGTGCTTCCAGTAGAGGCGTGACTTGCCCCTGCCCCAAGAATATTCTCTAGTCCCTCTTTTCACTGAGAATGCAGCACGGGCCACCTCTTTATGTGGGGGTCTTGTGTCTAACTTTTTGCAAGAGCTCAGGGCTTCAGCCCCTACCCTAGTGTGGCCATTAAAATCAAGTCTCCTGTTTAGTGAGATCAGACCCTGTCCCCGATACCCCAAGAAGCTCACAGCCTCACACACCTGCTGCCACTTTTGAATTTGTTTTCTGGCTCCCCGGGATTTCCCTTCTTTCCTGCGTGTTCAGGTGTGCATCTGAGAATTGCTTATTGTATTTAGTTCTGGTTTGTAGCAGGGGCATATTCAGTTATTTGATCATGATGTTGTTTAAAATGTTTGACTGTTACATGAATTTCATAGATAATCCAAATCTATTTCTCTGAAGTTTGTCTCTGTGGAGTCTTAGGGCTCACATGAACCAACCGTAGCTCCTTTTCTACCAAATTGCCTTTCAGACATCTCAAGACAGCTTTGATATCTCCCTATCTAATTTGCTTCCCCCTTCCCTTCTTCAACTTAAAAATTCCATTTAACACATCCTTTTCTCTTTTTAAATGACAACGTTTATTTCTGCAAAATAAAAGTTAACATGAATTTTAGGATTTTCTTCTCTATACAGAAAAGTTCAAGGAAGAAAAAACTAGGCTAAGTGTGGTGGCTCATGCCTGTAATCCCAGCAATTTGGGAGGCTGAGGCAGGATGACCACTTGAGACCAGGAGTTTGAGACCAGCCTGTGCAACACAGGGAGACGCCGTCTCCACAAAAACATACAAAAAATAGCTGGGTGTGATGCTGTGTGCCTGTAGTCCCAGCTAATTGTGGGGCTGAGGTGGAAGGATGGCTTAAGCTCAGGAGTTCCAGGCTGCAGTGAGCTATGATTGCACCACTGCACTTCAGCCTGGGTGACAGAGCAAGACTGTCTCTGGAAAAACAAAACAAAAAACTTCCCAATGCTGTCAAAACATGGCAATATACATCCTTGTTTTTTTTTTTTTTGGCTCTGTTGCCCAGGCTGAAGTGCAGTGGTACAGTCTTGGCTCACAGCAACCTCTGCTACCCAGGTTCAAGTGATTCTCCTGCCTCAGCCTCCCGAGTGGCTGGGATTAAAGGTGTGCGCCACCATGCCCGGCTAATTTTTGTATTTTTAGCAGAGATGGAGGTTTCACCATGTTGGCCAGGCTCATCTTGAACTCCTGACCTCAAGTAATCTGCCTGCCTTGATCTCCCAAAGTGCTGCGATTACAGATGTGAGCCACTGGTGCCCAGCCTACATCCTTACTTTTTATACAAATCTCCTATTGCTACTGTGATTAAATACTTATTTGAGAAATTATTTAATGACTATTCTTTCTTCTATTTGGTTGGAGGAGTTAAGTGAGGACAGACCCTTGTTTCTTTCCATTACTGTTCCCCCTGCACCCACCACAGAACCAGGTGAAGGGGAGGAGCTCAAAGAACATTTGTTTAATTAACGATCAGCTAAAGGGCTAACCTCTTTTATATATAGAAAATATATTTTAGGGCCGGGAGCGGTGGCTCACACCTGTAATCCCAACACTTTGGGAGGCCGAAGCGGGTGGATCACCTGAGGTCGGGAGTTCGAGACCAGCCTGGTCAACATGGCAAAACTTCGTCTCTACTAAAAATACAAAAATTAGCTGGGCGTGGTGGTGGGTACCTGTAATCTCAGCTACTTGGGAGGCTGAGGCAGGAGAATTGCTTGAACCCAGGAGGTGGAGGTTGCAGTGGGCCAAGATCGCGTCATTGCGCTCCAGCCTGGGCAACAGAGTAAGGCTCCATCTCAAAAACAAAACAAAACAAAACAAAAAGGTATATTTTAAAAGCATAAAACTAGGATCAAGGCTTAAATCATTTTATATTTATTTTTAATGAAACACTTTTGCCATGTTAAAACATCTTATCATGTTGTCATTCATCGAAAACACAACCTCTAATGGCCACATAATATTTCATCATTTTGGTTGCTGAATAGTTTAACCATTTCCCTTTCTTGGACTTGGAGGAGATATCTAGGAATTGACTTTTATGAGTAAAACCTGTCCAGAAGTTTAAATTTATCCCTCGTGTCTTTGGGTATGTTCCTTGAAATTGAAGAGTTGGGTTAAAATGGTATGGATGTTTTATTACTTGGTGATTATATAATTATAACATCCTTTCAGAAAACTGAAATAATTTGCATTTTCCCCTTAATCTTGGCCGTCACAGAGAGAACTTGAGAGGACAAAACGAGATCACTTGAGTTTAATTTGAATTTCCTTTACATGTAATTAGTGAGATTAAACTCCCTTTCAACATTTATTTTTCCAATGACACGCCTTATTTGGTGAACTTCCTGTTTATTCTATTAGCTCACTTTTTTCTACTGGAATTTTAATTTTTTTCTTGATTTGTAAACGCTTTTTGCAGATTAAGGATACTGTCTTTTGTTTTGTTTTGTTTTGTTTTGTTTTTGAGACAGGGTCTGGCTCTATCTCCCAGGCTGGAGGGCAGTGGCACCATCTCGGCTCACTGCAACATCTGCCTCCCAGGTTCAAGCAATTCTCCTGCCTCAGCTTACTGAGTAGCTGGGATAACAGGTATGCGCCACCACGCCCAGCTAATTTTTGTATTTTTTGTAGCGATGGGGTTTCGTCATGTTGGCCAGCCTGGTCTTGAACTCCCAGACTCAAGCGATCCTCCCTCCTTGGCCTCCCACAGTGCTCAGATTCCAGGCAAGCGCCACCGTGCCCAGCAGGATATTATCATATATTCAGATCTCTTGATTTTTTTGTGAACGTTGTTTTTTGCAGTGTTGTTCATGCTTAGGATTCTCACTTAGGGTTCTTGATCTCCAGGCAAGTATCTCAACTGTAAACTCAGAATTCACTGTCTGAGGCCGGGCATAGTGGCTCATGCCTGTAATCCCAGCACTTTGGGAGCCCGAGGCGGTTGGATCCCTTGAGGCCAGGAGTTTGAGACCAGCCTGGCCAACATGGTGAAACCCTGTCTCTACTACAATACAAAAACTAGCCAGGCGTGGTGGTGGGCGCCTGGAATCCCAGGCACGTGCGAGGCTGAAGCAGGAGAATCGCTTGAACCTGGGAGGCAGAGGTTGCAGTAAGCCGAGATCGCACCACTACACTCCAGCCTGAGTGACACTGCGAGACTCCGTCCCCTTCCCCCTGCCCCCCGCTGCCACCCCTGCCTCCAAAATAATTCATTTTCTGAGAGAAAAGAGAAAATCCACCCCTTTCACTTACGCTGTTCCCAAAGGCCTTTACCGTCCTCAATGGGCGTTAGACCGGCTCAAACGCCCCTCCCCAGGGGTGAGTGGCGCTGCCCTGCTGGAAGCCCTGACCACGCCCCAGCTCTGCCATCGCTGATTGGTGCAGTGGAAAGACACCTGACAGCAACTGGGCCAATCGACTCTCTTGCTCTGAAATTGAATCCTGCAGCTGGGCATATTGGCGGCTGCCGCTAAGTCCCAACTATGACCCAGACTGAGGTGGGAGCATCGCTGAAGCCCAAGAGTTCGAGTCCAACCTGGGCGATGTAGTGAGACCTTCCCCCAACCCGCCCAATCTCTTAAAAAAAAAAAAAAAAAACTGAGACTAAGACGCTCAGATTTGGTGTGGATTTTCCTTCTGAACAAAGAAGACATAAACTTTGGGAATGGTCACGGGGCAGCAGTGCTTCTCCAGCCACATTCTCTCTAAAATGTGGATTCTGATCAGCAGTTCTGGGTGGGGCCGAGACTCTGCCTTCCCAGCATTTCCAACAAGCCCTCTGAGCTGTACAGTCTGGAAAACCCTAAAATATTTCTAGCTTCTGGTTCAATCTCTTTTTGAGATCCAGCTGCGTGCCTGCCTGTAATTCTCCCTTATGCCTATATCCTTCTAAACAAAGTCTCCCCTCTGGCTTGAATTATAGCCAAAGTAGGGGGTCTGTTCTAAGCAAACGAACAGTCCTATGTAACAGAAAATTAACTTGCCCTATACTGGGACTTCACCGAACAGGAAAAATAAACCATGAGTGGAACAGAGCTTCCTCCCACATCCCACCCTACCCTCCCTCCCACAGTGGGCCGTTCATTCATTCCTCAGATCTGTTGAGCACCTATTGTGAACTAGACTCTAGTGCCAGTGGGTTTCCAACCCTTCAACCCCTTCTGGTTGAATGGTTCTCAAACTTGATCATGCATCACAGATTCTGATGCAGAAATTTGGGGTAAAGTTTAGATATCTTTATAGCTATATTTTAAACACATTTTCCAGGTAATTTTTTGCACAGCAGCATTTGAGAACTTCCACTCTAGTCCCTTTAACGGGGCAGTGGTAGGAACGTGGCCCTGCAGAGGGGACTTGGGATTGGGTTCCACTGGTAGGCCCCTTCTCCTTGTCCCTTGGCAGCCTAGCTGCCTCCACTACAGTGCAACTGGGCAAAGCCATGTGTCCCAATTTTGGCCAGCAGGATCTGGAGTTTTGGGAGTTCATCAGGGAGCATTTCCTCCCCGATACAGATAAATTTCTCATTTCCCTGTTTGTGGGTGTGCCTGAGAGATTTGATGCCCAAGGCTTTAGCTGCCACCATGCAGCCACAGGGGGGGCGGGAAGGCAAAGGATAAAAACCCACCACCGAGAACAGGTGGAAGATGCAAAGAACTCCACACCTTCCAGCTGCCAAACTGACCTTGCCTGTTCTGGCTATGAGAGATAATACGTGTCTTAACTGTTCTGCGCACCTTTAGTTTGCTGTTGTTAAGAGCAACAGAGGCCGGGCGTGGTTGCTCACGCCTGTAATCCCAACACTTTGGGAGGCTGAGGCGGGGAGATCACGAGGTGAGGAGTTCGAGACCAGCCTGACCGACACGGTGAAACCCCGTCTCTACTAAAAAATACAAAAATTAGCTGGGTGTGGCAGTGGGCACCTGTAATCCCAGCTACTGAGGAGGCTGAGGCAGGAGAATCGCTTGAACCTGGGAGGCAGAGGTTGCAGTGAGCCGAGATCGCACCACTGCACTCCAGCCTGGGCGCCAGAGTGAGCCTCTGTCTCAAAAAAAAAAAAAAAGAAGAAAGAAAGAAAAGAGCAACCGAAAGCATCTGACCTGACCCAACCACTCCCTGGCTGGTTCAGATTCCCAGGACCTTGCTCAGACCCCCTAATATATTATCCCCAGGAAGGGTGTGGATATCTGCATTTTTCACCGAAGCTTCAGATGGTTCTTATGCACAAGCAAGTTTGAGAAATGTTGCAGTGAGGAATTTACTAAGTGGCAGTACTGATTAAGAGCACAGGTTCTGCAACCAGACAGCCTGGTTTGAGACCCAGTTCTGCCACTCTCTGTTTCTGTCATCTGGACAAGTTATTTAACCCCTCTGTGCCTCGGTTTCATTATTGGTAAAATGGGGATAATAATTATTACCTAACTTTTGGTTATGAAAAACTACTTCATATAGAGTACTTAGAAAAGTGCACGGCATAGAATAAGCACTGTATAAGAATTTGCTATTATTGTTTCCAGATCCTTCTGGCAATCACTACATAGTTTGTCTTACTAAATCACTCATGTGCTCAAGAACTTTCAATGGATCCCCAGCTCCTTCAGAATAAAGGACAGAGCTGAAGCATGACTCCTACCACGTTCCCCTATGCCATCTCTAGCCACTGTTTTCAAATCTTGCCCTGAGCTTCCCCCACCCCCTCCAAACCACCATTAGGAAATGCCCCCTTTCTCGCAATCTTTCTCCCAAAAGCCAACGGGTCTTTCAAAGCCGGTTATACATTTGCTTTCATTCACAATTCTCTCCCCTGACTTTCCCAGTTGGAACCAACAGACTCTGTGAATTCTTCACACCTTTAAGACTACACTTGTCACAAACAGCTGGGCTTGAATGTCTTACAACTAAATCCTCCTCCCCTCCCCGAGGGGCTTGGAATTCTCCAAGGGCAAGCATCTTCATTATCTGAGTCCCATCATTTGCCACACAACAGCCCTAAAGCGACTGATATGGTTTGGCTGTGTTCCCACCCAAATCTCATCTTGAATTGTAACTCCCACAATTCCCACGTGTCATGGGAGGAACCAGGTAGGAGGTGACTGAATTATGGGAGCGGGTCTTTCCTTCACTGTTCCTTGTGATAGAGAATGATTCTTACGAGAGCTGATGGTTTTATAAAGGGGGGTGTCCCTGCACAAGCTCTTATCTTTTGTCTGCTGCTATTCAAGACGTGCCTTTCACCTTCTGCCATGACTGTGAGACCTCCCCAGCCATGTGGAACTGTGAGTCCAATAAACCTCTTTCTTTTGTGAACTGTTCAGTCTCTGGTATGTCTTCATCAGGAGCATGAAAACGGACTAATACAGCCACTGTCACCAAACCCTCATGATGGGGCACATGCTATACACACCATGTGCTTCAGGCACATAAACACATTTAATCCTCACAGCCGCCCTTTCCTGCCCTCATTCAATAGCTGTTTTATTGAGTGACTATGATGTGCCAGACCTGGTGTTGGGTGGTGGGAAAATAAGACTGATTAGGTCTCTGCGTGCAGGGAGATTTACAGTCTAGTAAACTAGAAATCGAGCCACTAATTTGGGGCTCACAGGCCAAACTGAAACTTCAGATTCTTTTTTAAGACTTTCAAAATCAATCAGGCGGGCAGGGCCTTCCCTACGTCATTGTCCTCTGGCCAAAGACCAGTAGGGACACCCCATCACTGAATAAGTTTATTACTCATTGCAATAAGGAAAACCTCAGAGGGTGCTAGAAATAGCTTATTTTATTTTAGGTTTGGGCTCTTGTTAGATGCTTTTGGAGGAGGGTCAAGAAAACCTGCATCAGAGGCACCAGCAAGTGGGGCTAATTCTATGATTTGTTATTTTAAAAAATATTATCAAGAGGGAAAGAAGGCTAGATAGAGCAAGACTCAAACTTTAATAAGCAAAGAAGTAACTGTCACTCAGATTAACAGAGGGAGGAGGATGTTTAGTATTTTGTGGCTTGGACAGTGTTCCCATTTTGTCTGGGCTCACACATGATGACAGATGTGGTTTTGTTTTTGTCTTGCCCACCACAGTCAGAGTGGCCTTGTCTGATGTTGGTGTTTATTAGTCTCTACATTAATAAAAGCGATCGCTCATTGAACTCAATTTCTCCATCTCAGGCCCTTTATGTGAAACTGTGAACAACTGTGTATGCTCAACAGTAGAACAGCATACCTACCTGTGGGCCAGCCCAGTTCCTAGCAACGCCAAGACCCAGCTAATCATGGCTGCTAGCTGTCAGGGGCTGCTTTCCTCTTTCTCTGCTAGTTGGCCACCGGCCCTCTCCCTCTCTATCGTAGTATCTGCTGCTACAAACGCCACCCTTGGAATCGCACTGGAATTCACTTCTCTAATTGACTTCTTAATTTAATTCACTTCTCTAGTTGACTGCCCTTGGAATCGCATTGGAATTCACTTCTCTAATTAAAGACTAATTAGTTACAATTGTGATACATGCTAGCTGAGAAAACAGAAACCTAATTGTGGGAGTAGGGAGAAGGGGAAATCAGAGCTGGCTTCTAGGTGGAGGTGACTTTTAACTCGGGACTTAAAGAGTAGGAATTAACCAGAAATGGCAAAAAAAATCAATCTTGGTCAAGTGATCAATTCAACGAATATTGACTGAGGGCTTGCCATGAGCTCTGTGCTGACAATCCATGGGCTGTTTTGTTTACTTTCACAGCCCTCTGATTACATAATGAGAGCTAACAGTGACAGCTCGAAATGGCTTCCATGTAGGAGCCCACTGAAGCCCACTGAAGCCTGGCTCGAACCATCAGAGATGAGTTCTATCATCACTTTCATTTTACTATTGTGGAAATGGAAACACAGTGTAAGTAACCTCTCCAAGGTCACATGGTCAGCAAGTGGTACAGCCAGGATATGAACCCAAGCAGTCTGTCTCAGGACCCCAGACTCTTCATTACCAAACCTGTTCCCTGTTTATTTTTTAATTTTTATTTATTTTCGAGATGGACACTCGCTCTGTCGCCCAGGCTGGAATGCAATGGCGCAATCTCTGCTCACTGCAATCTCCACTCACTGCAACCTCCACCTCCCAGGTTCAAGCGATTCTCTTGCCTCAGCCTCCCGAGTAGCTGGGATTACAGGCACCTGCCACCATGCCTGGCTAATTTTTGTATTTTTAGTAGAGATAGGGTTTCACCACATTGGCCAGGCTTGTCTCGAACTCCTGACCTTGTGATCCGCTCACTTTGGCCTCCCAAAGTGTTGGGATTACAGGCACGAGCCACCACACCCAGCCCCCTCTCTGTTTATTTTTATCCTCACTTTGAAATGAATGTAATGTAATTTGCCATGGTCATGGGGTTCCTAAGGCCTTATGCAGCCAAGATTCAAACTCAGGGACCTGACTCCAAAGCCCCGTGATTTGAAGCCCTGAACTTAGAAAATGCACATGGGATATATTTCCACCAGCATCCACATTTAATTTTATGGCTCCCATATGAAAGTCCTTAAATCATATGCCAGACAACGGGCAGCTTTCAAAGCTAGCAGGCAGATAATAAATTTTACTTTAAACCCAAGTATTATCAGGCAGAGAAGACATAGGAGAAGAGCGAGAAACGGTTTGGCTTAATCAAGGACAAACAAGTCTGGAAAATGTCCAGATGAGGATATCTGCAGAAATCTACCATTTGGGGGGTTGGACTGTGGTCTTGAGTAGTGAATAATTCTCCAACCTGGCTGACATCCAGAATCCCCCAGGAGCTTGTTAAAAATACAGATACCTGAGCCTCGGCTCCAGACATTCAGATTCAGGAGGTGGAGCCCGGGCACCGGTATCCTTAACAAGCTCCCAGGGGATCTTGGTCCATAGGCAGGTCTGGGAACTGCCAGTCAATGGAAACTTGAAGCACAATAGGAGGAATTGCACCCATAAAACCAATCTAATAAGTGTAAAAAAGAAAAGAATGCAGAATTCTGCTTGTTTAGTTGGCACAGAGGCAGGAACCATCAGGAGGAGCAGCTGAGTCAGGCAGAGACAACGCATGCTGCAGATCTCACCATCCTTTCGCCACCTGTTTATTAGTCTCTACGTTAATAAAAGCGATCGCTCATTGAACCCAATTTCTCCATCTCAGGCCCTTAATGTGGATTATCGCAGAATTCTCACAATAACCCAATGATGATTAGGTATTATAACCTCTTTTTACAGATGGGGACTGTTAAGTGAGAGGGAGAGTAAATGATTTGCCCCCAGCCTAGGGCTGCTAGGTGGTGGATTGGGATGTAAGTCCAACAGTCTGTCTCTGAGCTTGTGGCTCCCTTCAGCACTGTGCAGGGGAGGGCTCTGTATGTCAGGCACAAACAGGACTCCAGGACTGGCCTGAGCATTCAGGGCACAACAAAACTCAGGCATGGCAAGATCCAATGATCGCAGGGCTGTGGAAATGCTAAGAGGAGGGCGAACTTCTTTGAACAAAGAAATAGAAGTGCTGGGTGCCGTGGCTCATGTCTGTAATCCCAGCACTTTGGGAGCCTGAGATGGGAGGATCATTTTAGCCCAGGAGTTCAAGACCAGCCTGTGCAACATAGCAAAACCTTATCTCTATAAATAATTTAAAAATTGGCTGGATGTGGTGGTGCAGGCCTGTAGTCCCAGCTACTTGGGAGGCTGAGGTGGGAGGACTACTTGAGCACAGGAGATCAAGGCTGCAGTGAGCCATGACTGCACTACTGCACTCCAGCCTGAGCAACAGAGCAAGACTCTGTCTCAAAAAACAAAACAAAGAAACAAACAAAAAAACTAGGAGGACAAAAAAGGGAGCCGTTATTTGGTTGTGAGGTCAGCTTTACTGATGTATATGAGATTTGAGCAGTTGTTCACACACAAGAAATAATAAGTACCTCAGTGCTGGGATACAGTGGTGAACAGGAGCGGGGCTTACAGGTCAGTGATGGAGATAGGCCTTAAAGTCATTCCTCTATTAATCATTTAAATATGGGACATGACCTGATCTAGGAAAAGAGTGAGTGGTGCAGGGAAGGGGTCTTTGAGAAAATGCCCTTAAGCCCAGCTCTGATGTAAGAATTAAGGCAGTTCCAGGCAGAAGGAACAACGCAGGCAAGGTCTGAGCCTGGAGGAAATGTGCCTCATTCCAGAAACAGAAAGGAGTTCATCATGGCTGCTGCAATATAGAGGGGAGAGAAGGGGAGTGTCCCCAAGAAGAAGGCAGACCCTTTTTTGTGAAGATTGTCATGAAACTTAAGGTCTTGAGGTGGAGTTGGCATCAGCCAGGCCAAGGTGGGAAATTTCAGGCAAAGGAAAAAGCATCAGCGAAGGCTCAGAGCCCAGAAAGAAGCATGGCCCCAAGTAAAAAGTGTGGGCCTGGAAGCCTCCCACACGCAGGGCATCCATTTTTATATGGCTCCCACCCACTGTGAGAGGTACCGGGATTTTGGTTTTCGAGGACAAGAAAGCAAACACCGTCCTCACGAAGAAGACCACTAGGATAAGGGGCAAAACACATGTCCCAGGACTGTCATGAAGTTCCGACGGGACCTTGGCCATGTCCCTTCCCCAAAGGCAGCTTTGCTTGGTCCTGGTGCAAAATAATTAGGTCCTACCAGGCCCACCTTTAAGGGTTTTCTGGTTTTCACCTTTTCTTGGTGACTTCCTTTGAGATGGGAATGAAGATAAACTCAGGAGACAGTGGCAAGATCTCAACATACTTTTGTTAAGGTTTGTGAGGGGATCAGTTTTATTGTATTTCAAAATGTCTACTGTTTAAAAAACTCAGTAGAAACATTATTTTGGATGCATTAAGAAAAAACCCCACAAAGCTTGGCTTATTGAGAAAAAAATTCAAACATCACCCTAGTAGATACCTCATAAGGGGAAAGTTGTTTCCTTTTTTTTGAAAAGGAATCTCACTCACTCTGTT
Source organism: Symphalangus syndactylus (assembly GCF_028878055.3). NCBI lineage: Eukaryota > Metazoa > Chordata > Mammalia > Primates > Hylobatidae > Symphalangus > Symphalangus syndactylus. Next base: position 20,356,034 of record NC_072446.2, on the reverse strand, counting down.
GCCCAGTGGGGAGTGCAGTGGCACTATCACTGCAGCCTCCGCTTCCTGGGTTTAAGAGATTCTCGTGCCTTGGCCTCCAAAGTAGCAGGGATTATAGGCGTGTGCCCCATGCCTGGCCAATTTTTGTATTTTTACTAGAGATGAGGTTTCACCATACTGGCCAGGCTGGTCTTGAAATCCTGACCTCAAGTGATCCGCCTCGGTCTCCCAAAGTGCTGGGACTACAGGCGTGAGCCACTGCGCCTGACCCTGACATCCGATGCTCCTCACTCTTCAGCTCCAGACTATTGGGTAAACATTCTCTGAGAATAAGCTAGAAGAACCTTATGGACTCAGTCAGGCTCAGAGATGTATTGTTTGGCAACAAAGTTTTATATTTGGAAAATTTCACATTTTCAGCTTCTCTGAAAAACTGAAATATCTGACTGGCTGGATCCAAAGAACAGTTGCACTTTTGGATGAGGCATGTGTGATTTCTCCACTTCACCACAGTCCCTACCACTCTCTAACACCTCCCGCAAAGACAACTTCTCTCATTTACACTACCTGCCCCACCCCTGTTCTAGAAACTTCCCTGGAATATAAGACCATATAATATGTAGGTGTATGTTTTTTTTTTATACTTACCTTGAGAATCTTTCTGTGACTACACACAGGTCCAACTCTCCTCCTTTCCAAAGCTAAGTCATATTCCATTGTTGGAATCTTTGATATTTATTTATTTAAATCCCTCTTTATTTTTATTTTATTTAAGAAACAGGGTCTAACTTGTCACCCAGGCTGGAGTGGTATGATCATAGCTCACTGCAGCCTCAAACTCCTGGGCTCAAACGATCCTCCTGCCTTAGCCTCCTGAGCAGCTAGGACTACAAGTGTGTGCTATCATGCCTGGATAATTTTTAAAATTTAATGTAGAGGTGGGGTCTTGCTATGTTGACCAGGCTGGTCTTGAACTCCTGGCCTCAAGTGATCCTCCAGCCTTGCCCTCACAAAGGGCTGGGATTACAGGTGTGAGCCACTGCACCTGGCCATACCTAACTCTCTCGACGTATACATACAAAGGCTCCACTTTCTCTATAGTACATGCTGTAAATGAATATCCTTGTACATTTGTTTATGAAGTTTTTTATTTCTATTTTTTTGAGACAGAGTCTCCCTCTGTTGCCCAGGCTGGAGTGCAGTGGCACGATCTCAGCTCACTGCAACCTATGCCTCCCAGGTCCAAGCAATTCTCCTGCCTTAGCCTCCTGAGTAGCTGGTATTACAGGCACGTGACACCACACCGGGCTAGTTTTCATATTTTTTGTAGAGAAGGTGTTTTGCCATATTGGCAAGGCTGGTCACGAACTCCTCACCTCAGGTGATCCACCCGCCTCGGCCTCTGAAAGTGCTGGGATTACAGGCGTGAGCCACCATGCCTGGCCTGTTCATGAAGTTTTATAGAATGAATACCTAGCCGTAGACTTACTGGATAAATGTCTTTATGTACATTTTAAAACTAAGAAATTTTAAATTTAAGATTTGAAAGCTATCACAAAATTGTCCAGGTTATAAGAATTTATATCCCTAGAAAATGAAATCAGTGTCCTTCCCCAAGCCTTGTTTTGATTTGCATTTTTGTAATCACTCTGGTGACCAAACCTCCCTTTATGTCCAATCGTTCCCTGTAAATCATCCATTGACCTTTCCACTTTGCACTTTTTTTTTTTGAGACGAAGTCTGGCTCTTGTCCCCCAGGCTGGAGTGTGATGGCACGATCTCGGTTCAATGCAATCTCTGCCTCCTGGGTTCAAGCAATTCTCCTGCCTTGGCACCCCGAGTAGCTGGGATTACAGGCACCTGCCACCACGCCCAGCTAATTTTTGTATTTTCAGTAGAGACAGGGTTTTACCATGTTGGCCAGGCTGGTATAGAACTCCTGACCTCAGGTGATCCACCCGCCTCAGCCTCCCAAAGTGCTGGGATTACAGGCATGAGCCACCGTGTCCAGCCTCCACTTTGTACTTTTTATCTCCTTTTACTGGTTTTAGCAGTTCTTTGTATAAGAGGGATTTAGGCCTTAATCATATATGCCACAAATTTTTCCCCAAGTTGATTGTCTTTAGACTTTGCATTTTACTTCGGAAAAAGTATAACTTCATTTGCAATCACATATATGATTCTTTTTCTTGGAGGGGGTGGTCCACAACCTGCCTTCTTTGGTAGGCATATTAATATATTTTTTAGAATCAAATGCCTTTAGCTAAGGAATACATTCTCTGTTTCCCCACAGGATCCAGTACTATCCCATAAATGAGCTACTTCATAATTTTAAGGTTATCTTCCTGCCCCTTAAGACAGATTACATAGGTATAACTGTGTGTGTGGGTGTTTGTGGGTATATTTCCTCTAGAACTTTTATGGTTTTCTTATGCACATTGAAATTTTTGACCCATCTGTAATTTATTTTTGGTGGAGTGAGTGTACACAACAGAGAACAGGGATGTTTTCCTGATCAGCAGCACAAGGGGGAGGAGATACCAATGCCAGTTTATAGATTTTTTTTTTAAAACAACAACATGCTTTTCGGCCCTTTACACAAGTAATGCAAACTCAAGGATTGTACCCATACTTCCACCACCCAAAACAACCACTTTTTTTTTTAATTGCAACGTATTTTCCGCTAGCCTTTTTTTCCCCCCATAGTATATAGATTTTTGTTTCAGAAATCTCTTTTTTGTCTGTTTTTTTGTAACATGTGACAACATTTATAACTGCTAACATTTAATGTTTTAACCTAGCAGCTCCCAAACCTGGCTGGGCAGCTGGCTTCCTGGTGGAGCTTGTTAAAAATAATGAATCAGCAACGCTAGGGGGTGGGCTCCGGGAATCCATATTTTTAACAAGTTCCATGGACGTGTTTGAGACGCAGCCAGGCCAACTCTGGCCGACTCCCCCATGCTTCAGCTGTACCTGTGATTGTCTGGGTCTCCGAGGTGATGGTTCTGGTGGTGGTCTGAGTCTGGGTGGCAGGCACTGTTTCCTCCGATACAAACTGGACCGTGCTGGGGGCTGCTGCGGATGTGCCCGTCAGCTGGCAGCCACTTTGCTTGTGAGCTACAAAGGCATCCAGGTTGTTAAACTGCTGCTTGCAGATGCCGCAGATATGGATGTCGGGAGTCAGCTCCACCAGCACCGTTGTGCCACCTGGAACTCCATGGGACAAAGGGAAAGTAACAGATTAATTCCAAACAGCTTTGAATTCTAATGCAAACCAGATTCATGGTAGGAAGAAAAGGCCTGGTGGCAGACATGGCTGGGTAGTGGCCCAATATCCACTCCACCTTTCTCTTCTTGCAAACAGCATCCTAATTGTGTCCTAGCAGCAAGGTATCATATTTCCACACAGAGATTTCTTGCCTTAGTTAAACCTGGGGAAAATTGAACATAATGTAAATATCTTAGAAATTTTCAGAAAATTGGCCAGGCACGGTGGCTCATGCCTGTAATCCTGGCACTTTGGGAGGCTGAGGCGGGCAGATCACCTGAGGTCAGGAGTTCGAGACCAGCCTGGCCAACATGGTGAAATCCTGTCTCTACTAAAAATACAAAAATTAGCTGGGCATGGTGGTGCGTGCCTATAATCCCAGCTACTCAGGAGGCTGAGGCAGGAGAATCACTTGAACCCAGCAGGTGGAGGTTGCAGCAAGCCGAGATTGCACCATTGCACTGGGGGACAAGAGTGAAACTCTGTCTCAAAAAAAGAAAAAATTTCTTAAAGAAAATTATGATGCACAATTTTATCCAACCATATATGCACAAAGGTAGTCTTGTATTATTTAACTTGGGGAAAATTGGAAATAATGTATAGCAACCATCCACGTGATGGTTCACGCTGCATTGTTACCCATCGGGCACTAGTGCCATTGTTTGCAAGAAAGTTATTTTATCAAAGATAAAAGGGATGTCCTGCACTTTGCAGAACCAGCAGCCACCTCCTATCCCAACTAAAAGGTAATTGTGAAAACTGATCCTCCTGCACATTTCCAAACATACTCACCCAAAACACGTACTATGAGAACCACTAGTCTAAATAATCTTGGTCCCCTACATACTTGTGAACTTCTCCAGCATACAGCTGGAGGAGTTTCTGGGAAAAGTTTGGCATTTGTGATGAAAAGGGAGCAGATGTGGCTAGCACTGTGCCCCTTTTCTTCTGGCTTTGGATGCAAATGTGATGGTGGGGCTTCTGCAGCCATCTTGTAACTATGAGAAAAATGCCAAGATCCCTATGGGCTCTGCCCTTTACTTCACTGATTCCCCTGATTCAACACTGCAATCAATCAATTCCAGATTTCATTAGGCCAATATAAAATTTGGGTTTCTGTTACTTGTAGCCACAATTCATTCCTAACTGGCAGGGACATTATTTCTTTTTCTTTCTTTCTTTTTTTTTTGAGACAGAGTCTTGCTCTGTCGCCCAGGTTGGAGTGCAGTGGTGCGATCTTGGCTCACTACAAGCTCTGCCTCCCAAGTTCACGCCATTCTCCTGCCCCAGGCTCCCAAGTAACTGGGACTACAGGCACCCGCCACCACGCTCAACTAATTTTTTGTATTTTTAGTAGAGATGAAGTTTCACCTGTTAGCCAGGATGGTCTCGATCTCCTGACCTCGTGATCTGCCCGCCTCGGCCTCCCAAAGTGCTGGGATTACAGGCATGAGCCACCACACCCAGCCGACATTATCTCTTGATACTAATCATATCAAGAATTAATACTGTATTAATACCTGCAAAGCACTTAGCATAGTATTTGGCACTGTATTAGAAGGTACTATATAAATAATTGCTCAGTAAAGACATAGCAGGTGGATCACGAGGTCAGGAGAGCAAGACCATCCTGGCTAACATGGTGAAACCCCATCTCTACTAAAAATATACAAAAAAAGTTAGCCGGGCATGGTGGCACAGACCTGTAATCCCAGCTACTAGAAAGGCTGAGGCAGGAGAATTACTTGAACCCGGAAAGCGCAGGTTGCAGTGAGCTGAGATTGTGCCACTGCACTCCAGCCTGGGCGACAGAGTGAGACTCCGTCTCACATAAAAAAAAAAAAAGAGAACTCGTGTTTATAAGAAAATTTAGAAGAAGCTTATAAAGAAGGGGAAAATCACTCAATATTTCCATCTCTGCCTACCATGAATAATATAAAATATTTTTTTCCATTAATTTTCTTTACACTTAAAAGTTGCATAACGTGGCTCACGCCTGTAATCCCAGCACTTTGGGAAGCCGAGACGGGTGGATCACAAGGTCAAGAGATCAAGACTATCCTGATGAACATGGTGAAACCCTGTCTCTACTAAAAATACAAAAATTAGCTGGGTGTGGTGGCACGTGCCAGTAATCCCAGCTACTCAGAAGGCTGAGGCAGGAGAATTGCTCGAACCTGGGAGGTGGAGGTTGCAGTGAGCCAAGATCATGCCACTGAACTTCCAGCCTGGTGACAGAGCGAGACTTCATCTCAAAAAAAAAAAAAAAAAAAAAGTTGCATAAGATCATAATATTGTAAATATTCAGATCATAGTATTGTAAAACTAATCCTTTTCCTAATTTTTTTTTTTTTTTTTTTTTTTTGAGACGGAGTTTTGCTCTTGTTGCCCAGGCTGGAGTGCAAGGGCACGATCTCGGCTCACTGCAACCTCTGCCTCCTGGGTTCAAGCGATTCTCCTGCCTCAGCCTCCGGAGTATCTGGGATTACAAGCGCCATCACCACGCCAGGCTAATTTTGTATTTTTAGTAGAAACGGGGTTTCTTCATGTTGGTCAGGCTGGTCTTGAACTCCCGACCTCATGTGATCCGCCCGCCTCGGCCTCCCAAAGTGCTAGGATTACAGGCGTGAGCCACCGTGCCTGGCCCTTTTTCCTAAACATTGTATAAACATTGTGCTATATCATTAAAATCTCTTCATATACATATGATTATTTAATGGCAATACATTATTCCATGGTGTCCATGCATCATAATCTTCTCAGCAACAATAAGGTATTTACATAATTTCCAATTTTTCCCAAGTTAAATGATACAAGGCTACCTTTGTGCATATATGGTTAGATAAAATTATGCCTCATAATTTTCTGAAAATTTCTACGATATTTACATTATGTCCAATTTTCCCCAGGCCTAGCTAAGACAAGAAATCTCTGTTCGTAAATACAATTTGGTTGACTTGCTAAGGAGACTGGGCTGACCACTGTGATAAGCCATCTTGCAGGGATACGCTTAAGCACTTTGCAATCAATGAATGGAAGGAACCAAACCTTTTCTTCTCTGGCAGCTACTGAGATACCCATGGAACTAACAAGGAAACAAGGAAGTGAGACATGAAGTAGCTTGCATTGCTGACGATTCCTTCATGATGGAACAGGACTGACACCCAGAATGAAAAGATTTTAATAACAAATAATGTCACTGGTATGCGGAAAGTGCAAAAGTAATGACATAGACCTTCGTTAGAATCTTGACACTGTCACTTAACAACAGTGACTTTGAGCGTGGGTTTTCTCATCTGAAAAATGAGAGAAGAGAGGTTTCTAATTCATGGTTTCCGTTTGTTTGTTTTTAATTTCTCCAAGAAAAAACACGGGCTTGTTATGAGAATTAAATGGGATGGTGCTCATACCAGCACAGTCCCCCCTCCCCACCAGTCCCCCAGCATGTTACCTGCTGGGGTTCTTACTGAGGTACACTATTTAAACATGGACATATCTGGGCCCCACCTAGGAGATACTGAGTCATAACAGGGTGGGGTGGGGAGGATGGTGTTTAGGAAAATCTGTGCTTTTCATAGTAATGCAAGGAATACCCCGCCAAGTTTGGGACCCAGTGTCTCCCAAACTGTTAACAGTAGCAGCTAACAAGCTGGGAGCTTACTATGTGCCAGATTTTCTGCAAACCCCTGGTAGACGGGTTCTCAAACTTCAAGTGCTTCAGAGTTGCCCAGGCAGCTACGAAAGACAGCGGATCCCCAGCCCCACCCCCGAGATTGAATGGGTGGGGCCCAGAAAGCTGTTTTAAAATACACGCTCTCGCTCCCAGATGGCTGGTTGCACTCAGTCTCTGGACCACACTTTGGGAAACAATGCACCGGGAGAAACCAGGGACTTGAAAAACGCTGATGTCCTCCTCGGTTAAATAAAAATTGAACCCCAAACCCAAATAAAGCGATCACGGCCCCGTTTGCCATTCAGACCTCCACCCTTAATGTGGAAAAGGCTTTGCAATGAGCCGGCAGGACCTCGTGAGACCCGGTGATTCCCCCAATCTCCAGGCTCTAATTTTGAGCCACTGAGGCAGAAGTTTTCCCATCAGTGTTGCCCCGTTTACCCCGGATTCCTCCCTTTCTCCCGCCCGCCCCAAACTCCGCCTGGTGGGGCGGGAATGCCCTTAGGGGGTGGCGATTGTCTGAACGGCGTGCCCTCCCCCACCGTTCCCTTCCAAGGGGTCTCGCAAGGCTGGAGAGCGCCCCCCGTCTTGCGCCAGGTCGGGTGCGCCCCCACCCCAAGCCCACTCCGGCGCCCCCTGCACCGCGCGCCCGCCGCGGTCCCCGAGACGCGGCTCCGAGCCGTCACCCCGATTTCGGGGCCCCGGGCCTGCTCGCTGCGTCGCAGACGTGCTTGGGCCCGGGCCCCGGAGCGCGCACTGGGCCCCGGAGCGCGCACTGCTCCCGGAAAAGCACTTACTTTGCACCGAGCCCGCGAAGCTCTCGCCCTCGCTGCTCGCGTTCATGGCCGCAGACTGGGAGGTCCCCGGCCGGCCGGGATGCCAAAGTGGGGCACGCTGATCTACATGGTGCAAGGACTTTTCCTTTTATTTTTCCACACCCCCCCACCCTGCCTTCTCCCAACTCTGCGAGGCGGGGAGGACGGATGTAAAGCAAGCTGCACTTCCGCTGCCTAGAGGGCGCTGGCCGGGCCCGGCGCCCCAACCTGGCTTTGCAGCAGCGGCTCCCCGGGGAAGCGGCGGGCGAATCCCGAGGCCCAGGCCCGCGGAGCACCCCCAACGGCCCCGGGGAGCTGGATGGCCACGCGCGTCCCGGCGTGCTGGGCGACCGCGGGTGGCGAGGGATGCGCCCCTGCCCGCACTCCGCGTTCTCCGCGGACGCGATTGGCCTCCCCGGCTCGGGGCGCCTTTTGCACCTGCAGCCCCAGGCGTCGGGCCCCCAGCGCGGCCGTGCAGCAGCGCTGCTCCTGGCACGCCTGGGTGGTTTGCGGGGAGACCCGCGTGCGGCTGCCGTTGTGGGGTGGGTGCGCGGGGCGCGGCAGGCTCCGGAGAAACCCAGCTTGGGCGTCAGCGCTGGGCAAATCAGCAGAGCGCTGGGCGGGTCCCCTGCCCCGCTAGGGAGACTGAGAGGACCGCGAAGAGCTGGGGTCGTAGCGCGAAGGGACCCCTGCTCCAGGAGCTGCCAACTTTATCGTGCATCGCAGTCGCCTGAAAGGCTTGTTAGAACACACGCTGCTGGGCCCACCCCAGCGTTTCTGCTTCAGTAGGTCTGGGGCGAGGCCTGAGAACGAGCATTTCTAAGTTCCCAGGTGATGCCCCTAGTGTTGGTAGGAGTCCACACTCTGAGGACAGTGCCCTCTCTGCTCTGTCCCTCATGTCTTACTACTACTGTCTTCCCCCGGGCTCCTGCGTCAGCCCTATTGTCTCTCTCCCGACCCTCCCAAGCCTCAGACCTCTCCAGTCTCGAGGGATTTGCACACAGAGTCTGCCCTGCTTCTGAAGGTCAGCATTCAAATTCACACTCCGGGATGCCATGCTTGGCCTAATCTAATCATTCTAATATTGCAGCCCCCTCCTCCTCCTCCAACCACTCCCTGCCTCCTTTCCTATTTTTTTCTTTTTCTTTTCTTTCTTTTCTTTTCTTTTTTCTTTTCTTTCTCTCTGCCTCTTTCTTTTCTTTCCTTTCCTCCTTCCTTCCTTCCTTCTTTCCTTTCTTTTTTTAGAGAGGGGGTCTTGCTCTGTCTCTCACGCTGGAACAGTGGTCGGATCCTAGCTCATTGCAGCCTCCAACTCCTGGGCTCAAGCGATCCTCCCTACAGGCGTGGGCCACCACCCTGGCTCACTTTTTAATTTTTATTTTTGCAGAGATGTTGCCCAGGCTGGTCTCGAATTCCTGGCCTCAAGCGATCCTCCTTCATCAGCCTCCCAAAGTGCTGGGGTTACAGGTGTGAGCCACCATGCCTGGCCTGCTTTGTCCTTAAAAGGTGTTACATGGAACATATTATGTATCTCGAGTATATCTGCTTAAGATAGATATAATTTAGTTGTATATTATCTGTGTTCTCCTCCCCCTTATTTTCAGTAAGTCCCTGTAAAAATGGGGATTAAAAAAATCTCTTTGCTTCACTGATGCAGTCCAGTGACTTGGCTGGTGCCTGACACATAGTAGGCTTAGTAAATATGGCTTGTATAATGAATGGGATTTCCCCTGCTGCTTCCTCTAAGGCTTGGTTTCTGCCTGCAGCAGCTGTTTATTCTCAAGTGTTTGTGATGTGCCAGGCACTGGGCTAGCCGCTGGAGGTAGACCAGGGAAGCAATCAACATGAAATAATCAAATCAGTACTGTAAATATATATATATATATGTATATATATATATATAAAACTTCCTTTTTTTTAACCTTAAGTTCTGGGATACATGCGCAGAACATGCAGGTTTGTTACATAAGTATACATGTGCCATGGTGGTTTGCTGCACCTATCAACCCATCACCTAGGTTTTAAACCCCACATGCATTAGGTATTTGTCCTAATGCTCTCCCTCCCCTTGCCCCCCACCCCCGACAGGCCCTGGTGTGTGATGTTCCCCTCCCTGTGTCCATGTATTCTCAATAGTTTGCTAGTGATAAGGGCTCCAAAGACCATAAAATGGGGCTGTAATAGTGGCTGTAGAACTGGTCATGGTAGGCCTTTCTGAGCAGGTAATATCTGAACAAGGAGCCGGGGAGGATGCAGCCATGTAAGGATGAGGTGGGAGCAATTCCAGCCTGAGGAACTGGTGGGAGCAAAAGCCCTGGGGCAGGAATGAGCTAGATGTAACTGGCTGTGGCCCGCCCGTCCCACTGCAGATCACACGACTCTCACCCTGCATTGCCCAGGCAGCTCCACCAGGCTTCTTGCTGTTGTTCAAACAAGCCCAACCCAGGGACTCTGCATCTGCTCCTCCCTCTGCCTGGATTGCTTTCCTGGTCTTTGCAGGACTGGCTATTTTAGGTCATCCAGCATCAAATGAAATGTCACCTTCCCAGAGAGACCTTTCCTGTGTCTTACCTAAAGTACTCACTCCCCCTGCGACTCTGCCACATCACCTTCATGATACCTGTCAACTAACATGACCCAGCAGGGCACCGCAGCTTACGGCAATATTTATTTTTTATTGCTTGATGAATGTTTACATATGTGCACACCTGGGGAGTCCCCATCTAAGACACACAACATTTCCAGCCCTGGTCGGCTCCCTCATGCACCTTCCCAGCCAATAATACTATTCTGGCTGGGCAAGGTGGTTCATGTCTGTAATCCCAGCACTTTGGGGAGGCTGAGGTGGGCGGATCACCTGAGGTCAGGAGTTTGAGACCAGCCTGGCCAATATAGTGAAATTCCATTTTCTTCATTACAAAAATTAGCCAGGCTTCGTGGTACATACCTGTAATCCCAGCTATTCCAGAGGCTGAAGCAGGAAAATTGCTTGAACCCAGGAGGTGGAGGTTGCAATGAGCTGAGATGGAGCCACTGCACTCCAGCCTGGGTGACAGAGTGAGACTGTCTCAAAAAAATATAAATAAATAAATAAATAAGTAAATAAAATTATATTATTCCCACTATCCAATCTTGCAGAGGTCACCATTCTAACTTTTGTTGTCACGATTCCTTTTGTTGAGAGCAATATATCTCACATTTGCCTGAAGAGAAGAAACATCTGGAAGGCTCGCTAAAGAATGAGTTCTTGGGTCCCACGCCAGGCTTACTGCATCAGAATTTTCTGGGGTAAGACCTGGTAATCTGCAAATATCTCAAAAGTGCCCCAGGTAATTCTTATCATGATGTAAGTCTGGGCCTTGCTGGTTTGGTGGTTAAGTGTGTAGGTCCTGGAGTTAGGCTATTCCACTGCCATGCAAATCCTGGAGTTGCTGAACTAGAATTAGTTGCTTAGCCTTGAATAGGAAATTCAACTGCTCTGTGTCCCTGTTTTCTGTAGCTTGGAGATAATAGTAGCACCTAGTTCATTAAGTTGTTTTGTAGGAGGAACCAATCAATATCTGTAAAGTGCTTCGAATAGTGCCTGACTCATATAACTCGGCATAAATCCTAGCTATTACTATCTTTTATTTATTTTTGCTTATTATCTGTCTCCCTACCATGTAAGCTCCAGGAGGGCATGGACCTGGCCTGTTCTATTTACCTTGTATCCTCTGGGGCCTAGAACAGAGCCTGGCACACAGGCATCCTCAGTTCATTTTTTGTTGTGAAATGATTTCGTGCATGTTTCCATGAGCTCCATTTTAACCTTTTGCTACTGTGTCCAGCCAACCTTCTCTATTACACATCTTGACCACTGCAACAGTCTTTTTCTGGTCTTCTGGTCTGAAAATGTCCTATTTTCATTTCTTATTTTTCTTTCTATACTTTTAAAAGATGTTATTTTTTAACATAAGCTCCATCAAGGTCAACACACTCTTATTTATTTAGAGACAGAGTCTCGCTCTGTTACCCAGGCTGGAGTGCAGTGGTGCGATCTTGGCTCACTGCAACCTCCACTTCCCAGGTTCAAGCGATCCTCCCACCTCAGCCTCCTGAGTAGCTGGGATTACAGGTGTGTGCCACCACGCCCAGCTAATTTCTTTGTATTTTTGGTAGAGACGGGGTTTCACCGTGTTGGCCAGGCTGGTCTCAAACTCCTGGCCTCAAGTGATCTGCCTACCTTGGCCTCCCAAAGTGCTGGAATTACAGGTGTGAACCACTGCACTCGCCCTATACTTGTTTTTTTTATTGCAAAAGTATTAGAAATTGTTGGTTAGAATTTGAAAAAAAATACAGGAAAACATAAAATAAAACCCGCTTATAATTCACTATGCAGAAATAACATTTTGATTGATGAATTTGTGTGTGTGTGTTGTATGTGTGCACACACACACATATAAATCATATTCATATATTTTATAAAAATGTAATTACAGCTTACGTGTTTTTCACCTCCACATGAAATATACATGGCTATCTGAGATCTCACCAACCAGAGATATATACTTATATCTTTATGTACTGCATGTCTATATCTGTATAGGCTTTTTTCTGTAGAAATGTAATAGAATGAACCATATGAATTGCTGATATATTTATTTTTTACTTAAAAATGGTAATTTTATATGGTTCAAAGCGATATGTACTCATAATATTAATATTATACTTCTTTCTTTTTTTTCTTGAGGTGAAGTCTCACTCTGTCACCCAGGCTGGAGTGCAGTGGTGCAATCTCAGCTCACTGCAACCTCTACCTCCTGGGTTCATGAGATTCTTCTGCCTCAGCCACCTGCATAGCTAGGATTACAGGTGCCTGCCACCAGCCTGGCTAATTTTTTGTTTTTAGTAGAGATGGGGTTTCACCATGTTGCCTAGGCTGGTCTTGAACTCCTGACCTCAAGTGATCTGCCTGCCTCAGCCTCCCAAAGTGCTGGGATTACAGGTGTGAGCCACCACGCCCGGCCAATTTTTGTATTTTTATTAGAGACAGGGTTTGTTATGTTGGCCAGGCTGGTCTCGAATGCCTGACCTCATGCTCCGCCTGCCTCGGCCTCCTAAAGTGCTGGGATTACAGGCATGAGCCACCACGCCTGGCCTCAAATTTTTTAATATAATTCCTAATTTATAGCTCAGCACATGGCCTCCTGAAAAGAGACTTTTCCCAGCTTCCTTTGTAGCTAGGCATCGCTATATGACTAAATTCTGACAACGTAAATGAAATGTGATGCAGCTTCTGGGGAAATATCCTAAAATAACAGTTGGCATATGCTGTTTGTCCCTTCTTCTTTATCTCTTCCTCTTTTCCTTGCTTGGGATGAGGATATGATGGCTGGAGCTCCAGCTGCCATTTTGGACTATGAGAATGAGGCGATACTCTAGGTATGGCAGAATGGTGAGCTGGAAGGAGCCCAGGGCTGTAACTTCTTTGTGGAACTTCCAACTGGATTGCCTATTTCCAGACACCATACATGAGAAATGCAGTTTTTTCAGCTATTGTTATTTGGGGTGGAGGAATGTTTCTTTCACATGCACCTGAATCAAATCTTATTCTAACACAATGCTATGCAAACTATTCCACAATTGGCTTTTGATCTTGATTTGGTGGGTTGCATTAGAATCACCTGAGAAATTATTAAATATCCTAACCCCTCTCCTTCAGAAGGATTGGGATGAGGCCTGGGTATCTGTATGCTTGACAGTCTTTTTGGATTGTTCAATCAGCACTTGGTGCTTGTAAACCTCTGCTCCCTACCATTAGTTTTAATGGTCACATAATATTTCATTATAGGATTGCATCATAATTTATTTACTATGTTACTGGATGTTTGTTAATGATTTTTTTTTTTTTTTTTTTTTGAGACGGAGTCTTACTCTGTCACCCAGGCTGGAGTGCAGCGGTGTGATCTTGGCTCACTGAAACCTCCGCCTCCCAGGTTCAAACAATTCGCCTGCCTCAGCCTCCCGAGTAGCTGGGAGTACAGGCATGTGCCACCACGCCCGGCTAATTTTTTATATTTTTAGCAGAGATGGGGTTTCACCATGTTGGCCAGGCTGGTCTCGAACTCCTGACCTTGTGAACTGCCTGCCTCAGCCTCCCAAAGTACTGAGATTACAGGCGTAAGTCACAGCCCTGCTGTTAATGATTTTTTAGATATCATAAGTAACACACCATAGTAGCTTTTTTAATAGCTTTTTTAATTGGCCTGTGTGAACACATTATTTCTCTATGCCAGCCATCCTGAAGAGCTGCCAGAATAACTTGTTTCAACACCATGTGGAAGGGCTTTTTCTTCCTTTTTTCGGATTATTTTTTTCAATGTGGATTCTATCCAGATCTATTTCTCAGTAAGAATCACAGTTCTTGAAAAGTTAACAGCCTTTGTTTGACTAGAAAGCTCACGATTTCTTCTGTTCTCAAGTTTTTGACCACTTCTCATTTAATAGATAAAATATAATATAGAAATGGCAAATGTCTTGCAGGGTGCAGACATACTGGTAATCCTACTCCATGTTCTAAATCTAGCAACTAAAATAAATTTGAATTTGTTACCAGTGCTTAAAAGTTGATGTATTTCTCATAAGAATTGGGATTTATAGCTTTTTGCAAAAATGGAAGGATCTGGCAAATCTGGGCCTGGATTGTCACCTGGTAACCCTTGGCTGGGCCCGAGAAGCTCCTGTGGATGAAGCCCAGCCTCTCTGATTTACCCCAGTCCCCACTCCTCCCTGTTATTCTTAATAACAAGGCTGAGAATCAGTTTCCATCATTCATTGCCTCCGTGAGCCATATTGAATTTAACCAAAATTTGCAACATGTTTCTGATAGAAAAAAGAACTTCTCCTTCTCCATGGTTTCAATATTTATGTTAACTAAAAGACTTTACTAAGTTACTTACATTACCTCCACTATGTCCAAATAAATAAAATAAAAAAATAAAAAGCCTATTTTATAACAAAGTGTCGGATGCCTATTTTATAACAAAGTGTTGGATGCCTCGTAATTTATTATTCTTGACTGTCAGAACAACAGTCAAGAGGTAGACACTATTATCACTATTTCATAGATGCAGAAACTGAGTCTCATAAAGCCTAAATAAATTTTCTTCAGGCAAAAGACCAATAAAAGACTACGTTAGTTAAGAATCTTTGGTCAGGCATGGTGCCTCATGCCTGTAATCCCAACACTTTGAGAGGCAGGCCAGGAGTTCAAGACCAGCTTGTGCAACATGGCAAGACCCTGTCTCTACAAAAAATATCAAAATTAGCTAGGCGTGGTGGCATGCACTTGTAGTCCCTGCTACACAAGAGGCTGAGATGGGAGGATTCCTTTAGCCCAGAAGGTTGAGGCTGCCGTGAGCTGTGATGGCACCACTGCACTCCAGCCTAGATGACAGAGCAAGACCCTGTCTCTAAATTTAAATAAATAAATAAGAATCACTGATGGCAAGTAACAGAAACTGCAGAACAGATTTTCACAGTATTTTAAAATCAATCTATTAGAATTATTTACTTGCTTAAATTATTTCTGGCAAGAGACATTCAGATACTTTCTTAAAGTATTAAGAGAACATGCAGGGTTTTTTTGGGGGGGGGTGTCTGGTAATGTTGATAAGAATAATGAGGACATAGTGACTGAATTAATTACTGTAAGTTTTCGAGCAAATATATCCTTCTCCTAACAATATACAGATGCTGTTCAACTTATGTATGATGTGCTACATCCTGATAAACTCATTGTAAGCTGGAAATGTTGCAAGTTGAAAATTCATGTAATAGACCTAACCTACCAAATACCCTACCTTAGTCTAGCCTAAATTCAACATGCCCAGAACACTTACATTCGCCTATGGTTGGGCAAAATCATCTAAAAAAGCCTATTTTGTCCAAGCATGGTGGCTCAGGCCTATAATCTCAGTACTTTGGGAGGCTAATGCGGGCAGATCACCTGAGGTCAGGAGTTTGAGACCATCCGGGCCAGCATGGTGAAACCCCGTCTCTACTAAAAATACGAAAGATTAGCTGAGCGTGGTGGCACGTACCTGTAGTCCTAGCTACTCAGGAGGCTGAGGCACAAGAATCACTTGAACCCGGAAGGCAGAGGTTGCAGTGAGCTGAGATCGTGCCACTGCACTCCAGCCCGAGCGACAGAGTGAGACTCCACCTCAAAAATAAATACATACATACATACATAAAATAAAAAAGCCTATTTTATAACAGAGTGTTGGATGCTTCATGTAATTTATTTGATACTGTACTGAAAGTGAAAAACAGAATGGTTGACTGGTGCTGCCCAGCAGCATGAGAGAGTATCACACTGAATATCACTATCCCAGGAAAATATAAAAAATCAAAATGGAAAGTATGGGTTTCTACTGAATGGGTTTCACTTTCACACCCATTGTAAAGTTGAGCAATCATCAACTGTACTATTTTACATTAGGAATCGTCTGTAGTTTATAATTTCAAGTGGCCAAAATTTTTTCAACAGTAAGTATTTTAACATACATAGTTTCCTATAGTAATCATTCACAGTTAGTAAAATGTCAGTTCTCAAGGCAGGAAATTTTATTTTCTTCCTTGTGTACCAGCACCTATAACACCACATGGTATTTTAAAAAGGTTGGATGGATACGTTGATGAATGAATGAATGTGCCTTTTGTCAAGATGGCGTCAGAATATAACTATTAAAGCAAACATTTAACTATTACAGGAAAACATTTTTTTCCTTTTTAGTAAACACATGGAGAAAAAATGTGACATAATAACAGAATACAGCAAATTATAGATTCCATTTAGACTTTATGATAAGTGGTATTTTTAAACCTCCTTTATTTTTCTAGACAAGGGCTAACAACAATGGGTATCCTGGGGCTTGGCATTTTCAAAAGTACTTATGTCGACAACCTCTCCACTTAGAAAGTACCACAAAAAATTGTGGCTAAGGTTTCAATGATAAATTTATCGAAGGCTGGTGGGCTGGTCCAGAGGCTGTTGCTCTGTGATTCTTCCCTTGCTTCCGCTATTTGTCAGGGACGCTGACCCTTGTTTCTTGTATCCAGGGTTCTGGGGGCTTCTAGCTTCCTGTCGGGTTTGGCTGAGGGGTGGAAGGGAGAAGGCAGAGTATTTCTCCTCTTCCCCCTCTATCTTGGTGGCAGTGGCTGTGTCTCCTCCATGGCCCTAGATCCTATAGGATGGGCCCGCTGTGGCCTCACCTTCTGCCAGGTGACTGTAGTTCCTGAAAACACCACTTCCTCCCTTTGTCTCTCTCCCTGCCACCTTCCCTGGAGAGAAAAGGCAGTGGCTTTCAGGTGTTGCTAATCTCTGGGTTGCCTAACCATTCCCATTTGGTTTCTCAGCTCTTGCATCACTTGGATATCAAATTCCCTGTGTTACACTTACTGAAATTGTTAGATTTGCTTCTCTTTCTCTGGTTGGTCCCTGACTGACATAGCTGTATTAAAGTTTGCAAGGATTATACTTTTATTCTTGCTTTTCTGGACACTCCACGGGTGATTCTTACCTGGAGAGTGCCTCAGACTTTTAAGGGAACTTGTTGAGGACACATACGCTTGGGCACCATCCAGGGGGCCTGGGACAGAACCTTGGGGCCTCTGGTCCAGACATGCACAGCACGGAGAGATGCCTCAGCTGACTCCAGCGAGCTCCTCCTGATGTCACTGTCACTGAATCCTGATCTCAAATATTGGAAGGGAACTAAGGGAAATTTCTTTTCCAATAATTGATTCACTAACAGTATTTAGCAACTGCCTGCAATCCTTTATGTAAACATAAATGACAATGAAGAAACCCTTGAAATGTAACCTAAGTGCTAAACTCTCTGTAATGAGATATGATCCACACTAAACCTGCTGGGAGTTAAGTGGTAGTTACACAATCAGTCATTCTGATGAGAGCTGGCTTTGAGTCTTGCCTGGCACATAACTGAGTGTGCACACCTGTGTTTTAATAATATATTCGTTCGGATAATTTCACACAAGCAAGCATGCACAGGCCTGATTTTTTGTTGTTCTTTCATATAGTTAATGCATCAACACAGAAATTCTCAAACAGCACGAAAGGGTATATAGTGAAAAGTGGATGTCTCTTCAACCTTCCCCAGCCCCCTAATTTCTTTCCTTTTCTTTTCTTTTTTTTTTTGAGACGGAGTCTCGCTCTGTCACCCAGGCTGGAGTGCAGTGGCGTGATCTCAGCTCATTGCAAGCTCCGCCTCCTGGGTTCACGCCATTCTCCTGCCTCAGCCTCCCAAGTAGCTGGGGCTACAGGCGCCGGCCACCACGCCCAGCTAATTTTTTTTGTATTTTTAATAGAGACAGAGTTTCACCGTGTTAGCCAGGATGGTCTCGATCTCCTGACCTCATGATCTGCCCGCCTCAGCCTCCCAAAGTGCTGGGATTACAGGCATGAGCCACTGCACCCGGCCCCTAATTTCTTTTAGAAAGCAACATTGTTACCAGTTTCTTGGTTGTTCTTCAGAACTTTCTGACATATGTACAAAAAGACATACACACATTCATCGCCCCCACTTTAAAAAAAAAAAAAACAAATTATACTCTAATGCAAATAGCATTCTATACCCTGCTTTTTTGCACAACAATGTATCCTGAAAAATATTGCTTATCAGTGCATCTAGATTTGTCTCACTGCTTTAGGAAAAATTCAGTTTTTCACTGTACATGTGAAAATATACATACATATGTATACATATATATGTATATTATACACATAAAATATACATATATATGTATGTATAGTACATGTACACATATACTAAAATTTAAGCAACTCATTAATGGACACTTTGTTTCTAGTGTTTTGTTACTATAAGCACAGCTGTAGTGAATATCTATATTTGTATCTGTACATGAAAGAGTCTATCTGTAGACTAACTTGCTAAAATAGAATTGCCAGGTCAAAGGTGCATTTAACATTTTGACACTTTCAATGGGGTTGTACTGCGTAGAACTCCCACTAAGAACTTATTAGGGCACCTGTTTCCTATACACTCACTCACACAAAGTGCTATCAAGCCTCTGATTTTTTATCAATCTGATGGGTAAAATATGGTTTTCCATAGGGTCAATTTGCACATCTGAATTTAAATAAACAAAATCACATACTTAACACCCACCTCCAACAAATTACTAATAATTTGTAATTACTGACTCAGAAGAGGTGCAAATACCAGGCAGAGATGGCAAAGGGGACAGTTTGTTACAAATTTTGAATGCCAAAGAGTACATCTGAAAGTTCAAGTGAACTTGTTGGGAGCCCCCATGTGTTAGAAGTTAGAATATAACACTTGTGGGTATGAGTTTACAATTGTATTGATACAATTGTGTTTGATTTTCATTAAGATGTCCTAAGAAGTATTTTAGTAAGGGCCACACTGGCTACTAAAAATCAATAGTCCCCAAGTAGAAAGGCTCAAAGTCATAGAAACGTATTTCTCATTCTCAACAGTCTGAAATAGGTGTTACTGTCAGTAGGAGGTTCTCCGTCAAAGGCCCCGACCCCTTCTATCTTATGGCTCTGTCATCCCTTGGGGCTTGGCTTGGAGAAGGCCACTCACTTCCTACAGGCTTTGTCTGCGACACATCTATTTCCTGCTTAAGTGCCATTGGCAGAATCCAGTCACATGGTCCATCATGGAAGCAAGTGGGCAGGGCTGGGAAATGTAGCCTTTGGATGGGCAGCAGCTTCTCAGCTACAAAATTACACTAAAGGTGGGGCAAATTTTGATAGACAGTTGTCTCTGCCACAGAAAGGGTTTTCTACTTTTGCACATATAGAGATCGGTGGAGCTAGGTTTTAATTCAGAGAATTGTTATTTAGCTAACTCTAGTGGACTTTTTTTCTTTTCTTTCTTTCTTTTTTTTTTTTTTTTTTTTTGAGACAGAGTCTTGCTCTGTTGCCCAGGCTGGAGTGCAGTGATGTCATTTTGGCCCACTGCAACCTCTGACTCCTGAGTTCAAGTGATTCTCATGCCTCAGCCTCCCAGGTAGCTGGAATTACAGGCATCCACTACCACGCCTGGCTAATTTTTGTATTTTTAGTAGAGACTGGGTTTTACCATGTTGGCCAGGCTGCTCTTGAACTCCTGAGCTCAAGTGATCCACCTGCCTTGACTTCCCAAAGTGCTGGGATTACAGGTGTGAGCCACCACATCCAGCCTCTAGTGGACTTTTTTTTTGTTTTTTGATTTGGTCAGCCTGGCATCCCCTTCCTACTTCTGATAACAGGATTTTTGTTCCATGATTTCCTTTGGGGGAAACAGTTTCCCACTATTTCACATAATATTAATCACAATCTCCCATCCTAGTGGTCACAAATGTGGTCATGTCACCCAGACATAGCCATTATCTCCTATTGTACTGAATTATTTTGAAGCTCCTCCCAGCTTCTGTACCATGTAGTTTGCTCTATTTCTCATCTGAAATTCTGTTTCCCATTTGATTTCCTGGGATCACATCTACTGCTTCCATTTGAGCTGAAGAACTGCCTTATGTGGAACCTCTTTGAAGATCGCCTAGACTGATTTGGGATCCCCTCCCTAGATCCCTAAGTGCGGCTACACTCCAGCACTCACCACAGTGTATCGTATTTTTTGATTTGTTGGTCTGTACTCACCACAGTGTATCGTATTGGTTGATTTGTTGGTCTGTTTCAGTTAAGACACCTTTGGCTGCAAGCATCTTACATGAAGCTTTTCTTGGGTATGCCTCAAGATGCATATGCCATCAGTCCTTCCAGTAGCTGGAGAGGACTGGGTTTATTGGAACTCTTAGACTGGTTACATTGGTCAGGACTAGCTTTTGGTTGGGGCTGTGCCCAGCCTCAGTGTAAACTATACATGACAATCTCATTTCCTTTGGCCAGTGATTGGGCTCCCAGTGGGCCAAGTTCTGCTCAAGAAGACATAGAGGAAATCTCCTGATGGCTTTTGAGAACGATTTTCCTTCCTGGAAAGAAAGAGGCATGTGAGAAGAAAGCCCTTGCCTCCCCACCTTCATCCTTTCTGGTCTGGTCATTGCCATGGTAGACCTGGTTTCCAAGGCGGCAGCAGCCATGTGGTAGACATCCTGTGCAGGACTTAGGAGGAAGCTGGGACGCTGAGGTCGGTGGAGTAGAAGGATGAAGAGAAACTGGGTTCTTGCTGACAGTGCTGAGCCACTGAATTCACTCTAGGACCACCTACCTTCTGATTTTTCATTAAATATTGTAATAAATGGCCTTAGAATTTAAGACAGTTCTCCCAACCTTATTCCCACTGGGACACATAATTAAAATGATAACAATTGTATAGCACACTGGGGTAAATGGCAGAAAATTTGGGACTTTGATATGGACACTATTCACAGAAATTAATCATACTTCTGTATATTGTCTTCTTAAAATATAAAAAATACAAAAAAAGGAAGTTTTAGAAATAAGTAATGCATTTTTACAAAAACATTGTTTTTTTTATTTTTATTTTTTATTTTACATGAGAAACTTGAATTTGCTTTCATGGATAGAACTTTCCTGTGTCAGATTTTATGCTTAAAGTAACTACATGCAATTTCTGTTTAGGCCTTTTTAATGATGACCTGGCCACATATTTGATAGGCACTATCTATGAAAAGCTTTATTAGTACAAAGAAGCTACATAAAAATATAAAACTTTTTATTTTATTTTATTTTTTTTTGAGACAGGTTCTTTTTTTTTTTTTTTTTTTTTTTTTAGATGGAGTTTCACTCTTGTTGCCCAGGCTGGAGTACAGTGGTGCAATCTTGGCTCACTGCAACCTCCACTTACTGGGTTCAAGCAATTCTCCTGCCTCAGCCTCCCAAGTAGATGGGATTACAGGCACTCACCACCACATCCGGCTAATTTTTTGTATTTTTAGTAGAGTTGGGGTTTCATCATGTTGGCCAGGCTGGTCTCAAACTCCTGACTTCAGATGACCCACCAGTCTCAGCCTCCTAAAGTGTAGGGATTACAGGCGTGAGCCACCACGCCCAGCCGAGACAGGTTCTTGATATGTTACCCAGGCTACAGTACAGTAGTGTCACCACTGCTTACTGTAGCCTTGAATCCTTGGGCTCAAGCAATCCTCCCACCTTGGCCTTCTAAGTAGCTGGGATTACAGATGTATGCCACCATGCCCGGCTAATTTTAAAATTTTTTTTTTTTTTAATAGAGGTAGTATCTTGCCCAGGCTGGACTCAAACTTCTGGACTGAAGTGATCCTCTCATCTTGGCCTCTCAAAGTGCTGGGATTATAGGCATCAGTCTTTGCACCTTGCCAAAACTAATTTTTAAAACATCTTTTCAGAAATTCCCAATGCTAACATTTTATTTAAAGACTTTACAAGCAAGCATCTTCTTTTCTTTCATTGACAAATGTTGGTATTTGGGATTTCTTGTGATAATGCAGATGGCTTGCAAGTCCAGTGAAATTTTTATAGATGGAATACCATCTATTGCACAATAGTGTAAAGTGCCCACTGGCAGAACACACAAGCCTGGTTAGATCAATTCCCCGCTGCTAGCTTGGATTCACTAAAAGGGCACAGATAAGAAAGTACAGAAGTAACTAGGTTGTATAAAGACAGAAATCAGAACAACTACCTGGAAATGAACTCAACAGGAGTTCTGGCCAGACCTCCAACCAACGCCTTGTTAGCTTGGACCTCATGTTCCTTGACATTTGGAACACAAATCCCCCCAGCAGCTCCATTGCCCCTTAGGCACTGTACACAGCAGAAAGCCTTGCAACTGGCCACTAAGGCAGATGTCTTGGTGGTGGAACACCTTTTGACCACACTGCATTCATCAAGCTATGTCAGCACTGTTCAGTGGAGGACCTAATTGAAGACCGGTACTGCTTTTTGGCATGGAAGGTCCATACCTATTGTATTTGTCAGGATGCATCTGGTTGCTAATGGGAAAAACCCAAATTTGAACTGGCTTTAAACAAAGGAGGGAACATGACTTTAGCTTCAGAGATGGCTTCTGGGAATACATTATCAGGGATGGCTCTCTCTCATTCTTAGCCATGATTTAGAAAAAAAAAAATTGTTTTTGCTTCATCATATGAAATTAAAACTTTTTTCTTTTTGAGATAGAGTCTTGCTCTGTCACCCAGGCTGGAGTCCAATGGCGCGATCTCGGTTCACTGCAACCTCTGTCTCCTGGGTTCAAACCATTCTCCTGTCTTAGCCTCCCGAGTAGCTAGGATTACAAGCGCCCACCACCACAGCTGGCTAATTTTTGTATATTTAATAGAGACGGGGTTTCACCATGTTGGCCAGGCTGGTCTCGAACTCCTGACCTCAAGTGATCCACCCACCTTGGCCTCCCAAAGTGCTGGGATTACAGGCATGACCCACTGCGCCCGGCCTAGTTTCAACTTTTATCTACATTATAAAGGCACATAGTTTAAAGAGTTAAATACTCTACCAGGCTTGTTATGAAAAAGATCTTCTCATCCCTATTTCCCAGGCCTCAAAGGAATTATGGTGTAATTATGTTTAGACAAATATTCAATGTTTACATTATGTAAATAGTAGTCACAGCTGAGCCATAGTACATTCTGATTACTTTTCCTTTTCTGCACAACTTTTTGTTTTCATTAGAGTTAAAAAAAATTCTTTTCTGTTTGTTTGGTTACTTTTCTATGCACTAACTCATCTGAATTATTCACCACTGGTTGTGTAAATTTCCCCTCAATGTACTCAAACACATTACAATCTCTATCAATTCAGTCTTTTTGAAGAGGATTCTTCAATCTGGATTGGGGAAGCTGAGCAGTGGTTGTTTTAGGATATTTTCTTCATGGTTGTCTTGGAATTTCTTACATTTCTTCCTAACGAGAGATCCTCTGGTTTTATAGACTTAATGTCTTCACTTTTTCAGTTTTTTACCTTTTTTTTGGTGTATTAGACTCCTGTACAAGTGAGGTACATTTTAAGATTTAACATGTATATTTTCATATTTATTGATAATTTGCTTTTAAAATTCTACGCCAGTTAGACTAGTTAGAATATTACTCAGTGGTAAAAAGGAGCAAACTATTGATACATGTAAAAACTTGGATGAATCTCGAAGACATTACATTGATAAGAAGAGCCAGTTTCAAAAGGTTACATGCTGTGTGATTCCATTTATATGACGTTCTCTAAAAGACAATACAATGGTGATGGAGAAGAGATCAGTAGTTGTCAGTGTTTAAGGGTGAAGGGAGGGTCTGACTACAAATGGACCACAGGAGTTTTTTGGGGTGATGGAAGTGTTCTGTATTCTGATCTTGGTGGTGGTTATGATACGGCTCTGATGAGTGGAGGAACACTAGGGCTTTTGTCTCACGCGAATTGGATAAAACGACACGGACACACGTGAAGTGGTTTTAAGGAATGGAGAGTTTAACAGGCAAGAAAGAAGGGAGAAGAAAGAAGGAGGAAGCTCCCCTGTACAGAGACAGAGGGAGGGGGTTCTCCAAAGCCAAGAGAGGAGATCCCAAGTGTGGCAGATACCAGCCAGTTATATGAGGAGGCTGGAGGAGATGGAGTCTGATTTGCATAGGGCTCAGGGGATTGGTTTGACCAGGCATGTCATTATGTGGCCCACGAAAAAACTGGCCCTCCCACCCTAGTCTTTTAATATGCAAATGAAGGTCATCATGATGTTCTATTCATGTTGGGATATGTGGGGGTGGCCAAGTTGCCAGGCACACGTAGGGCAAGGGCAAGAGGACAACGGTGGGAATTGCCATGTTTGGGTGGACCCGGTTTCTAATGGCCTGCATTTGCATATCAAAGGTTGCCAACCTGGCTCTAAGAGATGGGGCTTTCCTGCTAGACAAGAAACGTTTTTGGAGCTGCTTTAAAAGAAACGAAAACTTCCCAAAGACCCTTTTTCCTCTCTATCTGCCTAAAATAATTTCTTAATAACTCCTACAACAGTTAAACAAATCTATATGTTAAATTTTTAGAACTGTACACCGAAAAAAGTCATTATGTATGTTATAAATTTAAAAATAAAACAAAGAATTATGCATCATTAAGGTACAGTTGATTCTTACATTCTATAAAGTCATCATGAACACTGAATTTGTGAATACTGAACCATTGCTCCTAGGGGAAGTATAAGGTTAGGTTCTTGTGAACCCCAAGTACAACATCTGCATCAGCCAATCAATACATAACTGCATTTTATGTGTGTTTCTAAAGACACCTTATTTAATGTATAGTGTGATCCATTATCATTAAACTCACAGCCAAAAGCACTGTAATGCATACCTGAAGGTAGCTCATCTAACACACTGATATTCTCTATGAGGCACATTGCAGCCTTCTTGCACTTAGGAACACTAAACCACACTTCCTTTCTAAGCTTGGGGGGTGTTTCTTTTTTTTTTTTTTTGAGACGGAGTCTCACTGTCGCCCAGGCTGAAGTGCAGTGGCGCGATCTCGGCTCACTGCAGGCTCCGCCCCCTGGGGTTCACGCCATTCTCCTGCCTCAGCCTCCCGCGTAGCTGGGATTACAAGCGCCCGCCACCTCGCCCAGCTTTTTTGTATTTTTAGTAGAGACGGGGTTTCACCGTGTTAGCCAGGATGGTCTCGATCTCCTGACCTCGTGATCTGCCCGCCTCGGCCTCCCAAAGTGCTGGGATTACAGGCGTGAGCCACTGCGCCCGGCCGGGGGAGTGTTTCAAACAGTGAACTCACCAACAAAAGGCACGAAAATGCAAAAAAAGATGCAGCACAGTTTAAATAGACTGTAAAATGGACCCTTTTTTGCAGTACGGGATGTGGTCCAAGAATGCAGACTGCTGCCTCCTTCAACCTCAGCTGGGAATGTGCATTGGGCAAGTCAAATTTTTTGTTGCTCTGTGCATGTCCATGAAAGCACCGGGAGCATTAATTTTGAGATTGCAAACTAATTTTAGTGGGTAATGCAAGGCATTGGTTGTATTGGTTCGAACCCCGAGCGCACGCCTGTAATCCCAGCACTTTGGGAGGCCGAGGCAGGCGGATCACAGGTCAGGAGATAGAGACCATCCTGGCTAACACAGTGAAACCCCGTCTCTACTAAAAAATACAAAAAATTAGCCGGCCGTGGTGGCGGGCGCTTGTAGTCCCAGCTATGCAGGAGGCTGAGGCAGGAGAATGGCGTGAACCCGGAAGGCGGAACTTGCAGTGAGCCGAGATCGCGCCACTGCACTCCAGCCTGGGTGACAGAGGGAGACTCCGTCTCAAAACAAAACAAAACAAAAAAACCACCTGAAAACCCGGTGGCTGAGGCCTAAAATGGCGTCAGCCCCAAACGAGGATGGGACGGGGGGTTTTATAGTCTCCTGTAAACAGGAAGCGTCTGACGTAACTGCTACGCTTACCCAGACGGCCTCTCTCTTGGTCTTCAGTGGGTACGTCTCTTCCGGCCAGCTCTCTTCCGTTTCTGCTGTCTTGATGACGCACTCTGCTGGCGCGAGTGGTCCTGAGCCTTGGGACTGGGCCTGAGGAAGCAGGAGTTATTCATTCCCTTAAGCTTTTCAGGCCGCGGGCAGAATCTTTCAGGTAAGCAAATTTGCATATATTGGATTCACAAGTAATGAGAACTGACTGTAATTGACCCTTAGAAATTTGAAGGTAGGGCCCGGCACGGTGGCTCGTACCTGTAATCCCAGCACTTTGGGAGGCCGAGGTGGGAGGATCTCTTGAGCCCAGGAGTTCAAGACCAGCCTGGACAACATAGTGAAACCCGTTTCTACAAAAAAATAAAAAAATTAGCCGGTGTGGTGGGGCACACCTTTAATCCCAGCTACTCAGGAGACTGAGGTGAGTGGATCGCTTGAGCCTGGGAGGAGGAGGTGGCAGTGAGCCGAGACTGCACCGTTACGCTCCAGCCTGGGCGGCTGAGTGAACTTGGTCTCAGAAAGAAAAAAAAAAAGAAGAAAAAGAAATTCGAAGGTATTACTCTGTTGTGCTTGAGTTTCTCATGTTGCTGGTGATACAACTCTGATGCTATTCAGATTGTTACATCTCTCAATGGAAACTTCATTTTTTTCACCAGCTTTTAGCTACTTTCCTTGCTCCTTAGTAATCTAAAACTTAATGATAGTATTTATTGGTTGGATCTATTTCCACATATTGCATGTGATACTCACGCCTACCATCTAATAACTCCTGTTCTCTGCGGGCTCTGGGACAATTTATTAACATTTTTTCTGCCCTTCTGGTTTTTTTGTTCTCTGTCTGGAACTCCTGGTGTTGGAATAGGAGCTCTTGCACTAGTCCTGTCATTCTTAAATTTATCTTTTCTCCCCGTTTTGCATGTCTTGGTCTTTCTGCTCAACTTTCTGGAATATTTCTTTAACTTTATTTTTCAAGCTTTCTATTTAATTTTTCATTTCTGCTGTCATAGTTTTAATTTCTCAGAACCTTTTCTATTATTTGAATGAAAACTAATTGGCATCTTATTCTTATTTCGTGAGTGTGGTATTTTCTCTTACCTCTCTGAGGATGTTAATGTTTTGAGGGAGGAACCTTTTTCCTCCTGCCCGGTTTTGGTTTCACCCATGTGGCCTGTCTTTTTTTCTCTTTGGTTGTTTTGGCCTTTGGCTCTCAGGTTTGCTCAAAGGTCTTGTGCTCCTTGGCTGTCTGATCTTATTTATTTATTATTTTTTGAGATGTAGTCTCACTGTTGCCCAGGCTGGAATGCAGTGGTGCCACCTCAGCTCACTGCAACGTCTGCCTCCAGGGTTTCAGGGAGATTCCTGCCTCAGCCTCCCGAGTAGATGGGATTGCAGGCACCCACCATACCTGACTAATTTTTGCATTTTTAGTGGAGATGGGTTTCACTGTGTTGGCCAGGCTGGTCTTGAACTCCTGACCTCAGGTGGTCTGCCCACCTTGGCCTCCCAAAGTGCTAGGAGTCTGATCTTATTTTAGAAAGAGGCGCTGAAAAGCTGTTTGATAATTCTGAGAACACAGGGTAGGGGTGGGTGGCTTGTCAAGCCTAAGTATCAGTGCAGGGTGACCTGGCTGGGGTGTGTCCTACCCGCTCCAAAATAGTGTATTTTGTTTTCCTTTTTCTGCACTGGGTGCATTTCTCAGAGAAGACTGGATCACTCTCCTGCCTAGAGGATATAATCCCTCCTGCCAGTGCTTTTGGGACATGCTAGGGAAGGAAGGTTGCAGAGGTCTCAGCAATCCGTATATAAGCTTCCCCCTGTACCCCCTGCTTAGTCCCTGTACCTGAAGCTCCCTGTCCAGAGACTGTCTCTTTTAACCTCTCAAAAGAATAAAGTGCAATCATCTGAACAGGACAGAGGCTGTCAGATGCCCGTGGCATGGGAGAGGAAACCTGGGATCAAACTCTTTCTTTGATTTTCAAACACTCTTTCTATTTTTTGCCCCACTTATGCCTCCAACCTGCAGAGGTATGTGGTGCTACTAATTCCTGAATGTTTCAAGTCCCTGCAGGATACATGGGTACTTTCTTTTTCTTTTTCTTCTTTTTTTTTTTTGGTTTTTGTTTTGGCTTTTCCCACTGACAGCTTGGGATTCAGTTTTCCTGAGTCTGCTAATCCAGTTATCACTTGTTCATCTACTTTCCAGTGTTAAAATATAGTTTTTTTAAAAAAGGTAAAATTATGACTCTCAGGAAAAAAAATGAACACACATGAAAGATCTTACTGAACTCATGAATGAGGAAGCTGGTGAGGTGTTAGAAGCAGCTCAAAGGAGAACGCAAAGAGCAGATCAGAAATTTGAAATGAATTTGCAAATAGAGGAGTATCAGTTTCCTACTGTTGCTGTTACAAATTGCTTCAAATTTAGTAGCTTAAAATACTAAGTGGCTGTGAACCCCAAATATCTGAGACAAGTCTCAGTCAATTTAGAAAGTTTATTTTTTGAAGGTTAAGGACACACCCACGACACAGCTTCAGGAGGTCCTGATGTCATGCACCCAAGGGGGTTGGGGTACAGCTTGCTTTTGTACATTTTAGCGAGACCTGAAACATCAATCAATATATGTAAGATTACATTGGTTCTGTCCGGTAAGGTGGGTCAACTAGAGGTGGGGGCTTCCAGGTCATAAGTAGAAAAGAGACAAAAGGTTACATTCTTTTGAGTCCTTGATCAGCCTTCCACTAAATACACAATTTAGTCTGGCTCATTAAATCTGCATTTTTACACACACATAAGGCAGAAGAAGCAATCATATATGCATTTGTCTCTGGTGAGCCTGAGAGGGATGACTGAGTTCTGTCTGTCCTTTGTCCACAAGGAATTTCCTTGTGGGCAAATTGTGAGGGAGGTATATAGCTTTTTATCTTTGTAACTATCCTATTTAGGAATAAAATGGGAGGCAGGTTTGCCGGACATAATTCCCAGCTTGACTTTTCCCTTGTCTTAGTGATTTTGGAGTCCCAAGATTTATTTTCCATTGCTTCTCAGCCTTTTGGCTAAGATCAAGATTTATTTTCCTTTCATATGGCTTATTAGCTTACAGTTCTGGTGGTAAAAAAAATCCTAAAATCAAAGACTGCCTTCCTTCTGGAGGCTCTAGAGAAGAATCCATTTCCTTGCCTTTTCCAGCTTCTGGAGGCCACCTGCATTCCCTGGCTTGTGGCCCCTTCCATCTTCAAAGCCAACAGCATAGCCTCTGCAAATCTCTCTGACCACTGCTTCCATTGTCACATCAACTCTGACTCTGACACACCAGCTTCTCCCTTCTAGAGACCCCTCTGACTACAGTGGACCTACCCAGATAACCCAGGATGATTTCTCCATCTCAAGATCATTAACTTCTTCACATTTGCAAAGTCCTTTTTGCCATGTTAGGTAACATACTCACGGTTTCTGTGGATATGATGTGCAGCAGGTGGGAGCATTAGTCTATCTACCATAGAAGGCAAACTGATTTTTCCATGAATGGGTGTGGGAGCAGGAGATAGGAGGAGAATTGCCCCTTCACTGGACAGAATCCATTTGCAAGTCTACAAACAGGAATTATTTTGCATTGCTAATAGATCTACAGTTTACAGAGTTGTAAAACTCCCATAAAATCAGAATGAGATTGTGTGGAGGGTGTCTTATGGTCAGTGGGTAGTTTTCCTTTGAAACATACATTTCTTCCCATGCCAGATTTCACCATTTCATTGCTTTTGCTTCTTCTCCCATTTCCTTTAACCTAGTGAGTTTATACCTTAAGAAAAGACTGTTTCTGATGTTTAGTGGTATTGGGGAAAAAGGAACAGATCATCAATGCATTCAGCATCTAGCTTTCTCCTAGCCCTGCTTTCCTGTCTGTGGGCTTTGTTCTAGGCAGATTTTCTCCGCATGAACTGTACACCTAAAGATCATGTTATCTGTATTCTGAATTAAAAAATAAAAAGCATTTAAAGATATTACAATTTTAAAAGACTTTTTTTTTTTTTTTTTTTTTTTTTAGTGAGACTGAGTCTCACTCTGTTGCCCAGGCTGGAGTGCAGTGGCACGATCTTAGCTCACTGCACCCTCCACCTCCAGGGTTCAAATGATTCCCCTGCCTCAGCCTCCTGAGTAGCTGGGATTACAGGCATGCACCACCATGCCCGGTTAACTTTTGTATTTTTCATAGAGACGGGGTTTCACCATGTTGGCTAGGCTAGTCTTGAACTCCTGACCTCAGGTGATCTGCCTCAGCCCCCCAGTGTTGGGATTACAGGCGTGAGCCACCGTGCCTGGCCTTAAAAGGCTTTAAACTTGGAAAAGTGTATAATCGAACCCCTTCCCCCTGCCCCATAGCTGGGCTCTATGGAGGAGGTGAGATCTGCAGGTCAAGGAAGGAAGGAAGTATGTTAGTGGAGATATATACACACTTCCCTCTCTGGCACTGTGGTTGAGGTGAATTGGTTTCCTATTTCCCATCTCCCTTCGTTGGAATAATCCCCGCTGGCCAAGAGGTCCACCTCCTAATTCTGGGAACCTGTGAATATGTTACCTTACAGGGCAAAAGGAACTTTGCAGATGTGATAAAAAGGAGGTTCTTGAAATGGGGAGAGTATCCTGGACCATCTAGATGGGTCCAATGTAATCACAAAGGTCCTTATAAGTGAAAAAGGGAGGCAGGAGTGTCCTAATTGAAGAGGCAGATACGAGGACAAGGCAGAAACAGAGGGGCTGGGGAGAGAGAAACTTGAGGATGCTGCACTGCTGAGGAAGGGGCCATGAACCAAGGAATGCAGGCAGCCCCTAGAACCTGGAAAAGCCAATGAAACCGATTCCCCCCAGAGCCTCCAGAAGGAACACTGCCCAGTGAACACCTTGGTGTTAGGACTTCTGACCTCTGGAACTGTAAGGTAATGAGCTACTTAGTGCTTTAAGCTGCTAAATTTGTGATAATTTGTTATAGCAGCAGTTAGATATACACACACACACACACACACACACACACTTATTTGCACATTCGTTTCGCTATTCCTGACCTGTGGAGGTGTCTGTTCTTGGATTCTCCTCTGAACTGGTTCTAACACCTCTAGAATGAACCAGCCCTGCTAACACCAGCCCAGTGAGACTGATTTTGGACTTCTGACCTCCAGGGCTGTAAGATCATAAATTTATGTTGCGTCAATCCACTAAATTTTTTTCCCCCATGTGATAGTTTTTTTTTTTTTTTCTTTTTTTTTGAGACAGAGTCTTGCTCTGTCACCCAGGCTGGAGTGCAGTGGTGCATTCTCAGCTCGCTGCAACCTCTGCCTCCTGGGTTCAAGCCATTTTCCTGCCTCAGCCTTCCAAGTAGCTGGGACTATGGGCGCCCACAACCACAGCTGGCTAATTTTTGTATTTTTAGTAAAGACAGGGTTTCACCATGTTGGTCAGGCTGGTCTTGAACTCCTCACCTCAAGTAATCCACCCACCTTGGCCTCCCAGAGTGCTGGGATTACAGGCATGAGCCACTGCTCCCAGCCTTAACTTTAATTGCATATACAAACTCTACTTTATGCCCCCCTCAATTTATGTTCTCAATTTCACAAATAAATCTTTTTATAATTTGTATCCATTACATAGTTTTATAGTTATAGTTTTTTAATGGTTTTATCTTCTAAATTCTATACCACAATTAAAACTGACTCACATACCACCATTACAGGATTACACGATTCTGTAATTGTCTGTATATTTACCTTTACCAGTGAGTTTTATATTTTCATGTGCTTTTGTGTCACTGTCTAGCATTCTTTCGTTTCAGCTTGAAAAATTCCCTTTAGCAATTCTTATAAGGTAGGTTACTGGTGATGAACTCTGTCAGCTTTTATCTGGGAATATCTTAATTTCTCTCTCACCTTTGAATAACAGTTTACCTGGATACAGTATTCTTTTTTTTTTGAGATGGGGTCTGGCTCTCTTGCTCAGGCTGGAGTGCATTGGCACGATCTTGGCTCACGGCAGCCTCCGCCTTGCATGATCAAGTGATTCTCCTACCTCAGCTTCCTGAGTAGCTGGGATTACAGGCGTGTGCCACCACACCTGGCTAATTTTTGTATTTTTGGTAGAGATGGGGTTTCACCATCAGGCTGATCTCAAACTCCTGACCTCAAGTGATCTGCCCAACTCAGCCTCCCAAAGTGCTGGGATTACAGACATGAACCACTGCTCCTGGCCCTGGATATAGTGATTGACAGTTTTTTCCTTTCAGCACTTTGGAAATACTACCCTACTCTGTCTTGGCCTACAGTGTTTCTGCTGAGAAATCCATTGATAATCTTATAGAAGCTCTTTTGTACATGACTATTTTTCTCTTGCTTCTTTCAAGAGTCTCTCCTTGTCTCTAACTTTTGACGTCTTCATCATAATACATCTCACAGTAGGCCTTTTGGGTTCATCCTAGTTGGAATCTTCTGAGCTTCTGGAATTTGGATACCCATTTCCTTCCTCAGATTTGGAAGGTTTTAGCCATTATTTTTTCAAATAAGCTCTATGAATGCCCCTTTCTGTTTCTATTCTCCTTCTGAGACTTCTGCAATACCTATATTTGTCCACATAATGGTGTCTCATAAGTTACTTAGGCTTTCTTCACTTTTCTTCATTCTTTTTTGTTTTGTTCTTCTGACTCGATAATTTCAAATGAGCTTCTTGAGTTTGCTGGTTCTTTGTCCTGCTTGGTCAAGTCTGCTGTTGACCCCTCTAGTGAATTTTCAGATTCAGTTATTATATTATGCAGCTCCAGAATTGTTTGGTTCTTTTTAAAAATGCTTTTTCTGTCCTTGTGGATATTCTTATGTTGTTCAGGTATCATTTTCTTGATTTCGTTTAGTTGTCTGGGTTCTCGTGTTGTGCACTGAGCCTTTTTAAGATAATTATTTTGAATTAATTATCAAGTAATTCACAGATCAATGTTTTTTTTTTTTTAGAGTTGGTTTCTGGATATTTCTTTTGTTTCATTGATTAGACCACATTACCTTGTTTCTTCATGTGCCTTGTTATTTTTCTCTGTGATTTGTGCACTTGAAAAAAAGCCACCACTCCCACTCTTTATGAATTGGCTGTATATAGTGAAAGACTTTGACCGATCAACCCAGCTGCCTCACAAACTTTTTCTGGGATGTGTCTTTTCTAGGCATGTGAATGCAGTTCACCAGTTAGAGAGGTCTGTGGGTTTCTGTTTTAATACTTTGTCTTGCTCAGTCTGGTGTCTGCCTGTGATACTACAGGTTCTCTATTGCTACAAAAAGCCATTGAGCCCTCCTTTGTTTTCAGTGGCACTCAGAGAACCCAAGTATGCTGATTCCCCATCAGTACTCTGAATCAGGTGAGACAGAAACCAGTCCCTGTGGCATCCCCTCCAAAAGCCAGAATGTTGGATTATGTTCCACTCTTTTTTTTGAGAGGAGAAGTCAGAATTTGGGCTTTTCCTCCCAGTTGTATGGAGCTGTGCCAGCTCGGGGAAAGGGTAATCACAGGTGACATGAAATGGCCATTCTTACCTGTTTCAGTGTGGCTGTTCTTGGCTTTGAGCTTGTCTGGGGTACTGTGACATCTGGATTGGTTTCTAGATTTCTCATAAAGGTATCGTTGACTGTATATTGTTGTTGAGTCAGTACTTTGTAGGGAATAAAGTTTAGGGCTTCCTAATCTGCCATCTTGCTGATATCATTAAAAAACGACTGTGAATTTAAATGTGGTTATTTTTGCTTTTCATGCAATTAAAGACAAATTTCTGGGTTATAAGTATACTTTAAAGTTGACCGTGCTAAAACAACCCACAGAATTGTTTCACCTAGCTGTGGTAAATATTTACACAAATGGAAGCTGATAATTATTAGAGTTTTATCCTGAGGTTTTATTAAGTGTCAGACTCTGAAATAATTTCTTTGAATATGGAACTGACAAGTTGAATTTCAAAGTTCAGGGTGTGTTCAATACCTCTTCTTCATGACCTGTCACTGACTTGCTGGGGAACTTTAGGCAAGTTGCCCAACTTCTCCAAACCACTGTAAAATGGGGAAAATAATGCTACCTCTCTTCCCAGTTTAAAGTGGCAATTAAAAGATAACATAATGGAAGTGTTTATCTGAGAGCCTGGCTCAAGGTGAAGACACAGTGAGTTTTAGGTATTGTTATATGCACTTTAGAGAGTCTGAATGACTTTGAAAATTCAAGCCCGGGGCTGTGCCTCCAGCCCTCTCTCGTAATGGCAACTCTATCCTTCTCTACAATGTCAGACTTGATGCAGGAGTGCATCCTTAGCTCTGAGGCCAAAAATTAAATATACAAAGCTTGGGAGGGCAGCCCAATTAATCTGGTTTTAAAATGAAAAGTTCCATTTCCAGGAAACCTCTTGAGTCCTGGGCAAACCAGGACATACGGGAAACGCTACTAGTTTCTACGACTCTGTGTATGTGCATACTCTTTTAATGGGAATAGAATGAGAATGTTATCTATATTGGATGACAGTGATGATGGAGATTAACAATGATGACAACAACAATGATGACGACGATGATGATGATATGCAACAGTGAAGTAATTGCACCACTGTTTTTATTTTTTTGAGATGGAGTCTCAGTCTGCCACCCAGGCTGGAGTGCAATGGCATGATCTCAGCTTACTGCAACCTCTGCCTCCCAGGTTCAAGTGATTCTCTTGCCTCAGCCTCCCAAGTAGCTGGGATTACAGGTGCCTGCCACCATGCCCAGCTAATTTTTGTATTTTTAGTAGAGACGGGATATCACTATGTTGGCCATGCTGGTCTTTAACTCCTGACTTCAGGTGATCTGCCTGCCTCAGCCTCCCAAAGTGCTGGGATTATAGGCATGAGCCACTGCACCTGGCCCACATTTGTTGTAAGTGTTTTATATACATTGACTCATTTAATCGTCACAGCAAAAACAAATAGCCCCACCCAGTGGCGATAGGAAAGACCTTTCCCCAGACTGTGAACTAGAAAGGCAGTGTGCTTTCGAGTCTCTCCAGAGCAGCCCACAAGCCACCTGCATCAGGGCTCCTGGCCAGCTCCTCTTACTTTTGATTATTGTTTTTTTTTCTTTTTGTTTGTTTTTTGATATGGAGTCTCGCTCTGTCACCCAGGCTGGAGTGCAATGGCACAATCTCGGCTCACTGCAACCTCCATCTCCCGGGTTCAAGCGATTCTCATGCCTCAGTCAAGCGATTCTCCTGCCTCAGAGCTCCTCTTGAAGTTTGATTGAGAAGGTCAGGGTGGGGCCAAGGAATCTGCCTTTTAAATACACACCCAAAGTGATCCTGACCAGGCACAATGAAACAGTTCTGGGACAGCGTGTGGGAGATGATTTGGTGAGAATGAGGACGACAGTTTAGGCCAGACAATCTTTGTGTGCAGCCAAAGGTTTTTGCTTTGGAAACTTTACATTCTTCTCCAGGTCTCAGGGAGGCTTACTTAGATCTGATTCTATCATTTGGGTATTGTATTAGTCCATTCTCACACTGCTATAAAACTATTACCTGAGACTGGGTAATTTATAAAGGAAAGAGGTTTAATTGACTCACAGTTCCCCAAGGCTAGGGAGACCTCAGGAAACTTACAATCATGGCAGAAGGAGAAGCAAGTACCTTCTTCATAAGGTGGCAGGAAAGAGTGTGAGCTAAGCAAGAACTTGCCAAATACTTATAAAACCATCAGGTCTTGTGAAAACTCACTCACTGTCACGAGAACAACATGGGGGAAACTGCTCCAATGATCCAATCACCTCCCACCAACTTCCTCCCTTGACGTATGGGGATGATGGGGATTACAATTCAAGATGAGATTTGGGTGGGGACACAGCCAAACCATGTCGTTTTGCCCTGGCTCCTCCAAAATCTCATGTCCTCACATTTCAAAACATAATCATGCCTTCCCAACAGTCAGTCCCCCAAAGTCTCATCTAAAGTCCCCCAAGTCCAAAGTCTCATGAGACAAGGCAAGTCCCTTTCACCTTGGAGCCTGCAAAATCAAAAGGAAGTTTAGTTACTTGCAGGAACAATGGGAGTACAGGCATTGGATAAATGCTCCCATTCCAAAGGGGAGAAATTGGCCAAAACAAAGGGGCTACAGTCCACATGCAAGTCTGAAATCTGGCAGGGAAGTCATTAAATCTTAAAGCTCCCATGGTCTTGGGCAGCTCCGCCTCTGTGGCTTTGCAGAGTACAGTCCCCCTCCCAGCTGCTTTCATGGGCTGACACTGAGTGTCTGTGGCTTTTCCAGGTGCATGATGCAAGCTGTCAGTGGATCTGCCATTCTGGGGTCTGTAGGACAGTGACCCTCTTCTCACAGCTCCACTAGGCAGTACCCCAGTGGGGACTCTGTGTGGGGGCTTCAACCCCACATTTCCCTTCCTCACTGCCCTAGCAGAGGTTCTCCATGAGGCTTCCACCCCTGCAGCAAACTTCAGCCTGGACGTCCAGGCATTTCCATACATCCTCTGAAATCTAAGAGGTTCGCAAACCTTAATTCTTGACTTCTGTGCACCCACAGGCCCAACAACACGTGGAAGCCACCAATGCTTGGGGTTTTCACCCTCTGAAGCAACGGCCTGAGCTGTACATTGGTCATTTTAGCCATAGCTGGGATGCAGGGCATCAAGTCCTGAGACTGCTCAAAGCAGCAAGGCCCTGGGCCTGGCTCACGAAACCATTTTTTCCTCCTAGACCTTAAGCCTGTGATGGCAGGGTCTGCCATGAAGACCTCTGACATGCCTTGAAGACATTTTCTCCATTGTATTGGCGAGTAACATTTGGCTCCTTGTTATTTTTGCAAATTTCTGCAGCCAGCTTGAATTTCTCCCCAGAAAATGCATTTTTCTTTTGTATTGCATCATCAGGCTGCAAATTTTCCAAACTTCTATGCTCTGCTTCCATTTTAAACATAAGTTCCAATCTCAGATCATTTCTCTTAAGTTCAAAGTTCCACAGATCTCTAGGGCAGGGGCAAAATGCCACCAGTCTCTTTGCTAAAGCATAGCAAGAGTGACCTTTACTCCAGTTCCCAACAACTTCCTCATCTCCATCTGAGACCACTTCAGCATGGACTTCATTGTCCATGTCACTAATAGCATTTTGGTCAAAAACATTCAACAAGCCTCTAGGAAATTCCAAACTTTCCCACATCTTTCTATCTTCTTCTGAGCCCTCCAAACTGTTCCACCCTCTGCCTGTTACCCAGTTCCAAAGTCAATTCCACATTTTTGGGTATCTGTATAGCAGCGCCCCACTCCCAGTACCAATTTACTATATTAGTCCGTTCTCACACTGCTATAAAAATACTATTCGAAGGCCGGGTGCAGCGGCTCATGCCTGTAATCCCAGCACTTTGGGAGGCCAAGCTGGGCGGATCACCCGAGGTCAGGAGTTTGAGACCAGCCTGGCCAACATGGCAAAACCCGTCTCTATTAAAAATACAAAAAAAATTTGCTGGATGTGGTGGCATGTGCCTGTAATCCCAGCTATTTGGGAGGCTGAGGCAGGAGAATCGCTTGAACCCAGGAGGTGGAGGTTGCAGTGAACCACCACTGTACTCCAGCCTGGGTGACAGAGCAAGACTCCATCTCAAAAACAAAAAAATACTACCCAAGACTGGGTGGTTTGTAAAGGAAAGAGGTTTAATTGACTCACAGTTCCACATGGCTGCAGAGGCCTCAGGAAACTTACAATCATGGCTGAAGGAGAAGCAAGTACCTCATTCACAGGGCAGCAGGAAAGAGTGTGAGCAAAGGAAGAACTTGCCAAACACTTGTAAAACCATCAGCTCTCATGAGAACTTACTCACTGTCATGAGAACAGCCTGGGAGATCCTCATACACCCCCCCACCCCTTGCCCATTTCCTCTCTGGAATGCTGATTTAAAAGTAGACTTTTGACATACAGATATTAATAAACATGCCCTGATTCAATAAACCCAGCAGATGTTACTGTTCATAGTCTTCTTGGGTGATTTTGGGGTGAGCAAATCTACCAAGGTGATAAATGATTTTGCTCATGATTGAAGTAGGGAGATTAGGGATATGGATTTTATATTACATGTCCACATTAATATTAAATATAAACATCCATAATATGTATCCATAATAATAAATATTAATATTATTAATATATAAATATAGAATATTTAAGAGCTCTCACTGCAGAAACAGTTTTCATGCACTGGGATTCATATATTCAACAAAATACTGTTTTCAGGGTTGTTCTAAGGGCTTTCTATATTTCCCTTATTTAATTCTCAAACCTATGATGTAGTTACTTCTATTATTTCCATGTTACAGATGAAAAATTGAGGCACAAAAAGGTTGAGTAACTTGTTGTAGTTATATAATTAGTAAATAGCATAGTTTAAAGGACACTAAAATGTAGTAGTTAAAAAGCATGTCTGCAAATTCTTCGACATTCTTCCCATAGATTTTTTTTCAGTCAATCTAAAAATCTGGCCAATTCAAAGAGATGTTGAGAAAGTGCTGGAGACCAGTGCTTTCCAAACTGTACTGAATATATAAATCATTTGGGGATCATGTTCAAGTGTAGATTCTGATTTAGTAGCTGTGGGGTGCTGCATTTCTAACAAGCTCCCAACAGATGCTGATGCTGTGGGTCATGGAGTGCATAGAGAAGCAAGGCTGTCACTTTATTTATAAAAAAACAAGGCTAAGGGAAGTAACTTCTCCAAGACTAATAGCTGGTTTTGGGACAGAGCCCGAGTAAGTAATTCTAATTATAGGTGAAGTTCAAAGATACACATGATGAAAGATGTGAGTCCGATGCCAATAAAACCACTAAATTCTGAGGTCTTTTTTTTTTGTTGTTGGAGACGGGATCTCACTCTGTTGCCCAGGCTGGAGTGCAGTGGTGCAGTCACAGCTCACTACAGTCTTGATCTCCTAGGCTTAATTGATCCTCCCACCTCAGCCTCCTGGGCAGCTGGGACTACAGGCACATGTCACCATGCCTGGCTAATTTTTGTATTTTTTGCAGATACACGGTATCACCATGTTGCCTGGGCTGGCCTCAAACTCCTGGGCTCATCCATCTCAGCCTCCCCAAATGCTGGGATTACAGACATGAACCACCACACCAGGCACAGATAATTTTTAAGGCAATCTTGGATCCACAGGTATTGATAAATGATTATGGAAATAATTATTACCTACAAATTACTTGCTGATTACGTTCCCATTGCTTTTCTATACCCGTGTTTTGGGTTGAGTTCCTTAGAAGCAGAGCCTAAGACAAAGATTGTGTGTGAGAGTGATTTAGGAGGACATAATCCCAGGGAAGCCAGTGGGGAGTGGGGATTTGTGACAAGGAAAGAAGCCAAGGAAGGATGGGGTATCCGGCAAAGTCCCATGGAGGGTAACTTTTGTTGAATCCCCCTGGGAGCTCTGTGTACGGTGTAGGGCGTACTCAGCTGATGTCTTAGTTAGTTCAGGTTGCTGTAAAAAAAAAAAAAAATCCCACTGACTGGGGGGCTTAAATAGCAGAAATTTATTTGTCACAGTTCTGGAGGCTGGAATACCTAAGATCATGGCACTGGCACGTTTGGTTACTGGTGAAGACCATTTTCCTTTATTCTCACATGGTGGAGAGAGAGATCATCTTTATCATGCCTCTTCTTATAGGGGCACTAATCCCATTCATGAGGGTTTTGCCATCATGACCCAGTTTCCTCCCAATCCCCCCACCCATCAAATATCATCACAAGGGGATTAAGGCTTCAACGTATGAATTTAGGGGGGCTCAGTCCATAGCAGCTGTCTAGAACTGTGCTGTTCGAGATAGCAACCCCTAGCCACATGTGGCCATTGAGCCCTTGAAATGTGGCCAGTCCAAAGTCAGTATGTTGTAAGTATGAAGTATGCACTTGATTTTGAAGTTTTAGTACAAAAAAGTAAACTATCTCACTAGCAATTTTTAAATACTGGTTACATGTTGAAATAATAATATTTGGACTCTCATGGTTTAATAAAATATATAATAAAATTTATTTTACCTGTTTATTTTTGCTTTTTTTTTTTAAAAAAAAAATCTAGCTGCTAGAAAATTTACAATTACACTGGTGGATGGCACTATCTTTCTTTCTTTTCTTTTCTTTTTTTTTTTGAGAGGGAGTTTCGCTCTTGTCACCCAGGCTGGAATGCAGTGGCGTGATCTCGGCTCACTGCAACCTCTGACTCCCGGGTTCAAGCAATACTCCTGGGATGGCACTATATTTCTATTGGATGGTGCTGGTTTATATTCTTGCACACATAAATCACTAGATAAGGACATTGGTTAAGGCATTTCTAGCTCTACCTGATCCCAGGCAAAACTGGCTTCAGCAGCTTAAGATGGGCAATAAGCCACAGGTGCTTGGCTGCTGGGTGGAGAAGCATACTGGGAGTCTACATGCAGAAAAATGGGAAAGAGATGCAAAGAGATACGGGGGTATACTGACAGTGCCTGTTATGATCTGTGTAATGCTGTACAATGACTTAGTGATGTTTTATTTATATGAATTTCTTTTTAAAACAAAGTTCATCATAAGCAATAATATTGGTGGCACCTCAGGCTTCATATGCTAGAAATATTTATTTCTAAGAGACATTAAAATAAACACATAAGTATTAAAATAGAATGATATTTATCTCCCTTCTCAGCAGTGATGTACATTACAGAACTTTCTGGCAAAAACCAATGTTCATTAATCTTCAGCAAAGGAATTCTGTTAAAAGAATAGTTAATCACTCTCTGATATGTGTAATTATGACTCTCCTTCCCTTTGATTTTATGAAGCCATTTGAATTCCTTCAATGTGTTACTTTGACACTTAATGCAATGTTTATGCAACAATCACCAAAATTAATTGTGTTCCTTTTGGAAACTATTTAAAATCCCCATCTTTGGCCAGCCTTATTGACATGTGCACATTAAAGTATGACTATGCAACAATAATACTTTTACAGCAATGAATAAATGTCAAATTAATTATGTCAAAATTGTAATTTGTCTGCTTCCTTTCTAATATGTATAATTATTAATTTGGGGAAAGTGTGCAGAAAATATTAAGTATATTGTCAGAGCTGAAGCTCAATATCTAAAGTGAGGTTACTTTTCCTCTGAAATGTATTCTTTGGGGGTTTCCTTTTTGGCAGAATTTGTTACTTGTTGGCCAATGACTTTTAGGGAAATTCCATACTCTATCTCATATTACAAGCCCATGGCTAGAAAATATCAATGGAAATATCAGAAATTTTTGTTTATAAAAACATTGTGGGTTCTTTTGAGTAGGTTTTCTTTTTGTTGTAAATAGGATGGCACCATCTTCTAATTTAGTTTGCCGGGCTATGTATCTATCTAAAAATAGAAAGTGCACCTGCTTCTTTTCATTCTTTAAATATTATATATGCATCCTCAGAGAAGCCTTCCCCATTTTGGCTGAACATTTTTGATGGTGTCCTTCTGCCATCATCTCAGATGGCAGGAAGAGATGAGCTGACTGCCTCTTTCTAGTTTTTTCTTTTAATTGTGCTTTGTTTATAAATTTTATATACATAAATTTTCATATATAGTATTTCCATAGCATTCTTTAATTGGAGGTGGATTCAGTGACAAGCACTGTGGACATAAGTGGGTTTGGGAGGGGGCTCTGGCAGGCTCTTCTCTGTTGTAGTATAGTAAGAAATTACAGGGTACAACTTTCTGGTTTCAAAGACTATGCATACTAGTCCTAACCCTGCCTTTGCTCCCTCTAAGAGGGGCATCTTCCTCATGCACAGAACTTAATCCTTCAGTGTGGTAAGGGAAGATCAATTTCCCCTTTCCTCATTATTGCTTTTTTATTTTTTTTCTTTTTAGACGGAGTCTCACTCTGTCACCAGGCTGGAGTGCAGTGGCACGATCTCGACTCACTGTAACATCCAACTCTTTGGTTCAAGTGATTCTCGTGCCTCAGCCTCCCAAGTAGCTGGGATTACAGGCACCTGCCACCATGCCTGGCTAATTTTTGTATTTTTAGTAGAGACAGGGTTTCACCATGTTGGCCAGGATGGTCTTGATCTCCTGACCTTGTGATCCGCCCGCCTTGGCCTCCCAAAGTGCTGGGATTACAGGTGTGAGCCACTGTGCCTGGCATGCTTTTTTTTAAAAAAATAAATTTTATTGTACCTATTGAAGGTATACATTATGATGTTATGAGTAGGATACACATAGATAGTAAAATGGTTACGATAGTGAGTAAATTACCATATTCATTATCTTACATAGTTACACATTATTCTTTTTGTGTGTGGCAAGAGCAGCTGAAATCTATTCAATTAGCAAAAATCCTGAATATACCACAATATAATGTTGTGTTATATTGTAAAACTATAGTTAATAATTAACTATAGCTCTTATGTCTCAATAAAACAAACCTGGTCCATATATTTATATTTATTATATTTATATTCCATAAGCCAGGGGTCCCGGTCCATGGCCCGTTAAAAACCCAGGTCACACAGCAGGAGGTGAGCAGCGGGCAAGCAAGCAATTCGCCTGAGCTCCACCTCCTCTCAGGTCAGCGGCAGCATTAGATCTCATAGTTCTTGCAGGAGCACGAACCCTATTGTGAGCTATGCATGGAAAGGATCTAGGTTGTGCACTTCTTGTGAGAATCTAATACCTGATGATCTGAGGTGGAAGTTTCATCCTGAAAGCCTCTCCACCACCCCTCCCACCC
Source organism: Symphalangus syndactylus (assembly GCF_028878055.3). Lineage (NCBI taxonomy): Eukaryota > Metazoa > Chordata > Mammalia > Primates > Hylobatidae > Symphalangus > Symphalangus syndactylus. The sequence goes on along the minus strand of NC_072446.2, from coordinate 20,313,065 downwards.
TCACTGCCCTGTCCATGGAAATATTGCCTTCCATAAAACCAGTCCCTGGTACCAAAAAGGTTATGGACTGCTGCTATAAGTAATACAAAAATTAGCCCAACATGGTGCATACCTGTGGTCCCAGTTACTCGGGAGACTGAGATGGGAGGATCGCTTGAGCCCAGGAGGTCGAGGTTACAGTGAGCCTCCACTGGGTTCCATTCCAGCCTGGGCAACAGAGTAAGACCTTGTCTTAAAAAAAAGTAATATAGTGAATAAATGAATATATTCTTGTTATAGGAATGCAAACAATGCTCAAATATATCTATGAGTACTTATTTTTGCCTGACATCTTAACATACTAAATGCTGAATACTTTTTCATTCAACAGTATGTCATGGGTATCACATTGCATGCCTATATCAAAACATCTCATGTACCCCATAAATGTATACACCTAATGTGTACCCACAAAGATTAAAAACAATTTTTTTTCTTAAAAAATATGTTGTGGATAAACTTCCAAATCAGTATATGCAGGTCTATGATTTTTTCTTTCTTTTTTTAGAGACAGAGTCTTGCTTTGTTGCCCAGGCTGGAGCGTAGTGGTGTGATCATTGCTCACTGAAACTTCAAACTCCTGGGCTCAAGGAATCCTCCCACCTCAGCCTCCTGAGTAGCTAGGACCATAGGAGTGTGCTACCACACCTGGCTAATTTTCTTTATTTTTTGTACAGATAGAGTCTCACTGTGTTGCCCAGGCTGGTCTCAAACTCCTGGCCTCAAGTAATCCTCTTTCCTTGGCCTCCCAAAGTGCTGAGATTACAGGTGTGAGCCATGGAGCCTGGCCCCTTACCAATTTTTCAAAAATGGCTGCAAAGTATTCTATATCCTGATTTTATGATTCTGATGAAAATTTATTAGCCATTCCCTAATGATGGACAGTTGTCTGCAGTTTGTTAATATGATACATTCAACATCTTTGCACCTATTTTTTTACATATTTGTATGTGGATATATATCACAATGTGGAATTGTTGGGCTGATTTATTTAAAAATGCTGGTGTAGTCCATAAACTAAGATAGATAAAGTTAAGATCTGAGACAATAAAGTTGCAATCCCTCTTTTTCCCCAGTAGTTGTCTGAGGTAGTATAGCATAAATAACAGATGTGTGTAATTAAAAGCCAAAATTAGCCAAGCAAAAATACTATCCCTGCCCAAATTTCAGTTTTAAATTCTTATTTACAAACACTGTTTCTTGTTTTTCCTGCCTTTGATGTGAACTTTAATTTTTAAGTGTAACCTAAACCACCTTTAAAACAAATCATTTATTCGTAAGGTTTGCTATGTCATAATTGCCTGGTTATTTGGATGATAGATGTGTCATATCTGAAAACTAACTAGTTATCTTTTGAAATTTATTTCAACATGCATTATCTGAAGCACCAAAGGTGAGAACACTGCATGGATAAATATGATAAAAAATATGATGGATTTAGAAGCACAGCACTCAGGTTTAGTATTTAGTCATTTTTATTATGTTGTTGGGTCGAAAATGTAAAAGAAGACCAGCAGAGGAACTGTTAAGGCTCCTTGGAGTTTTTGCCTGCCCTCCTGCCTGGGGATGGAGGTAATTCTAGCCTAGAAACTCTTGAATGCTTTACAAATAATAGAAGCCAAGTGGGAAAAGCATGTTCTATATTTTAATGCTGACATCCTCATAGAAAAAAAAAAAGTAAAGATTCAGAATACTTGGCTGTGATTCAGTACCTAAACACTTCCTGGTGTTTCTCAGAATCCCCCGGAGACTCATAAATGCTTCTGTGTTGGAGGTACCCATTGCCGCTGCACACTTAGGCCAGTTTGTCAAACTAACGAGCTCAAGAGCGATGCTATTTCTAGGTTCAACCCCATGGGGGACGAACAGAGAGAAAACAAAACCAAAATTCAGACGGAAGAATAATCCTAAAGGCCAGTTGACAAAAAATTTATTAACACATATATACCAAATCTCACCCAGAGTAATATCCTTTGTGGAGATTTTACCCTACAAATCTTTTGCTAGCTCCTTGAGTCCAAGCATTACAGATAAGGTGGTGTGGTTTTTACACTGGGTGATGTTTATTGATCTGGACTTAAAAAACAGCATTGTCTGGCCTTTTTTCACTAACACAATATTTGCAAATAACTATGGAATGGAGAGAATGTGTTTTTCTCTTGTTAGGGCCTATTGTTTTTTAAGAAAGTTAACAAAAGAGAGAAAAAAGCTTTAAAACTCACTGAGAGGGACTTTTTATTCTGGGATTTGATACGTAAGATTCGGGGAAGATAGTGAATTTTGGTGTAATTTGTGTCATCGAAACAACCCCTGTATTAGAGCAGGAGATACAGTATCCATAGATAGTGAGAAAAGAAAACGAAACTTGTACAAATGTATATTTCTTAAAAGCTTTTGCTGCCTATTATTTTCTAGCCTATAGGCAAAATTTAGAGACATATAGTGGATATGCTTATATTGATAGTAACATATCATGTAATTTAAAAGGCTAGGTCCACCTTACAGGTTTGCCTCATGCCATGATGAATCATTTTGAAATGTGATTGGTCTTCTAAGGGATTGTTCAAAGATTGTCAGTCAATCATTGACAAAAAAAACTCTATGAGGTGACTTACTACAGTTTGGTTCTGATGTTTACAACATAACCAAATGTGAACTTTGGAGCTTGTAAAGTTGTTCTTCAGCAGTATAAATTTGGTAGCTTCCTCTTCCTCCCTCCCTTCTCCTCCTCCTCCTCCTCCTCTTTTTCTTCTTCTTATCTTCCCTTCCTGCTTCAACAAATTCACAGAAATAGGAGGCCTGCTGTATTAATTTTATTGTTTGCTTACTTTAAAATCTTTTCTTTCAGTCATATTTCAACATATAATTCATATGAAGTGTGACAATTTTTAATTTGTCTTGACTATTTTAATTTTATGATAGAAAATGGAAACCAACATATATAAATAATCTACTAATATTTCTTAACCTTTATATATGTGCTCAAGAGAAGACTTTTTTCTTCCCCCTGGAATGATTTTTTTTTTTTTAAAGAAAGTCAAGTATTATGTATACATAGCTTTTGAATTCTTGGATACATTTTTGAAACCTTAAAACATTATTATTTATATTAATATTTGAAGTATTTCCTCTTGAGAAACTACCTATACTTCTTGCATAGTGACCTAGTTTCAATAGTAACATTTCATAGAAGCTGATGGTAAAATTTATGTCCTCGGACCATAATTAATTATGTTTTGAACTTCAGGCCATAATTAATTATGTTTTGAACTTAAACAGGAACATCTTCTTTCTTAACTAAATGGCCATGTCTTACATTTATCCTAGCCACATGATTTGCTCTTTGTACCTTAAAGAGGTGTAATAGTTTTATTATGTTCTTATGTCATCAGTAATTTCATACGTGAGTCATGAGTCCCATAGATTTATAGTGATGCTCAAATACACTTATTTACTGATTGATTTGCTATACAATTGGCTCTCTGTATTTATGAGTTCTGTATCTGGGGATTAACCAACTTTGGTTTGAAAATATTAGGGGAAACAAACCAAGAAAATATACAACAATAAAAATACATATTTAAAGAATTCAGTGTAACAACTATTTACTTAGTATTTACATTCTATTAGGTATTACAAGTAATTTAGAGATGATTTAGAATTACAGGAGGATATGCATAGGTTATATGCAAATACTATGCCATTTCATATAAGTGACTTTGTGGATTTTTTTGGGGCATTTCTTGAACCAATCCCCCATGAATACCCAGGGATGGCTGTATATGGTTGATACTTTGGGAAGATTTTAGATTTAGTATAAATGGAAACTTAAAACCTAGGCTTGCAATTAAACATATTTAACTGCCATCATTCTAGAAACCAAGAGTTGAAAAAGCCCTTTAGGAACTTAATGCTCTTCTTTCCGTAAATGTGTAGAGCACAGCTGCCCTAACCCAGCTCGTCACCAGGGCTTCTTGGGGACCTCTTAACAACGTAGATTCCAGGGTCAGCCCCCAGGAGAACATGGCTCCATAGGTTTGGGGTACAGCCAGTAAGCTTCATTCAACAAAACCAAACCCAATCCCAAAAATGTTCCAAACACTTTTGATAATCAGCCGTGTTTGGGAATCATTGATGTTTAGCAGGGTGTCTGAAAGGAAAAGGTACAATTATGAATCAAGAAAATGGAGATGTCTTTTATAAAGTCACTCTGCAAATTTTGGGGGTGTTTTAAAATTTTTTTAAATGGACAAATCAAAGTTGTATTTATTTGTCATGTACCACATATTGTTTTGAAATATGTATACATCCTGGAATGGCTAATTAACATATGCCTAACTTCACATACCCTTTTTTTTTGTGGTGATAACACATATCTACTCTTTTGGTGATGTTCAATAACACAATGTTACATTGTAATTAACTATACTAAGCATGTTGTACAATAGCTCCCTTGAATTTATTCCTCCTTTCCAATTGAATTTTTTTTTTTTTTGATACTGGGTCTTGCTCTATTGCCCAGGCTAGAGGGCAGTGACATGATCACCGCTCACTGCAGCCTCCACCTTATGGGCTAAAGCGATCCTTCCACGTCAGCCACCCCAGTAGCTGGGACTACATGCGCACACCACCATGCCCAGTTAATTTTTGCATTTTTTGTAGAGATGGGGTTTCTGCTTGCTGCCCAGGCTGAAATTTTTATTTTTTGAGACGGAGTCTCACTCTGTCACCCATGCTGGAGTGCAGTGGCGCGATCTCAGCTCACTGCAAGCTCCGCCTCCTGAGTTCATGCCATTCTCCTGCCTCAGCCTCCCAAGTAGCTGGGACTACAGGTGCCTGCCACCACGAATGGCTACTTGTTTTTGTATTTTTAGTAGAGACAGGGTTTCACTGTGTTAGCCAGGATGGTTGCGATCTCCTGACCTTGTGATCTGCCTGCCTCGGCCTCTCAAAGTGCTGGGATTACAGGCGTGAGCCACCACGCCTGGCCAGAAATTTTTTATTCATTGACCTATAGCACCCTAATCCTCTTACTCACTAGCCTCTGGTACCCACCATTCTCCTCTCTGCTTCTCAGTTCAACGTTTTTAGATTCTACACAGAAGTGGGATCATGCCATGTTTCTCTTTTTGTGCTTTGCTTATTTCATTTAACACAACATTCTTTAGGTTCATCCATGTTGTTGGAAATAGGATTTCCTTTTAATTCAAGGCTGAATAGTATTCCTTTGTGTATATGTGCCACACTTTCTTTATCCACTTGTTGGTTGGTGGGTACTTAGGTTGGTTCCATGTCTTTACAATTGCAAATTGATGTACCACATCTTCTTTATTCATTCATCTGGTGATGGACATGTAGGTTGATTTCACATCTTAGCTATTATGAACAGTGCTGCAATGAACATGGGGGTGCAGATGTCTCTTTGACAGACTGATTTCCTTTCCTTTGGATTATACCCAGAAGTGGGATTGCTGAATCACTATGCTAATTTTGATATCATTAAACTAGCATCCTTCCAAGTACATATTCCTGATATTAAACTTCTTGGGAAATTAGCAAACATGTATATATGTTCACCAGGGCATCTCTGGAGTGTGTGGGTTCTGGATAAAAACTTTTTTTGAAGGGCTTTTGTCCATATAAACAATTTGATTTAAAAAAATATATATATATGTATTTGTTTTTTTGAGATAGAGCCTCCCTATGTTACTCAGGCTAGAGTGCAATGGTGTGCAATCTTTGCTCACTGCAACCTCCACCTCCTGGGTTCAAGTGATTCTCCTGCCTCAGCCTCCTGAGTAGCTGGGATCATAGGCACCCACAACCATGCCTGGCTAATTTTAGTATTTTTAGTAGAGGTGGGGTTTCTCTATGTTAGCCAGGCTGGTCTTGAACTCCTGACCTCAAGTGATCTGCCCAATTCGGCCTCCCAAAGTGCTGTGGTTACAGGCATGAGCCACCATGCCTGGACTAAAAAAATATATCATAAAACTCATGGGCTTGTATGAGGTATGATAGTCATCAAAGGAGAAGAGAAGAGGTAGTCACACATTTGTTTATTGTCCATCTGGCACATGGGAAGATAGTGTCCATGCTCCATTGTGTCCTGTTAAGGTCCAGTAGCCATTGCTTCCATTCTTCATTATTTAATATGCTGATTCAGGCTAATTTCATGTCTTCCACCAGGAGAATGAGGGAACCACTGTTTTTATTCCTAATGCCATGCTCTTTGGAACCTGTTTGCATTGAGACAATGTAGGCCTTCTTGCCTTTGCAATCCCCAATGCCATTTACATCATCAATTCTGATGCTGCCTTATTCATTGGACCAGCCATGAACCCTGGCTTCTGATGACTGTCTCAGAGGTCATGACTGTGCATCCATGATGGTGACCACAAATGGAAGTCTCACTCAGAATCTGCAGGGAGATGTGAATGGTCATTTGTTTTCTTGTCTTGTTTAATTTACTGTTTGGAACTTTAGAGCATAAACGTAGAAAAGCCTATCTTCTGAGTATATCTTCTTTTGGAATCTTTAGGTGGTAGCTGCAAGAACTCTTAGTATGTTGACCTCACCTCTGCCTTCCACACACCACTACCAATGAGGAATTAGGAGTGCATGAGAAGAGTGTTCGAAAAGAGTGTCCTCATTGATGCAAGGCTTAAGAGAGAAAGCGGGTCAACATCACCATGTCAATCAGAGGTAGGTGGGCTCACCAGTTGGAAAGGCCCATTGGTGTGGGGATGAATGGTCTTGAAAAAGCCCTTCAGGAGATAGGTGTGGGCACCTAAGAGGATTGCCTAATGTGTGGTATGAAGCTAGTAGAGGTTGTGGGGTGACTGCATTAGGAGACACAATGTATAGATTGTCAGCTGCCACCCCCACTATCCTAAGATGCTGTAGACCAGAGGTAGCATGGTGAGGGGCACATGGGTGGGTGAGAGCCTGGCACGGGCCCACAGTGTTTTGTTTAATAGTAGTCCAGAAATCTGATGTTGTCTTGTGCCCCGCTTGAGTGAGAATCATCAAAATTGGTGTGTTAGCCCTATTCTACTTGTCAATCTGTGCCAGCTGGCAGAGAGCTATCTGCTGGTCTCCTGGAATTGGGACCCCACAGATGACCCGTGCGTGAGATTCAGGGCTCCTCTGGGCAGCTAGCGGACACATGTGGGATAGTGAGCTGGACGGCAACCTGGAGGGGAAACCCTGGGGGCAAGGGGGGTCCATGAGGTAGGCCTTGAGCATCCCACCAGTCGCTACTGCAGATCCTGCCCTCCCTGGGAGGGGACTTAGGCCACTTAAACCTGGGGCCTAGAGCAGGACTCCCACTTCCCACATCCAGGGGGGGTCCTGGTACTTTCTATGTGCCTTGCAGTGTTCTGAATGCTTCATGTAAATTAGCTCATTTAATCCTCATGGTGCCCCAGGAGGTATGAACTGCTATTATCATCATCCTCGCTATTTCACAGCTGTGAAAACAGACTGAGAGAGGCTAAGTGTGTGCTAAGGAAACCCAGCTAGTAAGTAGCTGACTGGTATTTCAACCCAGGCAGCTCGATTGCAGATTGCTACCTTAATCCCTTGCTATGTTGTTTCTCACTGTTTGAACTCTGCTAAAGACAAGATAAGGCACACTGCATAAAGTTGCTTTTTATGAACATATTACCACTACTTTATGTTTGCATGACCTTTAATAGTCTAGTCAACATTTGTCTCCCCCACTGCATGCTGCATTCCAATCCCACTATCCCAATTCTAACAGTATCCTGATTTCTTATTCAGAAATTATCTTTTTCTCATGGGCATGGTCAAAGTGTTCTGTCTTTCCACTATAAGGCCAAAGGAGTCTCTTCCAGAGCCTTCTTAATATTACAGTGCATTTCAAAGTGAGCACGTGAGAGTCTGATTGAGCAAGTCAGCTTTCATCCAGGACTTCCAGTCATGAGCCTAGTTACTCAGAGATGGAAAAATGGCCCAAGAGCAGTGGACCCTGGTATGTTGTGCATCTTTGTCCCCTCCAAATTTCATGTTGAAATATGATTCCCATTGTTGGAGGTGGGGCCTGGTGGGAGGTATTGGATCATGAGGGTGGATTTCTCATGAATGGTTTAGCGCCATCCTGCTGGTGATCACGGAGCCCTTGCTCAGTTAGCTCATGTGAGATCTGGTTGTTTAAAACTCTGGGACTTCCGCCGTCCCTGTCTCTGTCTCTTGCTCTTGCCACATGATGTGCCTGCTCCCACTTTGCCTTCTGCCATGATTTTACAGTGCGTGACGCCCTCACCAGAAACAGACGCCAGAGCCATGCTGGCACAACCTGCAGAACCATGAGCCAATTCAACCTCTTTTCTCTATAAATTAACCAGCCTCAGGTGTTTCTTTGTAACCATGCAAAAAATAACTGGACACAGACCCTGACGAACAATTCTCCATCAGTTCCTTGATTCCTGATCCTTGTTCCTACTTGACTTTACAGCCTTCCCATAAATTGTGGAAGCCTCCAAATACCCTTCTAGTGAATCCCCTTTTTTTCCTTTTGCTGGCTAAACCAATTTCTGTTGCTTGCCACCAAAGAACTGTAACTGATACAGCATATGGTCTCATATGCGATTCTCACTTCCCAGATTGGAGTGGGAAGGCGGTATCACCATCCCTGTTTTATAGATAGAAAACTGTTCAGAGAGGCTGAAGAAGTTGCTCAAAAGTACACAGTGAGTAAGGGACAGAGTCAGGATTTGTTCCCACAGTATTGACCTCTGCTTCAGAGGGCAAAGATAATCTTGATTTTCTTTCATTTCTTTATTTTCTTTCATTACTTTTCCATTTCCATTAGTGGCAGAGCATGGCTTAAATACCATTGCATCTTAGCCAATGGCAGAAGCTCTCTGAGCTTTGTTCCCTCATTAATGAATGGGGACAATGATAGTAACTACCTAAAAAAAAACAAACCTGTTGTGAGGATCATGTAAGAGAATGACCTTGGAACATCCTTGGCATAGTGCTTGGCATGCAATATGTACTCAATACATGTAATTCCCATGTCAGGAGTGACAAGATAGAATTCAAGATTCCTGGACATTGTTTAGGCAATTATAATACACTTAAAGTTCCAGCTGGGCGCGGTGGCTCACCTGTAATCCCAGCTCTTTGGGAGGCCGAGGTGAGCAGATCACAAGGTCAGCAGATCGAGACCATCCTGGCTAACATGGTGAAACCCCGTCTCTACTAAAAAATACAAAAAATTAGCCAGGCATGGTGGCGGGCACCTATAGTCCCAGCTACTCAGGAGGCTGAGGCAGGAGAATGGCATGAACCTGGGAGGCGGAGCTTGCAGTGAGCTGAGATCGTGCCACTGCACTCCAGCCTGGGAGACAGAGCAAGACTCTGTCTCAAAAAAAAAATAAAAAATAAAGTTCCTAACACTAGAAAATTGGTTGAAGAGCCCTCAGAACAACAGCTCTAGTTGGGTTTGATGAGGATGCTGACCATCCACCCCTTGGGTTCCCCAGTGAAGATTTTTGCAGTGGTCCACCAAAATTTCTGTGGGTCATGCCTTTGAGCAAGGAGATGTATTGCACTGTGGAGCAGTAAGGAGGTGATGGGATGGGATGGGGAGAGCTGAGGTCTCACAGGGGGAGACCTGGTTTGAATCCTGACTCCACTCCTTCTGGGCTTCATGACTGGACAAATAGTTTAAGTTCTTGGCAACACTATTCTCACTTAGAAAACGGGCATAACGTTGTCATCCGGAGGCTTCCTTGTTCCAGGGGATCTGGAGAAACTCTGACCTCAGTTCCCCTAGTTCTAGGGTTGTGGCCATCCAGCCCTTGGATATCACGCTACTTTTGTGAATTCCTGGGAGACTTCAATGCAGGCACCCTCTGTTGGAAGAGGAGTGAAGAGAAACCTAAAAAAAAGTTTGCTCAAAAGATTCTTCGAAATGGGTACAGATTGTCTTAAAACCAGAAGAGACTGAAATGCCTTAATGGGCAAGTTTGTTTTTACTTCCTCTGGGCTCCAGACCTGCGCTGTCCACTTGAACTTTCTGTGAGGATGATCACGGTCTATATCTGCCCTGTTCAATGTGGTAGCCACTAGCCACATGGGTCAGTTTTACTGAGCACTTGAAATAGGGCTCATGCAATGAGACACTGAATTTATAATTTTCTTTAATTTTAATTGATTACAGTGTAAATGGAAATAGTCACACGTGGTTCATGGTTACCATACAGGGGAGGAGGCTCTAGAGGGAGAAGATGCCAGTTATGGAAAACAGAGAAACTCTACTTGTTATTTGAGTGGTAGAGTTTAAATTCGTAATCCTGCCGTATGTAGGGTGTGGCCTCTATTTCTGAGATTGTAGGTGATGGGCATGCAGAGGGCCAGGACCGTGAGGCTGGGGCAGAAATGGGGAGCGGGGAGCAGAGAGGAGCAGGGGCAACCCCAGTAACAAGAAAGGAAGGACCATAGGAAGTGATCACCAGGGTCCTTCACAGGTTATTGATTTTTTTAAAAAACAGGACGGGGTATCACTATGTTTCCCAGGCTGGTCTTGAACTCCTGGGCTCAAGGGATCTTTCTGCCTCAGCCTCCTGAGTAGCTGGGATTATAGGCATGCACCACTGTGCCTGGCAATTTTTGAAAGAACCAAACTTCTTTACAGAGAGGAAAGTAATCTTCGAAAGCAGGTGGGGGAGAAACTCAGCCAAAAGAGATAAAAAGTTACTTGAAAGGTTCTATTTTAAGCCAAAAAATACTGTATGTAAACAGGAAGAGACTGAGATGCCTTAATTGGCAAATTTAAATTTCTATTTCTACCCATCCCATCTGCCCACCCCATTGACCCAGGGGTCAAAGAGCAAGATTAAGATCAGTTATAGAAATAAAGGTACATTTTCCTGCATAAATGAACATAGCATGCTAAAGATGTTTTTATTATAATAATTGCATATTTATTTATGTAATTACTCAGTTAATGTCTATTGGCTTCTTGGTTGTAAACTCCCCGAGGCAGGGGTTGTGTTTGCTGTTCTCATGGTTGGATAAAAGACCAGGCGGAATGTTTGGCACAAGGGTTATATGCTTGGGACATATTTTCTGAAAAAACAAGCTTAGTCTAGTGATGGGCACCCAGCAGTTATTCAGTGATTTAATTTTTCCAGCCTCATATAGCAAGGGCCCCTTAAATAGAGTAATTGAAATATATTTTTGTTATGTGCCACCTGGTAAAGACCACTGGATTGATTTGTCTGTAATCTTGACAAATAGTAATTTTTTTTAAGTGATAAGATCTTGCCACACCTTGCTGTAGCCTGCTACAGCCCAGGCTAGACTTGAACTTCTAGCCTTAAGCGACCTTTCTGCCTCAGCCTTCTGAGTAGCTGGAATTACAGACACACAGCACCATGCTGCCTGACAGATGGTAATTTTTGTCTTCAATAGGTTAAGAGGAATGGTCACTTAAGGACATAATCGGTTGGATATCTGCTTATCAGATTAAATAATCGAATTTAATTTATGTAACATGTTAGAAAGGATTTTAGTATTATCTGTAGTCAAATTTTCTCCAAGTTTTCAGTCAAAGATTTTTTTGCCATCGATATATAAATGCGTACTATTATTTTCTTTGTTTTTCATTAAATTAACTCAAAAAATCAAGCTTACTTCCAATCTTGGCATCTTGTTTCACAAGAATGTCTACAAAATCAAAGATTTCTTGTGCTAATTTTTTTCCTAATATACGCTAAAACAAACACATCACTAGCAGAGAGTAGAACCATTGTGTCTGCTACCTGAATGCTGAGTACTGCACTTTGGGTGAATCCCAAATGCCTAACTATTGAAGTGATGTTTTATGGATTGAGCCTATTTTTTAAATATGAGAGGTCCAGGGTCTCTGAACTGGAAACTGTGGGGTCCTCTACCCCGAGGGAAAAGAAGTAGCTGGTTATGGTGATTGGCACTGTTCCCAGTTTCCTCAGGACTTTCCTGGTATTGGCACTGAAAGTCCTACTCTCTGGGAACCCATAGTCTTGGGCAAACCAGAATGGTTGGTCACCCTATAGTTGGCATAATCATAATTTTAAGCCACCATCTTTTTAGAGATGGCTTGGTTAGTCCAAACACCGTGGCAAAGAGTGAAAAAATAAAAATAATCCTTGACTTGAAGGTAGAAAAACTGGGTTTAAGAACTGACTCTTGGTCAGCTCACGCCTGCAATCCCAGCATTTTGGGAGGCCCAGGTGGGAAGATTGCTTGAGGACAGGAGTTTGAGACCAGCTGGGGTAGCATAGTGAGACCTCATCTCTACTAAAAATAAAATCAGCCAGGGGTGTCGTGATGTGCACCTGTAGTCTCAGTGACTGGAGAGGCTGAGGTAGGAGGATTGCTTGAATCCAGGAGTTTGAGGCCACAGTGCACTATAATGGTCACTTCACTCCAGCCTAGGCAACAGAGCTAGGTCTTATCTCTTAAAAAAAAAAAAAAAAAGAACTGTACTGCTAATTTGCTACTTGTTTTAATTTGGGATTCCTCAGAGGTAGAGGAGACACAAATTTGAGTACAACTAGTTTATTGGGTGGTAATTCCAGGAAACACCCATAAAGGAGTAGGGATGTTAGACTAGTAGTGAGCCAAGAAAGGGTGCACTATTAAGCAAGTTACCACTGTGTGTAACTGGAGTTTAATCCCAAGTGGATGTGGAAAGCATGTCCCTCCCACCTCTCCCACCAAGGGGGAGAGGGAGCTGGGGTATTTATACCCCAGTCCTGTTAGTCATTGGTGGAGAGCTGTTCCTGGGGATGTTAATTCTCCCAGACTTTTGGCTTGCCCTGCGTGCATGAGCAGAGTGGGTTCCTGCCACCAGGGAAACTCCTTCAGCAAGGAGAGGGGACGCTGGCAGAGGGAACTACCCTAGTGAATCCTATTAGGTTGGTGCAAAAGTAATTGCGGTTTTTGCCATAACTTTTCCACTTGCCTAGTAAAATGGAAATGCCTTTTAGGGGCTGTGAGCCAGGCACCATGTCTGTTATAGGGACTGTGGGCACGCACTTTCCCTTCTTGAGTTATATTTTTTCCATGAATCATATGAGAAGTGGGAGTTTGATTAATGCTTCCTAAAGTGTGAGACAGAGACCTGCCAATATGGGAGATGATTTTGGTGCCACATGGACACTTGCTTTAAATAGCAGGGAATCACAGGGAGGAAGTGTTCTCATCTCTCATTCAGCCCTCCATATATATTGACAAGAAGGTTTCCATCGGGTGCTCTTTTGACCCAGACTCCTCTCTTCTCTTTTAATCTCCCTCTTTTAACAGAAGAAAGCAGTCTTCAATCCAAACTATAGTATCCGGCATGTAATAATACTGTTTTAAAATATTTTATTTATTTTTATGGCTAGTGTCTATATATGAAATATGATCTTAGCCCTCCTTTATTTAAAGTCAACCTGGTTAAAGACAAACATTAAGTCAGTAAACGGACACATGGGATGTTAATATGATGAAAATTATGATGGTGAGATACTGGGTAACTAAATGCTCTCCTCGTTCAAAAAGTTCAACGTTTCTGTGTTTGTTTGAGAACCTTGTTTTGTGACACTTCCTGTTACTGACTTTTCTGATCATATGTTGAGCCTTCTCCACATGCCAAGTTTAGAAATCTTTTCCATGTCAGGCTCAGTGGCTCATGCCTGTAATCCCAGCACTTTGGGAGGCTGAGGCGAGTGAATCATTTCAGGTCAGGAGTTTGAGACCAGCCTGGTCAGCGTGGTGAAACCCTGTCTCTACTAAAAATACAAAAATTAGCCAGGCATGGTGGCATACACCTGTAATCCCAGCTGCTCTGGAGGCTGAGGCTTGAAACTGGGAGATGGAGGTTGCAGTGAGCCAAGATTGTGGCACTGCACTCCAGCCTGGGTGACAGAGTGAGACTCCATTTCAAAAAAAAAAAAATAAAATAAAAATCTTTTCCTGAACTTCACTCCTGGTATAAACAGAGACCAACTATGATGAATGGTTATGTAAAGATCGCCAGTCCTGGGTGCTTTTCTGAGATTATGCTGCAGCAGGCTTTCTCAGAATCTCTCCATTCTGCCTAAAGAGGGATTTTAATTTGGTTGTTATTGTCATCTGCATCAGGCCACAAGATGCAGATTTTTGCTGAAACCCAAAAAAGATAAATATTTAAGAAGTATTTAAGAGGGGGTAGATGTGTTCCCATCTTACAATCATTTGGGGTCATGCTTGCATTCAAGGATTTCTAAACAAAGGATGGTATTTTAATAAGAAAAGTGATTGTGGTTCCAGTTTTGATGTGATTTGAGAAGAAAACGATATTTTAAAGACTGACCAAAATTGCATTTAATAGCTGAAAAGAATAAACACTTAAAAAAGTGACCTTAACAAAGAATGTTGTGATTTAAAGCAATACATTCTAAGCATAGTCTGTTTTATCCATACCAAATGTGAGATGCAATATTTTCTGGAAATAGGTCAAGTTCTGAGTATTTTGTATAAACAATATATTCCACTAGAGGGCGCTATCTAGTTGTGTATTTAACGTTCTTTTTTATAAAAATAAAAAAGGCTATAAGACGATGAATTCTGATATGATTCTTGTTGAGCATGTTATGAAATTTCCTCCCAGACATTGTTTTATTTTCAGCTTATATGTGTGAAATTTCACTTTAAGAAGTATACATGACCCTGAATCTTTCAATATGTATACAGTCCCAGCGGTATTATGGTACAATAGAAGCAAAAGACATAAGTTTAAATTATTGTAATCCCAGAGGTCTTTTGACTATTGTTTCTTTCTATGTGTTACTGCACGAAGAAAATTTATTGTAAATATTAATATTGTCTGTTTATATCTTATGTGAAAAGACAAAGAGAGGGAGTATGGCTCTGGGTGGGTGATCCTGTCACTTTTTCCAGGGTGCCGTTTGTTATCTAAAACAATTTATAGGAGAGTCTTTCAGTTTGTTTTTCAGGATTTCAGTCTCTTAAGCTCATATTGTCTCCACAATAGTCACGGCCTACATTTCTTTGATTCTAGTTTTTCTAGACTCTTTACCCTTCTCTTTTCCCTCTGGTTTCTCAGACTATGTTGTATGAGATGCTAGTATTTATTTATTTATTTATTTATTTATTTATTTTTGAGATGGAGTTTCACTCTTGTTGCCCAGGCTGGAGTGCAGTGGCATGATCTCGGCTCACTGCAACCTCCAAGGGTTCAAGCGATTCTCCTGCATCAGCCTCCTGAGCAGCTGGGATTACAGGCACCTGCCACCACGCCCAGCTAATTTTTGTATTTTTTAGTACAGATGGAGTTTCACCATGTTGGACCAGGCTGATCTTGAACTCTTGACCTCCGGTGATCTGCCTGCCTCGGCCTCCCAAAGTGCTGGGATTACAGTCGTGAGCCACCGTGCCTGGCAGATGTTGGCATTCTTAAAACTACACTGGGCTACACCACCTTTAAAAACAAATTACGACTTTCCCTCTAATTTTCAGAAAAAAATAACAGGATTTTCTCAATTTATGTTATTTCACTGCATTACATTTTTCTCAAGCGGTTTTAGGTTAAGGCTGTAGTTCAATATGATATTGATATAACGCAGACATGTAGAAGTTATTTAAACTTAATACATGTCTGCATTTTATCAATATACATTTATTTCATGTTGTTGTACAAAAGACTTCATTAACATGTTTGGGAATTCTCTAACTTTGTCCTGAAATTACCATTCTTTTTTAATTTTTATAATTACACCTGTATTACAGAAACATGTTTTTATAAAAATTCAAACCATAAGCATTTCATAATATAATTCTTAACATAGAGTCAAAAATGATAGTTCCTCTTCATTCTTTCCTGCAAATCCTCTTCCTTCCCCATAATAGTCACTGTTCAGATTTAAATGTGTATCTTAAGACATTTCCTGTGCACATGTGTAGTTGAAAAGGAAACCTTTAGTTTTTATTATTTTTTTTCTGATGGAATCATAGTCTATGTATTGATATATTGCTTTTCTTGGTGCACAATTGTGTCTTGGCCATCTCTTCATTTCACTACCTGTAGGTCTAGCTCATTCTTTATAACTATTGAAGAATATTCTGTAGTCTATATGGATGTTCTTTCATTTATTTAAGCAGGGATTGAGGGATTGAAGGTAGAGCCATGTGTTCTGTCTCTCTCTCTCTCTATATATATACGCACATATATACATAAATACACATATATACATATATACACACACATATATACATATACACACACACACACATATATATTTTTTGAGACAGAGTCTTACTCTGTTGCCCAGGCTAGAGTGCAGTGCCACGATCTCAGGTCACTGCAACCTCCACCTCTAGGAAGCAAATGATTCTCTTGCCTCAGTCTCCCATGTAGCTGGGACTACAGGTGTGTGCCACCATGCCTAATTTTTATATTTTTTGTAGAGATAGGGATTCATCATGTTGGCCAGGCTGGTCTTGAACTCCTGAGCTCAAGCTATCCACCCGCCTTGGCCTCCCAAAGTGCTGGGATTACAGGCGTGAGCCACTGTGCCAGGCCCACTTGTTGGATATTTTTAGCAGCTCTGCAAGAGACATCCATGTTTACACACCTGTGGGTGTGTCTGTAGAATCTCTAGCGGAGTCTCTTGATCACAGGGTAGGTTTACATTTTTGGTCAGCATTTCTATCCTCAGAACCACATTTTCTCATTTCTTTCTTTCTTTCTTCTTTTTTTTTTTTTTTGGGATGGAGCTTTGCTCTTGTTGCCCACACTAGAGTGCCATGGCACAATCTCGGCTCACTGCAACCTCTGCCTCCTGGGTTCAAGCGATTCTCCTGTCTCAGCCTCCCCAGTAGCTGGGATTACAGGCACACGCCACCACACCCAGCTAATTTCGTATTTTTAGTAGAGATGGGGTTTCTCCATGTTGGTCAGGCTGGTCTCGAACTCCCAACCTCAGATGATCCGCCCACCTCAGCTTCCCAAAGTGCTGGGATTACAGGCGTGAGCCACCGCGCCCAGCTTTCTCATTTCTTAAAACCAGGAATAACTTACTAAAGTTTTAACCTGGGAGACCGTTACGGAAGTTTTCATGAGGACCCACCTGATGCCTATGAGGAGGTGGGACAGCTTCCGTGGTGCCACGTGTGGATTTCATGGAAAACCTCAAGCCCCAGTTTCAAGGATATTGCTAGGTTCAAGCAGATTCAATTTCTTAGAAGTGGCATTGGAGACCATTATTCTGATAAGGTAAACCTTCCTTGGTTAAAGACAACATGAGAATTCAAATCTGTGAACATTTGTTGAGTACCTAACCTGTGTAAGCTGCTATGTTAGTCATGGCTTGAAATTAAAAATGAGTTAAATAGAATCTTTGCCCACAAAGAGGGCAGCAGCACCAGCAGAGATGAGATGAATACACAATTAAATCTAATCCCAGGCCATGCAAGCCAGAGACAGTGGAGCTGGCCAGAGGTCTTGTGAGTTGCTAAGCTGGGTAGGAAAAATGAGGATGGATGGGAGAGAGACAAAGTAAATGAGAGAGGAGGGGGAAGAGATACTGATTTGAAAATGAATGGGAAAGAGGAGAGAATGAGAGAGAGGAGAATGAGAGAGAGAAGAAATAAATGGGGAGGAAGGAAGGAGAGAGAGCAGGTGGGTCTTGAAAGCTGGGCGGATCCTCCACTAGTGATGATGAAGGGAGAGAGGGGGGCAGTGGTATAGTAGAAGATTAAAGAAATAAAAACAATGTAAAAATCTTATTAATTTAACCTCACCAAGACAACCACTACTCTTCTTATGGTGTATTTCTTTTCCAATGCATATTTTATAATATTATAAATATTATAATAGTTGGATTTTTCCAATGCATATTTTATAATATTAAAAAAAGTTATAAAAATAAAATTTTTATAATACACAGGGTCCACACATCCCAGCTTTGGAAATACCTCCTGAGGGTCCCATCCTGCTGACAAGAATGGGTACAGAGGCCCTCCCCAACACCATCCAGAGCTCTCTGGAAAGGGCCTCATTGCCCGTTCAGATGGAGTTCTGATTGCTAATGTTATAAAAGTAGATCCACCTTCTTCAAGGGCAGAGATAGTTTGGTCTTTGAGACACACAGATGCCCAATCACCATTTCTGGGAGGCACCATCCAGTGCGGCAAAGAGAAAGTCAAGCAAATTGAATGCCTATATCAAAACATGTTCATATCTGTCTACACTTGTCAAGTTATCAATCAACACCATTAGGTGATTTTTCATCACAGGCCTCCATCATTACAGTGCAGAAAAAAATGGAAAGGAATGGCCGGAGGAATTCTGGATTAAGGAGGAAGTTCCTGTTCATTCATTAAGCACTTTTTTTTTTTAGTTACAAAAAAACTAATTTTGTTGTTAATGTTATGTTTCAGTTGGTTGTGGCAGCATCAGGTAGACACCCCAAGCGAAAGAGAAGCAGAGAGTCCTTGGCATGATTTCAGGTTTCAGACTCCGTCATGGTCTTTAGAAACATCCTTCTGGGGCCTCCTTACCATGCTGTTAGGTGTACATGTTTCCCGGTTTACTGTTAAGGACATTACAAAGGATATCGATGAACACCAGCTGAAGAGATGGATAGGGCAAGGTATGTGGGAAGGGGCGCTCAGCTTCCATGCCCTTTCTGGGTGCCCCAACCTCCTGGAACCTTCACGGCTTCGCTTACAGGAAGCTCCAAATTTTTTTTTTTTTTTTCCTTTTTAGTGTTGTAGGTACCAGGAGGACAGGGACCATGTCTGTTTGAGAATGTTTGTCTTCCATCCTGGGGAAAGTCATCCTCCACGTAAGAATGAGTCAAATGTCTCCTTCGAAATGTAGCAAGAAGCAGAAAACAAGTTGATTTTTTTTTCCTCATGGGATACAGTTTGAAACTTCAGATTCTACAATATATTTTAAGTTTAATTTTAAATGGAGTGTAGTTTGGACCAACATTTTGACAGTCAGAAGAGAGACCATTTTAGAGAGAGGAATCAGCATTTATAAAAGGGAGATAATTGATGCATTGAGGTAGTTGAGGAGGAACTCCAGATTTCCTGACTTGGATAGAACAGATGGAAGCTTCTGAACATCTAAAGGTGTCATAGACGTGGATCTGGTCCTTAAGAATTGTACACTTGCTATTTCTTTTGATTGTTCGAACCTCTGTTTTGTGTGTGTGTGTGCATGTGTGTGTGCATTTTTCCTAGGCTTGGAAAATGTCCCAGATGTCTTTGTCATCCACCGTAGCAGGCAGAGGCTCACCTTCCCAGCCTCTCTTGCAGCTAGGACGCAGCTACAGCCAGACACCCCACCCCAGACCCTGAGCTTCTTGCTGGAGAGCTGAAGCAGGCACCATGTGGGACCCACGCTGGGGAGTGCTGTGGGAGCTCCACCCAGGTTCTGGAGCCAGCAGCTCCAGGGGCTTTCGTGGTGGTGGTCAGAGCCACATGGTGATGCAGGTGGTGCAAGCCCCTGGGTCTGAGTCTAGAGGGGCTCCGTGGTGTTTCATGAGGTTGTTCTTCAGGAGCTTTTGGATTTGTTTCCTGGCTGAGCTGGTTCTCTGTTTCTCATGGAGATTGTCTGATCACAAAATATCCTTTATTAAATTCCATTTCCACTCAAAGTAGCCAGAGGTGGTTTCTGTTGCTTACAACTCTGATTCTTGACTTTAGGATGGGTGCATGAGCAGAGTGGTGAGAGAAGAGGCTGGGAGAGGCATTTTTGATGTAAGTTGACACTGAACAAATGCCTCTATGGGCATTGGCTAGGGTAACAAAATATTCTCAGGCAATTCGTAGAAAAATAAATTAAGTATATGAAAAATTATGCAGCCTCAGTAACAATGAAATTGCAAACAAAATCAGGTATTAATTTTATTTCAGAGAGGTGGAAAACATGAAAAAGAAAATTCTCAGTGCTGGTAAGGATGTGGGAAAGTGGACACTCGAGGTTCCACTAATGCAAACTTTCTGCAATAAGTGCTACAGATACTTCTTGTCCATGTGCTTCCATGCAGCAATTTCACTGGTAGGAATTAACCTAGGGAAATAATTGGATAAGTACATTAAGATGTATGTGCCAGGATTCTCATTGCACTGTTGTTTATTTCAGTGAAAAACTGAAAGCACTCAACTGCCTATCAATAGGGGATTGACCAAATAAATTCTTATACCATTCAGGATGTATGTATTAATGCACAATGTAGTTAGGTATTGATATGTTTTGGCTGTGTCCCCACCCAAATCCCATCTTGAATTGTAGCTCCCATAATTCCCATGAGTTGTGGAAGGGACCTGGTAGGAGATAATTGAATCATGGAGGTGGTTCCCCCATACTGTTCCTGTGGTAGTGGGTAAGTCTCATGAGATCTGATGGTTTTATAGGAAGTTTCCCCTTTCACTTGGCTCTTATTCTCTCTTGTCTGCCACCATGGAAGATGTGCCTTTCGCCTTCTGCCATGATTGTAAGGGCTCCCCAGCCATGTGTAACTATGAGTCTATTAAACCTCTTTTTCTTTATAAATTGCCCAGTCTCGGGCATGTCTTTATCAGTAGCATGAAGACAGACTAATACACGTATTTAGCCCTACTAATACACGTATTTAGCCCTGCTAATAGATAAGCTAATTTTATCACTGTGACAATGTGTCCACAAAATGTTGTCATATGAAAGTCTGTTAATAATGGATGTGTGTATGTTGGGACTTGAGTGGGGCCTAATAAAGTAATATTCTTCTTTCTTGTTTAAGTTTTGAAACAATTGAGAGAGAACCACAAGTCAGAGAGATGGTGATAAAAACATCACCTTCGTTACGGATAAAAGTTTTATTGGAGGATGTAGCTTAGGAGTGTATCCACATGGGCTCATTATAGCCCACCCAGGCAAAAGTTATGCTTGTGGAAGATTGTTGCCTCAAAGATTGCTTGGTTCTGGGGCAGAGAAGAAAGGGAGCAAATTGCGAATAGCCTTTTAGTGTGTTAGCTAGTTGAGACATGTGGACAAATGGCTGTCACCCATTGATATGGTTTGACACTATGTCCCCACCCAAATCTCATGTCAAATTGTAATCCCCACATGTCAGGGGAGGGGCCTGGTGGGAGGTGATTGGATCATGGGGGCTGATTTCCCCTTTGCTGGTCTCATGATAGTGACTGTGTTGTCATGAAATCTGATGGTTTAAAAATGTGTGGCACTTCCCCCTTCAGTCTCTCTCTCCTGCTCCACGATGCTAAGATGTGCTTGCTTTCCCTTTGCCTTCTGCCAGGATTGTAAGTTTCCTGAGGCTTCCTTGCCATGCTTCCTGTTAAGGATGTAGAACTGGGAGTCAAACCTCTTCATTAATTACCCACTTTCAGTTCTTTGTGGCAGTGTAAAAATGGACTAATACACCCATCAATCAATTAACTCACTCTTTTGTGGGGTGAGGACAGGAGTCTTACCATGATCGTGGTCCCTCCATAGGGAAACATGAGGACTAGAGAATAAGTGTTCCTGCCCTTAGCATTATCATGTGATTCCATTTTTGTTTGAAAACATGTATGGATGTTTGCATAAAAAGATATAAAAATAAGCCTGAGATGGATGTGTGAGAAGTAGGCTTCCCCCATGGGCTGGGACTATGAGAGGGATTTTCAATATCTTTTTAAAAGTCGAATGACTTTTAAAAATAAAGGATAATATCTCTCATGAGAAAAAAACCCAGAAATATGTTTCCATTAGAAAACTAAGTTTCTGTTCATGTTGCATGTAATTCATACTCTATGTAAATGACATTTCGTTATGCAGCTGGTATTTTTTACTATCAGCTGAACACTGAAAATCAATAGATACAGGTTCCATGATGAAAATAATTACTGGGACTCTTTTTCATGCTTTCTTTGATGTCCTTTCAATGTCTGGATATAAATCAAGTTCCTCCTATGCCTTCACTCAGATTCCCTTTACAAATTCTCTTTATTTTTATTTTATTTTATATTATTTTATTATTATTATTATTTTTTGAGTTGGAGTCTCGCTCTGTCACCCAGGCTGGAGTGCAGTGGCGCCATCTTGGCTTACTGCAAGCTCCGCCTTCCGGGTTCACGCCATTCTCCTGCCTCAGCCTCTCGAGTAGCTGGGACTACAGGCACCTGCCACCATGCCCAGCTAATTTTTTGTATTTTTAGTAGAGACGGGGTTTCACCATGTTAGCCAGGATGGTCTCGATCTCCTGACCTTGTGATCCGCCCGCCTCGGCCTCCCAAAGTGCTGGGATTACAGGCGTGAGCCACCGTGCCCGGCGGTACAAATTCTCTTTATTAAAACGACTTCTCATATTTTCATTGTTCCCTGAGTGAGAAGTCATACTCAGTACGTTCATTTGCTATGTAAACATGTGAGTTGCAGGTAGGTATCACGATTGAAAAACAAAGGCATTTACAAATAATTGTTTTTTGGGGGTGCCTGAAGACAGTAAATTTGGGACCTGGTAAACCTGCCTCCCGGATTTTGCTATGATAGGGGACTGTTTCAGATGCAGTTTAGCTACATTGAAAAGAAAATTAAACACACACACACACACACAGACACACACACACACACACACACACGAAAAGAAAAGGAAGAAAAAGAAAAAGGCAAATGATTGGCAGAAGAGGATTACTGGTCTTTTTCACTTACCTTTTCATTTTCCCCCTGCTCAGTCAGCTTGCATTTAAGACTAAAAATAAACCGATTTAAACCCACACCTGAAAAATCAGTGAGCTTTCAGAGGTAATAACCAGGAAGACTATATCTTTTGTTTTCAGACTTTCAGTATCAAAATCTGCTACTTCTACTTCCACTGCCCTTTACTGAAGTCCTACCTTGTCCCTGGCACATAGTAGACAATGGTTGCTGTTCATCCAATATCTCTCTTCTTCCTTACTAGTGGAACTCCAACTTTTTTCAAGCATGCAGTGTGTCCAGATAACAAACATGCTCTTCCCCCATCTCTCTTGCAACCAGGGATGGCCATCTGGTGCAGTTCTAATCAGTAAGGCTGAAGCTGGGCTTTCTATGAAAACTTCTGCTTTCCTGATACATATGCAGTCCCTTCCTTCTCTCCACACCTCCACTGTCCCTTGGCCTTTATCATCCTTCATATCTGGAATCTAGATGTGAGGCCTGGAGGAGACACAGCCGTCTTGTGACCGGGGGGATCAATGCCTCCTGCTGAGCGGGGCGGAGCTGAAAGAAGGATGGTCAGGGTCCTAGGTGCCCTGGCCTGTCAACTTCCAGACTTCCTGTTGCATAAGACAAATTAAGCCTCTGGCTTAGAGTTTTCTGTTTGCAATGAAAATTCTGTTTAATTTTCTTTTCAATGTAGCTAAACTGCATCTGAAACAGTCCCCTATCATAGCAAAATCCGGGAGGCAGGTTTACCAGATCCCAAATTTACTGTCTTCAGGCACCCCCAAAAAACAATTATTTGTAAATGCCTTTGTTTTTCAATCGTGATACCTACCTTAGAGTTTTCTATTTTTAAAATATGGAGGTGAAATTCACAGGTTATAAAATTAACCATCTTACAAAGAACAACTGAGTGACATTTAGTATTTTCATAACATTGTGTAGCCACTACCTCTATCTAGTTCCAAAACCTTTTAACCCCAACATCAAAAGAGTTCTTAGCTGACACAAGTGTTAGGCCAATATTGTCTTACGGAACCTTCCAACAGTTCTAATAAAGCAGGTATTGGTGGTGGACATTTTTTCTGCCCAGTGTGCATCCTGCCTTGTCCAGATAACAGACATCATTTCCCTCTGGGGAACTCTCTCTTCCTTGCAATCCACCCCTGTGGTTTGAGTAGCCCTGACGTCATCCATGGCTCCACCATGCATGAGCAGATGGACAATCAGAGCACCACTGAATGGGGAGAGTTTAGGGATGGGGACATGATACAATTTGGGCCTAAGTTTGAATGGCTGGGGAGAGGAGTTCTATTTCTCATTAGAAAATAGGGAAGCCAAGAGCAGCTGACCATGGTAGGGAGCTGGTCAGCCTGCGGGTGAAGCTGATGTGGTGCGGGCTGTGCTAAGAGATCTCAGGTGCTGGTGAGAGTTCGGAGCTCCCAAATCGGGCTGTGCTAGCAACCAGCTCTTTCTTCAATACTTTCAAATATTCGAGTCAATTAATCTCCTTTTTCTTTTCAAAATCAGTTTGAATTGGATTTTCCGTCAATTACAATCAAATGAGTATTGCGATTCATTAGCAGTACTACTATTAAATAGCAGTAGTAGTAGTTGAGGTAGTAGTAGTTGTAGTATTTCCCTATTTTACAGACATGAGATTTGATCTCCAGGGGTATGTAATTTGTCCAGGATCACCCAGCTTTGAACTCAGGCCGGCATCATTCCAGGGCTCGTCCGTATGACTACTGAGAAATCACATTCCTACTTCTGTTCCATGCTGGCTGTTTCCAAAGACAGGGAGTCAAACTCTACCATCTTGTTAGTGAATGTGAATCTGCACTTCTCCTGGATCCCGTGCTGTAAACACTTGTTGGACTTGGGCAAGAAGAAAAGAAACATTTTCTTGAACAGATTAACTTTTGGACTAGGTATTTATAATTAGCTAGTTTTGAGTTAGTTACAATAACCTCTGTTGGTTATTTATTTGATCACACATGACTCTGATGCAAAACGGCGTTGCTTTGGTCTCCTAGTGACCTGCGTGAACTGCATCATTAGGCAGCTGGTAGAGGTCTGACTAATTATAGCAAAATAAAAAGGAAAGTCTAAACACTCCTCCTCTTCCCCAAACATTCTTTGCAAAACATGCCTTGCTGGGCCCTGGACTAGTTCATGAAAATGTGTCACTAACAAAATATGGAAGAGGCAGAAGAGCCTAATGGAAACAGTTTTATTGAGTGCCTCTGTGACAAAAATATCTTCAAAGGGAGTTCTATCAATTTTATTAAGCTACATTGTGCACTTTTACATGACAAGCATATCAAGCACAATAGCATTTGAATTAGCAATCAAGTTTTAATCGTATTTGACACTTCCCCACCTTGTACTGGCAGAAGCTGTCTCTCTGAGGAGCGACGCCATGCAAGGAGTCGTCAGCCTCCAACGGAGAAATGGGTGGCGTCCAAAAGTTCATTTGTGAATTTGCTAGTTGATTCTCAGAATACATGTTTTTCCACCATGCTTAGAATGGTATTTAGAATCCCGTGCTCACACATAAAAGCCAGTTTAACCCATTTTTATTAATTAAGGGGCTTTGGTTGCAAATCACAGAAATTAACTCTGGTTAAATTAAGCCAAAGAGAAAGTCCTGGAAGGATATTGGGAATTTTGAACCAGGAGAAGGCTGAGGGGTCAAACTTTCTGAGAGGCAGCCCCAGAGTCCTGCAAAGCAACAGCACAGGAATGGCCACATCTTGATTTCTGTTGTCGCTGTGACTACCAGAAACCCACTCCTCTCTGTGGTTCTCCGCCTCGGCTCTTCCTGAGGCCCCCTGTTGGTCTCATCGTGGCCCTGATGAGGACATTTTTGAGGCTTCGTGATCTCTGTAGGATGCTGTCCATGCCCATGCACACAACAAGTACATCTGTGAGGCACACCTCACATCTCAGCATAGCTCCTGCTGTGCTGTGATGCAGGTCCCCAGGGAGCTCGGTTCCACACGGTCACTCAGGGATCCAGCAGCCCCTTCTACCTGTGGCTCTGCCCTCCTCTGTGTTGGTGTCCTCTCCATTCAGTACACAGATGGGGAGGAAAGTTAAGAGGCTGCTACGAGCACCCAGCAGCCTGCCTGCACCAGCATGCACCCAGTCCCTCAGGACAATGTGTTGGAATCATCATTGACTCTTCTGTTTCCCTCACACTCCTCATCCAGTCCTTCTGTAAATTGGGTCAGCTCCACCTTCTAAATATACCCAGAATCTGGATATAACCCCCACAATTATTACTCTGGTTCTAGGCAGCTTAATTTCTTGGCTAAAACATCACCATTGCCTCCTCACTGGTCTTCCTTCCTCCTCCTTCTCCTAGACAGTCTCCACTCCACTCAGCAGCCGGAGGGATTGTGTCAAAGCCTACACCAGATGATGCTGCTTCCTCCAAGGGTTTCTCATCTCTGAGTAAATGACTTGATCTGACTTGATCTGGCTCCTGTCGCATCTCCATCTTTCTCATCAACTGTCTTTCCCCGCCATCCTTCTGCCCCAGCCACAGTGACTTCCTCCTTGATGGTCCTCAAATACACTCAGCATGCTACTGCCTCAGGGCCTTTGCACTCGCTCTTCCCTCTGTCTAGAACATTCTTGCCAGAGCTTCTTTGCTCAAATATAGTTTCCTTAGAGAGTCTTCTCTGACCATCCTCTAAGACAGAAGCCCCACTTCCTCATTCCTGTTGAAATCTGTTCGCTTTACCCTACTTAATTTTTTCATAACCTTCATCACCAGCTGATGTTATATAAGACTCTGATGTGTTTTCTGTTTGACACCCTTGCCTAGGATAAAAGTTCCTTGAATTTCTTTGTTTTTTCAATTTCATGTCCTCACACCGGCATGTAGTAAATGCTCGATAAATATATTTTGGGAATGAGTGAATAAATGAATGAATTCATGCATGGATGAATATAGGAATAGACTCCTGAAAGGAATGAACTCCAATAACTTTTTACTTTAATATCCAAATTTGAAGGAGGGGTTTCTGATTGGTGTAGGATGGCTAACAGGCTCACATCTTGCCTGAGGGAGAATAAATACAATTCCCATGAGCTTGTGCCCAAAGGAAAGAAACAGTTCCCAAAAGCAAAATCTGCTCTGTGTTCAACAGATGGTAAGAGATTCTTGGTTCATAGGTGAGGGAGCTATACCTATCAAAGTTAGAACTAGTGCATAGAAATTAAATAACTTCATCTTAGTTAGGGATACTTTATGCCTCAGGTAACAAAACCCATGTAATAGCAGCTTAGACATACCAGGGCTGATCTTTCATGTGTACCAGTCCATGCGAAGGCAGTTACTAGAACAGGTTCAGTGGCTCATCAGTATCAGAATCTGGGCTGGAATCTCTGCGATCCTCTTGGCCTTTGCCTCATGGTCACAGTGTGGCAGCCACGTACCCGAGCTTCCTGCCTTCACACGTTTTTCAAAGGAAGAAAGGGGTTGGGGACAAGTGGCAGGATGTGTTCTTCAAGTGCATTTCTTTCTAATCACAGAAAGAAATACTTTTCCTAGCAACCATCTGAAACTTCCCGTTATTGCTCCTTGCCAAAACTGGAGGGCTGGACAATGCCAGTTTGGCTTTTCCAGTCTCTGTGGTGAGAGCCGGGCAGGGGAGAAGTGTGTGAAGTCCGCTGGGTCACCCATCAGTGGTGTCTGCCCAAGATCAAGCAGCTAGAAGGTAGCCAGGGGAATTAATATTTGCTTTGCATTTTGTCTGATGGGAAAGTCCAACTCTTAGACACTATGTTTCATTGCTTCTTGGGAGGAAAACTTTGCTTTCCCTTTTGTTTTGCTTTGTTATTTTTTTTTAAAGATATTTTCTTGGTATCTAGACACAAATGGTGACCTATTGCATGGTTCCATTTACGTGGAATGTCTAGAATAGGCAGATCTATAGACAGAAAGTGGATTAGTGGTTGCCGGGTGGCAGGAGGCTGCAGGGAATAGGGAGTGACTGCAATTGGATATGGGATTACTTTTGGGGTTGATAAAAATGTTGTGAAATTAGATGATGGTGATGGTTGCACAACTCTGTGAATATACTAAAAATCATTGAATTATATATTTTGAAATGTTGAATTTTATGATATGCACATTATAATGCAGATGTTATTTAAAAATAAATGCTAGGCTGGGCATGGTGGCTCACGCCTATAATCTCAGCACTTTGGGAGGCCGAGGTGGGTGGATCATTTGAGGTCAGGAGTTTGAGACCAGACTGGCGAACATGGTGAAACCCTGTCTCTACCTAAAGTACAAAAATTCGCTGGGCATGATGGTGAGTGCTTGTAATCTCAGCTACTCGAGAAGCAGAGGCATCAGAATCGCTTGAGTTGGAGGTTGCGGTGAGCCGAGATTGCACCACTGCACTCCAGCCTGGGTAACAGAGTGAGACACCATCTCAAAAAAAAAAAAAAAATGCTAAAGATGTACTACAATTTTTGTAACCCATTACATTTAAAAATATACTAGGAACTTAAAAAAAAGACTCAAAGTGTCTGAGTCCCCTCTGGCCTTTAAGAGGACTTGGGCACATTTACCCCAAAGCGCTTCCCAGGTTCCAATCTGTCCATTAATTTTCCTCGCCCTTCTTTTGCAGATCAGAACTTATCTTCTTTTATTCCTTTTAGGTCTCCTTTCTAGGTAATTTTCCATATGTACTCACGTATAAAAAGTACCTTATTTCCCTCGCACTCTCATGACCTCATTAAATTGCAAACTCTACAAGACGGCACTTGACATAAGAGCAAATATTGTTTCTGTGTGGTAGTTCCTCATGTTGCTACATTGGAGGGCCCAGTTAGAAAATATTCGAGAAGGATTTGAGGACACGCCATAGCAGTGTTAGGCTCACTGCTCTAGGATGGTGAGGGAGTCTCAGCTCTGGCTGCACTTTAGCATCCCTGGCCATGTCCACAGTGCTGGCGCCTGGGATTCATGCACAGAGATCCTGATGCCATTGGTCTGGGATGGGGTCTGGGCATTTGAGCTCCCCAGGTTAAGTCTAATATGTAGCAAGGACTAGAATAGTGGTTTTCAACCTAAGGCAATTCTTCCCCAAGGAAACATGTGGCAATGTCTGGAGACATTTTTGACTGTCACAATGGATGCGTGTGCTACTGTGTCTGTGGGTAGAGGCTGGGGCTGCTGCTAAACATCCTCTAAGCACAGGGAAGTTCCCATGATGCAAAGTTACTTGGCTCAAACTGTCAGTAATGTGGAGATAAAGGAACCCTGGGTTAGAGGAAGCAAAGAGAAGGCCAGCTAACTGCATCCTCAGACTATGACTCTAGGGCAGGTGGTGGCAGGCTGGAAGTGGAAACACACGAATGTTATACACAGGTAGTTAAATGGCTGATCACTGGAATTCACTGCTGTGATTATAAATGGCATTGGTAATGATCAGGGAAATGCAAATCAAAACCCCATTGAGGCCGGGCATGGTTGCTTACAACTATAATCCCAGCACTTTGGGAGACAGAGGTGAGATGATTGCTCGAGCCCAGGAGTTTGAGACCAGCTGGGCAACAAAGCAAGACCTCTACAAAAAAAATAAAAACAATTAGCTGGGTGTGGTGGCAAGCACTTGTAGTCCCAGCTACTCGGGAAACTGAGGTGAGAGGATCACTTTGAGCCAGGGAGATTGAGGCTGCAGTGAGCCATGATTATGCCACTGTACTCCAGCCTGGGCAACGGAGACTCTGTTTTGAGACTCTGTCTCAAAAACAAAAGCAAACGAACAAAAATAAATAAATAAATAGTATAAACAATGACATATTACCTCAGACTTTTTAGGATGACCATTATAAAAACAAAACAAAACATAACGAGTGCTGGCAAGGTTTTGGAGAAACTGGAACCCTTTGTGCTGTTGGTGGGGATGTGAAATGGTGCAGCCACTATGAAAAACAGCATAGAGGTTCTTCAAAAAATTAAAAACAGAGCCACCATCCAATCCAGGAATCCCACTTTTGGGTATTTATACAAAAGATTTGAAATCAGAATCTTGAAGAAATATTTGCACGCTCATATTCATTACAAGGTTATTCACGATAGCCAAGATACAGAAACAACCTAAATGTCCATTGACAGATGAACGAATAAAGAAAATGTGGTCTCTACCTACAATGGAATATAAATGAGTCTTAAAAAAGATGGAAATGCTTTCATATACGACATGAATAAAACCTGAGGACATGCCTGAGTGAAATAAGTCAGTCATATGGACTTATTATGGATCTGTGTCCCTACCCGAATCTCATGTCGAATTGTAATCCCCAGCGTTGGAGGTGGGGTCTGGTGGAGGTGATTGGATCATGGGGGTGGATTTCTCATGAATGGTTTTGCACCATCCCCTTGCTGTGATAGTGAGTGAGTTCTTGTAAGATCTGGTTGTTTAAGCGTGTGTAGCACTGGCCAGGTGTGGTGGCTCATGCCCGTAATCCCAGCACTTTGGGAGGCAGAGGGGGACAGATCATCTGAGGTTGGGAGTTCGAGACCAGCCTGACCAACATGGAGAAACCCCATCTGTACTAAAAATACAAAAAATTAGCCAGGCGTGGTGGTGCATGCCTGTAATCCCAGCTACTTGGGAGGCTGAGGCAAAATAATCGCTTGAACCCGGAAGGCGGAGGTTACAGTGAGCCGAGATCATGTCATTGCACATCAGCCTGGGCAACAAGAGTGAAACTCCATCTCAAAAAAAAAAAAAAAGTGTGCAGCACCTCCCCTCACTCTCTGTCTTCCTCCTGCTCTTGCCATGTAAGATACTTGCTTCCCATTTGCCTTCTGTCATGATTGGAAGCTTCCTGAGGCCTCCCCAGAAGATGAGCAGATGCCAGTACCATGCTTCCCATACAGCCTGTGGAACTGTGAGCCAATTAAACCTCTTTTCTTGATAAATTACCCGGGCTCAAGTATTTCTTTCTAGCAATGTTAGAATAGACTAATAGAGTGAGACACAGAGAGACAAATACTGCATGATTCCACTTACATGAGGTATCGAAAAGAGTAAAACTCATAGAAGCAGAGAGTCAGTAGCAGTTGCTAGAGGCTAGAAGGTGGGTGGGTGTGGAATGGGTGTGGGAAATGGGGAGCTGCTGTTCAATGGGAGTAAAGTTTCAGTTAAGCAAGGTGGAAAGGTTCTAGAGATCTGTTGCAAAACATTGTGCTTATAGTTGACAATACTGTAATGTACACTTAAAAGTTTGTTAAACGGGTAGATTTCAAGTCGTGTACTTCCTTATCACAATAAGAAAAAAATTGCATTTGATACCCTTGTAAGTTCCATGGATCCAGGTCTCCATTGTTGATAAGCTCATCCAAAAGCAAGGCAGAAGATAGATTGTTAAAATTCTTGTTACTTTTACAGACATTCTACAGCTAAAAGCCATCAGCTGTCAATCACGATGAGCAAATGCCTATTCACGTTCAAGATGAAGAACTTTTGACAATTACCATGCATCTTTATTCCTTCAGCAAGCTTTCAGAATTATTGCTTTCATTAGAGTGAAACTTGGGCCACAGCATCACACTCCAGGAAACAGCACACTATTATTTGTGATAAGGAGAGAACCGTAGATAAGAACAAACATGCACAGACTCAGGAGAAAAGTCTCTGTGGGCTGGAGTGAACACCTGAATTGGATGCAGATCATATGCGAGCCACCAAAGCAACAAGCACCCTCTACACCTTGTGACAAATGTTGACTTGGTGGATTTTTGTTTGTTTGTTTGTTTAAAACCAATCACTTGATATGTTCTCATAAGCCATGCAAGAGATTGCTATCATGGATAATGAAAACAAAATGACAGGCAGATAAATTTAGTTGCTGTTGAAGAAATCTTGTAAGGTATTCTCAATAGTATAAAGATAAGGAAATCACATAATTGAAGAGAGCTGAAAACAGCATTAGCACTAGACATATAAGGAAGAGAGCAAAGAAATCAATTGGGGGATGCAGGAAAAAAAGTTCAGATAAGGCCAAGTTCTCTTTGATGGGTAAAATTGTCTACTGTGGAAGCCAGAGGGTCTAGTCCTGTGGTTCTCAACCTTGATTGCATAATAGAATGCCCAGGGGGGCTTTAACCACCCCTGATGCCCACAGTGTATGTTTTCCAGACCAATACAATCTGCACTTCTGGGGTAGGACCAGGTAGTAATGTGTTGTAAAGCTCCCCAGGTATGATGGTTTATATTGAGTGTCAACTTGATTGGATTAAAGGATGCAAAGTATTGTTCCTCAGTGTGTCTGTGAGGGTGTTGCCAAAGGAGATTAACATTTGAGTCAGTGGACTACTAGGAAAGGTAGACCCACTGTCAATCTGGGTGGGCACAACCTAATCAGCTGCCAGTGCAGCCAGAATAAGAGCAGGCAGAAGAATGTGAAAAGACTAGACTGGCTTAGCCTCCTAGCCTACATCTTTCTCCCATGCTGGATGCTTCCTGCCCTTGAACATCAGACTCCGAGTTCTTCAGCTTTGGGACTCGGACTGGCTTCCTTCCTCTTCAGCTTGCAGATGGCCTACTGTGGGACCTCACCTTGTGATCGTGTGAGTCAATTTCCTTAATATACTCCACTTTATATATACATCTATCTTATTAGCTCTCTCTAGAGAACCCTGACTCATACACCAGGGGATCCCAGTGGGCAGCCAAGTTTGAGACCCCATGGTGAGGACTGCCTCTCTCTACCCACTGTAGTGCAGGCATGGCATCTTGTCTTGGCTGCCATCATTATCTGCCTTTGCACGTTGAGCGACATAGAGGTACTTTATTTAGAAAGTGTTTGTGGCAAAGGCACCGGGGACAGTATTGTAAGCCCCAATGGTAGTGAAGTCCAGTAGCAGCAGTGGCCCTGGTACTTGGGAGCTATCCTAATGAGAATGTGCTTGAAGTGGTCCTGTGACACGGCTCCCCTGCATTGCTGTTCATTTTCCCAGCCCTGTTCTCTAAACTTCCCCTTAATTTGGGAGACTTCCTGATTTCCTGCTAATACATTGCATTTCTGCTAAGTTAACCAGAGTTAGTTTCTGTTGCTGCAGTCAAGAACCCTTGACTGATTTTTTGTTGTTGTTGAATGTTTTTCTTGAAATGGACAGATTAAAAAAATAACTGTTTGAGCTTCATCCTAAGCAACGATATCCACAGTATTCCTTTAGATGTGTTAGTAAAATTTTTCTGAATATGCATTAAAATACCTACACAATTATTAGAATAAAAAAATCTCCATATTACCTAAAACTGTCTTGCATCCCATGGGCTTACGTGCTACCATTGGAGAAAGGCTGAGTTACGATTCTTTTAGTGCAGAGAATAGAAAGCAGAGCTGAGTAGCTTCAGCCAGATAATGTACCTATTGAGATTTCTTATAAAACGAAGGAAGCAGCCTTGAGCAATGCAGCCACAAGGGAGCTAGGGACTTAGTGAGGGTTGTATCCCTTTCCTCTCAAGAGTTCTCAACAGTGTAACTTAATTCCAGTATGTCCCTTTGAAACTTGCAAACACTGGGCAGGAAGAGATTCAGCTGTGGCCAAGAGGGGCTGATCATGGAGTGTAGACAGCTGCTGAGGGCCCCAGTCCATGATGGTGGTGGAGGGGGCAGTTCAAGGGAGGTGTCATTGCTTTAAGCAAGGTAACCACCAAAAGAGGTGCCTTCCATGTTATAAGAATATACACATAAACTGGGATAGGCTGTAAATCAGGCAGGATATGTTCAATTGTTAGTGACAAAAAACCCAAACTTTTCTGACTTAAGCAAAAAAAAGTTCCTTTATTGACTCAGAAAGTTGGACTGTCTAGGAATGAGAACCAGCCTGAGTCATTGCTGAATCCAGGGCTCCAACAATGATGCGAGGCCTGGTCTTGCTTCTCTTCTGCTTTCTCTCTGTTCTCTGTATTTGTTGCATTCTCTGCTGGGTTTTATCCCTCTGACAGCCCCAGGAGTTCTGGGATTATCTGCCATCCTTAGAGATAGCCATTTCAGGGCAAGGAGTATTTCTCTTCAGTAGTTTTAGCAACAGTCCTGGGAGAGACTCCCATTGATTGGGTAGAAATAATATGCTCATTAATATGCTCATCCATGAACCAACCATTGTGGCCTTGGGAGGCTTGAACTGCACTGATTGGCCAGGCTTGAGCTAAGTGCCTACCCTGGATGTACTGGAGGTGGAGTCATTCTCCGTCAAACCACATAGGCTAGGGTCATGAATGAGCTAGTAAATCTTGAACAACTGCCTCTGTGAGAATGGAGGTAGGAAACATTTTAGCATTTGCCAGTTTCTCTCTGTAAATTCTCCCATAATGGCTGATTTCAGACTCTCCACATAATTTCAAATGACTTAGAAAGTTCCTGGTTTCTAAGTCATTTGAAATTATGTGAAGAGTCTGAAATCAGCTCACGTTTCCACAATGAGATGTGTGAGTTGGCTCCAGCATTGCGCTGGCTGAGACCAAAGGAGAGGTAGTTCCTTCAAGAAAATCATCATTCTAGTACCAGCACTGGAATATTCGGTAATTGATGTGGGGCAGATAAAACCAACAGATACCTCCTACAGAATGTAGTGAAGCTTCTATTTATTTTGTGAAAGACCTCTTGAGTGTTTATTCTCATAAAAGTGCGAAGAATTATGTTCTAGAAGAGAGAATTCATTGATCCTTCACCAAACATTTATTATCTACCAAGGACAGATGCCACCTCAATTTTGGAACACATAACTGAACTCATTCTCTAGTATGGGAAGCTAATATGTACCAAGAGCTTGTAGGACATATGGTAGGTGCCATCATAGAGGACACATGGTGTAAAGGAGGGAGTAGGCAACATATATGGAAAAGGGTTGACTTCTAGGGAATGTTTCACAAAGCAGGACTTATTTGTGCTGGATCTAGAAGGATGAGTGGGAATTTGTCAGACTGTTCACAATAGGTGGTATATTAGTCTGTTTTCATTTTCATGCTGCTAATAAAGACATACCCAAGTCTGGGTAATTTATACAGGAAAGAGGTTTAATGCACTCACAGTTCTACATGTCTGGGGGCCTCACAATCGTGGCGGAAGGCAAGGAATAGCAAGTCATGTCTTACGTGGATGGCAGCAGGCAGAGAGAACTTGTGCAGGGAAACTTCCCCTTATAAAACCATCAGATCTCATGAGACTTATTCACTATCATGAGAACTGCATGCAAAAGACTTGCCCCCATGACTCAGTTACCTCCCACTGGGTCCCTCCCACAACATGGGAATTGTGGGAGCTACAATTCAAGATGAGATTTGGGTGGGGACACAGTTATACCATACAGGTGGGAAAGGGTGGAGGATGCCAGGCTGAGCATTTTCAGAGTCATAGAGTCATGGGGGAGTGAAATAGCTCTAAGTGGCTTCAGATGAATGTAGGTGGGAGGTAGTCTGGGGCTGAATCTTGCATAAAGTTTTAAGGATGTTGGATTTTATCCTTTTGGCTTGGAGTGAACAATTAAAGCGTTTGAAGCAGGGAAAAGGATCACTATCACATTGGTATTTTAGAATAATCTCTCCAGCAGTTGCATAGGGGATTGACTCTAGAGAAGGGACACCAAAAACAAGGAAATTAGTCAGAATTCAGGTAAGAGAAGGTGGGAAGAGCAAGGAGGTAGAAAGGAATCAACATGGTGGCCAATTGGGTGTGAGGGAAAGAGGTGAATTCAGGAGAGCTCTTGCTGCTTGGATCTGAGAGCGGCTTTAACCCATTAGGAAGGACAGGCTTATATGTAGGGGAGATACTTTATATAAGTATACAGGCTTATACGTAGGGGAGAAACTTAAAATCTACATTGCAAAGAAATGAGACCTTAGATTAATATCATAAATGAAAATAACTGGTGGTCAGAAAGGAGGGATATTAACTCAAGAAAATTCATGAAAGAGACAGAATGGGAGATGCACTTTCACTACCAGAGGTTGCAATTGACAGTGAACCAGAGACTTCAGTGCAGATATTGTGCCCACACTTTAACTTCCGTGTACAGGGCTCAAACGATAATATCAGGATTCAATCTTTCTAAACTCCTATCCCCTCTCTCTCTTTTTCTCTATGATGCTTTCACTCCCAGCCAGACATGGACTCTCTAGAGAAAAAGAAAAAAAAATAAAAAAGCTTCCCTTTTTCTGGAGTAAGGGGGTCAGAGAGTCAGTTTTTGAGATGTTGCCAATTTGAAAGTATATTTATTCTATATTTCACAATTGAGCAGTAATTTTTAACTAGCTATGGAATTCTTGATTGGAAAGAAATAGTTTTGCATTAGTATTTTGAAGAAATGTATTTATTGTCTTCAATTTTCAGCATAATTGTTATGATGTGTGATGATGCTACTATAAACCTTTAAAAACATTTAACCCTCTGGGAAGTTTTTAAAATTTGAAATTTCATGATGATAGAAATAAATATGGGACTTTCCTCACTTACTGAGCTAGGTAATTGATGAATTCTTGAAGCTGGTTTTCTTAGGTTTGGGAAAATTTTCCTGGAAAATTTCTGTTACTTTCCTTTTTTATTTTTAATTTTTGTTATTGTTATTTTCTAAAATTATTATTTGGATGTTGTATCTTTACTTTTTCTTTTAATATTTTAGTCTTCCATTATTTATCTCTTTTTCCTCTGTTCTACTTTCTGGAAGAGTTCTCACCATCATCTTCCAAACCGTCTTTTGAACTTTCAAAAAGTGATTTGTTGTCCTTTGAATGTTCCTTCTTAGACGTTTTATTCGTGAACGTTCTATCTCTCTGAAGATGTTTAGCATTTTTTTTTTTGTAATGTCTTTGTTTCTTCCAAGTTGCTTTTTCCTACTGTTTTTCATCTCTGAATTTAATGTTAAGAGGTTTTGGTAAAAAAACATGGTGATGTTGGCAGGGTGTGGTGGCTCATGCCTGTAATCCCAGCACTTTGGAAGGCTGAGGTGGGCAGATTACTTGAGCTCAGGAGTTCGAGACCAGCCTGGGCAACAGGGTGAAACCCTGTCTTTACAAAAAAACAAAAACAAAAACAAAACAAAACTAGGTGGGCATGATGGCGCTCACCTGTAATCCCAGCTACTTGGGAGGCTGAGGTGGGAGGATCACTTGAATCCAGTGGGCAGAGGTTACGGTGAACTGTGATTGTGCCACTGCACTTCAGCCTGGGTGACAGAGTGAGACCCTGTCTGAAATACATATGTATATATATTAAAATCTATAGATACATGTACATGGTGTTGCTTGGATGCCCATTTGAATTTTGAAGTGAGGCACTGAAAAGCAAACTCAATGATTTATGTCTGGGTTGATCTTGTTGACTGGTTGGCCTCTTTGTGGGAACCCTAGGTGGTGACTTGCCTGCTTTGTGGAGGGACTCCAGTATATCAGTGTCTGTAGATTTTATTTTTCTTTTGGGTAGGCCAGGTTTTTTTTTTTTTTTTTTTTAGGAAATGGTGGATTTCCCACTTAAGAGGGAGGTGCGTATGAACCAGGTAACCAAGACTCCCAGAAACCAGAGAAAGGAGGGTTTGAGTGTCTTTGTCAGTTGCACTTTTCATTTTCTAGTGTCCTCCAGTCCAGCTTTTCAACTCAGGTCTATTGTCTCCTCTCTGTAGGAGGAAGGTGGGGGAGGAGCTCCTTAGAATCTCTGATTTCACTCCTGTTCTTCATCCCTGACTTCAGAAATAACTGGGGCCTCCGGTTCTTGTAGCGCTCCAGGGTCCTGGGGCTTAAACTGGCTTCTTGTTCACTTCCCACCACCCAGTCCTCAGCAGATGGGAAAACATTGAAACCTCAATCACTTACCACTCATACATCCACTTTCCATCTTTCAAAATTTGGCTGACATTTCTCTCTTGTCATTATTCTCCCACTCTTTTTGTCTTTGCGAATTTATACCTCTTTAATTCCTTTACTGTCATTTTTGTGGGGTTTGGAGAAGGAGAGAAGATGAACGGGTGAATTCAAGCCACCATTTTTAACCGGA
Organism: Symphalangus syndactylus; assembly: GCF_028878055.3. Classification (NCBI taxonomy): domain Eukaryota; kingdom Metazoa; phylum Chordata; class Mammalia; order Primates; family Hylobatidae; genus Symphalangus; species Symphalangus syndactylus. The sequence continues at coordinate 20,275,309 of NC_072446.2, read as the reverse complement.
AGTCCTTTAATATCCTTCCTATTCATTTTTAATGTGTCCATCCGTTCCCCCTCTCTCTTCACTGCTGCATCACACTGCTTGGACACCTTGATTGAGCTGTTCTTGATGACTTTCTTTGAGTCTTTTCCTGTTGAGTATTTCACAAGGTCAGAATTCACCAGTGCTAAGGTCAGGCCCCAAATGCGCAATAACACTGGCTTTAGGAGAATATCTTTTCCTGGTTAACTGCTACCTGTCATCCTCACTCCATTTCTTTCTTTTCTTGTGGGAGCTGACGGAAGTGGAAAATGGGGCAAGATAGGAGGCACTGTATTCTAGATCAAAAAAATTGCAAATGGAAGCCACATTATAGCTTTGTATTTTGTGGTTTTATTATATTTTGCAAGCCTTTTAATTTTTTTCATAAAGCCTTTTGAAGAATCTCATAGTAAAATTTCCAACTGTGCAGAGGCTCAACGTAATCCTCCCCAGTCTCTCTCTCTTTTAATCTCGTGTGTTTTCTCTTATGAATTTGGTGTGCACCTTTCCATATCTTTTAAATTATGCTTGCACTAGCATACAATCATTTACTTATTCAACAAATGGCTTTTGAGTCCCTGTAATGTGCCAGGCATTGATGTAGGGACTGGCAATATGTTGGTGAACAAGACAGGCTAAATCCCTTCCCTCATGGGGATTTACATTCCAGTGGATGTATAAAACTTTAAACATTCAACACATGCACACTGCCTACCCCCCAGCATCACTGGCCATATCATACACAGTGATCTGTAAGATACTTTTTTTCCCACTTACCACCTAGTGTATCTTTCCATGTTAGTACTATGGATCTTTATTTTTAATGGTTGTGCCATTTCACCATATGAATGCATCATTTATCTACTCTTCTAATAATGATCATTTAGATTGTTTCCAGTGTTCTGCTATTACAAACAATGGATCAAGCATGATTTGTTCAAATATTCTCCGATTGATAGACCTTGAAGTGTTTTCAGTTTTTTATTTTTTTATACAAACAACTTTGTAAAATCAATTTTGAACATTTAGTTTTGTACTCATATGCAAGAATATCTGTAGTGTATATATTCCTATAAATAGAATATTGGAGTCAAATGGGCTGATGTTACACAGTTTGAAAGCTATTGCCAAATCGCCCTCCAAAAAGTGTGAATTCATTTGTACTACCACCAGATAGGAAGAAGAGTGCCTGGTTCTGAAAAAGGTGTTTTAGACATGTACTGTGAACTTTTTCATTTTACCATGTTGCATTTTCCACCATTTCCCTTGTTAATTTAAATTTGTCTGTTGCAAAACTGTGTGCTTCTAGACACTGCCTGATTTATGCCACCTGAGACTTCTTATCAAGACTCCAATGGAAGTAACTAGTCTCTTAAAGAAATGTGGACATTAAAAGCTAATCATTTTTCCCTTTCCAGATCTTGAGTAAACAAGCAAAAAAAAATAATAATAATAATCTTGTTTACAGGCCTGTCTTTCTGGCAGTCATTTAACAAAACAAAAATATCTAAGAAAATCCCCAAACTAGGTGTGGTGGCTCACTCCTGTAGTCCCAGCACTTTGGGAGGTTGAGGTGAGAGGGTCGCTTGAGGCCAGGAGTTGGAGACCAGCCTGGGCAACATAGTGAGAGACCCCATTTCTAAAAAATAAAAGCAAAAACCCAGACAGGCATGGTGGTGTGTGCCTGTAGTTCTAGCCACTCAGAATGCTGAGGGAGGAGGATCCTTGAGCCCAGGAGTTTGAGTCTGCAGCAAGCTATGATTGTGCCAGCCTGGGTGAAAAAGCAAGGCCCTGTTCTCCAAAAAGAAAATCCCCAAACAAAATGTCTATAGTCTATATATTGCCTAAATCACTTTTAATCTATAACAAAATATTATCCTTCAGTCTCTGTTTAGAAAAGCTCAGCAAATTCTATAAATAAGATAATCTCTGTTCAGTATGTCAATGAGCCTTTTCTTTCTTTCTTTCTTTTTTCGAGACAGTCTCACTCTGTCGCCCAGGCTGGAGAGCAGTGGCATGATCTCGGCTCACTGCAGCCTTCACCTCCTGGGTTCAAATACTTCTCTGTCTCAGCCTTCTGAGTAGGTGGGATTGCAGGCGCCCACCACCATGCCTGGCTAATTTTTGTATTTTTAGTAGAGACAGGGTTTCACCATCTTGGCCAGGGTAGTCTTGAACTCCTGACCTCGTGATCTACCCACCTCGGCTTCCTAAAGTGCTGGGATTACAGGCATGAGCCGCTGCGCCTGGCCCAATAAGCCTTTTCAAAGAATTCTGGCCGGGCGCGGTGGCTCAAGCCTGTAATCCCAGCACTTTGGGAGGCCGAGGCGGGCGGATCACGAGGTCAGGAGATTGAGACCATCCTAGCTAACACGGTGAAACCCCGTCTCTACTAAAAAAATACAAAAAAATTAGCCGGGCATGTTGGCGGGTGCCTGTAGTCCCAGCTACTGGGGAGGCTGAGGCAGGAGAATGGCGTGAACCCGGGAGGCGGAGCTTGCAGTGAGCCGAGATGCGCCACTGTACTCCAGCCTGGGGGACAGAGCGACTCCGTCTCAAAAAAAAAAAAAAAAAAAAAGAATTCTGTGCAGGTTACAGCATAATTTAATTACAAATGAATATGCCTTATTAGTATAAAAACGAGATGTCTGAGTATGATAACTGAGATAGACAGTGTTAGAACTTCATGATTTGAAGGATGGTCACTCACCGTTACTTCCAGAAGTTATCTCCAATCAGCTACCTTCGTTTTGGATAAGATAGTTCCTGTAGAATTACTCACATTGGATCTTTCTTCCTTTAATCTATTTCTCTGTAAGCACATGCAAATTATGCTTGACTTAACCAAGCAGCTCTACTTCAATTTGTTGCCATGATGTGATGAGTAACCAGAGTGGATTTTTAGGCTCATCAAATGTCTATGCTATCTGGTTCAAAAGCAGTGTGACCTTTACAACTTGCATTGTGCATTGCAAATTTAAAATTTGAGGCTAAGATAGGAAATTCTCACATCAGTTTCCTTTCATTAGAGGAGAAAACAGAATTCAGCTGGACACATGCACTAAAATTAGATTCTTAAATAAACAGCACAGGTCTTAATAATTCATGCAAAGATGCAGGAAAAAAATGAAAATAATTGAGCAATGGCAGGCAAATATCATGTCGTTTTGTACTGCCTCAAACTAACCCTCAGTACTGTATATCTCTGATATACACGTTTATTAATGAAACAAAAAGGCATCTACTATGGATAAATAATACATCATACGGATTTCACACATTCTATATATAATAGAGATCAGTGACACCTATCAATTCATTTTAAATCAGGCCATGCGTATTTCGCTCAGTCTGTAGTTTGTCAGTCTCTGCTTTCTACTTAACAGATGTCAAAGTTTGTTATGCTTAAAAATGCAATGTAGTGAGGAACCAGGTGAAATATAAAAGTAATTACAAAAAATCAGCAAGACTAACTGCCCCCACAAAAACAGCCTAAACAGTGATATATTTGTGCATTTATCATTAGTAACATAGGCTCATCTTAGAGATTTAGTGGAAGAATTCATCAGTGTCATTAGGGAATGAAGACATTTTGAAGACTTCTTTTTTTAAAAAAAAATTCTACTAATCTATTAAAATATTTATGACTATAGATGAAAAATAATTATTGTCATCTACACGAAGGCGTTGTCATGGCAGGGACACAAAGCTGGGGGTTAAGAAATGGGGGCAGGAGAGAAAGGTGCAATCCAAACTGCAAAACTGGATTAAACAGAGGTTTAAAAAAAAAACAAAATAATTAGTGGTATAACATAAATAGATGTCATTAGCTGTAGTAATGTCTATGACAAATAAATAACAGTTGAAAACAATAAAACTCCTGGTAATGTACTCTGTTGTAATATCGATGGCAGCATGTGGGGAACATCTGACAGCTGTTAAACAGATGTGGCAATTAGCAAACCTTATGGTCATGCTGGTAAAATTATCATGCAACACGCTCTCCAGCAAAATTAGATGACTTCCTTCTTTGTGTGGCTTTATCCACGTGGAGAGTTAGACTAATCCTCCATTTAAGCAATATTGTTAGCTGATACAGTCTAAGCCACATACGGGTGTGTGTGTGTGTGCGCATATATAGACATATATTTTTTGATGTCTTCTGAAAGATTTAGAGAAATTCAGAATTTAAACAAGAACAATATCAATTCAGCTGTGTAGCAGATACTTCAATTATAATCGCTAATGGACAAATTGAGAGATAAAAAGACTTTTCTATCATGTTGAAATTCAATGAACAGTTTTCAATTAGACTTCGGATATAAAAGGAAAAAAAGAAAGCGACTTTTCCTTGATGTTAACATTGCTGAGAGAGATGAGAGGAACTTTGCTTTTTCATTATACTGAAGAGATGCATATAAGGCCGCATATTTGAATCATAAATCAGGTCGCTATCTGCCAACTGAAAGCAATATCAATTAGAACTTAGGTGGATTAAGCTTTAAAATGCCTTATATTTAATGACAAAAGTATGACTGTTAATCTCCGCAGCCATCAAAGGGATAATTTAAGGCAGCAAGAAATCAGAGAATGATGTCACAAAAATAGGCCCTTGCAGCTTTTTGGATAGTATTATCGTAATTAATGTACTTCAAATGACTTTTTTTGTGGGTTATGAGCTTTCACAAAAGCATTTATTGCGGGCATAAAATATAAAACTCTAAAGAGTGGGTTTGACTAAGGTTGACTGGAGGGGCCTTAGCCTTTCTGCTACAGTAATTCCTGTAAAATAATAGTTTCATTTACAGGCATAATTTATAATGTTGAATTTATGCCAGTTCATCTGATATAAATCATGGTAATAGCATGATCTATTGTATGTCACTTGAGCGAATGCAAATTAAATATTGTTAAATTAAAGAAAAACTGTTAAAATAACATTAGGTTGTAACCAGAGCTGCTGGAATGAAGGAAATGTGGGGTTAAGGATGCAATTTCACTGCTGTAGGTCTTGAGCTGATACTGGAGGGTGTTGCCAGAAGCAAATATACATCTACAAATAAGTAAATAAATAAACTGTACTGTGTGGTTGGGGACAAAGTCATACATTACCCCAGAGTGTTCTTTTATTGTAATTTCTAACAGCAACTCTAAAAATTAAATAGCTGTTTTTCGGTTTGGTTTTGCTTCCTGCAATTCTTTAATGTTTTATTTGGCAATTGGAAACGGAGTTTCTTTCTTAATTACTCGGTGATTTTTTTTTCTTTTGACTCATAGGCTTTTTTTCCCCCAGGATCATTCTCAACAAAACTATTATTTATTTACTTTTTCAGACCTTAGCATCTCCCTGCTAACAGGCCCAAAGAGCACACTGAGGTTAGTTGGTTAGACAGCGATTTCTTTTCACTGCTTATGTAGTGAAATGTTGTGAGACTGAATCAGCGGAGTTGATTACAGCTTCAATTCTTGAATGTGGTTCTAGAAAGCTTGGGTCATTAATAAACAAGAGCCATTAAAATGCATCTTTCACACAAATCCACTTCTTCCCACAAGCAAAATTCTTTTTATTCCATTTCAGAAGTTGATGACAACTCATCCTCAAAGCCAACCAGAGCCATTGTGCTAAGGTAAATATGGGGGTAGGACAAGAGGAAGCGAGGCATACAGGCAATATTATTTCCCTTTTACATTAAAAAAATCCATTACAAATCATATCATTAATGGAAAGGAATAAGTTGAGATTCTCGGGTATGGTGTGTGCGTGTTTGCTCTGTTACACATGTAACCTAGCACATTGTCAGAACTCAATAAAAGAGGCTAACAGAAAACAGGGCATACCGGCAATATTATTTCCCTTTTACATTAAAAGAATCCATTACAAATTATATCATCAATAGATCACACTTGGTAAGGAATAAGTTGAGATTTTGGGTGTGTGTGTGTGTGTGCTCTGTTTCACATGTAACCTAGCACATTGTCAGAACTCAATAAATGTTGATGGATGGCAGGGTGACATACCCATTATAACATCAATTAATTTGCTGTCAAGAAAAAATGGGCCCTTCAAATTATCCAGCCATAATTGCCTTGGCTTTGCTAACTTTTCCCCCTGCATAATAGGTTATGTGAGTAGTTATCAACACATATGCCTCAAAAATATTCAATAAAGGACTGCATTTTTCCCCACATGCCATGATAGAAAAAAAAGACATAATTTATTATGGTGACTGTTAAGATGTGAATATGCGGTTATTCTGATGGACCCAGGGAGCAGGGCAGGAGTTGTGAAGGAATACTCAGAGCAGTGCCGGACAATTTGGGTTTGAAGAGGAGCAGCAGAGCTATCTATCGTTTATTAAGCACTTGGTTGCTGTGCCATACATGAGCCATCTAGGGCCAGGACTTGGGCAGGGCCAGTGGAGCGCTTGTTTCAGGTACAAAATTTAGGGGAAGGGTAACAACAAAAACCTGAAAAATCAAGATAAATCATATTTTCATGCAATATTTAAAAAACAAAATGAACACAAAAATTCATCATGATCAAAATATCAAAATTTTAAGTACAGACAGGAGCCTTCTCAGAACTGGGGGCAAATTATATCCTAAGCAAATTAATGCAAGAACAGAAAACCAAATACCACATGTTCTCACAAGTGGGAGCTAAGCTTTGAGTACTCATGGACATAAAGACGGGAACAGTAGACACTGGGGACTACTGTGGGGGAGGAGAGGAGAGGAAGGGCTGAAAAACTACCTACTGGGGGATGGGTGCTGGGCTCATGCCTGTAATCTCAGCACTTTGGGAGGCTGAGGAGGGCTGATTGCTTTGAGACCAGTCTGGGCAACATAGTGAAACCATGTCTCTACTTAAAAAAAAAAAAAAAAAAAAACAGGCAGCTGGGTATGTTAGTGCACACCTGTCATCTCAGTGACATGAGAGGCTGAGGTGGGAGGATGGCTTGAGTCTGGGAGGTCAAGGGTACAGTGAGCTGGGATCACAGCACTACACTTTACCCTGGACAACAGAACAAGATCCTGTCTCAAAAAAAAAAAAAAAAAAAATCAACTACCAAAAAACCCCTAAAACCTACCTATTGGGGACTGGGTGCGATGGCTCATGCCTGTAATCCCAGCACTTTGGGAGGCCAAGGTGGGCGGATCACAATGTCAGGAGATCGAGACCATCCTGGCTAACACGGTGAAACCCCGTCTCTACTAAAAATAAAAAAAAAAATAAAAAATTAGCCGGGTGTGGTGGCGGGCGCCTATAGTCCCAGCTACTCGGGAGGCTGAGGCAGGAGAATGGTGTGAATCTGGGAGGTGAAGCTTGCAGTGAGCAGAGATGGTGCCACTGCACTCCAGCCTGGGCGACAGAGCGAGACTCCATTTCAGAAAAAAAAAAAAACCTATCTATTGGGTACTGTGCTCACTACCTGAGTGGTGGGATTGTTTGCACCCTAAACCTCAGCATCATGCAATATACCCAAGTAATAAACCTGTATACCTACCCCCTTAATCTAAAATAAAAGTTGAAATTTTATTTAAAAAACAAAGAATTGGAGGCAAAAGGCAAAATGTTTATCCTTCTCTGTGTATGCTTGTATATATTTTTTATTGGTCAGTTTTTTCCCAGAACATTAAAGAAATTGAAAACAATACTGAAAAACTAAAAGTAGGTATATTAAAACTCACATTAAGTTAATATTTTTTTACTTCAAATAGAATCTATTGTAATGTCACTCTTTTTGGCTTTAAGGGGAGCAAAATCATCCATGATATTTTCATTTCTTTATTTATTTTTACTGTATATAATTAAGGTGTACAGCATAATGGTCTGAAAAGCCTGATGCTGAAAAATGACTGCGAAGGGCATCATAAACTTATATCCTTGTAGGGATGCACCATTCCTCCTTTGCTTCAGGTGCTAAGATGGATCTGTACAGCACTGTAACTGATCCTGTTTTTATTTAAAATTCTGATCTTTGTTTATAATGGATTTTTTGGTATTCATTTTATTTATTTTATTTTATTTTTGAGATGGAGTCTTGCTCTGTTGCCCGAGCTGGAGTGCGGCAGCATGATCTCCGCTCACGGCAACCTCTGCCTCCCAGGTTAAAGCGTTTCTCCTGTCTCGGCCTTCCCAGTAGCTGGGACTATTGGTGCCTGCCACCACACCCTGCTGATTTTTGTATTTTGGGTAGAGACGGGGTTTCAGTATGTTAGCCAGGCTGGTCTTGAACTCCTGATCTCAGGTGATCCGACCGCCTCGGCCTCCCAGAGTGCTGGGATTACAGGCATAAGCCACCACACCCAGCCCTCATTTTGATTTTAAAAAATATCACAGGCCGGCACAGTGGCTCATGCCTGTAATCCTAGCACTTTGGGAGCCCGAGGCGGGTGGATCTCCTGAGGTCAGGAGTTAGAGACCAGCCTGGTCAACATGGTGAAACCCTGTCTCTACTAAAAATACAAAAATTAGCTGGGCATGGTGGCGGAAGCCTGTAATCCCAGCTACTCAGGAGACTGAGACAGGAGAATCGCTTGAACCTGGGAGGCAGAGGTTGCAGTGAGCCGAGATTGTGCCATTGCACTCCAGCCTGGGCAACAAGAGTGAAACTCTGTCTCAAACAAACAAACAAAAATAAATTAAAAAATCACATGAACATACACTTATGTTGATTGCTAAGTCTTTTTTTGCATCTTGTGAAATTCTGTGCTCAGGGTGAGTGGCTTGCCCTCCTCACCTGATCCCAGCTCTAAAGCACTTTACAGGTTCTTCCCGCCTATCTTTCCACGTACACAGAGGTAGCCATTATTTTTTATCTATTTGTTTTTTTTTTTTTTTTTTTTTTTTTTTTTTGAGACAGGGTCTTGCTCTGTCTCTCAGGCTGGAGTGCAGTGGTGTGGTCACAGCTCACTGCAGCCTCAATCTCCTGGGCTCAAGAGATCCTACTATGCCTCAGCCTCCCAAGTAGCTAAAACTACAGGCATGTGCCACAACATCTGGCTAACTTCTGTTTGTAGAGATGGAGTCCTGCTATGTTGCCCAGGCTGGTCTCGAACTCCTGGCCTCAAGCGATCCTCTTGCTTCGGTCTCCCAAAGTGATAGGATGACAGGCGTGAGCCACTGTGCCCAACTGGTAGCTGTTGTGATTATGCCTATTTTGTAGGTGAGGAAACAGTGCTGGCCTTCAGTTCCCCACTCCACGCCTAAGCTTCACAGCTTCCTGATACACCCGAGACTTTGCATTGTAGGTCCCCTGGGACTCTGCTCCATGGAATGCTGTGTTCACAGATGGGTGAGAGAGAAGCTTGGGGTGCGTTAATGCTCCAGGAGGAGCCCTCAACCAGTGATAGACATGAGTCATATGATCAGTACCCCAGCTTCTTTGCTAGGCAGGGTGATACTGGCACATGGCCCATGCAGTCTTTCAGGGGACCCTAACAAGTCTCCACTTGCCTCCAGTAGGAACCTGCTCATTAACATGACTGGTTGTGGCTTCCCTGCCTCCCTTGTCATACTCCCTACCAGAGCTTCCTGACATCACCTCCCAAATCAATTACTTGCCCTCAAAACCCATCTCAGTGTCCGTTTCTAGGGAAGCCAACCTGAGATGCTGAAGCACAGAGATGTTGGCTAAATAACTCACCAAGTTTATAAATTTATGATGTGGGAGAGCAGGAATTCAACCCCAGGGAGTCGGCCGCTAGGGTCCATGGTCTTATCCACACTCCACCAGAACCTTTGCAAACTACGGCCAGAGGGCAAAGTTTGGTTTGCTGCCTGTTTCTGTCTGCCTGTGAGTTAGAAATAGTTTGTATAGTTTCAAATGGTCAAAAAAATCAAAAGAAGAATGATATTCATGTGAAAATACATGAAATTAAAATGTCAGCATCCGTAAATAAAGTTTAATGGGAAGATAGCCATGTCCATTTGTTTACATACTGTCAATGGCTGTCTTTGTGCTGCAACTGCAGAATTGAGTAGCTGAGACAGAGATCAAATGGCCTGCAAAGCCAAACATATTTCCTATTTGGCCTTTTGCAGAAACAGTTTGCTCAGCCCTGCTCCACTGCTTTTCTCTTCCAGCTTTGTATCTGATTAGTGGTCCCTTTACTAACCTCTCTGAGTCTCAGATTTTGCAGATGTAAAATGGGGATAAATCACTGCTCCTGTATAGTTCTTGTGAAGTAATATTTGCAAAGTTCCTAGCACAGAGTTCACCTCTTGCAAATATAATAGACATTTCTACTAAAATAAATTTTATGAAAATAATTGTTATCTCAGTTGTTCCGGAGCCTATAAAATCCCTTATTTAGTAACCAACAGATTTTTCTGGGGGGTTGGCCTGGGAGAGTGTTTGCATTCTATAGGTAATGGGTGGGCCTAATTGCCTGTTAGTTGCAGATTTCTTTAAAGTTGGGCAAGACATGGAAAAGCAGAGAAAACAAATGATTAAAAACAAAGCAGCATGAAAAATGTCAGGGGTAGTATGTGAGAAACTGGAATCGATATTCAAAATGCATGCATGTCTCAATTTTTCTTTGTTACTGTGTCACTGTTTTGAAAAGTCTAAATTATGCTTGCAAAAACTTAACGTATGCATACATATGTATGAATGTATATGACTTAGCAGGGTTGAGACAGACCAGCACAATAGTAGGTTTTGCTCAGAATAAGAGGCAGAAGTATGTAGTAAAAGTCGTTTCTGTACACAGTTGAGTGCTGGGTCATTCCAGCAGACCCTTCTCAGGGATGTGCAAACAGACCAGTGAGAAACTTCAAGGCTGTTTCTCCATTTTTCTCAAATCCATCTCCTTTCCTCCATTTCTGCAGTTAAGTCTGCCTTTATCTGTCTCAGGCTTATGGCTCCCCAACCTGGCTTTCTTTCCTCCAGTGCTTCTCAGTGGGAGCCAGTTTTGCTCCCCAGGATGTATTGTTTTGTACCATAATCAAGAGTATGCAAAGGGCATCCATCCGTGGGAACAGGTCAGGAATGCTGATGAAATCCTACAATGTACTGGACCATCCTCCCGCTCAGGGAAGGATTATCCTTTCCAAAATATCAATAGTGTTGTGGTTGAGAGTCCATGCCAGTCTTTCCATCTGATGGGTTCTCAATTCAGCAGCCAGTGTGATGTCTATTTTCTAAAATGTAAATATTTTATTTTCTAAAGTGCACTTCTTTGCATAAGACCCTGTATTGCATTCTTTTTGCCTGCAGGGTAAAATCTGAACCTGAATCCTTATAACATGATCAAAAAACCTGTGTTGCCTGTTTCTTGCCTATTTTCCCCCTCATCTCTCTCCTCTTTCCACTCATACTTTATAAATGCATCGAGGTGTTGCTCACCTGTAGGACTTGGCATAAACTATTTTCAGACTCTGAGTCCATAACCCTCTTCACCCTTTTCTGGTCAACTTTTATGTACGAGTGACATGAAATATCAGCTCACAGGTTACCTTCCCCTTGATGGCAGCTACCATTTAACATGATAATCTCTTTTGTTGTAATTGCTTGCTCAATTATTTGTATTCCTGTTTACAGGCTTACCTCTCAGAGGGCAGGGATTGTATCTTTCTTTTTCACTACCACATGTGCAGTAAAAGGCACACAGTAGGTTCTCAGTTAATATTTGTTGATGAATGGAGTGCTTATGCTAGTTTGTTTATATGGAGCAACTTATTTAGAATGTTGTTAAGACATTTATAAATGTAAATATTTTTATTATTATTATTATTTTTTTGAGATGGAGTCTCGCTTTGTTGCCGAGGCTGGAATGCGGTGGCGCAATCTCGGCTCTCTGCAACCTCCGCCTCCCGGGTTCAAGCGATTCTCCTGCCTCACCCTCCTGAGTAGCTGGGATTACAGGCATCCACCACCACACTCGGCTAATTTTTGTATTTTTAGTAGAGATGGGGTTTTACCATGTTGGCCAGGCTGGTTTTGAACTCCTGACCTCAAGTGTTCCACCCACTTTGGCCTCCCAGAGTGCTGGGATTACAGGCATGAGCCACCACACCTGGCCTGCAAATGTAAATAGATGTGGCAATTCGTATTTCTGGGTTATGATAATATTGATTTGCTGTGTAATTGTACCAGCTGAAAAATGAGGAAAAAGAGTAGAAATCCAAAATGGTGGAATTTGAACAATAAAAATTAATAGGCTGTTTTAGATTTTTTGGTGAGGAGGAAGAAGTATTAGTTAATTTAATAGTAATAAGATTTAAAAAAAATTAAAAGATCACTAGACAACGGACAATGCTGTTGTCAAGAAGTGTGGAGGGTCTGAGATTTTTACCTTGCTTGCAAGTTAACAGTTACCCCACTACATTTTTTTTTTTTTTTTTTTTTTTTGAGATGGAGTCTCGCTCTGTCTCTCAGGCTGGAGTGTAGTGGCGTGATCTTGGCTCACTGCAACCTCCACCTCGCGCATTCAAGCGATTGTCCTGTCTCAGTGCCCCCTCCCCACCCGCCCAAGCAGCTGGGACTACAAGGGCCCACTACCATGTCTGGCTAACTTGTTTTTGTATTTTTAGTTGAGAGGAGATTTCGTCATATTGCCAGGCTGGTCTCGATCTCCTGGCCTCAAGTAATCTGCTCACCTTAGCCTCCCAAAGTGCTGGGATTACAGGCATAAACCACCATGCCCAGCTCCTTCCCACTACAATTTTGTAGATACTGGTAGCGGTCATGAAACTTGTGGGTCAGAAACAAAAGACTTTATTACTCACTGTACAACATGCAGCATCTCTCTGTTGCCAACATGAGACTTGAAGGCACAAGGGGAATAGAAATAAACATGAAGCTCATACTGCATGTTGTGTTGTGAGCAATAAAGTCTTTGTATACTCATTTACAGGCAAAATAGATGGGATGAAGAAACAATGTAGAACCATGCTTTGGTTTTTCTGCCTTATATTATTCTTATAAATGCATTGAATGGTGCTGGCAAACATTTGAAAATGCATTTCTCTGGAAATGGCAACAGCCACGTAACCATCTAGCCCTGTTGATTTCTTCTTTCAAATATTTCTGGATTTCATCCACTGGTCTTTACCTCCATTGATACTTTGCTCCCATCTTACTTCAAGCTGCCATCCTCTCTCAAAGGGGTTTGTAACAGTGGATTCCTACGTGGTTCCCTTCTTATCCTCCAGTCATTGCTTAGCTAGTTTCTTGAAGCCCAGTTTCCTTATCTATGGAACAGAAATAGCAACATTCCTAGCCCATAGGATTTTTGTGGAAATTACACAGAATGATGTAAATCAGCCTGACAAGTGCTGAGATTCAATTAATGTTAGCTCTTATGATTGATTACTTATATATGCACAAGCCCTGAATTTGTATCTTCTGTGTTTGATGTTTTACAACCAACAGATACTTTGAGGCAAAATCTTCAAAGTGAAATTACCCCTTATGAATAGAATCAAGTTAAGCCAAAGCCTTTCTAATGGAAAACTGCTGTGTAAGAAGGGGAGTTTAAATTTGGGAAAAAGGATAAATTAGATCAGTTGATACTTACCCTTTGGGAAATATTATCTGAATTATTCTTCTATTGCAAGCCAACCCCATTTCATGGGGCATGTATATTTGCTAAGCAAATCAGAATTTTTCTTTTTTAAAGATCTGAAAGCTCTTCTCTATTCTATTATTAATTGAGTATGTTTGGACCAATACAGGAAGAATAAAATTACTACATCACTATATGTATGTGAGATAAAATATGTGATTAAAGATATTTATTATACTGGTGTGGAAAACAATAATATGTTAAACAGATAAGGATGTAATAATGCATATTTTCTGCATAAAATTTAATTTATCTCTTGGGCTGGGCATAAACTTTCCTCTTGAACAACCTGCTTTCCAACTATAGATTGCTGAGCTAAACTGCTTAGTTTTACAGCAAATTGATCACTACTGTAATATTTCAGGAGCAAAATGATCCTCACCAGTCACTTTGATTTCAAAGGCCAAAATTTATAGTTTTGTTCCTGATATAGTGATAAAATTTTTTAACATATTGAGCATTTTATCACCTTCTCTCAGGACATGGAGTTGAATTCACAAATGAAAAAAAAAAAAAAACCAACAAAAAAGGGACCATAAATAATACACTACAGAATGACAGAAGAGTTTAATATTCCCTTCTGACCAGTGGGAAATTACTCAGATTTCTTTCCTTGTAAACATATGTCCTGGTCTGTATGGAAGACGTGTTACGCAATCACTATGCTCCTGGAAAGAGAGTCACAGGTAATGCTGGAGCTGGAAACCACAAGGATTTTGTAAAAGCATAAAGGAAACTTTATTATATGTGTGCTCCCCAGTGTCTCAATTCGACTTTATTCAAGGCAGATAAAATGTAGTTATTGGACACTTCTGATATGTTGAAAATAGGTGCAGACAGTTAATGATGGGAAAGTTCATGACTCAGTAAAGATTACTCCCTAGCTGGTAGCTTAGGACAGAAAACTATAAAATCAAATTATGATAATCATAGGAGTCAGGAGAAAAAAGTAGGCCCATGGAGCTCTATTTACTGAATTTTTGAATTCATTATATACCACCTACTGTGGAAGTGTAGGAAACAGATTTTTGATCATCTCAGTAGATTTGCAAAGTAGAACTATTTTGTGATTACCAAAGTGAATTTTTAAAAAACTTAAAATTGTAAGAGAGAGAACCAGGGCTAGAAGGAACATGCAATAATAGAGAATAAAAATAATCGACATGCGTCACAATACACTCGCACACGTCCAGACTTTACCTTTTGAGGAGTTTGTTGGACGTTAAACCAGTGAAAACAGATGTGGCTGTCTTGGTTTTTACCACTAAAAATAATTTTTTTCCAAACAACATTTCCATCACATAGCAATGTCTACCTGTCCTGACATAAGAGTTAAACCATTGATCTGGGGCTTAAATAGGACTTTGAGCTGCAATGGTCTATTTTATCACATGTAACTTAGTTGTTGAGTCAGCAAGGCCAAATATGCTTCTACTAGATATCAAATCTAGACAGCTAGGGTCTGCAAGGTTTTTATTTTTTAACCTTCACTCAGATCTGTGTTTTAGGGAGAAAGTCGGCCTTTTGTACCTGATATTAAGAATATCTATCTGGACGGTGCCCTTGAGTGACAAATCTCATTGATAATTTTCTATGGAATGTCAGCCCTTGCCATGTTAAATTACATAGTTGCTAGTGTTTTATATGATACTTTCTTTTTTGTATGCGTGTTAGCATTTATAGGATTCTTATGATGTGCTTAGTTTTTTTTGTTTGTATTTAAAAACTTTAATACAGTTCTGTAACATTTAGCTATTGCTGCATAAAATAACAGCTACAAAAGCTCAGTGACATACAACATAGGCATTTCTTGATTTTGCTCTGGGATGGTCATCTAAGCAGCCCTGCTGAGCTTGTCTGGGTTGCTCACATATCTGGGGGTCAGCAGGCTGTCAGCAGGGGCCACTGGGTGATGGGGTGACTCGACTCAGCTCCACCTGGCTTGTGTCCTTTGGCAGGTCAGTCTGGGCATGGTCTCAGGACAGTGGTAGTAGGCCAAGCAGGACCACACAAGGCTTCTTGGAAGCCTAGGCTCAGAACTGTCATATATCACTTTCATTACATTCTGTTGACCAATAAGATACAAGGTGATATAAGAAGATCTATTTCTTTTTTCTTCCCCCTATTTTTTTTTTTTTTTTTTTTTTGAGACAGGGTCTTGCTCTGTTACCCATGCTAGAATGCAGTGGCACCATCATAGCTCACTGCAGCCTCGAACTCTTGGGCTCAAGCAATCCTTCTGCCTCAGCTTTCCAAATAGCTGAGACTACAGATGCATGCCACCACACCTGGCTAATTTTTTAATTTTTGTGGAAACTGCTACGTTGCCCAGGCTGGTCTCAAATTTCTGGCCTTAAGTGATATTTCCAACTTGGCTTCTGGGCCAAGTGCTGGGATTACGGGCCAAGTGCTGGGATTCTGGGCCAAGTGCTGGGATTACAGGCATGAGCCATTGTGGCCAGCTGAGGTTCTGCCTCTTCAGTGAGTGAAACTGCAAAGAGACATGCCAAAGAGTGCAGATACAGTGATGGAGAAGAATTAGAGCCCTTAATTCAATCTGCCATAGAGCTTATTCATCCTCAGAATAATGTGATGAGGTAGCTACTAGCATTATCCACCCCCCCCCTTTTTTTTTTTTTTTTGAGACGGAGTCTTGCTCTGTCACCCAGGCTGTAGTGCAGTGGCGCAATCTCGGCTCACTGCAAGCTCCGCCTTCCGGGTTCACGCCATTCTCCTGCCTCAGCCTCTCCGAGTAGCTGGGACTACAGGCGCCCGCCACCACTCCCGGCTAATTTTTTGTATTTTTAGTTGAGACGAGGTTTCAATGTGGTCTCGATCTCCTGACCTCGTGATCCACCCGCCTCGGCCTCCCAAAGTGCTGGGATTACAAGCGTGAGCCACCGCGCCCGGCCTATTCCCCCCCTTTTTTTTTGTGCAGGGAATTGTTGCAGAGGGTGCTAAATAACAAGAAGTCACCCAGCTAGGAAGTGATGGAGCCAGGAATCGAGAGAGTCTGGGTTCTTTACCCCTCTGCTGAGCAGTTTGATTATAACAAACGCAAAAACAAAAGTGAGTACAAATTTTAGTCTGTAAACTAAGATGTGCGATTGGATTTTATTTTCTGTATCTCTATCTAATCGCTGACTTGGAGCTCCCATCGTTCTGGGCTGGCAGAAAACTTCAGCTGAGTTCTTTCTGGAGATTCCTTCATGGGGTGAACATTTGTCAGTGCATCTGAATTGCCTTCCCATGTCTGAGGAAACCTTGTCTTTGTAAGGCTGAGCTCATCTCTCACATCTGAAGAGGAAAACCCCAGTTATGTGCTTTCCTGATCTCCCTGGAAGTTCCAAATGGCCATTAAAAGCTTGAGACAGGAGAATACAGGGATTGCACAGAATGCATTCTGGTGACTGGTAGTAGCAATGGTGGTGGCAGGGGCAGAAGTTGTTTGGGCATCAGTGTCTAGTGTCCAGCACCGTTGGCATCACTACATATGGTCCAAACTCCTGCATCTGTGCCCAGCTCTGTTCATGGGGGCATTGTCATGGCACCAGTATTACACCTCAATTTTGTGCAATAATCTGACTGCAAAGCTTCCAAACCTTTCTCTTTGGAGCTCCTGGGGGCTTTGTGAGTGACAAAGAATCATTTGATAAATGCTCTTTCTGCTGGAATTAATCAGAATTAGCTTCAGTTGTTGGCATCTATAAGCCCCAGCATTTCCTGGGTTGTTTCATGTGTTTGGGGCATTGCATTATGCCCAGGCAAAAGAGGTGGCTCCCTTGATCTGCTGGCTTTGGCCACATAGATTTCCTGCAGAAATGTTCATTGCCCCATTTTACCTACAAGCACAGCAGCTTTCTGCTACCTCTCTGCCATGTTTGGGACGAAGGGATTTGGGGGAAGTTGTTTATGGCCCCATCTTCCTCGACTTGCCCTATGGTCATTCCTTTTCTGGTGCTTGTTGCCTTTCTAGAGTCCACAGAGAATTGAAGTCCAGGTCTCCTACCTCTCCTACCTCTCTGTGCCCATAGACCTCTTCCTTCTCTCTTTTGCTTAAAGCCTTCTCCTCCAGCCTGGGAGGATTCTCCCTGTATTCTAGTGTGATATGGTTTGACTCTGTGTCCCCACCTAAATCTCATCTTCAGTTGTAATCCCCATGTGTCAAGGGAGGAACCTGGTGGGAGGTGATTAGATTATGAGGGTGGTTTTCCCCGTGCCATTCTCATGATAGTTTGTGAGTCTCATGATATCTGATGGTTTTAAAGGTGGCAGTTTTTCCCGTGCTTGCACTTCACTTCTTGCTGTCGCAATGTGAGATGTGCCTGCTTCCCCTTCCGCCATGATTGTAAGTTTCCTGTGGCCTCCCCAGCCATGAGGAACTGTGAGCCAATTAAACCTCTTTCCTTTATACATTACCCAGTCTTGAGTATTTCTTTATAGCAGTGTGAGAATGGACTAATGCATAGGGAAACCCCTTTTCCTACATATTTTCTCCAGTATACTTTGGTTTTGTTTGCAAACTGCCTCTCTCACTTTTTTTTAAAAGCACATTTATAAATCACAGGATTTTGTAAAAAATTAGCTAAAAAAGACTGGGGGACAGTTTGTGTTCTGTCCTGAGTTACCAAATGCAGATCTGTCCACTTAATTAAAAGTGAGGAGGAGGTGGGGAAAATGCCAGGACAAAACGCCCATTTCCTGTAGGGTAGGCTATTCATTCTAAGGTACTTTCCTGGCGGAATGGATTCCAAACTGCTTGGAATAGCTTCAGTCTATTATTTTGACCTCACCTCTTGCCATGTATACCTCTTCCTCCCCATACAGCCTAGCTTCCAGCTGAATCAAACCAGCCAACGGGTCCTGAATATCTCCTTGTTTCCACATCTCTCAGCACATATAGTTATTTTTCTCTGCCTAAAATATCTCTTTTTTTCCTCTATCTTCCATAGACAAAATCCTAAAGAAGAGATAGAGGAAATTCCCAATGGTGGGTCTGGATACAATTTGGGTAAACATTTTAACAAATGGTTTGGCCATTTGGGGGAATTTATATATACAAGGTCCCTATTTTCTGGAGGTTTATGTTTTGGTAGACTAATCAGCTCAAAACTTGAGCTTCTGAGACTCTGGGGGTAGGCAAATTCATTTGTTCACTGATTTAGTACATAGGAATGGGTACCAGAGAGGAATTTTTAAGTCTCTAGGAATAAATAGAATGATAATTTTCACGTCATTTTAAATGTAAGTGTGCTAGAAATTACCTATGGGATTTTGTCCTCTTGTTCTCACTCTTTTATCTTCAAATGGTAATTTTGCAGCATTTTTTCATTCTTTCAGGGACATTTACTGAGAATTTAACATATGTTAGGCATTATGTTAAGTAGCAGTTTTCTGTATAGAATAGAACATTAAACAAGTAGAAATAATGGGGTGTAAACATAAAGCAATTTCATTTTGTCTTCCACTATCACTTAAAACTTTATTAAACTGGGAAGGTTTTTTCCTGCCCCTGCATGACTTTTTTGATCGCTCATTTTAATAGAAATTTCTGCAGTCACTTTAAGCTACTAAACACAGTCTTAGTTCAGAAATTAGAATGTTTTGCACCATATAATAAGCCAACCTCTGAACTTGACTTAAAATTAAATCTTCTCCTTCCCATAGATGTGCTCTCCAGGGAAGCCTACATCCAGTAAATAGTCACCTTCTTTCTTTCCTCACTCTGAGTCTACCAGCTTGCTAAAAGGGGTTTCTGACCTCTCAGTGTTCAGAGAAAGGGGATGGAGGAGAGGCTGGGAAGCCAGAAAGTCTACACTTTACTGCTACCTTTGTGGAATGGCTGCACAGTCTCTGGACCTGGGGGATGTTTAGGCTGACTTTTCTCTCCCCTGGGCATTGTCATGGGTCCTTTGGATTCCCCTCTTGTTGTTGGAAACCTCACTTAAGGAAACTTTCTATTTTTCTTCTATTATGTCTTGCTCAAAGGCCAAAGATTTCTCTTGACATCTCTTTTTCCAACTTGAGACATCCAAGTCCCCCATGCTGTGTTCAGAGAGTTTACAGACATCTAGGATTGTTGGATTGCAATATGTACACAGGAACATACTGGTACAAGGTCTCTTTCCTTCTGCTCTGTGGTTCTGCAGACAAAAGCCCATTGGTAGTTAATTCTCTCTGGCAGTTTCAGGATTCTAGGTTCTCCACTTCCTCCTCGGTCTGAGTTACTTGTCTGTCACCTCCTCCCACTTTCTTAGAGTCTAAGTCTGACTTTTATTATTTGGGAGCCAAAAACGCCTATAATCCTGCATCCAAATCTTTTTGTCTCATAGTTAGTCCTGTGGCTTCTTTGAGACTTTGGTTCGGTTTGGGAGAAAACGTTCCTTGGAATGCCAGTAAGAGAACTGCAGGTGAGTGAGCTGAACTGAAATAATGCGGAATAATAGTTCAAGATCGATTCCTGCCACAGACCTTGAGTAAAGGGCTATGGAAGGTTTTTCTAAGAGGGGTTATTTTAGCTGGTACTGAAGCATTAGTCTGTCTCTGAGGCAAAGTAAAGAAAAAGGATGTTCTTTACGGAAGAAATAGAGTACCAAAAGGAAAGTGTCTGCAGGTACCCAGTGGCTGCAGCTTTAGCAGGCGTGGTTGGGAGGGTCTGTAATGGAGAAGGGCTTGGCCTTTGTCCAGCATCCAAGGGTAGCCTTTGGAAGGTTTTAGACGGAGAAGTGATATGTTCTAGAAAGGTGTACCATGGTGGTGTATGCCTGTAATCCCAGCTACTTGGGAAGCTGAGGCACGAGAATCGCTTGAACCCAGGAGGCGGAGGTTGCAGTGAGCGAGATTGTGCCACTCCACTCCAGCCTGGACGACAGAGCGAGACCCTGTCTCAAAAAACAAAAACAACCTTCTCAAAAACAAAAACCAACCTACACCTGGGAGGAAAAACTAACAAAAGATGTGTGAGATATCCACAGAGAAAAATTACAATGCATTAGTGAAGGAAATAAAATAAGCTCTTTAAAAATATAGAGCTCTGCCCATTCCAACACTTGTGTTATAAGTTGGTCTGATTTTCCTGTCTACTTTTTCTCTCAATTACTTTTTCTGCTAGATATGGGAAGGAGAAGAAAGAGTTAAATAACACGCATTTAAATGTCCTCATCCCCCTTCCCTCCAAGCCAGTCGCTGGAGAAGTTGAATAAAGAAAAACCAAACCAAACCATTTGGGCTAAAGAAATAATTGGGAGAAAAGGAAGTTGCCGAAAAGCGTGTGTGTGTGTGTCTGTGTGTGTGTGTGTATATGCACATTTATTTGTCATAAGTGAATGGATGAATGAATGAATATTACATATGGTGGTCTTAGTATATGCATGGAAAAATTGGAGGAATATACAGCAAATTGTTAATATTGGTGTTTGGTGTGTTTTCAAGTATTATATCTACAGTATTTACTATTTTTTAAAAACAGTGAGTGTGTATTACTTTTGGAATCAGAAAAATCCCAATAAATATATACACCTGTAAAGATGTCACACTTAACATCCAAAGTCCTTATCAGGGCTTCCAGGGCCCTGCACGACCCAGCCCCTCTCTCTGCCTGACCTTGTTTCCTTCATGCTCCCTCTTGTTCATGGTGGTCTCTTTGCTCCTCCTTGATCACACCAAGCACATTTCCAGTTGACAATGTGTGCATTTGACGTTCTTTCTGCCAGGTGTACTGTTCCCCGGTATCTGCATGGGTCCCTTCTCCATGTCAATTAGGTTTTGCTCAAATGTCATAATTTCAGAAAGAACTTCTGAAAATTCCCATCTCCTGAACTTGCTTTATGTTTCTCTGTAGCACTTACCACTACATTATATCATGTCTGTCTACTTATTGTCTGTCTGTCTATATCTATCTATCTATCTATGTATCTATGTATCTATCTATCTATCTATCTGTCTATCTATCTATCAGCTGTCTATCCATTGCTGTCACCCCTTGAAGACTTTGCCTAGAATAGTCTCTGACATACAATGGAAGCTCAGTAAATATGTATTAAATATGTATTATTTGCTTTTAAATAGCGAATACCTGTTTTTACTTTTATTTAGTGAAGATTGAGTTGTAGAAAATATTTGAAAACCTGCAGCCCCAACTTATGGCAACTTAAAGGTTTTTAGTTACATTTTAAAAAACACCTTTCCTCATATAGGACAGAGTTTTTCCACCTCAGAACTACGGACACTTTGGGATGGATAATTCTTTGGTTTGAAGGCTGTTCTGGGCATGGTAGGGTGTTTAACAACCAATTCGATGCTGGTAACATCCTCCCCCACCCGCCTCATTAGTTATGACAATCAAAAATATCTTCAGACATTGTCTAATGTCCGCTGGGAGCCCAAATCCCCTTCTCTTCCCCATTGAGAACCACTGCTATAGGAGCGTTCTAGAGTCAAATACCTCTTCATCTTTCTAAAAACATGTACAGCATCATACTGATGGAGACAGGCTAAGGTTTGATCTACTGCTATGCTGTTAGGAGGGAATGAGCTGAAAATTGTGTCATGGGTTCTTATACTCTAATGAGAGTTACTCAGGTCTCAGCACCTCTCTACATTTTGGTTTTCTTGTTTAGTATAAATGCAATCCAATTTAATCTGCATATAAGCACATCTATTGCATATTAAAATCAACATATTATAAGCATCAGGCTGAATGCTTTCCTGAAGAAGCAGGCTAAAAAAATTCATGCATATTAATATTACAAATAAGCCAATTATTATATGGAATAGTAAATAAAAAACAATATGATTAATCTAAAACTGGGAGCTTCATAAAGCAAAATATATGACATAAAGATTAGACTGCCTTAGAAACAATATTACGAATCCTTGCATTTTACATGTAATTTGTTTAAAATTAATTTCCCAGTGTGCTATCTTATTTTTGTTTCACCTAGACCTACACTAATAAGTTTTATGAAACATTGATATTACTTAAAATCACAACACAGAGAAGAAACCATTTCTCTGCTCTTAATTGAGGCAAACCACACTGCTTAGCTTCACAGTTTCCAAGGCCCTGAGGACTTCCAGGTATGCTGGAATTCTTGATTATATGCTGGCATGGAGCAGTGATGCACTGACCTGGTTTATTAAACAATCACTGTTCTTTACTACTGAATAATAATAGCCTTTATGAGAAAACAATACAGTTCTTGAGCACTTACTATGTGCCAAGCTCTCAGCATAATGATTATTTAATTCAATCTTTACAACTATCTGGAAGTTTGGTATTATTATTAACCCCATTTTACAAAAAGGAAATCTGAGAGGTTCATCTGCCCAAGATTACATACCATTAGTAGGTGGGCTGTGCTGGGCTTTGAACTCCATCCTATTAGACTCCAGGAACTCATGTTCTTAACCATTATAACACTAACTATAGAGATAATTAGCAGCACATTGTTATCTTCATGTTAAATAGATTTTTACATGGATAACTTGTCACTTTGCCCTCATTCATATTATGACTATTCAAGTGGACTCTAGCAGGGAACAATGTGCCATAGGTAAATTAAAATACATACAGGAAGCTTAGGGAATAAGGCAAGATGGTAGAAAGGGAGGCATTCCAGTGAGAAGGCTGTTGAAATAGCCTAGTCAAGAAAAAATGGCAGCCTGGACCAAGGTGGTGGCAGAAGGCAAGAAGAGAAGAGATGGATTTCAGAGACGTTATTATTTTTTGAATGAGATGGAGTCTCACTATGTTGTCCAGGCTGGTCTGGAACTCCAGGGCTCAAGTGATCCTCTCCCATCAGCCTCTCAAGTAGCTGGGATTACAAGCATGTGCCACTGAGCGCAGTTTGGTATTTCAGAGACCTTGAAGAAGTGGAATTGGCAGGGCTTGTTGACTAGAATCTTGGGGATGGAGAAAGGGGAGAAGAGAAGAGAAGAATAATACCGAATTATCTGAGTCATAGTCCTAGGAAAATGGCACCCTTCATTGAACTGGGAAGAGCAGGTGTGGTGGAAGATGATGGGTTCATATTTCTGCAAGTTGGGGTTGCAGGGCGTGAGGTGTTCATCAGGCAGTAGGATAACAGGGTCTCTTAGCTAGGCCACTTTTCACTTTCCCCCTTGAATCATAAATGCATACAAATATTTTATTCTTCTTTACCACATTATAAACTGTTTGAAGGCAGTGTCCAAGATTTGTCCATCCCTATCTCCCTTAGAATGCACCATCATTGCTGGTACTTCAAGAAACATGAAGAAACATGATCCAGATCTACTTGTCTTTTGTCCTCGTTCTTCCTGGGATGTGTTCTGTATTTTCCCATTTATAATCTTTCATTTTTCCCACTCTCTCCAACGAAAGACCCTTGCATTCCAAGCTACATCTCTGGGTATTTTATTCCTTCTCAGCTTCAACCTTCAAGGTCAATTTCAACTTCCACTTCCTGGATGAAAATATCTAAGCTTCCTCTGAGCACTTGACATAATAGTTTCCTCTTTCCAACTTTTGAAGCATCTTTTTTGTAGCCTTTTTGCAGCCCAGTGTAAGTTTCTCTTTATATTGATTTATATTTTCTGAGCCTGTTCCAGTGCCTGGAATATACTAGGCAGGTAATGCATGCAGCTATTTTTATCACATGCTTGTGTTGTACACACTTTATATCAAGCAGAAAATATTTCAGTGCCTACACGGTCCTACCACATGCTAGCAATGGATCATGAACACGTCACTTAACCTCTTTGAGCCTCAGTTTTCTCATCTGTGAAACTGGATCATAATAATACCAACCACATAAAGTGGTTATATGGCTAAAATGAATTTAAGTATATAACAGGCTTAGAAAATTGCCTGACACATAGTAATGGTTGCATAAATATTAGCTGTTATTTTTATAGGGACCTATTAGATAAGTGAATCAAATAAGCTGAAATTGAGAAAATGTTTTCTTAAAACACACGGATTGCTTGGTTTGTCTTTAATTTTTCCACTTTTAATAGATATATGGGTACAGAGAATATTACGTAGGTTTCTTAAATCTACTGTAAGGAAGACAATAGTGTAATAGTGTAAGCAGAATGATAAATGGTAAGTGAGACTTAGCTTCTATGCAAGAGAACAATAGGGAGTGGTGGGGACTGGGGAGAACCAGAGTGAGCGTCCCCTGTCTTAGGGGGCTGCCACTACTTAGGCCAATTGTTGTCATATGAGAATGAACACTTAATGTTGTCATGGATTTTTAAGAAGCTAGAAACCTGAACTTTTTAATGAAATCTCCTAATTTGTAGATGTTGGCAGCTAAATAAAAAATAAAATTCAATACACTCTAGAGTGCTGCAATGTGAGTGTCTGTGCTACAATAGAAAATAAAACATGCCTGTAGGCCAACTTGGCCCCCAGGTCACCAGTCTGCAATCTCTGCGTTTTCTCATAACTTCCTCTAGGGTGTGAACTATGGCCTGTCCACAGTAGACAGGCAAAAATAGATGTTGAACTAAGTTAGATTTTGGTGTAAGAACTCTGGAGTACTTTCCATACATCAAACTGGGCTGAAGAAAAAAATCCAAAGGATATTTTCCATTGTCGCTATTTTTTTTTGTCTCTGTGTGCACAGTAGCATAACATGCCCTGAATGCAGAGAAACCATAAACTAGGTCATTTCCTTGGACAGTAAAATTCTCTGAAACAAAAGCAGCCAAAAATTGATCATTTTCCTGCTAAAGAAGCACATGCTCTCTCCGTGTGAACACACACACAGTTTAATACAATAAAACCAAGCCTGACAAAAATGTAAAATGTATGCATTTTAAAAGAGGAATTTTTAATTATATTAATTTAAACAGAAACCCTAAATTAGTTTTCCTGTAAGAACGTGATCAACTGCTTAGTTTCCCTAAAGACAACGTGTGACCTCTACGAGGAATGCAGTTATTTGTATTCAGTTTTTCCCCCTTTCCCTTCTACATATTTTTTTCCCCTTCATTTTATAGAATTTAATAATGGGCGAAGTAACAAATGAGAAGATAAAAATATTCCTGAACACTCTAGGGCATACATGGGGATATAAACAGATATTGTAGCCATTTCCTTAAGTTACATCATTTGCTGGACTGTTTGACTTTCTAATTTGAACTCCCTGTGTATTACTGAATTTAACTTGTGTATGCGAGTGTGTGTCTGTCACTGAATTCCCCCAAATGGTAGGCTCTGAGAATAAAATGCCAAATTATCTATTTCATCTGTGTTTCTGTCCATTTATGTATCTGTCTGCTTATTGATCTATTTTAACACGATCTATCAAGGAAGGCATTTCGACGTCTTTGTTTCTTATTCTTTCTTGTTTACGGAGACCACATTCCCCCCCACCCTCAATTTCAAATTGCCCTCTCTTCTCGTCTGCAAATGCTCATGGTATAGATATTTCCTTTATTATTCCCTCTAAACTTTCTTTGTTCCTGTCCCTATCTTTTATTATTTCTCCTGTGTCATCAGAAACTGACTGCTGGATCCTGCCAATTAGCCTTTGTCTGTCAGCACCAGCCTCAGCCTCCCGAAGAGCGAGTGTGCACAGCGAGGCGGACAGGCCCTATTTCATATGCAGCACAGTGTCCCCACATGGAGATATGCCATTACTGACAAAAGAGCAGTAGATAGGCTCAGATTAGCTGCTGACAAACTTCCTGTGTGTGTGCGTGTGTGTGTGTGTGTGTGTGTGTGTGTGTGTGCGTGCGCGCACCCGGTAGGAGGAGGTGGAGGGGGGTGGGCAGGACGGGGCAGAAAAGAGAACCATACCGTGGAACACCAAACAGCAAATTTAACTTGCAAAGTAACTTACCAATTCTATTCCAAAATACCAATCATTCTGAAATGGTTTCCATCATAAATGTGATCCATCTATACTAGTGGGCATAAATGGGCAGGTCGCAGCGACAGGAATAATCCACAGATTTCTGCCTCTTGGTCGCATCTGCTCGGCCCTCCACTGTGAAGTACCCCGTCCTTCCCCAGGTTAATATTTCTGGGCACCTTCCAGGGTGAGGCAAGGGAGGCACTCACCTTGGGTATGAATCGGGCACCAAAAATCTCAGTAGCCAAAACAATTATAATATCTATGATTTAATTAAAAATAAAAATGAATGCCAAAAATCCATGATGAAGAAAATATTAAAATTTCAGATAAAGAAAGGATCAGTGTTGGTGATGTTTCCGTATGCATCAGGCTCTAATATGGCTCGGCACAGTGCTGTGACTGATCCTGTCTTTATATGCAGCATCATATATGTGTGTGTGTGTGTGTGTGTGTGTATATGTATATATATGCATTGAGCGAGTATATGTGTGTGTGTATATATGTGTGTCTGTGTGTATGACATTTTGTTTGACACGTTTTTTGGTCATTTCAATTTTTTAACAATATGGCATTAAAATATGACTTATCTTGATTACTGTGTTCCTTGGTGGCCCCTTAACTTCTGCTCCAAAGTGAGTTCTCCATTGGCCTCACGCTGGTCTGGGCCCTAAGGCTCTCCCACATGGGCTTACGTGAAATTCTGCTCCTGTCAGGGGCCTCCCTCTGGCTAATACCGTTGACCTGCAAAGCATTCAGAGGGCACCATGGGACCCAATGGGCAGACACAGGGCACAGCCTTCCCACTGGGCAAATGAATCTTTTGTAAGGGAATACTGAGAACTTGTAGCCTCAAGATGCCAAGGCATGTTGTATTCTGTGGATGTGTAAGGGGCTGTCATGATAGTACCCTCTGATAGAGAGGCCCCCAGGCAGTCTGCTGGCACCTCATATCTTAAAAAGTCCATGGGGCTATAGTGTGTTCAGTTTTTACTTGCATTTTCCCAGTTGTCCATTAGACTTGGGGGCAAGAGTCCAGTGGGGTGTTGGCCAGAAGGCACATCCAGGAGCCCCACCCCATGTTATATTCAGAATCTCCCTTTCTCTTAGGCAGCTAAGGTCAGTCTCAGTGTGTTTGTTAGTTTTTATTTGCTTTTTTTTGTTTTTTTTTTCGAGACAGAGTACTTGCTCTTTTGCACAGGCTGGAGTGCAATGGTGGGATCTGAGCTCACTGTAACCTCCACCTCCTAGGTTCAAGTCATTCTTATGCCTCAGCCTCCTGAGTAGTTGGGATTATTACAGATACGTGCCACCATGCCCAGCTAATTTTTGTATTTTTAGTAAAGACAGGGTTTTGCCATGTGGGCCAGACTGGTCTTGAACTCCTGGCCTCAAGCAGTCCACCCACCTTGGCTTCTCAAAAGTGCTGGGATTACAGGCGTGAGCCACCACGCCTGGCCTTTCTAAGTGTGTTTGGATGCCCCTTCCCTTAGGATGCATTACCTCCCAGGGTCCTCTTCAGACCTACAGGCAAACAGGCTCCCTGCAGGCTTTGCCATGCACAGATCAGACACACTGGTGCCATCATCACCTTCGTCACTCTCCATCCACATTTATTGAATGCAAGTATGCCATTTCTCTTCTAATCCTCACAATAACCCTGTCAGATGGGAACAGTGAGTTTTGCCTTTTGCCAGTGAGAAAGGCGAGAACCCAAGGGGTGCATTTCTTGGCATACACTGGCTAGTAAACAATGGGCTTAGATTTAAACCCACATCTATCTGATGCTAGATACAGCGCTCTTAACTTCTACTCAGCCTTGCATTTGCCCTGTAGCTTCCCAGGAGTCTCAAGAACCAGGAAGCTTTTGCAGAGCTGTTTTGCTCTATTTTGTGTGATGAAACATTACCTTTTATTCTACCAATATAAAGTTGTATTATGAAACTTTGAAATAAACTTGAAATGTTTGTTTCAAACTATACTCCATTTTCTCTCCCCCTTAACACGTGCATATCCACACACACACGTACACACACACATGCACAGACACATTCTCAAAAGTTCTAGTACTCTGACCTTGGTTAAAACCCAGTTCTTGGTCATACAGGTGATTAAGGCAGAGACACTGCCCTATAAGGTACTAGAGTCTAGTAACAGAAGGGGACATCTTATCAGTGAAGGTTGTTGGGTGTAAGCAACAGAAATGAACTCTGGTTAATTTAGACAGAAGGATGATTTATTAAAAGAGCACTGGCTTGCTCAAAGAATATCAGGAGAGCCAGAGACTCAAGCTCAGTGGCAACATACCAATCTGGTTCCAAAAGCCATAGCCCTGCCCACGTAATTATTTTGCCTCTCTGTAGATGTATATTTATTGAATAAATGCCTTAAATGAGGACTTTGCAGGAGGAAATGCAATTCCTTGTGGAGTCTCCTATGTGTATGTAAACTACAGAATCACTATTCATCCAGCTTCTTTTTGTGGAAACTATTCCCATGAGAGAGTTTGGAAAAGAGGATATGGGGTGAGAAATAAACTTTATTTTCTCCTTGTATCACCCCATCCTCTCTCTCTCACCTCCCCTGCCCTATCAGGGAGCTGAACAAAACTAGGTCCTTGTGAGTTTCTTCCCCCTCAATACTTGGATAGATTCTTTGTTATTTAGGGTTCTCCCCAGAAGCAGAACTTAAACTCAAAGCAGAGAGAGCTTTGAGTGTTTCCATCCAGCAAAAGCCTTAAGAACCTCCAAATCGTCCATCTTTAAGTTTCAGTGTCAAGAAAATATTGGAAGAAAATATTAATGCAAATCTATGCTTTGTCAAGAGTAGTGTTTTGTTATTTTTCTTGTACTATCCCGGATACACTATTTCAAATTTTCTTAAGCAATATCAATTAAAGAGAGGAGGAGGGAAAAGAAAAATTCACTTATCATGGTTTATTTGTTTCTATGTGATGATAAAACGATTAAGTCACACAGCTTTCATTTTTCCTCAATTTTTTTCTCTTGCCTTCTTCTATTACTTGTGTTTCTATTTATTTTAATTAGAATTTAGCCTTTTATTGAACCTATTTTCTTTCTGTGGTATTTTTATAAGCTGTGTTCAGCAATTCACAGTTTCTAAAACACTAGAGATACTTTTTTTTTTTTTTTTTCAGTCAAAGTGATGTAGATCATCTGGGCTTGGATCTGGTGGGCTAGTATTCATCTCAAAGGTTGCGTTCATTGTAGCAAATGGGACTAAATTTTATTCTTTAGAATCATTCCAGTTCCAGTACCTGAACACTTAACTTTAAAATTTTTTCACTATTATCTTCATTGGGTATTTGTAGTGTATTCTATATACTAGCTGGTAATATCACCAACACCAACAGTATCTAGTGTTAGATGTTGTTGTACTGTTTCCAAGTGTTAGAGTCCTAGCTCTGCCTCTTCTAGCTGTGCCGTTTGGGTGCTTTTCTTTACCTCTCATCAGTTTCTTTACATGTCAGCCTGTAAGTTTTTATTTTAAACAGACTTTGTATATATAGAATACTTAGTCTAAAGCCTATAACACAGTAAAACATTTGACTCATGTAAGCTTTTATTACGAAACACTGGCATGCACACACTCATTTTATTTAAATAGAAATGATACTGTTGGCTTATGTGCACCTAATCTTGAATTATCAAGTGACTAATGCATGGTTTGTGTGTGTATATATATAACACACAGAGTCAATAAACAAATGTATATGTATATGAAATATCTGTGAGTCATGTTCTCATCTCTATGCCCGTGGTCTTAATTTTGAAATGTCAATTATATCACAGCTTAATGGGTGCACATAGCAATGTGTCTGAACGTCCTTTGGCTTTCTTGATCAATATTGACTTAATTTTATCTGGGGTGGCTCTATTTCCCCTCCATGGTATGTGAACATCTGCAAATCGTCTCAAGGAAATGACGTCATAGTAACATCTAGAGAATGCAATATGATGATGATTACTTGGAACTCAATCTCTTTCACCCTGTGCCTCCCTCACCTGCATTAGCCCCATGGCTCACCTCTGTGGGAATGAGGAATGACCCATTTCTTTAGCTCTCCAGTGGTAAGAAGGGAAATGATAACAGGAGTAGCTAACAGTTACTGAGAAACCACCATGGGCAAGCACTTCTGTGCAAATTCCCTTACTCCTCTGTGTAGCCAGAGCCTTTATTATTGCTATCCCCAGGTGATGGACGAAGAGGTTGACATGAGTGAACGCCCAATGACGTTGAATAAATACATGGCGGGGCGGAGATTGCAGTCCCAATGGTCAGCTCTAGGGCTTGCCATTTACACAAAATGAACTTTCAGTTTGGGAATAATTTTAGATTTGCAGAAAAGTTGCACATATATTATGTACAAGCCTACTGTTTTAGCCATTGCTTTTTGCTGTTCCTTAAGCCTCTAAGATTTTACCAAATCATGTCAACTTCATCACCAGCTCATCTAGCTTCTGAAGCATAGATCAATCTGACCTCAATTAGAGGCTCCAGTTATCCACATTTAAGGTGCCATCAGAGAACACAATGCAAAATTTCTTCTTTCATTCAACGCATAATGATTGACTGCTCTCTATGTCAGTGAGGTACCAAGTGGTGAGCAACTCAGTCCAGCTGTTTGTCCTTATGGGAAGTAGACATTGTATACACACACACACACACACACACACACACACACAGTCAGCTGAGTATAAATTTGCAGGAAACAGACATTAGAGAGCATGCAATAGTGGAGGCTGACCTGGTCTGGGGGACACAGGGCAGGAAAAGATGGTCAGGAAGTTTCCCAAGGAGGTGATGTTTGAGCTGATACTTACTTCGAGGGTGAGTATGAAGGAAAGGATGGAAGTGTGGGAGGGGAAGACTGTTACAGGCAGACAGAACATCTCCTACACAGACTCTGGCATCTGCCATCAGCTTGCCTTTAATGAGTTTCTGGCTCAGATATGTAAAAAAAAAAAGTCTTCATTTCTTAGAATGCTTTCTAATTCTACCCCCCTTGCAGGCTTCATCTCCTCTGTGATTTTCTCCTGGGCCCACTCTCTCCTCCCCAGAATTAACCACCCTATACTATATCAGACCACAGTATGTACTTCTATTATTCTGTGTAAATACTATCTTAATTGCTTTCCTAGAAATACCTGTCTTCTCTACTACATTGATTGCTCCTTGAGAAATGTATTTTATTCCTATTTTATATCTCCAAATAATCAATAGTATTTATTCAGCAATTCCTATGCATTAGGCACTTTGCTAAATTTTTTCATGTAATATTTTATTTATTTCTTAGGTCAAACTTGTAAAGTTGTATTATTCATTCACTATCACCCATTTAGCCAGCATTTATCGGGCACCAACCATTGTGTCGGGCACAGTTCTAAATCAGCCAATGAGGTCCTGCTGGTCAAATCTGGCTCTCCGTCTGTTTAGGTAAATAAAATTTTATTGGAACACGGCCATGCTCATTTGTTTACATATTGTCTATGGCTGGCTTCATGCTACTACGGCAGGGCTGAGTAGTTGCAACAGAGAATGTGTGGCCCACTAAGCCTAAATATTTACTATCTGGGTTTTTTTTTTTTTTTTTTTGAGACGGAGTCTTGCTGTCACCCAGGCTGGAATGCAGTGGCGCGATCTCAGCTCACTGCAAGTTCCGCCTCCCAGGTTCACTCCATTCTCCTGCCTCAGCCTCCCGAGTAGCTGGGACTACAGGCACCCGCCACCACGCCCGGCTAAATTTTGTTTTGTATTTTTAGTAGATGCGGGGTTTCACGTTAGCCAGGATGGTCTCGATCTCCTGACCTCATGATCCACCCGCCTTGGCCTCCCAGAGTGCTGGGATTACAGGTGTGAGCCACTGTGCCCGGCCACTATCTGGGTTTTTAGAGGAAAAAGTTTACTGATCCCTGTTCTAGATGCTGGGGGCACAGTGTGGAAAAAAAAAAAAAAAAGACAAAAATCTTTGCCCTGGAGGGCTTGCACAGTGCTTGTTTCAGAGATGGATAACTTCAACCTGTGCAATAGCTGTTCTGGGTTTCCTAGCCTCTCTTCCAGTTAGGTTTGGCCACAGGATGGTTCTAACCAATAGAACATGAGTAGGAGTAATGAGGGCCATTTCTCAGCCTGGCCCATACAAATCTCCTGTATGTGTTCTTTCATAGCTCTTCCTCTTGCAGGGACATGACCATAGTAAGCTGGAAGCCACTTCTCGAAGATGGCAGCACTTATCCTGCTGATCCTGAGTGACAGTAGGGAGCCAAGATTCTTTCTCCCCTTAACCACAGACATACCAATCTGGAACCACTTAGTATTGTTATATCAACAAGAAATACATGGCAATTGTGTTTGAGCCATTCTTATATTTTTGGGTCAATTTGTGCCATCAGCTAGATTTTCTCTAATGAATGCAGTTTTGTTATTATGGTTGCTCTATAGCTATTAGCCCCAATTTTAACATGTCTTAATCCAAGTATATTTTCTCTCATCTAAAGACCAGAGTGATAGGTGGTCAGGGTTGTTGCGTGATATCAACCATGACCTGGATTTCTTCTCCCTTGAGGTTTTGCCATCTCCTGGAGCATTGCCCTTGACCCAGTGGAGCTGGCTTCATAACCAGCACCTTGTATTCCAGCATGAGAAAGGGGTGCACAGCTTGTTTTTAAGTTCTACTCTTTATTTCTGTTCATATTCCCTTGGCTAGACACATGAGTCACATGGCCACATTTAGCTAAAAGAGGGGCTGAGAAATGTACTCTCCAGCTCCGTGGCCATGTGCCCAGCTACAATCCACAGACTTCTACCATTAAAAGGAAGAAATTGCCGGGTGCGGTGGCTCACGCCTGTAATCCTAGCACTTTGGGAGGTGAGATGGGTGGATCATGAGGTCAGGAGTTCAAGACCAGCCTGGACAAGATGGTGAAACCCCGTCTCTACCAAAAATACAAAAATCAGCTGGGCGTGGTGGCAGGTGCCTGTAATCCTAGCTACTCGGGAGGCTGAGGCAGAGAATTGCTTGAACCTGGGAGGCAGAGGTTGCAGTGAGCCGAGATCCCACCACTACACTCTAGCCTGGGTGACTCTGTCTCAAAAAATAAAAATAAAAATAAAAAAAATTTAAAAAAGAAAGAAATGGGGAGTGGGTGGTGGACACAGTTAGTTGCTTTTTATACACGTGATGATGACTCAGAACTTACAGTCCAGAGTAAGTTAAGTCACTTATAGCAAAAATAAGCACTTTTTTCCTCTTTATTTTTAAAAATAAAAGACATTGTATTTAGTTTGGCAGTGTAATGACAATAGCTGACAGTTATAGCAGCACACTATGTGTAGGAGTCTGGGTTTTGTGTTGTATATGTATTAGCTCATTTACGTCTCCTCACACCACTACAAGTAAAGTGTTATTTTAATTCACATTTTATGGATGAGGAACCTGAGACCGATAGAGGTTAAGTGAGTTGCCCAGGGTCTAAAAGTTAGGAAGAGTCAGGCCCGGATCCAAAGCCAGAGAGCTGGGCCCCAGAATCTGCTTGCTTGAATCCATCTGCTGGATTGCTTCGTCTGTGAAATGGGGATAAAATATGTACTTTAGAGCTGGGCCTGGTAGCAAGCACCTGTAGTCCCAGCTACTCTGGAGGCTGAGGCAAGAGGATCCCTTGAGCCCAGGAGTTTGAGGCTGCAGGGCTCAATGATTGCACCTGTGAATAGCCACTGCACTCCAGCCTGGGCAACATAGTGAGACCCTGTCTCTAAAATAAATAAATACATACACACACTTTATAAGGATAAAGCATGAGAGAGGATGCAAAGTAGTTTCTTTCTTTATTTTTGTAATTTTTAAACACAGGAACAGAACCAAACACCACATGTTCTCACTCATAGGTGGTAGTCGAACAATGAGAACGCATGGACACAGGGAGGGGAACATCACAGACCGGGGGTGTCAGGGGGTGGGGGGCAAGGGGAGGGAAAGCATTAGGACAAATACCTAATGTATGTGGGGCTTAAAACCTAGATGATGGGTTGATGGGTACAGCAAACCACCATGGCACATGTATACCTATGTAACAAACCTGCACATTCTGCGCATGTATCCCAGAACTTAAAGTAAAAAAAAAAAAAAAAAAAAAAAAAGCCATAAGTTTTTTTCCAATATTTAAATAAATTCCAATGATAGGCTATAATTAATTAAATTTAAACTTAAATAATGTGCAGTAATCATAATCTTAATCTGAAATAAAGAATTTTCAAGTAAAAAAACTTTAATCAATTTTAATATATGGTAGTCTTTTAATTAATTTTTAAAAATATAGAATAAACAGTAGAATTTCCTTTTCATTGCCTTGTTGACTCCCTGCTAGCATCTTTACTGCCCAAATAATACTCATTTCTCTAGAGGAGGGAGCTGGCAAATATGGGCCACAGACCAAATCTCTTCCCCCAACATCCACACCTGTTTTTGTAAATAAATTTTATTGGGACCCAGCCACGATCATGCACTTAGTTTTGCTTTTGGGCTATAAGGGCAGAGTTGAATGGTTACGCCGGAGACTGGCCCACAAAATTGAAAAAATTAACTATCTGTCCTTTTATGTAAAAAGTTTGCCAACCCTTGCTTCAGAGCCAATCAGTGTTCAAATTTTATGTCTTTAATTTCATACCTTTTCTCATGTTTTTGCAAATGTCTGGGTATGCACATATATATGTAATTATAAAAATACATACCTATACACACACACATATATGTATGCATATGCACACATGCACACATAATATTTTTAGTTAAATGAAGTCATGCTATATAAATGATGTACATAATGTACCTTGGAGATTTTTCCATATCTGTTCCTATAATGCTACTTTGTTATTTTCTATAGTGTAGATGTACCATCATTTATTTAATCATTCCCCTACTCTACAGATGAACATAAAGCTTGTTTCCAATTTCTGTCAACCATCTTGAATGAGTAGTCAAAATGTCTTTGAAAACCCAATTGTAGCCACCATTCATTTAATTTGTAAAATTTTGAGTCTTTTGCAGGAGGGAGGCTAACTTCATTCCATGTTAGAGTTTCCTACACACAGCAAACAGGACCAAAAATATATTCTGCACTTCGGATCTTAATTATGCACTATACACTTAATTAAAATTCACATTGTCAGTAAAAGGTAAGGACTATATTAGATTGTGGTTGTTGGCATCATGATTAATATACATTTAAGCTTTAAAATCTGTTGTTACATTATGGTAGATTTTCCAGAAAGAAACATGAAGCTTTAAAATGCATTTTTAAAAAGACAGAAGGAGATATGAACTCAGTGGAAGAAATCCAGCTCATTCTAGAGCAGATGATAGCTATATATAATAAAAAATGGAGCCAAAGTCTCACCTTAATTTGCGTGTTGTTTAAGGCAGGCAGGTTCTTCTCTCTCTTTCTGAGAATTAGAACTGTGTAAAACCAGAGGATGGATGAGTGTGCAAGGCATCAAACTCCAGGATAAAACTTGATTTTCTATTTTGTTAAACCAAACACTCAAGTTTTACCAATCTTTGTGTCCCCTTTAGGTGGGAGCACCGTCGTTAGTGTCTTCCCAAAGCTTACCTTTCCCTTTGGTCACATTTTTCTAATTGTTTTTATTTTTTGACCCTAAAGAGTTTCCCTTTGTTCAGAGACTTGTCTGTGGGCTTGATGCGAATTTTCCACTTTGTTTGGTGTATTTCCATTTGTAAGCCATGTTTTTCTCACCTTCTCTGCTTCACACTCAGTTATTTCCATTAAAGATCAAGAAAGTGACTGAAGAGTCTGTTCACATTTTGAGGTGGCCTCAATTTTACTCCACTGTTGGCTGGAATCCACCTCTCTCACTCCCCAGCTATTGACTCTTCTTTATTTTCTCTTTTCTGTTTCAATGTTTGGCCATGGAGAATCGTAAAACCTTTACTTTTAAATTGTAAGTGTTACCTTTGTTCTTTTAATTTTGTCATCTGCCCTTGTTCTTTTGTTCTTTGTTTTCAGTATTCTGACTTATTGCTTCTCTATGATTATCTTTATGTCAGAGGCATTTAAACCAGAGCGTCTTCATTTTGAATCGGGGCTGGGTAAAATAATACTGAGCCCTACGGGGCTACATTCCCTGAAGGTAAGACATTCTTAGTCAAAGGATAAGATAGGAAGTTGGCACAAGATACAGGTCATAAAAACCTTGCTGATAAAATAGTTTGCAGCAAAGAAGCCGGCCAAAACCCACCAAAATCAAGATGGCGATGAGAATGACCTCTGGTTCTCGTCACTGCTACACTCCCACTAGTGCCATGATAGTTTACAAATGCTATGCCAACATCAGGAAGTTACCCTATATGGTCTAAAAACGGGGGCATGAATAATCCACCCCTTGTTTAGCATATCATCAAGAAATAACCATAAAACTGGGCAACCAGCAGTCCTCAGGGCTGCTTTGCCAATGGCGCAGCCATTCTTTATTCCTTTTCTTTCTTAATAAACTTGCTTTCACTTTACTGTATGGATTCACCTGGAATTCTTTCTTGCACGAGATCCAAGAACCCTCTCTCTTGGGGTCTGCATAGGGACCTCTTTCCAGTAACATTTATGCCTTGAACAATTTTGAGGTGCATATGAAATATCTGGATAGAAAGTGCAAGTTTTCTGCTAATATAACCCTTCTTTCTTAGTAACTGGACCCACAAAGGTTATCTAGGCACATGAGAATAACATGACAAACCCCAACATTTTTTGTGTGTCTGGGTGTGACTGCGTGGCTAATTTCTGGCCAAAGTGGTTTAAGTGGAAGTGTTCTTTGCAACTGTTTGGGGGCCTCTTTGTGTAGAGAGGCCACTTGCTGCTTCCTGGCTGCAATGTGGTTGGGTGGTTGGCTGTAGAACGCCTCACTGGGACCTGATGTGGAGGCCACATGTTGGCCTTGGTAGACTTGATAACTAGAGACGCAGTGAGTAACACGGGCTTCTCAGAACATGCTGGGAAATAAACACCAACAGCACCCAAGACCAGAAAATGCCACCAGATGCTACCAGAGAGCAAAGTATAGCGACAGGCCAGACTCTGCTTTCTAACATGATTATTTTCCAAAATGTCTTGGTCCTTGGATGCTTACCAAAAAAGAAAGAGGGAGTTTGTGACTAAGTGTACGTGTGTGTGTGCAGAATCCTAAATTGGTTGTGTGTTTAACTCAGAATGATGGCATTTACCTGGAAGTGACTAAATTTTCTTCCATTAGGTAGGTGGAGGGCTTGACATAAAAACAGTTTAAATGGAGTTACAGAAGAATTTTAAAAGATTTTATTTCTTGCACACTCAAGTTTGTCTTCTGTGACAATCATAGCCACGATGGGAGTCTGGGCTTAAGAAGGTAGCTGGGAATTGGGGCTGAGGTTTAAGCACGGCAGGAACACTGTCGGATTTGTGCTTCCTTCCGAAGTCTTTTTTTCTGGGAGGTTGTGGCCACGTGATGGTCACGGTCGCTTTCATCCTCTCCTGGAGACTCAGCTATCCTACGTATGTCACTGCATTTTTGCAGAGTCAGATGGTCTTTTCTGAATTATTTTCTATTGTCATCATTTGTGATCTCCACTATAGCCCTGTCTTTATATATTTGCTTCAAAATAGGCTCCCAGTCCATTTTTGGAGAGAATACTTAGATTTGTTTGGTCAAATTTCAGAACTGCAAGTGGCTCAGTCACTCCAATGACAAAGAATGCCCCCCCCGCCCCCGCCACCCACTGCCAAAATGGAACATGAGTTTTGCTTCAGAAATGAATACATAAAATATGTTGCCTTTTCATCCATCTTCTCTCAATTTTATTTGTTGCTGAAGTGATATTATACAGATATTGAAGGACTTTTTAAAATAAGAAAAAAAAAACCCATAACAATGATCTCATTTAAAATTTTTGGTTGAAAGTGACAAAAACTGAATTGGAACAAGCTCAGATGGAGAAAAGACATACGGGCTTGAGTCACAGAAAAACCCAGGAACAGAATTACTTTTAGATGTCACTTGATCTGAGACTCAAACAATGCTCAAGTAAAATAATCATTTCTTCATTTCTTAGATCTGTTTCCCAATGTGTGGGCATCATTCTTGAACAGGATCAATGCCTGGGGGTGCAAAATGGCCATGAGAAACTTTTAGCCTCCTATGCTTTGATTTCAGTAAACTCAGCAGCCTGACGTTCTCTCTCTCTTAATATTAAAATCAAAGCAAAACAAGGAAGTGAGTTTCATATTGGTCTGCTTGTGCTCATGCTCCTGTCTGAACAGATTACCATGGCCAAGACAGTGGAATGACCAGGGTGGTGGGGGCGGGGGGCGGTCAGGTCTCGGGTATGTGCCCTACTTTGGATCTAAGGGCTGGTTAATCTCTTGGACTCAGTGAGTTAAAGATGTTGGACAAGTAGTTCTCTACTCCCTCCTACCCAATGAGGGTGGCATTCCCAGAAGAATAAATCAATAGACAAAAATAGCAGAGAGCCACCCAACTGATAATCCCAATCCCCAAAGAGATGAGAGCTTCCATTCTTCTGTTCCCATTTGTCTGTGTTCATAAAGATCACACCCTTATATGGTTATAATTATAGAATAGATCAGAGAACAGCAAACTACAGCCCGGGAGCCAAATTTGGCCCATCACTTACTGCTGTAAAT
Source organism: Symphalangus syndactylus (assembly GCF_028878055.3). NCBI lineage: Eukaryota > Metazoa > Chordata > Mammalia > Primates > Hylobatidae > Symphalangus > Symphalangus syndactylus. Next base: position 20,236,167 of record NC_072446.2, on the reverse strand, counting down.
AAAGTTTTATTGGAATGTAGCTGTGTTGATTCACATGCCGTCTATAGAAAACATCATGCTACAACAGCAGTTCATTAGTTCCAATAGACACTGTTTGGTTCATGACATCTAAAAGTATTTACTGTTTTGCCCTTCACAGAGAAAATTTGCCATCCCTGGGTATGTATTAGAATTAGTATTGTGCTTTTTAAAAATTAACAGTTTATTTGTACAACCTCACATGTTTTCAGAGGCTTAATAATTATGATCTATTTTGTCTACAGAATACTTCTGTTGGGTTGAATGACTCTCTGCCTCCAGGTAAGGAGAAATACTAGAGGTTTCTTACAGGAACCCCCTCCTTTCATGCATGTAAGCAAAATGTAGAGGCTCCTTTTAAGCACTTGCTCCATGGCCCCCTAAGCTTAACTCTACTGAAGCCCTTATCAAACTGTAATTGTATTTTCCTTACATAAAATATCCTTAGGGCAAGGACAATAATTCATTAAGAACACATCCCTAATATCTAACACAATGGTAGGCATTCTGTTATGCACATATCTACTGCCTGTAAATTCACAGCGTCTGCTGCTGGTGGTGCAAACTGAATCATCCACTACCCTAGTTAAAACTTTCCATGGAAGAAGGATAAGACTGAAAATCCTTAACATGGTATAACAGGTCCCATGTGATGTGGCCTTGACTTACTCCTGTGGCCTTCTGCTTTGGCTTTCTTGCTCCAGCCATTCTGGTCTATTTTCCATTCCTCCAATGCTCCATGCTCCTTCCTGCCTCAGGGCCTTTGCACAAGCTAGCCTCTCTTTCTGGCCCTCTCTCATGCATACTTTAAGGGAATAGGGTGAGGGACCAATACCAAGGCAGCCCATGTGTAATTCTCCTTGTTACATTTATATCACCTTATTCCTCTCCATTATTTCATCTCTAAACGTTCATACAAAGGAATACACTCAGTGAACATTTATGTGTTACCACGTGCTGGGAACTGTTTTAGAATCAGGAATAGTGCAACAGCGAACCAGACAGGTGTAGCCCTGACCACATGGAGCTTATAATCTTGCAGAGCTGTGAGGCAAGTAATCACCAGATATAATGCAGAGTGACCAATGGAGTTGGAGGAAAAGGGAAGGAGTACAAGAGTGTAGATGAGGGAAACTTCCCAGGTTTGAAGCTTGGGGAAGACTCTCAAAGCCCATGCTGTTAAAGACAACACTGAAGGCCAGGAAGTGGGGGAGGGAAGAGCTTACCAAGAGCCTAGTGAGGCACAGATCCCACTGGAGGCCAGGTGAGGCCCCTGGTGCTCTGTCTCAGATGGGAGGTGAGTCAAGTCAGCTGCAGGTCGACTCAGTGTGTTCCGGTGTTCTCAGGAAATTCTCTGCTCCAAGCCACACCTCTTTCTTACCTTTACTTCTCAGAGGCTGGGGTTTCCTTTTGTTCTTCTTACTATTTCAAGCTTTCATTAAAAACCCTGTGGCTTGGTTACAAGCTAGGGTTGGGGTTTGAATTCATGTTCTTCTTTTTTTTTTTTTGATATGGAGTCTCGCTCTGTCGCCCAGGCTGGAGTTCAGTGGTGCAATCTCAGCTCACTGCAACTTCCGCTTCAAGCGATTCTCCTGCCTGTACCTCCAGAATAGCTGGGATTACAGGTACCTGCCACCACACCAGACTAATTTATATATATATATATATATATATATATATATATTTTTTTTTTTTTTTTTTTGGTAGAGACAGGGTTTCACCATGTTGGCCAGGCTGGTGTCAAACTCCTGACCTCAAGTAATCTGCCCACCTCGGCCTCCCAAAGTGGTGGGATTATAGGCGTGAGCCACTGTGCCTGGCCTGAATTCACGTCTTATGCTTCCTTTCTGCAAACAATGACTTAGGTCAGGGGTTGGCCCACTCTTTCTGCAAGAGCCAGAGAGTTAATATGTTAAGCTTTGCCAGCCCTGCAAGTCTCTGTCATGACTACTCAACCCTGGCGCATGAAGGAAGCCAAGGGCAGCAGGTAAATGAATGGATGTGGCTGTGTTCCAATAAAACTTTATTTAGAAAAGTAGGTGGTGGGGCGAATTTGGCCAGAGGGCTATGGTTTGCTGACTCCTGACTTAGATGATCAGCAATGTCTTTACATATGTCTTGACTTACTATTAGGAAATAAAAAACATCTTTTATATTAGGGTTTTTCAAATTGTGTACTGTAGTCCCTTGGGGTTTTGGTGGAGTTGCATAAAAGTCTTCAGAGGTGTTGGAAGGATGAGGGCCAAAGAGAAGGAGGCCTCACCTGAGGGCATCGGGCACGTTTGTGAACCCGGTATTTCCAGACACTGAGCTCCAGAATCAGACCTTCTTGATATGTGGATGCATAGGAATGCCCGTGTGTGGTGGCACAGAAATGGTGATTTTTTTTCCACAAGAAAATTTTTTATGAATAATCATTTTTATTTCTAAAGAATAAAGTCCCCAAACAGTTGTCTTCTAGTCCAGAGAAGTAGAAAGATCAGAGTTTGGTTTAGTTTAGCCTTGACTTGTTTGCTTCTAGAGAAAATGATGACGCCTATGATGACTCAACTTTTCAGTCAAATCAGCCTAGTGATAAGGTTTGGAGTAGGGCCAATTTTTATTTTCTTTTTCCATACAAGATGTTACTTGAATGACCTTCTTTTTGGGGCCTTTTATCATGTCCTATCCCACAGCACTTCTTCCCCATTTTTGCAAAGATTAGTGGTAAAGATTAGTGGAAAAGATTCTCTTTTTCCTCCTGGCTGTCTCCCACTCATCCTTCCAGTCCCTGACTCACAAGCCCTTCCCCGACTTCACATTCTAAACTGGTGGCAATCTTTCATTATTATTCTCCTTCTGCCTCTCCCTTCCCCTCCCCACCCCCTCCTTCTTCTTCTGCTGCTTCTGCTTCTGCTTCTTCTCCTTCTCCTTCCCCTTCCCCTTCTTCTTTCTTCTTTCTTCTTTTTTCTTCTTCTTTGCCAAGTCTCATTTGGTCACCCAGGCTGGAGTGCAGTGGCACAATCTCGGCTCCTTGCAAACTCTGCCTCCTGGGTTCTAGTGATTCTCATGCCTCAGCCTCCCAAGTAGCTGGGATACAGGTGTGCGCCACAACGCCTGGCTAATTTTTGTATTTTTAGTAAAGACGGGGTTTTGCCATATTGGGCAGGATGGTCTCGAACTCTTGAAATCAGGTGATCCACCACCTCTGCCTCTCAAAGTGCTGGGATTACAGGCATGAACCACCACACCTGGCCTCGTTATTCTTTTGCTTTGCCTTATGTTATCACTTGATGTGTGAGAATGTTTGTTGTGTGTCCATCTTCCCCATTAGAGGGTAAGCCATACACAGGCAAGGACCACATTCATTGGGTTCACCACTGCATTGCTGATGTTGGATGCATAGCCAGTGCTAAATGAATGAACATTTGTGTTGTTTCACTGGCGTGGAGTTGTAGATAAATGTGAGGGGTATGAATGACTTAGAGGAACAATTCCACAGTAATGCCAGTTAGGAACAATTTCTGCTACAAGTAACAGACTATTGACAAATAGTTACTTTGAAAGAAGCTGTTGGAGTCTTGCCTAATTTCAATACCCTCTGATCACCCAGGCCCCACACACAGTGTTCTGCTGCAGGTCACCGGCTTATTACTCAAAGCACCTGGGGTTCTCTGCTTCATGGATTTCGTTCGCTGTTTGAGCATGCTTGTTGGGTTGAGTGAGAAATTCTAGGTAGTTAGCACTCTCAGTAGCAGTCCTCAACAAATGACAGATGTATGTTGGTGGGTACATATCCCAGTCTCCTTGCCCCTCAGTGGGGCAATACTGAAGCATATCCCCAGCAGTTCTGGGCCTTGGATGCCCACAGGGGTTACTTCCTCGTTAACATACTCTGTATGGGTTTCCTTCCTGTTCCTGGGTGCTGCCTGGGATCACCTCTCTTGTAAATGAATTGTACCAAATGCCTGTCTCAGGCTCTGTTTCTGAAGAACCTCAATGTAAAATATTTACTTAATAAGAAGCTTGGAGGTAGGTAGTACTAGAGATGGTTAACTCAGCAGCTCAGCAAGGCCATTAAGCACCCAGACTTTTCTATCCTTCCAGTTTTTCTGCCTCAGCAGTGGACATTTAGGCTTTACTCAGGTCTTTTCATGGTTCAAGATGGCTGCTGCAGCTTTGGATAATGCACCTTCACCTGTGCGTGAAAAGTTGGAAGAGCTGGGTGGGCCTAAGATTGGAGGAGCAGCAAGTAAAAAGGGTCTTTCCTCACATGCATCTTTCCCTGAAACAAGGAGAAAACTTTCAGAAGTGACTTCTTTATATGTCGTTGACTAGAACTGGGCCATATGGGCCAGCACTTGCTGTAAAGGAGGTTGGGAAGGGAATCACTGGTCTTTTCAGGCTTTGGAGTGGGAGGTGGGTTAGGGCATTGGGAATGGGTCTGCATAGCCACAACATTCACTAGAGCAGAGTGCATTTTTCTTTTTTTAAACAGATTGATAGCATAGGGCGGAAAGACCACTAATCTATTTGCCCGTTAAAAGAGGGAATACACAACCAAAAGCGCCTCCAGAAAGGAATTTTAATCTGTTCATGGCTGAAAAGTTTAAATTTTACAGCAAAAGTTTGAAATCTCTGTAAACGACAGAGATGAAAAGGTCGGCATTTAAATCTGTTTCCTTAACAGATGGCTCCCAGAGTGAGCTGAGATCGGAATTCACTTTCTGGGCTCAGCCTTTCTCCATAAAGCTGGTTGTGCAGTTTATGACATCAGCAGAGCCCCAGAGTGAATTACAGCTCATCCTTGTGTTCATTCTGGTGCCATCTATTATGCTACTGTGTGTGATGTTGATTAGGAAGGTGTCTTTGATAGCTCAGTGGAGGAAAAAGTGCTCTTGTTAGAGGGTCGAATTACAATAATGGTTAAAGACAAAGGTACATCAAGGGAGGCTGGGACATTAACAGCCTTTTACATTTTTGTCTGTCTGTGTGTGAGAAGAAAGAATAAGATTATATCAAGTCACCAAAAAATACACTCCATATTTAGGGACAAAGACATTCCTATTTTCTCACTGTCCTAATTGAGGTCTATACATCTCCTTAATAAAGTCCTGCCATTTACCTAATGCCAAGTGTTATAAATACGTTTAATCAATACTTTTGAGTCTTGATAAAAGAGCCATCTATCACTCTTGACCTCTCAAAGTCAAAATAATAGGTCAAAGTTTATTACAGTAAAACCAAAGGGGTGATCAAAATGTATTTTCTCCATTGGAATTTTATTGGGTTAGGTATTGCTTGAAATAAGCCATTAGTTGTGGCTGGAACATTTTTTGGGTAGCGAAATTCTCATAAGGATGATTTTTGTATTGCTATTATTTGACTTGGAAGTGTTAAAAAGATTTGAATAATTGATGCCAAGAAGCTTCTTCCATAGAACATACTCATATTTGAGCAATTGAGATTCCTCCTCAATCTTTGAGGTGTATCAGGTGCCTGGACCTTTTGCAAATTTTTTATATCAGAGTTTTAAAGGATGGGAACAGGGATATCTAAATTTTTGAAATTCTGATGCATGTCGAAGTGCCATATTACTGCCATGGAACTTCTTTTAAAAAGAACATCATATGCTCTGTGCATTTACCAGTTGCTGGGCTAGGCCTTAGGGGTGAGACCTGTCCAATATGGTAGCCACCAGCCACATGAGGCTATTTCACTTCTAATTTCCATTAATTAAAATGAAATAAAATAAAAAATTGTTCCTCTGTTGCATTAGGTACATTTCAAGTGTTCAGTAGCCACAGATGGCTAGTGGCTAACATAATGGACTGCAAAGATATAGAACATTTCCATCATCACAGAAAATTCTACTGGACAGCTCTGGATTAGACAATAAATAAGACAGACACGATTTCTGCCCTAATGGAGAAAATAGACCAGCCCTCTGCCTCCCCCCACCCACTCCCAACTGCCAATAAATGGACAAATCAACAATTACGAATTCTGTTTTATGAGAAAAGCCAAGGTCTGTGATCAGGGCTGGCTATGTGGGGCCCAGTGAAAAATGACAATGCATGAACCCTCGTTCAAAAAAAACTTAAGAATTTTAAATGGCTATAGCCAAACATTAAAGAAGTCCGGGGTCCTTCTGAGCACAAGTTGCACACTCAGTCTGGCTGAAACAGACTAAAGCCAAGGGGCCTGGAGACCTTTTATAGTTAAGGATGTCACAAATGCTTCTGCTAGAAAGTGACAAATAATACGAGGTGAAAAAGATGAGAGAAAATGCAAAGTGTGTGGGAGAAGATTTTAGGCAAAGAGAACAGCACAAAGGACCCAGGTAGGAAACAGGATGGCATATTCAAGAACCTAAAAGCATTCCAGAGTGGTAGAGGGAGGAATGAATAGTGGGGGTCAAGGCTGAGATGATGGTCAGGGCCAGGGCCAGTGGTTGGGTCCTCGTAGCTGATGGTTGTGTAGGGTTGTGTAGTCAACCCCACACCCCATTGCAAACTCACTGGTGAGGCTCAGCATATGGCTTTATCTTCAGGTTTCATTTGTGAGGTTGAGAGCATCTCTAACTCGTAAGGAATTCATGCACGTCAGAATGAAATTCTACTTTTAATTTTTTAAGACAAGGAGGGTGAGGTGCAGGAGATGATTTGCTTTGATTCACGGTCTGGTGCAGGAGCAGGTTAAGGAAGTCGGGGAGAAGCAAGGTTCTGTGCACGCACGTGGCATTTCTGAGCCCCTCCAGATGCAGGGCTGGGCGGGAAGATTCCTGTCTCTCCCATGTGTCATAGGGAAGCATTGGCTTGCACATGTTACTTCCCGAAAAGGTATTTCATCCATAGAAATGCTGATTCTCTGGCTTCCCAATGCTATATTTAGAAATGACATTTACATTTCCACAGATCAACAGCTCCTGTTTGGATACAGTTCCAGGAGCTTTGCTGTGACAGTGAATGTGCTGGCTTTTATTCTCCCTGTTTCCCTTTCTTAGCTGTGGGGAATTAGCAAAATTAGGAGGCATTTGTCATTTGGTAGATGAAAATAATTGAATATGATAAATTCATATATTTTGAAAGAGGTCAAAATGAACCAGTATCTGTATCTTGACTTTCAAAAAGGCTTGGGGGAAAATTTATTCTATACTATATTTTCTGTCTCATTCATTTAAAGAATATCTGTATAGATTTTAGCTAAAGCATCCCTTAAACCCCCAAATCCTCCCACCCTCCTATATTATTTTATTTATTTATTTATTTATTTTTGTTAATTTTGAATCTGAGTTTCTGATACCTTAGTAGCTTATTTATTGATAGTTCAAATCCTGAGAGAAATGTCTTCTATTCTGAAGTAAAACATTATTTCATTGAGGCTTTATACCTGTGGTATGTGTGTGCATATTATTTTGTGTCTGATGGAGTTCAAATATTCTAAGTATTACTCTGACATATTTCCATCTTAGCAAAATTATTCTCACAGCTATTGATAACAAAGGAAAGGACCAAATATCTTATTTCCTTGTCAAGAGGATGGAAAAAATGGAAATAGTAAAAATAACCATTGGCTCCCATCAATCTACAGGATTATGGTCTACCTTTGGTAATAACATTCTACTTACAGCCTCCTGAAACCTGATCAAGGGACCCCATAAAATTGTGAGCACATGTCACCATTAGAGGGCAGTGTGCACTCTCTCCAAGAGCCCATAAAAATTATGTCTCCTGCCATAGCTAAAAGGATTTGTCTGGCAAAGGGCAAACCCATTAGGCATAAACATTCAGCATTTTTTGCTGTTGCCTGTCATAATGAAAACAATGATTTGAAAGTTCTGATTAAACCTGCAAGATTTTCTATCTAGTGTATGTCTTCAAGCATATACTTTTCAAACTTACTTCTTTTGATTTTCAGCTGTGCTAGAAACATGAGTTAGACCTGGCACAACTTTTTCAGGACTTTGGTAGAGAAAGCTCACTTTAATCTCAGTGACGAAGTTCTCCTTGGAATATAGATGGCCATTAAGTAACAGGAAAGTCTTTATCAAAACAACAACAACAAAAGTTAATTAATTTTTTTTTTTTTTTTTAATTAGGATCTCATACTGTTGCCAGGCTGGAGTGTAGCAGTGCAGTCATAGCCCACTGCAACCTCCTGGGCTCAAGGGATCCTCCTGCCTCAGCCTCTTGAGTAGCTAGGACTACGAACATGGGCCACCATGCCTGGCTAATTTTTACATTTTTTGTAGAGATGAGGTTTCACTGTGTTGCCCAGGCTGGTCTTGAACTCCTGAGCTTAAGTGATCTTTCTGCCTTGGCCTCCCAAAGTGCTGGAAATACAGGCATGAGCCACCATGCCCCACCCCCATAAGATTAAAAATAAGTCACTCTAAACTCCAAAATGTGTCCAGAAGTCCTCAGCCACCAAAACCTAATACAAACATGAAGAATTAGTGAATATTTGTTCAGTCCTGTTTTTTCTGAGGAGCAAGAAAAAGAAATCTTTGTTTATATCACCATTGGTAGGCCAGTAAACAAAGGCTAGAGAAGACATTTGTATTAACTTGAGAATTTGCATTTAAAACATGATCTACAGTTACTTTGTAGAATATCAGAATTTGACTCATCGGTGGGCATAAAATCATCGCGTTGGCAGTAGACCTGGAATTGGCAAAATTATGATTGCGTCAACGTGCCGGCCCACATCGGCTTCTTGTTCAGGTGTGAGATTGTAAAGGAAGGGTCTGCTAGACTCGTCTTTCAAAAAATTCAGCAAATAAATCGTTTGCTTTACAACTGCCAGCCGCAGTTGCCTCTGGCAGCGTTGTTTTTCTGCTGACTGCGACAGATTGAGCTCTTCTGCCAGAATTTCTCTAGAGGGCAGTAAGGATTCGAGGCTCTTTCCCTGTTTTTCTGAAATGACGGATCATCGTTGTGCAGCTGCAAAGGTTAGGTAGTGCAGCAAAGCTCCAGTGCTGGGGAGAGTGGCCGAACTCTCCAGAAAGGAGCCGCCTTCGCTTCCTGGTGCGTCCTCCAAGCCGATATTTTGTGATAACCTACAGAAAATCATTTCCTCTCTTCCCAAAGGAAATGTAAGGATTTATTAATAGAGTACAGCTATAGATACAACATATATGTATTAATGGTTGACCAAGGATTTAAAAATTAAACGGCTCCTGGGATCCTGCGTTGGAGGCTGGGTAAAAGTCAAGAATGGAATAGCTGGGAAAACCAAACAGAATAGTTGGGAAAGAGAAATCCGTGTAATCCTGTGGTCCTCAACCAGGGACAGTTTTGCTCCCAGGGGACATTTAAAGACATTTTTGATTGTTAACAGCTGTGGGCGGGGGTGGAGGTGGGGGGTGGGTGCTGTAGCATCAATTGAGTAAAAACCAGGGACGCTACTAAACATCCTGTAATAAAAAAATACAGCCCCACAACAAAGAATTATTCAGCCTCAAATATCAATAGTGCCCAGGCTGAGAAATCCTGATGCAAGCAATCAGGTAGCCAGGAAGAAAACATGAAAATAAATTTTAGAAAGCTAAAGAAAATTTAGTTTTTATTTTCAGTTTCTTGGATTCTGAAGATGAAAAGCCAGAATGTCTGTGATATTCAGGATCATTTTTCGTGTGCTTCCTGCATCAAAGCATGAAAATTGTGGGACCCAAGTGAATTTGAACCCCCTGGGCAAGAGGAGCTGTTGAGGTGAAATGGCAGAGTGGCCCCTCACAGGTTCCCGCAGGCGGGGAGGACCCTCCTGTGCTGCTAGGAATTTGGGGCTGGGCATTGCTGGGCTCTGTGCCATTCCCTAGTTGCAGGCCACTAGATGCTTTTCTTTCCTTTCTTTCCTTTTCTTTTCTTTTATCTTTTCTTCTCTTTTCCTTTCTTTCTTTCTCTTTCTTTCCTTTCTTTCTTTTCTTTCTTTCTTTCTTTCTTTCCTTTCTCTTTCTTTTTCTTTTTCTTCTTTCTTTTCTCTCTTTCTCTCTTTTTATATATATATATTTTTATTATACTTTAAGTTCTAGGGTACATGTGCACAACGTGCAGGTTTGTTACATATGTATACATGTACCATGTTCGTGTGCTGCACCCATTAACTCATCATTTACCAAACACCGCATGTTCTCACTCGTAGGTGGGAATTAAACAATGAGAACTCACTCTTTCTTTCTTTCTTTCTTTCTTTCTTTCTTTCTTTCTTTCTTTCTTTCTTTCTTTCTTTCTGCTGCAGGTTCAGCATGGAAATGCTGATATGCTAATGTAAAATCATTCGGGAAACAGAGAGAATGGGATCAAAATGGGGTCTTTTACAAATAGCAGACTTTGGTTGGGTATTTTGAAGCTTTATGGCTCTGGTTCTCAACCAGAGGTGATTTTGTCCCCAGGGGGACATTTGATGATGTGTGGAGACATTTTTGGTTGTCACGACTGAGTGGGAGTGCTACTGGCATCTAGTGGGTAGAAGCCAGGGATTCTGCTATAGATCCTGCAATGCACAGGACAGCCTGTCCCTGTGCCCCAGTACAGAACCATGGGGCCAGCAATCTCAATAGTGCCAAGGTTAAGAAAGCTTACTCTATGGTTTTTGGCTTTGCATAATACATTCTTACTCCCTACCAACTCTAGGATCAAAAGTGTCCACAGTTATGAAAATTTCCTGTTCTCCAATATTCCACGGATGACTTGCTGGTACGAGCAAAGAGTGAGAATTGCATCCACTGTGTTTGTAAGACAGAGTCATGTATTTATTCACATTGAAAGGAACATCTCTGTGCCCAGAAGCAGACATTTAGGCAGTGAAAGCAGGTTGAGGACATGCAGTTGCAATTTTTCGAAGGCCCAGGCACAGGGCCAGTCTTTACAAGAACTGGAAGGTGATATGGTTTCATAGAAATATCTAGGAAAGGGTGGATGTGTTAAACTATCAGGATCAGGCAGGTAAAATAAAGGCAGCGTGGGTGAGGATTGCAAATCTTGCAGTCTGAAGTTGGAATGAAGGGGGTTTGAGTCTCAGCTCCATTATTTACTAGCTCCAGGATTTGGGGCAAGCCACTTCATTTCTCTCAACTATAGCTTTTGCATCTGTAAAATGGGGATAATCGTACTGTTTAATTTCAATTAAATTAGGACAACAAATGTAATAATGTATTAAATAGCTCTTCAGAGTTCTTCGTAAGTGCTCAATAAATACTAGATACTTTATTATTATTATAATCACCACTGTCACCATTATTATTTTCAATCTTTCAGAATCTCCAGTGGTGCAGAATCAAGGGTTTATGTGTCCAAAGGCTTACCTTATTCCTTGCCCTTTTTTTTTAATCTGAGAAAGTAGAATTTTAATTGTATGAGTTTTTCCCTAGTGTCTCGTGTAGCTTTTCTCATATTCTGAAGTTTAGTCTACATAATGGAAACATTTTAAAACATTAGGCAAAATATAATTGTTTTGATTATTTGCCTATGCAAATATAAAAAGATACTTTTTTTTTTGCTGTTTAGGTTAAAGTGATCAGGAATTTAATAATGTAGGAACGAGAAAAAATTTTTCTGACAGGTGGCACTAGGAGTTTTTAAAGGCATGAAAATTGTCTTTATTTGGGGAAATACAAAGTTTTAGATGTACTTAGGGCAGAATGTGAGACCCCAGAAATCTTAAAGTTGTTGAGAAAAGAGGGTTACAGGAAAGAGCAAAAGTTTCCTGCATGAGACAAAGAGAAGACTTTGCTTATTTGATTTGGGAAGGGAGGGTGGGCAGATGAGAGGGAAAAGGTGGAGGGAGAAGGTGGGTGGGGCTAAGGATAGACATGTGACACAGGCCTGGCCAATCAGGGGAGAGCATACCCCCAGCTTCAAAGAAGGACTGTAGGATGAATGTGCAGAGCCAATTAGTGAGAATTCTGGGACGTTTACTGGAGCCAGTGGGAGCACGATGTTCTCTCTGCTGGACAGGAGCTGTAAGAATGTTTATCTGGAGCTTCTGGCAGCCATTTTGTCACCATGAGGCATGAACCTGAATGAGAATGGAGCTAACTCAGGAGGAAGCAGAACTCAGAGCTGGGGAAAGACTAAGTCCTGATGACATTGGTTGAACTCCTAGATGACATTGGTTGAACCCAGAGCCCATCTACCCAAGGCCTTGCATTTACATAGGCCGTTTATCTTTTGTGGGTAAGCCTGTTTGAGTTGGTATTTCTGTCACTGGCAACCAAAGGAATACCTGTAATATAGAGAGGACCCCGGCTAATAAACACACAGGTAAGAACAACTCAGGTCTGACTCTAGTCCACCTGACTTCAAGACAGTTATTCTATGACATTAGGAGATAAGAGAGCTTAGATTCACTTTTCTCATCTGTAAAATGGGAAGGTTGGGAGTAAATCAGTCATTCCCAGCCTGAAGTATTCAGACCTTCATGTTTCTTGCAATTAAAAATGTGAACCCTAAGACAATTTTAATTTTCCAAACTCCTGAATTGAAACTCTAGATTTCTGTAGTATGGCTACTCCAAATTAACTGGAATATTACATTTCCTCACTTTTTTTCCTTGGGACTTACAACTCATTGAGGAAATACTACTCAGTTACTGCTAATCGAAGATCCAGTTTGTAGAGCTGCTATTATAATTACTTTTAAAAGTGAGAATATAAATAATTATTTTAGAAATATATTTAGATACAAACTTTTGAGAATATTGGGGTCACTTAAAAATGGGTCATTGGGGTAAAAAGATTGGGAAACTGAGGTGTAAATGTAAATGATATAACATTTTCAGTAACCCAATCTGACTGTTAGGATTTAAAATCCGTGTTCTTTTATTTATTTGTCCCAGACTGTAATTGGTGGGCGTCTGTTGTCTTTATTTTTATGCAAACAGAATTCATAAAATACTCTTCCATCTTAAAAATTTGTTTATATTAGTCACTTACTCATTCTTTGAACAAATCACTATGTGACTACATTCATTCATTCAGCCCCAATTTATTACACGGCTACTGTGTATCAGCCACTGTTCTAGGTGCTGGGAAATAAAAAACAGAAAACCAAAAGAAATAGTTCTAACTCAGGGATAGGCAACAATAAAATGAAAAATCATATAGGTAGTATGTGAGATGGCAATGAATGCTGTGAAGAAAATAGAAAATAAAGCAGGAAAGGGGAGAGAGAGTTCTGGGCAGGATACCATTTCAAACTGGGTGGCCAAGGATGCCTTAGTGAACAGGGGACTTCTAAGAAGAGACTTAAAGAAGGTGACAGAAGGGCCATGCAAATACCTGGGGGAAGGGTCTTCCAGGCAGAGGAGGTGGCAGGTGCAAAGGTCCTGAGGCAGCATGCATCTGCCATATTCAGGAATCAGCTGGGAAACCAGTGTGGCTAGAGTGGGGTGAGAGAGAAAATCAGCTGAAGGCAGTGAGGTCAGACAAACTGTGGGTGAGAAGGGGAACATCCCTAGGGTCCCCCGACCTTGACACTGTTGACTTTTGGGGCCAGACCATTCTTTGTTGGAGGGGCTTTGTCGTGCATTGAAAGATGTTTAACATCATTACGGCTAAACCTGCTAGATGTGAGTAGCACCGCTCCTCCTGCCCCCAAGTGATGACAACCAAAATGTCTCCAGACAGTGCCAAATGTCCTCTGGGCAGTACAGTCACAGCCAGTTGAGAACCATGGCTGTAGGAGCCTCATGAGGACTTGGATTTTAGCCTGAGTGCAGTGAGAGACCTAAGAGAGTTTTGAGTTCAGGAGCCACACTCCAGCATGGGTTGGTCTGCATGGGGTCAGTAAGGGATCTAAGTGCGGAAGCCAAGGGCCAGCAAGGAGGTGTCTGTGGAATCCTGGCAGGACGAAACATGGAAGCCTCTGTTTTTGAGGAGCCAGGGGAAGGGAAAAGGACTGAACAGCGAGGGCTTGTTCAGGGTGATGTTCAAAAAATACTTAGGGGTCATGTGGCAGGGGCCTGTGCAATCAGAAAGGCTGCTGGCAGGATAAAGGACAGAGGTGTGTCCCTGGCATTGCTGTAGGAACATCATCGGGGCAGCTGTACTGGGTCAGTCCTGACTGCTCATATTCTGAGTTACTTTACTTTTTTTTCTTTTCTTTTTTCTTTTTTGCCACAGGCCAAGCCTGATGTAGCAAAGGAAGCAGCCTCTTGTTTGTATCAGGTAATAGAGAGCTGACTTTAATACGGATAAGACGAAATTCCTAGGCCAATGCAGGTAGCGGGCATATAGGACAAAAACTGCACCCTGGGAAGCATCTACGTGGCGAGGCAGAGCAACTTTCTCATGGGCACACAGGCAGAGTATTTCTGACCTAAGAAAACCCACACTATGTGTCCCAGCTCATGATGTCTGGTGGATAAAGACAGGGGCTAGCTTCCCATTCATTCAGTCAGCCATTCAACAAACCTTCACTGAGGGCCTCTCAGGAAGAAGGGTCTGCCTAGGCTTGGAGGTTAATCACATAGAAACTTTGTCTTTAAGAAGACTGCGGATGTATGGGCTGACCCAGGAGTGTCCATGTGTCAGGCACGTCTTCCTGCTATTTATTATCAGTACACCCTTTAAGCCATGAGTCTGGTCATGCCACATCTGCACAAAACCCTCTGGCTCCTCTTCTCACTTCGAGCAAATACCCAGGTCCACACTATACTTTATAAAGCCCAACCCAGAGGGTGGCAACTTTTCCTGTAAAGGGCCGGAGAGTAACTATGTTCTGCTTTGGAGGCCATGAAGTCTCTCTCGCAACTACTCATCTCTGCTGTTATAATTCGAAAGCAGCCTTGGATAATACATAAATAGATAAGCATGGTCGTGTTCCAATTAAACTTTATTTATGGATGGTGAAATTTAACTTTCACATATTTTTGTGTAACAAAATACTACTCTTTTTGGGAGATTTAAAAAAAACGTTAAAAAATGTAAACGTCATGCTTAGCTCCTGGGCCACACAAAAACAGGCAGCAGGCTGCATTTGCCCTCTCTGCCCTTATATAGGACATGACAAAAGTTGGGGCCAGGCGCAGTGGCTCATGCCTGTAATCCCAGCACTTTGGGAGGCCCAGGCAGGTGGATCACTTGAGTTCAGGAGTTCGAGACCAGCCTGACCAACATGGTGAAACCCTGTCTCTACTAAAAATGCAAAAATTAGCTGGGCGTTTTGGTGCATGCCTGTAATCCCAGCTACTCAAGAGGCTGAGGCAGGAGAATCACTTGAACCCAGAAGGCAGAGGCTGTAGTGAGACAGGATCGTACCACTGCATTCCAGCCTGGGCGACAGAGCAAGTCTCTGTCAAAAAACCAAAACCAAAAAAAAAACCCATCCTCTCCAAAATCCCCATAAACTCCCACTTTTCTGTCTTTAAGATGAAGGACACCATGCTAGGCGTTTAGGACTTGGTTTGGTTGACACTATGGGAATTAATCTGCCAATCTCTGAACTTTTTGACCACACCATCTCTGTTGCTACACCTCAGCCCTGCTGTTTGAAAGCAGCCATGAACAAGGCATAAACGAATGGGTGTGGCTCTGTTCCAATAAAACTTTACTTCTAAAACCAGGCAGATGTGGCCCACCGATCCTAGTTTGCTGACTAGTGCCGTACAAGATCAAAATGTGCTCATTCCCCCTTCTAGTGTCATCTTCCACCTTGTATTAGTCCATTCTTGCATTGTTATAAAGAAATACTGAAGGCCGGTTGTGGTGGCTCATGCCTGCAATCCCAGCACTTTGGAAGGCCAAGGTGGGTGGGTCACCTGAGGTCAGGAGTTTGAGACCAGCCTGGCCAACATGGTGAAACTGGGTCTCTACTAAAAATACACAGAACAATTAGCTGTGCATGGTGGTGTGCACCTGTAATCCCAGCTACTCAGGAGGCTGAGGCAGCAGAGTTGCTTGAACCTGGGAGGTTGCAATGAGTTAAGATTGCAGCACTGCACTCCATGGTGGGTGACAGAGTCAGACTCCATCTCAAAAAAAAAAAAAAAAACCATTAACGAAATATTATATATTTTATGTACTAAGCCTTTCAAATCTGATGTGTATTCTGTACTTGCAGTGTTTCTAGATTTTTGGACTAGTCACCTGTCAGATCCTCACTGGCCATAGTGGCTACCATATTGGACAGCACAGGACTATAGAGTTTGAGCTTTTGAAGGACAAGGACAGGTTGATGCCCTGGTGACTGACCCATAAACATTTCTTCAGTGGTGGCTAAATACCTGTCTTTGGCCAACCTTCCTTGTGTTTCAGTCTGCCAAAGTTTTGGGATAAACCATTACTGTCAAAATTTATTGGTACTCAAGGGAAAATCAGGCTTTTTGTGGCATCACGCAACATCATAAATTAAAACATATGCTTTAAAAAATTATGATGTTACATCATGCTTTGAGGTAATGTAATGTGACAGACTGTAATTTTTATTTTTGTAAGATTTCCTCAGTGTAAAGCAGGAAGTGGATTTGAGAAGGTTGGCAGTACCCAGGACCTCTGAATCAGGACCACATTTCCAGGCTCCCACAGTGTTGGTGCTTGGTACATCAGGCAGCAGTCTCTGCTGGGTCCTTAGTCTTGTTAGCTGTGACCCTCCTGTGGTTCATTTGGATTCTTTATTTATTCTAAGAATCTCCCAGGGATCAAGAGGATTCTTTGCAACCTAATTCACTCTGCTGGGTTATATGATTTTGGAACTAGAGTTTCCATTGGTTTACGTAGAATGACTGGCAAATTTTATCTCAAATGCAAATGAGATGGGTTTTTAATGGTTATCTGGGGTCTTATGCTAAGAAAACTTCTGAGGATGCCTCTGGATTCATGTAAGAGATGACTTTAGTCAACCAGCAATGTTTGCCATGGGCTTGCGAAGGGGTAGAGGCCATTTATACAATATGTATTTGACCGTTCTGACCTAAGTGTCTGTTTCTTGCTTCTTGGATGGGCACGTAATGGGAGTTTCTTTTCTTGGGCTAGGAACAGTGTCAAAGGAAGGGCAGGGGTCCTATACATGGGTTGAACTTAGTGGCCAGTTTACCCAAGGCAGTTTGGGTGAGTGAAAGGCCCCAACTGTGGTCAGTGCCTAGCAGAGCTTGTTGTATGGGAAGCAATGCCTAGTGCTAGGTTCAAAGGTTGAGGCCAGGATAAGTGTTAAGTCTGGAAGCCAGCAGGGATAAGGGAAGACTAGAATAAGTTATATAAAATAATAGGAGTAAGCAATTCTGACTGGAGGAAAGCTGGCAAAGCAATGGGTTTCATCTCATGGTAATCCAAATTGCTTAGTAGTGTCTGCCAAGAGCTCTGTGTTGGAGGGCTTCTGGATTGTGCCAGGGGCTGGGGAGGCAGGAAGTCATGATTGATTGGTAATGTCTGCCACAAGTATGGGAGCTATGCAGGACAGTACACATGCTACATATTTGCAATCCCTGATTTAGAGGCATGGTTGTGCTGGAGTCCAGAGAGAGAGAGAGAGAGAGAGAGAGAGAGAGGCATGATTGATAGGTAATGTCTGCCATGGATTTTGGAGTTATGCAGGATGGCACACATGATACACATTTGCAATCCTTGATTTAGAATCATGGTTACAGTGATGGCTTAAGAAAATTCCCTGGTTGTCTTTGACATATGCATATTTTGTTTTTCACCTAGTATTATTTTTTCACTTAATAATTGACCATTAGTTGTCTCGATCTGTGTTGGGGTTTAGTCATATTCATTGAACTATAATAAAATGGGTCTCCAAAGAATACAAGTTAGACAGTGGTAAGTGCCACTGAGTAAGTGGAGAAACTGGGGGGTTAGGAATGGGTTCATGAAGGATGTGGCATTTGAATGGGGTATTGGAGACTGGAAGGATTTTGATCATGTGGGGATGAGGGAAATAACATCAGGGTGGAGGGAACAGCACAGGCTAAGGAGTGGTAGCTGGGAGGCATAGCAAGGAGGTGGATTTTGCAGGAGCGAAATGTACTAGAAAGCCTAGGGAGAGAGAAGACTGAGATTGAATGATACCCACTGGGGTATCCTCCCATGGGCTGCAACTGACAAAATAAAGAACTTGGACTTAACCACCTGACCATATGGAGCTTAGTTGCTTCTATAGTGCAGCTTGAAAAGGCACCAGATAGGTGCCTTGATCACTTGACATCCCATCATAGCTGAAGTCCTCAGAGCCTAAAAAAAGTGTGATTTTCAAGAGCTCCCAAATGGGTGACAAGGTAGGAATATGAATGATAGAATGTTCCTCACCCTTCCCACATTTCTTGCCTGCTAGAAAGACTGCGGCTTGGCTTGTGGCTATCTCTTCTGTTTTTCTGCCATTCAAAGAGGATCTGTGGCCCTCAGATCTTTGCAGTGGTGAATAAAGAGAAGAAAAGAGGAGGCAGGTAAGAAGAGATGTTTGGGTAGATTGAGCATTTCAGGGCGCTTTGAGGTAAGACACTGACCTATGTGAGGCAGTGGTGGAGAGAGGAAAAAAACAGGTCCAAATAAAGAATTGGAGAAATTCTGAAATCACTTATTTGCTTGTGTGAAACAGTCCCTCCCACCATGTTTTTTAATTTTTGTGTTTGAGACAGGGTCTCACTCTGTCGCCTAGGCTGAAGTGCAGTGGCACAATCACAGCGTCCTGCAACCTTGACCTCTGGGCTCAGGTGAGCCTCCCACCTCAGTGTACCAAGTAGCTGGGGACTACAGGCTCATGTCACCATGCCCACCTAAGTTTTTTTTTTTTTTTTTTGTAGAAACAGGATTTTGCCATGTTGCCCAGACTGGTCTCAAACTCCTGGGCTCAAGTGATCCACCCACCTCAGCCTCCCAAAGTGCTAGGATTACAGGCGTGAGACACCGTGCCTGGCCCAACATGTTCCTTTAATTGTGATACAGACAGGGACTTTACAGGACTGGTCCTGGGTCGCAGCTTTGTAAACATTCCTCGTGGAAGTTGCCTTGGGTCATGCTTTAGTTTCTCATCAACCCATAGGAAGACTCGTCCTATATAGGAGTTGAGTTCTAAAGTCATCACTGAGGGGAACATTCTCATGGAGTCAAACAGTGTCCTCACCAAGTCCCCAAACTATAACATAAAAATGGAACAGCTCTCAGTAAGTCCACGTGAAGCAGGTTTTCCTCCAGTGTTAGTGTGGTTCACAGCTTCTTTGGTGGAACTCCAGATGAAAGAGTTGGCTTGCATTTAGGGGCTGTGCTGTATGAAAAATTTGCATCTTTTAACACAAAATCTATGCTCTGCAAGGTGAGATGCTCACCCTGTGGGAGGGATGTGAGGATGGAGGAGTACGGAGGGAAGCACAGATTTATGCCTCACCCTTCGCACCTGTTCTGGGGCACGTGCTTCACAGAGGAGAACTGGGAGCAAAATTACCAGCATGCCGTGTTTTCTTCCCTTTCTGCCACTCTCTCAGCCTATCATTGATTTATGCATGTCACTCCATGGTGTGGCAGTATCATGAACACACAGATATGGCTTCATGGGACTGTGACTTGGGATGGGGTCAGGAAGTCCTCACTGCAGGCTGCCCACAGCCTATCTGGTTAGCGAGGAGAAGAGCACACGGATTGATTTTGGTATTACGGGAGAGAACTTACCTGGAGTTTGCATACATTCTGTACTCCTGGTACTGGTTCCTAGATTTTCAATAAATACAGCCGTGGGATGCAGACAACACGACAGATGCTGAGGCACTACATGTGTACCGTCTCTCTAGAACCCAGTTAATAATTCCTCATTAGCAAGAACAAGTAAACAAGATGGCTGTTCTACCAGAAGCCTATCGAATATAATAAAGGACGCTCTCCTACCTCCTCCCCCACGCTCAGGTTGAAGTTGGAGACCAAATTGTGTACCTTGCTCTCCTGGCACAGGTATGTGACATTCAGGAAACTGCAAAACCTCTGCAGGACCACGGAGAAGGAGGGACTGATCTGGCT
Organism: Symphalangus syndactylus; assembly: GCF_028878055.3. NCBI lineage: Eukaryota > Metazoa > Chordata > Mammalia > Primates > Hylobatidae > Symphalangus > Symphalangus syndactylus. Next base: position 20,216,228 of record NC_072446.2, on the reverse strand, counting down.
CTCAGATCCTAGGGATGAATGGGTGAAATGTGCTCTTCATTGGTAAAGCCATTGTGATGACCCATTGTTTTCCTGCCAAATTTGATTTGACTGGTTGGGAGGTAACTGGAAAGTTTCCTGCATTCTACCTCTTTCTATCTATTCTCTCATGTTACTCCAGCATTTTTCTTTTACGTTTTGAGTTCCCTTCTCTCTTACTTTTTCCTCTTGAGCTGCCTTTGTGTGGCTGCCAAGAGGAAGACTTGTTTTCCATGCAAGAGAAGGGCAACCTGCCGCCTTAAATGGGGATGTCTGTGCTGAGTTTCTTGACAGAGGAGCCCATTAGAGGCATATGACAGGTATCTCCCCTCCCACCATCACATCAGGCTATGCCACGAGGCCCACGTGACCAGCAGGAGGTACCCATAGAAGCTGGTTTTTATGGGGAGTTGGGAGGGCAGGTGGGAGAACTGGAAAAAATGAGCCCACTTGACCACACCTTGATGGCATGGAGAGACAGGAGAAAACTCTTTTTGTTCTTGGAAATCTTGACTCCCTTAGGTTTCAAAAGTTTGCATCCTGTTTAGGCTGAAACATCTAGACTTTTCCTAAAAACTCTGTTAATGTACTTGTTTTTCTCTTTTGTATCCTTGGATTTAGGAAATTGTGTCCAGTGAGGGATATTAAAACTGTTAAACCACAAGCACCAGCCAGTCAGGAGAGAAACCCAGACTGTCAGAACACATGCTGGAAATGAACCACTGGCATTGCGTTGCCGGAGTGTAGCAGTTGAATGTGGCCTTAAATGCACTCATGCTGCTAGTGCATTTGGTGTGCTTTTAATCACATAGTTGTCTTAGGGACTAGTCGAGTCCATCATATATACTTTTAATGTCTATCAATTAAGCATATATAAAGCAAAGGAGAACAAGAGAAATAATTTAATAAAGCTAGTGAATATACTCCCCAGTCTATTTAACTCTGTGCTCCAGAGGGAATGTAGGATGGGAAATGAGAATTTGCTGTTTCTTCAGTTGGTCTTTGTTCCTGCATTTCACTCAAAGACTGAGCAGTTCCCCCTATCTGCTGTGGTTCTAACACTGACCATGGTCTTCTAACATGGTCCTTAAATGTAAGTAAGCTATAATGTGAACTTGAAAAGCAACCATCTGTTTCAATTTTGTAGGAAAAATGGTCTGTGATGGGTTTACTGGGAGATGGCATGTGAGTAGTTGACATGACACTCTAAAAAGATAATTTTGGCCATTTGTAAATTGCACTTCATGTGCCACCTTTAGAGCTCAACTCCTGTGTAAGTTGCCACTTCACTATGTTTGCATCTCGTACCTGGCCAACCAGTACACCTTCAATTTAGAGAGTATCATAAAGCTGCCTTCTAGGAAGATGAAAGTCAATGTAAAACCATGCAAAAGGATCCCCTTCTTAAAGTCACCATTTATTTCTAGAGATTTCTAGGCCCAATAAGCCCCTCATTTTATCATTTCATCTCTTTACACTATAGTAAGCCAAGATAATCTTATATTTCAAAGGGTTTCTAGCATTGTGTCCATAGAGTAGAAATAATATAGATGTGTGTTCGACATCTGAATCATCCATTTCACATCTTCCAAATACACCTCTTAGTCCCTTAACATCTGGGTTTTCCACTTGCCAAAAAAAAAAAAAAAAAAATCCAAAATTATGTAGGAGTTTGAATTAGAGTCTCATCCAGATAAATTGTCTTACAGACCTGGAAGGAGAAGAATGATTTTGTTAAAGTTGCAGAAGAAGGGCTATAGGTAAATAAGCATTCATCTTTTATTTGATTTTAAAACTAGTATCCCATCTAAATTTTAGATCCTAAAGTAGACTCCAAACAGAATGTATTAAAAAACAAAGTCATATGTATGCTCTGTTTGCTGACCAATATTGTGCCTTTCAGAGTTAAAAATTATTATTTACCTACATGATAAGAAATTGGATAAAATTCCTTCTTTTGTCTCCCAAATGTATTTCCTGGCAAAAATATAGTAGTAATTGCAAAGAGACAAGAATAAATTTAATTTCTCAATACTAAGTGGTGTACTATAACCAGTATTCAATAAGGCATGTTGATGTGATTTAAATTAAAAAGAGAAATGAATAATTGGCATTTCTTGTATTGGTGACATATGTGAAGACCAAAATAAAATTTTTCCATGAAGTTGCATAAAAGTCAAACTTTCAAAGACAGTTGTATATATGTACTTTAAAGTAATGGGAACAGCAATGTTGCAAATACAATACATGGACTACACATCTCTAATACATAAATTGTTACCTAATCCCTTTAATAATAACTAACACTTAAACATTATGTGCTGCACATGTAGTGACAGTTTTTAGCACAGGCATACCTCATTTTATGGTACTTGGCTTTATTGCACTTTGTAGATACCATGTTTTTTACAAATGAAAGTTTGTGGCAATACTGCATCATGCAGGTCTACTGGCATTTTTTCCAATAACATTTGTTCACTTCATATCTCTGTGTCATATTTTGGCAATTCTTGGAATAATTCAAGCTTTTTCTTTATTATATTTGTTACTGTGATCTGTGATCAGTGATCTTTGATGTTACAACTGTAATTGTTTTGGTGCATCATGAGCTGTATCCATATAAGATGGCAAATTTAATGGATAAGTGTTGTGTATGTTCTGACTGTTCCACTCGCCAGCCTTTCTCCCACCTCTTTCCCTTTCCTTCGGCCTTCCTATTCCCAGAGACACAACAGTATTGAAATTAGGCCAGTTAATAACCCTACAATGGCCTCTTAAATATTCAAGTGAAAGAAAGAGTCACAGGTTTCTCACTAAATCAAAAGCTAGACATGATGACGCTTAGTGAGGGAGGCATGTCGAAAGCTGAGACAGGCTGAAAGCCATGCCTCTTGTGCCAAACAGTTAGCCAAGTTGTGAATGCAAAGGAAAACTTCTTGAAGAAAATCAAAAGTATGACTCCAGTGAACACACAAATGATAAGAAGCTAGAGAGCGTCACCGCTGATATAGAGAAAGTTTTAGTGGTCCAGATAGAATATCAAACCAACCACAACATTTCCTTAAGTAAAGCCTAATCTGCCTAATCCAGAGCAAAGCTCAACTCTTCAATTCCATGAAAGCTGAGAGAAGTGAGGAAGGGGCAGAAGAAAAGTTGGAAGCTAGTAGAGGTTGGTTCATGAAGTTTAAAGAAAGAAGCCATTTCCATAACATAAAAATGCAAGGTGAAGCAGCAGGTGCTGATGAAGCTGCAGCAACTTACCCAGATCTAGCTAAGATCACTGATGGAGGCTACACTAAATAATGGATCTTTAATGTAGACAAAAGAGCATTAAGGTGGAAGAAGATGCCATTTAGGACTTTTGTACCTAGAGAGAGAAGTCAATGCCTCGCTTCAAAGCTTCTGAAGGCAGGCTGACTCTCTTGTTAGCAGCTAATGCAGTTGGTTACTTAAATTTGAAGCCAGCCCTCCTTTACCATTGTGAAAATCGTAAGGCCCTTAAGAATGATGCTAAGCCTACTCTGCCTGTGCTCTAGAAATGTAGCGGTAAAACCTGGATGACAGCACCTCTGTTTACTGGATGGTTTACTGATTATTTTAAGCCCACTGTTGGGAACTACTGCTCAGAAAAAAAGAGATTCCTTTCAAAATATTACTGCTCATTGACAATGCAACTGGTCATCCAACACTTCTGATGGAGATGTACAAGGAGATGAATGCTGTTTTCATGCCAGTTGACCGAACAGCCGTTCTGTAGCCCCTGGGTAAAGGAGTAATTTTGACATTTAAGTCTTATTATTTCAGAAATACATTTTATAAGGCTATAGCTCTATAGATAGTCATTCCTTTGATGGATTGAGGCAAAGTACATAGAAAACCTTCTGGAAAGCATTCACCATTCTAGATGCCATGAAGAACATTCATGATTTATGGGAGGAGGTCAAAATATCAACAGTAACAGGAGTTAGGAAGACGTTGATTCCAACCCTTATGGATGACTTAAAGGAGCATAAGACTTCAGTGGAGGAAATAACGTCAGACATGGTGGAAATGGCAAACCAAACAGAATTAGTGGAGCCTGAAGATGTGACTGAAGTGCTGCAATCTCATGAGAAAACTTAAACACATAGGACTTGCTCCTTATGGCTGAGCAAAGAAAGTGGTTTCTTGAGATAGAATCTATTCCTGGTGAAGATGCCATGAATGCTGATGAAATGACAAAAAAGGTATTAATATTACATAAACTTAGTGATAAAGCAGCAGGAGGGTTTGAGAGGATTGATTCCAATTATGAAAGAAATTCGACTGTAGGTAAAATACTATCAGATAGCATTGCATGCTATAGAGAAATCTTTCATGAAAGGAAGAGTTAATTGATGAGGCACACTTCATTGTTGTCTTATTTTAAGAATAGTAAAATAAAAATGCCACAGCCACCCAGCCTTCAGCAACCACCACCCTGATCAGTCAGCAGCCATCAATATCCAGGCAAGACCCTCCATCAGCAAAAAGATTATGACTCGCTGAAAGCTCAGATGATCATTAGCATTTTTTAGGATTGAAGTATTTTAAAATTAAAGTATGTACATTCCTTTTTCAGACCTAATGCTATTGCACACTCAAGAGACTACAGTATAGTGTAAACATAACTTTTATATATGTACTGGAAAACCAAACAATTAGTGTGATTTGCATTATGGCAATATGCACCTTATTGGAATGGTCTGAAATGAAACCTGCTATATATTTGAGGTATGTCTGTGTTTAATAATGTTTGTTCAAAAGAGGACAGCAAGCAACAACCTTGATTTATTCTCTGAAAATCAATCCTTCCTTTTTTCCTTTGTTTGTTCATTCATTGTTTTTTTTCCTTCCTTTTCTTTCTCTATTTCTGGAAAATGGAAGTTTTGATAGGATTTGTCTAGCATGGAATGGATGCAGTGGCTAACTGGAGTTTTCCGCCCTGGTTCTACCCAAAGTTCTCACAGACTCTTAAATCTCCTTGCTTTTGCCCATGCCATTCCCTTTCTTTGGTATATGTTTCTGTACTCTCTCTCTTTCTGGAAAATCCTACTTGAACTTCAAAATACAGGTTAAGCAACCAGCATTAGGTGACCTTGTCTCTTTTAGGCACCCACCTTGGCATTCTCATTGCCCTCTTCAAATATCTTTGTGGTTATGCATTGGTAATATTTACTCTACCAGTGTCTCTCCCTACCTGGTCTGTGTTCTTCTTAAGGATGGGCAATTTGTCTTTCATCTTGTTATCCCAGCACTGAGCAGGATCTAGAACAAGGTGAATCTCAACTAGCTGTTGTAGTCTGTGTAATAAATTATCTTTCAAACACTTCTATTTTTCAGTGAGGGGAAGGTGTCCAAAGTGGGCATATCAGCACATGTGGGGAGATTGGACTGGGCATGTTTGCCAGCAGTACAGTGCTTTATTCCATTACTTTGGTTTATTTTCCACAGTGATACTTTATTTCTTCTTGAAGATCAGATAACATTTTTTAGGGCATAGGATTTTTTTTTTTGTCAAAGGGAAAGGTCCCATATTTTAAGAAAATATTTGGAAATATTCCTTTAATCATAATAACAGCAGACATTTATTGACTACTTACAGCGACCTAGACAACCTCACCAGAACAGACTCCTGCTATGGAGTGCCAGTAGTTCCCTATTTAAATATGGCCTGGATTCATTTGATTGGCTGAAGATGGGTCACATGCCTGCATCCTAGTTGCAAGGGTAACTTGTGATGTGAGCAGCTGGATTTTTGTCTCCGTAGTTATAAATGGCCACGACCTCCCATCAAGACTCATAACCAGGAATTTACCTGAGCATATGAAAGAGGGTTCATATTTAGGGCAGGCAAGAAAGCATGGCAATGTCCATTAAGTCTTACGATCTGCAGTAGGTGTTCCCAATGTCCCGCCTCTATCCTGAGCCATCACCAATTCATTGCATGCTGGCCTAAATTCAACCTCCAAGGTTTGCATTGTTTTGCCAAATGACTTTCTCTTGCAGCCAGAGCCTGCTTTATCACCTGCAAAGCAAGCCAGAAATACTGGGAAATTAATATCCCTGGGATTAGCCATGTATCAATGACCAGTGGGAGTCATTGGCATATAAATAATCCTTCTCCTTGATCCCTTGGGTGGGATAACTCTGAGGCATGTTTTGCACTGGATGCCAGAGCTTCTGAGAAGAATTGATCTCCAAGTACCCAAAATGGAAACAGCATTAATAACAAACCTTATGTTGGCTGCCTTCCATCCTGGGTCTCACTTCTCCATTCCCCTACTTGTATTTTTGGGGATTACATACAAAATGAACTACTTGCTCTCTAATCCTTGTCTCAAAGTATATTTCAGGGGGATCCCAAACTAAGACCTATGTAGGAAGATGTTATTAAGCTTTATTTTTTTGCAATTTGTATCAGGAAGCAAAACCAAACCAAATCTCACCTAAAGAGGTTTTCAAATATAAACCCATAATATTGAATGTGTTATTTCAAATCATTTCCTCTATGATTTAAACTTACTATCCTAAGAGATTTGCCCCTCTAATGAGTATTACTGAAATGGTACACCGTTAGCCACCTGACGCTCAAGAGGTACTTGTTGGTTTACTTATATGCTGGGGTAGGAAGAACATTACCCTTATCCATGCATGAGGTAAAACTCAGGAAAGAGGTTATGTCTGGAGCTGTTGATAGGGTCTGGAAATATTTATTTGGAAGCCATCCATGTAGAGGTGAGAGTTGAAACCACGAAGGATGAAACGATTGCCTGGGGCAAAGCAATAGGAAAAGAGGAGGATAGACAAGAATTGACAATCAACTCTGTAGCAATGCTTGGGTAATGAGGAGAAAAGAGAAATAAGTTAGGTAATTAGATGGAAAAGGGATAGAAAAGACAGACAATATGGGTTGCATGGGGTCATTGAAGTCAGAGGAGGGAAAGGTTTTGAAGAAGTAGTGAATGGTAGCATCGAATGTTAATGGCTCTACTGGTTTGGGCTTAGGGAGGTTTAGAGTTAAAACAAAGTGAAGGAATTGGGAGTAAGAAACTCAGTGGTTGTGAGAGAGTAGGTGCAGTAGAGTGACAGGGATGAAAGACAAACTGGAAATGGTAGATGAGTGGGTAAAGACATGATAGAGCAAATACAGCCTGAAATCCCAAACTCGTAAACCCCCCAAATCTCTGAACTAATATGAGGCTATTTACATATTTTAATCCACCCCCTTTAGTGCAGGTATTTACATGCTCTTGAAAGTACTAATGTGATTTGTTTTAGGGTGGTGTCTTGGGCATCCTGGGGTATTACATAATATGCAGTAGATGCTCAAGTATAGGTCAGGATAGGGTAGCTTATGCTGCAGTAACAAACAAGTCCCAAATAGCAGGGGCTTACGCAATGTTACATGCCCATTGTGGGTCAGCTGGGACTCTGCTTCCTGACGTTTTTATGAAGGACCCAGGCTGGTGGAGCCTCCATTACCTGGGATGTTGCCAATATTATGCCAGAGGGAAGTGAGAATGTGATGCAAACACATGCGGGCTCTCAGAGCTTCTTGGAAGTGGCACATGTCACTATTGCTAACCCTTCACATGGCAAGCCAAGTCACATGACCATTGGAGCTCAATAGAATGAAGACGTATATTCCTCCTGCAGGGAGGGCCAACCTAGGGAGGGCAGTGAATATTTTGTATAACAGATGCAGTCTACCATAACTTCAGATCTTTTTAAAACCTGAATTCAAAAGCTACCTGGTTCTTAGAATTTCAGATAAGGAGGTATGGGCTTATTGTAATCTGTTCTTTCAAAAAATCTGGCTGTGTAAAGAAAGAGTAGCTTGAGCAGAAGCTGAAATGAAGAAAGGATGTTCCGTAAGAAAGATTTGAATATTGAATAAGAATCATTTGGTTGAAAATGACATAAACCCAATTTAAACTACTTTAAGTAAAAATCAGGTTTTAAGTTTTTGCTGGTTGTACTGTTTTCCTATGGTGCTGTAACAAAATACCATAAACTTTGTGGTTTAAAGCCATGGAAATTTATTTGGTCACAGTTTTGGAGGTGGGATATCTGAAATTAGTATCACTGGGCCAAAATCAAGGTGTTGGCTGGGCTGTGCTCCCTCAGGAGACTCTGGGGGAAATTTAATTCCTCACCTCTTCCAGCTTCTAGTGGCTGGCAGCATTTCTTGGGTTCTGGCCACATCACTCCAATCTCTGCCTTCTCCTTTTCTATATGCATTGCTTTCTCCTTTTCTGTAGGTGTCAAATTTCTCTCTGTCTCTCCATTTCAATCCAGATGCTTAATCATATCCACAAAGTTCCTTTTTACCATATAAGGTAATATTTACAGGTTTCAGTGATTGGGATGTGCATGTCTTTTGGAGGACCATTATTCAGGCTATCACTCTCAGATAAGGTCTTCTCATGAGATGGTAAAGACTGTTACCAGAAACTCTAGACAAGGAATAAGAAAACTGTGATTTTAAGGCCAAATGCAGGCTGCCTGTTCCTGAGAATAAAGTTTTACTGGAGCACAGCCATGCCCATTTGCTACATATTGTCTGTGGCTACTTTCATGAATGGAGTAGTTGCAACACAGAGCTTAAAACCCACAAAGACTCAAATATTTTTGCTTATGCCATTTACAGAAAAAGCTTGCTGATATCTGCTCTAGACTGATGTTTTACCAGCTTAGCATCTCCAGTGGAAAATTCCAAAATTTACATATATTGGCTTAGCTTGGACCACATGCTCATCCTTGAACCAATCACGATGTCCATGGGAATGCAAAGCTCTGGTTGGACCAACCAGAGTCCTGTGCCCACCTCTGTAACCTGGACCTGGGGTAAACCTCACTTAAAACACATAGATCACAGAAGAGGGAGGACTTGTTTTCCGAAAGAGATCTTGGGAGAAAATACCAAAATAAGGGAAAAGGGATGCTGATCAATGAATGTTTTGAGAACAACGCTGTGGTTGCAGGTCTGGAGCGGAAGCAGTTGTGCTTCCTGAATCCAGCTCTTATACTTTTCTCACACTCTGAATAATCTGGTCCTAGGTGTAAGTTTTTGACAGTCACGGTTCTCTAAAACAGGAATTGCTAAGAATAATAAAACTCATACATTAAGAACTGTGAACTTACAGGAAATTATTGAAATGTGCTTAACTCTTGATCCTCACCTGCAAGAAATTTTAAAATGCTTAAACCATTTTATCATAACTTTGCTTTCTTCTCAACAAAGTATTTTGAGGTGATTTTTTATGGGAGATGCCACATAAAAATAAATTGGTTTGAAATGGCAGAGGTTTTAAAAGAGTATAATAGATTGATAAAGTGGGTCACCTCTTTAAATCTTTGGCATGAAGCCCAGAGAAAGAAAGTAAAAAAGTAAGAAAGAGACAAAAGTTGGGATAGGGAGGGCAGAGGGCATTTGAGCTGAGAAAGGTAGCCACACTAATATTCAATGAGAATAGCGACCTTTCAACTTTCCAAGAGTGATCTTTGTCCTCATGGCCAAAATATACTCCAGTGGAAAACACTGGGTTATGAGAACTAAAAGTAGTGTGTGTGTGCGTGTGTGCCTGTGTGTGAGCTGATGTAGAAACAAAAAGCACATCATGAGCATATATGATCGTCTCCAATTAATATTCCAGGAAACACGGGAAAGGTGGTAAAAATAAGAACCTTTGCCCTTTGGGCAGTTAGTACCAGTCTAGGAAACTGCTGGTGTCAATATATTGATGCTTCCCTTTGCACATCTGGTGAAATCTTAGGATGCCAGTGAGTGTGCCTTTTCCCAGGATGAACACTCTCTCTCTCTTTTTTTAAATATTGACTTTAAAAATACAATATTAATTTGCGCTCAGTGCAGAGATCGGGACAATATGGCAGCAGCACAATGCACAAAACACTCCCAATCTATGAGAATCTATATCAGGTTTCCAAAGCATGCCTTGGCATCAGAGCCACTTGTGATATTTGCTGAAAATACAGTCTTTGATCTCACCATAGACTGAGTGTGTCAGGGTCTGGGAATCTGTTTGTATTAGTCCATTTTCATGTTGCTGATAAAGACATACCTGAAACTGTGCAATTTACAAAAGAAAGAAGTTTAATGGACTTACAGTTCCACATGGCTTGAGTGGCCTCTCAATCATGGCGGAAGGCAAGGAGGAGTAAGTCACGTCTTACATGGATGGTGGCAGGCAAAGAGAGAGCTTGTGCAGGGGAACTCCTTTTTTTAAAACCATCAGATTTCGTGAGACTTATTTACTATCACGAGAACACCACGGGAAATACTTGCCCCCATGATTCAATTACCTCCCACCGGGTCCCTCCCGCAACGTGGGAATTCAAGATGAGATTTGGGTGGGGACACAGCCAAACCATATCACTGTTCTTTTTTTTTCCCTTCAAATTTCAAAGTTCTTTTACACATTTACATCTAAATTTTGTTTATTTTTGAATAGATGACATGTTCATAAGTGTAAACTGAAAAGATTTAAATGAATATATAGGGAAATATAAGACTTGGTCTCACATCTGATTTTTAGGATACTTGTTCTCCTCTCCAGGGGAACCCTGTCACCAGACCCTTCTGGAGACATTTATTGCTTGTGCAAGCATATGGGACTCTCTTATATATGTGTGTGTGTGTGTGTGTGTATAAAAAACTCTTAACTATAATTCATATACATGTGTACACATACATATATACATATGTATATGTTTAAAACAAAGAGTAGCTAACCATTTATATGGTTTTGCTTTTTAAAAACTTAACCTTGGAATAATTCCACATATTCACATTCTGAGCTATATTGTTCTTAGCTATTGATCTGATAGTTCATCATTGATCAGACTCCTACTAATGGATATTTAGGTTGTCTTCAACATGTGCCTCTGACAGACAATCTCATAATCAATATCCCTGTTATTTCGATATATAAGGAGACTGTAACACATTGTATAAGTTGGCCCTTTTAGTTTCAAGCCATACAAAATGAACTCTAGCTTATTTAAACAGAGAAGGAATTAATTAGAGGATCTACAAAAGCGCCAGGGAATCAGAGAAACCAGGAAAAGGGTCAAAATTGGTCTGTAGAAGGAACTGGTGTCATGAAGACATGGCTGTCATCATTGCTGGGTCCTAATGCTGCTGCCTGGGCCAGGGATACTGGCCTCACTGGAAAGAGGAACTCCAGCTACCATCACTGACACCACCATTTGTACAAACTGGATGTAGTTCTGGCACCACTGCTGGTACCTTTGCCACAGTAGATTGTGCACAAACTCTGCTTTTTTTATGTTGTAAACTCTGCAAGATTCACTTGACTGTTGGAGCCTATTGAAGTGGCTCCATTGTCTGGGGTATATACCCTGGGGTTGGTGGTCATGTGCCAGGAAAACTTAGGACATTGACACACACAAGGAGTTTAGGAGCGGAGTTTTGATAGGTAGAAGAGAAGAGAAAGAGGAACAGCTTCCTCTGTAGACAAAGGGATCTCCCAGCAGAAAGGACCGGCTGGTGGCAAATGTGCCGAATTTTATAGTCCAGTTTGGGGAGGTGGTGTCTGATTTGCATAGGGCTGACAAATTGGTTCGATCAGGTATGAGGTTTACATAGCATGTGGGGAAGGCTGGTCACTCCACCCTAATCTTATTATGCAAATGGGCTTTCCAGTTGATCCACACCATCTTGTCTGCTCCTTACAGTACACGTGGCTGGCAGAGAAGGGAAGATGGAGCCGCCATGTTGAAAATGTCTAGTCCTTAGTTCCTGCTGGCATTCACCCGTGCAAGCTCCCAGCTTGCTTGTCTGTGTCTGCAGCTCAACTTTATGGGCTGCTCTTTGTTAGAAATCATTATTTGGGGGGCCAGGTGCAGTGGCTCATGCCTGTAATCCCAGCACTTTGGGAGGCCAAGGCGAGTGGATCATCCGAGGTCAGGAGTTCGAGACCAGCCTGGCCGGTATGGCAAAACCCCGTCTCTACTAGAAATACAAAAAAATTAGCCGGGTGGTGGTGGGCACCTGTAGTCCCAGCTACTCAGGAGGCTGAGGTAGGAGAATCGCTTGAACTCAGGAGGCAGAGGTTGCAGTGAGCCAAGATCGTGCCATTGCACTCCAGCCTGGCTGACAAGAGCAAAACTCCATCTCAAAAAAAAAAAAAAAAAAAAAAAAAAGAGAAAAAAGGAAAGAAAATGATTTGGGGCTGCTTTTCATTAAAAAGAAAAGCCTTATGGAAGACTCTCATACCCTTACTATCTGCTTAAGTAATTCCTTCTTAACTCCTATATCATATGTTATGTGTTCTAACTACAAGGGAGTCCAGGAAAGTGAGAATAAAACCTCTACAGTGACAGTTTTTCTCTGACCCCACCACATTACTTAAATGGGTCAGGTCCTTAAACAGCAGGGGGCTGTGTTGGTTGGTTGGTTGGGTTTCTCCCAAAAGCAGATCATGTGTCAAGGCTTTGGGTATATTGAGTGTGTTGGAAGATGATCCCAGAAAGCACTGAATGGAGGAGTGGGCACAATGAAACACAAAAGGAAGGAAAGTCAATGAAAGATGCATTAGTGAGTGGCTTTCCATTGTGGGCATCCAGGGCTCCATCCCACTGAAGAGCCTCTGAAGCATCGTGTAGGACTCACCTCAGAACTGACCCACTAGCTTTTTAGTGGGAAAGCTAGCATATGTGTCCTCCAACTCTCATTCTTCATTTGTTGAGGTTTGTTCATAGAGGCCTTACATCCCCGGCCGAGCAAGCTCTCCTGGCACCAGAAGGAGCCCCCCGGGTAGAGAAAGAGTCATGAAAGCTGGAGGTGGGAAGCGTCAGTGTGTGTGGAGAATGTCCACATTGATTCCTGGAAAATGTGGAGGTGGGCCACGAGAATCGGGGGTGGGCATCACCAGTGTCTGCTGCAAGGGGTTCATATACTGGGTAACCGAAAATGAGAAGCTGAGAGGATCTCAAAAGAAGACAGAAAATAAATAAGTGAATAAAAAAAAGAGTAAACACAAGTATGGCTTAGTGATTGATTGCTGAACAAATGCCTTCTGGATATATCAGCTCTCTAATGAAGAATGCAAAAAAGTACTGATGGTAGGATCAATATTGTTACAGTCTCCTAATTTGTTTACTGTTGATAGATATCAGCTAATATGATGGCACTAGGCACAATATTTGTTTTATATTTATCAGCTAGTGGGAATGTATTTCTACATGCCAATTTTTTTGAGTACTACTGATGAGTACACACGACATCGTGACTGCACCATTAGGTTTGATGAATCCATATAATTGCTGCACAAATATTTTGAATTTAATTGCATGTAATATAGTTAGCACTCGGTTATCAGTGCCAATAAGGGAAGCAGTGACATGGATAATTCGAAACAGTGGAAAATCCAAAATCATTTATGTAAAACTTCTTTGGCCCATTTTTGACTCAGGGCTACAGATTCACCTTTCTAATTATATTTTGTTTAGGCTAGTAATAAGAATTATTTTCGTTTGGTAGAACATGAGCTGATGGAAGAAGAAAGTTGTTGAAACGTGTTCTGCTTGTTGGTGGAAGCTGGCATTAGAAGTTTTCAACAGATAGCCACATTTAGGTAATTGAGAGTTTACTGGCTCAAATCTCATTAAAGTCAGATGATTTCTCCTCACTGTTCATGTATATTAAGTACCAGGCACTGTATTAAGTTCTTTACACAGATGATCTCATTCTTTCCTCACAGCCACCATAATTAGGGGATGTTTTGTAGTGGAGAAGAATGATACTTCTAGAATCAAGTTGTGTTTCTGCCAAGTTATTAGTTATGTGAAATTGGTCAAGTTACTAACTCAGATGAGTTTTCTCATCTGCCAATAATAGTAGTGGTAAGCCATAAAGTTGTTGACAGCCCACGGTGACTAAATAAGAGAATCTGTCTAAAGCACAGTGACTGGCTTATGATGTCCAGTTCCATTACAGACTGGGTTAGTCTCAAAGTTGGTGTTCTGCTTATCCTCAGCCTGTGCTCTCAAAGAGCCCTCTGGAACAGTGCTCCTTAAGTTTTTAAGTGCATCCAGATCACCTGGGGACCCTGTTGAAAAGCAACTCTGATTTAGTAAGTCTAGAACAGGACCTGAGATTCTGCATTCCTAATAAGCTCTGGGAGGGTTGCTCATGGTACCGACTTGTGGAGCACTCATGGAGTGGCGAGGCACTGGATAATTTTGGTCGAACATTTTAATTTCACTTTAGTTTTCTTTGTATCCATAGCAGGTTCAGAGAAGAAACAAGGCTTTCTGTCTGCTTTTCTTTGCCATGCAAGGTCCAACTCAGGTGCCAGACTTCCAGGAAATCTTCCTTGTCTCTCAGATCCCTTGGATGTCTCTTTCCCACATTTCTAGTCCAGAAGTTTTTCTAGTATTAGAAGTTTTCAGCAAATAGCCACATTTGGGTAGCTGAGAGTTTACTGGCTCAAATCTCATTAAAGTCTGTCAGGTACTTTCTCCTCATTGTTCCTGTATATTCAGTACCAGGTACTATATTAAGTTCCTTACAAAGATGATCTCATTCCTTCCTCACAGCCACCATAATTAGATAGCTACCTGCTGGGAAGCATTGCTGGGAAATAGCTATGAGTACAGACTCTGGGGTTATGCAGACTTGGGTTTCAATTGAATCTCTGCTACTTATTAATTCTGTGACTTTGGACCTGTGGACCAATAACTTCTCTGAACTTCAGTTTCCTCATCTGTCAAATGGGCCTGATAATAAAAGCCACACAGTGGGGTCATTGTTAGACTCAGACGAGTGCTTAGTGTAAAAAGTCTTAGCCCTATGGCTGGTACCAAGCAAGTGCTCTCTGAGAGGTTCACAGGGTTGTAAGCAAAGTGAGGATGGCGCTTATATGTTTTGTTTGTCATTTTGCCAGTTCATGTAATCCAAACATGGCCGCTTCTCTCTTCTTTCTCAGAAACTCACTTTCCCAGTCTCCCTTTCAGCTAGGGCTAGCCATGTGGCCAGTTCTGGCCAATGAGATGTGAGTCTCACTGTCCCAGGGACTTCTGGGAAAAAAATCTACAATCTGGGAAAGAAAAGAGCCAGTTGAGGAAAAGTCCTTTGTCCCTTCTTTGTTTATATCTCCAACTTCCCGATTTTTCCTGTGGCTGTGATGGCCAGGATGTGGCAGCCCTCTGGTTATAACAGTGGCACAAATCCTTCATTGAGGCTGCCCTGCAACCCAAGCTCTGCCTCTGTCCAGTCCTCTCCTTCTCTCCCCCTTCATAGGTGCAGATGCTGAAAGCACTTTCTAGTCAAGTCCTGTATGTTCATTTCTGTCTCGTCAGCTTCTCTGAGAATCCAATTTATAAAAATATATTTGTGAATGTATAAGTAAAGTGACTTGGATTTTGTCTACGCACAAGGACTTCTATGCCTACATAAAACAGGTAACATTTATCTTTCGTCGTTGCTGTTTCTGGTGTCTAAATCCCCTTCTAATAGTTGGAAGAAATTTTCCTGCCTCTTAATATAGAGTCCGATTCTTTTTTTTTTTTTTTTTTTTTGAGACGGGGTCTCACTCTGTCGCCCAGGCTGGAGTGCAGTGGTGCCATCTTGGCTCACTGCGAGCTCTGCCTCCCAGGTTCACGCCATTCTGCCTCAGCCTCCTGAGTAGCTGGGACTACAGGCCCCTGGCACCATGCCTGGATAATTTTTTGTAGTTTTAGTAGAGACGGGGTTTCTACTGACCTCGTGATCTCCTGACCTCGTGATCCGCCCGCCTCGGCCTCCCAAAGTGCTGGGATTATAGGCGTGAGCCACCGCGCCCGGTCTAGAGTCCGGTTCTTTAATTCAAGACTGAATAGCCAGTGCTGGTTAAGAAATAGTGGCAGAGGTTATGTTTTCGTGATGCTGCAGCTGCACTGAGGTCTTTGGGGACAGCAGTGCCAACTGCAGCAGGGATGGTTTACAGGAGCAACCTCTCTCCAGGGCCTGCAGGCTGCAGGGTTGGGGGTGCTGGCTGGACAAGCTGCAGCTTCCAGTGCTCTCCATGGGGGCCATAGCACATCCCCACCAGACTAGGCTGTAATGTGCTTTTCCTGTGGTTAGGGATGAAAAGCCATCTTTTGTGCAGCTCCCTGTCAGTGCCTTGTCCTCTAGCCTTCCTAAATGATTCTGAGTGCAGTCAGTTTTTCTTATTTGCATCACAGAACCATGTCTGCGGCCTACTGTGTAATACTATTTAATTTGTATTTGTGGACATTTAAAGTCTTCATATATTTTATCATTATTGATAACAATGGTAAGTATCATTTGAGGATTTATCATTCACAGAATGCCTACATATGCATTACTTGATTTGTTCCTCATATAACACTGTAGGTTAATATATTTGTTTTAACCCTTATTTTGTAAGTTAGCATCTGAGAGGTGGAATAACCTGCCCAAAGCTGACTCAGTAAATGGCAGAACTGGACTGGGACCTACACTTTTTCTTTCTTTCTTTTTTTTTTTTTTCTTGAGATGGAGTCTTGCTGTGTCGCCCAGGCCTGAGTGAGTGGTGCGATCAAAGCTCACTGCAACCTCTGCCTCCTGGGTTCAAGCAGTTCTGCCTCAGTCTCCTGTTAGCTGGGACTACAGGCGCATGCCACCACGCCCGGCTAATTTTTTGTATTTTTAGTAGAGATGGGGTTTCACCATATTGGCCAGGCTGATCTCGAACTGCTGACCTCGTGATCCGCCTGCCTTGGCCTCCCAAAGTGCTGGGATTCCAGGTGTGAGCCTACACGCGTGGCTGGAACCTAAGCTTTCTATTTAATTTTTTAAACGTTGAACTCTTTTGGAAGCAAATACTATGTTAACCAAAAATCTGAACATCTCACCTTATTGAATAATGGAGATGTTTTAAGTAAAAACTTTAAGTCACAAAATAAAAATATCTTTTTCTTAATTCAAACAATACAGAATAATAGAAGATGGAAAAGTAACCAGAGGAACAAATGCTAACACTTTCTTTTGCATTTTTATAGAAATTTTTGAAATACACATATTTAAGCAGGTTGAAGTATAGTGTTTTTTAAATACAAATCAAGGGATATTATACATAATATTCTTTAACTTGCTTTTTTATCTTGCATTCGGTGAAATATCTCAGACATCTTGTCAATATTGTTGTAAATAGCTTTGCTTAATTCTAACTGGCATTCATTATTTTGTGCTTATATTTTAATCTAAATGGTCAGTCTTCTATTGATATATGTTGTCTTAAGTACTGGTTTCCTAGAACCATTGCCTGAGATGGGCATTTTTATAAACGTGATTTATCAAGGGAGTGGATGAAGCAGGAGAGGACAGAGGAAGAATCCTGGCAATCCTCTTGTCCTCTTGAGATGATGCTGTGGCATGAGCTCTTAACAGCCAACCCTCACTGCTATTTAAGGGGAGGAATGCCAGTTCATTAAAGAGATCTTGGTGGGACACTATCAGCACCAGCTTCATGTATTTAGATGGTTTCCAGTTTTCTATTAATCATTTTGGGATGAACATTCTCATACTATTCACATCTTTGTGTGCTGTGAAAAATTCTTAGATGTGATAATTCTAAACTGAAGGATACTCATACAATGTCCAGTGTTCCTTCCTCCTGACACAACAACAATTTGTTGGCTTTGTCAACATGCCTAGTTTTAAAAATTATACTTTCCAGCCTTCTTTGACGATAGAGACATAGTTTTGACCAATAAAAGTGAAGTAATTGGCTATCGCTTCCAGGAAGGCTCCAGGGGGGTAGGAGGCAGTGGCAGTCACTCTCATCTGGGACATATTCTTTATGCACTTGATCCTCAGCTTTTTCTTGCCCAGAATGGGGATGTGATACTGAAGGGGGCACAGCCATCTTGTGATTATGAGGTGACAGGTCCTCAGCTGTCTAATCAAGAGACATTATGGAACATTCTGTGAGCTGTTTAGCATGCTGGACTTCCTAATGATGGCTTCTATTTATGTGAGGGGGAAAATGCCTTATTAATTTAAGATCCTAATGGATATGGAGTGTGTGCATTTAAATGTTGGTACACACAGTGGAGTAGGATTTCCTGGGACATTAGGCTCCAAAGCAGGGTCTCTCAACCTCAGCACAGTTGATATTTGGGGCTGGAGAATTCATGGTTTTGGGGGGCTTTCCTGTGCATTGTAGGGTGTTAGAGAACCCCTGGTCTTTACCCACTAGATGCCATTATTACCACCCCTTCCCAGTTGTGACAAGCGTGTCTCCAGACATGACTGAATGTCTCTTCGTTGAGAGCTACTGCTGCAAAATCAGAATGTAAGGCAACCATTAGATGTAGTCAGAAATACACCAGAAGATCTATTAAAATCATTGATAAAATACAGGATTCATTCATTCCTTCAGAAATATTTCCTGAAGGGCAGCTATATGTTATGTGCTGTTTTGGCTCTAAAGTTGGAACAGTATGCAAGGCACACAGGAAATAAGATACCTGCTCCCCCTGGAGTTTATGTTCTACCAGGAGAAAACAAACTATATATATACACACACACAAAACTGATATGGAGTATGTTTTGTATTCCTGGGCATTTAAGATCTTCATGTATATTTTTATCATTACCAATAATAACAGTAATTCATGATTTAGGGCAGGCATCTGTATACTATGTATAGCCCGTGGCCAAATCTGGCCCACCACTTGATAAAGTTTTATTGGCACACAGCCATGTCCATTCATGAAATATTGTCTGTGGCTTCTTCCATGCTGCAATGGTGACAGTGGCTGAATTTAGTTGTAAAAGAGACCCTATGACCCATAAAACCTGAAATATTTACTATCTGGCCCTTTGCAGAAGACATTTGCTGACCCCTGGCTTAGAGATTTATAGTTCATAGAATATGTACACTTGCATTATTTTGTTTGTTCCTCGAAGTAATCCTCTGATGTAGTTGTTTTCTCTCTTGTTTTATGGGTCAGAGTCTGAGTGAGGGGATGACTTGCTCCGGTTCACTTAGTTAGCCGTTCCAGGTGGTTTCTGTGCTGCTGGGGAGACTGCAATTATAAATAGCATTGTCATGGAAGAACTCATCAGGAAGGTGACAGAGATGTGAAGGCAGAATGAAGAGACCCATGTGGATAGCTGAGGGACCAGAATTATTGGTAGAGGGAAGGTGCCTTGTGTGTTTGAGGAATAGTTAGAGGTCAGCTGATGGAGCATGAGGGAGATTAGCTGGAGATGAAGTCAAGGAGGAGCGGATGGGGCAGGTGGTGTAGGACTTTACTTTTTACTGAGTGTGCTGTGGGGCCCATGGGAGGCTTTGAGAAGAGAAGTGGCATGATCTGACTTATGGCTGAACAGAAAACACCAGTTCCCTGTACAGAATGGACCGAAAGGGTCAAGAGTAGCATCAGGGAGCCCTGTTGGGGATGGAATGGGAGGTAGCAGCAGCTGTGTGAGAAGAGGTTAAATTACAAATCTACTTTGGAGGGAGATTTTATTGCAGATGGATTGGAGGGGTGAGGGTAGGTTGAGAGAGAAAGTGGGGTCAGGGAAGACACCAGGGATTTTTGCTTGAGAGCTGGAAAGATGAAGTAACTGGCTGAGACGGGATGGTGGGCTTGGGAACCAGAAGTTCAGTGTTCCATTCAAGATCCCTGTTATGCTCACCATATTTTTTGGAACTGCCATGGATTAAAGAAAAAAGCAAAAGGAAAATGAGTAGTCGTATATTTAGGCATTTTCAAATCAAACCACCCTGTGTTAAGAGAACTATAGGTTTCCCAATGGTGAGTACAGAGTAAGTGGAGAATTCTCAAGGGCTTCTGGCTTGCTTGACAAGCTTCCAAGGCTCTGCAAACTTGTTCAGTAAAGGACCCAATGGTAAATATATGTATTAATCAGCTAGGGCTGCCATAACAGAATACCATAGACTGGGTGGCTTAAGCAACAGGATTCCATTTCTCACAGTTTTGGGGTCTGGAAGTCTGAGATCAGGGGACCATTACAGTGGGGTTTTGGGGAGGGCTGTCTTCTGGGCTTGCAGACAGCAGCCTTCTTGCTATGTATTCTCCTGGCAGGGGTGGTGTTGAGGGGGTGGGTGGGTGGAGAGAGAAAGAGAGAAAGAGATCGATCATTTTCTTTTTTAAAAATATAAGGCCATGGTCCTATTGGATTAAGGCCTCACCCTTATGACCTCATTAAATCTTAATTCGCCTAAAGACCCTGTCTGCAGATATGGTCATATTTGGGGTGGGGGTTAGGGTTTCAACTTAGGAATTTTTGGCGAACAAAATTTAGTTCATAGCATGGGCCATACTGTCTCTGTTGCAAACTCAACTCTGCTGTTGTAGTGCAAATGCATCCATAGACAATGTGTAACATGTGGATGTGGCTGCATTCCAATATAACTTATTTAAAACACAGGAAGCAGGCTAGATTTGGTTCCTGGGCGAAAAGGTTTTCCAACCCTTAGTTTATGCTGTTCTGCGTAAGTGTAACACGTCCCAATAGATTTGTTTGCTCTGAGGATTGCAAGGATAATAATGTATGCAAACACAACTGAGCACAGAGCCTGGCATACAGTAGATGCTCAACATGTATTTGCTTTAAGTTTGACACACTGTCCTTTAAAATAGAATATGGTGACCTGTTTTTCTAAGTTGGCACTTATTGCTCAGCCCCATCATTTTTGTGTCCCTGGTATTGCTCTCATGATCCCTGACGCTACGGTAGGATTGCATCTGACAAATGCTTGAGTTCAAAGTCAGTGTGAAATGAGTAGTTAATACAATATCATTATGTCACTAAATCATCTCTAACATGGTTGTATCCAGCTACATTCCCATCAATAGCGTAGACTGCAGAGAGAGTATCTAGGAGAGACTATCTAGAAGTTTTATCATTTACTCGTGTATGTTTCCCCAATTTAAGACGGGATAGGAGAGAAGTAGATCCACTTATCACTAGAACCTGGGGAAAAAGCTAAGGACTCTCTGCAGTTCCAAAACTTTTTCTGGAACAGTAGATGCGGTGTTTTGTACAGGGCAACAGAACCTGGGGTGTTTGGATGGGTTGATAAGATAGTGATTTATTTTGATGTGACTGCTAACGCTGCTACTACTGTGAGTCTTGTTAATACAAAAATATTGAGCCTGTTCTTATTCCCTCTGTGCCTGTTCCTGCGTGCTGCCTATGGGGAAGATACAACATATAGGAAAAACCAGATTCTTCACTGAAAATACTGCTTTGCATGCTTTTCTTTCATTGCTTTGGGCTTCTGGGAGACATCAGAAGAAAAGAAACAAGGCAGTGAATGGCGGAAATCATGGGGGAAAGATGGCATATTTGGGATCTGCAGATGGATATCGAAAATGCAAACTAGTTTGCTGATTTGTAGTTGTATTAGGGTGGGTGTCCAAACTGGTGGTGTTAGTAATGGAATTTGGAACTTCTCAATGGATATGATCCTGTGTGCAGGCATGTGGTCACCTGAATAGTACCACTCAAAACCCCCAAACCTAAAAAAAAAAAAAAATCCCATTATTTGCATCTCCTACTCTGTTCCAGAAAGCTTAAAGTTTATTGTAAAGGTCTTTGTGGAAAGAGGCTTTTTGGTAAAGAACATGCTGTTTGTTGGAGCACTGCATTAGTTGTCTGTTGTTGCGTAACAAATCATTTCAAACCTTCATGGCTTAAAACAACAATAAACACTTATTACCTCACAGTTTTTGTGAGTCTAGGATTCAGAAGTGGCTTAGCTGGTAGTTCAGGTTTGAGGTCTCTCATGAGATTGCGGTCCAAGTGTTAGCTGGGGTCACTGTCATTTGAAGGCTCGATTATGGTGGATTGGAGGATCCAGTTCCAAGAAGGCTCACTCACATGGCCAGCATGCTGGTGCTGGCTCTTGGCAGGAGGCTCAGTTCTTCTCCACATAGGCCTTTTCAGAAGTCTGCTTGAGTATCTTCATGGTATGATGGATGGCTTCCTCTAGAGTGAGCTAAGAGACCATGGCATAAGCTAAAAAGTGTTTTATGAACTGGTCTCAGAAATCACACCACTGTCACCTCCACAGTTTTCTACACAGCTCAGTCCTATTTAGTGGGAGAGGGGTGTATACAAGAATATGAGTACTGGGAGGCTAGATTCACCTGGGCCATCTTGGAGGCTGACTACCATAAGAACCAACTATGCACCAGACACTGCCTCTATGTGCTTTACCTCATTTAATCTTTAGAGGAACAGTGGCAATACAAGTTAGGATCTACTGCTATAAGAAATCAAAGGTGAGTTTCACTAATTTGTCTAAGGTCACACAGCTAGTGAGCGGTGGACCTGGGATTGTAATGTATACACCTGAGTTCCAGCCTATGGATTAACACTGGCTTCCCTATCTTCCTCAGAGAGGCCTGGGTCCAGGTTCGAGCACTGCCCATTGCTTGCGCCTGGTCTTAGTAATGCAACTTAATCATTCCATTTGTGTAGCTCAAATGCAATTAACAGTTTGGAATGCACACATGCAGGAGTGGGCACACCAAGGCATTCAGTAGATCAAAAAAATCTTTTCCCTTAAAATTTTCAAAATCTGAGGTACATATACAACAAGTAGTAAGAGATAAGTTTCACACAGTACATGAAGTGCTTTTTTATTTTCAGAGTTATATATTTATTTTAATGTGTAGTTGGAAAAAATGGATGAATTCCACTTGAAAACTTACTTAACTGAAACTCAGTTTTGGTGTCTGTAAGATGAGCATAAAATGCTAACTGCTTAGAGTTGTATGGATTTAAAAAGGTAATGTATATCAAGGGCCTAGCAATTGAAAGTTCATAGCAAGCACTCAATAATATTTACTACTATTAACTCGTGATAAATGTAAAGTGTTCCAGAAAATATGGAAGTGGTGTTCAGGGTTAAGAACAGAGCCATAATCAGAAGCACTTTTTTCTGTGCTTCTATATTTTAAGAGAGAATCTCTTAGTGATTTGGATTCCATTTAAAGTTATGACGCAGTGGTAGAGGAAGTTAAGTAGGAAGTGAGATTTTCTTCTTAGTTATGAGAATGGCATCAGTGAGAATTAACTTTTATAGCCACAGTCTTGATAAGGTAAGATGGTTAAAAACAGATGCTTTTATATTTAAGAAAACTGATTGGCTACACTGGGTATATAAATGTGCTTTGGAAAAATTTTCACTTCCTACTCCGAGGTCGCCTAATTGCCACAAATACAGATGTTCTGCTTCATGTTCCTTTGGGTATGAACTCACACCACTCTGGTTTACCTTAACTAGAGGGACTTATTCTCCCACAATTTAATTTCCAAGCTCTAATGCAAAGCAGGCTTATTTGCTTTGACAGGCAACTACAGGATAAACAGAAAGGGGCAAATTTATATAGTCAGCTAGCACTCTGCCATTATGAGTAATATGGCTTAACAAGAAAGGAAATGAAGAAATAAAAAAAGATCCCAGACACCATGAGGTTTCCCCTAAAGAACTTATTTCCAATGAACCCTAGAAAATAGAACCAGGACAGGCTCTCAGAAGAACAAGAGAAACAAATATTGATTGATTTATTCATAATTTGTGTCCCATCTTCTGCAAAAATCTAATGTGGTTTAGAAAAAAGAAATGTCATAGAATCTTTTTTTTTGCAAGATATTATTGCCAGAGGCATTCAAATAACTTTGGAATAGATGGTCAAATCCCAGGATGTCAAGCCAGTGGTATCATTTCCTTTGAACTTGGAAATTTTTGCTTAGCATACAGTCTTACTGATGAAAACAATCAGTGCTGAAAGAGGATAATGTTATCTAAAATGTACTATGTTTTTCCTTTTATATAATATTGGAATGAGTGCATGTTTTTGAAAAATTAAAAAAAATTAAGTAAAATGTAGAAATAAGAAGTCATCCTTTATTACTATTAACACTGTTAATAGTTTTTTGTTTGTTCATTTTTTAATTGTTTTGAGACAAGGTCTTGCTCTGTCACCCAGGCTGGAGTGCAGTAGTGTGATGATGGTTCACTGCAGACTCGACCTTCTGGGCTCAAACAATCCTTCTGCCTCAGCCTCTCAAGTGGCTGAGACTACAGGCGTGCAACATCGTACCTGGCTAATTTTTATCCTTTTTGTAGAGATGAGTTTCACCATGTTACCCAGGCTGGTCTTGAACTCCTGGGCTCTAGTGATCCATCTGCCTTGGCCTCCCAAAGTGCTGGGATTACAGGCATGAACCACCACGTTGTCAATAGCTTTGAATATAGAGTAAGATTCGTAATTTCTGATAACTCTGTGCCCATTTCCCCTTTCTAAAAATGCTACAGTTTCCTTTTGGGGAAGTGTTCTCCCCCTAATTTAACCTTTATATGAGTAGCTAGGGTCATCCCGAAACTCCTCGGACTGTGCATCACAGGTGAAGTTGGAATGGACATTGGAGATGCCTCCATGTTGTGCAAGACACCCTGGGATGAGTTTACATATTACTATTAACATCGTAGAGCAAATGCTTTTACCTGATATATTTCCTTGATATGAGGCTGTAGGCCAAAGTCAGCATGAGAGACCCTGAAAGCATGGTGTGAAGTTATGCAGAGAAACAAAGGAAAGGAGAGTTGAGAGGCTGTGGAGGGCAGACTGCCAGCCATTGTTAGCCTGACGACCAGTCCTGTGTGGAAGAGTGAGCTTGAACTCCCGTTAGGTTAAACTGGCTCTTACTCCAGAGAGGAAATCTGTTGCTGCCTGGCCAGCATCTGTTTTCCCTTCTTCTGATATCAGCAGCTCGGCTTTCCTCTGGGAACCCCTTTTTCCCCACTTTCTGTCTGTGTCTAAATGATGGGGCTGACCTCCTGTGCTTGACTCCAGGGATGGGTACATAATCCAGGTCTAGCCAATTAGTCAGTTCTACCCTCTTGGCCGCAGGGGTTACTTCAGAAACAGACACATGACATCCCTCAACCCAGTAACACTCAATTCTATTATGGATTTTGGAATTATCCAGCCAAAAGTGCTCTTTTTAGTTGTGCTGGGTTCGTTTGATAGCTTTGAAAATAATATTTAAGTGCTCACGTTCAGTGCTAACTTGGAGAATGCAGCCAAGACCAGGGATCACCAGCAGAGCTGCTTGATGGTGTTATTTGAGCACCAGCAGTGCCTGAAAGTTGTAGCCCTTAAACCTGATGACATGAGTCGGGACATTTCCTTTTTTGTTGTTTTTATTTTCTGCTAAGACATTTTGAGTTGTGTTTCTATTATATTCAACCAGAAGAGCCTGGCTAATAGACTCCATCCCCTGTAATTGCAGAACCCAGCTCCCTCCCACAGTCACCGGTGCATAGCCCTCCACGTTCCCTGGGTGGGTGTTTTTCATCTGCTCATGAACAGATGTGGTTGTTTTTCAGTCTCTCGGCCATTTTGTCCTCCTTCCCCTGCCCTGGTTTCATCACTGCTTTTCTTGGGGACCACCACCTCTCACTGGGCCCTGTTTTACATGTACTTCCATCCTGAAATGCTGGTGATCTGTTAATACTCAACTAAAAATTGGGAGAATAAGCCACTCCATACCCCTCTTTCCTGTATGTCTCTGTTGGTACCAGTCTATTTTGCTTGTGATCAAATCTAATTGAGTTCTTAGCCAAACAGCTCTCTCTCTCTCTTTTTTTTTCCTTATAGCTTTCTCTTGACTCCAGACATGAGTGTGTAGGGGTTTGGCTTTGGAGAAACTGGGAATGTCAGTATCATTATGTATTTGGAATTTCCCCTGCCCTCACTGACCAAGCTACGCTTAGAATGCCAAGCTTTTCTCCTTAAGATCTTGACTTCTGTCCAAGGATATTCCTCACTTCACCAGGCCTCTGCTGGCCATACCCACATGGTGGACATCTTGCAAAGCTGGCAGTGAACAGAGGGGAAGCTCAGTCTGGACCAGAATTCAGGATTTGACTTTTTCTCTTGTCGTTAGACCATGTATATCCACTTTTGCTTTTATGAGTTTTCCTGAGGCAAACAAATATAACAATCCAAAATTCCTGTTATGAGGAAATTAGTTACTTTTAGTAAAACAGTTTTTGTTAAAGCAGAGCTAAAGGAGCATCTATTGCCCAGCGTTTAAGTAGCAGGCACTGTTGGCTACTGATTGAAAATCCATTTTCCTGGTTTCTTCCGTTCTCCTTTGATGTCAGAGCCCACTTTCTACAATAAGGGTGAGCTCCCTGGACATTTACTTTTCAGCCTCCCTTGTAAATAGGGCAAAGCCATGTGACTTATTTCTGCCAAGGGAACCTGAGGGGACATTTGTTTGGGGGCAGCTGCTGTTGCTTCTGCTGTTGCGTTAGCTGCTGCTTCTCCTCCCTTGGCTCTTTCCCTTTGCTCTCTCCTCCTCCTCTTGCTTTTTAAGCAGCTTTATTGAGGTATAATTAACACAGTATAAACCACACATTTAAGGTGTACAATTTGACAACTTTTGACATATGTACACACCTGGGAAACAATCACTACCATTGAAGTAATGAACAAATCCATCAACCCCAAAAGTTTCCTCTCTGCCCCTTTGTAACCCACTCCTTCTTTCTCTCCCTGCCCTTCCCAAGACCAGGCAAATAATGATCTGCTTGATGTTAGGATATATTCATTTATTTTTTTCCAGAAGTTTTGTTTTTTTTTTTTTGAGACAGGGTCTCACTCTGCCACCCAGGCTGGAGTGCAGTGGCAATCTTGGCTCACTGCAAGCTCTGCCTCCCGGGTTCAAGCAATTCTCCTTCCTCAGCCTCCCAAGTAGCTGGGATTACAGGCATGCACCCCCACAACTGGATAATATCTGTATTTTTAGTAGAGACGGGTTTTCAGCATGTTGGCCAAGCTGGTCTCGAACTTCTGACCTCAAGTAATCTGCCTGTCTCAGCCTCCTAGTGTAGTATTAACAAATGAATTCGTATAGTATGTACTATGTACTGGTTTTTTTTGCTCTGACTTTTTTCTCTAGGCATAATTATTTTGAGGTTTATCCACATTGTTACATCCCAGTAGTTCAAGTAGTTCATTCCTTTTTCTTGTTTATTGGCACTCCATGGTATGAATATATTACAATTTGTTCATCCATTCTCCTGTTGATGGAGTGTGGGTTGTTTCGAGTTTTGGGCGATCACAAATGAAGCCATTATGAGCATTCATGTACCAGTTGTGCATGAACATGTGCTTTCATTTCTTTTGGGTGAATGCTGAGGAGTAAAATGGCTGGATCACGTAGTAGGTTTATGTCTAATTTTTAAAGAAACTGCTGTTTTCCAAAGTGGTTGTGCAAGTTTACATTTTTAACAGCATTGTATGAAATTACCAGTTGCTCCACATCCTCACCAACACTTGGTATGTCAGTCTTTTTACTTTTAGTGATTCTGTTAGAACGTGTGTATTGGTATCTCACTGTGATTTTCATTTGAATTTTCTTGATGACTAATGACACTGAACGTCTTTTCTTGGGCTTACTTGCTATCCATATATTTTTTCGTGAAGTGTTTGTTCAAACCTTTTTGGGTTTATTTGCTTTTTTATTATTGAGTTTTGAGAGTTCTCTACATGTTCTGAATACAAGACCTTTAGCAGATCCATGATTTGCCAATATTTTCTCCCAGTCTGTGGCATATCTTTCCATTCTTTTAACATCATCTTTCTAAGAGCAGACATTCTACATTTTGGTGAATATAGCCACTCCAGGTTTCTTTTGATTAGCATTAGCACTGTATACGTTTACTTATCTTTTTTTTTTTAACCTATTTGTGCCTTTGTATTTACAGTGGGTGTCTTGTAGGCAGAATTAAGATGGTCTTTTTTAAGTGAAATCTCTCAATCTTTGTCTTAAACCATTTACATTTAATGTGAATATTGACATGATCATGTTTAAATTTATTATTTTGTGACTTGATTTCTATTTGCTCCATTTATTCTTTATTGCATTTATTGTCTTTTTTAGATTAGTTAAAATTTTTTATGGTTCTATTTTATCTCCTTCATTAGCTTATTAGCTGTAACTCTTTCTTTTGCTATTTTACTGATTACTTTGGGTACATAGTATAGATCTTTAACTTATCACAGTCTTCCTTCAAATTATATTACACTACTTCATATACAGTATAAGAACCAGATAATTGTAAACTTGCATTTCTCCCCTTTTGAGAGAAATAATTGTTGTCATATATTTGACTTTTACACATATTATAAACCCCACACTACATTGTTACTGTTTTTGTCATTCAGTAATTTATCTTTTGAAGAAATTAAATAATAGGAAAAATTTATTATATGTTTTCCAGTAGTTACCATTTCTAGCGCTTTGCATCCTTCTGTGTAGATTCCAGTTTTCATCTGTTATCACTTTCCCTGGCCTGAAAAAATCCTTTAACATTTTTCTTAGTGTGATTCTGCTGATTATAAAATCTTAAGTGTTAATTTTGCCTTCATTTTTGAAATGTATTTTCACCGGGTATAAAATTCCAGGTTGATAAACTTTTTTTTCTCATTTCTTTAAAGGTGCTGTTTTACTGTCTTCTTACTTGCACTGTTTTTGATAAGAAATTTTGACTATTCTTATTTTTGTTTTATACACATCGTGTGTATATACATTGTGTAAACATATCTTTTTTCTATTCTACAGTTAAGATATTATCTTTACACTGGTTTTAAGTAATTTGATTATGATATACTTTGGTCTCATTTTCTTCATGTTTCTGATGCTTGGGGTTCATTGAGCTTCTTGGATGTGTGTGTTTATAATTTTCATAAAATTTGGAAAATTATCTGCCATTCTTTTTTTAAATATTATTTCTTTTTTTCACCTTTACTGCCTTTGCTTTTAGGGACTCCAATTGCATATCTATTTAGGACTCTTGAAGTTTCCCACAGCTTACTGATGTTCTGTTTATTTTTAAAGAAATATTTAGCATAGTTAATATTCCTGTTACTTTAAATTCACTAATGTTTTCTTATGCAGTGTCTAATCTGCCAATAATCCTATTCAGTGTATTTTTCATGTCAGATATTGTGTTTTTTATCTTTTATATTAAATTTTCTCTGCTTTTAAAAATATCTTTCATATTTCCATTAAACTTTTTGGATATATGGAATACAGTTATGAAATCTGTGTTTCAGTGCTTTTGTCAGCAAATTCCAACATCTCTGTCAGTGCTGGGTCATTTCAGTTGATTGACTTTCCTTCCAATTTTGAATCTTACATTCTTGCTAGTTTAGTTTAGTTTAGTTTAGTTTAGTTCAGAGACAAAGTCTCATGTCACCCAGGCTGGAGTGCAGTGGCACAGTCTCAGCTCACTATAACTTCTGCCTCCCAGGTTTAAGCAATTCTCCTGCCTCAGCCTCCTGAATAGCTGGGACTACAGGCATGCACCACCATGCCTGGGTAATTTCTGTATTTTTAATAGAGATGGAGTTTTGCCATGTTGGCCAGGCTGGTCTTGAACTCCTGACCTCAGGTGATCCACCCACCTCAGCCTCCCAAAGTGTTGAGATTACAGGCATGAGCCACTGTGCCCAGCCCATTCTTGCTTCTTTATACATCTGGGAATTTTTGCTTGGATGCCAGACGTTATGAATTTTACCTTTTTGTGGTCTGAATGTTTTTGTATTTCTACAAAACATTTTTAGCTTTATTCTGGGACTCAGTTTATTTACATGAAAACTACTTGATTCTTCTAACTCTTGCTTTTAAGGTTTGTTAAGCAACACCAGAGCAGAATTTAGTCTAGGGCTAATTATTTCCCACGATTGAGGCCGGGTGCATCTTAGTCTGGTGAATTATGAGGTTTTTTTTTTTTTTTTTTTTTTTTTTCCAGTCTGACTGGTTGGAAGAGGCCCTGTTCCCAGCCTTTGTGTGAGTACTAGATACTGTTTCCTCTACCCCTTTTGGGTGGGAATTTCTTCAGGCTGTCCTGCAAAATTAAGCTTCTTTGCTGTCCTCAAAACTTGCAGCTCTATCTTTTCATCTGAAAGTCTGCCAGCCTTGATTTCAATTGTCTTTTCCTATACCAAAGCCTGGAACTTCTCTCAAGGTAGTAAGCTGGGAAATCATAGAGCTTACCTCACTTTTCTTCTGGTTTTTAGGAATTACCATCCTAAAAAATAAGAAATATCTATGATTTCTTATTTTTTTAACTTTTATTTTAAGTTCAGGGGTACATGTGTAGGTTTGTTACTAGATAAACGTGTGTCATGGGGGTTTGTTGTGCAAATTATTTTATCACCTAGGTATTAAGCCTAGTACCCATTAGTTGTTTTTCCTGATCCTCTTCCTCTTCCCACACTCCACCCTCTGACAGGCCCCAGTGTGTGTTGTTCCTCTCGTGTATCCATGTGTTTTCATTATTTAGCTCCCACTTATAAGTGAGAACATGTGGTATTTGGTTTTCTGTTCCTGCATTAGTTTGCTAAGGATAATGGCTTCCAGCTCCATCCATGCCCCTGCAAAGGACATGATCTCATTCCTTTTTATGGCTGCATAGTATTCCATGGTATATATGTACCACATTTTCTTTATTCAGTCTATCATTGATAGTCATTTGGGTTGATTCCATGTTTTTGGTATTGTGAATAGGGCTGCAGTGAACATACGTGTGCACGTGTCTTTATAATAAAATGGAAATATCTATGACTTCTGTTGGTGACAGTCAGAGGTACTGTGGTTTATGATCTACATTCATAATTGAAGAAAGTGTTAGATTTCTATTATGGTTTTCTGAAAATGAAGCTGTAAACTTTTTCCTTCCATGTTCATGAACCCTATGGATTCTATCCTCAGACCCCTTAGTGATTTGTGTACTCCAGGTTAAGAAAATAGCATTTTACATGGAAGATGAACATTTTAAAAAAGTTTCGCAACTATGTGTTTATTTTAATGTGTGTTGAAAAATAATATAGCTAGTGCTGCCCATCCATAACTTCATGTGTATTGTTGCTCAGGACAAGGCTAAATTTTTAAAAAGGAATAATTTATAGTTGATTTAAACAAAAATATTAAGTAAGTGACAGAACAGATAGTATATAAAGATGACAAAAATTGTGAAGATGAACTACAAATGATAGGGTTTTGGAAACTGTCAGTGTTCCACCTTACCCTACGTTCTTCTAGCCATTGCCTGCACATCATTCATTGTTCAACATTATATCACCAGAATTCAGACAACAAATAAATCCACAGACTGATGCTTTTATAATTCACAGGACCATATGTTCATACAAACATGTGAATGAGTAGTGTGAATGGATAGCCTTTGACATTTGAAGTTCCAAACGATGTATTTGGGTGAGTTCTATAGTTCCTCTAGAATTGAAAGGCAATAACTCAAAACTATCTATTATTAATTAGGCAGTCAAATCAGATGATTCAATTGCTGTTCCATTTGTTAGCAGGTTGGGGTGGTGCAGTCCCCTACTGGCTGGGCTTTAGGCAGCAACGGAAGTCTGTGATTGGCGTCTGCCATTTGCAATGTCAATTGGCCACACAAGCAAGAATGGAGAGGTACTTTTGAAGGAATAATGCATTTCTATTCCTTATCTTTTGCTGAGACATGGCCACAAACAGTGCCTTCATTTTTTCAACCTTTCCTAGGGTGCTGAATAAGTAGCCCTTTGGATTGAGATCTAGAGCCATTTCTCTGATTGCCAAATTAGGATGGCTGAGCCATCCCAGCATTGAGAATAGCTGATGTGAAGCCTTTTTCATGTGTTTGTGTGCTCAGCAACTGGAAAAGGTTTTGTGAACTGTTACAGGCTCCCTCTAGAAATGCATAACCCTTGTGCTTGTCCCCATCACTCTGTAATCAGTATCTTCTACAGAACAGTTGCATTGATCATGAATGTGTTTAAAAGGATCTCTCCACAACCAGAATATCTGAAAAAAGGCTTTCATTTCCTTTTACCTTCCTGGAAGAGTGTTTTGCTGCTACATGAAGGTGCACATGTCTGGGAAGGCTCAGGAATGGATGTTGACATCATGTCATAAACCCCTATTGTGGTTTCAGTCGTTTGTGGAATGGTTGCAGATGGCAATCAACTGAAGAACAGATTTGTGGCATTGTTGATAAGGATGTTTGACCTCACCTATCTCCATTTCTGATGCATGCAGGTGTTTGGAGGAAATCCGTTACAGACAATCTCAAATTAGTTTAATTCATTTTGGCAAATACTTGTTAATGGCTAACTAGGCGCCAGACCCTCAAATAGATGCAAGGGGAAAACAAATCTCAGTCATTGCCTTTAGGGACCTCACTGTGTGATGGAAAGAGACGGGTGAGCCCCCCAAGTTCCTCATAAAAGGTCACAGCTGTGTGAGTGTGACAGTGACAATATGTAAATATCAGACAGATTGAAGAAAGAAGCAGGGAATGAACTCTATCCATGAGGATGAAAGTAGGGATGAGATGTGAAAAGAACAAATATTGCCAAGGTCACCTCTGGTACATTATTTTACTTAGATTGTCTATTGAATCCTCACAGCTTGTCTGTAAATTGTGTATAAAAATGTTCATGCTACAGATAAAGAAACTGAGTTTCAGAATGATTGAGAAACTTGCCCTATCCTTGGGTCATGTGGCTACTAAGTCAGTAAGGTTGGAGTAGATACTAAATCTCCTAAATATTTCTTGATTCCATCAACTTCTTTCTATTTCCAAGCCACTACCATCTTGTCCCTTCTGCCATGGATTCTAGCTGGGCTCTAGGAATCCTTCTCAAATTCATTCTCCATCCTGCAGGCAGAGGGATGTTTTAAAACTGCAAGTCTAAATATGCCATACCTTCCTTTAAAACCTGCCAACGCCTTCTCATTTTTCTTTAGTTTGCTTTGGTGCTGCTTAAAGTCTCCTTTTTGAATGTCACAAGATTTCTTTTTCTCATTTTCTCAAACATCCCATGCTACCTCTTGCCTAAGAGTCTTTGCACAGCCCAGTTTCTAGAATTGTGTCCTCAGATCAAAAGTCAGTATTCTACCTCCTAGATTATATCAGGTTCATTTACTCTCATGGCTCCACAATAATAATAGCGAATATTTATTGAGCACTTAATATGTGCAGCCAGCTTTATAAACACTCTAAATGTATCCGTTCAGTTACATTTTACAACAGTCCCAGGAGGTGTGCACTGTTAGCTCAACTTCACAGATGTTGTTACTTGCTCAAGAAGACCTCACTTTTCGGTGAGGAATCTGCTTGATTCTGAAGTCCATACTCCCACTACTCCATTACACTGCCTTTATAGTCATGGTAATGGTCATGGAGATGTGCCCTTAGATCTCCCTTAAAGAAAACTGCTGTGAAGAGTGTAGCTAACTGAACCTTCAGATTCGTTGCTGCATTCACACAGCAGTGAACCTATGCTTTTCCCAGGCTGCCTTTGGCAATGACCAAACATGGTGAGGACACTAGAGCAGGGTTATTTCTGCCCAGCACAGGACGGCTTTATGAGCAATCTTTGCTCAGGGAATTCCTGTCAACCTTGCCAAGACTTTGTCAGAACGACAATGTTGTTTGCGGTTCTTCCTACCAAATCCTCTTTCTGTCCTCCTTTGTCATTGTTAGACCTGCACTGCATTCTGAAGTCTCTCCTGCCTGTTCTTGCCTCCTCTCCCTTAGTCTTTCCCAGGAATTTCCGTCAATAAATCTCTTGCATGTCTAATTTCATTCGTGGCATCTGCTTCTCATAGGAGAACTGATATAGCATCCTATACGTTCCTTCTCAGTGCATGTTAATGGGTTGTAATTATAAATGTATTTGTTTGCTCATTTGACTAAGTCTGTCTCTCTCTCCCACAAGACTATGAATTCTATAGCAGTAAGGTCTTTTTCTTTTTTACTCCTCAGTGTATTCTTGACACTTTTAGCACAATGCTTGGCACAATACATACTGCTCCAAAACTGATTGATGATTGAATAAGGCCAGGGCTAGCTGGCTCCGAAGCTTCCTCTGTTTAACTAGGAGTTCGTTTTGTGCTTCACTTGAGCTGATGGACTCCTGAAGGTAGTGTCCTGGGCAAAATTCACTATGTTGCAAGAGCTATATTCAAGTTCAATCATAGTAGAGATGAAAATTAAACTTACATGAGCAGATTAGTTCTAGAATCACTTTTTAAATTATTTTTTATTTTTTTAAATCTCAACATTTAAAAAAAATTTTCACGCACAAAGCAAAGTTAAAACAATTTTCCATGAAAACCTGTATACTCACCCTTAGATTTCACCATTAATATACTATAATTGTTTATATCATATATCTATCCAGCCATCCATTTATCCATCTTATGTTTTTGACTCACATTAAATTGTAGCCAGTATACTTCTGCCTAAATACTTCAGTCTTCATATTATTAAAGTTTACAATTTCTTTACAATTTTACTTTTGCTGTAAAATTCGGCAAATGAGATGCACACATTTTAAATGTATATTTGATAAGTTTTGACAAATGAGTACATCTGGGTAACCCAAGCCCCTGTCAAATTACAGAACACTGCCATCATCCCAGAAAATTTTTCTGCAAGTCTTTCCTAGTCAATGCCACCCCCACTTTTCCAGAGGCAAAGATGTTTCTGACTTTTTTTTCCACCATAGGTGAGTTTTGTCTGCTCAAGAGCTTTCCATAAATGAAATAATAATGTACTCTTTTACATAAGGCTTCATGTCACTCTTCTGATTAAAATTCCTGGGTGGATCCATGATCATAGATCATGAATCTACAAATCCCATGGTACATAAAGCAAATACCTTAACTCTTCATGATCTCCAGGTTTGCTTCTTCTACGTTGTCATTCTATGGTGCCGTTCCTCAAATGCACCATTCTAAGTTGCTTTTGAACTTTCAGGCATAGTTTCCTCCACCTGGAGCACTTATTGACTCCATCCCATGCCTTCACCTAATATAGAGGTTGACCGTTGCTTTTGTGGGCCCAGTGTCTCTTCTCTTTTTCCTCTGGTAACATCAATCCGTCTTCCACGTGTGCACTACCTCTCCATTCCCCACACGATTCTGTTGGGCTTTCAATGGCAGTTCTCTGCCTTCCTGCCCTCAGTTCCTGTCAATTCATAGTCACTCATCCCATTAACCCTGGTCATTCGTTAAGGGGTTGGGACATGTAACCTAAGCTGGACAAATCATAGCCTTTACAAAGATTATATGATGAAAAAAAGTCAACTTTACAGAGAAATTGAAAAACATGAATTTCCATTATCTAGATTCTACCATTAACTTTTGTTATACTTGCTTTATCACATGCCTTTTCCACTACCTGTCCATTCACTCCTCTGTTATCCATCAATCATTCCATCCTATTTTTTGGTATGCATTTCCAGGGAAGCTGCAGTCATTGGTAAACTTCACTCCTAAGCAGTTCAGCATAGATCTTATGAACTATAATTCAATATTTGTTTATGGTTTTGAGGAGCAAACTTTACATACAGTAAAATGCACAAATCTTAAGTGTACCACTGGCTGAACTTTTGACGTTTTCAACACAAACCACTATGGAGACATGGAGGACATTGCCATCAGTTCCAAATGTCTCCTCTTGCCCCTCCCCAGTCATTTCTTGCCCTCATTTCTACCTAGAGACACCACGCACTATTCTGATTTTTTTTTTTTTTTTTTTTTGAGATAGTGTCTTTCTTTGTTGCTGAGGGTGGAGTGTAGTGGCATGATCACGGCTCACTGCAATCTTGAACTCCTGGGCTCAAGGAATACTCCCACCTCAGCTTCCTGGGTAGCTGGGACTACAGGCACATGCCACCAGGCCTGGCTAGTTTTTGTATTTTTTAAAAATAGATATGGGGTTTTACCATGTTGCCCAGGCTGGTCTCGAACTCCTGGGCTCACGTGATCCACCTCCCTTGGCTGGGATTACAGGCGTGAGACACCATGCCTGGCCCTGAATTTTTTTTCAACCATGGATTAGTTTAGTTTCTTCTAGGACTTCATATAAATGGAATCAATCAGCATGCACTCATTTGTGTAAGTTCATCGTAATGTTTTGGACTTCGTAATGTTTTGGACATTGTAATGTTTTACTTTTTTTTTTCAAGCCTTCCCAGTTTTGAGCCAATACATTCCCTTTTAATGCTTAGACAATTTCAAGTTGGCTTCTTGTAATTTACAATCTAAAGAAACCTGGCTGACCCACATAGAACACTATCACTCATCCATCAGGCCCCGGGTTAAAGGCTATTACTTATGCCTATTAATTCAGGTTCTCCTTTCTATGTACTTTCATAGAACAAATCATTTCTGTGATCTATTTGTTTTTTGGTTTGCCTGATAAACTGTGATCTCACTGAATGCAGAGACTTTGTCTGCCTAATTTGCCAAATATTGGCGAACTGCCATGCCACCAACCTCCTGAACAGTTGCTTCTCTCAGCAGTTGTTTAATAAATTTTTGTCCAAGGAATAAATGAATGATTGACTGCTCTTAGCTTTTCTAGTGGGCATATTGTAACTCTAAGTCTGCATTCACCACAAAAAATCTAAAAAAATTACTGGTCAAACAACTCAAAAATTAGGTTTATAAAATGATGATTTCCTTCACCTTTCATTTGCCATTCCTACTCATTTTTCTTTTGATGGTTTCTTGCTTTCTTAGAAATATGTTTTCTTGACTTCTGAACTGAAAGACAATGTACTTTCTTTTGCCCTTTATATCTTAAGACACTTACTCTTTTTATACAAGATTTGCTAATACGTTCTGACATTCTGATATATTAATGACTGCTCTTCAATAAGTGTATTTATCTTTGTATTTTACTACAGTAGGATTCTTTTGTGGCAATGCATCAGCTTAAAGATGTGACACCCAGGTTACACCTTTTTTTTTTTTTTTTTTTTTTTTTTTTTGTGAGATAGAGTCTTGCCCTGTTGCCCAGGCTAGACTGTAGTGGCGTGATCTCCGCTTACTGCAACCTCCACCTCCTGGGTTCAAGTGATTCTCCTGCCTCAGCCTCCTGAGTAGCTGGGATGGGATTGCAGGTACCCACTACCACCCCTGGCTAACTTTTTTGTATTTTTAGTAGAGATGGGATTTCACCATGTTGGCCAGGCTGGTTTCGAACTCCTGACCTCAAGTGATCCACCTGCCTTGGCCTCCCAAAGTGCTAGGATTACAGGTGTGAGCCGCTGCACCCGGCCCCAGGTTACATCTTTAAGATGTAATGATTTCTCATTGATAGGGTTGCTCTTTGGGATCAGGGGCTCTACTCTGCTTCAGTTTTACATATTTCATTCCTTAATGTCCTCATCCACAGGAAATCTCCCAAAAATAAAGTTAAAAAAGGTAGATGAATCAGACACATGAGTTTTCCTTATGTTGCGCCTAAGATCTCGTTGGCTTAAAACAACATTTATTTCTTGCTCATATAAAGTCTGCCATGGTTTGCATGACTTTCTTTCTTTTTTTTTTTGTAATTCCAACTTTTATTTTAGAGTTGGGGGTACATGTGCAGGTTTGTTACATGGGTGTATTCAAGGCAGCATTTCATGACTCTGCATTACGCCTTCCAATCAATGGGTGCTTCCTTACTTGTAGGGGCTGGAGAAGAGGAAGCTGTACCTTGTGTGCTGCCTTTTAAATGCGTTTGCTCACATTTCATTGGTCAAAGCAGTCACATGGGCACACTTAGTTTCCAGGTGGCAGGAAAGTATTAATCCTATCAGATGTTTGGAAGGAAGCGAAATTAAAATATTGGGGAACAGAACCAATGGCTATGGTTCTGAGTCTCTTGCATTATAGTTGGTTGAAATGGGATATGAGTATTGTGTTTTAGGTACTTTGGACTCTCAATAGTTGAAATCTACATAGGACTTGAAGTGGGGTTCATTCAGAGGAGGATTTTTTTGAAAGCCTGCTTTCCTTTTCTTTTTAAAGCACTTACCTACAAAGCAACTGTGTTAAATAGGACATCAATTTCAGTTCTCAGCAGAAAAAAATTATTCTCTCCCCCAGGTAATTTCAGTTTTAGTCAGGCATTTCAGTGCCAGCATGATATTGTAGAAATTTAGGGATTTTTTAGATTTTTTGAGAGAATGAATCATGGAGGGAAAGCCCTTGGGTAAGCCCAGGTTTTAGCTGTGTATCTTTTGAGAAATGTTGATTGCTGTGCAGTAAAAAGTTGGACTCTTGTGTTCACAAAAAAAGAAAGAACAAGTTAAAAGGAGCTGCTTTTGCTTTTGGTTTAAGAGTCTTTCTTAATAAGGAACAATGAACATCAACACCCAGTTATTCAGTAAACCAATTAAATTAAATTAGCACAGCCAGGAAACAAAGGAACAATCCTTCAACTCTTCCATTTATACCATAGACTCAGCAGTCACAATACAAGAGAGAGGAGTAACAATACAGTCTGTAAAGGCAATTAATATTAATTTTTCATTTTTTTCTCCAGCTAACGTACTTAAAATGCTTCCCTGCCCCCTCCCCCAAAAGACAGCTCTGGTGTATTATTTCTCTTTTCATTCACAATACAGTTGAGATAAAATTAGCTTTTTTGCGTCTTTCCCATTACTGGTTTACGTTCAAGGTTGTGTCTTTGAAACGGTTTTAACCAATCTCCTTCGGGGACTTTCCCATCGCTTACCCTGGTTAGTCTGTAACAAGGATGGGCTATCCCAGTACAGTAAAGAATGCTGGCTT
The DNA here is from genome assembly GCF_028878055.3 of Symphalangus syndactylus. Classification (NCBI taxonomy): domain Eukaryota; kingdom Metazoa; phylum Chordata; class Mammalia; order Primates; family Hylobatidae; genus Symphalangus; species Symphalangus syndactylus. The sequence continues at coordinate 20,177,518 of NC_072446.2, read as the reverse complement.
TAGAGAATGGTCTTAGGTCAAGAATTATTATTGCTCAAGGCCTCCGAGATCTAGTTATGGGTTTCCGCAAACCCTGTGGGCTCTTATGATAATGCTTTCTCCACTATTATTGTTATAAGGCATTAAATCAGTCAGATTCATGAGCAACAAGAGGTCAATGTCTGATTGAAATTCATAAGGTCAAAAAGGAAACTAAAAATCAATTTATAAGATATGAAGATTTAGGTTCAAACTATATCCATGAGCAATAAAATTTCACATCCATAAATGTAAGAAAATCAGTTATTAAACTTGAGGGGGTAAAGAAGACTTATTAAGTTTTACACACACATAAGGCAGCTAACACATAATTTTATCAGACATTACTGAAATCCTGTGTGTAATATAAGGGATGACGGGATAAAATGCTAAATGGTTTAGCACTAAATTATTAAGTGATGTATCCCTAAGGTATTAAACAGATAGAAAATGCAGAGCAGGTGTCTCTCCTAGCAAGACTTGATCACCAGTTTAAGTGCATATTGATAACAAATGCACTTCAGAGAGAAAATAGTATTAGTAATATTTTTGCTGCGTGAAAGTCTGGTGTCAGGATGACTAAAAGCTTCTCCCTGACAAAGAAATGTTCATTTCTTCTTCTTCTTCTTTTTTTTTTTTTTTTTTTTTTTTTAAAAATTAATCATGTTAAGTGTTAGGTCCCTATGAGCAAAAGAGGAACTCTAGAGGGATTTGAGCGTTTGCTTGTCTCTTTCCTTCCATCATTTCTGCATGAAAAAAATAGAATGAGTGGAAGAGAAGATCTATCTATATAATGTAGTAAAAATGGAAAATATGAACACAGTTAGTGTGGCAAAATAAAAAGATAGTTTTGCCAGGATGAGAGTAAAGAAAAGTTTATGAAAGCAAATATTGGCATTAAAAAAATCCAACTTGGAGCCACAGTGCAGTTAATAGCTTAACTCTGTTCTTGGCTTGATGTCCATTTTATTCCACTGATAAAAGGAAAATAGAATCTTTCTGGTCTACTTGGTAATCAGAGGCTCTGGCTGAAAATTAAATAGTGAAAATATGTGTTTGTAAGTGAGTTGGAAGGCATTTCTCTTTTTTCTCCGTAGACCCCATATAAATCTAAGCATAGTTCCTGATAGGTTTATGGAAACACGATGTTAGCTAGTTTTCTGTGGCCCTTGGGAGCTCCGTAAGATTGGCTCAAACCTCGCCCCATGCGCTACGGAAGCCCTGAACGCTCTCCTCAAATTGCGAAAATTCTCATGAGGCTAAAATGCTTTTGTTACCTATCATCCTTGGATCTGAGTGCTATGTTTGCTGCATTAGTTTGGTTTATGAATCTTTTCACTATTCCACTTTGTTTTGACCTATGATGGCCCATGTGTTGAATTGAACCCTTTCTTGAATTATACATATTCTCTCTCTCTCTTACACACACAGTCACACCCTTCCCTCAGAGAAGTCGTGCAGACGTGTAAGTTCAGTTGGTATAAAACTGTACATGTAATCGTCATTTCACAGCTATGGGATGGAGGCTTTGAGAATTTTAGTAACTTGCTTGAGGCTCTGGAGCCTTGTGCATGGAGTTGGGCCTCCAACATAGATGACTGACCCTAAGTCCCTTGTCTTCTCTACTCTTCTGTCCTAGGCTTGAAATCCCCTGTTGGTATAGACAGAGGCCAGCAAACTATGCCATAAGGCCAAATCTAGGCCTCCATCTGTTCTTATCAATGAAGTTTTATTGGAACACAGCCATGCTCATTTGTTCACATGTGCTCTACGGCCGCCTTCTCACTACAATGGCCAGATTGAGTAGTTGTGACAAAGACTGCATGGCCCACAAAGCCTAAACTTTATTCTCTGACCCTTTACCAGAGAACAGTTTGCAGACCCCTATTGTAGATGATAGATTAGTATCTACTTCATGAACAACTGGGTTCATGAATATTAACAGGCACGACGTGATTTTTTAAAAGGATGTTCTGTGATCTAATAAGTTAAGGAAATGCTGGTTCAAATGAAGTTAAAGAGACGCTTCCCCAGAGCCTTTACTATACTGATGGGTGCAGTTTCTCTTCGAGAAGATGAAGAGATTTTGCATAACTTGAACCCAGAACTCTGTGTGTGTGTGTGTGTGTGTGTGTGTGTGTGTGTGTGTGTATGTACGTGGTGTAAGTAATGATTTATAAGACACATTTGGGAAAGCCTGGATTGGGTGCTAATTTGGGAAATATACTTCCTAAAGGGTGGCATTTGCATTCCTAGGTCTTCCTTGGGAAGGTAGCTGGAGAAGAGTAGAATTTTCCATTTGTAATTTCAGATTGATTAATTTAATGTAATCTCTAATATTACCTTAGAAAAAGGTTCTCAGTCTGTGGTCCAAAGGATCACTGGGATTTTCTATGACCTGGGCAGAAGCTAATCTCTTTTGACTTTGTAGGAAAAAATAACCCACCAGATAGAATTTTGTTCATTTTATTTTCCTCCCCATACATTTTTCTTGAGCCTGTCTGTGAGTACCAGCTATAGGTGACCAGTGGATAAACAAGAATCAAATGATTATTAATAAAAAATTGGAAATGACAGACCTTATTTAGTTTGATAATTTTTTAAAAAGGTGCATTTATGGTTGCTGCATGGTACATGTGTCATGTAGTTATTTTCTGCCTAATAGGTTGCTCTTTGTATGTATGGTAAAATTATGTATCATGTATTTCGTGATATTCTGCATATAGCACACAGTGTTTCCAGGGGCTCTAGCTGGCTTTGGGAGGTTGGAACAGCAGTGTTCGGTGCTGGAAGATTATATTACTCACAACTTATTTGGTTGTGGATGACAAAAATCCAATTCAAACTTGATAAGTAATTGATTTGTGTAACAAGAGCAACAGTGGATGTAGCTCCAGACATGGCCGTTTCCAGAAGTTCAAATGACATCACCAAAACTTTGTTTCTCTTTATTGTTTTATTCTCACTTCCTCCAGTTGATTTATTTTCATGGAGTGTCTAAGGTTATTGGCATTGCTGGCTTACATTGTTTCTATAGGTAGAGATCCCAAATTTTCTTAAACAGCGTTTTATTAGTTCCCAAGAATGTCTTTGCTTGGTCCTGTCTGGCTCATTTGTCCAATACTGGAGCATTCCCTATGTCCAGGGTGAGGTATTCTGATTGGCCAGATTGGATGTCATGATCAGATGTGTGACCAGCAAGGGACATTTCATGTTTGACAGTCCCCCAGGAGCTATAAGGGGAGGTTCCTAAAAGAGAAAAGAAGAACGTATGGTCTGAAGAAAAAGGAAGGGATATCAAAGGTCTATTCACAGATTTAGGAGGCAGAGACATTGGCTTGGGGCAGAAAGAATATCGATTTGGGAAATAGGGGACCACACTAGAATGCAAGCTTCATGAGGCCAGAGTTTTCATTTATTCACTACTTCTAAAATAGGGCTTGGCACAAAGTAAACACTCATGAATTGAGTGAATGAAATATTCAAATGGACTATAGGAATTCAGGATTTAATAGAAAATATGAATATCCTAGGGGTGATATGGTAGATTATAAAATGCCCACAATTGTTTACTTTTTCTATAAAGAAGTGGAGTCTATTTCCCCATCCTTGCATCTGAGTTGCGAACAACCAACTTTGGACAATGAGACATTAGCAAACATCACTGGAACAGAAGCTTGAGACACACTCATGCATGCAGGACATGCCAGGCTTGTCCTCCTGCAGCTCTTGGATCTCTGCCACCATTTGAATGAGCCAGAACTAGCCTACTGGAGGATGAGGGACCGTGTAGAAGAGAGCTGAGGCACCCAAGCCAACAGCCACCCAGCCTCCCAGCTAATCCAGAAACCAATCACAAACTCACTAGTGAGTCTCAGCCAAGATCAGACAACCCTGGCCATGATCAGCAGCATCTCCCAACCCCAATTGACAGTTTGCAGACACATGAACTAAATAGAAGTTAATGTTTTAAACCACTGGGTTTTGAGGGAGGTTTGTTATGCAACACATGCTAACTGATAGAGGTACTTAGAAATACGGTCAGAGTCCAGTTCTCTGATGACCAGTTTTTTCCTTGTTATCATTCTTACTTTCAAGCCCAGAGGTTTTAAAGTCCTCAAGTTCATGCCTCGGTTTTTCCTTCCCTTGGTGTGCAAATATATGCCTAACATTTGCATTTTTATCAGTCTTTCTATATGTCCTTGCCAGATTTTCATCAGAGTGTTTTATAATTATTAGTATTATTTTATTGTCACATATATATCTCAGTTAATGCCGACATGATTGTTCTTGCTGTTGTAACCTGAATTAGGAATTTTCACAGTCGGGTATTGATCATTCATCTAATTGTATGATGAAGGAAATACAATTCCCTCTCTGCTTTTGAGAAATCAAAACAGTGAGGAGAAAGGATGAGGCAAATAAAAAATCAAAACGTGTGGTATTTTAAGAGGCACTGTCTTTATATTTTTTTTCCTTAAAAAGAGAAGCTATTATTGTTTAGGGAGTTTCTATTATAATAAATATCAACAAAATGGTTTGTTTGGGAGTTCAAAAAATACGTGCTTACTTGAAATGATTTCCAGGTAAAGTTTTATAAAATTACTCTTGCTTTATTATATTATGTACATTTTTATTGTATTAAAATATAAATTATATTACATAGCGTTATAAATTGTTATTAAAATGATCTGCAGCATAACTAGCAGGGAACTTACACATAACTGTAAAAACTGAAATAAAAATCTATTAATGCAATAAACCTACTTAATAAAAGTTACTTTCATATTCAAAAACAAAATATTAAGGCATGCTTCAGATCTGAAAGTCAAAAATGAGGGAATAAATTAGTGAAGGTTAAGAACCTTGTAGCAGCTGACTAACAAAGCTCTAGGGGATTATAAAATTTCATGCTCTTGTAATAAAAAGGATAAAGGATTGGCCAGAAGACTACTAAAAGTTAAAATAAGTGAACATAAAGGAGATGAAAAAGTCTGACATGAGTGAGACCACTAATGTGTAAAGACTAAAGAGATGGTATTAAAGTGTTAGAGGCTGGAATTAAATGCAAAATGAATTCTGGTGGTAGATTAATAGAAAATTATAAAGGTAAATGAGTTCAGTTTCATGGTTTCAGAAAACTTTATATATCTCATTATTTTTCTTAGCACTTAAGAAGAAGCAGGGTAAGACAAATTAAAATTTGGCATAAACCATATTGAAGTGGGTGGAAGTGCCAATTATCCCCCAGTGCTATTCCCTGCGTATTCCCCATGATTGACCTTCGCTTGTTAAGTGGCACATGGCAGCCCCAAACAAAGCAGTTTTTCCCATCTCTCGGGTTCATAAGTGAGACCATGAATCTAAGTTCTCATTCAATTAGTCCTAAGAGGAAGTGACAGCTTCCGGGAAATATATTCAAAAGGAGGTGGTGGGTGCTTTTTTGCCTCTGGCTCTTCCTTCCTGATGGCTGGAATGTTGATATAATGTCTGGTACTCCAGCAGTAATTTTGGACCATGAGGTGATCATAGGGATGGGAGCTGTACATGGGCAAGCAACAAGGCAGAGGGAGCCTGGAACCCTGCCCCTCTGTCCACCACGTCAACTTGGGCCTCCTAGTGCCAGACTTAGGAAACATCACCCACTGTTATTTTGGGTTTTCTATCCTTGCAGTCAAATACGAATCTTAGTAAAGACAGAGTGGACTTCTACTGTCTCCAGGCCTGCAGTGAAACACAGAATATAACAATACCAGCTCCCATGTCAGGGTTGGGGTTGGAGGAGGGGCTCTGAGGATGTGACCACTGTGTTGATTGGTGCTGATGCTGGAAATGAGTATTCCACTATAAATCAGGGTCTGCTCCAAAATTCAGAACAAGAGATACTGAGGGAGAGCAGCCTGGTGGTGGGTGGTGATGGCATTTGTTTCAAAGCTGAATTTACATTGATAGAACAAAGAATTTAGGTTGCATTTCAGATCAATATAAACAGCTATTTGGAAAGGTTGCTTTTCATCATATTTTCTTAAGATCGAGAAAATGTCAATTAGTGAAAACAGAGATGCTTTACTACTGCTTATTTGTGGTGACTTTTGAGGAAGAATAATGGATTTTATGTGGGGGAGGCAGGCTCAAGCCCTCCATGAACTCCACCCGCCCCACATCTTGACCCCTCCACAGCTGTAAGCATTTTTCCTCTTTGCCTTGACCTTTCCCAAGTCAACCTAGCAGAACAGTTGAAATGGCACTTCGTTGCTCTTAAGGAAACATCCTGTACCTTTGCTATAGGTAGCATTTGCCCTTGATCCAGTGTAGATTTGCCAAACCATTAGAACAACTGCTGACCTGTATAGAAATTCTTATGGTCTAAAATTAATAATGGTGGAACTTTCTCAGGACTGTTAGGAAAAGTATCTTTTGGCCTTTGTTTTCATGTGTTCTCCAAGAAGCCATCATACATTGTGCCTCACCCTCTGCAACTCCTGCACCTGCTCTGGGTATTCATAGCACACTCTTGACTACTGCTTACCTCTGTCTTTGTATGCACTGGGCTGCATTCTAGTCCCTCCCTCCCACCTTCCCTCCCTTTCTTTCTTCTTTCTTTCTACAATATTTATTTAGTGTCTACAATATTTCTTTAGGCATTTTCTAAGCACATGAAAGATGGCAGGCAACAAGACACATTAAAACAGTACGTTCCTTCATAGTTTAAGTTTTGGCCCTTGAATGCCCTAAGGAAGAGTCATTTATGACTTTAGCTAATATCCAATTTTAATATATTAAAATGAGGTCAGGATGCAGAAGGGAACCCCTTTGTCAACTCGAATCCAGATTTTACATGATCCTTGACCTTATTCCTCTCATTTACCTGGAAATTCTTGTGAAAGTAACAACAACAATAACAACAAAACAACTACAAATTTGCTTGTGGTGACAAATGTGATATGAACAAGAAAAACCTACAGGTGATGAAAGTTGAAGGACAAGTGGAGATTTAAAAAAGGTGGTTTTTAGTTAGAAAATAGAGCTTTTGAATAAATTGAGTGGAAGAAAGTATTCAAATGATGTGTTGCGTTTATGACTTTGTTTCTGTAAATGAATGTAGATAAAATATTTGAAAAACCCAGCCCAGTCAGGGAAGACATTAGATTTTAAGACAGAGATAGATAACTAAAGACTCAAAGAATGGAGGATCCATGGGGCATCTGAAAGGTGGAAATTCACAAAGGACATACCCTTTATCAACATAGGATGAGTATCCTTCAGGATGGGCTAGGAAGAAGCAGTAACTAACAACCCCAAGTATCAGTGCCTTAACACACTAAAGCTTATTTCTTGCTTGTGCCATAAATGCAGCAGGCTATCTAGGTGGAGTGGGGGAAACACTCTGCTGATAGCAGTCACCCATGTACCTAAGTTGAAAGAAGCAGCACTTCAACAGTGACCCTCATCACTGCAACAGAGGGCCAGAATATAGTAAATCGCTCAGTGCCTCTTAAAGCTTCCACCTGGAAGGAACACCTGTAACTTTTGTTTACATTTCATTGGCTAACGCAAACCACATGGCCATGCCTTGCCTTGGGTGCCCATCCTACCATGTACCTGCCAAGCAGAGCCTCAGAATTCATTATTGAGCTGTACCAGTGTCTATAGCAGTGTGTGCACTTAACCCCAAGGATGCCAGTCTCCCACTGCATAGGCAGCTCCTTGAAAGCAGAAACCCCTCATATAGCTCCTCAATCACCCCATTCAGCCAAGAGCTTGACGCATAGGAGGTTTTCAGTAAATGTTTGTTGTACTGGATTGATCTCCGTTCCATGTACTTCCCGAAACCTCTCATGATTTATTGGTAAAATTTTCACCCTTAATTAGTGAAAAAAGAAACTCCTTCTATGAGTTTATAAATTATTTACCTTACAAAGCCTTTCTGAGCTCTTCGAGCACACTGTAAATAATTTATGTTCATACTTGTGTGATTTCAAATTTGTTTATTAATGTTATCTTGGAGATAGAAAACAACCTAAGTGAAACTACCCTAACTCATTTTACAGATCACTTGGAACAAGAAAAAAAAGTGCTTTTCTTCTCATGTGGAAATGTTATTTACCCACCATTAGAGGGTGTGAAGGCCCAGTTCTTTCCCAATGTTAAGGAAATATTTCTGCTGGCCTAAGCCATGACATTCACACCCATTTAGTGAATTCTTACTCTATCCAGGTAATGAACTAACACGTTGAGTCTGTAGTACTCAATATATCCAGCCGTGGATCCTTCTCCTGAACCTCAGCCTGTTTCTCCAACTGCCCTCTACACGTCTCCATGTGGATGTATCTCATTAACACCGCAAACTTAATGTGTCCAAAACAGAGCCCTTAATTTCCAGCCTCCTACCTCACAGCTCCCAAAGTCTTTTCCCATTTCAGAAACTGCAAACTCTATCCATTTTACTGCCCATGTAACAAACCTTACATATAGCTTTGACTTTGTGCCTTCTCTCATGCCCCGTATTTGATCTTCTGAAATATTGTTGGTGCCACCTTCAAAATATATCCAGACTCCAGTCGCCTTTTACTGTCTCCACTGATACCACCAGAAGCCACCCTGTCTTGATTGCTTACCTGGTTTGTTTGTAGCGGTTGAAACGGGCATTCTGTTTCTACCACTGGCCCCTGCACTTGACTTCTGTGTAGCATCCAAAGGAAGCCTTTTGAAATGAAGTCAGTCCTCTGCGCAAAACTCCCCAGTGCCCTCTGTTTGTCAAGCCATGGAAAAGTCAAAGTCCCCTAGTGGCTGATAAGGGCCTACGTGGTTTGCATCCCATGCCCACAACTGCTCCTACCATCCAGTGTCCTATCCTTCCCCTCACACACTCTGTCCCAGCTACGGAAACCTCTTAGGGTTTACGTGAACCTTCTGTGAACATTCCAGCCCTGCTGCAGCTTTAAGACTTTTGTGTTTGCTGTTTCCTCTGACTTAAATGGTTTCCCTTCAGAGAGCCACATCTCTCCTCCTGCCGATGCCTCTAAGTCTCTGCTCAAATGTCACCTTGACACTGAGGCCTGCCCAGACCCACCTACCTATGGGGCAACCCCTTTCCCCCCTCTCACAAGCATGTCCTGTCTCCTTCACATTGCTCTCTTTCTCCGTAACGCCTGTGTATTTACTTGTTTATTTATACAATGCCCCCCACGCCCTTTCTAGAATGTAAAAATAGTGAGGGCTGGGCTTTGATCATTTATTTCAATGCTGTCTCCCAGCCATCAAATAGAGATAGCCCGTAGTAGAAGCTCGATAAAGACTTGCTGAAAAAAAAATTATAATATGTAATTTTATTGTTCATGAGTTATTTCTTGTCATTAAGTATTAGTTTTCCCACTAAACTACAGCGTCTTTTCAGCAGAGACTAACATGGATTCCTTGTAATTCTCTTTGTTTCAAAATGCAGAATGGTCAGGGAATAGATTGCTGATAGCTGGGTGATGTCTTCCACTTTTCTAAGAGGGTTGACTCTTCTTGCAGAACATTCATCACCAGAGATCGTCTTTAAACAAAAGTGTCTATGGCTTAGAATCTTGTTTTGCAAAGTTAGAAATGCAGATTCTCAGGCCTCATCCCAGGCCGATGACATTCGAATCTGCATTTTAACATGATGGAGGCCAGTCCGTGCTCCCTTCACGTTCGTATTCACAGGAATCACCTGGAGATCTGATGAAAATGCAGATTCTGCATTTCTTACCGACTCTCTCCCAGGTGAGCCCATCGCAGCTGCCTCTGAGTGCACTCTGAGCAGTGAGGGCTTGAGAGCCTGGGAAAAGCTCTACCCACACTTAGACATTCACAGGGTGTGTCCATGTCTTGGGCTCTGAGAAGTCCTGCATTCGTGGCATTAGAAAAAAATCTAGTCAGCCAGGCACAGTGGCTCACGCCTGTAATCCCAGCACTTTGGGAGGCAGAGGCAGGCAGATCACCTGAGGAGTTTGAGACCAGCTTGGCTAACATGGTGAAACCCTGTCTCTACTAAAAATACAAAAATTAGCCAGGCATGGTGGTAGGTGTCTGTAATCTCAGCTACTCGGGAGGCTGAGGCAGGAGAATCGCTTGAACCTGGGAGGAGGTGGAGGTTGCAGTGAGCCGAGATTGCACAATTGCACTCCAGCTTGGGCAACAAGAGCGAAACTCCATCTCAAAAAAAAAAAGAAAAAGAAAAAAAATCTAGTGTTTCCCAAACATATTTGGTGACATCAGTGAACATCATGAGGACCAGTGTTTCTGAGCACAGGTTTTGAGAATCCTCCTCCCGTTCTTTATTCCCGGGTCTCCTCTCCTGGCCTCTCTCTAGGTGCCATGTTGATTTTTTTTTTAACTTAAATTTAAAGACACCTGTTCCAGTATAGCTTTTGAGCTGAGCCTAGAGATATCTCCAGCCTCACCCCACTTCACTTCGCCCTTGAATCGATCCTCTGGCAGCACCAGCTGCTCCCTTGGCTGCGCGGTTCTTTCCTGTTTTATTTCACACAGACAGATCTTTCCTCTTTAGGGTGCTCTCTTCTCATCTTGGTTTTTCCAGCCTTCTGCAATTCCTTCAGTCTCAGCTTGGGTGCCTTGTCCTTCATGAAGCCTGCCCAGATTTCTAGGATGGACTAAGTGCCCCTTTGCTTTCACTCCCTGGCGGGGAGTGGGGCAGTTGGACCTCCGCAGAGCACTCACCGTGCTCCCTGTGGCCGTCTACTTTGGTTTCTGTCCCTGCTCAAGATCCTGAGGGCTCCTCCTTGAGGGCAAGCTCAAGGTCTTCTCATTTATCCTCAGAACTTTGTACCTTCCAAAGTACGTATTAGGTAATTATCTGCATGGGCCTTTAAAACTGAAGGTGAAAACACGTACGAAATCCACCCTTAAGAACCCCCCCCTCCCCCGCTGCCTTAAGGACTTGGAGGCAACACCAGTAAAAACAAGTAAAAAACGGAGCAGGATTTATTAAAAAAAAAAATAGTTGGTGTGAAGAGCTCAAAGAAACATCAGAAGTCAATTTTTCAACGATGTGCAAGTCTTCAAGTCAGAAAAATTTGATTTTAGGAAGAATAAAGCCAGGATGGATTGAAAATGGAATGATTTGAACATAGAATGTTTTGGCTCCAGGGGACGTAATAAACAGAGGACAGAGACTCCAAAGGATAGAGTGCCTAGCATTCACAGAAGCAGGGGATACATAACACTGGAGCTTTTATCCAGCACCAAGATGTGCATTCTTGGTTTTACTAATATGGATGTATTTTAATGAGTATTAGAAAAAAAATTGGATTTTCCTATTTAAGGTCACACTGTCATAAGTTTCCTGACTCAATGCTTTTATTTGATTCAGGTCAAAGAAAAAAGTATAAAGAAAAATTAGGATAGATGGTATGTGGGTGGCTAATATACCAATGACTGATGCTGGGAAAATATTTTAAGAAACTGGACTGGTGATTGAGAAATCAGTTTTCCTGCCCTTTGGATACACAAACTTGCTTTGCTGTTCCTGTTTAGGGATGTTTGAATTAGCGATGCTGCTCCTTCATCATAGCTGATTGGACCAAGGGTGTTCTCCTGGCCTAAGTTGGGCCAATCCGATTCTCCTTTTCAGGAGTTTAGCTTTGGGACCCAGGGAGACCTGATGAGAATTCTGAGTGTGGTGTGGTGACTTGGTTGTCCTGGGGTTGCCATATTTTGCTATGTGAACTGAGACGCTTAGATAGCTATGAGATATAGAAAGGAGAGAGGGATACAGGGAAAGAAAAATAAAATAGATGCAGAGAAAAGCAGAAATGAGAGGCAGAGGCCCTGGTCACAGTTCTTTTCCAGATTCCAGTTCCTCCCTCCTCTGGCTGCAATCTTACCATTGGGTTTTCTGAGACACACTACCATGCTGATAACAAATCTCCACCTACCAACCCACTTCACCCCCAGCACTTGTCTCTTAGGCTTCTTTGAGTTACTGCTGTTCCTTGCAGCAAAAATCCTCTATCAATGACTATCAAACAGGTAACTTACCTTCTGTGGACCTCAGTTACTTCATCTGGAAATGGCAGAAGCTAGCTAGTTTTCCCGAAAGGCAGGTCACACACCACTGGAGAAAGTTGGGAAGATTTTAGGTGATATTTAGGTCCAACACCAAATATTATTGAATTGCTTAGTGATTCCGTTTCTAAATGTCTTTCAGTCCTTCTGATTATATGTCAAGGAGAAGTTCAGTTTTATTCTAGTAGGTTTTCTTAAATGCTTTTCTAATGCTTTTTCTCTTTTTAACAAAGAGAAATGAGACTTCAGGTTGGGAGATTTAAAGGCTATGATAGCCAGTTAGAAATTGGAATTTTTTTCATTGAATTCATTTTTTACTGTTATTGTTTATCATAAAATTGTTTTAATTCTGGTTTTTCATTTATGGTAGTGAGATACAACTTCCTTTAAAAATAACTTTAAGATGGGGAGAGAAAAACCAGCTTTTCCTTACAGTGGAATTCCAATTATAAATTCTGAATGACAGAAATAGAAAATCACCATTTGGCCAACACCATAGTAATTATTATTGCAGGCAAGAATCATCAGTGAATGCTAAAATTAGTGGGTAAAATTAAGGTGAGAAACAGGATATTTGCATAGTCTCATAGTCTAAAAGAATCTCTCCACAAGGCACTATTTAGTACGAAGGAAGAAATAATACCTTTACAGTGGAGAAGAGGCTGACACTGCTTTCACCAAGAGACCAAAGTTAATAGTACATTAAACACCCCTGATATGAGGCACTGAGAAGGCGCAGCACTACTGTCAAAAATTGTTGACTTCAAGCTAATCATGAGTAAACATCAGACAAATGTAAACCGAGAGATATTTTACAAAGTAGCTGGTCAGTGCTCTTTGATCATGTTGAGGTCCTGAGAGACAGAGGAAGACTGAGAACCTGTCGCAGATTGAAGGAGACTAAGGAGGCATGACAACTGCACACAATCCTGGTGTGGATGTGCTTTGAATCTTGGGTGGGGTCTTGGTTTGGATCCCGGGTTGGGTCTTGGTGTGGGTCCTGGGTTGGGTGTTGGTTTAGGTCCTGGGTTGGGTCTTGGTTTGGATCCTGGGTTGGGTGTTGGTTTAGGTCCTGGGTTGGGTCTTGGTTTGGATCCTGGGTTGGGTGTTGGTTTAGGTCCTGGGTTGGGTCTTGGTTTGGATCCTGGGTGGGGTGTTGGTTTAGGTCCTGGGTTGGGTCTTGGTTTGGGTCCTGGGTGGGGTCTTGGTGTGGATCTTGGGTTGGGTGTTGGTTTTGATCCTGGTTTGGGCCTTGGTTTGGGTCCTGGGTTGGGTCTTGGTGTGGGTCTCAGGTTGGGTCTTGATTTGGGTCCTGGGTAGGGTCTTGGTTTTGATCCTGGGTTGGGTCTTGGTTTGGATCTCAGGTTGGGTGTTGGTTTTGATCCTGGGTTGGGTCTTGGTGTGGGTCCCGGGTTGGGTCTTGGTGTGGGTCCCGGGTTGGGTCTTGGTGTGGATCCTGGGTTGGGTCTTGGTTTGAGTCTTGGGTTGGGCCTTGGTTTGGGTCCTGGGTTGGGCCTTGGTTTGGGTCCCGGGTTGGGTCTTTGTTTGGATCCCGGGTTGGGTCTTGGTGTGGGTCCCGGGTTGGGTCTTGGTTTGGATCCCGGGTTGGGTCTTGGTGTAAGTCCCAGGTTGGGTCTTGGTTTAGGTCCTGGGTTGGGTCTTGGTTTAGATCCCCGGTTGGGTCTTGGTTTGGATCCCGGATTGGGTCTTGGTGTGAGTCCCAGGTTGGGTCTTGGTGTGGGTCCCAGTTTGGGTCTTGGTTTAGGTCCTGGGTTGGGTCTTGGTTTGGATCCTGGGTTGGGTCTTGGTTTGGATCCTGGGTTGGGTCTTGGTTTGGATCCCAGGTTGGGTCTTGGTTTAGGTCCCGGATTGGGTCTTGGTTTGGATCCTGGGTTGGGTCTTGGTTTGGATCCTGGGTTGGGTCTTGGTTTGGATCCCAGGTTGGGTCTTGGTTTAGGTCCCGGATTGGGTCTTGGTTTGGATCCCGGGTTGGGTCTTGGTGTGGGTCCCAGGTTGGGTCTTGTCTTGGGTCCTAGGTTGGGTCTTAGTGTGCATCCTTGGTTGGGTCTTGGTTTGGATCCCTGGTTGAGTCTTGGTTTGGGTCCTGGGTTGGGTCTTGGTTTGGATCCTGGCTTGAGTCTTAGACCAGAAATGACATTGGTGGGCATTTGGTTACATTTGAGTAAGATCTGTAAATTACTGAACAGTATTGTATTTATGTTAATTTCCTGCTTTTTAATAATTGGACTATAGTTATGTGAAATGAAAGCATTTTGGGAATCTGGAATCTGGGTGAAGAGTGTAAGGTATACTAGTTGTGCAACTTTTTCCCTCTAAGTCTGAAATTATTTCAACATGAAAAACTAAAACAAACTAAAAATTTCATTTTTTCCTAGACCAGTGGTTCCCATGTGGATCAGTTATGCCTTTTGGGGGACATTTGGCAATGTCTGGAGGAATCTCTGGTCATTGCAACCAGTGGGTAGAGGCTAGGGATGCTGCCACACATCCTATGGTGCACTGGGGTGCCCCCCACAACAAAGAACCATCGGGCTCAAATATCATCAATGCTGAGACTGACGAACAGTTCTAGAACAACTTCTAGAACAAATACAGTTTTAAAAAATACAGGGATGTTAAGAGAATGATAATATAGGAGTTGTGTGACTGTACTGCAGCTGGTATACAAGTGTCTGAACCTCATTAGAATTGATTCTGCATGTCTACCTGGGACTAACATTTTGGAGTCTGTGAGTTCAGGGGCAGTGCCATTCAAGGTTAGAGGTGCCAGGTGGGAAGCTTTGTGACCGCTCACTGCAAGTGGCCATCATTAGTAAATTATTTTCTTTCTTTCCCTTGGTCCAAAGCGAGTACATCAATCTGACCATTTCTAATGAGATATAGGATAATACTGCGTGGACAAGACTTGCTGTCAGCCACTGCCTGGTGGGCTTAGAGAAAGAAACGATCCTTCATTAATTAACCTTCACTTTCTATGTAGATTCACTCATTGAGATGCAGGTAATTAAACCAAGGTCATTTCAAGGACTGACAGGAGGAAGAAAAAACCCAGCAGTTGGAAGGTGGTGCAGTTTTATTGGGTAGAGGACTTGGAATTCTATTTTTATCTTGTGCAGAATTGTGGAATCATCTTTTCTTGGCTTTTAAATAATCTAACCTTGTTTTTGCGGGAGATTCTTAAGTTCACCTCAAAACTGTATCTCAGAAATTTTTAAAGATTTAGGTTATTGTAGGTTATAGATAACCTCCTGTGGGTTTCAGGAATACATGTTAGGGCAAAAATTTAATTTAGGGGAGCTAAACCATGTAAAGGAAGGGAAATAGAATTATGTTTGAGAGACGAAGACCCATTTTATTGGAGGGAGGAGAGGAGTGCGATTGCTATCCTCTCAGTTTGAATTCTGCAGTTCTTGATTTTTATTGCTTATAATATTGGGCCTGTATGATATATTGCAGTGGTTAAGAACATGGATTTACAGTTGGGTAGATATGATTTCACATCCTGGCTCTGCCATAGACTCGGACCCTGGGTAATTAATTTCACTTATTTAGCCTTGGTTTCCTCATCTGTTAAATGGGTCTAATGCTGGTCTTTACTCTCAGGGTTGTTGGCAGGATTCAGTGTAATAGCTAGAAAAGGACCCATTCTCAGGGTGCACATAGGGATGATAGTTACCTCTTAAGAAATGTTTGCTATGTGCCATGCAGTATTCCAAGGGCTTTACTGCCTTCCATCAACCTTCTGAGTTAGGTTCTGTTATTGTATGTTTTATAGATGAGGAAACTAAGACACAGAGAGGACAAATAATTTGCCCAAGACACCACAGCCATTAACTAGCAGAGTTGGGAGTTGAACCTAGTTGGGTGGTTGTGGTTGATCTTTACACCCACACTGTACCATCTCAGTGTGTAAACTGTTGGCTCATATTATTATCATCTCTCATTATACCTTAAAAATACATTGCTAAAGCAAATCCACTCAGGAATACTTTTCTCTTGGGGAAAAAAGTGGTTCTTGGGTGGTAGAATGAATGAGTTCCTTGAGGCCTACAATAGTCATATCACAAATTTAAGAGAATGCCCATTTTGCTTAATAAAAAATATGTAATTGCCATTGGGGCTTATCGCCACCTCGTGGCAGGCTGAGGCATGACAAGACAGCTTTGGCTGCCCTGTAGGCATTCCTGCGAATTTCCTTTTCTATCTGGGCCCCGAAAATGTGCTTTGAAAAAAGATGTCTGCCATGTCACAGTCTCAAAGCCACTTCACCGTCTGAAGGGAATGTATTTGGAATTGAGGTGTTACATTAAAGTTCCAGTATTACAATAGAAGCCAATGACATTTGGCTTATCAGTGTCCCTTAAAGGAGATTGTATGAACTTCTCGGCGTGCCTGGCTAAGCACTTTTCCTTTAATCATAAAGGCGAAATGCTTAATTTGTTAAACATATATAGAATCAGAAGTAGGGCCATTCACTGTAGTTAATATCGCTTGCATTTATTAAAGTCAGTTTTTATCTGTTTAAACAGGTCATAAAAAAGTAAAATCTGAAATAAAGGACTAACTCCCTTCTTCCTGTAATACTTGATACATATTCAAAATTCCGATTAAGAATCAGTGCAAACCAGAAGAGAGAGAATAGCTTAAAAGGCAGAAATAAAGTTTCAGTTTAACTGCTATTTGTGTTCTAATTAAAGCCGGCCAACCTTTAAATGTTGCAGTTTTTCATTAACTCACACAAAAATCATATCAAATCAGAATTCTTCCCCCACTACACCCCAACACATTCTTTGGTGTTTTATAAAACAGCAGGCTCATTTCTGTCCTGTCTTGACTACTCCCAACCATATGTAAGCTGAGGAAATGCCTCTAATTTACCACACTTTTGTTTCTCTTATTATTATTTTTTTTTTGTTATTACGCTTTTCTTCCATTTTATGATATCGCAAAGTTCAAACAATCCTGCATGTTAGAAGTGAACATTACTCTGTGTGCAGTCTTTGGCTCTTGTAACATAAGTGTAAACTGCTTGTCTTATGGCAGAAATACCTCTTAACCCTTCAATATTAATTTATTTTATTAATTTAAAAATTACAAAGAGGGCTACTGCATGATTTTGTAATATTTCATGAAGACATGTATAGAAACCTCTATCCTTCCACTTCTAATGATATGGGAACACCAATGTTAAGAGCTTGATGTATGTGGGTCTCTATTGTTGCCTGTGCCCATACAAAGACACACAGCATATATACACACATTTAACCTCTCTGTGCCCTGGCACCTGTTATCTGTAGAGTGAGGGATAATAATACAGATCTCCAATCTTTTTTCATACTTTTGAAACCTAAAAATCTCTGAAAATCAAAAGTTTTTATAACTCATTTGGAAGCAAAACCTGCCTAAACTGACATAAAGCTATTTATAGTCATTATTTATGGCAGCTAGTGAGATGTTCAGATCTTTTAATGCAGAAATAGTAATGTTTTTGATATGCTTTTGCTATCCCAGACCCCACTGCAGGATTAGATAATCCATGGTAAGTGCTTCTGGGGTAAGCAGCCTCAAAGATGACCCCCAATGATCCCCTCTTCCTGGTATGTATGCCCTTGTACATAACTCTCCCTGTGAATGTGGGCTGGACTTGTTGGCTTTCTCCCAGTGAACAGAATATGGCAGAACTGATGGAATGGCACTTTGAAGATTAGATTAGATGGGATGTAATTTCCATCTTGGATGCCTTCTCTCATCCTCTCTTGAATTGCTTGCCCTGGGGGAAGTTGGCTGCCATATTCTGAGGTAACTCTGTAGAAAAGTTCAAGTGGTGAAGAATTAAGGTGAGCTACAGCGATGTGAGTGAGATTGAAAGCAGATGCTCCCAGCCCCAGTCAGGCCTTCAGATGAGACCACAGCCGTGGATGGCATCCTGACTGTAACCAAGGTCAAGAACTCTTGAGATGGAGGCACCTAGCTAAGCTGCTAAGCCTTGCCCAGATTCCTGACCCTTAGGAACTGTGAGATAATACATTTTTTTTGGTTGTTATTTTAAGCTGCTGAGTTTTGGGCATTTTGTTATATAGCAATAGATAACTAATACAGCACTATATTACTTTCTAAAATTCATCTGACTTACAAAACATATCTGGCCCCAAGACTCACATGGCTCTGTAGTACCTACTTCATAGGGCAATACTTGTTAATTGCTTAAAATCATGCATGGTACACTGTAGTAGTCAATAAATATTATTTTAATCTTACCAAGATTTTTTTCTATTGATTTATTAAGTGAGATTGTACCACTTCTTTGGTTTTTGGTATTATCACTTACCAACACATTATTCTGCAACTTGCTTTCCCCCATGACCGCCCCCCCAACCCCATTTAATAGTATTTTACAGAGTCTTCCAGGTCAGATATAGATTTTAGTCATTTAAAAAATCAGTCAAATTCCTTACTGATCAGCATTTATGTTTTTGTTTTGTTTTGTTTTTTTAGTTATGTTTTTCTTTCTCATTATTCCAGTTATTTTTTTCTTTGTTTTGGTGACTATAGACAATACTGCAAAAGCTGTCTTGAGAATATTTTCAACTCAGCTGAGTAGTCCAAATTCAACTTTTTAAAGTCAGGTTTATAGAGGTATGATTTACACACAGTAAAATTCAACTCTTTTAAAAGTGTACAGTTCTATGCATTTTGACAAATGTACACAGTCATATAGACTACCACTGTCATCAAGCTATGTAACAACTCCATCATCCCGAAATTCAATTTTGTTTAATATCTTTTGTTTAAAAAGGTAGCAACTACAGAACAATATCAGTGCAACATTGTAGGCTATAACCATGTAAACTACCCTCCCTTCACTCCAACGTTAAAAGCAAAATCCAGCCAAACTGAAATGGCTCTTCAATTACTCTCAAGTTTTTAAACCTTTGCCAAAAGTGTTTGAGCTTAATTAAGTTAAAATATTTCAAAGGGAGCCCAGTTGTAATAATTTGTTTATAATACAAGCTTCCCTTTGATCATGAATGTTCACTTTTATAGAAACCCTGTTATCATTCTTGGGATAAGGGATAAAGTAAATTAACTTTGCGTTGGAGAAAAAAAACACAGGAAATTAAAGAAGTACCTGAGGTGAACTGCCTTATTAATAACAGAAAGATGTGACTTTATTGAGCCATTGGGCCAGTGGGGTGGAAACATAGAGTCTGTGGGGGAATAGTGTGAATTGCTTAGATATTATGGATACAGTTTATTAAAAAGATAGCTTTAAAAAATGCGCTTAATATCCCTCTTTCTGGTCCCAGTGTGAACCCTCCTGGTTCTTGCAAAAGACAAACATTGCCTTGAGAAAGTTAGCAAACAATGGCGCAGCACTCTTTCTTAATTTGGCTGGAAGTAACTGGGGAAGGATTTTACATCTGTGCTGGTGAGTGTCCCAGGACAGAAGAAATTCAGTGCCACTTCTCCAATCCTTCCTTCTTATTTGCTTTGAAGAGCAGGTATATATATTTATTCTAATCATATTTAAAAATCTGCTTTCAGGCTCTCCCTTTCCCTCCTACTATTTCCTTCCTTTTCTCAGCTTACTTTTGTTTTCTTTTGACAAATAGTCAGAATTAAAAAAAAAAAAAAGATCTCTATATTAACTTTAACTAGAGAACAGCTGTGGTGCTGAGAGCGTTCTGAGCTGGACTGGACTGGAATTTGCATTAAGATACTGGCAATGAGATGTAGAAAGAACAGGAGATTTAAAACATATTTTTGCTAGAGACCTGGTTTCTGATGCCAGCTCTACCACTTAAAAGCTGTGAGCATTTAGAGACTTTACTTACCCTCTCTGTAACTCAGTTGACTTTATTCATGGGATTATTAGAAATGTCAAGAGAATTAAGGTGTGTGAAAAGACTTTGAAAACCATTAATTACCTGTACAGAATAAATGATATAAGAAGCGTTTGTGGAATTTAAGTGATATGACTTGGGTTGTTTCCTGGGTCTGCCCCCTCATGACCTACTTAATCTCTGCCAGTCTCATATTCTTCTTCTTTTTTTTTTTTTTTTTTTTTTTTGAGATGGAGTCTCACTTTGTTGCTCAGGCTGGAGTGCAATGGCGTGATCTTGGCTCACGGCAACCTCTGCCTCCCAGGTTCAAGTAATTCTCTTGCCTCAGCCCCCTGAGTAGCTGGGGATTACAGGTGTCCACCACCATCCCCAGCTAATTTTTTTTTTTTTTTTGTATTTTTAGTAGAGACAGGGGTTTCACCATGTGGTCAGGCTGGTCTCGAACTCCTGACCTGAGGTGATCCACCTGCCTCGGCCTCCCAAAGTGTTGGGAGCCACTGTGCCCGGCCCAGTCTCATATTCTTTACAGGTGAAATGGGGAGGATACCTTCTTATGAGGCTGTTGTGGCTTTTACAGTTAATGTAAGCTCAAGCGTTCTGTAAACTCTAAAGCAAGAGTTGGGAAACTTTCTGAATATAAATACTAAATGTTTGAGGTTTTGAAGGCTGTATGTTTCTGTTGCAACTGTTTAATTCTACCATTGCAGTACAAAAGAAGCCACAGACAATACATAAATGAGTCGGTGCAGCTGTGTTCCAATAAAACTTTATTCACAAAACAAGTGGCAGGCCGGATCTGGCCTCACCTGCCACAGTTTGCTAGCTCCTGTTCTGAAGCATATGATGCAGTTTCATCGAACTGTCATAGTGGTTTGAAGGCTGTCTGTAACTACTGTTCTGCATTTAGCCTCTCAGGTTGCCACAGGGAAAATGGGGTGGTGATTATGAGCTAGTGGTGTGTGATATCAAAATGGTGGGAAGTGTGAACTGCTCCATAAGCAGTGTGGAGGCTCTGAAGGAAAAATGTAGTGGCCTCCATACCTCAAATCTGTATACCAAGAGAAATTACAAATGAATGAATGAATAATGAAATTGCAAATGAATGAATGAATAATGAAATTACAAATGAATGGATAATGAAATTACAGAGGAGTGAACAAATGAGTGAAGGAATGAATCAAAACTGAATTAATGGCCAGGTGCGGTGGCTCATGCCTGTAATCCTAGCACTTTGGGAGGCCAAGGCGGGCGGATAACCTGAGGTCAGGAGTTCGAGACCAGCCCGACCAACATGGTGAAACACCGTCTGTACTAAAAAATATAAAAGTTAGCCGGGTGTGATGGTGGGCGCCTGTAGTCCCAGCTACTCAAGAGGCTGAGGCAGGGAGAATTGCTTGATCTTGGGAGGCAGAAGTCACAGTGAGCTGAGATCGTGCCACTGCACTCCAGCCTGGGTGACAGAGCGAGACTCCGTCTCAGACACACACACACACATACACACACACACACATACACACAAACAAAACAAAACAAAAAACTGAATTAACTTTTAAATGTTAAAAAAATAAAGCCATAAAAGCATTAGAAGAAACCATGAGATCATTTTTTGGTAACCTTGGCCTGAGAGCAGACATTTTGCATGTGACTCAAAATCTAGAAACCATAAAACAACCCCAATAAATTCAAGCATGTTACTAAAAATATGTGTGATCAAAAATACCAAAAGCAAAGTAAAATGTCAAATGATAAACTGGGTAATAGTGCAACTTATATCACAGACAAGAAGTTAACCTTTTACTATACAAAGACCTCCTAGAATTTGATAACAAAATGACCAAAAATCTAAAAAGAAAACAGTTAAAGGATAATAACAGATGATCCACAGGAAGAGGAACCATAAAGGAGAAACCAAGAGAATCGAAACCAACAAAAGCCCTGAGGTGGTTGAGCCACTGAATTACCTGGCTTTGGAAGTACTTACTTCGAAACTTATTGTTATGAGATAAAAAATGCACTTTATTTGAATGATTTTGATTCTGCCATTCTGTTATTTACAGCCCAAATCATCCTAATTGATACAGAAATGAATGGCCAGGAGATGATTTCTCCAATAGGAGGAGAGTGAATAAAGTCCCTGGAACTTAGATTCCTGCTCTCCCCTAGAGAGAAAGGAGAAAAAGTAGAGAATTTGGAAGTAACCGAGGTTCAACACCAAAATGGCAGATTAGTCTCCAATTTAAATGTGATTTCTTAGAAAGAATGTGTTGGTTATTCACAAATTACTTCCAAAGTTAGCAGCTTGAAACAAAAAATATTTATTATCACTCAGTTTCTGAGAATCAGGAATTGAGTAGTGGCTCAGTGGAATGGTTCTGGCTTAGTGATTCTCATGAGGTTATAGTAAAAATGCTGGCCAGGGCTGCAGTCATCTGCCAGTGTGACAGGGATGTGGGGACAGAGGACCTGCTTCCATGATGGCTCACTCATTTGGCTGTGGTGCAATCTCTCAGTTCCTTGAATGTGGACTCCTCAACTCCCCCCACCAAGCCATATGCTACTTGAGTGTCACATGACATGGTAGGTATCTGGCTTCCAAGACAGACAAAGCAGAAATTGCGAGCATCTTAGGACCTAGTCTCAGAAGTCATACACCTTCATTTCAACAATATCTTCTAGGTCAGGGGTCCCCAACCCCTGGGCCACAGACTGATACTGGCCCTGTGGCCTGTTGGGAACTGGGCTGCAGAGCAGGAGGTGAGCGGTGGATGAGAGAGAGAAGCTTCATCTGTACTTACAGCTGCTCCCCATCACTCACGTGAACTGCACATGTTAGGGATCTAGGTTGCGTGCTCCTCATGAGAATCTAGTGCCTGATGATCTGTCACTGTCTCCCATCACCCCCAGATGGGACTGTCTAGTTGCAGGAAAACAAGCACAGGGCTCCCACTGATTCCACAATACGGTGAGTTGTATAATTATTTTATTATATGTTACAATGTAATAATAATAGAAATAAAGTGCACAATAATTGTAATGTGCTTGCATCATCCCGAAATCATCACCTCCTCCATCCCCTGGTCCGTGGAAAAATTGTCTTCCACAAAACTGGTCCCTGGTGCCAAAAAGGTTGGGAACACTGTTCTAGGTCACACAAGTCAGCCCTATTCAGTATGAGAGGGGACTACCTGAGCTAGGAATACAGGAAGGCAAAGATCACTGAGGCCATCATGGCAGCTGGTTACCACAAACAACTAGATTAGGTTTTTCTCTTATTGCTCTTGGTTAAGTTCAATATAAGAAAATAAAGAAAATTACATTTGTATCTGCGATTGTAAGGTTTATACAATGAATATCTCTCAATAGGCTTGGGATGAGAGCTGGGTCATAGATAATTAGACAGTGAGTACGTCTTCTTATGAGATTCTGCTGTGAAAGTTTTGTATGTTTTTGTGACGACTGGATTCATATGTTTTGCTAGGTAAGCAGGGATATATTTTGCATCATGTTTATGTATTTTCAGAGCTTATTCTGTCAGACTATCTCACTATTTTATAAATATGGGCCTTAGAATCTATAAGCAAAGACAGAACCCCCCTCATCGTAATTTCTGGCACCATCTCTACAAATAAATGATTAATCAATTAACTCCTGAAATTCCCATATTATAGAGCTGGGCCCAGGTAATTTATCTTGAAAAATTTTCACCACAGGTGTTACTGTCACCCAGTGCAGCAGTTGTAAAAAATCTCAATGATGCTTTTGTGAATCATTTGGGTTTAAGCAATGAGCATCACAGTGAACTCACGGGAAAATATTAATTGCAAAATGTGCCCCCAAGTAGCTAAGTAAATTAACTTGCTGCCTGGGATTATAGGTGTTAAACCAATTAAAGTTTAGAGAGCATCTGCTACAAATAATGATTTTTCTTTTCGAAGTAGTTAATATTGAGGCATTTCTAAAAGTAGCTAAACAGCAGGACCAATAGTCTATTTAGATGGATTCAAACTTGTGTCAAGAAATTACCATCAAAGGGTTTAGAAGACCCTTGTCCTTATCTGTGCTGTAGCATTTATTCATTCTTCCAACCAGTATTTATTGAGTACTCACCACGTGTCAGGCATGGCACACAGGAGTATTGATATGGTTTGGAGTTGTGTCCCCTCCCAAAGCTCATGTTGACTTGCCATCTCCAGTATTGGAGGAGGGGCCTGGTGAAAGGTGATTGGATCATGGGGGTGGATGTCCCCCTTGCTGTTACCGTGACAGTGAGTTCTCATGAGATCTGCTTGTTGAAAGTGTGTGGCACCTTCCCCTACTCTCTCTTCCTTCTGCTCTGGCCATGTAAGATGTGCCTGATTCCCCTTTGTCTTCTGCCGTGATCTTAAGTTTCCTGAGGCCTCCCCAGCCGTGGTTCCTATACATAGCCTACAAAACTGTGAGCCAATTAAACCTCTTTTCTTTATAAATTATCCACTTTTAGGTGTTTCTTTATAGCAGTGCAAGAACAGACTAATACAAGTATGCATACAGAGTCCCAAAATAACTTTATGTAATTAGAATAATTGGGACAAAATTTATTTATTTATTTTTATTTTATTTTATTTTATTTTTTATTTTATTTTTATTTTTATTTTTTATTTTTTATTATTATACTTTAGGTTTCAGGGTACATGTGCACAATGTGCAGGTTTGTTACATATGTATCCATGTGCCATGTTGTTTTGCTGCACCCATTAACTCGTCATTTAGCATTAGGTGTATCTCCTGATGCTGTCCCTCCCCCCTCCCCCCACCCCACAACAGTCCCCAGGGTGTGATGTTCCCCTTCCTGTGTCCATGAGTTCTCATTGTTCAATTCCCACCTATGAGTGAGAACATGCGGTGTTTGGTTTTTTTGTCCTTGCGATAGTTTACTGAGAATGATGTTTTCCAGTTTCATCCATGTCCCTTTAAAGGACATGAACTCATCATTTTTTATGGCTGCATAGTATTCCATGGTGTATATGTGCCACATTTTCTTAATCCAGTCTATCGTTGTTGGACATTTGGGTTGGTTCCAACTCTTTGCTATTGTGAATAGTGCCACAATAAACATACGTGTGCATGTGTCTTTATAGCAGCATGATTTATAGTCCTTTGGGTATATACCCAGTAATGGGATGGCTGGGTCAAATGGTATTTCTAGCTCTAGATCCCTGAGGAATCGCCACAGTGACTTCCACAATGGTTGAACTAGTTTACAGTCCCACCAACAGTGTAAAAGTGTTCCTATTTCTCCACATCCTCTCCAGCACCTGTTGTTTACTGACTTTTTAATGATGGCCATTCTAACTGGTGTGAGATGGTATCTCACTGTGGTTTTGATTTGCATTTCTCTGATGGCCAGTGATGATGAGCATTTTTTCATGTGTTTTTTGGCTGCATAAATGTTTTCTTTTGAGAAGTATCTGTTTATGTCCTTCACCCACTTTTTGATGGGGTTGTTTGTTTTTTTCTAGTAAATTTGTTTGAGTTCATTGTAGATTCTGGATATTAGCCCTTTGTCAGATGAGTAGGTTGCAAAAATGTTCTCCCATTCTGTAGGTTGCCTGTTCACTCTGATGGTAGTTTCTTTTGCTGTGCAGAAGCTCTTTAGTTTAATTAGATCCCATTTGTCAATTTTGGCTTTTGTTGCCATTGCTTTAAGAACATTCCATGCTTATGGGTTGGCAGAATCAATGTCGTGAAAATGGCCATACTGCCCAAGGTAATTTATAGATTCAATGCCATCCCCATCAAGCTACCAATGACTTTCTTCACAGAATTGGAAAAAACTACTTTAAAGTTCATATGGAACCAAAAAAGAGCCCGCATCGCCAAGTCAATCCTAAGCCAAAAGAACAAAGCTGGAGGCATCATGCTACCTGACTTCAAACTATACTACAAGGCTACAGTAACCAAAACAGCATGGTACTGGTACCACAACAGAGACATAGATCAATGGAACAGAACAGAGCCCTCAGAAATAATGCCACATATCTACAACTATCTGATCTTTGACAAACCTGACAAAAACAAGCAATGGGGAAAGGATTCCCTATTTAATAAATGGTGCTGGGAAAACTGGTTAGCCATATGTAGAAAGCTGAAACTGGATCCCTTCCTTACACCTTATACAAAAATTAATTCAAGATGGATTAAAGACTTACATGTTAGAACTGAAACCATAAAAACCCTTGAAGAAAACCTAGGCAATACCATTCAGGACATAGGCGTGGGCAAGGACTTCATGTCAAAATTTATTTTAAAATAAGAGGGTAGCAGGAGTATGGAAGAGAGCTTTAACAAAACTGTTTTCTTTTAAGCTGCTTGACATTATTTGATTCAACATGAACCCACTCCTGATAATTCTTTCTATTAGTTTTTAGGAGAATGCAAACCTACCTACATACATACAAGTGTGTGTGTTTATAGTGTCTCTTCCAGATTGCCATAAGCATGCATGCATTAGTTTTGTGAAACATTAGAAAAATAGAAAAAAATTAGAAAGACTACAAGAATATTTACCCATAATATCACCATATAGCCATTGTTAACATTTTATTTTATCTCTATTACAGGTTTTTTCTATCTCCATGGAAATGCATAACATTTAATGAAATTGGCATCATACTAAATTTATTACTTCATAAGCTGTTTTTAAAATCAATAGCCATGATAATTCTCCAATGTCATTAAATAGACTTAGGATGTTTTAAATGTTCTCATTCGCTAATTTTGTTGGTTGTTGCCAGGTCCTCACTGTTATAAGTAACACTGCAATAAACATTTTTGGAAATAAGTCCTTGCTTGTGTTGGACACACACAAGTTTCTAGGAGTGGATATTAATATTTTAATATGTTTTAAGAACAGTGATAATTCTGGTTCCAATTTATACTTCCATCAGCAGAGCATGAGTGCCTGTCTCATAGTGACACCCTCACCAATAATAAATATCATCCTTTATCTTCATATTTGCCAATTTTATTCACATTCTTTTACTTCACAATTATTGAGTATAGATAAAGTTGAACTTTTTTTTCATTTTTATTGGCCACATATTTTTTTCTATTATAAAGTGTCTGCTCATGTTCTTTGCTCATTTTTCAAAGGGAGGCATTCTTTTTCTTATTAATGATTAATAAGAATATCTTTTTTGACAAGATCATAACTTTTATCACATACATTGCAATATCAGGTAATACCTGGCCAGTTGCCTTTTATTTTTACTTATGGCATTTTTGACATGTATATAATTAAACATGTTTAACTAAGTTATACAATTGTATATCTAAAAATAAACATAAATTATAAGTAAAAAAATTCAACTTTGTTTTGTTGCATGGATCTAACTTGAAATTGTCTCTTCTTCCCAACTCCTCCAGACCCATTTATTGGAAGATTTATAATTTCACATGGACTTAATTGTTGCCTGATTGTACCCCATAAACTGTTACCTTGAATTAGTCTTTGTGCTCACTTACCAGTTTTCTATTTAAAAAAAATGTCCAGTCTTTGCTTATTTGCTTATTCTTTTAGTCTGTTTTCACTGGGCTCAGAGACTTACTCAGATTAAGCCAGGAGGGAGGAATTTATTAGGAGAATGAATATGGTTTGGTGTTGGAACTGAATGGGCCTGGACCACTCTTCTGTTTCTCTTGTGGGTATCATGGTCTATCTCTTGACTCCTAGCCCTTACCTCTGCCTATGGTTGGCCTGCTCACTCACAATATTTGCTGTTTCTCAGCTTATAGAGGGGCACCATCTTGACCTATATTGGATTGGAGAACTGATAGCAGCAGGAGAGGGAGTGGTGAGATGGATCAGGAGTTTATTACAGCTTCTGGAAGGAGATGACCATGCGTTGGACCAGATGGCAGCCATAGAGAGAAGTGCTGGCAGGATTTGAGATGTATTTTGAAATTTGAAACTTGAGGCATATCCTGGCGAGGCTTGCTGAGAGATACTACATGGAGGTTGAGGGAAAGGGATGGATTAAGATCTTTAAAAATTCTAAAAGTAATGTCTATTCATTGTAGAAAATTGGAAAATATGAAAGCACAAATTTTTTATAAATCTTTAATCCTATTGTAAATGTCTCAAGCTTTGAAATATCAATGGAAATAGAATTACCTTTCTACCTCTTGGCCTGGATTAATTTAAACCAAATGTGGGGGGTTGATTTAGGGTGACTTCCCTTACAAGATATGTACCATTTACGAAACCCACTTTTGAAAGACAACTTGAAAAAGCAGGTGATCATTCTGTAAGAGGTTGAAGCTAAGGTAGAATGTGGAGCTAAAGGTGCACCAGGAGAGATCTATGTACTTATGAAGATACTGTGGCCAGAAGAAATGAGTTTTCAAATATGGATCCGTGGTTAAAGGTTTCAGTTGTATATGCACCTATGCCCTGTGTTGATTGTTTTGATGAAATCTTTCTTACCTGGGCTGCTCCATAGAAAGCTCACAGGTGAATGGCAACCAGGATTTCTTTTTTTCTTTTTGAGACAGAGTCTTGCTCTGTCACCCAGGCTGGAGTGCAGTGGCATGATCTCTGCTCACTGCAACCTCCGCCTCCCGAGTTCAAGTGATTCTCCTGCCTCAGCCTCCTGAGTAGCTGTGACTACAGGTGCACGCCACCATGCCTGGCTAATTTTTTGTATTTTTAGTAAAGACAGGGTTTCACCGTGTTAGCCAGGATGGTCTTGATCTCCTGACCTCATAATCCTCCCACCTCAGCTTCCCAAAGTGCTGGGATTACAGGTGTAAAGGATTTCTTAATTTAATGTTGTTTGGCTAACACTAGTGAGGTTAAGTAGTTTACTTACATCTATCTCCGTATCTATCTCTATACATTTCTATTTCAATATTAATATAATTGTGTGTGCATGTGTGTGTGTATGTGTGTGTTAAAGCCAGCATTTCTCATCAATATTATATCACAAATATTTTCTAACTGATCATTGCTGGCATATTCTCAACATTTATTTTGTATCCAGTCAATTTACTAAACTTTCATTTCTGTTTTTTAATTGATCCTCTTGAATTTTCTAGAGAATAGTCATATAATCTGCCAGTACTTTAATCTACTTTCAAATAATTATGCTTATCATTATTTTCTAATCTAACTTTAGTAACCACATTTCAGAAAAAAATGTTTAATAATATTGTTAAGAAGAGATGTATTTTTTGGGGTCCTGCTTCTGGTTTTAATGGAACTGCTGTTAGAGTTTTAAAAGTATGGTCTTGTCTGTTGATTTGAGATAGATATTCTTATGTTTTAGAAGTTCACTTTTATCTCAAGCTTATTAAGAGTGTTTTGTTATTATCAAATCAGAGATTTATCTTGAATTTTATCTAACACTTTTCAGATTAAGATGAGTAAGATTATGATGTTTTTCTGGTTTACAGTCATATTTTAGATTTATTTTGAGCTCCAATAAGAAGGCTTTTTGGAAAGTAATAATTTTTAAGTACATAAATTTATTTGTAAAATATTAATTGACTATGTTTTACACTTCAGACCTTGTGGTGAGTACCTAGAATACAATAGTGAATGAAGTAAACATTATTCTTTCCCTAATGGATTTAATAATCTAGAGGGGAAAACAGGGGAATAAAGGTATAATTTTTGAGTTTGCTGCTTTCTTAGACATGATTTCAGGTGGTCAAAATTCTTTTAAGAATAGAGTTCTAATTTTAAAATGGGAGACAGTGGGGCTGATAAGATTTAACACAGAGAATCTTGCTTTTAAAGCAAGTGGTTTTAGGAATGAACTCATCATACGGTGGAAAATACCTATTTAAATTTAAATTAAACATTTTCAGAGACATATTTATGACTCTAGGAAAGGCAATGCAATCCAAAGCTCATTATTTCAGTGATGTTCAAGGCTCATTGATTTCAACCAAGTTAGCATTCCTGTTTTGATGCTTATGATCCTGTTGAAAGTAGACATATCTCAAGAAAAAGAGGTTTTAGTATTTTTAATGCGAGTGATTTTTCCATTAAGATATGACTCTCATTCCTAGATCCTACTATGACAGATACTGATGGTTGTCTGGACATTACCCATGTTTCCTTCTTATATACTAATAAAATTCTAATTGTCTTTAGAGAGGAAATACACTCAACTAAAATACTCAAATCTAATACTTCCTTGCAGCTAGGGATGGCCAATTAACCTAGTTTTATCTAATGAGCTGTAAGCAGAAGGGCTTCTTAGAAAAATTTTGAAGAAAACATTTAGACTTGGATGGCACATCATTTTGGTCCCTTGCCTTTCCCCTTGTTTTCTTTCTTTTCCTAGAAGAAAAAACACTATGCTCAGAGGTTCAGCAGCCATATCGTGATCATAAGACTAAAACATTCACTCTACTAATGAAAAACCGGGGTGTAGAAGAATCTTGATCCTTGCCGATTCACATATGCAGCTAAAGCAGCTCAGAATTGCCTATCTCTGGATTTCTTGTTACTCGAAAAAGGTGCACCCATATGTTATATGAGCTTTTTGATACTTGAAGCCAAACATGTCCTAACCAACACATAGGCAGTGTTTACAAATAAAAGGAAGAAAAAAGTCCTGCTACAGGATGGAACTAGCTCCATCAGGACAAATTTTGTTAACTAAATTGACAGTGCAGCAGTCTTTCCTTATCCAAAGAGGATACATTCCAAGACCCCCAGTGGATGTGTGAGACCACGGATAGTACTGAACCCTAGAGAGTCTGTGGTTTTTGATCTGATAACTGAGATGGCTACGAAGTGACTAAAGGGTGGAATACACTGGACAAAGGGATGGTTCGCATCACAGGTGGAACAGAATGGGAAGGTCAGAGATTTCATCACGCTATTCAGCATGACATACAACTTAAAATCGATGAATTATTTATTTCTGGAATTTTCCATTTAATATTTTTGGCTCGAGGTTGATCACAGATAACTGAAACCGTGGAAAGTAAAACTAGGGATAAAGGGGAACTGCTGTATAAGAGCACAGATTTTCAAAGTGCATGCTCCTGGCACTCTTTGTAAAGTTTCGAAAGAATATTGGGAGGAAATAGAAGGAACCCTAGGGATCTATGCCATTATTTGAAAACAAAAATTCATCTGGCCCAAGATGAAGGGGCAAGGTTAACATGATGCCTTGTACTTAGTGCCTTATGAATAAACTTCTACTGCTGATCACACGAGCAGTTCACCTGTAAGTCCTAATAACCCCAGCTTCAAAGGCTCATCCCATTGAAAAGGAATTTCCCCACCTCTGCAATTCAAATGAAGTAAATACTAAATGAACTGTAGACACCTCCTGCTGCTTTTGACTTTCATCTTAAAAAAAGCAGGAGACAGTATTATGCAATGTAGATCTAAAAATTCATTTGTGAAAGGAGAATCTCCCTTTTAAAAGGTGACTGTTCTTAATTGCAGTTTTATAATTGATCCTTTAAGGAACACAAATGAGTTTTAAATGTTCTCTTTCAGTGCACCTCAATGGGTGGAAGGGTGTATTGTCCGGGATGCCACAGGTAGAACCTGAAGTCTTGGCCTTGTAGAAATCATACCAAGATGAAACTGTCTTTTTTGACAAAATACAATAGTCTGCCGTAGACAAAAATTAAACAAATCATAAATTATTGCTGGTTTGGATGTTTGTCCCCTCCAAATCTCATGTTAAAATGTGATTCCCAGTGTTGGAGGTGGGACCTGGTGGGAAATGGTTGGATCATGGGGGCGGATCCCTCATGAATCGTTTAGTGCCGTCCCCTTGGTGATAAGTAAGTTCTCGCTCAGTTAGTTCATGTGAGACCTGGTTGTTTCAAAGAGTCTGAAAAGAGTCTGGGGCCTCCCATGTGTCTCTCTTGTTCTAGGTCTCACCATGTGATACATTGGCTCCCACTCACCTTCTGCCATGATTGTAAGCTTCCTGAGGCCCTCACCAAAAGGTGAACAGATGCTGGCACTATGTTTCCTGTAAAACCTGTAGAACCATGAGCTGATAAGACCACTTTTATTTACAAATTACCTAGCCTCAGGTATTTCTTTTCTTTGCTGTTTTTTTTTTTTTGAGACGGGATCTCGGTGTTCGCCCAGGTTGGAGTGCAGTGGTGTGATCTCGGCTCACTGCAGCCTCCACCTCCTGAGTTCAAGCAATTCTTCCACATCAGCCTCCCGAGCAGCTGGGATTACAGGTAGCCTACCACCACACCTGGCTAATTTTTGCATTTTTAGTAGAGATGGGGTTTCACCATGTTGGCCAGACTGGTCTTGAACTCCTGACCTCAGGTGATCCACCTGCCTCGGCCTCCCAAAGTGCTGGGATTATAGGTGTGAGCCACTGTGCCTGGCCAGGTATTTCTTCATAGTTGTGCAAGAATGGACTAACACAATTACCAAGTCAGCTTCTTAGAATTCTTAACAATTGCTATTGGTTTTCATGGTCATGAAACCAACTTTCTTTCTTTCGGTGCCATCTCGGCTCACTGCAAGCTCCGCCTCCTGGGTTCATGCCATTCTCCTGCCTCAGCCTCCCGACTTTCTTAATTCATCCTTCCTATGAAGAGGAAACTGACAGTTTGCTCGGTCCTGGGCTACATGGCCATTCTGTCCATAGTATGCATTTAGGATAGAGTGAGCACCAGCAAAAAATGTCTTAACTGAACATCTCTTTCAGTCAAATTAAAAAGTTTCTTATAAACAAAATGTAACCATGGCCATGAGAATCTCCTTAGCAGTTCTTTATCTTTCTATGAGCACAGACAGGATAATTTTTACAAGAAAGATGAAAGAGATCCAGATGTTCCCTCTCCAGAATAGTGTCTTATAAAAATGAGTTTTCAGGCTGTTTAGATTATTAGCATGTCATAGTGGAACTAAAAATCTCTTAACTCATCACAAGGGCCAGACCTTCAGGATGTTACTGGGAATTTCTCAATGTTATTGGCAAGAAAAGCATTCAGTGAAAATAAAGGTGTACAAAGTAAGAAAGGGAACTCCTAGTTGCTGGGCACCTGCCCTGTTATAGGCACTCAGTAACATGCTTTCAGCTATTTATCCACACAAAAACACTGTGAAAAAGGTGAGGTGTCGCTCTTTAATAATGGCAACATGGGCCGGGCATGGTGGCTCATGCCTGTAATCCCAACACTCTGGGAGGCCGCGGCGGGTGGATCATGAGGTTGGGAGATCGAGACCATCCTGGCTAACATGGTGAAACCCCGTTCTACTAAAAAATACAAAAAATTAGCTGGGCATGGTGGCAGGTGCCTGTAGTCGCAGCTACGCGGGAGGCTGAGGCAGGAGAATGGTGTGAACCTGGGAGCTTGCAGTGAGCCGAGATCGTGCCACTGCACTGCAGCCTGGGCGATAGAACGAGACTCCGTCTCAAAATAATAATAATGATGATAATGGCAACATGGAAGCTCAAGGTCACAGCTAGTACACAGCTGAGTTCATGTCCAAGAGCAGGTGGGTGTGATTGCAAAATCACATTCTTCCATCAAGCTTTCTTGGCTTAGTCTCATTGTAGACATTGCAGCCTAGTTGGAGATATGCATTATAAACATATGAAATGTCAAATAGCAACATAAAAGCAAGGATATTATGATGCAGCATGTGATTAATTGGCAAATGAGTATTAGGAATTGTGAGTTTGTCATGAACTATAGTAACCTAGAAAGGCCTGGCCTCTGTGTAGGACTTAGATAGGTTAAAATGAAAACCAGACAGTCATAAAGGTGTGAATCCTGCATATAGTAAGGAAAATATGTGATCAATATATTGTTAGTGGATCAGTTTGGCTTTAAAAAGTTTATGAAGGAGCTCGAAGGTAGACTTCAGCCTTGAATTTCAGGCTCTCTAGACCCTCATTCAGTAGGTCAGTGTTACTCTTACTGAGGCCAGTGGACTGCCCTTCCTAACATCTTGGGGGTCCTAGCACTTATTGTCAGGACTCCTAAGTTCTCTATGAAACTTTGCTTTAAAAGTTTTGATAAAAATTAGAAAACATTATGAGCATACTATGGAAATCAACCCTGTAACTGTGCACTATCCTGTGGTGGTCTTACCAAGTGAAGGCTAAATGCTATCCCAGCAGATGAATGTATAAAGATCTCACCATTGTTTACACAGAGAAAACATGTGCAAATTGAACCTGCTCATATCATCCATTAGGCTGGATATACTAGACCTCCTCTGTACAGTGAATGTCCATCCATGTGAGTGGATCTCATAACTTGAAGCCCTGCAGTGTTGGAAAGGGTAGCCGTTAGTGCCCAATAAAGAAATAATCTGCTTCTGGGACAGATACTGTTCGTGTCCCCTCCACCCCACCCTATTGGCACTAACTATTCTTGTTTGTGGCTCTGCATCCATCTGCAAGCCCCTCTGATTCTTCACCTAGGGGCTTTCTCTTGGTAGGCATGCGTTTGGGGCAAGCCAGATGTGTTAATTTTGGGGGCATCCATCCACCAATGACAAATGGGAGTTGGAGAAAAAATACCCCGGCTTCCTCGCCTCTTGGGCAGGTGAATTCTGAGGCACGCTCACATTGTCTTCCAAAGTTCTCAGGAGCACTAAGTCCCAGTGGCCTGGAGGTGTCCTCTGCTTATTAATGCATGCTGCATTGGCCTTTCTTTCTTGATATTGCTTCCTCACATTGCTTAGCAGTATGAACATTATTTCCCAGTTAAACCCCTCTATCCAAGTATTTGTCTCAGGTTTGCTTTTCAGGAAACCTAGCCTAAAAGCCTTCCAAATATTCATTTGGTAAACATTTGTATAACACAATACCAGCCGTATCTTTACATGAACAAAATAGTTGTGCAGCATTATCAATGGATGCCTCAATACAACTGGCATGCAAGGATTATTCCCAGACAGACTTTTGGTTCTGAGGATCCTGAATTAGAAAAAAAAATGCAGTGATTAATACAGTCTTATACAACATGCTTGTGAGAATGGCTGTTCCTTACATTAGCATTATTAAAGCTGAAATACAGAACCAGATTGAGTATTCAAACAAACTTGAGACTATATTCTTCCTCTATTAAGCCAAATATCAGTGATTTTGTTCCAGCAAAATAACATCATCTGTCACATTAAATTAATGTTGGGAATTTAAATTTTATTGGTTCTGTAGTTGTGCTTGAATATAATTTAAAAATTTATTCTAGATTTATAGTTACATCAAAGCTGTCAGAATAAAGAGTTTATGACTAGTTTTATATTTATACGTATTGAAATTAAATTATAATGATTTTTAACATTACATTGAGGGTCCATAAAATGTGTGTGTGTGTGTGTGTGCATATATGTATATGTGCATATGTGCATATATGTATATGTGCATATATACACACACACACACACACACACACACACACACACATATATCTTTTAACCCCTTTAATAAGAGAAACTCCTCAGGCCTAAAGAAAAACTTTTTTAGGTGACTGGGAGCCACTAAAAGGTTTCGATCACTGAGGTGACCTCATGAAAATGGTGTTTCAGGACAAATTAATGGAAAATGAATTTAAATCAAGATCTTCAAATATAGTTGACACACAATACTATTTGCTGAATAAATGAATTAAATAAAAGTAAACCAAGTTAGAATTCTGTTGCAGTGAACTATAAAATAAAACATACGTATGTAACCTAGAGTGCTGGAATTAGAAAACAGAGACTTAGAGAACCTTGTGATTATATACGGGACATGCATTGGTTCCAGCTCTGTCAAAGCAGAACTCTGAGACAAGGGTTCATGTACAAGTAACTTATTAGGGATGTGACTCCAGGAGAAACCAGTAAAATGTCAGCCAGGTGTGGTGGTTCATTCCTGTAATCCTGGCACTTTGGGAGGCTGAGGTGGAAGGATTGCTTGAGCCCAGGAGTTCAAGACCAGCTTGGGCAACATAGTGAGACACTGCCTCTACAAAAAATTTAAAAAGTTAGCTGGAAATGGTGGCACACACCTGTAGGCTGAGGCTGAAGGATTGCTTCAGCCTAGGAATTCAAAGCTGCAGTGAGCTATGATGGTGCTATTGCACTCCAGCCTAGGCAACAGAGTGAGACTCTTTCTCTAAACAACAACAACAACAACAACAACAAAACAACAACAAGAAGTGAGTGAAGCAGACAGGGAGTGGGAGGAGGCCAAGCAAAGGTATGATTTTAGGCAAAGTTCCCAGAGAATAGCTTAAGCCTAATCCTGCAGAGAAACTCTCAAATGGAAGTGATACCTCCAAGTCAATCCCAGCTTGAGCCAAGGGAGCTGGGCTTTCCTACCCCTGCACCAGCCAGTCATTGGCCAAGGGCTGCCATGTGAGGTACAAACTTCCAGGGCTTCCAGCTTTCTGCAGTCAGAGAACAGTCTTACAGAGAGAGAGTAGCAGGTGACAGCCTAGCAGCAGAAGCACCCATAAGCTTGGGGAAGTGTGCACAGGAATGATAAAAGCAGCAGTGTGGAGTATGGAGTGGTATGGAGTATGGAGGCACAACAGTGTTGACCATCAAAACTAAGCAGTCGAAGGTGACTTGAGGGCTCTGACCTGTGATGTGGCCCGTGGATGTCTCCATTAACAGAAGAAAGGAATTTGATCAAAACCACAACATAATACCATCTTATCCCCCCATGAGTGGCCATAATAAAAAATAAAAAAAATAGATGTTGGTGTGGATGTGGTAAAAAGGGAACACTTCTCCACTGCTGGTGGGAACGTAAACTAGTACAACCACTATGGAAAACAGTGTGGAGATTCTTTAAAGAACTAAAAGTAGACCTACCATTTGACCCAGCAATCCCACTCCTGGGTCTCTACCCAGAGGAAAAGAAATCGTTATATGAAAAAGATACTTGCACGTGCATGTTTATAGCAGCACAATTTGCAATTGCAAAAATATGGAACCAGCCCAAATGCCTATCAATCAACGAGCGGATAAAGAAACTGTGGTATATATACATGGTGGAATACTACTCAGCCATAAAAGGGAATTAATGGCATTCGCAGCAACCTGGATGGGATTGGAGACTATTATTCTAGGTGAAGTAACTCAGGAATGGAAAACCAAACATCGTGTGTTCTCACTCATAAGTGGAAGCTAAGCTATGACGATGCAAAGGCATAAGAATGATACAATGGGCTTTGGGGACTCGGGAAAAAGGGCAGGAGGGGGTGAGGGATAAAAGGCTACAAATTAAGTTCAGCGTACGGTGCTCAGGTGATGGGTGCACCATAATCCCACAAATCACCACTAAAGAACTTACTCATGTAACCAAACACCACCTGTTCCCCCAAAACCTATGGAAATTAAAAAAGAAGAAGAAAGGAATTTGAGAGAGGATTTGGGAAGGAGATGAAGAGTCACAGCCCTTGGATTTTTTCAGGGAGTGAAACATCCTCTGGATCTATCTCCATGGCTACAGCTTGTCTTCAAGCTGCCCTCCTGTCTTAGCCAGATCGCAGTAACAGCTTCCTATGTTTTCCTCAGCTTTGATGTTTTTGGGCCTTCCTGCCTTGTCTGTACACTACGGCTAGAATCATCTTCTTAAACCTCCAATCACATGATATTACTTCCTTGCTTTGAAATCCTTCAGCAACTTCCAGTTTCACCTTGAAGATCCTGAGTCACCATCAGCCTCTTCCACTCTGTTC
Organism: Symphalangus syndactylus; assembly: GCF_028878055.3. Classification (NCBI taxonomy): domain Eukaryota; kingdom Metazoa; phylum Chordata; class Mammalia; order Primates; family Hylobatidae; genus Symphalangus; species Symphalangus syndactylus. The sequence goes on along the minus strand of NC_072446.2, from coordinate 20,139,908 downwards.
TAGCCTCACTGGCTTTCTTTCTGCTCCCAAAAGAGGCCAAGTTCATCTTTGTGCCAGGATCTTTGTACTTGCTTTTCCCTCTGACTGGAATGCTTTCCTGTTAGCCTCGCAAATGCCTGGTCTCTGCACATCCTTCACTCAAACCTTCTCTTCTTGGAGAGGCTTTTTATGGGGGTTGTCAGTGCTGCTCACCATGCTGCTTTTCTGCATCATCTGGGCACACAGTAGGGTAGACCTTGCTGGCTCCCTTGCGTCCGGGTGGGGCTGGATGTCTGCTTCTGGCCAATGAGCTCTGAGTGCACATGACATGTATTGGTTTCAGGTTAGAGCATTTAACTGCTGGTGTGAGACCCTCCAGAGCTTTTTTGCTTCTGCCTCAGGACAATGCTGTGAGGTCCTGTAATAGCTACTGTGCCAGCCTGGGTAGCTATATCAGTTAAGAGTTTGATGTGGGAATAGAACCAGTTGAGTCACATGGAGCAAGGGATTTATTAGAGGGATTAGAGCTTACACAGTTGTGGAAGTTGGTCAAGACATCTCTGGAAGATGGTTGCCTCTGTGAACGGGTTTGGGCCTGAAGTTTGTTGTAGGTGCATGAAGAAAAGCTGGATGTAAAGTGGGGAAGAACAGAGATAATTGGATGCTCTGAGAATGGCCTGGAACCCATGTCTGTCTCTCACCACCTCCACGCTCAGTGATGCTGGTGACCTGCAGAAGGAGCTGGTCTCCAGTGCCATGGCGCTGCAGGTGCATCTGGTTCAGGACCCTAAAAATGCTGAATAAGGACACTCAGTGGGTTCCTCACATCTGCTGTCTAGATTTCACATGTTTCCCTGTGGCTAGCTGTAATCTGCAACTACACACACAAAAAAACTCTAAGAAATGTAGTTCCAGATAAAATAATTGGCAGAGTATAAAATTATGATAGTCTTGAGTGACTACAATGAGTAGAGTTTCCCTAACAACTTCGGATGGGCATGTAGTGTGAAGGAAAGACCAACCTTTGCTGTTTTCAGCCTCTCATACCAGGGGGCTGTTTGTTACTACAGGATAACCTGGCAATTCTGACTATCACATCTTTCCTGAGCATTGTATGTAAAGAAGTGTGTCATCCTCTCAAGTTGGTCTAGATGATGCCAAACAGCTTCTTTCTTTCTTACTACTTACTTATTACTATCCAAAATAATCTTACTTATTTGTTTGCTTTTTTAAAAAAGTGTCTGCTTCTCTTCAGTAGGCTCCATGAGGATAGGGACTGATGTGTCTTACTCACTGTTGCATCCCCAGTCCCTAAGATAGTACCTGGTTTCTAACAGGTGCTCAATAAATATTTGTGGGGTGAATGAATGAATGTAGAATGGCCTGTGCGTTTCCCTTGTACATAATGGGATGTTCTGTTTGTCTGTCTCCCTGTTGAAACGTGAGCTCTTGAAATGCTGGAGCCTTTCTCCAGTGGATGCCTGGTTCCTTCTACATAGAAGGATCTCATCTTTGTTGAAATTAACTTGAGGAAAAACAGAAAGGCTAGAGATGTAGATGCACAAATTGTGCAAATGGAGGTGACAATAAAAACCATGGGGATTGTTGTGACTTTCAATTTGCAGACATGATCAGGGGGCTTAGGAACTCTTTTAAGGAATGCTTTAGCTTCTGTATAGAAGCCTGCCACCGTGAGTGTCTGTGAGCCTGATTTTTTTCTCCAGAAAACAAGCATTGCCAAATTGATGATGGAAAACTAAACATTTCAAGCTTTAACCTTCCAAACTCAAAGAGTTTTACACAACTGTTTACTTTTATGATAAAACTGAAGAAGTTAATTTTAAAATAGTACTAGAAAATCCACATAGCAGCAAATATGGCCATGATAAAAAACAGAAATAATTTCTAAGTCCGAAAAGCAAGGATAATATTACCCCCCCAGGCATATTGCCAGGTTTGTTATGGACTTTCTCATGTTTTGACCTTTCCTTTTGCAGCTCATTCTAAGCCGATAAATACTTTATGGGCTAGTATTCAAGTACCCAAGAATACTTCTTCACTATGAATTACAAACAGGCTGGGCATGGTGGCTCACACCTGTAATCCCAGCATTTTAGGAGGCTGAAGCGGGCAGATCACTTGAGGTCAGGAGTTCTAGACCAGCCTGACCAACATGGTGAAACCCCTGTCTCTACTAAAAATACAAAAATTAGCCAGGCGTGGTGGTGTGCACCTATAATCCCAGCTGCTTGGGAGGCTGAGGCAAGAGAATCACTTGGACCCAGAAGGTGGAGGTTGCAGTGAGTCGAAATTGCACCACTGCACTCCAGCCTGGGTTTCAGAGTGAGACTCCATCTCAAAAAGAAAATAATAATAATAATTAGGAGCAATGTTTTAGTTGCTATTTGCAATCAGCTTTTAACTATATCTGGTCTAACTTTTCCCTGTTTCTCAAAGCAGTCTGCCTCTATTAAACACTTATATGTCTTTCATTGAAGTCTTTCCTCTAAAGCTCTGTATGCTGGTTTTTCCTGAGCAATCCTACTTTTTTAGTTCTCTTCAGAAGCATCATACCCTATCAGCATGTCTTTCTGTAATGTTTTCAAACCAAAATCCTCTCATTGTCTCCCCTTAATTATTGTAACTATACTTTGATTTTTCTTTGGGGAACCACCTTCAGTTCACATTGCTTTTATTTTCTTTTTTCTTTTTTTGGTGGAGGGGACAGGGTCTTGCTCTGTCACCCAGGCTGGAGTGCAGTGGTGTGTTCATAACTCACTGCAGCCTTAACCTCCTGAGCTCAAGCAATCCTCCCGCCTCAGCCTCTTGAGTAACCGGGACCACAGGCGTGCGTCATCATTCCTGGCTAATTAAAAAAAGTTTTTTTTGTAGAGATGGAGTCTCGACACGGTGCCACATGCATGCAACTTCGTTCAAGTCTCTCAGATCATCACACTCCTCTGGCCACAATAATTGCTGTAAACATGGGCATCTGGTCCTGATCAAAGACAATGAATTATGGTGTGATAAAGCCTATCTGGATACTTCTGGGAAAGGGACTTTGTTATTCCCTCAGCTATGCACTTGTGAGGACATGCGTGGCTGTAGTCATCTTGTAGTCATGAGAAGAGACCTTGCCTCAGAGTGGAGCCCCACGGCAGACCTTTCCTTTTGTAGCTCATTCTAAGCTCATTTTCTCTCCATCTAAAGGTGGAGAGAGAGGTATTGGCACTTGGTACCATTATTTATATCTTGATCAAATCATGCCTGAAGTTCCTACTTCTGGACTTTGCAGTAATATGAACCAACAAATTCCCATTATATTGAAGCCAGTTGGGTTGAGTTTCTGTTATTTGCAACCAAGAAGTCCTAAGTGATACTCTGCTCAAGTAGTCAACTTTAGTTCTTACAGTGTAACCCAACATACGTAGGACACAATCAGCTCATCACAGATGTGAGAATGAGTGGTGAGAAAATGGAAACTGAAAGCCAAGATGTGCAGTTGAAAACAGGAAGAGAAATTTCAGATAGAAACCAAAGGAAGAAATAGGATCAATGAAGACAGTGATTCTCAAACCAGGTTGTACAATGGAATAGCCCAAGGTTTCTTCATAACATTCAGGTCTGCATCCTATTCCCACAGATAGTGATTACATTGGTCTGGAGTACAGCCTGGGCATCAGGAATTTAAAAAGTGACTGCAATATTCAGGCAAAGTTGAGAAGCTCTGCTCTAGGAGTTACTTGTGTCTGTTTTTAGGAAAAAAATTAGAAGCCAGGGGAAAGGTAACAGCTGAAGAGGCAGTAGAAGGACTAAGGAAGCTCGATTATGTAATTACCCAAATTTGTGCTGAAGAATACTGCAGTACTGAGATATTGAGCACCACATTGGTCACTGGTAGAAAAAGTAACGTGTATGCCTTGTGTTTTCTGAGGGCTACGCCGGTGAGATTTTATCTTTGAGAATTCTATCATTGGACCCAGTCTTAAAAGAAACTCATATTCTAGTTAGAATGATTTGATCATTCTACCATTTTGCACACTTTTTTTTTCTCCTTTTATGCAATGAACAATCTTGAGTGATGGATTTTAAAAATAAAATGAGCAAAATCATGATCATTAGATTGAAGATTTAATAATAGACTCTAAAAAAGTCTTCTTGCTTTATTTTTAAATTCAGTGTTAGCTTTTTTTTAAATCAGTGTTTTTGTAAGTCTTAAATTAGTCTCGGAATGTGTTTGAATTTATAAGACAATATCCACATAAGCTGATCTAAACACAAGTGATTGATTTTGGGGTATAGACCATAACAACCCCCTTTCCTAAAGCTCAAAGGAGACAAAGATTCCTTGTTAGAATTAAAGAAGCAATTATTTTTAAAATAATAAAATAATATATTTTTTGTGGAAAATATACAGAATTTTGATTAGTAAAAAGAAAAATAATCGACCTAATCTCTAGCTCTTGAAAAATACCATAATGTAATACTATTTTTAACTTGCCGTTTCTGATTAATAGTAGAGAACATACTTCTAGGTTACTTTCTATTTTGTAATGATTTTGCTGTTTTAAAAATGCTTTAGGTCTTTTTGTATATGGAAGAAAATTTTATACATGGAATTCAGAGAAAAGAACAACGACAAAAGTAAAAATCACCTATAATTCCATCATACAAATAAATCACTTGGAAGTATAGAGAATAAATTTTTTAGCATTATTTTTATTTTCTTCTGTAAAACAGGGATTGTTTGTACATGTTTTTTAGCATCCTGTATCTTTAATTTAACAATATATTGTGAACATGTTTCCAGGTTAAAATATTCTTTTTTATCAAATTTTAAAATTGAATGTGTATTATAGATGGGCCATAATTTTATTTACCCAATATCTGTCATTAAACATTTGGTTCTTTTCAGTATTTTGCCATTTAGTGTAATGCTGTAAATGAGTATGTTTATAGTTAAGTAATTGTGCCCATTCAGTATAATTCCTTGTATGCATCCCAGAGGTGAAATTGTTGAATCAGAGGATTCAAAGTGGAAATTCTTTGACTTTGATGTGCAATTGTAGATTAGGCAAATAAGCTGGTGAAGAGATTATCAACGGTGGAGATCATCAAAGGAGAAATGACGTATTTGTAACCTCTCAAATTAAGGGCATTTCCTCAGTATCATCAACTTCTTCCCATCCTTGATTACCATATTGAGCTTACAGACCCCGAATCAATAGGCTCCTAGCCTCACCAAATTGCTTTCTTTTGCCCAAATATACCATGTATGTGTTTAGACCTCTGTGCTACTTTATCCCACCCCTGAGAGATAGCTTTTTCACTCTTTTTCATCCTTTTCATCTTTCAGCCCTCATTTCATGTATTATCTTTTCTGTGAAGTCCAGGCTAAAGTTAGTCAATACCTCCATTGTCTTCCCACAGTTCTTGGCTCTCAGTTAGCAGAGCTCTTAGCATTCCATACTGTATATCTATTCATGTCTGTCTCTTCTAGAAAACGTGAACTATGTCTTATTTTTTCTTGTCTCTGATATGCCCATCAGTGATTAGGACTTTGCTTTCAATTGTGATCTTCAGTCTTTATTAACTGCAGCCCACAGTAAGAAACACATTTTACATCATGATATGTATGTTCAACACACACACACACACACACAAAACAAAAGTTTCATGGAATAAAGTTTGCCATGGCAGGATGTCATGCACTCATATTTTCTATTCTATTTGTCATTGAAAACATTCTGGTCACAGTTCACCAAATCAGTTTACCTGCTAATGGGTCATGATTCTCAGTTTGCAAAATTCTACTTAGCATAAGCTCAAGTACTGTTTGTTAATCTGAATTGCAAAACATTGGCTTATTTTGCAGCAAATCTCAGACATTATGTAACTTTATCTATACTCAATAGTGTTAAATGTATTAACATTGTTATGCAACAGATTTTTAGAGCTTTTCATTTTGCAAAACTGAAACTCTATACACATTAACCACTACTTCCCCTTCCCCTCCCCTAGCCCTTGGCAACTACTTTCCTACTTTCTGGTTCTATGACTTTGACTACTTTAAATATTTCATATCAGTGGAATCATGTAGCATTTCTCCTTTTGTGACTGGGATTTCACTTAGAATAATGTCCTTGAGTTTCATCCATGTTGCAGCATGTGACTGGATTTCCTTCATATTTAAGGTTGCATAATATTCCATTGTATATATGTAGCACATTTTCTTTATTCATCTATTGATGGACATTTGGGTTGCTTCCATTTCTTGGCTATTGTGAATACTGCTGCAGTGAACATGGGTGTACAGATATCTCTTCAAGATCCTGTTTTGAATTCTTTTGAGTATATCACCAGAAGTGGGATTACTGGATCATATGGTAATTCTGTTTTTAATTTTTCAAGGAACCTCTATACTGTTGTCCATGATGACCACACCATTTTCCATTTCCACTCACAATGCACAAGGGTTTCAGTTTCTCTGCAACATCACCAACACTTATGTTCTGTTCTTTTGACAGTGACCATCCTAATGGATGTGAGGTGATGTCTCACTGTGATTTTGATTTGTGTTCCTCTTATGATTAATGACGTGGAACATGTTTTCCTATGCTTATTGGCCATTTCTGTATCTTTGGAGAACTGTCTATTCCTGTCCTTTGCCCATTTTTAAATTGGGTTATTTTTGTTGTTTTCTCCTTGTTTCTTGATATATGTTCTAAATTGAATTATTAAACTGTGATTTGAGCATCTTACTTTGGCCTGTGAACCATTCTATTCTGTGACCTCTGGGTTAGCTTGCCTGGCAGTTTTCTTGGAGGTTTCTATTGCATCATGGTAATTGCCCATACATCATCTTCTTCTTCTTCTTCTTTTTTTTTTTTTTTAACTTTTAGATTCAAGGGTACATGTGCAGGTTTGTCATATAGGTACATCGCATGTCATGGAAGTTTGGTGTACAGATTATTTCATCGCCCAGGTAATAGCATAGTACCCAATAGATAGTTATTTGATACTGTCCATCCTCCCACCCTTCAGCTTCAAGTAGGCCCTAGTGTCTGTTGTTCCCTTCTTTGTGTACGTGTGTACTCAGTGTTTAGCTCTGACTTGTAAGTGAGAACATGCAGTATTTGGTTTTCTGTTCCTGCATTAGTTCGCTTAGGATAATGGCCTCCAGCTCCATCCATGTTGTTGCAAAGGACATGATCTTGTTCTTTTTATGGCTATGTAGTATTCCATGGTGTATATGTACTATGTTGTCTTTATCCAGTCTACCATTGATGGGCATTTAGGTTGATTCCATGTCTTTGCTATTGTCCACACATCTGAGATGCAACCTAATTTTAAGACCATGCTTGTAACTTTTTTTTTTTTTTTTTTTAATGCACTAATTCTGGACTCTGTCAGTTACTGGACTAATTTCCTCCCCACACCCACCTCTACTTCCCTTCTGAAACAATGCTAATTTTGTTCAGATGTCCACGCCTTCCACATTTGCTCATTTGCCTCAAGGGAAGCCAACCCCACTCCAGTTTTTCAGTACCCCCTGATTGGTGTCAAGAATTCCCGTTCAGATTCCCCTTGCCAGTGACTGGCTTGGGGAAATGAGTACTTGGTAAATCCTGGCTAATGAGTTGTGGAGGGAGATCTACTGGGATTGGGGTTTTCTGGGAAAGTGCTGAGAAGAGAGACTGCACAGTAAGAGGAAGTCTCCCTTCTTTCCCTATATATTGGGCCAGGAAGTGATGCATGCAGTTGCTACAGCCATCTTGCCAATAGCTCCAGGAGGATGTAGAGGGAGGACAGAGTCTACCTCGCTAATATAGACATCCCTAAGCTACTAAATCTACTACCCCAGAGCCCACATTACCTCTTATCTTTATGATGTTAAAGTTTTTTCTTTCTTGAAACCAGTTTGTCTAAGTTTTCATTTCTTGCAAGTGAAAGCATCTTTCATTGAATCACTTGCCAGAAGTTATAATTTAAATCACTTTAACTGGTTATTTATTTATTTCTTTCTTTTTTTCTTTTGAGACGGAGTCTTGCTCTGTCTCCCAGGCTGGAGTGCAGTGGCACGATCTCAGCTTACTGCAACCTCCACCTCCCGGGTTCAAACAATTCTCTTGCCTCAGCCTCCTGAGTAGCTGGGACTACAGGCACATGCCACCATGCCTGGCCAATTTTTTGTATTATTAGTAGAGATGGGGTTTCACCATGTTGGCCAGGATGGTCTTGATCTCTTGACCTCATGATCCACCCTCCTTGGCCTCCCAAAGTGCTGGGATTACAGACATGAGCCACCGCTCCTGGCCTTAACTTGTTATTTCTTAATATGATTATAGACTATCAGCAATAGAATCACATTGGGAGCTTCTTAAAATACACTTTCTGAGGCCCCATTGCAAATCTATTGAATCAGAATTTTAGTGGGGCACTACATTCCTATACACACAAAGACAGCAGAAATAATAGTGAAAACTTGATGAAATTATTTAAAAAATTATCCAAAACTTGCAAATAAAGCTGAGAATGAGTCCATGTCCTTTCAGTGTGAGTGTTGAAAAAAATTCACCCAAGATTGATTATATAGAAGAATGCACCTGTGTTTAGCTGCAATTTGCCATGTGGTTAGAACCAGATACTGTAAGTTGTATGTTAACTGTTTTCTGTCTTGGAGAAAAATAACTCCTTATGGTGATAGTTTAGTGACCCTGTAGAACATTACCCAGTTTTGACTCTGTTAGCATATTTATTTCTGCATCCTTTTGGCCAACTTACGATATAAATCCTCATTCCTCAATTTCTCCTTTTAACCAACCTTACCATTATATTGGTTTCTTAATTAATGAATTAAATAAAATTTTTGACACATATTCATTCTATATTTGTAGGAGAGTCATGCTTTTTTAAAATTGAAGATTATACTTTAATGGGATTCTTAGTTCATTTGCTCATTTTTTCCCCTCCCGAGGAGCTGTGGCATGGTTCCTTCCTCATTACAAATAATAGTTGCTTATCTTGTTACCTACAGATAGAAGGTAAGGAAAGGACTGCGTTTTCCCTTTTGTACCAGTGGCTATTTGTGTGTTTCTAAAACAAGCATGACTGAGGTTGCTTTTCCCTTTGGCCTCTGTTCTTGGCAATTATAAGCAGTGTCTCAAATGCATTTCGGTGCTGAGCTAATTTTCTGTTTTATTGATCAAATGATATTTCTGTTCTCTGGAACACATTTAGAGCACTCAAGGTAGGTGTGACCCAGAGTTTTAATTAGATACTAGTTAAAATCTAATTTCTAGCAGCTTGTATGATCATTTGGGGCAAGTTTCTTTGAGGACAGAGTAGCCTAGTGGAAGCTGTCAGCCAAGCAGTCCTGGGTTTGAATCCCAGCCCGTGATCACCACATGATGTTGGGCAGGTTCATTAAAGTCAGTTTTCTTTCATGAGAAGAGGGGGTAATAGCAGCTACTTCACAATAGAGTTCTTTAGGTGGGAGGGAAGAAGTTGAATGGAGCAGCTCAGAGCTTACCTCTAAGACTAGGTGCTCAGGATGAATTCAAATTCTGCCACATAGAGACTTGTGGTTCTGAATGAGTTACCTAATATCTTTTGAGTATCATTTTCCTTACCTGAAAAGTAAATAATAGTTCCTGCCTCATAGGATTACAAAGAACATAAAAGGAGAATTTGTCCCGTTCTTCAACACTAATTGTTTGAGTACCACTCTCACGTATTTTGCTATGTTTCTGTCTCATCTTGTGCGCTCATCACAAATCCTGCTACGTTGGCACCATTTCTACTATCACTTGATATCTTCGTTTAATAAATTTCATTAGATAAATATTTATTGACAGTCTGTTTTCTAGAAACTGTTGAGGTTTTGAGGGTATAGCAGTTTACAAATAGGGCAAAAGTTCCTGCCCTCATACGGTTCATGTCTCAAGTAAATTCCTTTTTTTTTTTTGTTTTTGTTTTTTGTGCTGGAGTCTCGCTCTGTCGCCCAGGCTGGAGTGCAGTGACGCGATTTCGGCTCACTTCAAGCTCCGCCTCCCGGGTTCACGCCATTCTCCTGCCTCAGCCTCCTGAGTAGCTGGGGACTACAGGCGCCCGCCATCACGCCTGGCTAATTTTTTTTTTTTTTTTGTATTTTTAGTAGAGACGGGGTTTCACCATGTTAGCCAGGATGGTCTCGATCTCCTGACCTCATGATCTGCCTGCCTCAGCCTCCCAAAGTGCTGGGATTACAGGCGTGAGCCACCGCGCCCGGCCATAAATTCGTTTTAAACAGACACTTGATATCACCTCCATTAGTTGGAAAACAATGTCATATGGAAAAGACGGTGACTTGAATGAAAATTGTGAAAGCAAAACAATGTTGGTTTTTACAAATTCTAGCTAGACACAGTCTCCCTTTCTTTGTTTAAAAAATAGATTTTTCACTTTTAGAGGGTGTTTGAGACATACTAGTGCCACACTGCAGCCCTCCTTGATGTTATTGGGAAAGTCAATAAAGAACCAGAAAGGGGGCAATTTTTCTCACTGTGGGATTCAATGTTGTTTTATTCTATGGGCCCAGTTGACACCAAGTTGACTGCACTTATCAGCAGGTATACAGGACAGGTTCCACACTTTGGGGTCCCCACTTAGATTCACATACAGCAGTTAGCACAGTCCCAGGCACAGAGCTGAGAGGGAGATAACTTTTGGCTCCAGCAATATTCATCATAAAAGAAGACACATTCTTCTTTGCGTCTGCATGGATAGGAAAGGTCTGGGTATCTTCTGCAGGGTTATTAATTACACATAGATTTCACGTGTGTTTTCACGAGGCTGCGATTTCACGATTGCATCTTAGAATGTGCCTTCAGAGCTCTGAGAGCTCCTGGGCGTCTTGTCTTTGTATCATTTGGCTCCTCGTACTAAAAGCCACATCCTGTTATGTTTGGTTGCTAGGTGGAGAAATGTTATCATGGGCTTCAGCAATAATTTATCCACAAGCTCAAGGAGTTGTCATGTTCTCCTGACAGTGAGCTGCAGCACTTTATCAGCTCGCCTGTAAATCAGGCGTGTGTGGGTGCGAATGCCAGCACTGTTTGATCTCTCGCAGACACTGTAATAATCTGCTTTTGTCTGATTGATTCCTTCACATCACCATGCACATTGCAACAGAGAGTAAAGTGCCCTCTGTTTATCTCGGCTGGTCATCTGCAGGAGGCCAACAGGGCAGAAAATGGTCTTCGTGTGGAGATGTAAGAGTTTTTGGAATTAAGGCCTTTCCATCATATCCCCGAGCTGGTTTCGTTCAATAAATCAATGATAGCAGAATTGAATGCACCATAAATACCTCAAACCATATCTCTTACAAGAATGTAAGAGTAATTCATAGAAACAGGAAAGGTAACTTTGTGAGTAAGAATTACGACCTCTACAAGCCACAGACATTCAGGGCTTTTTACTGCCTGTGTTCACATCTCACCCCTTGAACTTTGGGGGAAAAAGAATACACTGCTGGCGGGTGTTTGCTTCCAGAACGTGCAGCAGGTAAAATGGAGTAGAACAGATCCTGTCGAGACTGATCACTGCTTTTCATCTGACACCAAGCTTTTCTCAATTTCTGTTGGCTTCTGTTATATGTGGTCCGACTTCATCCTGGTGTCAAGGGATGCATCGCATCATCATAATGGAGCAATTTGGACTCTGTCATTTGGTGGTTTATGAGTCGCCCTTTTGCCACCCCCACACCAGGCCCACCCTTGCGCAAGGATTGTCAGCCTTTCTGATGCTTTAAATGTCTTCCCATCAGGCAAGTCTCTGTTTGCTGGGCTCCTAATTGCTGACAGGTAGTTTGGGGCACATTTTGGCATCTCCAGCCCCCAGGAGTCGGGCTGAAATCCGTGAGCTGATTACTGCCTTGAGTGTGGCAGCAGCTTGCTGTGCTGTGACCCAGGAGGCATCCCTAGCATCCACGCCTGCCCCAGTTGAAAGCAGAGGTCAGGCTGTATTGTAGATGTGATTGACTAAAATCCCGTCGGAGAGGAGGATTGTGTTGTAACGTCCCCGTCTTGGATGGCGGCAAGATGAAATTACATGAAGAAGCCTTTCAGCTCAGAAATGAATGTAGCTCTAAAAAAAAAATCAAAAATAAAGATAGCTTGAGTTGACTGTTGAGTGCAATCAAAGGCATGCAGTTGTTCTTATTTTCATAATGGTAGTCAATAATATTAGTGATGATTTATTCCACTCCTATTGTGTGCTCAGACATATTTCAGTCACCTGATAGACATTATTAGAAACAGTCTACATTGGTGGTTAGAGCACAAGTAGGCAAACCACAGCCAGTGGGCCAAATCCAGCCAGTCACCTGTTTTTGTCAGTAAAGTTTTATTAGAACACATCCACACTCATTTATTTAGATATCGTCTATGACTGCTTTTCCCTTCAACAGCAGAATTGAATATTTGTAGCAGAGACTGTGCGGCCTGCAAAGGTGAAAATACTTACTATCTGGCAACCATTTAAAAAAACATTTGTTGTTGACACTTGAGTTAGAGGATTGCTTTGGTGCTAGACTGCCTGTTGAAACCCTGGCTTTTCCACTTAACAGCTGTGAGACATTGGGCAAGTTACATAACCTCTTTAAACCTTGGTTTTCTTTCATGTAAAATGGAGATTAGAATAATGTTGGCCAGGCACGGTGGCTCACGCCTGTAATCCTAGCACTTTGGGAGGCTGAGGTGGGCAGATTGCCTGAGCTCAGCAGTTCGAGACCAGCCTGGGCAACATGGTGAAACCCCGTCTCTACTAAAATACAAAAAACTAGCCAGGTGTAATGGTGTGTGCCTGTAATCCCCATTAGTCAGGAGGCTGAGACAGGAGAATCACTTGAACCTGGGTGGCGGAGGTTGCAGAGAGCCGAGATTGCACCACTGCACTCCAACCTGGGTGACAGAGTGAGACCCCTGTCTCCAAAATAAATAAATAAATAAATAAAAATAATGTTTATCTCATTGAGTTGTTGTTGATGTAATGAGCACTGCTATGGTTTGAATGTGTCCCCCAGAAGTTCGTGTGTTGGAAACCTAATCCCCAAATTTATGTTGATAGTATTTGGAGGCAGGGCCTTTAGAAGGTAATTCGGATTAGATGAGGTTATCAGGGTGGGGCCCCATTGAGAGGACTAGTAGCTTTATAAGAAGAGGAAGAGAGACCTGACCTGACATACTCTTGCCCTCTTGCTGTGTGATGCCCTCCACCATGTTATGACACAGTAAGAAGAGCCTCACTAGATGCCAGTGACATGCTCTTACACTTCCCAGCCTCCAGAAACATAAGCCATATAGACTTCTATTCTTTATAAATCACCCACTCTGTAGTATTCTGTTACAGCAACAGAAAATGGACTAAGACAAATATGTTAGCCATAACTCAACTGGTAACAATATTCTCTCTGAACATCCTGTTATTTGTTCTCTTGTGCCCACTCTGAGCAGATGCATCTGTTCTTCACCTGGCGTTTAGGTGCTGATGTCTTGCATGTTTTGTGCCTGTGCATTTGCTTGCATGAATTTATGGGAGTGGACATGTGCAGCCCAGAACATTTGAGAAAGATCAGGGCAGAGTTACAGGCTTCAAAAACCATGATGCTTTTACAGGTACTTTAAATATATTCCCAACGTTAGTTGAAGGGTTTATTCCAAAGTCTGCACAAAATCCTCTTAGTCTGGCTGTTCAAATTAGAATGATAGTGGCCTCAGTGGTGTTACAGGATGATTTACAATGTATTTGAGGGTACGTATTTGCTCTTTACAATTTTAAGAGGGCTTAGACCTAGTTTTAAAAAATTGAAGGTTAAGTCACCTATGTGAAACCTTCAACTTCTGAAAATTGGATTTTGAAATCCGTGGTTTTATACTCTATCATAGGATTCACAACATTTTTCTGTGTAGGGCCAGAGAGTACCTGTTTTAGGCTTGCATCTGTTCAACTCTGCCACTGTAGCACAAAACAGCCATAGACAATATGCACACAAGTGGTTTAGTGTTGCTGTAACAGAATATCTGAGGCTGGGTAATTTATAAAGAAAAGAGGTTTATTTGGCACACAATTCTGGTGACTGGAAGCTTCAAGATTGGGCGGCTGCATCTAGTGAAGACTCTTACTGCTTCCACTCATGGTGGAAAGAGGAAGGGGAGCAGGTGTGTGCAAAGAGATCACATGGTGAGAGAAGAAGTTAGAGAGAGAGCCAGGCTCTTTTTTTTTTTTTTTTTTTTTTGAGACAGAGTCTTGCTCTGTCGCCCAGGCTGGAGTACAGTGGAGCAATCTTGGCTCACTGTAAGCTCTGCCTCTCGGGTTCACACCATTCTCCTGCCTCAGCCTCCCAAGTGGCTGGGACTACAGGCACCAGCCACCACGCCTGGCTAATTTTTTTTTATTTTTAGTAGAGATGGGGTTTCACCATGTTAGCCAGGATGGTCTCAATCTCCTGACCTTGTGATCTGCCCGTCTCAGCCTCCCAAAAGTACTGGGATTACAGGTGTGAGCCACCGCATCTGGCCAAGCCAGGCTCTTTTTAACAACCCACTCTTGGAGAAACTAGTCCATTCCTGTGAGAGCGAGAACTCACTCACCCCTTTGGGAGGGCATTAGTCTATTCATGTGAGCTCCATGGACATAACCCCAACACCTCTCACTACTTCCCACCTCCCAGCACTGCTGCATTGGGCATCAGTGAGTTTTGGTGGGGATCAGACCACATCTAAACCACAGCAAATGACTGTTCCTCTAAAACTTTGCTTACAAAACAGGTGATGGGCTGTTGGCCCAATCAGCCAATCTTGCTCTACCACCTCTATCTTTAAAAGCTCATATTTAGTACTTGTCCTCAGTTCCTTATGGGTATTAATTTATTAATCCTAACAAAGATCTTAGGTGGTAGTTGATAGCTTCATCATTGGCTTTTATAGGTGAAAAGTTGAGGGATAAGGAGATTAAATAATTTGCCCAAGATTCACAGAGCTTGAACTCAGCCTATCTGGTCCCAGAGCTAGTACATTGAGGCACCATTCTATACTGTCTCCTTTAGTCTTAGTGTACATAGTGCTATTCTTTATATGAAAATTGTCCTTGCCTTTTTTTTTTTTTTTTTTTGAGACAAAGTCTAGCTCTGTCACCCAGGCTGGAGTGCAGTGGCGCGATCTCAGCACACTATAAGCTCCGCCTTCCGGGTTCACGCCATTCTCCTGCCTTAGCCTCTTGAGTAGGTGGGACTACAGGCGCCCACCACCACGCCTGGCTAATTTTTTTTGTATTTTTAGTAGAAATGGGGTTTCACTGTGTCAGCCAGGATGGTCTGGATCTCCTGATCTCGCAATCTGCCCTCCTCGGCCTCCCCAAGTGCTGGGATTAGAGGCGTGAGCCACTGCGCCCGGCTGAAAATTGTCCTTGCTTTTAAATTTCGTTTGTTTGCCTGTAAGGACTCCTTTATGGAAGACAGTTTTAAAACAATTTCTCCCATCCCTAGTTGTGTTTGTAACCAAAAGAGAGAACACTCTATGGATACTATAATGGGTTGGGGTCACTATTTTTCAATGAATGGGTACTTGAGTCCCCCAAATCCTTGCCACTCAAAATGTGGTCAGCTTCTGTGGGGTTGCAACCAGTGCAGAGTCCTGCACTTGGAAGTGCCTGCATGCTTGGGGTTTAATGCTCTGTGGTTGCCACCTTGAGATTCGTAATTCTATGTTTATTTGTGTTTTGTAAGTGACATCCAAGGGGACATTATTGTGCCCGGAACTTGGAGCCTCAGCTCACATTAGTTCCTGCCTTCTGCTCCCTGTCCACTCCCTGGATGGCTTATTGGCTCCCCACTTCCTGGCACTGTCCAGTGACGGCTGCTGCCCTCTGTCTTGATGGGGCCTCACTCCGGTGAATTTACCTCATGAGCATTCCTGTGTCCGAGAAAGAACAACATTAAAAAGCAAATTTGAAAACACCAAAGCAGATGGAGAGACTACAAAGAAGCGTTTTAAAAAATTGCTTTTTGAATAAAGGGGCCAGCATTTTTTAGTCTACACTGAGCCTCACAAACTATGTAGTGGGTCCTGGCTGACTCTCAACAGCAGTATTACCTGGGAGCTTGTTAAAAATGCAGAATCTCAGGCTGCATCCCAGACCTGCTCAATCAGAATCTGCATTTTTCCAGGATCCCCAGGTAATTCCTGTGCACATACAATTTTGAGAAGCATAGCCCAAAAGACGGCTTCCAAATGGACCAGATGATCGGATGCTTGAAAGGCATCCCAGGCAATTCTGGGGCTCAGCCACTTCTGGGATCCATAGTCCCATATGGATGTTTCCCAGCCTTACCTGATGATCAGAAACCTGAGGCAAGTTTGTAACAGCAGGAGCTCCCAGACTCTCTGCCCCAATCTCTGCATCAGACTCTCTGAAGGAGGGTCCTGGGAATACATATTTTTAACAAGCACTCCAGATGACCCTTCTTAGGCAGTAAGTTGGAAAACTCAAATCTTTATAAATGACACACTAGGACCTAGAGGCATCCCCAAACATCTAACTTGTATCCATATCTGTCACTTACCTGTAGAACCTGGCTTAACCTCACTTGTAATTTATAAGTATTTTAACTAGAGCTGCTTCATCTCAATCATCTGTGTGTTTGTGGGTCACAGTAAAGAGCTATTTCAGTGCAATGAAAATGGAACCCAGGGTATTTGGGAGTTTTGACATCCAGGCCTAGTGTCATAAAGACACCAAGGAAAGCAAGACAACCAGGTCCCCGGAGGTTACGTCTTTGGGCAACTGCTGTCAATGTTAGACTGGGGGGAAGAGAAGGAGCAATGCTTCTATCCATCAGTAGTTATTCTGTATGCATAGGTTGCTCTCAAAGACCTTGGACCACTGCGTGGTGGTGGCCTGGAAGGTCAACAGTGTATTAGGTGAATCAGGGATGAGCGGAGAAATGGTAGGGTCTCAACCTTGTACAAAACAACAGAGTATTTGGATCTGGGATGCTGAGTGCTGTGTCTGACTGTACTCTCAGGTAGACATAAAGGGGTGGAAATAAGTCCGCAAGAAATGGGTCCTTTTTGTGGGAGTTACAAATTGTAGTCATCACCCAAAGTCAGACTAAAGTAGCTGGAATTTTTCTGTCCCATGCATAGACTGTGAAAGAGCAGTATAGCCAAGAAACCTTATAGAAGCATGATTTCCAAATGGACCATGCGGGTTGCGAACTCCTGAGGGAGGGAGGCCAGAGGAAGGCAAGATGAGCTATGACCTATCCCCTCTAAAGAGGCTGAGTGCCAGCTCAAGCCAGTTATGCATATGTTGATGTGTATACTTATATGCATGTACATGTACACATATATGTAAATGTGTTATACTTTTAGTGTACACCATTATGGCCATACCATTCACAGCTTTTACCTGCTTTGCTTGACCAAGGACCATGCAGTGCCAGTTGTTAAAATTTGTGTATACACATATAGAGAATAATTAGTTATGTTACTGTATACTTATATATGAGTATATAAATGGTATGTATTACATTATATTATACAACATTATATTATGTCATATTGTACATATCTAAACATGTCCCATGTCATGTCAGACTATGTCCCAAATGTCAGACTATGGCCAAAGGGCTTGACCAACTCTGGACCACCCAACAAAAAAAAATTCCAATTTTTTGTTGAGTAAGCAATAAATGTCCTTATGGTTTATACTTGTGCTATTCAAAGTGTGGTTCTTGGATCAGCTGCATTGATATTCCGTGGGAGGCTGTTAGAAATGCAGACTCTTAGGCTCCACCCCAGACCTGCTGAATCAGAACCACTGTCTTAACAATCATCCCAGGTCATGCATGTGCACATTAAAATATGAGAAGTGGTCTGGGCGTGGTGGCTCACACCTGTAATCCCAGCACTTTTGGGAGGCCAAGGTGGGCAGATCACGAGGTCAAGAGATTGGGACCATCCTGCCAACATGGTGAAACCCTGTCTCTACTAAAAATACAAAAAAATTAGCTGGGCATGGTGGCACACGCCTGTAGTCCCAGCTCCGTGGGAGGCTGAGGCAGGAGAATTGCGTGAACCCGGGAGGTGGAAGTTGCAGTTAGCCAAGATCACGCCACTGCACTCCAGCCTGGCAACAGAGCAAGACTCAGTCTCAAAAAAACAAACAAAAAAGTGCTTAAGTAGACTAAGCTTTGTTCTTTTATTTGGGGCCTTTTCTGATGCTGTTTCTTTTCCCTGAAAACACTTATCTAGCATCCTTTGCTTTGTGCGGGAATCTAGATGCTGCAAGTTCACTCCCACTGTTGAAGGATTTAATGTCTAGTGGGCCTCTTGACTTGCAAGTCAGTGCTTTTTCTTTTATTCTTAGGTAAGTATTGTAGCTCTTTGTGTTGGTTATCTATTACTGTGTAACAGATTACCCCCAAAATGTAGCAGCTTAAAATAACACATATTTATTATCTCATATTTATTATGGGTCAGGGATCTGGGCACCTCTTAGCTGGGTTGTCTGCTTCATGGTCTTTCCTGAGACTGCAGTCAAGGTGTTAGCCAGAGATGGGGTCTCTTCTGAAGGCTCAGCTGGGAAGGCCCCCTTCCAAGCTCAGTCCCATGGCTTTTGGCAGGAGTCAGTTCCTCAAGACGTGTGACACTAAGGCCTCATTTCTTCACTGGCTGGCTGGCTGCTGGCCAGAAGCCACCCTCAGTTCCTTGCTAGGTGAACCCCTCCAACATGGTAGCTTGTTTTATAAAAGTCAGCAAGGGAGAGAGTCAGCCAGCAAGATGGAAGTTACAGCTTTTTAAATCAAATCACAACAGTCAGTCATGTCTCTTTAGTGCTGTCATATTCTACTGGTAGAAGCAAGTTACTGTATGAGGGGGAATCACACAATGCCATGAATACCAGGAAGCAGGTATCATTGAGGCTATCCTAGAGTCTGTCTGCCACACCTCTCTGTGTCTCTGTTTTCTTATTTACAAAATGGGAGAAATAATAAAACCCACTTTATAAAGATTGAATTAAGTGTGTGGTTTAAATGAGATGATTTCTCATAAAGCCCTTTGAATTGTTCCTGGTCTGTACTAAGTGTTCAAAAATGTTAGTTGTGCTGCTCTTGTTATATTTGGCGTTTTTAGCAGCACCCTGCTGATTACTATTATTGTTGTTAATGACAATAATTACACAAAGAGCTCAGTAGATCTATATGCAAGATATTATGCCAGATATTTTACATATGCTTTCAAATTTAACCTTAATGACGACTATGTGAGGTGGTGGCTAATTTATTAATTTCACCCTTCCTATAATTGACTAAACCAGTGTTCATAAACAGCAAACCCAGAATATTGCCCAAGATCATACTGCTTATAAATGGCTAAGTTAGGATTAAAATCCGTATTATTGGTCTCTAGATTTAGACATTTTTTAACCATTATGTATTAGCTTATGTTTACTATGGACATTTTCTCCTTGTCTTGTAAGATTTTTTTTTTTTTTTTTTTTTTTTTTTTGCCATTACTTAGGAGTCCTTGACATAGGCAACAAGGAATAGAAGTATGATAGTTCTATCAGTTAATGACTGACATGCTAAACTTTAAGGGGAAAGACATTATATAGGTGCTATGGTTTGAATGGGTCCCCCAAAGGTCGTATGTTAGAAACTTAATTGTTAATGCAACAATAGTAAGAGGTGGGGCATTTAAAAGGTGATTGAGTAATGAGGGCACACCTCTCAAATATGGATTAATGCCATTATCAAAGGAGTGAGTTCTAGAGAAGTTTAATCTCGAGATTTAATCTTAAGATTAATGCCATTATCTAAGGAGTAAGTTTTCAAAAGTGGGTTGTTGTGAAAGTGAGGTTGGCTCACTCTTGCAATCTTTTTCACAAGCACTCACTTGCTCTTCTACTTTTCCACCATGTTATGATGTAGTGTGAGGCTCTCACCAGAAGCTGCTGCCATGTCCTTGAACTTCCCAGCCTCCAGAACCAAGAGCCAAGTAAACTTTTCTTTACAAACTACCTATTCTCTGGTATTATATTACAGTAACAGTATCTTCTCCCATTTTTGGGGAAAGATAAGTTTCTTTCTTAAATAAGTGTGAAAATTCATTCATTTGTTTCTTCCCTTTACACTGTGGGATGCTGTTATGGTCTGAATATATGTGTCCCCCAAAATTTATATGTTGGAACCTATTTACCTAATGTGATAGTATTGAGAGGTAGGGACTTTAGTAGGTGGTTGGATTATGAGGGTGGAGCCCTCATGAATGAGATTAATACCCTTGTAAAAGAGGCTTGAAGGAGGCTCCTCAGTCTACCCTTCTACCATGTGAGGATACAGCTAGAAGGTACCATCTTTGAAGGAGAGAGAGCCAGTCCTTGGCAGACACTGAATCTTCTGACCCCTTGATCTTCCCAGCCTCCAGCACTGTGAGCAATAAATTTCTGTTGTTTATAAATCACCCAGTTTAAGGTATTTTGTTATAGCAGCCCTCACGGATTGAGTTAGGCACCTACAACGTAAGAGGCATCCCTAAGCGTCAGCCCTTGAGGCTGCTGAGGTGAGTATAAAGCATTGTCCTTGTTCTTCCTCAGTGTCCAGTCTTATGACTATGCTGTCCACTCCCTGTTGGGCTGCCTAAGATAGAGATATGTAGTTGTCCTCAACATCCATCATTCCCTTGATCCTTTACTAATAAGGCCTGTAATTGTATTTGGAAGCATGGTGGCCCAGCTGAAGACTGCATTTTCTAGCCTCTTTTGAGCTGGAGCTGGGCAACAGAATGTAAGAAGTGATAATCAGATCTTTAAAGGGTGAAGGCATTTCCTCTAGTCTTCTGTCTTTGAGCTGTCGTTTCTTCCTCTTTATGTAATGTGGCTGGGACTGATTTCATCCTTGCTCCAGGGACCTGCAGCCTGGTCAATCAGATCATCAGCTTCTTCCTGGTCATTGTGATGTGCCCATATCACATACACCCAGGCCTGACCAGTTGAGTATCCCATTTCTCCCTGTCTCAGTGACTGGTTCAGGGGTATGTGTAGATGACCCCAAATCTAGGCCAGTGGAACACAACTTTGGAACTTTCATCACAATATTGGGAAGAGAAAAGTGGCTACCTTCCTGCTGAGCCTATGGTGGTTGGACTATGTAGAACTCAAGAACTGCTGGATACACCATGTGGCTAGAATGTGGCTGAGAGGGAAGGTGATATTTAGGAAAACAGAACTACGAGGGGGACTGAAAGAGATCTCACACTATTGTCTGAGGCTCCCCCTTCATCCCTGCCAAAGCCCCTTGTACACTGGGACTTTTCATTTTTGTGAGATAATAATTTCCATGCCCTTAAAAGTAACTTTTAAAAGCATTTATTTATTTTAAGTAAACCAGTTTAAATGGAAGTCCAGTCCCTTGAATCTGAAAAAAAAATTGCTTTCTGATGTCATAATAGTTCTTACGCTTTGTGATTGGGGATTGTTGGGAAAATTAAGTGAGATGATTCATGTGAAACCCTTAGCACAGTGCCAAGATAGTGTCTGATTAATGCTAGCTATTCTCATTCTTACTAGTGGAAAGAGAAAATGTAGACTCATGTGATGTTTTGGGCATTGAAACTTACTTTAAAAGGGTTTATGATGACTACATAGATTTGTAGACCTGCCACCACCAATTCATAGACCAGCCACATCAGTGGACCCCTGTTTTTCAGGGCTTTTGCTATGGGGGACATACGGAGAGGCAAGTTACAGGCCTACCCTGAGGCTGTTATAGGGGAGGCAGGAGGAAGCCGTGGCTAACAGCATGGATCCTGGAGCCATATAAGCTCCAGATTCTCCTTCCATCACTCATTAGCTGTGTGACTTAAGTCAGCAAATTTCACCTCCATGCCTCTGTTTCCTCTTCTGTGAGATAAAGATGATACCTGTTTGAAGTTAGAGGGGGTGAATGTGTGTGTTAATGAGCCCAGTGTCTGGTATTGAGCAAGTTGTCAATTAATGGAAGCCATCACTTCCATAAAACTTTGAAAAATATAATCGATCATATTATATTACCTCGTAATATAAATTCCTAGCTTGCAAACTGTCTTGTAACAAAAATCTTATCAGTGTTTTTTTCATTTATCTCTAGATCCCAGCTCAGTGCTTGCAACAGAATGAAATATGATTGAGGTTTTCTGTATGAATATTTTTTCTTTATCAAATCCTTTTTGACTCAAGGACTACAGATCACCTCCTGACTGGTTGCCCTGAATCCAGCCCTGCCCCCTCTTTGGCCCATTCACTGTGAATTCATTTGTGAGCACTTGGTCACTGAGTGCCCACTAGGGGCCAGACACATAGACAAGTGGACAAGATAGTCACCAGCAGCGGACAAGACAGTCAAGGAATCCACCTTTGTGGGGCTCAGAGTCCAGTAAAAAAGATGGATGAACAAATGAATATGTATTATAGTAGCAGGAAGGGATGAGGACTCTGGAGAAACATAGACCAAGATACAGGATAGAAAGTGGCAGTGGATGTTTCTTTAGATCAGTTCCTCAGAGAAGACTTATTGGATGAGGGGACATTTGAGCAGAAATCTGAATGAAATAACTGGGTGAATGAAGCAATGTGGTCTGCTGGAGGTGGGGGCTGGGAAGGAAAAGCAAATGCAAAGGCCATGGTGCTGGAGCTTGCTTGCCTTGTTCAAGGAACAGCGAGGGGCCAGTGTAACTGAGCTTAGTGAGTGTGGTTGGAGAGACGAGGTCCAAAAGGCAATTCTTCATATTTCAGAAATGTGTTTTTAAAATCCTGCATTTGATTTTCACACTAGTAATCACATCACATCAGTAGTCACAGCTTTCTGTGACTTCCAATTGCTCTTCAAGTAAAGTCTTGCATGGATTTAAAAAAAATTCTTTATTGTTAATTTTTAATTTTTGTGAGCACATAGATTTGTATATATTTATAGGGTACATGAGATGTTTGGATACAGGCATGCAATGTGAAATAAGCATGTCATGGAGAATGCGGTATCTATCCCTCCTCCCAAGCATTTATCCATTGAGTTGCAAACAATCCAATTATACTATTTATTTTAAAATGTACAGTTATTATTGACTATAGTCACCCAGTTGTACTACCAAATAGTACATCTTACTAATTCTTTCTAACTATTTTTTGTGCCCATTAACCATCTCCACCTCCCCCACAGCTCCCTGCCTCCTCCCTTCCCAGCCTCTGGTAACCATCCTTCTACTCTCTACGTCCATGAGTTCAATTGTATTGACTTTTAGATCCCACAGATAAGTGAGAACATGTGATGTCTGTCTTTCTGTGCCTGGCTTATTTCACTTAGTGATCTTCAGTTCCATCCATGTTGTTGCAGATGACTGGATCTCATTCTTTTTGATGGCTGAATGGTACTCCATTGTGTACATGGACGGCATTTTCTTTATCCACTTATTCGTTGATGAACACTTAGGTTGCATGGATTTAGAACCTCTGTGTAGCCTCTACCAGACTCACTTTCTTTTTGGTTCAGCAATGCTGGTTTTGAAAGTTTTGCAGAAAAGAAGCCATCTCCATGCTGCCTCAGGGCTGTGTACATGCTGTTCTGACATTCTTTTCTTTTCCTTGACCATCCAACACCCACTCCTCTGATATGTCCTCAGAGAGCCTCCCCTGACCCTTGTCCTGAGATTTGGTCAGGTTTGGTTGTGAAACATTTTCAAAAATTTTCTTTTTCTTCCTTGAGGTACTTTTAACCACTGCAAATAGCTAATAAATTGAGCACTTGATTTAATGCCTACCCCTTCTGATAGTTTGTAAGCTTTCCGAGATCAGACTTCCTGTATAGATTATTTAGCACTGTCCTGGGGTCTTGGGAAAGTTTTAGCAAATAGCACTCAAGAAGTATTCATTTATAGAATGAATGGATAGGCATTCTGAGGCAGGACCCTTCTCTACCACCTGCACCTACCTCACTCACCTGCATCTACCTGCGCCCACCTTCACTCACCTGCACCTACCTGCACCCACCCTCACTCACCAGTACCTACCTGCACCCACCCTCAGTCACCAGTACCTACCTGCACCCACCCTCACTCACCAGTACCTACCTGCACCCACCTTCATTCACCTGAACCTACCTGCACCCACCCTCACTCACCACTACCTACCTGCACCCACCCTCAGTCACCAGTACCTACCTGCACCCACCCTCACTCACCAGTACCTACCTGCACCCACCTTCATTCACCTGAACCTACCTGCACCCACCCTCACTCACCACTACCTATCTGCACCCACCCTCAGTCACCAGTACCTACCTGCACCCACCCTCACTCACCAGTACCTACCTGCACCCACCTTCACTCACCTGAACCTACCTGCACCCACCCTCACTCACCAGTACCTACCTGCACCCACCCTCACTCACCAGTACCTACCTGCACCCACCCTCACTCACCAGTACCTACCTGCACCCACCTTCACTCACCTGTGCCTACCTGCACCCACCTTCACTCACCTGTGCCTACCTGTGCCCACCTTCACTCACCTGTGCCTACCTGCGCCCACCTTCACTCACCTGTGCCTACCTGCACCCACCTTCACTCACCTGTGCCTACCTGCACCCACCTTCACTCACCTGTACCTACCTGCGCCCACCTTCACTCACCTGTGCCTACCTGCGCCCACTTTCACTCACCAGTACCTACCTGCGCCCACCTTCACTCACCTGAACCTACCTGCACCCACCCTCACTCACCAGTACCTACCTGCACCCACCCTCACTCACCAGTACCTACCTGCACCCACCCTCACTCACCAGTACCTACCTGCACCCACCCTCACTCACCAGTACCTACCTGCACCCACCTTCACTCACCTGCGCCTACCTGCACCCACCTTCACTCACCTGCGCCTACCTTGCCAACCTTCACTCACCTGAACCTACCTGCGCCTACCTTCACTCACCTGTACCTACCTGCACCCACCTTCACTCACCTGTGCCTACCTGTGCCCACCTTCACTCACCTGTGCCTACCTGTGCCCATATTCACTCACCTGTACCTACCTGCGCCCACCTTCACTCACCTGTGCCTACCTGCGCCCACTTTCACTCACCTGTGCCTGCCTGCACCTACCTTCACTCACCTGTGCCTACCTGTACCCACCTTCACTCACCTGTGCCTACCTGCACCCACCTTCACTCATCTGTGCCTCCCTACACCTACCTTCACTCACCTGTACCTACCTGTGCCCACCTTCACTCACCTGTACCTACCTGAGCCTACCTTCACTCACCTGCACCTACCTGTGCCCACCTTCACTCACCTGTGCCTACCTGCACCCACCTTCACTCACCTGTGCCTACCTGTACCCACCTTCACTCACCTGTGCCTACCTGCACCCACCTTCACTCACCTGTGCCTACCTGTACCCACCTTCACTCACCTGTACCTACCTGAGCCTACCTTCACTCACCTGCACCTACCTGTGCCCACCTTCACTCACCTGTGCCTACCTGTACCCACCTTCACTCACCTGTGCCTACCTGCACCCACTTTCACCTGTGCCTACCTGCGCCCACCTTCACTCACCTGTGCCTACCTGTGCCCACCTTCATTCACCTGTACCTACCTGCACCCACCTTCACTCACCTGTGCCTACCTGCACCCACCTTTACTTGTCTGCACGTGCATATGCCCATAATATACTGTCATAGAAAATAAGTGTTATAGACAAGTTGGGGGTTAAAAAATCCAGAGGCAGAAGCAGTGGGCCTTGATGGCCTGTAGGGAGGAGTCAAGGGAACATTTGAGAAAGGTTTTTGGAGGTGATGTGCTTGGAGATGATAGTGGGGATCATCATCACCCTGTACTCTGGGACGTAGATGAGGATCTCTTGGATTAGGGGTGAGATGGAGCTAACGTTTTAAAAATATTACGCTTAGGAGAATCTAAACAGTGAGAAAAAAGAGAAACTTTTTTCCCCAAAAATGCAACTGCATTGTATGGAGCAGGGAGAGAGAAGTGATGGGCCAGCTGAAGCGACAATCAGGAGGATGCACTGGGAGTGTTGTCACCGTGTTTTCTAACAGATTACAAAGCCTCCTTGCTAAAGAACTGACCTTTTAGTTTATACCTGAGTGACACAGGCAGCAGCGTTTCCCATAATGAGAAGGTGAATGGAAAAAGAATGTCTTAAGCCCTTCCTATCATGTTTAATGAAAGATGAGTTTTTCTCTACAATTTCTTAACGAAATGCTTCAAACATGACTTTTAAATCAAAAGGAAAACCTTATCATTTTGTGTACTCATATGGCTCTGCATCCCGAGCTGGGATGAGTCAACAGAAATTGTAACACGACAAGGAATAAGTTTCCACGAGGACCCCTCCTGCAGATTTGTGCTTACTTTCCCTGATGAAATATGGCGTCTTCTGTATCCTCACGCTTGCAGCATTCACATTGTTTGCATTGCCTTGAGAGATGCTCCACGCTGGTTACATCACTCCTTGGCTGTCATCATCTGCCCGTCTTTGGGGGAAATGACAGAGTGAGGTTTAGAAAGAAATATGTCTGAAAGGATCACATACTAAATGGTCCAAGAAGCATATCAGTATTTTTATTTATTTATTTATTTTGAGATGGAGTCTTGCTCTGTCGCCCAGGCTGTAGTGCAGTGGTGCAATCTCGGCTCACTGCAAGCGCCGCCTCCCGGGTTCACTCCATTCTCCTGCCTCAGCCTCTCCGAGTAGCTGGAACTATAGGCGCCCGCCACCACGCCCGGCTAATTTTTTGTATTTTTAGTAGAGACGGGGTTTCACCGTGGTCTCGATCTCCTGACCTCGTGATCCACCCGCCTCGGCCTCCCAAAGTGCTGGGATTACAAGCGTGAGCCACCACACCCTGCACATATCAGTATTTTTAAATGATCCAAAATCATGGGCTATTGGACCTTCTGGATATGTGGTCACTCTTCTCATATAAAGGGGAACCATCAGAAGAGCATCTGATACCTAAAATATTTGCTTTTTCATGTGAAATTATCTAAAGACAAATTGACCAAACCAAACAAAACAAAAACAAATAAATTCTCCCTCTTATCTGGATTTCGTTAAAATAAAGTAAGACTAAAGGTGTTTTTTACTTTTTTGTCTGCGTCTGTTCTCCCTTAACGTCATAAGCACTTCATAAATCTTGCATCTGGGTAATGTAACACTGTACGGTGCATTTTAACTGGAATATTTTGTTTTCCAAATGCTGTGAAAGGTGGAAACCGCGGAGCCCTGGCTGGGGCAGAGCCTGCCAGGCCACATTCTGGAGTTTCTGGAGCATCACAGGTGAATTCTTTGTCCTGTGATGGTACAGAGAAGGGGTTTCAAAGTCACGTGGAGTTACTTCCAGTTCTGACTTCTTGCTTTTCTAAATTTTCTTGGTCCTGTGAAATAAAAATGAGCTTTTTTCAGATTCATTTTTTATTTCCCTCCAGTGAAAATGTCTCTTATTTCCTCTCGTTCTCCACCTCCCTTCCCCACATACCAAGACACTTAATTGAGGGTTTAAGCTTGTTGGCTAATAGCTAATCAATGTTTTATTTGACTTGGGAATATGGATAATGTGTTTATACTATTTGTAACCTACTTTTTCCTAAAAGGAAATGAGGTAGTACACACACACAAAAGCAGCAAGAAATGTAAAACAATAAAAATGGAAATTTGGGGTCAGGGAAGGTAGAAATTAAAGTACGAAATAAAAAATGAATAACAAAATAATCCAGTAGGTATATCACCAAGCTTGACTACTATCAAGCTTCACAGTTTTCTCTGAGCTTCCTGCTAGCCAAAGAGAAAAGGGGGTGAATGGAACAACTGGTTCCATAATTCCCATTTTCTCAAAGAAAATCCAAAGTATTTCTAATCCTTTTGACGAAGAATATTTTATAAACCTGAATTTCGAGCAGCATCTCACACAGGGGCAAGGGGAATAGCTGAATTAAACATCAAACAGAATGGTGATTTTCATGGGATAGTACTTGGTAGCATTGTTCAAGAAAATCCAAGGACGTGACATTAAAACAACTCAGTGAGGAGGACTCCATGCAGACATTGTGGTCCAAGAACAAGGCATATTGGTAGAGGGACTAATTAGGAGAATCTGATATACAGCATGGTTACATAGGGAAATGTCATATTACTTCTATAGAGACTGATGAAAGACATAATGAAAACCATCTGTTTAGATGGGGAAAATGTAGGTGGAGTTGCTGCATTCTCACCTGGGAACACTGAGCTCACATGTGACTCATAGGGACACATTTAACCTCCTGAGTAGATTAATGGCTTAGTTGACAGGGACTGCTTAGTTTAAGAGTGATATCATGGGGGTTGCCCAGGCAGAGTACTACGTGTCTGGCTGTGATTGAGACTAGGCCTCTCAGGCAGAGCTTTTAATATGCCTTAGACAGAATGTTACACCTTGTCATGCCTCAATCTTTTTAATCGTTGCTAATGATGATAATAAAAATAATGACAATATTCAAGGTAGAGGTGAACAAAGAAAAGGCAGTGACTTGTAGAGTGGAGTGAGGTGTTGTGGAAAGAAAGCCCAGGCTGGAAATGTGGGGTCTATTTCTGGCATTGGCTTAAACATGGTATATAACCCAGGTGATTCTTTTACATCTCCCATTTTCCTAATTTGCAAGAGAGGCTATTGTAGTGGTTCTCCAGCTGTCAGCTTTTGGCCAGCAGCGTTGGTATCAGCAGGGAACAAAATTAAAAATGCAAATTCTGGCGCCCCAGACCTACTGATTCGTAAACTCTGGGAATGGCCTTCAGTGATTTGTTTCTTGATTACAGGTATGAGCCACCGCACCTGGCCTAAGCAGTTTGTTTCTTAACAAGCACTCTCAGTGATTCTGATGTATGCTCAAGTTTAAGAACTATTGGGCCTTTGATTTAAGTCTCCTTCTATGTGTGTGCTAGATTGATATAAAAAGGCCCCAATTCTCCATCCCTCTTTGTATCTATACCTTTTGCAAGCTACTCCTATTAGGAGGTAGAGATCTTGGATGTTTTGAGTATTTGAAATTTGAATTCTTGAATATTCTCGAATATTGAAAATTCTTGAATATTTACTGCCCTTGCATCTTACTTTGGCCAATAGAATGTGGCAGAAGTGATGGGGTGCTGTTTCGAAGCCACTCAGTTCTCTTGCTCTTTGTTTCTGTTTCTGTCTCTCTTGCGCTCAGTTTTTCAGAACCTTGTACAATCCTGAGAATGAGCCTGGACCAACTTGCTAGAAGATGAGAATGGGTATGAAAGAGAGCTGAGTCCTTCCTACACAGGACATCCTAGACCAGCCACCTCCAGCCAGCCTGCTAGTTGACCAAGGTGCATAGGTCAGCTCCGCCTGATAGAAGCTGGGCCTTAGTCCAGAGGACATACTAAGCCAACCTACAGACTTGTGAACTAAAACAAATGGACATTGCTTTAAACCACTGAGTTCTGTGGTTGTTTGTGATAGAGAATTATTATGGTAATAGATAACTGGTACATGATGGAAATGCTACAATTCTGGAAATCTAAATGTCCTGACCTTAGATTTGTGTTAGGAATCTCAAAATCACATAAAGCAATGTAACTTTATTTTTCTTTAACCAAATGTATTTTATCTTCTGAGCCCCTATTCTATTAGGAGGTAGGAAACTATTTGTTTGTTTGTTTTTAGACAAAGTCTTGCTCTGTCGCCCAGGCTGGAGTGCAGTGCCACAATCACAGCTCACTTTAGTCTCAACCTCCTGGGCTCAAGCATTCTTCCACCTTAGCCTCCCAAGTAGCTGAGACTACAGATGCATGCCACCATCCCTGGCTAATTTTTAATTTTTTTGTAGAGGTGGGTCTCACTATGATGCTCAGGCTGTTCTCAAACTTCTCGGCTCGAGTGATCCTCCTACCTTGGCATCCCAAAGAGCTGGGAATACAGGCATGAGCCACCATGACCTGCCAGAAGTTAGTTATTTAATTTCCAGTTAATTCCAGGTAATCTAGATCAATATGTTTATGTTATCTTTATGTAAATTTTCATCAATAACTCCTGTTCTTCTCTCCCTCTGGATGCATGAGAAGATGGCACTTCCTTACCTCCTTGAAGTTGGGTGTGATCATATGACAGTTTTCCCCCAGTGCAATGTGAGAAGAAATGAGTCGCTTCTGGGTGGAAGCATTGAAGAGTTTGTATGCAATTGTCCGTTTTCTCTCTTCCTTTACCTTCGGTTGTGGAAGGACATATTGACAGACAAATACCTCAAAATTGAAGTAGCCTCAGATGCTGTGCTGCCACATGAATGACAGATTCCCCAGAGAGTTTTCTGGGCCTAGAGTTGGCTTTTCATGAACAAGAATAAGGCTTCATTTCCAGCCATTAAGTTTGGGACTGTTTGTTACCACAGCATAGCCTAGCTTATCCTGACTGATACACCAACTTTTCTAAGTTAACTAAGGGTCTTTCTTCCTTGCTTCAAATTCTTTCTCCTAATGTATTAGTTTGCTAGGGCTGCCATAATCAAATGCCAGAGACAGAGGGTTTAAACAACAGAAATTTATTTTCTCATAGTTCTGGAGGCTAGAAGTCCAAGATCAAGGTGTTACCAGCTCGGTTTCCTCTGAGACCTCCCTCCTTGGCTGGCAGATGGCGGCCTTTTCCCTGTGTCCTCATATGGTCTTTTGTCTGTGCATGCTCCACAGCCTGGTTTCTCTCTGTATCTCCATATTTCTTTTTCTTAACTACTCAACATCACTAATCGTAAGGGAAATGCAATTCAAAACCATAATGAGATAATATCTCACACCAGTCTGAATGGCTATTATTAAAAATGTCAAAAAATAACAGATACTGGTGAGGTTTTGGAGAAAAGAGAATGCTTATACACTGCTGGTGAAAGTGGAAATTGGTTTAGCCACTGTGGAAAGCATTTTGGCTGTTTTTCAAAAAACTCAAAGTAGAATTATCATTCGACTTAGCAATCTCATTACTGGGTATATACCTAAAGGAATATAAATTGTTCTGCCATAAAGACACATGCATGTGTATGTTTATTGCAGCACTATTCACCATAGCAAAGACATGAACTCAACCTAAATACCCATCAACAGTAGACTGGATAAAGAAAATGTGATATATATATACACACACACACACACACACACACACACACACACACACACACACACACACACCATGGAATACTATGCAGCTATAAAAAAGAATGAGATCGTGTCCTTTGCAGCAACATGGATAGAGCTGGAGGCTGTTATCCTAAGCACACTAACACAAGAACAGAAAACAAAACACCACATGTTCTCACTTAGGGAGCTAAACACAGAGTACATATGGGTACAAAGAAGGGAACAACAGACACTGGGCCCTACTTGAGGGTGGAGGATGAGAGGAGGGAGAGGATCAAAAAACTGGGTGATGAAACAATATGTACACCAAACACCCGTGACATGCAAATTGCCTATGTAACAAATCTGCACACGTGCCCCTGAACCTAAAATAAAATAAAATTTAAGAAGAAATTTCCAAAAAACTCCCAAATAATTTCTTTTTCTAATAAGTCCAATAGTCAAATTGGATTAGGGCCCACTCTGAGAATTTCATTTTAATGTAATCATTTTTAAAAGACCCTATCTCTAAATATAGTCACATTCTGAGGTACTAGGGGCTAGGGTTTCAACATGTGAATTTTGGGGAACACAGTTCAGCTCATAACACCCTGGAAAGGCATGCATGTTCTCAAGGGGTATAGGTAGGACTACTATTGGGACAGGAACAGCAGTGACTTGAATGTCTGTCGTGTATACTGGCTTCCAGTGGAGGGCAGTCTCGAATATTGCTTCTGGGTCTCTGGCTGCACATTTCACATGTATGGCTCCTGCACTCTTCATGTCCTGACCCAGGTCATCTACCTGCTCTCTTGGTCATGTTGCATTATTTCTGGCCACACGGGGAAAGAGAGAAAAAGGCCACTCTGGGCACACTCGTCTGGACAAGCCTATGTATTGGGAACTTCCCCAGGCCCGGTTCTGTAACTAAGAACGTGTCACAAACCTCACCACCTCTTTGAGTTCCACCCAGGGTGCAAGTTCCAGCATCCTTTCCTTTTGTATTCTTCGAAATTCTCTGGGGCATCTATTGCTCCCCTCTGTTTGGGGGCTATTCAGCAAATGTATATGTATAAGTTCTGTGAAGTCCCATCTGTGTAGATGGGGGCCTAACATTCAGGGACCCATTCCTGGCATTCCAGGGACGTACAGTTCCACCAGCATCTGAATCTATTTGCTTTGCCTCTTCCTCTCCCAATCTCTTATTGGATGGGAAAAAATCTTGCTCTACCTTATCATATGTTCATATATATATATATATATATATATATATATATATATATATAAAACCTCAAAATTTTGGGCTCAAGCAATCTTCCCACCTCAGCCTCCCAAGTAGCTCGGACCACAGGCACATACCACCATGCCCAACTTATTTGTTGTATTAGTCTGTTTTCACACTGCTATAAAGAAATGCCTGAGACTGGGTAGTTTATAAAGGAAGGAGGTTTAATTGATTCACAGTTCCGCATGGCTTGGGAGGCCTCAGGAAACTTGCAATTGTGGCGGAAGGGGAAGCAAACACATCTTTCTTCACATGGTGGCAGCAAGGAGAAGTGCAGAGCAAGAGTGGGGGAAAGCACCTTATAAAGCCATCAGATCTCTTGAGAACTCACTATCATGAGAACAGCATGGGGGAACCGCCCTCATGATCCAGTCACCTCCCTCCCTCGACAGGTGGGGATTACAATTTGAGATGAGACTGAGGTGGGCACACAGAGCCAAACCATATTATTTATCTCATTTTATTTTTGTAGAGATGGAATCTCACTATGTTGCCCGGGCTGGTCCCAAACTCCTGATCTCAAGCAATCCTTCCACCTCCGCCTCCCAAAATGCTGGGATTATGGCGTGAGTTACTGCATCTGGCCTTGTTACACATTTAAAAAATTTTTCATGGATCTTGGCTTTGAAACTCAAAAGCTGAAACTTTGACATTTTTGTCCTTCAGCTCCTCTGCAATAAATCTAGCTGGGGTAAGATACACCAATCTCTAGTCTGAATGCAGAAGATTCCCACCATGAGGTGGGAATAAATTACCAGGAATTAAATACACCTCACTTATATAAAAATACTTCCCTCCTCCATTAGAATCCACACATTTGCCTATTAGGATTCTTCTTCTGACACCAACAAAGAAGACTATAAATTACATCTTGAAAGAATTTAGTTTTCATGGTGATAACTGAAAGCTTTGGTTTATAAGCCATATTCAGGGTCCAGAAAGAGGGGGAGAGTTACTTGGTTTTAGCCCACCATTGTGAAAATTAAAGTAGTACATCTGGATGCAGAATTTGAAATACTGTGTTGAAATAGAGTATTGCAATATAAGAGCAACACTGATATCACACAAATATTATGAATGCTCCCAAGCAAAGTAAAAACATTTTGAACGCGGAAATGAATTTGTGATTGATATAAAGAAGAATGAATGGAGAATGATCTATAGCATTTGTCTGAAACCTCATAAAGGCAGTATCTGAATACTGGTTGTTCCCAGTTTCATTAGTTGTGAATCACTACATGAAGAATGTGTGTCCAAGTTAAACATGAGGGTCTTGGAATTATTTTAAAGAAAAAAATCAATTTCACTCTCTAGGATGGTTTTCTCCTTATGATCACTTGGGTCTTATATGTTGAGATTAGTGTGTTTAACATCTAATTTCTCATTTTCCCCCTTAATCTTCATTTTCCATTGTCATTTGGCCCACTTCTGTGTTTTTTCATATCTTCTTAATGTCTCTCAGTGTTGTCTTTTTTGTTGTTGTTGTTGTTGTTCTTTCCACTCTTTTCTTTCTCTTCAAAAAGGGAATGAAGGAAAAGCCAAGCAAAATATATTTTAAAAATAAAGGATGTGTGTAGGCAAATACTGAGAGATGTAGACCAAGCAGAGATGAATAATTATCAAAGTTTCCAACAACTCTAGCTGTGTTTCTCAACAGGAGGTGACTTTGCCTCCTAGGGGACATTTGAAAATGTCTCGTCACAACTTATGGGGAGGATCAGCGCCTGTCCCTGACTCCAGAACAAAGAATAATCCAGCCCAAAATGTCAGAATTTCCAAGATTGAGAAATCCTGAATCACACATATGGTTTTTTTTATCCTCTCCAAATTAAAAAAAAAAAAAAGGAATGTATTGCCAGCATTTTACATATAAAGCAGAAAATCTAGATTCTTTTTTTAATTAATCAGGCAAGTGATTAAAAGCCACCTTCTTAGAGAGGGCCTGTGCTCTGCAGTGCATCATAGCCTCTCCTTCCAGCTGTATAAGGCAAATTCAGGATCCAGAAAGAAGGGGGAAGTTACTTGATTTTAGCCAACCACTGTGAAAATTAAAGTAGTTCATCTGGATGCAGTGTTTGAAATATAGTGCTGACAATAGGGTATTGTGATATACAAAACTCACTTCATTAACTCATATTACTTTCCTGGCCCTTGTAGTAAATTGAGTTTGCAACCCTCTGCGTTCTAGGGTTGGTACATTATGAACCATGGGCCAAATCTGGCCTGCCACCTCTGTTTATAAATAAAGTTTTATTGGAACACAGTCACACTCACTTATTTCTATGAGCATGCTTTTGTGGCTGCTTTTGTGCTATGTTGAATAGTTGCAAAATCGACTGTGTGGCCTGCAAAGCCAAAAATATTTGCACTTTGGCACTTTACAGAAACGTTTGCCGATTCTTGCCCTAATCTATTGAGTCTGTTGATTATTAGTGTTAGTCTTTGAACTGAGGCTTCCTGTTGGCATAATTGTCAGTATAGACAAGAAATGACAGTGTGTTTAATCACATAAACTAATGTGGATTTCAATTAGGGGAGCCCAGGCTCAGTCAACATTTTTCATATATTGATCATTGTAAGAAAACATAGGATTCTCAATTGAAACATGATTAGCTTTCTGAATGGAATACAGGCAAGGCTAAAAGTTAACACAGTCTAACTCTTCTCCCCTGTTGTCAGTGACACATTTACTCACATTATGATTGGCTCGACATGTGGCCTTGTATTTTGTCCACAAAATACCACCTGCTCTGGGCTGTTGGTTAGATCATCTGCCTCAGAAGAAATGAGAAACGGGAAATAGATTTCTTGACCTATTCAGTTTATTGCTTAACCACCACATAATACAAATGTTTCAACTAAGCTTTGTTCATTTATTCATTGGTTTAGTTCAGGGGTCAGCTAACATTTCCAGTAAAGGGCCAGATAGTAAATATTTTTGGCTCTGAGGGCTGGCTAATCTCCATTGCAGCTGCTCAACCCTGTCTGTGTAGAACGAGAGCAGTTGGAGGCAGTCAATCAAACCATGGTAAAGGCTGTGTTGCAATAAAACTTTATTTACAAAAATAGGCAGTGGGCTGGATTTGGCCCACAGTCTGTAATTTCTGACTCCAAATCTGGAGACGCCTCAGTCATAATTGGGAGTGGAGATAGCAGAGCTATCTGGCATTTTCTGGGTGATTTCTCATTTTCCATCCTCACTTTTTATTTGCAAATGCTTCCTCCCTTGGGCCTGCTGTTGAGGGAAGAGCTGGAGTGAGATGAGCAGGTGAATTCTGTTGTGGATTATGAGGTTAGTTCAGTAGAAAGGGAGTGCCACCTAGATTCGAGGGGAGTGAGGCGAGGAAACACCTGCCGGTTCCTGAAACAGGAGAAGGTAACATCTCTTGTAAGGAGAGGAAGACTGGTGCCTGCTTGCAGCTGAGGAGCTGAGTCTGCTCGAGGCTTCCCAGGTCCTGGAATTCTCCCATCCTTGCATCCTTCTCTTCATCCTTCTCCTCAGGCATCTCAAATGTGTCCATTCCCCATGGGATATGCATCCTGGGAAGTGTCCAGTGATAGCTAACTCTACCAAGGGGATTTGCTTTTTGTTAGGGACTTTCAAAGTCTTTTCTGTGGTTTATTTTCTTCTGATTCTAATACTTATATTGGTTTTTCATTGAAATTTGGCAACTAATGAAAACGTATGTTTGAGCATCACTGTTACTCAGAAATGTGCAAATTATTAAATATGAGCATGTGTGTGTCCATCTACATAACACACACACACACACATACACACACACACAGGCACTCACCCAGCCACCTAATTTTAAGGACTCCTAACAAGTCTTTGAGGTAGCTAGTTTTAAGCAGGTAGAAATTAAGCAGCTTGCCCAAAGTGGATACTGTAGTAAGATTTTAAACACAGCCTTGCCTGATTCCAAAACTCATATTCAGCTTTTTCAGGATACTAGTCTATCTTTAAGAAGAAAGAAAAAACTATCGGCCGGGTGCAGTGGCTCACGCTTGTAATCCCAGCACTTTGGGAGGCCGGGGGGGGGGGGGGGTGGATCACGAGGTCAAGAGTTCGAGACCTGCCTGGTCAACATGGTGAGACCTGCGTCTCTACTAAAATTACAAAAATTTGCCAGTCATGGTGTTGGGTGCCTGTAATCCTAGCTACTCGGGAGGCTGAGGAAGAGAATCACCTGAACCTGGGAGGCGGAGGTTGCAGTGAGCCGAGACCACGCCACTGCACTCCAGCCTGGGCAACAAGAGCAAGACTCCGTCTCAAAAAAAAAAAAAGAGGAAAAAACAATCACCTGTACCGTCCCTCAGAGGAAAAAGCTGCCACCTTTTGTGGTATTTTCCTCCAGTGTTTTCATTTTTTTCTTCTATTTGTTAAAGCATTTTTTAGGTTATTTTGCAAATATAATTTTATTATCTTGCTTTTTTCACTTTATTATTTAAGTATCATTTTAAAACCTCTTTGTAAGTATCCTCTTAATGGTATACTATTTCTTCATATAGGTATATTGTAATTTACTTAACCAGCTCCTCTCTGCTGAACATTGCGGTTATTGCTAGTTTTTTCACTGTTTTGAACAAAGAGGCAATGGATACGTTTGAGTGTGAAAAAACTTTCCCTCATGAAACTTCAAAAATCTGAAAAGCTATCCAGAAACATGGAAATGCTAGTCTGTAAGAGAGGCAGGTGACGTAAGTGAATCACTCACTTTGGATGAAAAATTTAAGGGGGCACCAAAAAAAACTCCGTTATTAGCATGTAATAGTATAACATTCAAAAATTAAATTAATATTAAAATCTCTAAATCCATGAAGAAGTAAATATCAGCGTTTTAAATAAAGGCAGGGTCAGTATTACTGAGTTTTTCCTTTAGCCTTAGGCTCCGAGCTGGCTATGCACAGCGCTGTTACTGATTCTGTTCAGCCGTGGGGAGGACGTAATTGGTGTCTGGAAGGAGAAACTCAGAACCACCTTTATTATAATTTATTATAATTATTATGCCCTATGGGAAGCTTTCTTCTGAAAAGGTTTAGTGTGACGGGGCCCAAAAACAGACTCTGGCAAAGACTGCTTGGTTTTAAACCCCAGCCATGCCACTTACGAACTGTGGGACCTTCGTCAAAATAATTCCACTCTCTGGACCTCACTTTCCTGATGTACTGCATGGAGATGATGATAATCATTTATGCCTCCCAGTGGATGAGAGGACTTAGCAAGTCCCTTAGAGCAGTGTCTGGCTTGTATAAAGACTCAGTAAATGTTCCCTGTTCTACTGCTGCACTGTGAGCCTGCCCCCGAGCTGAAGGCAGCCTGCAGACCTGCTTGCTTTACTCCATTTGGCATTCTTAGATTTTTTTTAAAATTAGTTGCCAACATTCTAAAATCACTAGATTTCACGTAAAAAATCTGATTTTTTTTTCCCCTTACAAAAATCAGGAGACCTGGCAAATCTGGGGCTAGCTGTGTCTTCCCTAGTGGTAACATTTAGTCAACTCTGCAAACCAGAAGATGGAAGTTCTCTCCAGTTTACCCTGAACTAGGGTTGCCAGAGTTAGCAAATAGAAAAGATATGACATCTGGATAAATTTGAATGTCAGACAATTTTTTTTAGCATAAGTATATCCCATGCAATATTTGGGATGTACTTATAAGACTGATTTGTCATTTTTCCGAAATTATCAGACATATGCTAAAAATCATTTGTTTATCTGAAACTCAAATGTAACAAAGCATCCTTTATTTCTCTAACTCTTCCAACCCTCCCGCTCCGCCTGTACCTTACAGCTTCATTGGCCTGTGACTTCCACTTAACCTCCATAGACATCAGCATTGAGGACCTTGGGATCACATATAAAAATCCCAGCAGAGGTCATCTTCCATAAGCAGTACTGTGTGTCATCACTGCAGTGCAGTTTTAAGCTATTTAATAAACTTCCCTCAAGTCTGGCGGCCTTTCCATGATAAAACTGGGGGAAAGAATCAAATCATCTAACACCATCTCAGTACCATTGAGTGAGTTCCTTGAGCAAATGCTCATGCGTGGACGTGAAGTTAGAAGCAGGTAGAGCTTTCTACGTTCTCTCACTGCTGCTTTCAGATAGGGAACCAGGTCTGAGAACTTTCCCATTGAAGTAGCATCTCTTAGGGCCAGGGCATGAAGGATGGTGATGTTTTCCTACTTCACGTTGAGGGACCCTGCCAAGGAGGGCAGGTGCTTTTAAGAGCCACCCATGTCCCTGCTTGATCAAAGAGACAGGTAGGTACCATTAGCATGGTTGCTCTGTGTATAGACTGAAGATTCTCTTTCTGGCTTCTATCAGATGGAAATACAGATCTTAGCAGGCAGATCAGGATCAGCTCAAGCAGCATTCTCCACCTCGGCACCATGGAGTTCTTCTTTGTAGTGGGGACTGTCCGGTGCATTGTAGGGTGTTCAACAGCATCCCTGACCTCCACCTACCAGATGCCAGTAGCACATCCCCTCAGCCCCCATCTCCTTGCCATAGTTGTGTCAACCAAAATCATCTCCACACATTGTTAGATGTTTACTGGGAGGCAGACTCACTCCCACTTGAGAACCACTGTACTAGAAATATCACCATGAGAATGGAATAGGCCACACACGCCTTAATCCATTTATGCCGGAGGTTGCAAATTTTTTTGTGTGTGAAAAATCAGACCTTGGCGATGACCTTGAGTAGTAAGATATAAATAACTCCTACAAGCTTAGCTTTCCAATAATGGAACACTAGGCATACGTAGGTTTTAAGGGCTGCAGTAACTTAATTGTGTGAGTCAGTTTTAAGTTACTGGCGTGGCGGTGTGTCCCCAGAGCCGCAGACTGGAGGTCTCACCAAAAGTCCTCAAATCCAATTCCCAAAGTTGTTGGCCAAATAAAACTTTTCTGTAGGCAGAATTTGGGCTAAGAGAATCCAGCTTGCAACTCTTGAAATGAAGACATTTGCTTAGCTATTCTTTGGTTTATGGTGCAAATGATGATTCGTTTCACTCCTGTTTGTGTGTAACCAAGTGGGAAGGCTCAAGGTATCTCTTGCTTTGTGAACATCTCTCTCTCTTTCTGTCTACTCATTTCCACTCTCCAGCCCTACAAGTGCTGCTTCTCATGGTGGGGTGATTTTGCCCCTCTGTCTAGGGGACACGTGGCAATGTCTGGGGACAGTTTTGGTTGTCACAACTGGGGGATGGGAGTGCTACTGGCATCTAGTGGTAGATGCCGGGGACGCTGCTAAACATCCTACAGTGCACAAGACAGTCCTGCAACAAAGGATTTTCCGGCCCCAAATGTTCCCAATGCTGAGGGCTGAGAAACCCAGCTACAGCAGGTAGGAATGTGTGGCTCACCTCAGCACGCCAAGCGAAGAGCTTTTGCTCAGCACTCTGAGCACCTGGGGGTTCAAAGAACTTGTCTTGGGTCTGTAGCTGGGGAAGAATCAGTCTGTGGACTCCAGGGAGGGACATTTTCTTTTCGTTTTGCATTTGTGCCCAGAAACAGCAAGACCAGCAGTTTTGTAAGGACATGGGTTCTTATGTAACATTTCCTTTCTTTTGTTGAGGGTTTGCATATTCTACAGAAGTTCACCTGGGCTTTAGATTTGCGCCTGATCTTTTTTTTTTTTTTTTTTTTATACTTTAGGTTTTAGGGTACATGTGCACAATGTGCAGGTTTGTTTCTCATGGAAACAATGCGATTTGCGCCTGATCCTAATCTCTGATTAACACCATCAGATAAAGAGATTCTCCTAACATGTTGGGGCCATAGACTAAGGAAGTTTAGCAAGTCTGGGAGATGAGAAATCTAGGGGCAGCCTGGGGAGAAAAATAGACCCAACTCAATTTCAATATACAACCCTATGTCATCTCAGCATTATTTTCCAAACACCATTTCCCCTCTTTATGCAATTATAAATGTTGACCAGCCTTTGATAACCGATAAAGTAGCTGATGCAATATTTTCTTATCCTCCTTTTGCCTTCTGTTCCCTTTGAAATATTATTTGGTTCTATTTTTTTTTTCTCCTGGTACCCTCTGTCTCTCTTCCTTTTTTTGTGTGTGCACGTGACCACAATTGTAGTTTCAGTAAATAAAACGGCTGCTTGATAACGTGGAACGGCCCAGCGCTTAACTCTGCCCTTAGAGATCCTTTACATCAAACCAGCGATCAAAAAGTGGTGCAGATAAAATTTGTCATCAGGGATTTCCTACAAAAGAATTACAGTGGAGAAGTGGCCTGATCAATACTATGGATTTTCACTGCAGGGGCTGGTGGTCCAATTGCTGTGAGACACTCACACAGATAAAAGGGCACTGCTGCCTCTCCGTCACAGGCTGCTGACTCAGCATAAAGCTTGGCAGGTATTTATAGGCCAGAGTGATACAGAATTATCACCTTGCAGTGCCCGGCTCGTGTTCCTTCCGAGATTGCCTTCCTTTATGGGATTGCTAAATGCAGGTGAATGGAAAAATGATGGCTAACAGCTGTCAAAATGCAACAGAATGAAGTACTTAAATCTTTTTTTATCCATTAAAAGAGTAACAACCATACATATATCACGTTACAGACATTGTAATGATATTTGGGGGCTGGTAAACGAGGGAGTAATAAACAATGTATGTTCTGATCAGAATGACTCAGGAAGTAGTCTTGGAGGGAAGGTAGGTCTTCCCTGAGCCTTATAATTACTTTAATGGTTGAACATTATCTCACCGAAGGAAAACAAAATTGCTTTTGTATCCCAATCTTTGGGAGACCCACTTTCCCCTTATGTTGGCATTTAGAAGGCCTAGAACTATTCCCTATGGCACTAAACCATGCTTACTGCATCCTGAAATTTCTGAAGTTTATTCATGTCAGCTTAATTAAAGCATGTGCAATGATGATAACTGATCTGTAAGATTCTCCAGCTGTAAGGTCTGGGATGCAGTGAGAACTTTCTCTTGGGTTGTTTTTAACCTCTGTGTTCCAGTTGAATTTCAGATGTGCCATAGACAGAGCTTCTTCAGAGGGGGAGGAGAAGGCACATTGCTGCTCTCCCACGAAATGGGGTCATTCTGGGGAAGTTCTCAAAGCTCATCATCTCGGCTCTGGGGCTTCTTAGCCATGACTTACATAGATGAAGTTAGTACAGTTGTCCTGATTCCCAATTAACACTTCCTCAAGGAACCCCTCTGGAAAAATCTTACCAATCCTTCTAGACCCACCCATCAATATTTGTCTTATTTTTCATTTAGTGAGAACCAGCTTCCAGAAAAATTCAAAATAGCACTTATGGTTGCCTTGTAGAATCTTGGCTTGTTTGAGAGTAGGCTGTGTGTGTGTGTGTTTGTTTTGTCCTCTCCTTTCCCTAATGGATTTTATTTAAAATTTTCAATGAACCATTTTATTGATGAACTTAAACATTAAAAGAAAAATGTTTTCCTCATTTTCTTCAATATTTAAAAGGTACTGCAAAGCATGAGGGAAATGAACCAAATATATAGAATATCATCAATAACAAGGCATCTGGACATTAATTAATTCTTCATTTTGGAACACCTGTGGCAAGATGGGCCTTGTGTAGGATGTCGCAGAAACACAGGGAGTATAACAGGCTTTCAAGGAAAGAGCTTATGGAAAGGAGGACAAGGAAAATATTTATTGAATGGATTCTTTGTGCCAGATGCTTGGCATATGTTATAATGAAATAGCAAACAGCCATAAAATGCTAAGCAGATTCCCAAGTGCTTCATTGACTCATGGGATCCTCATAAGAACTCTGTGAAGCAGTGTTATTACCGTCCCCACTTTACAGATTAGGAAATTGAGGCAACAGAGAGGTTGATTAATTTGCCAAGGTCACTTGGCTTGGAATAGAGGAGAGGGGACAGCCAGGTGACCTTGAAACTCCTTGGTGATTCAAGAATCCCGGCTCCTAACTGCAGAGCTACATAGCTTTTCAGTTTGGAAGCTCTCTCATCTCATCCTTAAAATAGTGACATGAAGTGGGCAGTCCTGTTGAACCAATAAGAAAAGTGAAGCTTAGAAAAGTTGCACATCTTGCCCATCCAGGTAGGCAAAGAGCTGGGATTTGAACCCAGGTATGGCTGTCTCCAAATTTTCTGCTAGTTTTATGGTATCATTTACAGTGAACCTACCAAGCAAACAAGATTCTGCAGCTTCTAAATTCAGAAAACAAAATGCAGGAAGTGCAAGCCATAATGTGCAATCTGGGGAAAAGAATTTAATTTCAGGAAGCATGCCACTGCCTGGAAGGAACATTAACAAGACTTTTTTACCCAAATCGTCCCTGGCCAGTATCGGGTAGGACTCAAAAATGTAACCCACACCTTCTGGAATTGTCCACGGGGAAATCATCTTTGTGCTTGTTTGAACTGCCTTATCCTGGTAGAAATCATTGCTACTATCATCACAGCATTGTTGTATGGAAGTTTACTGTCACTGGCAATAAACATAGATGAAAGGAGGGGGGAATAAGAAAACAAAAGGGAAAAATAGAAGCAAAAAATGCACCAGAGTGAAAAAAATATCCATAAACTCGTTGTTTTTTGTGTCTCTAGTTGCTCTGATGTGCACAAAGGAAATAGACGGAAT
The DNA here is from genome assembly GCF_028878055.3 of Symphalangus syndactylus. Classification (NCBI taxonomy): domain Eukaryota; kingdom Metazoa; phylum Chordata; class Mammalia; order Primates; family Hylobatidae; genus Symphalangus; species Symphalangus syndactylus. Next base: position 20,096,834 of record NC_072446.2, on the reverse strand, counting down.
AAAATCACATCTCAGGAACACCAACATAAATTCCCCCTTGCTTTGACAAGTACGTAATTTTCTTCAGAGATGCTCTTCACGTCTGGAGAGTTATGAGGCAATTTCATTCCCATCTGACAAATTTACAAAGAAACATTAGAGAGAAGGGATTAGGAAAGCGAGAAATCTTTATAGACTTTTTCCTCAGGCTGTATTTCCCTTCCATCTCTTGGCTCTTCCTTGAGGACCAGGCATGAATGCCTCACACAGTGTGGGCCTCATAACCAAGACACTTAGGAGAGAAACAAAACATGAAATGTGCTTTCAATCAACTAATTGTATTTACATTATTGGAGGATGGGGGTGGCACTTGGGGATGAGAAGATTTCTTATTGGCAAACATGGAAGTGAAGTCTCTGAGGTATGGATTCAAAATGGTACTTGTAAAATTGGACTTTGAAAGAAATGCAGAAAGAGAAAGGGGAGGGAGAGAGAAAGAAAGAGAGGGAGAGAGAACTGAATGGTCTAAGAAAGTTTGTGGTGCAAATAAGCATTTCAGGATGATTTACAATACAGGATTAATAATAGCAAAGCATATGTATTTTTTTCCTTGTTGGATTATAGATGCTAAGGCAACTTGGAGTTTTTCTCCTTTTAAAACATCTCTGTTGCTAATTTCATTGTGCAGCTTTCAGAGTGACCAACCATACCAGTTTGACCAAGACTGTATTGGCTGCAGCACTTAAAAGCTCACATCTCGGAAATCCTTTGGTCCTGGGTGAATTGGGGTGATTGGTTACCCTACCACTGGTGATTGTAATTCTCAGGTAAGTTACTTGAGTTTTGGCAGCTGTTAACTTTCCTAAATATTTGCAACCTTGAATTATTCACGTTTGGTCTCTGTTAACTGGCAAAGTGAATGTGTACACACACATACTACACACATACATAAACATGTAGTTTGATCATTTTGGGATTCTAGTAAAGTCTTTGATTAAGGTCACTGTGAGGGCTTAGAATTCTGAAGGAAAAATCATAATAAGTGCTCAGAAGTTCAGGAAACGTATTTTTTTTCCTGGAGTCTCGATTAAACATAATATAATGCAGATGCTGTCGGATACAGAACCCAAATGACAAATGTTTTATAACTGGGACTTAGGGAATGGAGAAAAGTAAGAGATACATAGCTTCCAAGACCTTAGTTGAGAGTCGCAAAGCACCCATAATACTGTAAGTATAATTTGGCAGGAGAAAGGTGAGATATTTGTGTGTGTATTACTATTGTGTATTTTTTAGAGTACAGCTGGATTTATGGGTGGCCATGTTTGTGATTTACTGGCCATATCAAAAGACTGAAATTGAACCTAATCTGTATAATTTCAGCTTTCTGTTCTTTAAGTTTTTTCACTTGTAGTCACAATTTAAGTCGTTTGCATTTTCTAAAAATTCTATTTTTGGTGATACTTGTTATTTTCCTTCTTTAAAGTTACAAGAAAATCTTTATTGTTTACCTTCCTGTGAAATGGTGATTTATATTGGAATGAGATGTCCAAAACCTTTAGGACAGAAGAGAAACCAAGCATTTATTTTGCCAAAAAAATCCCCAGAGATCTTGCATTTTGGGGTTTAAGTTTAACATCCTAAAACCAAATGTTGAAGTTGAATTTGGATGCGATCTCTCTTGAAACTCTCACAATCAAACTCTCCCTTTAATCCGTCTGCTGAATATGAAAAACGGGGCTTCTTTGAACTGCCAATGCTTCTTTTTGCCTAATTTAGAGAAATAAACAATGATAAGCGATGTTCACCTATAGAGAGGCTTGCTCCAGAGGCATATGAAAGTTGTGAGTTATCTGAACTGGCTGCCGTCTGTAAAACCTGCCCTGTACTTTATAGAGGACAGTCTATCCCAGTATAACCGATAGGATGTACAGATGGCTTTTTGCTTACAAGCAAGCATAAGTACACTGTTGCCGAGAAATTAGATTGCGCATGATGAGAGATATAAAAATTTAAAATATCCCCTGGTGGAAAAATTTTTTTCTTTTTATTCTGCATTTGAATCTTTTAAATACTGTAACTTTTGGGGGAAGTTATTGAGACATAAAAGGAATATTTGAACTGCTTTGGAGTTTATGATAACCACTGTATAATACATTATCTTGAAAGCCTTTATAGTACACAGTTACAAACTTCCAGGAAATCTAATAAAATGCAGCATTAATTAACATAAACTTTTTATAGCGTTACTAATATTCTGCAAACAACTAAGAGTTTAAAAGCCCTTTTTACAGGCATTTCTTGCTGCCTATACACTATGATCAGCATGAATTACAGGAAACACTAAAGGAGTAGAAAGAAATGAATTTTCATTGCTTGTTCTGGATGGGAAGTTCACCTCAATATCTGTCTTTAATTTGTACAAGTGTGAAGACAAGGTACTCACCAGTTTGATTAGCATCCTTTTTGTAGACTTGTACAGCTGACCAAAAGCAAAACACTGATGCTTCAATATTCATTCGCCCAATGGATGATAAATAGCATCTTTGAAATGACTTTAGAAAACAAAAGGATTTCCTTGAATCCTAGGAGATAGAGTTTGGCTGTATCCGCTCACAAAACTTTTACAATCTTATCAGTGGGTTAGTCCACGATACAGGCTACATTTAGACACTTACAGATGTGTCAAGTGGTTCCAGAAATGAAAATAGTATTTTAATTTTTTTTTTGATGTCTGGTTCCCAGTTGCACTGGCAAATCTCCGAAACCTGAATCTTGACCTTTTTTAGAGCGATGTTTTTCATTTCTGTTTTGAATTCCAAAGGGGAGGAGGCCTTTCAGTCTCTATGCCCAAAGGGCAAAACTGTCTCCATTTGGGATTGAAATGAAGATGACCTGGGCCTGAGTTATCTAGTCATAATTGTTTCTCAACTCTCTGTATTTACATATTTCTGCTCTAACATGAATTAAGCAAGGTTTCTTTGCTTCCTCTTTGCAGTGCAGTCTGCTGTTTGTAAATACTAGAGTGGTGATTCTGGCCAAAGGTTCCTCGCTTTCTTAGGTCTTTGGTGTCATCTGGGTGCGACTGATGATTTTCTATTTTAGTAAATACTTTACACTCTTACTTTATTTTATTTTATTTTTAAATAAAATGCTTTCCAGATCCCTTGGAGGCAGAGTCCTTCAACGTTTTGTTGCCATTCTGCTGTTCCTTCTTCCCACAACATCACCTGATTCTCAACCCATATGGTACTGGGATTTCACTGTGATAATCATAAAACAGATTATTATGCATATACATTATTTGCTGCGTACATTTTCTCCATTAAGTTTTTTGTTTATTCAAGAGATATTTACTTGAGGAGCTCAGTATTGGCCCTCCCATTTTATCCCTTTTCTCTATTTATATTGTCATCTGTACCTCTTATCTTTGCTTAGTGGGTATTGTGTGCCAGGTATTGCAGAAGTGTTGGCGAACATGACATATGATCTCGCTCCTTCTGGAGTTTGTCTTCTAGTTAGGGTAGCTATGCAAAGGACAAGCAAGCAAATGACTAACAAGGCAATAAGTCTATGGAGGAGAGAAACCGATGATGTGTTGGAGTGTGACTGATAGAGACTTGAGGCAGCATGGCTGGGATGTCATCTGTAAGGAGTCTCATCATAGCGGGAATTTGAGTGATGAGAAGAAACCCATGATACAGAGATCTGGGGATGAGTATTCCAGGCAGATGGAGCAGTGGGTGCAAAGGCCAGGTGGAAGTGAGCTTGGTGCGGACAGACCAACGTGGTTTGGTGGAGCAGGATGAACGAGGATGTCAGAGAGATGGGAAATAAGCAGTGTCTCTAATAACAGCTACCACGTATCAGTGTGAGCCCTGAAAAGACATTACCTCTATACCTTGCAAAAGCCTTGAAGGGAGGTGATTGTTTTCACATTTAGCAGATGATTAAATAGAAGTTCGGAGAGGTCATATGGTTTGTCCAAGGTCACACAGTCAATAAATGTCAGAGCTAGAATTCAAATATAGATTTACCTGATTCCAATATTTGTCCATTAAATATATTTTGAGTACCTATAATGTGCCTGGCCCTTGGTAGGAGGTGAAGATAAGGTAGTAGGCAAAATAAAATTTGTATTCTCATGAGACTTACTTCTAGTAGAAGGAACCAGGAAAGAACTAACTGTATAGTTTATCAGGTTGTGAGAAGTACTATGGAGAGAGACAAATGAGGGAAAAGAAGGCAGGAGGGGAGATAGTGGGGATGGGGCTGCTCTTTTGCACAAGAATTTCAGAAAAGATATCATTGATAAGGAGATATTTGAGCCAAGAAGTGAAGGAAATGAAAACAAGCCAACAGGTTTCCCTTGCAGAGCAGTCCAGATATAACAAGTAACAAATAAAAACTTTCAAAGTGGGCATAAGTGTGGCGTGATGGAGAAACAGCAAGGATATCAGTGGCTGGATTCAGGTGAACAAGGGAGAGAATATGAGACTGGGTGGGTTGTGGTGAGGTCTTCGGCTTTTACTCTGAGATGAGAGTCAATGGAAGAAAAGAGGGCCGTATTGTAAGTTTGGTTTTATTACCATTATTCTGGATGCTGGTTAAAAGGTAGGCTGTTGGGGAAGAGTGGAAGCAGGAAGTTGGGAGGCCAGTGGTGATTCGGTGATTCAGGCAGACATCATGGTGGCTGGCATCAGAGTCCTGGCAGTTGGTGAGGAGGGGCCAGATATATGATATATTTCAATAGTCGAGTCAACAGAATTCGCTTGTTGATTTGGGTGTGAGGTGTGAGAGAAAGAAAAGTCAAGGATGACGTAGTGTTTATGGCCTGAACCACAAGCAGGACGGACTGGCCATTTACTGAAGGGCAAAATCAGTGGAGGTGGGCTATTTTCAGGGGAAAAATAAGGAGCTCAGTATTGGCTCTCCCAATGTGTCCCTTTTTCAATTTATATTGGCAACTATACCTCTTATTTTTGCTAAGTGGGTCGCTGATGTGCAGATGTTATTTGAACAGAAAATTGTCAACATTTTTCTTCCTTAACAGAACAATGGTTGTGAGTACACTGTGCTAGTGCATTAATTAGCTTTGCTGCATAACAAACGACCCTCGAATTTCAGTGGCTTACAATAACAAACATTCATTTTTAGGAAACCAGAAATGCAGGATGGTTATGACTCAGCTCAATTCTGCCCCAGTGCTTCCTCCTCTGCCAACTTCTGCCTGTACATATCAGCTTACATTCCATTGGCCAAAGCACATGGCTGAGTCCAACCATGATAAGGGAGGAACTACACACTCCCCTCAAATGGCATGACACTTCCTTCATTCAAGCCTGGTTGTCATCTCGATCAGTTAAAAACAAATAAGTAGATCCAGAATGACCATGCAACAGCCTCCAAAGAAGATGAGAGGCCTCAGCCCTCCAAATCCAGTGAGAACTAGTTCTTCCCATGTCTCCAGCTCTCAAGCATCTCTATACTGGAGCAGCTTCTACTTGGCAGTAAGCCTATCTCTTTGGTAATTTATTTCTCCCATGATGATGTTGAGCTCATTCATAGCTGGCCTGTGTCTTTATTCACTATTACATCGTCAGTAGAATGAATGGGGTGGTGGCCCATTTAGCCAAGCCAGAGTACATACCCCCACATGGTAGAATTAAAGATATTTTAGGCCTGGGCATGGTGGCTCATGCTTGTAATCCCAGCACTTTGGGAAGCTGAGGAGAGTGGATCACGTGAGGCCAGGAGTTCAAGACCAGCCTGGCCAACAAGGTGAAACCCTGTCTCTACTAAAAATAAAAAGATTAGCCAGGTATGGTGGCACGTGCTTGTAATTCCAGCTACTTGGGAGGCTGAGGCAGGAGGATCACTGGAACTCGGGAGGCAGAGGTTACAGTGGTCCAAGATCATGCCACTGCACTCCAGCCTGCATAACAGAGTGAGACCCCATCTCAAAAAAGAAAAAACAAATTAGAAGCCAAATAAAACAAAACTACCTGTGCTAGTCAAATAAAACTGTTTGAAGGGCAGATTCTCCCTGAAACCTGTCAGTGTGAGAATCTAGTAATAGCGTTGGGAAGATTTGGGCTTATCAAAGGAAAACTTTTGTTTTTGTTTTGTTTTGCTTCCTCCTCTCAACCTCCATAACTATTAGGTACTAGGCTTAGTGCCTGGGTGAAGAAATAATCTGTACATCAAACCTCAGTGACACGAGTTTAGCTATATAACAAACCTGCAAATGTAACCCTGAACCTAAAATAAAAGTTAAAAAAAAAGAGAACCTATTTGTAGGGTGGCAAATATCTTTCCCTCACCCTCCATCATTAGGTAGTTCTTTGGTGAAAAAAAAAAAAAAAGAATCTTTTTATCTGAAACTGGGACAAGAACTAGCTAGAGGGAATACCTTTATTTCTTTCGCCAAAGATAACTCTGGAGATTTTGTTTTTAGTTCTCTTCCATCTTCCTGAACCTTGCATACTGTTCGGGTGGTGGAGGGGTGTTAGGGGGTGGAGGAGAAGGAGAAAAAGGAGGAATGTTTAGGTAAAGCCCTGAGAGTTTCTGCCTCTCATGCCTGAGGTGTGGAGGTAGAGCTCTCTGGAATATTTCCAAGCTAAGTTGCGGAAGCCCACACTTCTCCCACCTGGAGGTTGTTCTTTGACTTCATTGAGGGCATCCAAGGCCAGGGTTATGAAATCTGATGCTCAGCAGAGGATTCCTGAATCTTCTCCCACCACAATGTTTAGGAACTGGGGTCAACTAGGACATAGGTCAACATTAGTGGTCTCCAGGAAATTTGACCTGCAGATATATTTTGTTTGGCTTACGCAGCAATTATAAAATTATATGTATTAAAAAAATTAATTCTCTATGGGCCAGTATTTACAAACCATGAGATTTTACATGAAAATCAATATCTCTGCCTTCCTCTGAAATGTGGAAGCTCTGTCAATATGGGGCTGCATCTGGTTGAGTAACATCTGCCCACTTCATTAAGAGCATGCCGGCTAGCTCACACCCGTCCCTACCCAGCTTACTCCACGCAGTTATTTCACCTGGATGGCCCTTTTAGACAATTGGGAGTAGACTCTTGACCTATATATTTATGTATAATATCTGTGGCTATAAATACATTGCTGTAAATGCCTCAGATATCATCTTTAATTTAAAGAGCAGCCTGCCCTTTAGATAATCAACTTCGGCTTTTTAAAACCAGAATTGTTAATTATCCTGGCAGTATTTTCTTTGCCCTCAACCTGATAAAGGCACTGTGAAAGGATGCGATTATTTGGTAGGTGAATCTAAAGGATTCCTTCTTCTGCTATTTTCTCTTTACTTACATGTTCCTTGCCAACCAATCCGACATGCAAGAAACCCTTCAGGTGCTTAAAGGAGTTGGAAAATATTCCCGGAAATGCTGAAAGTTTGCCACATTGTCAGAGGATAAAAGCACAGTGTTCAATCCAAAGGCTTTGTGTAGGTTTTTTTTTTTTCAATGCAAGTTCCAAGTTAAATTTGAGGATGCTTATCTTCTCTACATTTTAATGAGAAGCTTTTGCTAAGAATTTTTTTTTAAACAAAGGCACAAAAGTTTAAATCCTTTGCGCAAAAGCAGTGAGATTGAAGTGACATGCTGTTTTTACTTTTTGAAAAACAGCAGTGCTCAAATAATCAGCAGGAGAGGGAATATTAGACAAGTAAATATGGAATATTATGCTCACAAGCAATAACTGTGTCTATTAAATATGCAAACCATGCAGCCTCATATGGATTTTTTCATTACATCATTTTATAGGTATATGTGTGTGTAAGACTGGGTATATAGTAAACTTTTATGAGTTAAATCATTTTTTCCATTACCTTTTGTTGTAATTACCAAGATGCTTACTGTAATTTCTGATTGATCTTCAGTTGGCACTACCCCATAACACTTTACCTTGAAAATTCTCTGCCTGTAGGCCTCTTAGTTAGGTAGTGAACGATTTATCTATAAGCCTTCAACATACTCAAGAGGTCAATATGTAAAGGGACCCATTTGTAAATGAAATAAATAAATAAAGCAAATAATATGGCGGTTATTTTTGTATTTAGATAGATTAGCAACATTGATTCTAATGAGAGGGACCTTCCTTTCTTTATAGCAATTGTACCATGCAGTGTTAGTTATGTGCTGATGTCTCAGTTTATTTCATGTCTACCTTCCCACTAGATTGTAATTTCTCTGAGGACAGGAGTCATGCCTTTATTTTCTCTCTTCAAAAAAATTGTTTTAAAGTGTGGCAAAATATCCAGAACATAAAATGTACCACTTTAATACTTTTTAAGTGTATGGCTCAGTGGCATTAAGTATATTCACGTTTTTGTGCTGTTATCGTCACTATATCTTCAGACTTTTCATCTTCCCAAATGAAAACTCCATAATCACTAAACAGTAATTTTGCCTTCCCCTCCCCCTCCACCGGCTGACAACCATCATTCAATTCTCTGTCTCTCCAAATTTGACTATGCTAGGTGTCTTGTATAGGTGGAATCATACACTATTTGTCTTTCAGTGTCCGGCTTATTTCACTTAGCATAATCTCCTCAAGATTCATCCATGCTGTAGCGTGTGTCAAAAACCTGCCTTTATTTTTATTTTTTTAATATTTATTTATTTTTGAAATGGAGTCTCATGCTGTCGCCCAGGCTGGAGTGCAGTGGCGCAATCTTGGCTCACTGCAACCTCTGCCTCCCAGGTTTAAGCGATTCTTCTGCCTTAGTCACCCAAATAGCTGGGATTACAGGCATGCACCACCATGCCCAGCTAATTTTTGTATTTTTAGTACAGACGAAGTTTCACCATGTTGGCCACGCTAGTCGCGAACTTCCGACCTGAGATGATCCACCCGCCTCGGCCTCCCAAAGTGCTGGGATTACAGGCATGAACCACTGTGCCTGGCCACATGACTTTATTTTTTATAACCATGTGCCTAGTGTCTTGTTTAGCACCTGGATGTAGTAGGAATTAGGAGACCACAATATATCTTTGTTGAAGGAATACATGAAAGAATGACTCAGTCAGCCACATCGTATTCCCCTTCGTAGCCTTGGGATCGGGACGCAGTAGGTCCTCTGTAACTCTTTGGGGAAGAAAAGAATTATTTGGCTTCCTGATTTCTGAAGCAGAGCCTAGGGGGCAGTTGAGATACTTTTTGGAACACGAAAAACTCGCCATTTCCCCTTGCCCGTGATGTTTGAATCCAGTGTATGAAAAGGAACTCTGTGGCATCTTTTCTCAAGCTTGTAATTTGGGTTGCTTTGTGTTCACTGCTAATTAACCAGTTGGTGATGTGCTGTTTGTCTTTTCGTCTGCCTCTGAGCTTGTCAGGAGTCAGTGACAAACCCACTGAAACTGAGGGGCACTCAGATAATTAAGGTTTGGAGGGCTTCTTACCGACCCCTTGATGAACCAATTGCTTCTTCTGCCTCAATTGATGGGTAGCTGACACATGATGTAACAGTGGCTTTCTCTCATATACACAGCAGCAGGAGACTTTCCCACCTTTTAATGGCTGAGCAAACTTCATCCCAGGCAACCCTGGCAAAATGAAAGTGTATTGTCAAAGTTACTTGTGAAGATGACTGTGTTTAGACTAGAAGAAAAGTCTTGATACATCAGAATTGCCACACACACACGCATGCGCACACAGTCTTTATTATTAACATCTAAATGCAAAAAGTAATACAAAGCTTTTTAAATGTATAAGGAGAAATGACTTTGTGTTCTATATTGTTCTTTTGTGTGTGTGTATGCCTGTTTTTATTCTTTAAGAAACAACAATGATAGAGTATTGAGTAGTTTCTTTTCTTTTTTTCTTTTTTGAGACAAGGTCTTGCTAACCCTGGCTGGTTTGCATTGGTGTGATCACTGCTCATTGCAGTCTCAACCTCTCAGGCTCAAGTGATCCTCTTGCCTTAGCCTCTCAAGTAGCTAGGACGACAGGTGTGCACCATCACACCCAGCTAAGTTTTTATTTTTTGTAGCAATGGAGTCTGGCTGTGTTTCCCATGCTGGTCTCAAACTCCTGGACTCAAGCAGTCCACCAGTCAAGCCGCTTAGAGTGTTGGAGTTACAGGCTTGAGCTACCTTGTCCAGTTGGGAAGTTTCTCTAAATCTGATAACCTCCTCCTGTATAGTCTGTGTCTGTTATGCAAAAACATCAAATAATTGAACGTCATGTGTGGGCGGCTCTACACCTCCTTACCTGTGCTTATCTTCTGCTTCTTTGCCTCTTTTTAATCCAGCGTAGTTTGGAACCAGCAGCAGCAGCAGCTCCCCAGACCTACTGAATCAGAATCCGCATTTTGATAGGAGCCCAGGGTGACTCCATATACATGAAAAAGTTTGAGAAGTCCTTAGACCTGTGGTTCACAGCTTTTCCTTCTTTCTTATTCAACTGAATTGCAGTGGGACCTGAGTATGGTTAAAATAAATGAATAAAAACACAAATCAATTCTTGGGTGAATCTCATGAACAATCAAGATTAAGAACCACTGACCTTACTCCAAGAAATGCCATCAGAACCCTGAGGGCAGGGACACTGTCTGTAGACTGTATTCCTTCCTAGGAAGGTGCTTGGAATACAGTAAAAAAAATTTATTTATTGAATGTATTGTTACACAAAAACCCAAGGCTCAAATGACCTTGGGGCAGTGTCTTTTTGCATGTTCAGACCCTGAAGGAGATATACCTGCCTGTCTGCTGATCCTACTCCCATAGCTGGGCAACAAGTTCTTTGAAGGTGGATCTAGGTGGCCCATCTTGGTGTCCACCACAAGTGGTTAACAGTCAAATAAAATCATGTTTTAGGAGGCAGGCTCTAGAGTTTGACTGCCTACCTTTGATTTCTGGACCTGCCACTCCCTGGCTGAGTGACTTTGGCCAGTTATTTATCTTTTTCCTGGGTAATATGATTTGGCTCTGTGTCCCCACCCAAATTTCATCTCAAATTGTAATCCCCATGTGTGGAGTGGGGGGACCTGTAATCCCCACGTGCTGAGGGAGGGAGGTGATTAGATCACGGGGAGGTTTCTCCCATGCTGTTCTTGTGATAGTGAGTGAGTTCTCATGAGATCTGATGGGTTTATGAGGCAGTTTTCCCTGCTCTTGCTCACTCTCTCATGCCTATTGCCATGTAAGATGTGCCTACTTCTCCTTCTGCCTTGATTGTAAGTTTACTGAGGCCTCCCCAGCCCTGTGGAACTGTGAGTCAATTAAACCTCTTTCCTTTATAAATTACTCAGTCTTGGGTGTATCTTTACAGCAGTGTGAAAATGGACTAATACACTGGGTCAGTCTCCTTATCCGTAACATAGTATCAGTTATACCTGCCTGATAAAGCGATTTGAGACTATGTTGAGAAAAATAGATTTAAGGCACATATTGGGCACTTAATTAAGGTTAGTTTTTATCATTCCTATTATAATGATATTTTACATAATATATAATGAAGAGTTTATAATATCAAATCATATTATTATAAAAATAAATAGATTCTTCTTTTGCTTATATGAAGAAACAAACTGGGATGATAAAATGTTAGAGAAAGGGCAGTTTTATCCATACTAAATATAATATTATTTTCCTCTTCTGGGTGTGAGAACCATCTTTATCTCCTTACACACTAGACAGGATACATTTGTTTGTGGTCTGTGTGCATTTTTCTTTCTTGTCAGAACAGCAAGAACCTTGATTCTTGCCTTTAAATGGGATATTTCGGGAGATGATATGATGATAAGATTTGTAATTTGCCCCCTCTCTATCCTTGTGGGATGTTGGGCTCTGCTCCAGCTGCGTCACCTCTGTTTAACTCAATGATTTGGTGACGTCTTTCAGATCTCAGAAGAGCTCAACAAATGCCTCCACGGAGTTCAGTAGTGAAGACATAATGCCAAGATTAAGCAAGGTTGGTTACATTTGTAAATGTAAAAGGCTCAAAGCTTTGTTTGAATAAATCAATGCAATAGATCTTAGGTAGAACAGAATTCTAGCAGAACTGTGAAGTTTCTAAAAAAAAAAAAAAAAACCGACACCAGTGAGTGTTAGAGTCTCATAGGAATAATTCCATTGTGGCTAAGTGCGGTGGCTCACACCTGTAATCCCAGCACTTTGGGAGGCTGAGGTAGGTGAATCATTTGAGGTCAGGAGTTTGAGACCAGCCTGGCCAACATGGTGAAACCCTGTCTCTACTAAAAATACAAAAATTGGCTGGGTGTGGTGGTGCATGCCTGTAATCCAAGCTACTCTGGAGGCTGAGGCAGGAGAATTGCTTGAACCTGGGAGTTGGAGGTTGCAATGAGCTGAGATCACACCACTGCACTCCAGCCTGGATGACAGAGTGAGATTCTGCCTCAAAAAACAAACAAACTAAAACAAACAAACAAACAACAAAAAACCCCAATTCCATTGTATGGCGATGATGATCATCATCATTGGCTCTTTTTTCCCATCCCCCTTGTGATAATAAACTCAAACTCTGTCTAAGCTAGGATTATTGTATGCTGTGCACAACCCCCCAAAACGGTGACTTAAAAACAATATAATTTTATTTTAGTCTCACAGAAATAAAAGTCCAAGTGATTTGGCGGCTCTGCTCTGAAACTCTGTTAGGAATCCTGGATGCTGCTATCTCATTTCTTTCTATCACTGTGATGTTGCTTTTGCCTTCATGACCTGGGATTGCTGCCATTGTGGTTTGCATTCTAGCTGGGGGAAGGGAGAAAGAGGTCAGAACCCTCTTCCTTTTAAGGGCAAAATGTACAAGTTGTACATGATCACTTTTATTCACACATCTTTTAATCATGCAGTCCCACCCAACTGCAAGCAAGACTGGGAAATCTGGATTTTTTGTGGCCATGCGTTCTGCTAGAAACTCAATTACTCTATACTGTCTCAGAATATGTGATTGGTACAGAGCTGTTCCCACCTCTAGCTCCCAGGTGGGCACGTGAACCAGACTTGGCATCTCAATGCACCACATCTCCGTGGCAACTGAGATAGGTTTCCAGTTGCCCATGCAACCCAAGCTGGAACAAGGAGACTCGGTCCTGGTTTCTTGCTATGACTAGCAGTGAAGAGATTGCTCTTCCTTCTGGGGTTGCTTCACAGGATGAATGTAATCCTGGAGTTGCTTCTGTTTTTTTTTTGCCTGCTAATGGAAAAGTGAATGTAACACAGAGGAAAGTTGAGGAGAGACTGAGAGAAAGGGATTCCCGATGACACAGAGCACTTGGATTCTGTTGTACCTGAAACCAGGCTTACCCCAGATACATAAGCCAATCTACTTCTTTTTCTTTTTTCTTTTCTTTTAGTTAGGCTTGCTTGGACTTATGTTCTTGCCATTTATTATAAAAAAGCACTCTGAATAATATGTACCTGTGTTAGTTCATTTTGCACTGCAATAAAGGAATACCCAAAGCTGGGTGATTTTTAAAGAAAAGATGTTGATTTGGCTCACAATTCTGCAGACTGTACAAGATGCTTGGATCCTGTATCTGATTCTTGTGAGATCTCAGGAAGCTTTTACTCATGGTGAAAGGCAAATGGGAGCTGGCATGTCACATGGTGAGAGAGGGAGCAAAAGTGAGAAGAGCGAGGCCACAGGCTCTTTTTAACAACCAGATCTCATGTGAACTCATTACTATGTTATATACTTCTATATATAATATTGATATATTTTATATACTGTATGTATAATATATTTGATATATGTATGATATATCCACCTCTGGCAGAGTTTACCCCCATGCCTACTTCTATGTATACTAAAACTAATATTATATAGAAGTATATAATATATAGTATTATATATAGAAGTATACTTTAATATCTATATTATATATAGAAGTATATGATATACTACTATATATACTACAACACTATTATAGAAATATAGTCTATATATGGTGTATATGATATATACTATATATAGAAGTATATATATCATATACTTCTTATGATTCCCAACATATCTATTCTTTTCTTTGTTTTCCTTGTTTTATCTTTGTTTTCTTTCTTTTATATCATATACTTCTACATGTAGTATATATCATATACATCATATATAGACTATACTTCTAAGTGTATGGTCTCCATACCTGTCTCATCAGCAGCACCTGGAAACTTGTTAGAAATGTAAATTCTCAGGGATTCTCAAACTTACTTGTGTGAGATTCACCTGGAGGGCTTGTTAGACCCCAGATTGGTGGGGCCCACCCCCTGAGTTTCTGACCCATTAGGACTGGAGGGAAGCCCAAGTTGGCATTTCTAGAAAGTTCCAGCCCCCTGGAGTTTCTGTTTCATTAGAGCTGGAGGGAAGCCTGAGTTGGCATTTCCAGAAAGTTCCAGCCCCCCCTGAGTTTCTTCTGATCCATTAGGACTGGAAGGAAGCATGAGATGGCATTTCTAGAAAGTTCCAGCCCCCTGAGTTTCTGACCCATTAGAGCTGGAGGGAAGCCCGAGTTGGTATTTCTAGAAAGTTCCAACCCCGGAGTTTCTGATCCATTAGGACTGGAGGGAAGCCCGAGTTGGCATTTCTAGAAAGTTCCAATCCCCAGAGTTTCTGATCCGTTAGGACTGGAGGGAAGCCCGAGTTGGCATTTCTAGAAAGTTCTAATCCCCGGAGTTTCTGATCCGTTAGGACTGGAGGGAAGCCCGAGTTGGCATTTCTAGAAAGTTCCAATCCCCGGAGTTTCTGATCCATTAGGACTGGAGGGAAGCCCAAGTTGGCCTTTTTAGAAAGTTCCAACCCCCAGAGTTGCTGATCCATTAGAACTGGAGGGAAGCTCGAGTTGATCCTGATCTATTAGGACTGGAGGGAAGCCTGAGTTGGCATTTCTAGAAAGTTCCAGCTGTATTAGTTAAGGTCTGTGGAAAAACAGAACCAATCAGAGATATATATATACATATATATGTGTGTGTATATATATATATGTATATATATGTGTATATATGTATATATATATGTATATATATGTATATATATGTATATATATATGTATATATATATGTATACATATATATACGAATATATACATATATACATATATGTATATATGTATATATTCGTATATATATGTATACATATATGAGGAGATTTATTTTGG
Source organism: Symphalangus syndactylus (assembly GCF_028878055.3). Taxonomy (NCBI): domain Eukaryota; kingdom Metazoa; phylum Chordata; class Mammalia; order Primates; family Hylobatidae; genus Symphalangus; species Symphalangus syndactylus. Next base: position 20,081,705 of record NC_072446.2, on the reverse strand, counting down.
GAGTTGGCTCACTTGCTTACGAGGCCAAGAAGTCCTGTGATCTGCTGTCTGCAAGCTGGAGACCCAGGAAAGCCAGTGGTGTAATCACTGTGAGTCCAAAGGCCTGAGAACCCTGGGCTTCGATGCTGTAACTCTCAGTCCGAGGCTACAGGACTGACAAGGTGTGGGATGGGGGTACTGATGTAAGTCTGGGAGTCTGAAGACCTGAGAAACAGGAGCTCCAGTCCCTGCGGGCATGAGAAGATGGATGTCAGAGCTCAAGAAGAGACAGCAAATTTACCCTTCATTTATTTATTGTTGGTCTCTCCCCAGTGGAATATAAGGTGCTGGACAGCAAGGATTTTAGTCTGTTTAATTTGCTGCTGTATCCTCAGCACTGAGGTCACTGACTGGGACATAGCAAGCACTCATTTTACATTTTTGGAACAAATTTACTTCAGGCACAGATAAAGTTTACCTGAACCAAATAAGTGAACAGAATTATTTATAGGCCTCTGGTTTATTAACCCACTTCCTGTCCTTCATGGCTGTTGTTTCAGATTTGATTCATGCATGGCGTAAACATTTATGACAATCTTGTTCATATCATAATTGTTGTTAGCAGCTAACATTTATTGCAGACTTAATAGTTGTCAGTCACTGTGTTAACCACTTCAATGCATTGTCTGATTTAATCCTTATATCAATCCTACAATGTCTGTACTATTTTATCCCCATTTTACAGATGAGAAAAATGAGGCAAAGAGAGCTTAATTCACTTGTCCAGTGAATTCACATACACACTGCGAGGTGGTATGGGATGCCGGAATTCAAGCCCAGATCTGACAGCAAAGTCTGTGTTCTGAACATACAAACTGCTAAAGTTCCACTTCAAGTGCCTTCTTGCTATGTGGCTGGCCATGACTCTGTAGCTGAATCCCCATTTGTAACTTCGTCATAAAATTGACTGGCATTGGTTGAGTCATATTTCCAAACATCAAGTGACACTATTAGCACTGACTGAAACAGAATTCAGCCAGCTCATAGTTTGACCGTTCCACTTTCTCCTTTCTGTCTTCTTATGTGGCTGAATAGTGTGCTATGAAGTCTTTCCCTATGGATGGACGTTCACAAGTTTTTGATGTTCTGCATAGTGTGCTGAATAATACTGAACACATCTTTAACAGTAACCTTAGGATAAATTAATAGATACTTTTAATTATAAGATAGGCATACTGTCTTCCAGACAAGTTTTTTTTTTTTTGTGCCACATAGTTTACTCTTTTTTCCCCAGTGTGGTTGATACGATTTGGCTATGTCCCCACCCAAATCTCATCTTGAATTGTAATTCCCATAATCCCCACGTGTCATGGGAGGGACCTGGTAGGAGGTCATTGAATCATGGGGATGGGTTTTTCCTGTGCTATTCTCGTGATAGTGAATAAGACTCACAAGATCTGCTGCTTTTATAAAGGGCAGTTCCCCTGCACAGCTCTCTTGCCTGCCACCAGGTAAGACGTGCCTTTGCTCCATCTTCACCTTCCACCATGATTGTGAGGCCTCCCCAGCTATGTGGAACCGTGAGTCTATTAAACCTCTTTTTCTTTATTAATTACCCAGTCTTGGGTATTTCTTCATAGAGTATGAAGATGGACTAATACAGTGGTAGACTGAAGATCTCAGCAGTCATATAGTGCATTAGTTGATAGCATGTGCCCTTTTCAAAGACATTAACATTTGTTACTGTGCTCAGACCCAACACCCACCCATCACCATTGACTCTCAGCAGATCCTACCTCCAGAGGCCATCCACCTCTGGTAGAGAACACAGGTTTGCACTTCTATGTTATCCACTCTCGAGGACTTTGTCTTTATTTGCTCTCTCATTTCCATCCTTTTACCTTGAGACCCTTTCTTCTTGTGCCAAGATTTTGCATTTATCCTGCTTCTCTGTCTTCATCAAAGACTGTCCATATTATGAAGATAGAGAAACTGAGATTGATCAAACAATTACACCAATTGTACATGAAATAGGTCAATTCTTTTGATTTTTTTAAGATGACATCTCTGTAATCACTTAACTATCTTATCATCTATGGGTTCTGTACCACACAGGCATGATCATTTTTCTATTTTAACTTGAGTTTCCTCTTAAAATGTAGAAAAAGTAGTTTTTATCTCCTCCATGTTGGTCAAATGGCCTTCTGCTAATGATGCAATTAGTGAAACTATGCGAGACAAAGGGGGAGATCTTTCAGTTTTAGAAAGTCAACGAAGTGGCAAAATCTGCCGCATTTGCTGTATGTGCAAAATATTTTGCAGAGCTCTACTGTAATAATGTGTTTTTTGAGCAGCTACTGTAGTTGCTGAAGCTAAATTATAATAATTTGATGACTGTGTGCAAAATAAATTCGCTAAAGTACTGCCTCCTCAATGGCTATCAGATTTGGTTTAGAGTGGGGAAAGGCTCTCTCTCACCTTGATCACACCCAGAAATCTGGAGATTTCCTTACCTAGCCTTTCTTTGCTACCTTCTCTCCAGAACATGTCCCCACCTTTTTCCTTCTTATTTCAGAATTCTGCTTTCTGGTAAACAAATTCTGCTAAATTCTTACCCACATTTGATCCAGCCATCCCATTACGGGGTATATACCCAAAGGAAAATAAATCTTTCTACCAAAAAGACACATGCACTTGTATGTTCATCGTGATACTATTCACAATAGCAAAGACATGGAATCCACCTAAGTGCCCATCAGTGGTGGATTGGATAAAGAAAATGTAATACATATACACCATAGAATACTATGCAGCTTTAAAAAAGAATGAATCATGTCTTTTGCGGCAACATGGATGGAGCTGGAGTTCATAATCTTAAATGAATGAATGCAGAAAAACCATTGGTGATATCTTCATCACTGATGCGTGTTTCAGATTATTTCTTCTGCACCTTCATATAAAATTTCTATTCATGAGGTCCATGCCTTTTGCCTATGCCCATCTCTACCCATCCCTGTGGTTTGCTGGGGATGGCTTGTACTGAGCTAGTTGAGCACTTCTTTTTCTATCTTCTGCATTCAATTACATCATGTTGGTAGCTTGAAATTGGCCATGGTGAGAGTATTTACACCATGAAAATTGGCCAGTGTGACAAATAAGAGCGAATTATTTAACATTTCCCAGCACACCACTAATCCTTTTTCTATGGTTATCTACCTTCTTTCTGATCAACCTCCTCATTTGTTGAAGACTTTGGCTCCTGGATCACAATGTTCTTTATTCCTCCAGGTCAGACAACACTCTCAGAGATTTTGACATCTATGTTGAATTAGTGAGCGAGGGCCAGGTCTACTCAATATCCTGCCATGGGATACAGGGAATATAACACAACAAAGGATTGTTTCACGTCCTGGCATTTCTTCCTAGCATCTTGTTGGAAAGTCAGCTAGTTAAAAAAACCTTATTATAATTATTTGGACCTAGAACCCAAATTCTATTTTATATGTAGCACAAAGTATTCTTTGTGTAACTTTAATACACTCTGCATAAATTGAAGGAGAATTGTATTATATTTTGTTTAGAAATTCACCAAGGGCTTTCTCATCATTGAAAAAAATCATGTCCCCGATGGCAGTGCTACCCTGGTATTTGAGTCACCTGTTCAACACACCTTATTTTTCTGTATTGAGAATATTGAGTTCAGGGGATTTTACATATGAGTATGAACAGAGAATATTCCATTAGGTCTTCTAATGTAGTTGTACCCAAGACATATTAAATACATATTAATTATTACAAATTATATATATATATATAAAATCCTCTTTGTACTAGAATTGGAGCTTCATGGTGAGTTTTTTAAAAAAATTACCCAGGTAGAAAATTTGTATTATTTCAGGGTGACTAAAAGGGCATTATATTATAAAAGAGGCTGTTAGATTGGATAGAGTTGAGAGACCTGTTACAATTCCCTTCAGCTGCTTTGAGTTCCCAGTTTCTGAGGATTACTTCTCCTCCATGTAGTTCATAAGAACTGGCTCTGGACCTATTCAACATCAAGACAACCCCATTTTTGGAATCTCAGAGGCATCTTTTATAAGCAACCTCTGATCCTTCCAGAACCCTCCTTCTCTTATGCTCATTTCACCTGGTCTTCTACTTCAGAGAAACTTCCAGAATCTAGATCCTTCCATTTTCTCCTTCCTGTCTTCTCATTGATGGGTACGTAGTATGCTCTGACTCCATCCCCTATGGATGGGCATTGAGGCTGTTTCCAGGTTTTCGATGTTCTACATAATGGGGTGAATAATATTGCATGCATCTTTAGTGGTAACTTTAGGGCAAATTCCCAGAAGAAGAATTGGATTCTTCTTTTAATTTTGATGCTATTACCACATTAGCCTCCCTGCATTTGGACAGTGCTACTTCATGAAACAAAAAGTACATATTTTACTTAGTGAAACAAGTGAGATGGTTACTGAGGCAATTGTCATTCTTCTGGGTCGTAAATAGTACCTATTTTGCTAGCTTTCTTTTTCCTTTTCTGTAGACCACACTCTTGCATCCTTCACTGCTACCAGCCTTGTTCTAGACGGTTGAATTATTGCAGTGGCATCTTAACAGTCTCCTGCTTTCAGCCTTTTTGCTCTGACACAGTCTGTTCGCAGTTCACATCCTTTCTCTTCTCAAACTCTTAGATGGCTTCCATGTCCCCCGGAGCGAATGCTCAAACCTCCCACAGCCCATGTGCTCTGGCTACCAACAACCCTGCCAACTTCATCTCCCTCCATCTCCTCCCTCCTGCTTAGCCACACTTGTCTCCCCAGGGCCTTCACACTTGCTTTCTTCCTCATTTGCCCTACTCCCAGCTACCCACAGGGCTTCATCTCCCACTTCCATGAGTGCTCTGCACATGTATTGAGCAGGACTTCTCAGCCACTCACTACAAAATAGTAGTCCCTCCCTCTCTGCCTCAGTTACATTTCTCCATAATACTTATAATCATTTGATATATTTACTGCTGCCCTGAATGAGGCCAGAGCTTGTTCTGTTTTGTTTTCCATTGTTTTCTTATTTCTTCCATCTCCAGTACCTGGCGTATAATAGATCAGGACCAGATGGTAAATATTGTAGGCTTTACGGGCCATACGGTTCTGTTGACCCGACTGAGCTCTGACACTGTCACGTGAAACAGCCACAGACAATACATAAACAAATACGCACTGCCGAATTCCAATAAAACTTTATTTATGAACACCATAAATTTGAATTTCATATAATTTTCACATGTCAGGGGATATTGTTCTTTTGGTTTAAAAAATGTAAAAACCCTTCTTAACTTATGAGCCGTACAAAAACAGGCTGAGAGCTTGAATTCGATCTAAAGGTTGTGGTTGTGCTTAAAAGTTATTTATTTCATGAATGAATGAATATGTAAAGACTATGTATATATTAATAACTTTTAGGCACATATCAATCTATGTTTAAGCCTGTGCATTTGGAAAGATATGGCACAGAACTCAATGTGCCTTTTCGCTATAGATGTCTTACTCATTTTGACATTTCAACCATCCCTCAATAGACAAAGGGATCACTAGGATCTGGTTTAGTAAAAGTCTGAAAACTGTAGTGTAGCCTATAGACGATAATACAAGTCATCTGCTTTATTATATATGTGTTTTAATAAAACAGAAAAGGGTGAAAAGACTCTGTGTATTTTCGACTGGACTGGACATCCACAGCTTTTTCCTTTGACTTTCGTAGTTTATCTTAATTGAACTTCCAGCACCACCATCGTCTTTCTCTGCAAACTCTGTTTGGAAAAATAGACCTTAAGACCCCAGTAAGAGCACTCAAATTCCTCAGAGCAAATAACTTAAACATAACAAATTGAAGCTTACAAAAGTCAGAATTGTAAAACTAATAGGGCTGTTAAAACCAGCTTTCCTGAAAATTATGAATTGGTTGGCCTGTTTCTTATAATGGCAAATAGTGAATCTTGATCGTTCATCAGTGCACATGTCATAAATTAGGTGCTGAGAGAGGCCGCAAAATTCTTTATAGCATCACAGAAAGCTACCGTGACTGCCTTCATATCACATTGTTAGATTCCAGTGGTGCCGGCACAGATCTGGCAATGAAAGTTTTAAAATTGTAACAAGTTGTCAAATGTTTATCAACGGGATTTTATGAAGGACTAAAAAGTTATGTACGATACTGCACAGACCATTAGGGGAATAATAATAGTAATAAAGAGACTTTATTCTCATCAAGACTTATGTGGCAGCTAGCTTTTCTCCCCAAACTTGGTTATTGGAGGTTGGGAGAGGCAAATAATTCAATGATAGGAGTAGAACAGCTTGAAGCATTAGATGGAATATCTGTATTATGTGTTGAATAGAATATAATGAATATGTGGGGCTGTATCTCTATAGATATGTAGATCTCTCTCTGTATTTATGGAGAAAGATATTCAGGAAACGCAGCCTTAACAAATGCCTTGCCAGTTGTGTTTTATGGGTTCTGCCTGCAGTGTAGGAAGAAGGTGAGCCTTGGGATCAGGCTGAGTTGGGTTCGGTTCCTGACTCCTCTGCTTAATATTTTTGTGTCTTCTCTACACTGAAATTCCTTCTTGTGTAAGAGGAGGACAGTCATAAAGCCTACTTTATTAGGCTTGTTGTAATGTTTTTTTAAAATAAGACATTTAGCACAATTCTTCACACATACGGAGCCAAAACCCCAAATAAAAATCCTACCTACTTCCCTTATCAGTTGTGTAACCTTAGGCTGGTCATATTACCTCTCCCAGCCTCAGTTTCCCCATTTACTTAGTGGTGATAATATTTTCTATTCACTAGTCTTGTGGCATTGTGTGAGGATTAAATGAGATACCTTATTGTCTATAAAAAGCCTAGTACAGTACCAGTCACTTGGCATGTGTTCATTATAAGATCCTTTTTCTTTTTTTCAGGGGTATATTCTTAAAAGAGAGACAAAATAAACTATATCTTTGGAGATGCAGCATTATAATAACTGTATTTTATAAGTCACCATTAATACTTCCTCAGAAGATTCTAGAAATTTAATGACTATCACAAGTTTATGTGTCTATAACATTTTGCTGAAGGAAGCAGATATGTTTATTATTGGTCTCTTCTAGACTGCAAGATCCACTAGAGCAGAGAGTTTGTGCCTTTTGTTCACCTCTGCATCCCTAGCATGTTTATTTGGCACAGATGGGTGCTCAAATTATAGTTGTTCAGTTAATATTTTTAAACAAATATATTTCCAACAGGGAAAAGCCATAAACAAATTCACCGATTCACATTCTGTTTGTTCCTGTGCACCAAGGGTAGGTGTACCCTTCATCAGGATCCCAGCAAGAAATAGATGGCGCAGCCCACCTGGGTAATTTGAGGAGGGTATACAGAAACGGCATGGGCAGTGTGCTGGGAGACCACCACGGACCATGCGGTGCTCTGGGGCTGGTGACGAGGATGCTGGCATTCATTCCTTGACTAGAAGGAGGAAAGGGAGAGGAGCTGACTGACTGAGGGAGGTCCTGCAAGCCTGTGAGCTGACTGGGAGGAGAGGAAGTGCCCTGGCAGGGCTGGGAGCTGGGAGCTGGGAGCTGGGAACCTTCCTTGAGGGAGGTGCTGGCTTTGCAGGTGTCCATGTGGTCAGGCTGAACCATACTTCCTGGAATCCTCCTCTCTGTGATGTGGCTGGGGAAGGGCACAGAGAGACTCTTGTGTGGGATTTGGAGGAATAGGTGTGAAGCTGCAGCCCTTTCGTGGCTCACACACAGTCCCTATCTGCTGACTCCCCTCCTCGGCCTGCTCTGCTGCTGTTTCCTCTTCCCCTGGCTTCTCCTTTCAGCTTTCATGACTCTCAGACTGGGTGTATGTTCGTGTCAGTGATGAAGGGTCCGGTCACTGCAGGCTACCCTCATGGACATGGTCAGAGGCAACAAGAGTTGACACGGGTTTCCATCCATCCCGTGGGCTGCAGCTCCTCCTTGTAGGCACCAGCTTGTCCCTGCTTTCCCTGACTTTACATCCAGCTTCCGTCCCTGACTGTCTGCCCCATGAGCCTGGAGCATGGGACACTGCCTAATGTCACCTCCACCCATGAGTGCTTTTGGTCAAATCCCTGCACAAGGCCATACCTATAGGTATGCATTCACACACACTCACCCACGTGTGTGAGGGCATTTGTGGATCTCCTAGTGGTTCTGCTTCCCTGAATGAAAGTTGTCTTGGGCTACTATAACAAAGCACCATGGCCTGGGTTTCTTCTGAACAACAGAAATTCATTCCTCCCAGTTCTGGGGGCTGGGAATCTAAGAACAGCGTTCCAGCATTGCCAGATTCTGGTGAGGGCCCTCTTCCAGGTTGCAGACCACTGACCTGTGTCTGCATCCTCTGGCCTCTTCTCACGATGGCACTAATCTCATTGATGAGGGCTCCACCCTCATGACCTAATCTCTTCTCCAAGGCCCCACCCTCCTGACATTATTACATTGGGGGTAAGAATTTCAACAAATAAATTTGAGAAGACACAAACATTCCGTCCATCACAAACACTCCTTGAAACAAGGAACACAGTCAGTAGTTGGTGACACCATTACAACTGACCAAGAGTGGAGCGAATTCATACCTTGATGTTCCTCTCCTCCCTCCCTGAGATACTCTGCTAGTGTATCCCAGGCAGCAAACCCCACCAGAAGGCAGAAGTCATCTTTGTGGAGCCCTGGGACAGTGAAGGGTGGAGAGAGGACCTAGAAGCGCAAACCATCTCTAGGGACACGTCCAGTTTAAAGACCATTTGGTAAATTTGTTTTAGGTAAATTCAATTTATTCCCATGAATTGTGAATAAATTCACCTAAAGCAAATTTACCAAATGATCTCTAATGTGTCCATTGTTTCATGGACGCGAGTGTCACGAATTCTATCAACATTTATTCACACCTACAGACCAGGCACTATGTTGAATGCTGGGACACACACACACAAAGACTATTGGGTATCACTGTGTATTTTGTTCTCCCTGATGTATTTCCCCTGCCATGCAAAGAAGGAAACCGAGACTTTGAATTTGCCTGGTTGAATTTCAACAAGTCTGTTTAAATGCCTCATTTAGCATTTTATAGCAGCTTGTGTGTGGCAGGGCCAAAGGCAAGATTTTCCAAGCTTAAAATTTGGAAAATCTAAAGTCGTTTGAAGGGTATTGTGCTGGAGGGATGGAGAGGAGCATTTTTGGGAGGTGGAGGTGGGAGCAGACAGAATAGAGGGAGGATGGAGAGCAACCTTATAGCTAGCAAAGAAAATTGGCTTTTGCATTTTTTTGCTGATAAAATGGGTCTGATCCCTCTCTGCTAGTGCCCCAGGAGGTGGGTGAACTTTAGAGGGGATGTCTGTGTGGGACTCCACTGACAGTATTCTGTAGGAGTGGTGTGTATGTTTTGGGGGACACAGCATGTATCAGCAGTGATGGTTATCATCTGAAAACCAAAGATCCTTTTTCTGAATGTTCTAAGCTGCATTCACCTCCTGGGGTTTATGCATGATGCTAGAGAGGGTTAGAGAGTCCCCTCCAAGACTGAGATTTAGTTTCCTACTGGTCCAGCAGAACGGGCCTGGAGCTGATTAAACTTAATCTTGAGAAATAAAGAAATGTGACATTTTATGGACTGGGTGTTGCTGGCTAAAATTTATGTATTTACCATGGTTACATTCATGGCAGCTACTTTTGCAAGGCACAGTGCTAGGTGCTTTTATTCTTTAATTTATTTGCCAGTTCAATACATATTTATTGAGCACCCATTTTGTGTTAGGCACTGTTCTTAGAATGGTGCTTAGCATCAAGGATACAAGAGTGAACAAAACAGATGAAGCCCCTTGTGGAGTTTAAATTATGGTGGGAAGCTGTAAGAGACTGGAAAGAACCAAAGTGTTTTTCTTAGTGTCACATACCACTTAACACAGCCCCTTCAACGTCAGATGTGTGGTTTTTTTCGTCTGTACAACAAGCAATTCTTTAGTTGGGAATCCTATAATTCAGTTCAATTCTGACACTGTCTACCTGGAAATAGCATCAGACCCCACGGGTTGAGGGCTCAGTTCCACAAGGCTGACCCTCCCCTTCAGATGCCAATCGCAAGTAGCAGGTTGTCACCTATACTTCTGACCAATCAGCTATAAATCAGGGGTTACCGTGACTCTCTTTTCAGGTTTGATTAATTTGCTAAAGCAGCTCACAAACTCTGGGAAACACTTTACTTACATGTAGCCATTTAGTATAAAGGATATTACAATGAGTGCAGATGGGCAATGAAGAGATGCATAGGGCAAGCCATGTGGGAAGGAATGCTGAGCTTCCGTGCCCTCTCTAGGTGCTCCAGGTAAAGGTTCAGCTGTCTGGCAGCAATCTGAACCTGTCCTGTTCTTTTTTTGTTTGCTCGTTTGTTTTTTAAATTTTACTTTAAGTTCCGGGATACATGTGCAGAACGTGCAGGTTTGTTATATAGGTATATGTGTGCCATGGTGGTTTGCTGCACTTGTCAACCTGTTATCTAGGTTTTAAGCCCTGCATGCATTAGGTATTTGTCCTAATGCTCTCCCTCCCCTTGCCCTCCACCCCCTGACAGGCCCCAGTGTGTCCCCTCCCTGTGTCCATGTGTTCTCATTGTTCAACTCCCATTTACGAGTGAGAACAGTTTAATTTTCTGTTCCCGTGTTAGTTTGCTGAGAATGATGGCATCCAGCTTCATCCATGTCTCTGCAAAGGACATGATCTCATTCTTTTGTATGGCTGCATAGTACTCCATGGTGTATATGTGCCACATTTTCTTTATCCAGTGAATCACTGATGGGCATTTGGGTTGGTTCCAAGTCTTTGCTTTGTAAATAGTGCTGTGATAAACATACCTGTGTACGTGTCTTCAGTGTTTGTAAGGAGGCTTCCTTACCTAGGCATGACTGATTACATCATCGGCCATTGGTGATCAACTCAACCTTCAGCTCCTCTCCTCTCCTTGGAGGCTAAGAGGTGGGGCTGAAAGTGCCAACCCTGTAAGCCTGCTTTGGTCTTTCTATTGACCAGCCCCTACCCTGAGGCTATCTAGGGGCCACCAGCCCCCCAGTCTTCTCATTAGCATACAAAAGACACTCTTTTCATTCTGGAGATTCCAAGAGTTTTAGGAGCTCTGTGTCATAAAACTGGACAAAGACTAAATACATATATATATGTACACACACATACATATATATTATTATAGATCACAATATCGCAGAAGCAGAGACTCAGATGAAACACAGGAAGGAGTCATGGGAAAATTGAATGGAAGAGCATTCGTTGTACTGAGGGAACAGGAAGGGCAAAGCCCTGAGGCTGGGAGGCCAGTGTGGCTGCAGAGTAGAGCAACAGAGACAAGGTGAGCCGGAGAGGGACAGAAGGAGAGGATGTGCAGATTGGGCACTAAGGGCTTTGTTTTACTAGCATCGGATCTATTAATAAATATCACTTAGTCTCTTTTTTTTTTTGAGAGAGTCTCACTCTGTCGCCCAGGCTGTATTGCGGTGGTGCAATCTCGGCTCACCGCAACCTCCACCTCCCAGGTTCAAGTGATTCTCCTGCCTCAACCTCCCAAGTAGCTGGGATTACAGGTGTGCCATGATGCCCGATTAATTTTTGTATTTTTAGTAGAAATGGGGTTTTACCATGTTGCCCAGGCTGGTCTCAAACTCCTGACCTCAGTTGATCCCCCCTGCCTTGGCCTCCCAAAGTGCTGGGATTATAGGCATGAGCCACTGTGTCTGGCCGGTCCCTATTCTTAAGTAACTTTTAGTATCTTGAGGAAGAACAACCTGTAAACTGGCAGCTTCAACCAGTGTGCATAGTGATAAGGCTCTATTCCACAAAAATAAGGAAAGGCATGGGGATTCAGTTTGGGGAGTGGTATAGGAGTTTGCCAAGAACTGGGAAGGATCTAATATTTTTACCCTACTTGCAGGCTATTAAGTTACCTGTCATGGTTCTTTAAACACTGGCAGAAGATGTGAGACTTCTGGGTTAGAGACAAAGGACTTCGTTCCGCACATCACGGCTTGCAGCGGGAGCCTCGTGTTTGCATTGGCCCCTTTGGGCCAAGAGGAATGGCTTAGGTAGATGCCGCACACCGTTGGCTTGTGTCATAGCAGAGGAATCCTGAAATTAAGTAACCCAGTCTTTAATACAGGGCTTCAAGCGAGCTTGTCCCACTTTTGCCCTAGAGGGAGACATTATCTTTCTTTTGTTGGCCAGGAAACAAATCTGCCCTCTGCTCTAGAGAGAAACACTATCTCTATCTTCCAACCCCAGAACAAAAGCCGTCAGGGCCTCTGCTCACAGGACATAAAGAAACGTGAGAGATCCACGGAGAACTGTCTCCTAGGGGTTAAGTTAGAGAACCCTAGACTCTATTAATGGTTTTATAAGTTGACACTGTTTTGGACCAGGTTAGTTAATGGAGTTGCAGTTTTCCTGACTGTTTGGACGTTCTAGAGTGAGACAAGGAAACCATTGACGATAATGAGCAAGTGAAGTGGTAACGAGGGGATAGGAAATAGACTAAATGAGTCACTTGAGCATGTTTCAACATTCACTTATCATCTTTTTCAATAATATTTCTGCAATGCCTACTATATACCAGGCACCAACCTAGGGGCCTATTCATGATGAAAAAAGGAACAGGCTGAAGGTCCGCAGGGCAGGCTATGAAGAGGTCAGGGCTGCCTGTGGTCTGATGTTTCTCAGGCTGGGTGCATGGCAGAATCACCTGGGCAGCTTTAAATCTTTCCTATTCTCAGAAGGCCGCAGACTCATGAAATCCAAATCACTGGGGCTGAGGCTCAGGGATTTAGTTTAAAGATACCTTCCCAGGTGATTCTCACAGGCAGCACAGGCGGAGAATGCAGCCATGGGTGAGTGCATGTGCCAGCTGCTTCTACAGCCCAGCCTGTTGCTATGAGGCTCGTGGTTGCTTCCCTTCTGATGGGGCTTCCGACAGCTGCTGCTTTCCTCGATTTTCTTCTGTGAGTGTCCTTTGAGGTGGGGGCCTCAGGTCTGTACTCTTAGGATAAGATCTGATTCCAACACATAATTGAAAATTCTTATTTTAAGAAAAGTGGAGTGATTTTTCTCCAGCTCCAAGGTCTAGGGCAGGACATTCTAACCTGCCTTTCTTCTGGACACTAGTGTATTTTGGGTTTTGGGCAACTATGTCCAGGGATGTGTATTGATCACCAGTAATTTATAATTGCATAGATATCTGGATAGGAGTAAAACATGGACTTAGAAGAATGTGGCTTCAAAGTCTATTCTACCCTTACCAGCTGTGTAAACTTCTCCAGACTTCCTAACTTCCCTGGGGAGCCTGGCACCATGGCTTATGCTCATAATCCCAGCACTTTGAGAGGCTGAAACAGAAGTATTGCTTGAGATTAGGAGTTCAAGACCAGCTTGGGCAACATAGCAAGACCCTGTCTACAAAAATAAAAAATTAGCCACTGGGTGTGGTGGTGAGTGCCAGCAGTCCTAGCCGCTCAGGAGGCTAAAGCAGGCCAGAGGATCACTGGAGCCAAGGAGTTTGAGGGAGATCAGCCTCTTCTTTAGCAAGAAGGAGATGATCTCACTTTTTCCACTGAGTTGTTTTGAAGATTAAGTGAAAAATGTGTCTAAGCCTTGGAACTGTGTCTTGGTACATAGTTAGGGTTAAATATATTTTAATTGTCTCATTGCCTCATTAAAACAACCTCTTAAGCAGGAACTATAAATCTGCATTTTGCCGATGAGGAAACTACAGCCTAGAGAGGAGAAATAAGAACATGAAAGTAGAAAATAAGGTCCTTCCTTTCCAGGAGCGCATAATTTAGTTGAGATGATATGGCCTTCTTGGAAAGAATGATATAAGAATAAACCCAGGTAATGATTCAAACTCCATTATAATGATAAAATTGTGAGACATTGGAACAATGTCTCCCAACTATAATGTGCAGAAGGTTCCCTGGAGCATATCAATTATCAGTTGAAGATTCCCATGCTTGGGCTCTGATCCTGAAGTCAGAAGACTACTATTCAACAGACAGATGGCTCCAGAAGGCTCTGCACAGTTGATGTGTCAACCACGCATAAAGAAACAGTTTGAGAATTCCCAGTCAGAAGCAGCTTCTTGGAAGATGCAGACTTTGAATTGGGCCTTAAGTAAAATCTAGGTAAAGTATGGATGGACAGAGAGGACAAGAGAGGATATTTTGTGAGAGGGGTCAAGTCATGAGCAAAGCTGAGAAGACAGGAATGGATCATATTTGCAGAAATAACCATGTTAATATACATAGTAATTCAAGTTTATTGGCTTTGCTCGACTTTAATAAGGTATTTTCTCATTTTCATGACCTTTTTCTTGCAAAAAAACTTAATTAACAAACCTCTTCGATTCTTGAAGGTCTTCTCTCCAACATCCCCATATCTCTCTTGCTGAGCACCACACCTCGATGCATTTGGATATTGATATGCAAACCTAAATTATGCAGAAAGTGAAGCTTTGAAAGGCAGGCAGGGAGAAGTGTCCTCTTGATTAATGGTGAGGCAACATGTCAAGTTCCAGGAACTTAAAACCGGTCTGAGATATACAATTTGGGATAGATTCCACTGCAAACTGGGAGTTAAGGTGACAAGCTGGGCCATGAGTTAAAAAAAAAAAAAATGTTTCCTCTGCCCCCACCCCACTGAAGTGTGTTTGTTTATTTGTTTGAGACAGAGTTTTGCTCTTGACACCCAGACTGGAGTGCAGTGGCATGATCTTTGCTCACTGCAACCTCCACCTCCCTGGTTCAAGCAATTCTCCAGCCTCAGCCTCCTGAGTAGCTGGGATTACAGGCATGCACCACCACACCCAGCTAATTTTGTATTTTTAGTAGAGATGGGGTTTTACCATGTTGGCCAGGCTGGTCTTGAACTCCTGATCTCATGTCATCTGCTGGCCTTGGCCTCCCAAAGTGCTGGGATTACAGGTGCGAGCCACCATGCTCGGCCGTTTGTTTGTTTTAGTAAGTCCCCCTTTTCTGTAGAGGGGACTTTTCTGTACAATATTAAAAATTAGTGACTACAATTTTAAAAATGGAATTCCCACTTCACTTGGCAAGTTAGGAGGTTGGTATATTGCTTGGGGTACTTCTGTTGGCAAGTAACAAATAAAACCTTATTCAGACCATCTTAAACAATGAGAAAAATGATGTTCTTCTATAACACAAAGGCCAGAGGCTGGTTCCAGGTGTGGTGTCACAGGGATCTGCTGCCCCTTCTTCAGGTGCCCTGGACTCTGTCTTCATTCGTGTTTGTCTCTTAGCAAGATAGCGGCAGCAGTTTTCAGTATCTCAAGAAGATACAGTGCTGTACCAGGGAAGAAAAATGATGTTTTCCTGTTTTTTTCTTTGGAAGTCCTGACATCCAGGTGGCCTTCCTTCATGTCTCAATGGCGAAATGGGTTACATGTCCATTCTTATACTAAACACTGATGAGGGGAGTAGATTTCTTCTAATTGGCAATGTAGAGAATAGAATAAAAGTAGGACCAACTTTCCAACTTATGTAGGAGGAGGGGGTTACATTGACAAAAGAAGGGGGTTACACTGACTGGATTTTTGGAGGCAACCAACAACATCCGTTACAATCTGACTATTGCTGGTTCCAGATTCCTTCTTGGCAAATATTGGGTGTAGCTCGATGTGTGTTGCCCCTTTTAAAGGGCAGCATGGGGTCTTCAATTTGCCACATCATTCCCTATCTGTATTATTTTGTACTCTATTTGCCTCCCTATATATTTTATCTGTTTAGTTCCTATAGGCACTTGTGTTTGGGACCCCGTATCTGCAGACACAGGCATGCCATACTTTTGTTAAGAGGTGCTTCTGATCACTATCATCCAGCATGCTTGGGTAATCAATCAGAGTGATTGTTTAATTGTTCTTCTCTTCTGCTTGTCAGCTTTTCAAACTTTCAAAGGATTGATCTCTTCTTTCCTGTTGTGGCCAACTTCCCCTCTCATGTCTTACTTTCGGTGGTATCCTGATCCTGTGGGCCACCAGGAAAAGCCTAACAAAAGTCTCTGGTTCCATTCGAGCAGCTGTGGAAAAGTCTTCAAGAATTTGAGTCTTCGAAAAGCTGCTTCCATAATGAACTAGTCTTAGTGAAGAGAGAAAACATACAGTGTCAATCATGGCCAGTGACAGGGTGCAATTAACCCGGGATCAAATTGCAGCAAGATGGATGGGGCCAGATGGTCCTGTTATTCTAACAAAGGGATTTTATAGTAAGTGCCCTTCAGAAGGGAGACATTTTTCTACATAGAACTCTGGAATGAAAAGAGACAAGGGTGAGCTCTTCACAATTTTCAAACAGATATTATGGAGTAGGAAAACTAGTAAATGATGTTTTAAATCATCATTCCAATTCTTAATTGGTGACTGGTAAGGCGTACATACACTGTCAGTTTTGATAGTGCTTGAAGCTATAACTACTAGAAGATTCTAGGCTGAAAATATCTTAACCATGAAAGACCTCCATTAGGAAATTCAGGATCTTCAATAGAGTGGGGCAAATAATATAGGGAAAGTGAATTGAATTAATTCCTTCTTACAGTAAGAATGTTTAAAGTTCTTATACACATGCTTCTGAGTGTTAGGAATATAGCAATGAACAGTTTGGATGTCTTTGCTCTCTGTAAATTACATCCTAACAGGAAGACAGAGTTAATAAAAAATTAAACAACATATAGAAAAGATGATTTCAGAATGATAGGTGCTAAAAAAGTGAAAAAAGCCAAATGTTAAGACAGTGAAAGGTGGGGAGTAGAACTGGGTAGTGGTGTGTTGGTAAATGTTCAATACCTGGTTCTCTGGGGGACAAAGCCTTGATTTTTTTGTGTTTACCAATTTCTTTGGCGTAAATACTCCCACCATGGCTGATTTCAAGCAACCGGTGTGACTACGAGTTGGGAAGAGATGCACACAGTATAAGTCAGCTCCTGCACACCTCTGGGAGGTGTTACATTACTTTCAGAAAGGACTGTCAGGTAAGGACTCTGACAAAATCGACATATGAGCTGAGATATGAATAAGAAGTTAGTCATGAGATGACCAGCTGTGGTGGCTCACACCTGTAATCCCAGCACTTTGGGAGGCCAAGGTGGGCGGATCACGAAGTCAGGAGATTGAGACCATCCTGGCTAACATGGTGAAGCCCCATCTCTACTAAAAATACAAAAAAAAATTAGCTGGGCATGGTGGCGGGCGCCTGTAGTCCCAGCTACTTGCGAGGCTAGGGCAGGAGAATGGCGTGAACCTGGGAGGTGGAGCTTGCAGTGAGCCGAGATTGCGCCACTGCACTCCAGCCTGGGCAACAGATTGAGACTGTCTCAAAAAAAAAAAAAAAGTTAGTCATGAGATGGAAGATTCAGGGGAAGAGCTTTCCAGGCAGAAGGGATATGTTACAAATACAAAGGTCCTGAAGTAAAACAAGTTTTGTTCTCCAGGGGAAAAGAAGGTGCTGATGTATAAGAAAATAAAGAGATAAGTTGGGGTAACTCACGTAGGGCCTCGAAGGCCATTTTAAGAATTTTAGATTCCATTGTAAATGTGATGGGAAATTGTAAGAGGTTTAAGCAGGTGAGCTACTATATCTATTTAGTAGGAGGGTGTTTTTACATTTTCATGGAAGGAAGTCAGTGTAGGGTTGTTCTGTAGCAGAAGACAGAGAAGGAGAAATAGCTGATTTTGCGATGTTATGGTCTAGGTTTTGACTTTGAATTTCATTCTCTCAAAGCTGTATATGAACTGATTAGCATGATGCCTGGCACACCATAAGCACTGGATATTCGTTGTTGTTTCTGCACTGGACTAATGAGGAGATCAGTCTTGGGAAGGTGGGTGATGTATCAATATCATCGGGAATCACAGAGTGAGGACATCACAGTGTAGGGCTTGCAGTGGACTCTAACATGTTGCCGAAGATGTGGGTAAAAGAAGTCACTATCTCCAGCTTTTGAAACATAGTTCAGGTTACAGAGAGATCAGGTTGATGCTTATTCACCAGGGATGAGAGTTGGCCAGATTATAAGCTGTGTTTAAGTCTTCAGTTGTAGTGCATTTGTTCATTTATTCATTTTCTCTGATCAGGGACTTCCATTCAGCCACCAAAGCAGACTACCACGTGACACCTTCATATAGGGCATTTTAAGTGCAAGGGTATGAAAGAAAGATTCGTTATGGGGTTTTCCTTGTTGCTATTGTTGATTTCTTTCTCTTCCCTCCTACCATCATCAACTAGTAAGTAGGGATCCTTTAAAATAGGAATGTAGGAATATTATTATTATTATTTGTATTGACAGAAACAAAAGTTTGATGATATTAGGAGGTAGCATTTGTTGCATCTTACTAAATATTTGTGCAGTGTGCTCAGTGCTTTATATACTTAAACACTGCAACAGACTGTGAGGTGAGAACATTGTACCTTTTATTTTACAGATACAGAAACTGATGTTGAGTGAGGTTGGGCAGTTGCCCCACTAAAGCCCATGGCTTAATTATTAGTGGAGCCCACATCCACGCCAGTTTCTGCAAACCCGCCATAGCTTCTACCCCCAACCCTAAAAGCCTTCGCAGGAAATGCGCGGCTTTGGAAACTTTCATCCTGTGTCTTCTCAACTTGATTCTTGGTTTTGCCTCTTTTCCTGCTGCCACTATTTATGTTCAGTATCTCTAAGGTTTTCATGATACCTTCCTAAGGGGCCTCTGCACTTTCAGTATCTCCTATTCTGTGCTGTCTCATGGAGAGCTTTAAATTGAACTCTTTAAAGGACAGCTTGGTCCATGTTATGCCTTGACCTGGAAACCTCAGTGGCTCCTTACTGGCTGAAGAGCAGACCTTTCATGCTGGTGACAGCTAGAGGAGGCCTCGACTTCAGCCCAACAAGGGACTGGGCATTGCATTTTGTTCCGCTGTGGAATGCTGGCTGCTGTTGGCACCCACCTGTCATGGTACTCTGTGTTTTCCCATCTCTCAGCATCCACATTAGGATTTCTGTTCCTGGAAGGCAGGGACTGTCCCAGGCATCTCAGTGTAAACAGCGTGGGTTTGCAACATGACTCCACTCACTATGTCTCATCCCTTTTTCCTTCGAAATCGAATCTAATCTCTCCCAAGGCCATTCCTTGGATTTGGTGGGAAATCTCACTCTGTTATTTTTTTTTTAAAATAGATTCCTAGCTCTCTCTAGGAGAGCAAAAAAGGTGTAGGCTTTTCTGAATGTCTGCCAAAGAAGTCTTTTGGTCTGTAGTCACTCTCTTTGCAGCCTGTTGCCCTTGCCCACGTGGTCCTTTGAAGAGCTCAGTCCTGTTCTTTCAACTCTAAGCTTGGGCAAAGGGCTTTGTTCATAAACAGCCAGAACATAACTGTGGCTATTATGTAAAAACGCCAGAAAAGGAGGCTTAAATCAAAACACAGCACTTTGCCAGAACATGAGCTCTGAGTTTGAACTTCCCAGGTCAAGCCCAGTCCCCACCATTTACGGGCATATGCTCGTGGACAAATAACTCTCATGCCTCTGTTTCCCCCATCTGTAAAGCATGGGGATCAGTGCTGTCTCCTTATGCATTTATTATGAGGACTAGAAAGGATAATAAGAATAAAAGATTTAGCACAATGCCTAGCAGAGAGTAAATGTTTAATAAATGTATTTTATATTTTTTCGCCATTCAGGAATCTTAACTTCTCTAGTGATGTTGTGGGGTTATAAGAGCTGTACCTGTGACACAGACTTCAATATTCCTTAGGAGTAGAGCCCTCCCAATTTCTGCCAGTCTTGTGAGCACCTCTCCCTAGTGACCATCCAGTTAGGTGACTCCTGGTTGCCCAACCGCACAGCATTAGTTTCTTCATCTGTGCAATGAGAGTGTAAGGTAACTTGCAAAATGTGGGGAAGGCACTTTACACATTTAACACAGATTAGCACATAATGAATGTTAAGATGAAGTTAAGCAAGGAATATAATGGGCTTAGTACAGTGTCTAGCATGTAGATAGGGCTCAATTAGGGTCAGCTACCACCATCATTTCATTGTCGTCAACATCATGATTGTCATCCTCACCGTCATAGTCTAACCTCACATAGCAGTGAATAATACATATTGGTTAAGTAGTCCACATAATTTGAAAAACACCAGAAAAGGAGGCTTAAATCAAAGGTAGCACTTTGCTAGAAGTTTTATGTATATCCACTTCTTTTCTAAAAAACCATTTCTTAATAGTTGATTCCCATGGTTTTGCACTTAATGATATCTAAATATATTAAAAATTTGCCTCATCTGGCTGTCTAAATGATACAGGATTTTGATCAGCCTTCCTCGTGCTGGAAATGAATTGATTCAGTTTAAATAGTTTGTCTAAAAGTTATTTAGCCTGGAAAATACCAATCTAATTCCCTTACAAGTAAGAAAATTATAAAGAGAGAGATCTAATCAGTGGGTAGAATATAGCCTCAGAAAATGTGTATCGGCATACCTTAACGAAAGTAGAATAAATCTTGAAACTTTAATATTCCCCTTTCTTGGACCTAAATAGGCCCCTTTGGAAAACTATTTTATTGTTTCTCATTAAATTAGAATTGTGCTGAGGTGCCACTATCTACCATTTCCTATTATTATTAATATAAAAAAATTCACTGCATATTCAGCATTTCCCCTGTTAAAGACAACAGAAAATCTTCCCCGCTTTTGTACTTAACTCTGGGTCATTTTAAAACAAAGTTTCTTTTTTTGTTTTTGTTTACAGCTGCATTTAAAGAGAGCAATATTTTCTAGGGACAATTAAATAGATGTAATGCATAGGTTTACTCCTGCATGGTGAAATTAGCAGGTCTTGTAGAAGAAGCCTGAAAAGAATTACAGTGGCAAGAAGTGTAGGCAGATACAGTAATCTCTGGGAAACAGAATTTTGGAAGCATCATTTTAAAAAACACAGGTAGTTTGATCATACATTAGAAAGGATACACTCAAACTTTTAATCCATCAGTGAGATGAAAGTTTTGACGAAGATTGATACTGAAGTTCTTACTGCTGCATAGAACACTCTTAACTGTTCACAGTATTTCTAAAAATGAGACATTGCAGTGTTTTATCTTCTTGATTCATTCAGGAGACAGATACTGAGTGGCAACAGAGGCCGTATGCTGGTGGACCAGAAGCCACAGCTGGCCCAGAGCTGTGTGATGTTTGGGTCTGGGGACCATATTCCGTCTGGCAACTGTTGCTGGAGCCTCATTTAGACAAGACCTCCCTCTCCAGTCCCCTTCCATATTTCCAGAAGCTTCTTGGCTCTTTAGACGGAGTTTTCAATCTCTGCATAAAAAGCATAGAGCAGCCGGGCGCGGTGGCTCACGCCTGTAATCCCAGCGCTTTGGGAGGCCGAGGTGGGCAGATCACGAGGTCAGGAGATTGAGACCATCCTGGCTAACACGGTGAAACCCCGTCTCTACTAAAAATACAAAAAAATTAGCCGTGCGTGGTGGCACTCACCTGTAATCCCAGCTACTTGGGAGGCTGAGGTAGGAGAATCGCTTGAAGCCAGGAGATGGAGGTTCCAGTGAGCCGAGATTGTGCCACTGCACTCCAGCCTGGCAACAGAGCGAGACTCCATAAAAAAAAAAAAGCATAGAGCGTGTACTACAGCTCAGATCCTATGTACTATGGTCTGAAGTGTCCTGCAACATTAATATGTTGAAACTTACTTGCCAATGTGACAATATTAAGAAGTAGGGCCTTTAAGAGGCGATTAAGTCCTAAGGGCAGAATTACTTATAGATGGGATTATGGCCTTTATCAAAGGGCTTGTGGGAGTGAGTTTGTTGCCTTGCATCCCTTCTGCCTGTGAGGACACAGTGTTCGTCTCCTCTGGAGGAAGCAGCACGCAAGCTGCCATCTTGGAAGCAGAGACTGGGCCCACAGCAGAGACTGAACCTGCTGGAATCTTGATCTGGGACTTTCCAGCCTCCAGAACTGTGAGAAATAAATTTCTGTTGTTTATTTATTACCCATTTTTAGGTATTTTGTCATAGCAGCAAAAATGGACAGAATCACTATGTTAGGACAGAGCCTTCGAGTAACCAAAGGGCACAGAAAATAGAGACCCATTTTACCACTTAAAGTAAATGTCAATGTCTTCATCGAGGCTGTCATAATAATTAGAAGCTCCTACAGCATAGCCCCTCCCCCAATCCTCACCAAATTGTCTGCCGCTTTCTCCTTTGCCTACTCTATGCCAGCCATGTGGGCCTCCTTGTGATGGTATCCGTGCCACCTTCTCACTTCTTCGTAGTTATTGCTGAAAAGCCACCTTGTCAGTGTGGCTTTCTCTGGCCACCATTTTTAAACTTATGGGAGCTTCCTCCATTTTAGCACTGACTAATCCCTTTCCCAGCTTTATTTTTCAACCAAAGCCTTTATCACAACCCAACATTCTAAATATTTCAGTTCATGATTTATTCATTCTCTGTCTCTTCCATATTAGACTGGAAGTTTCATGAGGGCAGCCACTTAGTCTTATATGCCATTGCCTTTCCCATACCTACAACAGTAGGGGGGTGTAAATCACATTCCATGAACCAAACAATGTGGTTCTCATCAGATCTCCTCCAACCAGCTGGTCTGCCTGGGAGCTGGAGGTACAACAGTGTAGGTTCCTGATAAAAATGTTCAACAATGAATGCAGAAGTATAATATATACTAAAAGAGGCCCCAGATGCTAGGGGACTGCAAGTCACTCAGAGGCTGGGGTGTGGAATTTGAGTGTGGGACAGTGAAATATGAGGGTGGAATTGTATAGATTTTGGACTCAGATGGTGGACAAGAGAGAGCCATGGAAAGGTGAGTGAGTGACCAGAAGGAAGAAGAGGGACAGGATTACCAGGAATGTTTTGCTGTTTTGCACACCAAAGAGATGTTTAACTGTTAATCTCCACAAGTCTGAAAGTAGGGCCTTTCTAAAAAATTTTAAAAATAATAAAAATACTAAAGAATCTGCTTAGGTAGAATTTTAATAAGCTCCAAAGGTTGCAATTTACTTTGGTTTTCGCCCAAGATACTGACTTAATTTCAAACAACTTCAGGCCTTAGAGAACTGATCAGAGAAGGTAAAATAATGAGGTGGCTCTAGGATGAACAACATAGAGTCATCCCGATTGGATTCAAATTCCAGTTCTGCTGCTTGCTTGCCATGTAGCCTTGGAACAATTACTTAACCTCTCTGAACGATTTTTCTCATCTGCAAAGTGGAATTAATTAGACCTATGCTTCCAAGCTGTTTTGAGCGTTAAATTAAACATTCTTTTTGATCGCATGCCTCCTATAATCGTAGGTACTGAATATATGGAAGCTGGATTTATTAAAGCAATTATGTATTTTTATGAATGATTTCACAAATGAATGCAACTTATTTTTAACAAATGTGAAAGGTGAACTTAATTCTTACAAGAATAAATGCCTTAAAATATAATACTGTGGCTTTTCTTCTGTCTTTGATTTGGCTTCTTAAGCATATTGTGAAATGAAATACAAAATATACAATATATAATATATACAACGATATACACATACTTGTATTTTTTCTTAGCACCTCATAGGACTATTTTATTTTATTATTTATTTTTGAGACAGAGCCTCACTCCGTTGCCCAGGCTGGAGTGCAGTGGCATGGTATCAGCTCACTACAACCACCGCTTCCTGCCTGGCTAATTTTTGTATTTTTGACAGAGAGGGGATTTCACCATATTGGCCAGGCTGTTCTCGAACTCCTGGCCTCAAGCGATCTACCCGCCTTGGCCTCCCAAAGTGCTGGGATTATAGGCTTGAGCCACCGCGCCTGGCCAGACCATGTTTTATTATATTAGGTGTCAACATAGCACTCAGAGTGTATACAGCCATCTCTACTTGTTGCATCTTATGTATTTCCCTAATATTGGCGTAAGTTGCTGCTTCAGTAGAAGTATGTTCTTGAGTTGTAGACCAAGGCTAAAAATCCCTCCCTCTTTTGAGGAGTCAGATAGACTCTGCTTTGAGACCATGGGAACAGTACCTCATCATTTCTTGAATCCTGTGAGCACTATGGATTACACTTTATTTAATATATACAGTATGTAAATAAGTTTCAGAGGCATAAAAGCTTCAAAACTAAACGAAAAGGAAAATTTAATAACCGGCATATTTTTAGATTGTGCACTAAATAATCTGTTTTTCATTCTAAGAAAGGGGAGGAGGAAGGCAGAGTTTAATAGACATATATAACAAATTAAAATTCGTATCTGGGTGGTGTAAATCACTTTCCATGAACCAAACAATGTGGTTCTCATCAGATCTCCTCCAGCCAGCTGCTCTGCCTGGGAGCTGGAGCATAATTCAACCAACTGTAAAACAGGAAGATACTCTCGATAAAGGGCAGAAGACAGCACACAGTCCATGGCTCTTTGCCAAGTTCTGTGCAGCCCAGCTATCTACATAATAACATGTCTGTAAAATGATGTGTTTAGAATGATCCTTCTAGGGCTGGGATAGAAGAAGAGAAAGCTATAAAGGGAAAAAGAAATTTGTGCAACTGTGGCTATCTTGGGGTCTAAGAGAGAGAACTGGAACTAGGGTGTTAGAGAGTAGAGATTCAACTGGGGGCAATTTGGCCCCCAGGAGACATATGACATGTCTGCAGACTTTTAGTTGTTACAATGAGTGGGTGTTACTGGCATCTAGTGGGTAGAGGCCAGGGATGCTGCTAAACATCCTACAGTGCACATAACAACTCCCACGGCAAAGAATTATCTATCCCCAAATGCCAAGACCGAGAAGCTCTTGAGTAGAGGGTTCAGCTCTCACTGTTGGCAGGTTTGACTGTGATTCCCATGACTTAGTCATCTAAAGTCTTTGGAATTACACACAAGTGTTTTTGTTAGAAGGCCCAAAGTTCCAATATCCTTCTAGCATTGTCTTTCTCAGGAGATGATGCAACAGATGTGAATGCATTGTGTCCTCATCTGTTTTGTATTTTTTTTTTTTTTTTGGTGAGAGGCCACTGAATTCACATGGGTCTCTGTATTAATCCATTTTAACACTACTGATAAAGATATAATACCTGAGATTGGGCAATTTACAAAAGAAAGAGGTTTAATGGACTTACAGTTCCACATGGCTGCGAAGGCCTCACAATCATGGCAGAGGGTGAAAGGCATGTCTCACAAGGCACAGACAAGAGAAGAGAGCTTGTCAAGGGAAACTCCCCTTTTTACAACGATTAGATTTCATGAGACTTACTCACTATCACGAGAACAGCACAGGAAAGACCTACCTCCATGATTCAGTTACTCCCACCAGGTCCTGCCCACAACACGTGGGAATTCAAGATGAGATTTGGGTGGCGACACAGCCAAACAATAGCAGTCTCTGAGCACTTGGTTTTGATCTGGCACGGTGAACAAAAGGGCATCAGTGTTAGAAAGCTGTCCTGTGTCCTGAGAGAGAGAAATAAATGGGCTTTCTTTCATGTGGATAAGAATTTATGTCTTAGTGAAGATGGCCTGTGAAATGGCCCTGGATTAAACACAAGCCTAAAAACAGTGTTCCATTCTTTCCTAAAAGTGTCTCCACTGTAAGTTTGAGGAGAAGTGGTAGGAAAGTGGGAAGGGTTTTCATTGCCTCTGTCTGTGCCACACCCAGTTCGTGGTTAAATGGAAGATTTCAGTCTCCAGAACTGTCAATCCATGACTTTATAATGGCATCAAATTTGTTTTAAAAAATTCATGGTGTGGGCTTTGAGGACATAATTGTAGCTCCTGAAAAGTTTGTTAAAGATTGCATTAGATAGATTCTTTTTAATGGACGGTCTGTATGCTTGGCCATTTATGCTTCGTAATAGTATATTTGGAGGATAAAAAAAGTATGTGAGTTAGAGGTTTTTCAGCAAATTTCACTACTATTGCTGTTCTTGTCCAAATGTCTCTGAAAATTTTATGGGAGAAAGAATTTTGTCCTTATTATGCTTGACTGAATAATTTGTTAAATTATGTTTTAAATCAGCATTTCCTCTAATCGAGAACAACTAATGCTAAAGTATATCATGGATTATTATACATGCAATTTGCATAAAAGTTTTAAAAAGTCACTGCTTCAGTAGTACCAGAGGGCTGTCTAGAAAGATTGCACAAAACCGATGGCTAAGATGGATATTGCTGGTGTTCAGACCTTCTGTTATCTAATTATAAAAAAGCATAACATAGCCACCCAATTGAGTGGGCTCATAATCAAACATAACCATTTGGAGTAAAGTGGAAGCTTAATGTGAAACTGCTGATACAGCATTTTTAATTAAAGCTCCTTTGTATTTTGAGAGTAAAGTTCTAAATTTCAGTATTTTGATGTTTTCTAAATGGTTCCCTAAGAATGCAGGAAGCAGCTCAGGGAGCTTCAGGGTTCAGGATGGCAGGGGCTGCTGTGGGGTTGGATGTCCAGGACCCAGGCCAGCTCTGCTTCCCAGCCCTCCAGGCTGGGCTTCATCCAAAACAGTCCCAGGGAATCTGTTTTGTTTATTGGACTCCTGCACAGGGTTTTGTGTGAAGACAGGAATCTATGGCTTTAAAAAGTTGGAAAACGATTGGAGTAGTGGATAGAGATTCCAGGAGGAAGAGCTATTTTTTAAATGTATGTAAAATAATGCAAGAGACTCACACTTAAAAGCAAAAAAAAAAAAAAAAAAAAAAAAAAAAAGATTTTAGGCTGGGTGTGGTGGTGGTAATCCCAGCACTTTGGGAGGCAGAGGTGGCTGGATCACTTGAGGCCAGGAGTTTGAGACCAGCCTGGCCAACATGGCGAAACCCAGTCTCCACTAAAAATACAAAAATTAGCTGGGCATGGTGCACACCTGTAGTCGCAGCTACTCTGGAGAGGCTGAGGCAGGGGAATCGCTTGAACCCGGTAGGTGGAGGTTGCAGTGAGCTGAGATGGTGCCACTACACTCCAGCCTGGGTGACAGAGCAAGCCTGTGTCTCAAAAAAAAAAAACCTGACCTCCGAGTAAGTTGTGACTCCACTGTTTTATGACACCTATTGTAGAGATAAGGAAAGTGGGATTTAAAGAGCTAAATATCTCATAGACACATACATAAATGGACTAATTGTGAAGTGATCCCAAACTTATTTGAGAGCAAAGCTACCCTGAAAACAACTCCAGTATACTGTCTTACAAGGACAGTAATTGCAGTGAGGCTAAGGGTAGAAACAGCCAAACTAAAATAGGAATAATAGTTTTTCATGGGTGATGCATCTCAAGTATGTGCTCAGAACAAAAGACAGAGTGTAAGAGTAGGGATAATTTAAATAATGTGACACATTCCACCAATACACTACCAAATGAGCAACGCCCAGAATGTGAGATGGAAGACAGGAATCTCCTGTTTATTTGAGGATTAAGGGAGAGGCTCTATTTTTCTCTTGATATGAGCAATCCTGCATTACATTGGTTAAAGATGCCTATCTGTGGCTCAAATAATGAAACAGTAATTGATTTCAATGCAGGAGGTAGAACTGGCTGTTTTGCACTTACTTGTTAAAAGCTGATAAAGGACTGAAATCTTTGGGATATCTGAGGAATTCTCAGGAGGTGTAACTAAAAAAAAATTGAAGTTTTACTATAAGCAACTTTCATCTTACATATTAACTTTAGTAACATATATCTAAGAGGTGATTTTATTGTATAGTGACTTGTTTCTTGCCTCATAACATTCAGAGGATTAAAATTGATGAAAAACACAAAGTAACAAGGAAAATTGATTTATAATTTTTTATTTATTTTTTAAAATGAACATGTAGAAACACTAAAATGGTGGTTATCAGGATGGGGTGTGGGGAATGGGGGTGGGAATGAGATGACAAAGTACAAAATTGCATTTATATAGGGTAAGCTGTAGATTTAATATATAATGTGAGGACCATCATTAATTATGCTGTATTGCATATTGATAATTTTCCAAGAGAGTAGATTTTAGGTACTTTTACCACACACACAAACACACACACACACACACACACACACACAACAGAAAAACAACTATATAAGGTGATGGGTATGTTAGTTTGCTTGACTGTAGTAATCACTTCACTTTGGATGTGTATATCAAGATAAACATATCAAAACTTCATGTGGTATACCTTAAATCAGTCAATGTCATATGACATGCCTGCCTTAGAAGAAGATGTAACAATAGATAATGCAACTAACCAAATACAAGATTCCTTTTTTCTCCCGACATTACTTTGGCGGGGGCGGAGTGGAACAGGAAGGGCCTCTCGCACTACGGGGCACACACCCTCACCTCCTTACACTGCTTTCCTGTTTGAAGTAAAGTCACTGTCCAAAATAATTTCAACCTTTTTCTGCCCGAGCATATTCTATCAGATCATTCTGCCTAATTTCCTTCATGGCATTGATCATTGTCTGGAATTATCTTATTTATGTATCTATTTCCTTTTTTTAACTTGCTATTCAAAAGCTATATGGTAGAAGGAGGGAAGGCAAGAAGGAAGAGAGGAAGAAAGGAAGAGAAGGAAAGAAGGAAAAATTGAAGGAAGCAAAGAAGGAAGAAGAAAGGGAGGGTCATAGGGAAGAAGGGAGAGAAAGGGGAATTATAAAGTGTGTGTAGGTTCTAGTTAATACCTGCTTAAATTTAAGACTATCAGGCAAAAAGAACATACACAGTGCCCTTCTTTCACCGAGATGTGTAAAATCTTTTTCTGTCTGTTTGTTTTGAGACAGGGTCTCACTCTGTCACCCAGGCTAAAGTGCAGTGGCGTGATCTCAGCTCATTGCAACCTCCACCTCTGGGGTTCAAACAATTCTTGTGCCTCAGCCTCCCGAGTTGCTGGCCACATACCACCATGCCTGGATAAATTTTTTTTTTCTTTTTTTCCTTTTTTTTTTTTGTATTTTAGTAGAGACAGGGTTTCACCCTTTTGGCCAGGCTGGTCTCGAACTCCTGGCCTCAAGTGATCCACCCACCTCCTCCTCCCAAAGTGCTGGAATTACAGGCGTAAGCCGCCTGGCCCAGAGGTCAGATTTTAAATTAACTAATAAACTGTAAATTAGACATAGTTAATATTATCATTGAAGAATGCTGATATCACTGTAAAATAGTGTACTCATGGTTTTATGTATACAATTATACAGTGCAAGTATTTATAAATGTATAATAATGTATCTATAATATGCACTCTATAAAATAGAGAGTACATATGCAAAATATAATTTTACAGTATATAGTCATGTGCAGCATAATGACGTTTTGGTGAGTGTGGGACCACATACGTAATGACAGTTCTATAAGATTATAAAATTGTAGTTTTACTGTACTTTTCCTATGTTTAGATACACAAGTACTTACCATTGTGTTATAGTGCCTAAGGTATTGAGTATAGTGACATGCTATATAGGTTTGTAGTCTAGAAAGCCATAGGCTATACCATATAGTTAAGGTGTGTAGTAGGCTATGCCATCCAGGTTTGTGTAAGTCATCCTATGATGTCCACACAATGACATCACCTAACAATGCGTTTCTTAGAATATATCCCCATCATTAAGTGGCACATAAGTGTATTAGATATGCCATTAAGTCACTATATTCATTTCTTGATCTTTTAAAAATTTTTTGCCCTGTTCACATGGTTGAATTCACATATGATGCAACTTCAATTTTTTTACCTCATGGAGTTGTGAGCAACAATGAAATTGTGTCTAACTGGAAAATTACTAAATCTATATATGATAGAGGAGATGATGACAATGAAGGAGAATATTGATACTGATGACAAAAATGATAGTGAAGATAATAATAATAAATGATGGTGATAAAGATGATGAAAATGATGAAGATGATGAAGCTGACCAGAATGATGATGATGAAAATGATAATGATTTGAAGACTTCAACCTCATTCAGCTTCGTTAGACTAATAATTTATTATTGTAAGGTTTTCCATGCTGACAAAGAGGAGGAAAATTCCAATCATAAGACAATATTCTTTCTATTAATCAACAAAATTAAAATAACGTATTATTTTATAATATTATTATATACAAGTATAGGTTATGATACTTAAAACATAGAAACTGCAACTCCGTCTTTGATTTAATTCTATTTGAGCATGTCAAGCCTAATGTACTCTAATCAGAACCTCCTGACTTTGATAGGGTTAAGCCTTAAACATATATACCAAAGTGCTTTTGTCTGCATTGATGTGAAAGATCAGTTAGAACAACATTATTTTGTAGTTATAAGACTTTAAACCACAGTGAACTTTAGCTCCCTGAATGACTCTTCAAATGTTTAATATCGTTCTAAAAATGTACAAATGTAAGAGCAGAGAGCAGATTAGTGGCTGGGAGGAGAAAATATCCCCGATCAAGGAAGAATGATGGGCTCTTTGTATAAAGTTGCACTAGGTCTTTCCTTTCCTCAGAAAACAAATTGCATGGTTGGTGATTTGGGCCATATCTTGAGATCATAAACATTTTTCTGCAACAATACAAAATATGCATTGTTACAGTCAGATGAGATTTTTAAAAAAGAGTTGACAAAATACTTTAAAAATAACCTACTTAAGTATAACTTTTTATTATGGAAATTATCAAACACATACTAAAGTAAAAAGAAAAGTATAACAATTCCCCTTGTACCTCATCATCTAGCCTCAACATGTTGCCACTTTTATTTCATCTTTGACTCACTAATCCGCCCACTCCCCATCTTGTTTTTCCTGGTATATTTTAAAGAACATCCCAGACAGGCTGGGTGCGGTGGCTCACGCCTATAATCCCAGCACTTTGGGAGACCGAGGTGGGCGGATTGCCTGAGGTCAGGAGTTCGAGACCAGCCTGGCCAACATGGTGAACCCTGTCTCTACTAAAAGTACAAAAATTAGCTGGACATGGTGGGGGGCGCCTGTAATCTCAGCTAGTTGGGAGGCTGAGGCAGGAGAATCGCTTGAATCCAGGAGGAGGCAGAGGTTGCAGTGAGCCAAGATCACACCATTGCACTCCAGCCTGGGTGACAAGAGTGAAACTCCATCTCAAAAAAAATCCCAGACAGTGTATGATTTCACTGTAAGTTATTCAGTATATATCTTTATAGAGTAAGAATTTAAAACAATGTAGCCCTATATTAAGGATAATTTCTTAATATCTTTATTCTTAAGAAATTAAGAATTATTTCTTAATAATATAAAAAAAATTATAAAACTCTTTTAAATAGCAGCGGTGCTGAAAACTATCAGAACACCTTGTCTTAGGCACGAATCTGTTCTTACTAGCTCTGGCATTGGTGGTTCAGCTTGAGCATCCTGTTGCACCCTGAGTTTGGCAACATGTGTTGGAGTTATTGTATTACTAATGGTGTAGATCAGGCTTGGCAAACTTCTCTGTAAAGGGCCAGATAATAAATATTTTCAGCTTTGCTGCCCATAAGGTCTCTGTCATGACTACTCAACTTTGCTGTTGCAGTGCAAAAGCAGGCACAGATAATATATTAAATGGGCGTGACTGTGTGCCAATAAAACTTTAATTATAACGAGAGGAAGAGGGCTGGATTTGGCCCTTGGGCCAGAATTTGCTGACCCAGGCTCTAAATAAGGTAATCCAATTCCTTCCCAAAGGGGGTTGGCAGACCCTGGAGCCATCATTACCTTGGAGAGTTGAGTATGTTGCGATTGAAAAGCAAAGCATTAGGATTCAGAATACCCAAATTCCACATCTCTCTAGCATTTGGAAACTCTTGAATAGGCCACTTACTTTTTGGTTCATGGTTTCACATTTATTAGATGAAGATAGAGGCACCTACCCTTCTTGCTTAACCAGGTTTTTGCAGACCCAGATGAGCTCATGGTTATGGAAGTGTTTACTGAGCCATAGTTGCTGCTGCAATACGAGGCATTCATTATCCGCCATACATTGTAAGTCTGGGTGGTTCCCAGGCAATGATTCTTAATTATATTTTTATCCCTCTTTTGCCATTTTTTTGGGGTGCCAGATGTAACAATAAGAAGCAAACTTACATTCACTGACCACTTCTACATATATGACAGGGGCAGTAGGACCAAGGAGTTTTATATGCATAATTTGGTTAATTAGTCAGGTATTATTATCTTGCTTTTTAAAAGTGAAGACACTGAGACTGAAAATAAGTAATGGCCTAATCCCTGTTTTTTAATCCCTGTGTTTTTTTCTTCTTGAGATGGAGTCTCGCTCTGTCACTGAGGCTGGAGTGCAGTGACACCGTGTTGGCTAACTGCAACCTCCGTCTCCTGGGTTCAAGCAATTCTGCTGCCTCAGCCTCCTGAGTAGCTGAGATTACAGGCTCCCACCACCACGCCTGGCTAAGTTTTTTTTTTTTTTTTTTTTTTTTTTTTTTAAATATTTTTAGTAGAGATGGGGTTTCACCATGTTGGCCAGGCTGGTCTTGATCTCCTGACCTCAGGTGATCCACTAGCCTCGGCCTCCCAAAGTGCTGGGATTACAGGCGTGAGCCACCCTGCCCGGCTGGCCTAACCCGTGTTGAGAATGAGTGTCAGAGTCAGGATTTGAACCCATCTTTATCTGAGTCCAAAGCTCTTGAACTGTATGTATGTCTAGTGACACTGAGGGTGGACAGTCACCTCTCTCTATTTTGCCACATTACCAACTAACACTTTTGTAGTTTTCATAGTGCTTTCCACCAATATTAGCTCATTTAATCTTCATAGCAGCGAAGCTATGCAACTCACTCAAGTCATCAACCTGAAGAACCCCCACTTATTCTCAAGGACCATGCTGAGCTGTCACTTCTCAAATCACCTAGACTGAGTCAGGTTCCTGTGTCAGATGCTTTTACTGTCACACCTTGTATTTGCTTTGTGATGCACACTTCACTACTGTGACTTAAGTGTCATCCTAGAGAAAACTTCATGACAGCAGAAACTATGTTGTTCTTGCTCGCCACTCTATTACTACCCCTGGCCCAACAGTAAATATCTGTTGAATAAGTGAGTTTCTAAATGTCACGGGGATGGAAGCTGGATGCTTTTGAGTGGTTTGCATCATAATCGTATTTATCGCACTGTAGGTTGAGCTGGTCATGTGAACCATCCAGTAGGAAGCTTGTTAGGAATTCCAAGTCAGTGACTGTATGTCTGGGAGTGCTAGAAGTGATAGACATCAGGTCTATCACCAGCTTCTCAGATAGGCAAGTCATTCTTCTTGCATAGAGAAACCTGGAGGCATCAGAGATGGGGTGGTGCTCAGGTTACAGTACTTTGGCTCAGGTACGGGAGAGGTGGTCCCTCTTCTGTTTGGAAATGTGAAGTGTGTGTGTGTGTGTGTGTGTGCACGTGAACATGGTGGACAAAGGCTACTTCCTCATACTATACATGAAAGGGCCTTAGGAAAATAATCAAAAAGGAAAAGAAAGGTAAGAGTTGTTGCAAAATGAATTGTCTTCAGAGGCCAAATGGGTAACATACATTTGGGGGAAGGCTGAATATAAGAAAGAGAATATTGATGCAAACCACAGTGAAACACCATCTCATGCCAGTTAGAATGGAAATTAAAAAGTCAGGAAACAATTAAAAAGTCAGGAAACAACAGATGCTGGGGAGGATGCGGAGAAATAGGAATGCTTTTATATTGTTAGTGGGAGTGTAAATTAGTTCAACCATTGTGGAAGACAGTGTGGTGATTCCTCAAGGATCTAGAACCAGAAATACCATTTGACCCAGCAATCCCACTAATGGGCATATACCCAAAGGATTATAAATCATTCTACTATAAAGACACATGCACACATATGTTTATTGCAGAACTGTTCACAATAGCAAAGACTTGGAACCAACCCAAATGCTCATCAATGATAGACTGAATAAAGAAATGTGGCACATATACACCATGGAATACTATGCAGCCATAAAAAGGATGAGTTCATGTCCTTTGCAGGGACATGGATGAAGCTGGAAGCCATCATTCTCAGCAAACTAACACAGATACAGAAAACCAAACACTGCATGTTCTCACTCATAAGTGGGGGTTGAACAATGAGAACACATGGACACAGGGAGGGGAACATCACACACTGGGTCCTGTCAGGGGTGTGGGGGGCTGGGGCAGGGATAGCATTAGGAGAAATACCTAATGTAGATGACGCGTTGATGGGTGCAGCAAACCACCATGGCATGTGTGTATACCTATGTAACAAACCTGCATGTTCTGCACATGTATCCCAGAACTTAAGGTATAATAAATAAGTAAATAAATATATAAATAAATAAAAATTAAAAAAGAAAAAGAAAAGGCAGAGCATAAAAGTTAAAAAAAAGAAGAAAGAATGATGAAGTCTTTAGTGATCTAGAGAATGCATATTCACCCTAAAGACATTTAAATTCAACATGTGAAAGCAGGTCACTTTGTAGACAAGACACAGGCAGGCACAAGGCTGCCCGTGGAATTCAACTTTGAAATTCCCCAGAAGATGGAGATAGGGAAGGAGCGAGGACAGCAGAGAGGAGAGGATGTGACACAAGAGAAATGATTCCTGGGCAGATCGTGAATCCCGGATGATCCCTATGGGCTTCATTCCTTGAATTCGCACAGACACCCTTCTAGTCTTAAGACAGTAGTATGCAGAATTCCACCCACAATATGGTAGTAATTACATCATCAAATTTTCATTCTCATGTACTATGTATGATAGGTTGGGACTAATTCAGTGAAACAAGGACATTTTCTTATGGCCTTCTGTGATATTTCTAAATGAAGGTGACTGATTTTTCAGCTTACTAAATTCTAAACAGATAATTGGAATAACACTGATGTTTCTGGGTGCTTTTATTCACAGATTTTCTTCTTCCTTACGTTAATTTCTGATTTGGCTTCCAGGGTATTTACAGGCCGTCGTTCTCCTATTATCTTTAATTAAGGTCTTTGCCATTTCTCTTCAGCGGAGTCTGAGCAGGTAATGCCAAGGTGCCTGAGGACTCTGTGGGCACCTCGGTTAGTGTTGGGCCATGCTAGAGTCACAGCGTGTGCAAGAGTCACTTATTGGGCCGGACCTTCATTTTATGTTTAATTATCTTAAACGTTGCAAGCTCAGCCTTCCTGTTTGCCATGGTCTGTTGGATATAGAGAATGTTGATGGAGTTTCCTTTAGGTTTCTCCAGAGAGCCAAAGGTTAGACCCTTATGAGGCTACTGAAGCCAAGGGCTTCGTGGCAGGACTGAGATTCCAGAACTGGATAAAAATTACCCTCTAATCCAGCACTTGCTTTTGTGAATACATCCAGAGGCAGACAATTAATTGAACCAGTTGTTCAGCAACATGGGTATTTAGTGGGCGTGAACGCAGAGGACGCTTACAGATGAAAGCTTGGAACTGTTTTCTTGCTCTGTGTGTTTGGGGACGGGTAGGGGAAGAAACAAATGAACACAGAAGCCTCCTTCTCCTTGAGTAGGATAAATATGGCTTAGACTAATAAAATACAAGCTGGAATGCACCACTTCCTATTCCCCAAACAGGCGTCCTGGCAGTTGAAGGCAAGGAGAGGAAGGAAGTCTTTCATGAGAAAGGAATTGGGGAGTGGAGGCATTGGGGCTTCACGTGGTAGTTCTCCTGATTACTGACACCGCCTGCTCCTAACAGCCCACAGAGCTACAGCCACCAACTCCCAAATTTGTCACTGTCACTTCACAAGTGCCCGGCATTGTTCAGGAAATTGTATGTGTAAAGTAGAGCTGCCTGCGCCCAACTTCGACAAGGGAGCAGCCTTGCGAAGGTGCTTGAAACCGAAGCAGAGGCTTATGTATCCTATTATGTGCCCGAGCAAGAGTCATAAATAATTGTGACAAGTTTTTTTTCCCATCCCATGTGACAGTCCTTGACTCTGCCTCCTGTCTCCTCTCCCCTCTGTCTCATAGACTAGTCTTGCCAGGCTGAGTGATGATAGATGTTACCAGGCAGCAAATGACAGCTGGATAGATTTTTTAGTTGGTGCTTTAGAGGGAATCAGATATGCTGTATAAAGCAATAAAAAAAGCACACTCACAAGGTGGGTTAAAAATAGCCAGCACAGCAGTAACCCACTTTGTTGTGTATCAAAAGTTAAATCTCACATGGTCTTAGTGATGTGTTAATTTTTCAGACTCCTGTCAGAGTGACGGTGAGGACAGTCACTTAAAAAAAAAATTTTTAAAAAGGATAAAAGCCGTCGACTGTTTTCTTAGTATATTTTGGTTTTTCAAATGAGACAAAAGCGTTCTCTTTTTAAAATCATATCTAAGAAGAGAAATAGGATTCTGGTGTTTTGCCGTATTGCTGTATTGCTGTATGCTTCTCAATCTCAAATTTAAAACATAAAATTGGAGATGTGTAAGGTATGGAATTATTCAGCCCTTGTTCAATTAAATAATTTTTTTTTTTAACATTGCTCATCTTCTTCCACACACTGTATTGATCTAGATTCCGTGTAACAAATGGTCTGGTTTCCCAGCCACCTTGGAAATGTCATGTAGTAGTCAACAAAACTACTTAGTGTATGTTTTATAAAGAATTACAGTCTCCTCTGAATTACTCAGACTTTCATCTCGGGCAAGCCGGTTTGGCTACCTCGTGTCTCGATGGATATGCAGAGCTACCAGAACATGATTCAGTGAACTACCCCACTCCCCGGTTCACGGACGTGACAGGCTGAGACGTACTTAGTCATCGCATTTCTGTCTTCCCCTGCACTATATGGGAAGTGGCTGGTGTGTAATTTAAGAGTGCTCAGTATATCAGATCATGACTCTTTTCCCCCTTGATTTTTCTGATGAATCGCGTTAGGAAGGCTGTGGCTTTTACATGGCAGCATGCAGCATGAGGAGGCAAGGCAGCACAAAATGTTTATTAAAAAAATTTGTCTTTCGGGCTAGGTACCAGGCAAGGGGGGTAATTTGAGTTACGCCTCTATAATTCAAATTTGGGGATAATTCAATACTGGTGTAGTTACATTTCCAGCCACATCAAGTTGTACATGTGTTATTGAGTATTGTTTATTACTTTGGTTGTAGCATTCTCTCCATAGGACAATTTCCATAATAAAACCTATTTTCTATGGCTTTATCACTCAACGGGTTCAGTGTTTGTTTTTTTTTCCAGCAGACATGAATTGATGAGATATATGAATGCCCAGAAAATGTCATGAAATAGTTCAAAGGACAGGTTTGGAGATCTGCTGTCTAAGTTCAAATCCCAGCTTGTCTTCTTACTCCTTGGGTGACCTTCGCAAGTAATTTAGCCTCTTTGTGCCTCCAATCTTTTAACTGGAAAATAGGAATAATGATAATCCCCCCGTCATAGGGTTGTTTTCAGGACTCAATGAAATAAATGTGCTTAGTACAATCCCTACTAATAGGTATTGAATACATATTATTTTAGTTATTATAATCATTATGATTGAGTTGTTATAATTATTACTGGGCTAGTTTCCCCCAGGCCACCTGCATCTCCTCACTTCAGGTCTTTCCAGACTTGATGACCATATGTTGGATGGGTGGATGGAAAGTCATTTTAGGAATGGAGCCCTCTTTGTGGTTAAATGAACAGTAATGTTTTACATTGGTTCAGAGTAGTCTTTGATAAGGATGCATATTCTGTACATTGCTGATACTACTTTTTGGACCATTTTCACTCTTCTTCATTTGAAAAGAACCTTCAGTGAGATGCTTTATGTGGACATGGCAGGTAGAGTACCTGGATTCATCAGTCAGTTCTTTTTCTGTTCTTTCTCTCTTGCTTGCCATTCTAGCTACCTAGGTAGACCTCGTTGGCTTATAAACATAAGTCATAGTTTCTAATATGATTTTAGAAACATTAAAAAAACTGGACTGTGATTCACAGTAAGGAATACATTTTATATTGTGACCCAGGGAGCACGTGCATGCATAATATATAGACGTTTTGCTGAAGCCAGTGCTCCATGAAACATCAATTATCCTTCCCACATGTGATACACTTTGGCATTTTCTATCCTTTTCTATTTCATTTGTTAAAAGTGATGCTTTAGGTCGGGCAAGGTGGCTCATGCCTGTAATTCCAGCATTCTGGGTGGCTGAGGTGGGAGGATCACTTGAGCTCAGGAGTTCGAGACCAGCCTGGACAACAAAGTGAGACCCCCGTCTCTAGAAAAAAAAAAAAAATAGCTGGGCATGGTGGTGTGTGCCTGTGGTCCCAGCTACATGGAAGGCTGAGACAGGAGGATCACTTGAGCCCAGGAGGTCAAGGCTGTAGTGAGCCAAGATTGTGCTACTTGCATTCCAGCCTGGGCAAGAGAGCAAGACTCTGTCGCTTAGAAAAAAAAAAGTGATGCTTTAACCAGGTTGAGCAAACTTTTTCTGTAAAGAGCTGTAGTAGATATTTTCAGCTTTGAGATCCATGGAGTTCTTGTTGCAGCTACTCTACTCTGCTGTTGTAGCGTGAAGGCAGCCACAGACAAAACAAAACAATGGGGATGGCTGTGCTCCAGAAGGACTTTACTTACAGACACTGAGGTTTAAATTTCGTATAATTTTCTTGTGTCACAAAATACTTCTTCTTTTGTTATTATTAAACCATTGGAAAGTGGAAAAATCATTCTCAGCCTGCAGGCCACACAACACCATGCAGTAGCCAGATTTCCTCGATGGACTGCAGCTTGCCAATCCCTGCTTTAGCCCACGAAGCTGATTTTTATGACTTGTACTTGCAACACTCTTCTGAGACATTTCCCAAAGTGACTTTGAAGGGACATCTGTTTAGCAGGGATGCAAATGGGTGCTAATAGAGAGAAAGCATCTCTCTTCAAGTAGGTTAGTGACCCTTCAGAGTAAATAAAGGTGCCTACCTCTTAGCAGAAATTCTGTGACTGTTTAACATACCACCAGACCTGATAACTTTCTTTTTTTTTTTTTTGAGACGGAGTCTCACTCTGTCACCCAGGCTGGAGTGCAGTGGTGCGATCTTGGCTCACTGCAACCTCCGCCTCCCTGGTTCATGCCATTCTCTTGCCTCAGCCTCCCAAGTAGCTGGGACTACAGGCACCCGCCACCACGCCCAGCTAATTTTTTGTATTTTTACTAGAGACGGGGTTTCACCATGTTGGCCAGGATGGTCTCGATCTCCTGACCTTGTGATCCACCCACCTCAGCCTCCCAAAGTGCTGGGATTACAGGATGGGCTCGGTGGCAGACCTGATAACTTTCTAAGAGGGGTACAATAAGGCATACCCTCGTAAGTGTGTGACCACAAGACACTTATTTTTGGAAAACATCTCTGGGTCTTGAGTTCTGAGGAATGCACTCAGTGGAACTCTGTCTCAAAGCACAAGTCTGGGGAAGGCCGCCCTGTTTTAGTGACGGCAAGCATTCTGTGTAGAGATCACAGCGTTTGTCACTGAGAAAGGTCTTTGGCGATTATTAGCCTCCCAGTGAAGGAACACGTTTTGGGACCTCCTCTGAGCACAACACTGCAGAAAATATATGAAAAAAATGATGAGCCCAATCTTACTCCCAGGGAGTTTATAGGCAAATTTGAACTTGGTTACAGGCAACATGTCAACAAGCAGAAACTAACATGGTCTCGTTTAGACCGAAGACCCAGGTGTCGGTGATATCACAGTAGGTGATAATAATGATAATATCTGGAAGCATTTTCTGTTCTCTCATCATCTTTGCATATGTCATGTCATTGATTCTAACAACAGCTATGTGATTTGGTGGGGCCAGTGTTTACCAGCCCATTTTACAGGCAGAGATATGAAGCAGTGGGTTCAAGTCATACTGTTATTGAGGCGCCAAGTTGAGGATGCAGGTCTTCCTTAGAATTCCTGTAGTTTCCTCTAAAAATAGTGGAAATACTTTGAAAAGGAGGAAAATTTGGAGTGGGATCTGGAAAGAGCTCATAGAGATTGATCCTTAAGAGAATCTGGAGGATGCAGAGGGGTGTGTGTGTGTGTGTGTGTGTGCTCACACATGTGAGGTTGATTTTGGAAAAGACACAGGTAGAAATAAGTCCTATGTAAGAGAAGCAAAGCCCTTTGACAGAAATATCCGTACTTGCTAATTTAAAAGCAACCAACTAAACAACAAAGTAACCCTTTAACCCCTAACACTATTAGAGATTATTCCAAGTTAGAAATCTTGAATTCAATTTTATAGTACCTCCTAGTAGCAATTCTGAATCAGCTTCCTGTTTCAGAACTATGGGAAGCCCCACTCTAAAACTATTTGAGAAAAAAAAAAGTGCTATGCAATCCTTTGGAGTGGAGTTTGATATTAGCCAGCAATGCTTGAGAAGAGCAGGAATGGTGTTCCCATTAAAAGACAAATTAGGGTCAGGTGCGGTGGCTCATGCCTGTAATCCCAACACTTTGGGAGGCTGAGGCAGAAGAATCACTTGAACCCAGAAGTTTGAGACCAGCCTGGGCAACATGCAGAAACCCCATCTCTACAAAAAAATAGAAAAATTATCCAGGCATGGTGGTACACGTCTATAGTCCTAGCTACTCGGGAGACTGACTTGGAAGGATCACCTGAGCCCAGGGAGGTTGAGGCTGCAGTGAGCTGTGATTGTGCCATGGCACTCCAGCCTGGGCAACAGAGTGAGACCCTGTCTAAAATTAAAATAAAATAAAATAAAATAAAATAAAATAAAATAAAATAAAATAAAATAAAATAAAAGACAAATTAAGCAGTGAGTCTCTTTCTGCTTCTATGTTTTCCCCAACAGAACTTTCATGGAAATACTTTTGTTTCGCTTGAAAAAATACTTTAGCAGCTGTGAAAAATAAAGTTACTGCAGTTCAATAGGATGTAAATAAAAGAGGCCCAGTCAATTCAAGGTTGTAATTTGAGAGTGCACCATTATTTAGACGGAATATTCAAACGAGAGTAAAAATGACTTCAGGTCATGGTACTACCTCCAATTTTAAAAAAATTAAAAACTGCTTTGAAAAACTGTGCTGCATATTTAAAACTCCTGTCTCCTAGTGGGTGGGGGTTAGATGTTCCAAACGGCACCTGGAAATCTGTCAATATTAATAGGTGTGATGATTCTTACTGGCATATGCTTCTCGTCTACAATTTTGATAACAGCATTGAGTGAATCCATTGCTCTGTTTTCTGGCGTTTTGCAGTGTAAACCGAGGAATTAATAATTAGTGAAAGTGTAGCCAACTTCTAGAATTAGCAGTCCACTCAGAGATGCCCAGGTGAACAACATGCTGCTTCCCTTTGTCATTCAGGTCCCAGAGAGATCCCTCCTGACAATTCTATCTACAGCAGCCGCCATCCTCAGTCATTCCTTAGCTTGTCACGCCATTTTATTTCCTTCCTATCACTTATTGTAACCCGAAATCATCTTGTTTATGTGTTTTTACATCCTCACTGCCCATCCCCTCCACAGTGTCAGACCCTTGAGAGGGCAACCTGTGCATCTATACCCAGGGTCAGCAAACCATGGCCCACGGGCTGTATCTGCGAGCTAAGAATGCTCTTCACATTTTTATTTTTTATTTATTTTATTTTTAAATTTATTTCTGAGACAAGTTCTTGTTCTGTTGCCTAGGCTGGAGTGCAGTGGTGTGACGATGGCTTACTGTAGTCTCAACTTCCCAGGCTCAAGCAATCCTCCTGCCTCAGCCTCCCAAGTAGCTGGGACAACAGGCATGCACCATCATGCTTGGCAACTTTTCCTTTTTTTTCGTAGGAGTGGGGTCTTGTTATGTTGCCCAGGCTGGTCTCAAACTTCTGGCCTCAAGCAATCCTTCTGCCTTGACTTCCCAAAGTCCTGGGATAATAAGTGTGAGCCACTGCACCCAGTCTACATTTTTAAATGGTTGAAAACAAGCAATATTTCATGACACGTGAAAATTACAAAATTCAATTTTCAGTGCTCATAGGCAAACTTTATTGGAACACCACCAGGGTTATGTGGTTATGCATTGT
This sequence comes from Symphalangus syndactylus, assembly GCF_028878055.3. NCBI lineage: Eukaryota > Metazoa > Chordata > Mammalia > Primates > Hylobatidae > Symphalangus > Symphalangus syndactylus. The sequence goes on along the minus strand of NC_072446.2, from coordinate 20,039,634 downwards.
CTATGGCTGTTTTTGCACAACATACATAGATAGTTGAGTAGTTTCCCAACATGATATGGTCCAAACAGGCTAAAATGTTTAGTATTGTGCCCCTTACAGAAAATGTTCACTGACCCCACCTTATGTCCGGCACAATGCCTGGTAATTCATAGGGGCCCATTAAATGCTATGGATGAACTAATAAGGAGCAGAGCTTGGCAAGAGCTATTTCCAAGTGTCCCTTCCCTGCTGCCAATAAACAAGAAGGAGGAACAGATGAACCCAAATTAAATACTAACTCCAGGTTCTCAGACAATCACCAAATCTAAGAGGGCAGGTGGAGTCTGCTCGGGAAATTTGCTTAACATTTCTTTAAAAGAGATGACAAAGTACGGTCTCAGGAATTCATGGTATCTCAGGTTCCAATTTCTAAAAACTGAGTACGTTCAATTTTCCTTTGGTCCAATATGTTTTCTCTACCCCAGCTCTTCCCCACCTGCTTTTGATCTGTAATCTGACTGAAGACTGAACTCTGATTTTTACAACCCTAAACTGACCTCCCTTCCAAAAAATGTCAGCCTCTTAATCCTCTTAATAAAAAGGCCTATGCAACTGGGAGAATACATTTGAAATAGTCCAAAGTACAAAAAGACGGTCTGAAAATAACAAGGGGAGAAAAATGTACTAAACGCATCTGCACACACACAAAGTTGCTAGGGAAACATGGCAATCCCTTGCAAACTGCCAGCACCGTCACATTTATAAAGAAATGACAACAACTGACCTTTGTCTCCTCTTTTCCTGCCTGCCTTTTACCAGGAACAGAAGAGCCTTGTGGCTTGAATGATGCTTTTGATAGGCAGATTTTCAGATTCTGTGCTGTCTGCCTGGATGAGGGGTCCCGGTTTACAGCTCTGCTAAGAGCTAGAAAATCTTTTATGAGTGTCACCTCCATTATGACCTAGTCTGTGCAATTGAAAGGTGCATTTTCACATTGGAATTTGGCTTCTATAGTTCTGAGGAGAAAAATGACATATTTTGTTGCATTATTTAAATATTCCTGCTGAACAACAAATTAAAAATATCCATTAAAGGTTTATTTGATATCTCCCTAATTATTGCCCATTGCGCATTTGACAAATTATTTACACATTTTAATAATTGCGACTTTCTTTGGAAGTGACACAAAAACAATTACTTTTTCGAAATTCCACTGTGTATATGCTTTTGAAACTACACAGCCATTAAAAACAGTCTGTCGAATTAAAGGTTGGGCAATTAATTAAGTGCAAATTCTGTAAAACTGGACCAAGGAGAAAATTCATCAAACCTATGAAATATGACCTATCTTGTCCAAAAGACAAATATGTTTAAACAAAAGATGAAAATTGATGACAAAATTATGGGTAGCAAAATGCACACAGAGCAAATATAAGACAGCTGTACTTGGTTTCAGAGTGTTGGGTTTACCCTTACAGAATTCATGATTCATTACCTTCACCGTCTTGTAAAACTTTTCCTAGTTAATCTCCAAAGTACTGTATCTAGGATAATAAAAGTTCTCAATAAGAGCTTGGAAGGCCATTACATTAATGATTTGCTGGCCTTTACGGGATCCCAATTAAATGCAACCCAAGTTGAGGCTGGTAGCCTAAGGATACTTCTCCCTAGGACAATTGAAAGCCACTTTGCCCATGTGGCTGTTTTCTTTTGTTTCTCTCTTTGTGCCTTCCTTACACCAATTTTCAGTGTAAAAAGTTTCCATTTCCCTTTATCTAGAAAGAACTCTGCCATTATTAAGACTTTGGCTTTTACCATGAGTGACAAGCCCTGTGTGGGTTTAGAGTATATAGCAGGGGACACCAGAAGCCAGAACAGCGGTTCACATGGGTGTATCTGTAATGGGCCCTAGACATGTGTATTACAAGTTCTGGATGTTACCCTTAGGTGTTCAGGTTCACAAATCAACATCAGCCGTGGTGCAAAGTGGGCGGAAGAGGGAGGCGGGTTTGTGGACTGTGGGGATTGTTAAGGATACAAGGCTGTTATTTCCATATTAAAATGTAATGATCTCATTAAAGTTAAAACCACTGTTAAACTTGATTGAGTAAATTACTTAATTAACCATAGCATCCAGTGCATTCCTCCAGGGTATACCTCTATTCCTCAAGATGCAGAACAAATGCAGGCTCAGCTTATAGGATGTTATCCAGGGTAGTATGATAACACTCATCTTAGACTGACTTATTTCAGAATCTGTTAAAAAACAATGAAAAGCGAGAAAGTGAGGGTGTTACTCCGTGTTAAAGGAAGATGAGAATAGCCTACCAATGAAAGCAGATATATTTTATTGTTAGGCTGACATCTCTGAAGATTTTCTTGATTAAAAAGAAAACCACCTGATAAGCAGTTTGTGGAGCGACTGCTTTAGCTGGCTCGACAAAGCATTTCCTTTTTCTCGCATATTCTACCTTTCTCTCCTTCTCTTTGCTGGAATATCCAAAGATATCTCCATGGGGTTGGCAGAAGCGCTTCAAAAGCTTTGTTTGGGGTTGTGTTTGGATAAGTGACTCTGAATTGGGGTTGCGGTGAGTTTTTGTGGGTGAGTGGGTGGATGGGGGAATATTTAGGAAACATCTCCAATTTGCCTGCTTTTTGAAAGCCTGCTTTTTGAAATATAAGGGTTTTTTGTTTGTTTGTTTTGAATGACTACCTGTGACCCAAGTGGCCAACCAAACTGTTCTTGAAAGAAGTAAGTTGCCCCAATTTCTGGTGTTTCTTGGTTTTTGCAAATATAGCATAAGGATAATAATAACTGACTACTTCCTGGGGTTGTTGTAATGGTTACATGTGTGAATATATGTAAAGTGCTTAGAATAGTGATCTGTTCCCAGGAGGTATTGACTATTATTATTATTCCTAAGCATAGGAAAGGGAGGGTGCAGGGATGGAGAATGGTCCAGAAACAATGCAGTCAGAACTCTTGGTCAGTAGATCACCTCCCAGACAAGCTTTTTCTTGGATGCTGAGTCCAGTTAAAGAGGCTAGGGATCCCCAGACACTTAGTAGCAAGAAAACCTGGGTTTTATTTGATTTTTTTTTTAAATCTGTTTTCCTCTAACCCACTGTGTTGCTTATATCAGAGCCTGGAGTGGAGAACTGTGCTGGGGTAGGGTCTTGCTGTTGCTTGCATAACGTTTGCCATTTAGAAAGATAAGTCTCGCAAATCCCATCTGCAGAGGGATTAGAACTAAACTTAATAAAGCAGAACCTGAACACAACTGGAGTAACCTTCTTATGCCTAGTTTAATATGATGCATTTGTAGATAGACATCTTTTAAATATATTTTTATATTTTAGTTTTTTTGGATTAATCCCAAAAGAAGAACTTGAGGGATTTGAAAGAAAACAATTTATTTGGGAGGTTAGGGCAGGAAACATAGCAAAAGATTGAGAAAGTGGCATAGAGAAGGGAAGAAATCTAATATATAATTTTAAAACTATATAAACATATAAAATGGTTTCCAAAAAGGAAACCAGGTCAGGATAATTATTTTCTAAAACTAATGGTTTAGAATAAAAACCAGATACCAAGATATCTCCTGGATTGATACTCATCACAACTGTAAACAAAAATGAACAGTACTTATGGGCATTTCCTTAGTGGCACAGAAAAGCCAATTCTAAGCCACTACATAAACTCATTTTAATAACTGTCAGATGGATGTAGGTGGTTCTATTATATCCACTGTATAGATGATGAAACAGACACAGAGAGGTTAATAAAATTGCCCAAGCTTACCAAGCTAATAAGGGGTAGTGTTCGAATTTGAAAGATAGTTTGACTTAAAAGCCCATATTCTTACCATTCCACTAGTTTCAATTTCACTCTCTAAAAGGGAAAAATCCTCTTACATTAATATGCCTTGCTTAAGGATGTGACTCAGGAGAAGGCATAGGAGACAAAGAAAGATAGCCAAATAGAAGCTTCTGGCAATCATCTGCCCAAAGGAACACTAAATTAAACAACTATTCACACACCTTCGTAAGAACCAAACATTAGGTGAGCAATCACAGTACCTGGTTTTAACACCATATTAAGGAAAGAGGCACCAAAAAGGGTGGGAAAGACAGTCTTGCATCACCTACACCACTCCTCCTGCATCCCCCAGCAGCTGCCCTTCAGTGTGGAGAGAGCATCTGTGCACTTGGGGGAGGGAGAGCGCGGTGATTGTGGGACTTTGCATTGGAACTCAGTGCTGCCTTGTCACAGTGGAAAGCAACATGGGGCAGAACTCGGCCAGTGTCCACTGAAGGAGCATTTAGACCAGCCCAAGTCACAGAGAAATTGCCCATCCTAGTGATTAGAACCAAAGTTCAGGCAATCTCCACGACCACAGCAAAATCCTCTGGCATACTAAATGAACTTGAAAGGCATTCTAGGCCAAAAGGACTGAAATTCCTGGGCAAGTCCTGGTGTTGTGCTTGTCTTGGAGCCAGTGTACTTGAGGTGCATGTGGCCTACTGAGACACCAGTGGGAGTGGCCAACAGAGCGCTTAATCACCCTTCTCCCAACACCAGGCAGCACAGCTCATGGCTCCAGGAGACTCCTTCTCTCTGATTTAGGAGAGGAGAGGGGAAAGTAAAGAGGACTATGTCTTGGCAACTTGTATACCAGCTCAGTCACAGCAGAACAGGACACTAATGAGAGTCCTGAGACCCCTATTTCAGGCATCACGACCATCTAGGAAAACATGACCTTACCAAAGGAACTAAATAAGGTACCAGTGGCCAATCCTGGGGAGCAGAATATGTGACCTTTCAGACAATTCAAAATACTGTTTTAAAAAAGCGCAATGAAACCCAAGATAACGCAGTGAATGAATTCAGAACCCTATCATATAAATTTAACAAAGAAATTGAAATAACTAAGAAGAATCAAGCAGAAATTCTGCAGCGGGGAAGTGCAACTGACATACTGAAGAATGCATCAAAATCTTTCAACAGCAGAACTGATCAAACAGAAGAAAGAATTAGTGAGCTTGAAGACAAGCTATTTGCAAATACGTAGAGGAGACAAAAGAAAAAGAATAGAAAAGAATAAAGCATGTGCATAAGATCTAGAAAATAGCCTCAAAAGGGCAAATGTAAGAGTTATTGACATTAAACAGGAGATAAAAAAAGAGATCAGAGTAGAAAGTTTATTCATGGGATAATAACAGAGAACTTCCCCAGTCTAGAGAAAGATATCAATATTCAAGTACAAGAAAGTTACGAAACACCAAGCAGGTTTAACCCAAAAAAGACTACCTCAAGACATTTAATAATCAAACTCCCAAAGGGCAAGGATAAAGAAAGGATCCTAAAAGCAGCAAGAGAAAAGAAACAAATTACATATGAAGGAGCTCCAATGGTTGTGGCAACAGAATTTTCAGTGGAAACCTACAGGCTAAGAGACAGTGGCATGACATATTTAAACTGCTGAAGGAAAAAAAAAAAACCTTTTACTCTAGAATAGTGTATCTGGTGAAAATATCCTTCAAACATGAAGAAGAAATAAAGACTTTCCCAGACAAACAAAAACTGAGGGATTTCATGAGCACCAGACCTATCCTACAAGAAATGCTAAAGGGAGTGCTTCAGCCAGAAAGAAAATGACATTCATGATCAATAAGAAATTATCTGGAGGTGCAAAACTCACTGGTAATAGTAAATACACAGACCAACAAAGAATATTATAACACTGTAATTGTGGTGTGTAAACTACTCATATTTTGAGTAGAAAGACTAAAAGATGAACCTATCACAAATAACTACAACAACCTTTCAAGACATAGGCAGTTTAATAAGATATAAATAGAAACAACAAAAAGTTAAAAAGCAGGAGTTTAAAGTGTAGAGTTTTTATTAGTTTTCTTTTTGCTTGTTTCTTTTGGAATCAGTGTTCAGTTATCATGAGTTAAAAATAATGGGTTATAAGATATTCACAAGCCTCATGGTAACCTCAAATCAAAGAGTATACCACAGATACACAAAAATAAAAAGCAATAAATTAAAGCATGTCACCAGAGAAAATTACCTTCACTAAAATGAAGACAGGAAAGAAGAAAAGATGAAAGAGAAGACCACAAAACAACCAGAAAACAAATAAGAAAATGGCAGAGTAAGTTCTTACCTATAAGTAATAACATTGAATGTAACTAGACTAAATTCTTCAATAAAAAGACATAGAATGGCTGAATGGATGAAAAAAATTAGACCCAGTGATCTGTTGCCTACAAGAAACACAGTTCACCTATAAAGATACACGTAGACTGAAAATAAAGGGATGGAAAAAAGTTATCCCATGCAAATGAAAACCAGAAAAGAGCAAGAGTAGCTATACTTACATTGGACAAGATAGATTTCAAGACAAAAACCTATAAAAAGAGACAAAAAAGTCATTAAAGAGTAAATTCAGCAAGAGGATATAACAATTATAAATATATATGCACCCAACAGTAGAGCTCCCAGATATACATGAAGCAAATATTATGTTATTATTAGAGCTAAAGAGAGAGCTAGACTCCAACACGATAATATCTAGAGACTTACACCCCACTTTCAGCATTGAACAGATCATCCAGACAGAAAATCAACAAAGAAACATTGGACTTAATCTGCACTAGAGACCAAATGGACTTTTTTTTTTTTTTTTTGAGATGGAGTCTCGCTCTGTCACCCAGGCTGGAGTGCAGTGGCGTGATCTCAGCTCACTGCAAGCTCCGCCTCCCGGGTTCACGCCATTCTCCTGCCTCAGCCTCTCCGAGTAGCTGGGACTACAGGCGCCCACCACCACGCCTGGCTAATTTTTTTATTTTTAGTAGAGACGGGGTTTCACCATGGTCTCGATCTCCTGACCTCGTGATCTGCCTGCCTCGGCCTCCCAAAGTGCTGGGATTACAAGCGTGAGCCACTGCGCCCGGCCAACCAAATGGACTTAATAGATATTCACAGTACGTTTCACTTAACACCTGCAGAACACAATTCTTCTCCTCAGCACATGGATCATTCTCAAGGATAGACTATACATTAAGCCCCAAAACAAGTCTTAAAAAATTCAGAAATTGAAATCCTGTCAAGTATCTTCTTCGACCACAATGGAATAAAACTAGAAATCAACAACAAAAGGAACTTTGGAAACTATACAAAAACATGGAAATTAAATAATATGCTCCCAAATGACCAGTGGGACAATGTAAAAATTAAGAAGGAAATTTAAAAATTTGTTGAAATAAATGAAAATAGAAACACATCAAAATTTATAGGATACGGCAAAAGCAGCACTAAGGGGAAAGTTTATAACAATAAGTGCCTACATCTAAAAAGCAGGAAAACTTCAAATAAACAACTTACGATACATCTCAAAGAACTAGAGAAGCTAGAGCTAACCAAACATAAAATTAATAGAAGAAAATAAATACTAAACATTGGAGGGGTGGAGCCAAGATGGCCGAATAGGAACAGCTCCGGTCTCCAGCTCCCAGCCCCAGCGACACAGAAGACGGGTGATTTCTGCATTTCTGCTTGAGCCACCGGTGCTGACACCCAGCCAAACAGGGTCTGGAGTGGACCTCTAGTAAACTCCAACAGACCTGCAGCTGAGGGTCTTGTCTGGTAGAAGGAAAATTAACAAACAGAAAGGACATCCACACCAAAAACCCATCTGTACATCACCATCATCGAAGACAAAAAGTAGACAAAACCACAAAGATGGGGAAAAAACAGACCAAAAAAACTGGAAACTCTAAAAAACAGAGCACCTCTCCTCCTCCAAAGGAACGCAGTTCCTCACCAGCAACGGAACAAAGCTGGATGGAGGATGACTTTGATGAGTTGAGAGAAGAAGGCTTCAGACGATCAAACTACTCTGAGCTACGAGAGGAAATTCAAAACAATAGCAAAGAAGTTAAAAACTTTGAAAAAAAAATTAGAAGAATGGATAACTAGAATAACCAATGGAGAGAAGGGCTTAAAGGAGATGATGGAGCTGAAAGCCAAGTTTCGAGAACTACGCGAAGAATGCAGAAGCCTCAGTAGCAGATGCGATCAACTGGAAGAAAGGGTATCGCTGATAGAAGATGAAATGAATGAAATGAAGAGAGAAGGGAAGTTTAGAGAAAAAAGAATAAAAAGAAATGAACAAAGCCTCCAAGAAATTTGGGACTATGTGAAAAGACCAAACCTACGTCTGATTGATGTCCCTGAAAATGATGGGGAGAATGGAACCAAGTTGGAAAACACTCTGCAAGATATTATCCAGGAGAACTTCCCCAATCTAGCAAGGCAGGCCAGCATTCAGATTCAGGAAATACAGAGAACGCCACAAAGATACTCCTCGAGAAGGGCAACTCCAAGACACATAATTGTCAGATTCACCAAAGTTGAAATGAAGGAAAAAATGTTAAGGGCAGCCAGAGAGAAAGGTCGGGTTACCCACAAAGGGAAGCCCATCAGACTAACAGCTGATCTCTCAGCAGAAACTCTATAAGCCAGAAGAGAGTGGGGGCCGATATTCAACATTCTTAAAGAAAAGAATTTTCAACCCAGAATTTCCTATCCCGCCAAACTAAGCTTCATAAGTGAAGGAGAAATAAAATACTTCACAGACAAGCAAACGCTGAGTGATTTTGTCACCACCAGGCCTGCCCTAAAAGAGCTCCTGAAGGAAGCACTAAACATGGAAAGGAACAACCGGTACCAGCCCCTGCAAAAACATGCCAAATTGTAAAGACCATCGAGGCTAGGAAGAAACTATAGCAACTAACGAGCAAAATAACCAACTAACATCATAATGACAGGATCAGATTCACACATAACAATATTCACGTTAAATGTAAATGGGCTAAATGCTCCAATCAAAAGACACAGACTGGCAAACTGGATAAGGAGTCAGGACCCATCAGTGTGCTGTATTCAGGAAACCCATCTCACGTGCAGAGACACACATAGACTCAAAATAAAGGGATGGAGGAAGATCTATCAAGCAACTGGAAAACAAAAAAAGGCAGGGGTTGCAATCCTAGTCTCTGATAAAATAGACTTTAAACCAACAAAGATCAAAAGAGACAAAGAAGGCCATTACATAATGGTAAAGGGATCAATTCAACAAGAAGAGCTAACTATCCTAAATATATATGCACCCAACACAGGAGCACCCAGATTCATAAAGCAAGTCCTCAGTTACCTACAAAGGGACTTAAACTCCCACACAATAATAATGGGAGATTTTAACACCCCACTGTCAGCATTAGACAGATCAACGAGACAGAAAGTTAACAAGGATATCCAGGAATTGAACTCAGCTCTACATAAAGTGGACCTAATAGACATCTACAGAACTCTCCACCCCAAATCAACAGAATATACATTTTTTTCAGCACCACACCACACCTATTCCAAAATTGACCACATAGTTGGAAGTAAAGCTCTTCTCAGCAAATGTAAAAGAACAGAGATTATAACAAACTGTCTCTCAGACCACAGTGCAATCAAACTAGAACTCAGGATTAAGAAACTCAGTCAAAACCGCTCAACTACATGGAAACTGAACAACCTGCTCCTGAATGACTATTGGGTACATAATGAAATGAAGGCAGAAATAAAGATGTTCTTTGAAACCAACGAGAACAAAGACACAACATACCAGAATCTCTGGGACACGTTCAAAGCAGTGTGTAGAGGGAAATTTATAGCACTAAATGCCCACAAGAGAAAGCAGGAAAGATCCAAAATTGACACCCTAACATCACAATTAAAAGAACTAGAAAAGCAAGAGCAAACACATTCAAAAGCTAGCAGAAGGCTAGAAATAACTAAAATCAGAGCAGAACTGAAGGAAATAGAGACACAAAAAACCCTTCAAAAAATTAATCAATCCAGGAGCTGGTTTTTTGAAAAGATCAACAAAATTGATGGACCGCTAGCAAGACTAATAAAGAAGAAAAGAGAGAAGAATCAAATAGATGCAATAAAAAACGAAAAAGGGGATGTCACCACCGATCCCACAGAAATACAATCTACCATCAGAGAATACTACAAACACCTCTATGCAAATAAACTAGAAAATCTAGAAGAAATGGATAAATTCCTCGACAAATACACCCTCCCAAGACTAAACCAGGAAGAAGTTGAATCTCTGAATAGACCAATAACAGGTTCTGAAATTGTGGCAATAATCAATAGCTTACCAACCAAAAAGAGTCCAGGACCTGATGGATTCACAGCTGAATTCTACCAGAGGTACAAGGAGGAACTGGTACCATTCCTTCTGAAACTATTCCAATCGATAGAAAAAGAGGGAATCCTCCCTAACACATTTTACGAAGCCAGCATCGTCCTGATACCAAAACCTGGCAGAGACATAACCAAAAAAGAGAATTTCAGACCAATATCCTTGATGAACATTGATGCAAAAATCCTCAATAAAATACTGGCAAACCGAATCCAGCAGCACATCAAAAAGCTTATCCACCATGATCAAGTGGGCTTCATCCCTGGGATGCAAGGCTGGTTCAACATACGCAAATCAATAAATGTAATCCAGCATATAAACAGAACCAAAGACAAAAACCACATGATTATCTCAATAGATGCAGAAAAGGCCTTTGACAAAATTCAACAACCCTTCATGCTAAAAACTCTCAATAAATTAGGTATTGATGGGACGTATCTCAAAATAATAAGAGCTATCTACGACAAACCCACAGCCAATATCATACTGAATGGTCAAAAACTGGAAGCATTCCCTCTGAAAACTGGCACAAGACAGGGATGCCCTCTCTCACTGCTCCTATTCAACATAGTGCTGGAAGTTCTGGCCAGAGCAATCAGGCAGGAGAAGGAAATAAAGGGTATTCAATTAGGAAAAGAGGAAGTCAAATTGTCCCTGTTTGCAGATGACATGATTGTATATCTAGAAAACCCCATTGTCTCAGCCCAAAATCTCCTTAAGCTGATTAGCAACTTCAGCAAAGTCTCAGGATACAAAATTAATGTACAAAAATCACAAGCATTCTTGTACACCAATAACAGACAAACAGAGAGCCAAATCATGAGTGAACTCCCATTCACAATTGCTTCAAAGAGAATAAAATACCTAGGAATCCAACTTACAAGGGATGTGAAGGACCTCTTCAAGGAGAACTACAAACCACTGCTCAATGAAATAAAAGAGGATACAAACAAATGGAAGAACATTCCATGCTCATGGGTTGGAAGAATCAATATCGTGAAAATGGCCATACTGCCCAAGGTAATTTATAGATTCAATGCCATCCCCATCAAGCTACCAATGACTTTCTTCACAGAATTGGAAAAAACTACTTTAAAGTTCATATGGAACCAAAAAAGAGCCCGCATCGCCAAGTCAATCCTAAGCCAAAAGAACAAAGCTGGAGGCATCACGCTACCTGACTTTAAACTATACTACAAGGCTACAGTAACCAAAACAGCATGGTACTGGTACCACAACAGAGACATAGATCAATGGAACAGAACAGAGCCCTCAGAAATGATGCCGCATAGCTACAACTATGTGATCTTTGACAAACCTGACAAAAACAAGAAATGGGGAAAGGATTCCCTATTTAATAAATGGTGCTGGGAAAACTGGCTAGCCATATGTAGAAAACTGCAACTGGATCCCTTCCTTACACCTTATACAAAAATTAATTTAAGATGGATTAAAGACTTATATGTTAGACCTAAAACCATTAAAATCCTACAAGAAAACCCAGGCAATACCATTCAGGACATAGGCGTGGGCAAGGACTTCATGTCTAAAACACCAAAAGCAATGGCAACAAAAGCCAAAATCGACAAATGGGATCTCATTAAACTAAAGAGCTTCTGCACAGCAAAAGAAACTATCATCAGAGTGAACAGGCAACCTACACAATGGGAGAAAATTTTTGCAACCTACTCATCTGACAAAGGGCTAATATCCAGAATCTACAATGAACTCAAACAAATTTACAAGAAAAAAACAAACAACCCCATCAAAAAGTGGGCAGAGGACATGAACAGACACTTCTCAAAAGAAGACATTTATGCAGCCAAAAAACACATGAAGAAATGCTCCTCATCACTGGCCATCAGAGAAATGCAAATCAAAACCACAGTGAGATACCATCTCACACCAGTTAGAATGGCCATCATTAAAAAATCAGGAAACAACAGGTGCTGGAGAGGATGTGGAGAAATAGGAACACTTTTACACTGTTGGTGGGACTGTAAACTAGTTCAACCATTGTGGAAGTCAGTGTGGCGATTCCTCAGGGATCTAGAACTAGAAATACCATTTGACCCAGCCATCCCATTACTGGGTATATACCCAAAGGACTATAAATCATGCTGCTATAAAGACACATGCACACGTATGTTTATTGCGGCACTATTCACAATAGCAGAGTTGGAACCAACCCAAATGTCCAACAACGATAGACTGGATTAAGAAAATGTGGCACATATACACCATGGAATACTATGCAGCCATAAAAAATGATGAGTTCGTGTCCTTTGTAGGGACATGGATGAAACTGGAAAACATCATTCTCAGTAAACTATCGCAAGGACAAAAAACCAAACACTGCATGTTCTCACTCATAGGTGGGAATTGAACAATGAGAACTCATGGACACAGGAAGGGGAACATCACACTCCGGGGACTGTTGTGGGGTGGGAGGAGGGGGGAGGGACAGCATTAGGAGATACACCTAATGCTAAATGACGAGTTAATGGGTGCAGGAAATCAACATGGCACATGGATACATATGTAACAAACCTGCACATTGTGCACATGTACCCTAAAACCCTAAAGTATAATAAAAAAAAAAAAAAAAAAAAAAACAACATTGGAGCAGATATTAATGAAACTACAAAATACAAAAGATCAATGAAAGCAGTGGTTGATTTTTTTTTGAAAAGATAAACTAAATTGACACACTGTTTGCCTAAGAAAAAAGAGAGGAGACTGAAATAAATAAAATCAGAGGTGAAAAAGGAGAAATTACAACTGATAACACAGAAATTCAAGGGATTATTAGAGGCTCCTATGAGCAACTATATGCCAATAAATGGGAAAACCTAGAAGAAATGGATAGATTCTTAGACACATACAACCTATGAAGATTAAAACATAAATTCAAAATCTGAACAGAGCAATAACAAGTAATGAGATCGAAGGCATGACAAGAAGTCTTCTAGCAAAGATAAGCCCAGGACCTTATGGCTTCACAGTTGAATTTTACTAAACATTTAAAGAACTAACACCAATTCTACTCAAAGAATTTCAAAAAATAGAGGAGGAGAGAATACTTCCAAACTTGTTCTACAAAGCCAGTATTATCTTCCTGCAAAAAACAAAAGACACATCAGAAAAAGAAAACTACAGGCCAGTATCCCTGATGAACATTGATGCAAAACCCCACAATAAAATACTAGCAAACAGAATTCAACAGCACATCAAAAAAAAATCATTTGTTATGACCAAGTGGGATTAATCCAGGGATGCAAGGATGGCTCAATATATGCAATTCAATTAATTTGATTCACCCTATCAACAGGATGAAGGGCAAAAACCATATGATCATTTCAATCGATGCTAAAAAAGCATTTGATAAAATCCAACATCTCTTTATGATAAAACCCATCAAAAAACTGGGTATATGAGGAACATACCTCAACATAATAATATCATACTGAATGGGGAAAAACTGAAAGCTTTTCTTCTAAGATCTGCAACACAACAAGGATGCCCGATTTCATTATGATTATTCAGCAAAGTACTGGAAGTCCTAGCTAGGGCAATCAGATAAGAGAACGAAAGAAAAGGCATCAAATTTGAAAATAAGAAGTTAACTAATCCTCGTTTGCAGATGATATAATCTTATGTTTGGAAAAACCTAAAGACGCCACCAAAAAACTACTAGAATGGATAAACAAATCCAGTAAAGTTAGATACAAAATCAACATACAAAATCAGCAGTATTTCTATATGCCAACAGCAAGCAATCTGAAAAAGAAATTGAGAAAGCAATCTCATTTACAATAGCCACAATTAAAATAAAATACATAGGAATAAACTTAAATAAAAAAGTGAAAGATCTCAACAACAAAAAGTATAAAACATTGATGAAAGAAATTAAAGAGGATAACAAAAAAATGGAAATATACTCCATGTTTTCATAGATAGGCAGAATCAATATTGTTATAATGTCCATACTACCCAAAGCAATCTACAGATTAAATACAATCTCTGTCAAAATACCAATGACTTTCTTCACAGAAATAGAAAAAAAATCCTAAAATTTATAGAGAACTACAAAAGACCCAGAATAGTCAAATATATCCTGAGAAAAAACGAGTAATCACATTACCTGACTTCCAGTTGTCCTGTGGAGCTATAGTAACAAAAGCAGCATGGTATTGACATAAAAAAAGACACATAGACCAATAGAACAGAATAGAAAACCCAGAAATAAATCCATGCGTCTGCAGTGAACTCATTTTTGACAGAGGTGCCAAGAATATACACTGGAGTGAGGACAGTCTCTTCAATAAGTGGTGCTGTGAAAACTGAATATCCATATGCAGAAGAATGAAACTATACCCCTATCTCTTGCCATATCCAAAAACCAAATAAAATGAATTAAAGATTTAAATCTAAAACCTCAAACTATGAAACTACTTAAAGAAAACATTGAGGAAACTCTCCAGGATGTTGGACTGGGCAAAGATTTCTTGAGTAATACCCCACAAGCACAGACAACCAAAGCAAAAATAGACAAATGGAATGACATCAAGTTAAAAAGCTTCTGCACAGCAAAGGAAGTCATCAACAAAGTGAAGAGGCAACCCACAGAATGGAAGAAAATATTTGCCAACTACCCATCTGACAAGGGATTAGTAACCAGAATACATAAATAGCTCAAACAGCTCTTTTTGAAAAAAACCAACAACTTGATTTAAAAATGAGTAAAAGGTCTGAATAGAGATTTCTCAAAAGAAGTCATACAAATGATAAACAGGTATATGAAAAGGTGCTCAATATCCTTGATCATCAGAGAAATGAAAATTAAAACGACAGTGAGATATCATCTCACCCCAGTAAAAATGGCTTTTATCCAAAAGACAGGCAATAACAAATGCTGGCAAGGATATAGAGAAGAGGGAACCCTCACACACAGTTGGTGGGAATGTAAATTAGTACAACCACTATGGAGAACAGTATAGAGGTTCCTCAAAAAACTACAAATAGAACTACCATATGATTCTGCAATTCCACTGCTGGGTATATACCCAAAAGAAAAGAAATCAGTATATTGAAGAGATATGTATCTGCACTCTCATGTTTATTGCAACACTATTCACAATAGCTAAGCTTTGGAAGCAACCCAAGTATCCATCAACAGATGAATGGATAAAGAAAATGTGATACATATATACAATGGAATACTATTCATCCATAAAAAAGAATGAAATCCTGTCAATTCCAACAACATAGCTGGAACTAGAGGTCATTATGTTAAGTGAAATAAGCCAGGCAGAGAAAGACAGACTCAGCATGTTTTCACTTATTTGTGGGAGATAAAATAGTTCAAAGAATTGAACTAATGAGATAGAGAATAGAATAATGGTTACCACAGACTGGGAAGGGTGGGAGGTAGGGGAAGTGGGGTAGTTAATGAGTAAAAAATATAGTTAGTTAGAATGAGTAAAATCTAGTATTTGATAGCACAATAGGGGGACTACAGTCAATAATAATTTATTGTACACTTAAAAATAACCAAAAGACTGTAGTGGGATTATTTGTAACATACAGAAACAATAAATGCTTGAGGTGATGAATACCCCATTTACCCTGATGTGATTATCATGCATTCTATGCCTGTATCAAAATATCTCATGCACTCCGTAAGTATATACCCACAAAAGTTAAAAATTAAAAAAAAAAAAAAAAAGAATGCAACTCAGGAGTCAAGTGGCCTGTGTTTTAGTTCTAGCTCTTTAATTATTATATGTGTGATCATTGAAAACATTATTTACTCTCTCTGAGCTTTCATGTTCTTATCTATAAAATGGGAACAATAGGAGCTGCTATCTGCAGGCAGGTAGTTGCCTTACCCATATCTCCGTGGCTCACCTTGGAAATGCCCTGCTGATCAGAGGACATTCCCTATACCTGTTAATAGCTTCTTCAAGCACCAATGTCTCCCTCCTTGAAGGCTTTCTCTGATTGTAATAGGCAGCTCAACCTGCACGTGGGCAAGTTGGCAGTGCTGCGGGTGGTACCTCCAGGAGTGACCTGCAAATGATAAGAACAGGAGCTGGTAGATAAACATCCCAGCCTCCTTGCCATCCCCACTTCACCCCCCACCTCCCCACCCTCCCACCCCCACCCAGGGAACAATTCTGTGTTCTGCTCAGTCTCCCAGAAGGTCTTCAGGTGAAGTGAGTTCCAGACACCCCCAGGGGTAACTAGCTTGTTACAGCACCCTCTATTGGCTTTCCTCCCATCCTGAGTCAATTTCCCAATCCTTTACTATGTTCCTGCCCTACATTCCCCAATAAATAGCTTCTTTTCAAATCCTTCAAGTTTCTCCTTTGGGGAGAACCCAAACAAAGATACTCTCAGGATTGTGGTGAGAATTCAATTAAATGATGCTTGTAAATAGTTGGTGCCATATCTGGTGTGTAGCAGATACCCTAGTAACCATAAGTTTTATTACCTATGATGATTATTATATCAATATATGAATTTTGACTGTAATGGGGAAGCTGTAATAAAGAGTCTGACTCTAGAAGTGAGACAGGGACACATGGGAGAGGAAGATCAGGTCCAGATAAAATGGAAAGATTCTGTAGGAAAGCATATGAGGGTCCCCCAAAATCCTAAGGATACTGCTCAAGACATGCCTCCACTTCCTGGAATCAACACAAATGCCCATCAATCGACGAGTGGATAAAGAAACTGTGATTATATATATATATATATATGATGCAATACTACTGAGCCATAAAAAGGAATGAATTAATGGCATTCACAGCAACCTGGATGGAATTGGAGACTATTATTCTAAGTGAAGTAACTCAGGAATGGAAAACCAGACATCTTCTCACTCATAAGTGGGAGCTAAGCTATGATGATGCAAAGACATAAGAATGACACAATGGACTTGGGAGACTCAGGTGGAAAGGGTGGGAAGGGGGTGAGGGATAAAAGAATACAAATTGATTTCAGTGTATACTGTTCAGGAGATGGGTGCACCAAAATCTCACAAATCACTACTCAAGAACTTACTCATGTAACCAAATATCACCTGTTCCCCCAAAACCTAAGGAAATAATTTAAAAACAAAGATAAAAGAAGACATTTCTCCATTTCCAGAATATTCCTTGCACATGACTTGGTTGAGGGGACAGCTGTCTGGTGAAGTTGCCAGGCCTATTGATTCCAAATCCATGATCTGGTGATTATTTAGTGCACAGTCTTTGGCCAAGAGGAAGGAGACATGTGACTGGCATCCAAATCACAGCATTTATTTCCTGCTCCTGGGGATGTCCTTTTTTCTTGGCTTCTACAGAGATGAGCATTAGGATTTTAAGGATGAGTAAAGGTGTCTAAAGAAGCGTCATGGAAGGGGGAAACCAAGGAAAGGAGAAGGGAGGAAAAACAGCAAAAAAGATCTGAAAAGAGATTTCTCAAAAGAACTCCTACAAGTGACAAGGTAAGTAGTTGCTGCCTTGCCCGTATCTCCATGGCTCACCTCGGAAGTGCCCTGCTGTTCAGAGGACCTTCCCTATGCCTTCTAATACTTTAGGCTCATTAAGGGAGAAAATGTTGGCTGGAGGAGTGGCTCATGCCTGGAATCCCAGCACTTTGGGATGCCAAGGTGGAAGGATTGCTTGAGCCCAGTAGTTCCAGACTAGTCAGGGCAACGTGGCAAGACTGGTTTCTATGAAAATTAAAAATAGTTGGCATGGTGGTATGCATTTGTAGTCCAAGCTACTTGGGAGGCTGAGGTAGGAGGATCACTTGAGCCCAGGAAGTTGAGGCTGCAGTAATCCATCATGGAGCCACTGCAGTCCAGCCTGGTGATAGAGCAAGACTCTGTCTCTAAATAAATACATAAATGAACACAAAGAAAAAAAATGCATTCCTCAGTGACTGAGAGAAGAAAGGGTGTTTATTGCCTTTCCACATATTGAAGGAATGTGATCTTCCTAACTGAAAGTTATTTGAAGGAACAAAATCATCTCCATGTTGAAGCCTGATCTAGTTAAATTGTGACTGGGTTCTTGAATATATTTTAATTCTGCATAATTATTTTGGCCTTGGTTTTGAAGGCCAAATCTGAAGTTAACCTAATTATCTAATAAAACACATACATTAAAAAAAGAGTCAGACTCCGTTGTTTGATGTTTATGGACGGGTTTTAGGCCTCATTCATCCTTCCTCCCTGTCTATTCCATATCTGGGGAAACTGATAAGAAATCCCGGACAATCCTTCCTTTGGTGCCGGTGGGAAGTTTAAACCAGGCATCACGGGAACCCTAATGTGGGCCCACCCCTTAACCACCATCAAAGCCCCAAGTCAGCGTCCTTTCCCTGCTCTGTCAAGAAATTTTGGATCTGCTTAAAAGTCTGCTCTGCTCTCTCCAGAAAGCCTTATTGTGTGAGTCACAAAGCTTGTATGCACCCTCTTTGTCTCTGTGTGGTGTCATGAGTCTTGACATCTGAACTACATTTTGGGTCAAGTCTATCCTGTTTCTGTAGAGTGGTCACAATAGAGGCAATTCTACGCTTTACCACAAAAAGCACCATAAGATTCCTTACAATAGCAAAAGCTTCTGGGATTTTAAAAAAATGGGTATTATTTATTTAAGGAGGGGTCCATATGGCGGCAGTGAGAGTTCAGGGCAGGGGTCTGAAGCTCAAGGGCAGAGAATGAAGGAATGAGTCACAGAGGGCCGCCGAAGGTCGGGACATAGATCAGAGACAGTGAGCTCACCATTCCCTTCCCAGCAGCCGAATAAAGAGATCTGGGATTTACGCACAGCCTTTGCTTAAAGGAAAGTGTACCTTTTTGAACCTTGCAACACATTGGACCCTCATCAACTTGGATTTTAATGAGAGGAATTAGTATTCCAATGAACAATCTACATAATATCTTGTAGGTAAAATATTATTTGGGGCTTAGGACAATGAACAGGCTAGAAATACTCATGGGCAAAAATGTAACATAGTCATAAATGTCTACATTCATTTTCCATTGGTTGTAGAAAAAGAATCTCCGTTTTGGTTTTTACAATTTCAGAATAGGCTGCCCAAATCCAGGGCATTGAATCAGAGTTATATAACTTATCTGCTAGCTTCTCTATTTATAACAGTGAAGTGTTGGCATGTATGTGAAAATTTAAAGTAAAGGCTGCTTCCTCATGATCTTGTGATCTTTAATTTTTACCTTTAGTTTAACAAGTATTTCATCGTGATAACTTTTTAGTGGATAATGAGGGAGCATTCTTTTCAAGACTGCAAAATTTTAATTTGCTTTAACTAATAAAAAATTCTGGTTAGTGTAAACATTTAACTGTAAATATGATGCTAAAGGTCAACAATACTGTGCAACTAGTTGCTGGAAATATGTAAAACATTATATAGACATCATATATTAAGCATCATATAGATTTTTTTATTTAGTATGTATGTTTATGTATCTAAAATATGGGTGAAATTAGTATGTTACAAGTAGATTTTTTAAATTTCAAAAATGGCTTTAAAACCAAAGATTACAAGAGGTGGCTCATGAAGAAGACGTAGGTGACAGTTTATGCTCACCGTTAAATATAATCATTAAAAAATTATTTTACAAAGAAAACAATCAGAATCCCAATATGTTCAGATTCTCTATCCTTCCTTCTGTGGCAATGGATGTCTGTGTTCTACCCACATTCCCCCAGTCTCACACTTCTGATAACATGCCTATGGCTTCTTACTGTAAAGCTGTGACTCTCAGCAGCAGGGCTTTCTCTTGCCATAAGAATGTTGGCCTTTGCGTGTGAGTGGGGTTGGTGGATAAATATTTCAGCTTATTTTCCCATATATAGGAGGCTTTGGAGTTGTGTTCTGTACTGCCCCCAGAGTCCTCTGTAGGATTCAATCCCAGCTGCCAACAGCAGTCACTTGCTCCTATCTATGTGCCCTGTAGGGAAGTGTTCCATCCTTTGTCCCCTGTTTCTCTTCGTTACTCCTTTCAGTATGATTCCTGGGATCACCTTTCATTCAAATCCTTGTCTTGGGGCCTGCTCCTGAGGAAATTCAACCCAAGACACTTTCCAGGAATGAATTTGTTTGGTGTCTATTTTTTTGCTTCTATTCCTCTTTCCCTCTCTTTCTCCCTCACTTCTTCATTCATATATATACATATATACATATATATACACACACATATATACATATACATATGTGTGTGTATATATATGTATGTATATATATATATATATATATATTTTTTTTGAGACAGAGTCTCGCTTGTCATCCAGGCTTGAGTGCCGTGGCACAATCTTGACTCACTGCAACCTCTGCCTCCCGTGTTCAAGTGATTCTCCTGCCTCAGCCTCCTGAGTAGCTGGGATTACAGTTGTGTGCCACCATATTCAGTCAATTTTTGTATTTTTAGCAGAGACGGGATTTCACCATGTTGGCCAGGCTGGTCTCAAACTCCTGGCCTCAAGTGATCCGCCCACCTTGGCCTCCCAAAGTGCTAGGATTACAGGCATGAGCCACTGTGCCCAGCCTTCACTCATGTTTTTAATACTAGCTGTGTACAGACACTGTGAAGTGTTAGAAGCTTTCAGTCAAGTAGACTCTACTGAAGGAGACAGAAGTTACAGTAAATACTGAGTTTAACTTTTGAGAATTTAACTATATGCAAGGTTTTAAAAAGTGAGAGAAAGAGTTATTTAAGTGGCCAACACTGCCATTCTGTTCAATAAATGCAGACCCCAGCTGGAGTGTGAGAGGGGAAAGGAAGCTGGAATTTTCTCAGTGAATCTCAGGTTTCCTGTGCCTCTCATAGAACTTCTTCTCGTGTTGAGTGGTTGAGTGTCATCCTCATATTTAAACATCCAACATCGTTGTATTTTTCATGCAATGTGGTCCTGAAATACAAACCAACTACTTTATAATGTGCTTAACTAGTGGCATAGTGATTTTTCCAACACAAGAAGAAAACTAGTTGTGATGGACTCATTGAGAAACAGTCTGTCCATCTGCACCATGGGACTTTCTAAAGAGATTTTAAAATATATTTTTCCCCTATATAATGTTTGCTCCAGGCTCTGACTTTTCAACCTGGTCTCATAAGATATGACTCTACTCTCATTACAATGCAATGTGGTAAGTGCTTTCTGGAAGGCATATGCTAATGGGATATTGTGGGGACACAGAGACAGGACCAATGCTGGCTGATCAGATCTGGGAAGAGTTCTCAGAGCAGGTAATGATTGAGTTGGGGTTTTAAAGATAAGTAGATATCTGCCTAATATTTGGGGGAAGGAAATAAATGCAGCTCTTAAAATTCAACCACAAAACGTCAGCTTTGCCATGCTTAATCCTAGTACACAGATCCTGTGGCTTTTATTTTAATCAACAATATAGACTATCTGCACTATGTAAGCTTAGGGGAAGATTAGACTGAGATTTACTCTATCTAATGCTTATTTGAGACATCTGATATTTGGACAAAACAATTTAGTGGGACTTCTTCCTGCCTGTTCATGTGGACTCCACAAGATGCATTAGGTAATGTCAGTGTGTGAGTCTGGGTTCTCTGAGGAGCAGATGCGAAAGCAGAGCTAGGCACACACAAAGTGGATTGGGGGAAATGCTTACAAAGGAAAATGGAGGGGAATCTGAGAGAGAAGCTGGGTGAGCCATCAGACTGTGGAGTAATTTTGATCCTTGTAAAGTAGGGAAGGAAGGAAGGGAGAAAGGAGGGAAGGGAGGGAGGGAGGAAGGAAGGAAGGAAAGGAAGGAAGGAAGGAAAGAAGGAAGGAAGGAAGGAAAAGGAAAGGGGAGGGAAGGGAATGAGGGAGGGATGCAGGGAGGGAAGGAGGGAGGAAGGAAGGAAGGGAAGGAGGGAGGGAGGGAAGGAGAGAGGGAGGAAGGAAGGAAGAAAGGAAGGAAGGAAAGGGAAGGGAGGGAGGGAGGGAAGGAGGGAGCAAGGGAGGAAGAAAGGAAGGAAGGAAAGAGAACGGAAGGGAGGGAGGGAAGGAGGGAGCGAGGGAGGAAGGAAAGAAGGGAAGGGAAGGAGGGAGGGAGGCAGGGAGGGAGGGAAGGAGAGAGGGAGGGAAGGAGGAAGGGAGGGAGAAAGGAAGGAAAGAAGGAAGGAAGGAAGGAAGGAAGGAAGGAAGGAAGGAAGGAAGGAAGGAAGGAAGGAAGGAAGGAAAGACTGAAGGAAGGTCAAGTGGAAGCCTCTTAGACTGCACTGCTACTCTGAGAAGGTTTGTCAAAGTTGATGAACCACACTTGCCAGGCAGGGAAGCCCCATGCCTTTGAGGAATGGGCCTGCTTTCATGTCCTGCTGCCCTTGGCACTGGTGGGAGCAGCTTGCCTGTGGGCAGTCTGGCCTCTTTGAGAACAGTATGATGGATTTCAGAGTGCAGCGTTTGGGTTTGTCGGTCCATCGTTCTCCCAATTGTCAGTGACCTGAGAGATGAATTTACATCCATGCCCACTCCAATCCTTATTCCCCAAATGTAGGACACGTACCACAGAGAGCACTTGAGATTATTTGAGTAGTAGCACATTGAATTGTTTAGTATGAAAATTACTTTATCATTCTCTTTCATCTGTTAGTGAAGGAGAATGACTCAGGTTGGTGCTATCATTTTGTAATCCTCCTTTGAACAACAGGCACACCTCAGGCCTATAAACTTTGGCAGGCTACAATATCCAGGTAAAACGGAATAACCTTGTCTTATTTTCATGTGTATTTATGATGATAGGTATTTTACATTTATATCTATTATGGTGGATGACACTGTTTTTCAATTCATACTACTCAAATCGTTTTTTTCTTTTAAAATAAATTGAATGATGTCCATACATGGCAATCAATTTAACAAAAATAGTGAGTAACTAACGAACAGAGAGCAAGTGGCCATGGGAAAATGTGAAAATGTTTTACAAATGAGTGTCTGGGAACTCTGACCTAGGTCTTCTGAAAGTAGCATGGTAGGTCCATGTTGTCTCAAGTTTTCACAGAAAAATGCCTTCACTGCTGCACTATTTTAAGTTATGCCTTTTCCTTCTGGACAGGGTCACTGAAAGGACTGTCCAGTTTTATAGTGTGTCTGTGATTTTGTGGCGAAGATGTTGTTCACTCTGTTCCTCAGCCTTTAAACAAATCCCCAGAGGACAAATCCAGCTTGAATTTAGTTCTAGGGGGATAAAAAGTATTGTCTCTGCACAAAGGTGTATACTTCTTCCTGTCAGAAAAAGACAAGTAGACCTGTCATGATGCTTGCCTTACCTTCCAGAATCCTTAGGGCTGAATTTACTGCTTTTATCTTCCCATCTATTCCAATCTGGCACCTGAAAGCACATTGTCTTCCTGCTTCCTTCGGAGTGCTCTGTTATTTAAAAAGATCTTTAAAAATTTCAGATATCCCTGGGTCCTTCAGCTTTCCTACAATATCCACAGAGACTAGCTGAATCTATCTATATCAGCTGGGATAAGCTAGCTTGTGCTGTGGTACCAAATGACCGCCATGTTGTCCTGACTTATAAACAGCAAAGGTTGATTTCTCGCTCATGCTCTATGTCTATTTCAAGTTAGCTGGTGGGCTCTTTAAATATCCTCATTGAGAAAAGCTGGTGAACAGAGTCTTTATTCCCTGGATGGCAGTTTGTTGCTATGGCAAGGCAACAAAAGAACATTGCGGTTTATTCATTTTCTTCTATAGGTTTCACCATGGAAGTAACATATCTTACTTTTGCTCACATTACATTGGCTAAAGCACATCTTCTGACCATGCTGAACTTGGAGGAGGTGGGAATGCACGATTTCGCCATTTTCCTGAAAGGAGGGGAACTGCAACATTGGTGTATAGCCCCAAATGTCACCACATTGCCATACCTCATATTGTGGGAGGTCAACGAAGATCTCCTTGGTATCTCTGAGGCTTTCTGAATCAGCCTTTGCTACAGTTTGCTTGTCTGAGATCATCTGTTTTGGGCCATTACTCTTCTACTGTGACCGTCATCCAATGTTGCTGGTCTTGTTTTAACTCATATTGGACAACATCTATTGTCCTTTATTTCTCGAATGAACTATTAAAATAATGCTGTTGTTTGTAGTAGAATTTTGTTGCCTGTTTGGGATGGAGTGAAGAGCAATGATAGCAGTGATAACTCAGGGCAGAAAATAACCTTACATTGTTGAGAGTATCCCTGGGGTAATTTGATGTTTCATTAACTGGCTAGTCTATCCTTGGTGCCTAGAATAGAACATGACACATAGTAGGAGCTCAATTAATACTTAGTGAATGAAAGCACTTCAAAATATCATCACTGATCCTAGACATTTTTTTTAGAATTTCAGTTTTCATTTTAGATTCAGAGGGTACATGTACAGGTTTGTTACATGGCTACATTACATGATGGTGAGGTTTGGAGTACCATTGATTCCATTACCCAGTTAGTGAGCATAGTTTTTCAACAGTTAGTTTTTCAACCCATTATCCCTCTGCCCTCTAGTAATTCCTGGTGTCTATTGTTACCATCTTTATATCCATGAGTACCCAATGTTTAGCTCCCACTTATAAGTGAGAACATGTGGTGTTTAGTTTTCTAGTCCCAAGTTAATTTGCTTAATAATGACCTCCAGCTGCGTCCATGTTGCTGCAAAGGACATGATTTGTTTCTTTTTAATGGCTGCATAGTATTCCATAGTATATATGTACCACATTTGCTTTATCCAGTCTACTATTGATGAGTATTTAGGTTGAGTTCATGTCTTTGCTACTGTTAATAGTGCTGCAATGAACATGCAAATACATGTGTCTTTATGGTGGAACAATTTATAGTCCTTTGGGTATATACCCAGTAATGGGTTGAATGGCAGTACTGTTTTCAGTTCTTTGAAAAATCTCCAAATTTACTTTCCACAGTGGCTGAACTAATTTACATTCCCATCAGCAGTGTACAAGCATTTCCTTTTCTGTGCAGCCTCACCAGCATCTGTTGTTTGTGGACTTTTTAACAATAGCCATTTAGACTGGTCTGAGATGGTATCTCATTGTGGCTTTAATTTGCATTTCTCAGATGAGTAGTGATGTTGAGAATTTTTTCGTATGTTTGCTGGTTATTGTGTGTTTTCTAAAAATCCCTTCCTACCACATAGAATTTCCTACTGTCTGTACTGTCTCTGAACTCCTACTCTGTAAACTCCTAGCATGTTGCTGTGCTTCCTTTTCCATTTCCCTTCCCTTTAAATCATATTGTTTCTTTTCTTCTTCAGACTCTTCATCTCATAGCCTCTAGAGTTGCCATCAAAGAGCCATCAAATTCCTCTTTTCCCTTTACGTAAAAGTATTTAGCCCTTCCAGTGTTTTACTCTTGACTTCCCTACTATGACCTAAAGACCTCAGTTTTCACATTCAAAGAACTCTATCAGGTGGTTTCCAAGGTTAAAAAAAGAGGATTTGAACATTTCTTAGGATGAATTGTGTTACAGCTCTTGAAAGCAAAAGTGGCTGCAGTAAGTGCTTATTTTCAATAATATTTCTTATCTTTCTGTCAACATTTATTTTAATTTGAATTCTCTGAGCCAAGGTATTTTTTCCAAAAAAGGTGCATAAATCAATGAATAGTTCATTCCTTTTTATTACTGAGTGATATTACATTTGATAGAGACTACCATCTTTTTTAAATCTATTCACCAGTTGATGTGTATTTGAGTGTTTTAATTTTTTGGCTGTAATAAATAATATAGCCATATATTTTCATTTCCCCTTAGAATGGAATTACTTGATTATAAGTGTATATATTTTTTACTTTTTAAGAAACTGCCAATATGTTTCCCAAAGTTACTGTATTATTTTAAATTTATGCCAGCTGCGTATGAGGTCTCTAGGTGCTCTCCGTCCTCACCAGCACTTGCTATTTTTGGCTATTTTAAAATTTTACTTATTTGCTGGCTTTATAGGAGTATCTCTTGTTTTTTTAAAATTTGCATTTTGCTTATCTCCAATTATATTAAAATTGTTAATGTGTTTGTTGGCCATTTGTACACAGGCATACTTTGGAGATATTGTTAGTTTGGTTCCAGACCACTTCAATAAAGTAGATATTGCAATAAAGCAAGTCACACAACTTTTTTGGTTTCTTAGTGCATATAAAGGTTATGTTTACACCATACTATAGTCAAGTAAGTGTGCAATAGCATTATGTCTAAAAAAGGAATGTACACAACTTAATTAAAATACTTTATTGCTAAAAATGCTAGTGATCATATGAGCCTTCAGTGAATAGTAACCTTTTTGCCAATGAAGGGTCTTGCCTTGATGTTGATGACTGTTGACTGATTGGACAACAGTGAATTTTGCTGCATCGATTGACTCTTCCTTTCATGATAGGATTCTCTGTAGCATGCAATGCTGTTTGATAGCATTTTACCCACAGTAGAACTTCTTTCAAAATTGGACTTGATCCTCTCAGGCTATGCTGCTGCTTTATAAACTACGTTTACATAATGTTCTAAATTCTTTTTTTGCCATTTCAACAATTCACAGCATTTTCACTAGGAGCAGATTCCATCTTAAGAAACCACTTTTTTTGTTCATCCATAAGGGGCAACTCTTCATCCATTCAAGTTTGACCACGGGATTGCAGCAATTCAGTCCCATCTTCAGGCTCCAGTTCTAATCTAATTCTCTTGCTCTTGCTACCACATCTGCAATTATTTCCCCCACTGAGGTCTTGAACCCCTAAAAGTCATCCATGAAGGTTGAAATAAACTTTTCTAATTTTCAGCTTTTCAATTTACTTTGTCCAGGTTCTTCAGAGAAATCACTATAGCAAGCATAG
Source organism: Symphalangus syndactylus (assembly GCF_028878055.3). Lineage (NCBI taxonomy): Eukaryota > Metazoa > Chordata > Mammalia > Primates > Hylobatidae > Symphalangus > Symphalangus syndactylus. The sequence goes on along the minus strand of NC_072446.2, from coordinate 20,012,521 downwards.
CCTTCCAAAATGTATTTCTTAAATAATAAAACTTGAAAGTCAAAATTAATCCATGGACTACAGAATGGATGTTGTGTTAGCAGCCATGAAAACAACATTACTTTCCTTGTACACCTTCATTAGGGCTCTTGGGTGATCAGGTGCTTTGTCAATGAGCAGTAATATTTTGAAAAGAATATTTTTTTCCTCAGCAGTAGGTCTCAATAGTGGGCTTAAAATATTCAGTAAACCATGTTGTAAGCAGATGGGCTTGTCATCCAGGCTTTGTCCACTTACAGATCATAGACAGAGTAGATTTAGCATAATTCTTAAGGACTCCATGATTTTCACAATGGTAAATGAGCACTGGCTTTAACTTCAAGTCACCAGCTGGATTACTGCTAACAAGAGAGCCAGCCTGTGCTTTTGAAGCTTTGAAGTCAGGCATTGAGTTCTCCTCTCTAGCTATGAGAGTCCTCTATGGCATCTTCTTTCACTGTGAGGCTGTTTTGTTCTCATTGAAAATCTGTTGTTTTATATATGAGTACCTTCATCAATTAACTTAATGTTTTCTGGATAACCAATTGCAGTTTCTACATCAGCACTTGCCGCTTCATCTTGCATTTGTATGTTATAGAGACAATTTCTTTCTTTAAACCTCATCAACCAGCCTTTACTAGCTTCCAACTTTTCTTCTGCAGCTTCACCTCTCTCGGCCTTCCTAGAATTGAAGAGAGTTAGAGAGTCTTGATTTGGATTAGGCTGCAGCTTAAAGGAACGTGGTGGCTAATTTGATCTTCTATTCAAAGAACTAAAACTTTCTTCATATCATCAGTAAGGCTGTGCTGCTTTTTTATTATTTGTGGGCTCATTGGAGTAGCACTTTTAATTTTCTTCAATGACTTTTCCTTTGGATTCACAATTTGGCTGTCTTGCACAAGAGGTCTAGCTTTCAGCGTATCTTGGCTTTCGACTTACCTTCCTCACTAAGCATCATCATTTCTAGCTCTTGATTTAAAGTGAGAGACACGTAACTCCTACTTTCACTTGAACACTTAGAGACCATTGTGTGTGATTAATTGGCTTAATGTCATGTTGTGTCTCAAGAAGTAGGGAGGCCCGAAGAGAGGGAGAAAGAGGGGGGAATGGCCTGTTGATGAGCTAGTTAGAACACACAACATTTATTTGTTAAGTTTGCATCCTTATATGGACATGGTTTGTGGCAACCCAAAACAATTACAATAGTAACATCAAGATCACTGATTGCAGATCATCTTAATAGAAATAATAATAATAAAAAGTTTGAAATATTGCAAGCATTACCAGAATGTGACACAGAGACACAAAGTGAGCACATACTGTTGGAAAAATGGTGCTGACAGATTTGCTCCAAGGATGCAGGGTTGCCACAAACTTTCAATTTGTAAAACTGCAGTATCTGCAAAGTACAATAAAATAAAGCATGATAAAACAAGGTATGCATATGTATACATATATATTCACTTTTGCAAAGGGTCTCTTAAAATGTTTCACCTATTTTTTTGTTGGTTTGTTTGCCTTGTTATCAAAGTATTGTTTATATATTCTGGATAGAAGTCCTTTGTAAGCTGTATAATTTTCAAGTGGTTTTCTTTCATACTTTGTTATTTACTTTCTTAGGGTTTGATTTCTTTCTTCTTGTTCTCACTTCTTATGATGAAATTTTAGATAATTGATCTTAGACCTTTCTTCTTTTTGAAGGTAAGCGTGGATGGCTGTAAATTCCCCTCTAAGTTCTGTTTTAGCAGAATCTCACAAATTTTGACGTGTTGTACTGTTATTATTAATTTGTAATTTAACTCTACTATGATTAGAGGACATATTTTGCATGATTTCAGTTCTTTTAAATTTATTGAGACTTTAACAAAATAGACTCTATCTTTTAGAATGGTTTTAGATTTATAGAACTGAGATGATAATACAGAGTTCTCATATACCCTGTAGCTAGTTTCCTCTTTATTAACATTGTACATTAGTATGATATAATTGTTACAATTAATAAACGAATATTGATATATTATTATTAACTAAAGTCTGCAGTTTATTAAGAACGTTAGTTTTTACCTAATGCCCTTTTTTTCTGTTCCAATATTCCATCCAGGATGGTATATTACATCATGTGCTAGCCTAGGAGTCACTAGGTCCACCAGACTCCTCTTGGCTGCACCAGTTTCTCAGACTTTCCTATTTTGATGACGTGAAAGTTTTGTGTTTTTATTTATTTATTAGACAGAGTCTCATTCTGTTGTCCAGGCTAGAGTGCACTGATGTGATCTCAGATCACTGCAACCTCCGCATCCTGGGTTCAAGTGATTCTCATGCCTCAGCCTCCTGAGTAGCTGGGATTAAAGGTGCCTGCCACCATGCCCAGGTAATTTTTGTATTTTTAGTAGAGACAGAGTTTCACCATGTTGGCCAGGCTGGTCTAGCACTCCTGGCCTCAAGTGATTCACCTGCCTTGGCCTCCCAAAGTGCTGGGATTACAGGGATGAGCTACCATGCCTAACCTGATGACCTAAAAGTTTTGAGGAGTACTGGTCAGGTATTTTGTAGGATGCCCCTATATTAGGAGTTGTCTGATGTTTTTCTCGTGATAAGACTGGGGTTATGGTTACTGGGAAGAAGATGACAGTGATAAAGTATTATTTTTACATTATATCAAAGGTATATGATATCAACATAATTTATGACTTAAATCATGATTTATCCACATGATGTTGACCCTGCTCACCTAGCTGAGGTAGTGTTTGTCAGGTTTTTCCACTGTAAATGTCTTCTTTTGTCCCTATATCATACTCTTTGGAAATAAGTCACTATGCAGAGCCTACATCTAAGGAGTGGCGAGCTAGTTCTTCTGATATAAAATTCTTGGCTAACAGATTCCCCTTTGCCAATCCCCTCAACCCTTCAGCACTTTCAACATGTCATTCCAATGTCTTCTGACCTCCATTGTTTCTGATGGGAAATTAGTAGTTGACCTCATCTTTGTTCCTCTGTGTAACGTGTTTTTCTCTTGCTATTTTCAAAAAAATTTATTTTGTAGGTTTTGGAGAACTTTTTTAAGTAGAGAAAGTGTTTTCTTGCTTCAGGAAGTGGATGTTCCTGTCCCACTAGCAGTAAGGAGTAATGATAATAACAACATGGTATAATTCCTCAGTCACATTTAGAAGTATCAGCCAGACAAGTGTTAAGTACTAACAGTTGCTAAGTGATGCTGTGGTTTTAATTGGATCACTCAATAATTTGGTTGAGTTCTTTAGAACAGAATAATAGAAAAAAATTCTATTAAAGAAAAGTAGGAGAAAAGTAGAAGAATGTCAGTTCTAAGTTCTCACACCTCCAGGATCCATCCCTTCTCCCTTCACTTCTTGAGTAATTCTGTTAGCTTTTTGTAGAAGTTTGCTTGATCTTTCACTTCAGTGTCTGGTTTTTGGTCTCTTATAAGCTGTTGTAATCTTGACACTACAAAAGGCTTCACCATTGTGTAGAAAGTGTCCTATGAAGAAAGAAAATACTATAATTTTGAGAATAATTTTGTTGCCAATTCAAACCCATTGTTGTGATTTTCTTGTTGTATAAAATGTCTCTGTGTCAGATCCCCTAATCCCTAGAGACATCAGGGGCAGCATCTTGGGAACATTTTGGTGGGAATAGAGTTGGATAGCAAGAGAATTCTATTAGTATTCAAGCTTTGATGATAGGTAAAGAATAAAAAAAAACTAATACTGATTGAGAACCTACCATATGTCAGGTGGCGTGGTAGACACTTTGCATACTTTGCTTCTTGTGTAATCCTTACAACAATTCTTCAAGGTAGGTATTAATACACTCAACTTACCCTTGATATTATTCTTGGAGAAGTTAAAGCTTTTTTTCTCTTTTTTATTCAACTGATTTTGGCTTCTTAGCTAGGTTGCGATTGGCAATGTAGAGGATTATCTCATGGTTTGAACCTTAGGTGTCTATTATTCCTCTGACCACAGTTTTGTTCAGTAATGACCCAGGACATTTGTCCCAATTTTTGAAAGAAGAGTTGAAAGAAGTTTATTTTCCTGCTGCATTTGAACCTGTGAGGATATTACCATGTGGCTGCTGATAGTTATCTTACCATTATATGAAATTTGAGGAAGAAATCATGGCTGAGAGCACAGAGAAAGAGAGTCAGGTCTGGGTGAAACAGTTTAACTCCTGAATTAACGGATCCCTGAAGCAAGATTCATCTGTACTTTTTAGTTACATGAGTCAATAAATTCTCCCTTGCTTAAGTCAGTATGAGTAGGGTTTTCTGCCGTTTATAACTGAAATGGTCCTGACTGATATGACCTTTTTTGTTCCTCCATTGAGCACATCTCAGCAAAGTCGTCTTTGGAAAGGGAATTATACTAAATTAATGTAATATTCTTTGATTCTTTGATCCTGCATCTTGAGGACTAAGTGTCCTTGGGTCAGTCCTGATCTCTTTCTGAGGTTTGATTTTCCTTTTTGAGGAATGTATTCATTTCCATATAAGTGAATTGTATTACATCTCTAATTACCTTTCTTAGTGTAAAATTATCTGGTTTTAGGAAATCCTTATTTCAGACTGAAATGTGAATGATTCTAAGATTTAATAGAATCTAAGAGCTTGAGTTTTGAAGTTACAGACATATATTTGAAAGCTGACTCTGCCACTTACCAATTATATAATCAAAAGTAAATTTCTTAATCTGTTTACATTTCAATATTCCTAATTATAAAGGGGACATAATTCATAGCGTGGTTGCAAGGATTAAATGACATCATGTATATGGAATTGTATGTGGTAAGCACTCAATACCTGATAGCTATCATCATTTATTACTCCTTCCCAATGACATCCTTATATTAAAATAGGATTTCCAAAGGTGTGTTTGGTGGAAAACAGTCCTGCAAAATGCCCTCACAAAAGGATTTTGGAGTCAAATACATTTAGGAAATGCTTATCTTCCCCCATTTTCAAGATACATTAACATATTAAAGGCCCTAAAAATTCTTCAATATATAAATATGCTTAAAGTTGTTGATACAGCATCCAAAATATATTTGACTACACAATGCTTTTTTCCTTCCTAGATGTATACCTATTAACGTATATTAACAAAAATAGTTAAAACCCTTAAGGGGTGATTTTAGGCATCCATCAGTTGGGTTGAAATAGTGGAAGGGAGGATTTTTGGGGGGAGTTCAAGTCTCAGATACGAGCTCCTGTAAGCTCCTACTAGAAAATTGGGCTTTATCCAAAATTTAGCCTAGATCAGCCATTGGCAAACTCTGGCTTGTGGGCTAGCCACTTGTTTTTGTAAGTAAAGCTTTATTAAAACAGTTATGTGCGTTCATTTATGCGTTGTCTGGCTTATGGGCTAGCCACTTGTTTTTGTAAATAAAGCTTCGTTAAAACAGTTATGTGCATTCATTTATGCCTTGTCTGGCTTGTGGGCTAGCCATTTGTTTTTGTAAATAAAGCTTTATTAGAACAGTTATGTGCATTCATTTATGCATTGTCTATAGTTGCTTTAATGCTACAAGAGCAGAACTGAGTGGTAGTGGCAGACTATGGCCTGCAGAGCCTAAAATATTTACTATCTGGCTCTTTTCAGAAAACATTTGTTGGCTCCTGGCCTAATGACAAGGTTGCATCTGTAAGAACTGCATGAACTCAAAGTAGATTTCTTTTTTGGTCCATCTCAGTAAGTTCTTGTTATTCCAGCTCGTAAAGTGAGATGCTATCTCCTTATATTAGTAATCCTGACTTCAGAAAAAATATCAAAAGAACCCGATAACTATTTTACTCAAAGGGAGTAGAAGAGGAGAGAAACTCCCTGAAAAATAGGAATTTATAGCTCATGGAACTGAATTGCTCTTCAGTGACTTTGCCCTTAAATCTGAACACATAGCAGTTGCTCACTTCCTTAGGAAGCTTTCCCGCATTGACACCATATAGTACTGAGTTGTCCTGTGGAATAAACGACATTATTATAAGATACTACTATATCTTTCACAATGTCTCCTGAGTTTCACGGTAATTCCTGTTGAGTTACTTTTGGGGTAGCAGTGCCACTGAGGGCGACAATAAACAAAGTTTCTTCGCTGAAGTGATTAAAAACAGCCTCCTTTAGGCTCCTGGGTTTGGATCCATGGCTGTTATCACATCAGTGGCTCTCAGGAAAATGAGTGAGACTTCTGAAAAGAAACACCAAGTTTTTTATTTGTGTCGCATCATAAAGTGGACTGTATAACTACCCAGCTAAAATTTCTCTCTTTCAATTTTTGGAAGACAGGAATAAGCTGTGCCTTATCATACAAACTAGGAGTCGTTGGTCTCACAGCAGATTTACTTGTGGCAGGAATTCATTTTGAGCTCTGAGTTTTAAGTCTCCATTCACTCATTCGTTCAACAATGTACTGAGAACCTATTCATACTGCATGCCACACACTAACTGGGCAGCAGAGTGAGCAAATTAGATAAGATCCTTGCCCTCATGGAGATGGAAAGTCTAATTGGAGAGATATATGATAAAAAAGTACTCAGATAGCTAGACAACCATAACCTGTGATACATGCTCTGCAAGAATGAAAAGATGCAGGGGTGACAGGAGACATCATTTAGATAGAGAGGAGGACTTGTGGTGTTGTGTGTAAGGGTATCACCTGAATCCTAAAAAGTGTGATGGAGCCAGGTCTACCTGGAAGAAGAGGAAGCTTTCCAGGTAGAGGGGGCAGCATGACGGGAAGCCTTTTAATCTGGTGGCTACATTTGGAAAAAGACCTCAGTCCCTGGATTCAGACCTTGATACATTCTTAAATTAGTTTAATTTCAAGTAACTTCACCATTTTTGGCTCTAAACTTTCCATCTCTTAAATGGCAAGAACAACTTCTACTTGAGTGGTTTATAAAAAACCATGGAGAATCTTGCTAATATTTTGATTAGAATTGATGGGAGAAAATAGCTTTCATGTTAACATCAGCTCATTTGTTAAAATCTTGGATATAGATGCCAGATGAAATCTTAGTGGTCACTCAAGCATTTCATAAAGAAGTATTTGTAAAGGGGTAGAATGAAGCAGAATCTGAATAGAATTAGAATTTGAATTCCATTTCACATTTTTGTAATGTCAGTCAAATATGACAAATCTGAAATAATATCACTTTCTTCTAACTTGCCAACTGGAAGAAAAATTCCCAGTGATATTTATGTGATTTATTGTGAGTTAAAAATAAAAACAGATAAAATGAAATGAAATTCTTTTATTAAGCAATTTGCCCCAAACCCAACTGTACTAATTAAGTCTCCATGGATAAATATATTCATAAATAGTCATGTTTTATCAAAGTCAAATACAGGGCAAATGCTTATGTTCATGCACTACTAAGCCTGAGTTATTAAATAAAATCTGCGCCATACTCTTTAAATTAAGATTCTATCCGTTAATAAATGTTAAATAAAAACGTAAAGATTGAATATTGTTTAAAGAAGAAAAACATCCCCAGTACTTCCAGTTGAATCCAGCTTAGTGAAATGCAAATTTTATAAATTCCAATCTATCAAATAGAAATTTTACTATAAAAGGTTTTCATGGAAATAATAGCTGTCAACTATCAATTAATGCACACAGTCCCATTTTCCTTAAGTACTGTATTGAACTTTAATGAAAGGTTACTTATTCTATCAAATTGCTTTATACTTCATACGATTAAACTTAACCAAAAATTAACATCAGTATTCCATGAAGAGAGCATGCAAACAAAATTCACCAAAATGACAGGGGAGCCTAAATGTTTTTGTTGCACACTGAGAAATATGCTTCCACACACATTTTAAAAATGCAAAGAATTCATTTTTAAAACCGACGCTATCAGAAAATTTAACCCATTCTCAACTGCATGTCTCTCCTATATTTCTTTGCCTCCTTACACTGAGCCATGTATGATGTACAAACAACATTTTTAATTATGTCAATAGGGCAAAAGCTTAACTCGGCAGAAGCCAGCCAGCGTGGCATACAGTAGCAGGACCAAGGACTTGAAGCCAACATATCCAGGTTCAAATTCAAGCTGTCATTAACTAGCTGTGTAACCCTGGGCTAGTGGCTTAGTCCTCCTGAGGCTTACATTCTTCATCTGTAACATGAGAACAATAAACTGATCTTTGAGGACTGCTTTGGGTACTTAGGAGAAAAGTGTATGGGTAAGCGTGGAATATAGGAGGTGTCCAGTAAGTGGTAGCTGTACCTATGATTACAGGGGTTAGGTAATGATGTCAATAAACGAAAGCAGAAAGTCACTGCCCATGCAAATTAGAGGTGCGTATAGATGGGAAGGTCTTAATGCATTTTTGTAGTTTTGTAAAATCACTCTTATTTAGTTCTTATAGAAGCAATAATGTACACGTGCTATAATGAAGAGTGATCGATCATACTACTAATGACCCAGGCATGCCCTATGCCCTTTGAAAACTCCCTAAACACTGGATTGAAATTTTTCCTCCTAAAACCATATGCATATCAATATGAAATGGCATTGAGTGATGCTAAATAAATAAATATGGTAGAGTCAGGAGATTTGGCTTCTTATCCCAGCTCTGACTCTAGCAGAACACATGTCCTTGAATAGCCCTTCCTCCTTTCCAGACATCAGTTTCCTCGTCTGTCAGATGAGCAGTGGGCGGGTCTAAGTGGGCACGAGTAAATACTAGGGAGAGGTGGGGGCTATGGCCCAACAGAGAGCATGTATTCTTTCTTTCTACAGGGACATCCTCTCCTCAGTTCCAGCTGACTGTTGCCTTGCTGGACCCTGGACCCAGTATTGCTAGATCTGTAAGGAAAGTCAGAAATTCAGATGTTGAAAACAGTTAAAAACAATTATTAAAAAAACTGTGCTATTCAAGAAAATCCTGTCTCCTGGAAGACTTCACATTTGTGGGCTGCCCATTTAGAACTTTGGACTAGATATTTTCTGAAAGCCCTGATGGGATCTGCAGTTTTGTAATTTTAGGGAAATCTCTTTTTTGTCTGATTTTCTACACTGTAATCCTGAAAAATGATTTACAAAACCCAAATAGATTTTGGCATGAACTAAGCTTAAATTAACTGCTCCCTATCGTGAATTAATATTAAGCAGAGCTTGGCAGACACTAAATATTTGTTTTAGGAATACACACAGCCTCCACTTTCATCTGGGTTAAGCGCTAATCTTTGGCCTGTCACTTGCAGGATATAGCACTGGATAAATCATGCTCTCTTGAACAGATAGATGCCAGGGTGGTTGTATACAAATGGAACAATGTGTCAATGAACACCCAAGTTTGGGTTACATCTACTATAAACATCGACATTCCTTTGCAGTGAGCCCATTTGCTGGTTAAGCAGTTACAGCTTCCCAAGGTTTGATGCTTCTGTGCCCAATCACAGTGTAATGATTTCAGATGTTTGCAATTAATGAACCATTAGATTAATTGGCAGAGTATCATAAGAAAGGTGTTAAGAATTGGGTCAAAACCACAGACAAGCTATCACCCATAGGGACAGCAATCACCAGAGGCAAAAAGGTGAGAAAATGAATTAATGATTTTATTTACCGCGTCTCACCCCTCCCTCCACACACTTTCTTTCTCTGTAAAACATTAGCATTGACCAGTGTCTAAGTTCGCCAAACACAGAAAGGAAGGAGAAAGCCGAAAGGAAAAAGAAAATATGTTTTCATATTCCTACAGTTAAGACTTGATCTTCGGAAAGCTGGGAGTTCCACTGGTACCAAAAAGTGACACCATTTCTCAGTGTATGCCCAAATCTCTCTCTCTGGGCTTTTTTCCTAAGCTCTTGTGTTTTATTAATTATGTAACACATCAACCATCTTAGAAAAATGATTAACAGTACTTCAGAAACATGGAAATAAATAAGCCAAGCTTCAATATATGATTATGTAGGCTTGATATAAACCCCAGAGTAGCCATCTTTTAAGAAGTGTGTGTAAGGAGTTTAACACCAACCGGTCGCTACAGTACTTGAAATCTGGCAGCATAGTGAGTTATTGCCTGGCAGTGGATGGCGCCTCAGATGAATTTGTAATTTGGAAAGTTAAATTAACCCTGAAATATTTTCTTTGTTGTCTGTTTTCCACTCAGGAAAGAGATCTTCATGTAAACAGAGTCCCTCTTATTGGCTGAAGTGAAGAGTCATTCTGAGGTGAGCTATGCCCAGATACTTGGTAAATTTATGGTGGCTGTTATTTTCGTAACAAAGAAAGTCAATTTTTGGAAAAGGATACTACCATGACACACACAAAAAATAATTTTCAAATAAAATCCTGGCGCTTCCTCCATAGTGTGTGTTGTTACCGGGTATTTTGTTCTGCATTTATTTACTTATATGTTCATTTCTGTCTCCCCACTACAATGTAAGCTCCAGGAGACCAGAAACTTGGTCATTTAGTTTATGGCTCTACCCCCGCTGACTGTAAGATCCTGGCACACAGCAGGTGCTCAATAAATACTTGTTGAGTGAATGCAGAAATGAGTTGTTGTTGTCAAAAGAAAATGACTTTGGAATTCTATGTTGTCCTGGGGGAATATTAATGGGTCCAGGCAGTGACCTTACTGCTCTTGGACAGGCTCATTTATTGGTTAATTCAACCAGTCTTTATTGAAGACCTACTATGTGCCAGGCCCTGTCCTAAGCACTGCAGATTCAGCAGTTAACAACTCATAGTTCCCTAACCTCACAGAACTTACTTTCTTATGAGGAAAGCAGAAATCAAACACATGCTTACACAAAGGATCAATTTCATTAAAAATTGATTACTCTCCTGAAGAAAAAAGTATAGAGCCATAAGAATATGTGATATGGGAGCCTCATCTAGCTTGGGGAGACTAGGAAGGCTTCCCAGGGAAAGTCACACTTAACCTGAGACCTTAGAGGTTAATAGGAGAGTATCTGGAGCAGAGGGAAAGCATGTGCAAAGGTCCTGAGGAAGGAGCAGCTTCATGTTTGAAATACAGCAAGCAACCAGTGTGGCTGCAGAAGAGAGAGTGGGGAGGGCAGTGAGAAGCAAGATGAAAAGAAAGTTTCAGGTCACAGCAATCCCATTACTGGGAATATACCCAAAGGATTATAAATCATGCTACTATAAAGACACATGCACATGTATGTTTATTACAGCACTATTTACAATAGCAAAGGCTTGGAACCAACCCAAATGTCCATCAATGACAGACTGGATTAAGAAAATGTGGCACATATACACCATGGAATACTATGTAGCCATAAAAAAGATGAGTTCATGTCCTTTGCAGGGACATGGATGAAGCTGGAAACCATCATTCTAAGCAAATTATCACAAGGACAGAAAACCAAACACCGCATGTTCTCACTCATAGGTGGGAGTTGAACAATGGACAAAGGGCAGGGAACATCACACACCGGGGCCTGTCAGGGGGTAGGGGGCTGGGAGAGGGATAGCATTAGGAGAAATACCTAATGTAAATGACAAGTTGATGGGTACAGCAAACCAACATGGCACATATATACCTATGTAACAAATATGCACATTATGCACATGTACCCTGGAACTTAAAGTATAATAATAAAAAAAAAAAGAAAAATGTTTCGAGTCAAATTACTAGATCTGTGAAGACCAGTTTCTGCCCTTATCCTGAAAGAAATGAGGTGTCATTGAAGTGTTCCAAATAAGATAGGAAAGTCATCAAATTTTAATTTTTAAAATTTTATTGAAATTAATTAGAAATAAAATTATGTTTACACAGTGAGAGGAGTACATCTTTAGCTTTCCTTGGATTTTTTTTTTTTTTTTTTTTTTTTTTTTTTTGAGACAGAGTCTTGCTCTTTCACCCAGGCCAGAGTGCAGTGGCACAATCTCTTATAAGAAGGAAATTGACTCATAATCTTAAAGTGGGGTAAATTAGTAATGAGCTGGTAGTTGGAGGCAAAAGGGCTTACCTCCAATTATCCGTGTGTTAATCCAGTCCTACTCCAGGGACGTTTTTGTCTGCAATCCTCAGAGATTTTATGAGATTGACTGGTTTTGTTTTGAATTACATAAGAAATTGCTAAAGTGCCAGTTGTTCAAAATGTGTTTTTCCCCTTTGCTAAGTTTGCATGGATAGTTACTGGCAACTGACGAAATTACTTGATTGATCCAGTCGTCCTTCATTTGCACAGCAAACATACCACGAGTACCTCCTATGCGTCACACCTTAGTTGCCAGGGATGGAAATGTAGATGTATTCTCCATAAGCTGTATAAATGCTGCTCAACCAAGTGTTTCATAAATGGCCAAATGACAAACAGGGTGTTCCCAATCAGGAGTGAATATGTAAATATCACAACCTGGCCCTTGTTGGAAGAGGTATATAAAAAAGAAAGTTCTGTGGAAGAAACTAATCCTTTTTGGGCATAAAAAGAATGAGAGATGAGAGAAGGGACATTTGATTTGGGCTTTGAAGAATAAATAGGAATTTCTGAGCAAAGAGTATAACATAAACAATGGCCAACATGCCTAACTGCTCAAAGTTTAGTTATTGTGTGATTTAAGAGTATAGTAACTCATATTTAATTGTGTATTTCAGTAGACTTAAAACTTAGCCTCAACCAAAGCAATAAGAGCTATGAAAACATAAGCTATTGCATGTTCATTTTTTTAAATGTGTATTAGAAAACAAACTAAAATTAGCACACGAACCCATGTTTTCATAGCTCTTGTTGCTTAAGGCTGTTTTTTTTTAAAGGTTTGTTTCTAATGCACATTTAAAGAAATGAACATCCTATAGCTTGCCTATCCAATGTCCATTTTCCCCCTTCCTCTTCTAACAGAACCCCAATGTATTAGGTTACCCACCCATCCTCCATGCAATCTTGTGCTTCAAGGAAAGCTGACCCCATTCCCACCTCAAGAAAATAGAACTTACTGTCTAAGCTAGGTATCAAAATCTTGTTTTCCTTTCCAGTGATTGGCTCAGGAGAGGTCATATGATCCAGCTCTGGCCAATGAGAAGTAAGGAAAGATCTGCCCAGGGATTTCTGGAAAAAGTTTTCTCTTTAAGGAGACACCAGAGAGGACTTTTCTGCATTCTGTAGCTGCAGTAGCTCATCTTCCCACCAGAAAAAGAGCTAGCTTGCAGGTGATGCTAGTATATTAAGGATGGCAGAATGGACACGTGGAAAGAATCTTGATGTTGATGAATCACAGACCTACTCTCTTAAACAACTGTAGAGAGTTGCTCTGCCTCTGGACTTCTTACTCTATGAAAGAAAGTAAAGGGCCAGAGAGTTAATATTTTAGGCTTTACAGCCCAAGAGGCAAAATCAAGGGTATTATGTTGGCATTTATTTAACAACAGGGAAAACAAATTTTGACCAGTTTTTTACTGATGAAATTCAAAATTTAATGAGAGTATAATTTTTGTAATACAGGTTTATTAATAAAAAAGGGATTATTTTCTTTTTAGTGCTCACTATCACCAAACTGAAAATACTCACATGTAAAAACTATTCTTGAGTGGCAGACCATATAGAAACAGGCAGTGGGCCAGAATTCACTTGTCGGCTATCGTTTGCCATGCCCTGTTTTAAAGTAATTTTTATTTTAAACTTTTTATTGGTTGAAAATTACTGTTCCCAAATAATATCTACTATTCATAGCCATGGTCATCATAATTGATACACATTAAACATTAAAATATTCTCTGTGAATCACCTCTAGCTGTCTTATATCCATAAAAGGGATGATTAACAGATTTTGGGAAATAATAGTTTACTTTTACTAAATACTTTTGTGCCAATTACTGGATTCTAAAATTATGTGCGTGAGCTAATTTAATCTTTACAAAAATCCATCAGGTAGGCAGTATTATCATTATTTTGAGGATGAGGATACTATGTCACAGAGCATTTAGATGGTTCTCTGTTAAAGTGAGATTGGTTAGTGTCTCTCTACTACTGTGCTGTTCAACTCTGATCTTTCCCTATTTATGTGCAAATGAACCATATATATAAACTTGTTTCTGATTCGAACTTCCTAAACTAACTGGCACATTGCAGGGAAATCAGATATGGAAACAGATGATGCAGCTTTAAGAAAAATTATCATTACATTTCTTTATGGCTAAAGAGCATCTGGAACAATTTAAGAAGTTAGAAGGGGAGTAAGATGTTTTACAACATAATATGCCCCAGGATTGCCATACAAGTGGGAAACATGGTAGTTGAATTACGGCTCCGTGCTTTCCTTTTGTGGTATGCTTTATCCAGATCTCTGACGTTATGGTACTGAGGTTGGCTCTGTATTTATTTAGTTTTGAAAAATTTTCTTTAATTCTAGCATTCCAGGGCATAAAGTAGCACTCCAAATAATAATGCATGCTCAAGATGGAGAAATCAGACCCTTCGTGGGGAGAGAACAAAAATTAAAATGTGAACCATTAAAAAGCAAAACAAATAAATAAGACTGTAAACAGACTCCTATAATTATATATCACACAAGAAAAGACAACTCCAAATGGTTCAGTAATCTCATCACTAGCCTCACGAATAATCATCGTAACATTCTTGGTCTCTCCCTTAAGATAATGAGCAATATGCACTGAAAAAAAAAAAAAAAGTGTAAACATGAACCACAATTTCTCATCTAAATACAAAGCAAAATAGAATGACTCACCTGACGGTCTGCTAGTGTGGAGTGTTTTAATTTATAATCTTTCCCCTCCTTTAAAAGGTTAACCAATAGGGAAATACAACCAAATTATGAAAGTTGCCTTTCTGAGTAGACAATACATTTCCCCCCGACCTCCTCCGAGGGTGGTCCCTTCTGAAATGAACCCAGAAAATTAATGCTCCAATAATTAACCAAATTTAAAGACTATGATTAGTAAACAACTTTGTCACCCTTAAAGCCATACCACTGCTAACATTTTTTAAAGTTTCCTAAGGCCCTTTCATCTTAGAAAATGATCTTTACTAGTTGAGCCAAGAAACAGTATAGCGTATAGCATTTGTTATTATTTTTCTCCATACCTGCTGTTCCTTCTCTAGAATTTATTTTGAAGGACCAAGAAAAAAAAAATCTTCATTGATGGGGAAGAAAGGACCAAAAGAACATTATGCAAAACAGATGTAAAACCATCTCTATAATATTGCATGCTACTGTTGAGCCTTTATTTCTGTCTTTTTTACCTTGCAAGGCAGTTCTGCCCCAGACTCATAACTTTATGTTTCCTCTCAATTAAGGTTGTTCAATGTAAAATTGGATCATCTCAAACATACCTACCGGGATGTAGAAAGAAAGATAAGTTTAGATTTTTTTAATATGATGTTTTATCTGTTGGAGTGGGTTAAATTGCAGCACTCTTTGAGCACATTCTGTTTTCCTGCTCCTTCCAGAAATCATCTGTGGCTCTGCTTCTTGGGTAATGTAGCCTACTTCATTGAAAAAAAGAGTGACTCTCAGTTTTGTTGCTTATACATGGGCTTCTGGACTGCTTATGTGTTTGTGTATCACACACTCAATTCAAGGGCTCCCTTTGACTTCCTGCACTGGGCAGAGCAATTTCATTCAAATTTTCATTCAAAATTCAATTTCATCATCAGCCACCCAAATGCAAGGATGTGATTTAGGTATGAGTGATGTCAGTCAGGAAGATTTCAAAGTCTATTTAAAATTTTCAAGAATACTTTGCATTCCAATCACACACACTCTAGTCTAAGAAGTCCTGGCCATTCATGTCATGTCATCTGGTGGATTTTAAATAATAAAATCTCTTATGTTTCTGCCCTAGGATCTGACCCATTTAGGAGCTTCCAGACTATTTTCATCTAGTCCTTTGGCTCATCAGTTCATTCAGTAAATACATATTGAGTACTTGCAATATCCAAGGCACTGTTCTAGGATCTGGGGACACAATGTCCAAGACTGACAAGACACCATGAAACTGGCAATTTAGTGGGAGTTGCCAGGAAAAGAAGCTCTCCAAAGCCCATGCAAGTGAAAGCTATTGTATTGAAAAGTGACAGGAAGCCATCACTGGAAATGGTAATTCCTCATGGTATTTGGGGCCAGAAACTGCTATTCTGTTAGGTATAAACCCACTCTTTAGTCTTCTCTAGGGCCATGTTGTTTTCGGACTTCTCCTTTTAATGTGTGTCTGCTGCAGTATTTTTCTTCTTTCTGAAGATCAGCATTTTTTTGATTCTTCTATCAAGTGTGTACTTGGCAGAAAATGTCTCCTGCAGCCTTGACTTGATGTGACCGTGTAGTTCTTGAGCTCAGTGCCATCTGACTCTTAGACGACATTCTTGAGGGAGAATCAGATAGGTTGCTGTTGAGTCAGTGGACCCCTCCCTCCTGTGCTAGCTGTTTGTTATTGGTGCCACGTGCTGCATCTGTGAAATTGAGTCACACACCACAGACACGGCGGCCAGAGACCAAGGCGGGAGGATGTTTGCAGGGAAGGCGGCCTGAGAAACACCCCCAAGTGCACCTACAACTGGAGGACTGTTTATCTGCAGCTCCAAATGCGTTGTACAGGCACAGGTGCACCCTTCACCTTTTTGTCACAGTTGTTTAGATTGTGGTATGTTGTGGAAAACAGATATGCTGAGCTTCTGTCTCTGTGGTTTCCAGGACTGAGGAGACATAAGTAGGGAAGTTGGCCTTTCCTTCTCTCTTGCATTTTATTATATTTCATTTTAAGGGGGGCATTTCTAAAAAATATTAACTTTCTCATATTACAAAAGTAATATGTATTCATTGTGGAAACCTGGAAAACAGAAAAAATAATGAAGAAGAAAAGAATACTCTCGCCGGGCGCGGTGGCTCACGCTTGTAATCCCAGCACTTTGGGAGGCCGAGGCGGGCAGATCACAAGGTCAGGAGATCGAGACCACGGTGAAACCCCGTCTCTACTAAAAATACAAAAAAAAATTAGCCGGGCGTGGTGGCGGGCGCCTGTAGTCCCAGCTACTCGGAGAGGCTGAGGCAGGAGAATGGCGTGAACCCGGGAAGCGGAGCTTGCAGTGAGCCGAGATTGCGCCACCGCACTCCAGCCTGGGCGACAGAGCGAGACTCCGTCTCAAAAAAAAAAAAAAAAAAAAAAAGAAAAGAATACTCTCTCACATTCTCACTTCTCACAGATAACTGCTATTAATATTGTATGCCCAGGCCAGGCACTGTGGCTCAGCACCTGTAATCCCAGCACTTTGGGAGGCCAAGGCGGGTGGATCATGAGATCACAAGTTCAAGATCAGCTTGGCCAATGTGGTGAAACCCCATTTCTACTAAAAAAAATACAAAAAATAAAAAATTTGCTGAGCGTGGTGGCACACGCCTCTAGTCCCAGCTGTTCGGGAGGCCGAGGCAGGAGAATCACTTGAATCTGGGAGGTGGAGGTTGCAGTGAGCCGAGATCACGTCACTGCACCCCAGCCTGAGCGACAGAGTGAGACTCTGTCTTGGAAAATAAACTAATGTATGCCCACACTTGTTTGCGCAACAAAAATGGAACCTTACTCAATATTCTCAAAATAAAAGTATCTTTACTTTAATACCCATATGCTCTGTGCCCATTATGTGAGTTCACCCAATAAAGAAATGTAAGAAGCAGAAAATGAAAATTTTCTCAGAAATTTCCCCTCTTCAGAGAGAGTCATTGATTACAGTTTGGCATAAATCCTTCCAGATTTTTAAGATAGGTATGTGTGAGTATATACTTTTCCATACAAATATCAATACTCTTTCATGTCTTTTACAGCTTCAGCATCGTATTGTATCGAATGAATGTATTATAATGCAATTAAAATTATCTTTCAGTGGACATTCAGGGAGTTTCCAGTTTTTTCTTTATAATTATAAATCAATTTTGCATAGCTGTCCAAATATTTCCTTAAGATACACTGCTATGTGTGGGCCAAAAGTTGCCATTTCTAGCCAAGTAGGAGGGAGACCATATTGAGTAATTAAGTATCCAAGATATATGTAAAAATAAAACAACCAACAGAAATCAAGACCCTCAATATCTGGAAGTTCTGTGGGAGAATTAGAATAAAAAATGGGCACAGTAGCTCATGCCTGTAATCCCAGCACTTTGGGAGGCTGAGGTGGGAGGATCACTTGCAGCCAGTTCAAGACCAGTCTGGGCAACACAGTGAGATCCTGTCTCTACTAAAAATTTAAAGATCTCTACAGAACATTTAACAAATTAGCTGGGTGTGGTGGTGTGCACCTGTGGCCTCAGCTTCCTGGGAGGCTGAGGCAGGAGGATCATTTGAGCCCAGGAGTTTGGGGCTGCAGTGAGCTACAAACATGTCACTGTACTCCAGCCTGGGTGACACAGTGATATCCTGTCTTGGATAAAAAAAATATATATATAAGAGGCAGTGCCAGAAAATGATAAAAACAAAATTTAAAAAATGTAACCCAAAACTTTTTTTTTTTTTTTAAAAGAAGGATCTGAAAATGTGGAGGTGAGACGCTAATGGCAGAGTGGCCTCAACTTTCACCAGGTTTTGAAAACATCTGTGGGGGAGGCACCAAATTCACTGTCCTGCTGCTTTGACTTCCCAGTCCTCGTTGCCTCGTGCTGCTGGCCTGTATGCTGATAGAAATGTGTTCCTGGGAACATCCTGGCATCTTGTGTTAGGACTACACTGATGCCTGTGCATGGGACAGATCACACTCAAGAAGGTCGATGTACTTTGAAAAACAGATGGGCTCTGCTTTGTGAAAACTCCAAGCATATAAAGTCTAACTTGAATAAAAGGTACATGTTTGGAAGGAGAGTGTTTGTGATAAAAGGATTGTTCACCATTGGGGTGTATAAACGAAAGTGTTCTTTTAGCCAGGCAGATCCTTAACCTGTCTAAAAGGGTATTTGATTTTAAAGTCCATTGAACTAGGTCTATTGCATATATTTTCAAATATACCACTTTGGCTGAGAGTAATATTTAGCCACAAATATTCTCTCAGCAAGAAAAATGGAGGATAAAATGTTATATGTTGGTGTCTTTTTCCCATCTAGTTTCTATTTCTTACTTGAATCATCTTAAAACAACTAACAAAGTTATAATCAGAACTAGGTCCAAATTTGCCGTCCTAGTTTGTTTTTGTGACTTTGTCTAAAAGCTGAGCAAAATCTGCTCAACAAGGGTCTTGGAAACATTGTTACTTGTGTTTTCCGTCCATCACTCTTTTCTTCTGCATATACCTGAACAGAATTATTCCTAGCGCATTGAATCTATATACCCTCTCTTAGTCTCTGTTGATTATAGTAAGCTCCAGAAAAAATAATACAAAAGAAATATTAAAGAAAGAAAAGAAAGGCAAAGAAAAAAGTTCTGCTGATTAAGAAATCCCTTTTAGCCAGCAGGGCGCCAGAAGAATCCAGGGACATCAATAGTTCCTGAACTGCTAAAGTATTTCCTAGTCTTGTGAATTCTAAACATCTCTGAAGTCCAATATAGATCCCAAATATACTGATAGGATTAGAAATAGCATTTCCAATAAAAAATGCATAACACAGTAGGACATGAAATAAGGTATTTCTCTTTGAAACCGTGAAAGTGCACCATATTTGTCTGGAAATGTGTATGTGAAATTTAAACAACCCTTGAAGACATCCATCTAATTTTTTTTGAGTTTGCTCCTCAATTGAAATTCCACTCTCTGGGAAGTTTGTGCTGTGGGCTCCCAACTTCACTCTCTGCCTCTCCCCTGTTTCCCTCCATTTCCTTCCCTTTATGACCCTTTTCAGTTGCGCCCCCTTGATTTATGGTCATTTGTGTGATTGCACTGCTTTGCTTTATGGCAGTTTATGTCATCCTGGTCTTGTCATAAATGACTACCATAAAGTGAGGTAAAATATCATAAAACATTAGTGAGTCCCTGCTACTCAAGGTTCTTCAGAATAAACCCTGACAGGTACCAGCTATAGAAAAATAGATCTGGCCATTCGAAAGGTGCAGCATTTGTAATAATAATCATAATAATGATAGTTAAAAATAAGTTACTAAAGTTTGCTGAACTCTTTCTATGTGCCAGTCACTGGGTTAAGTTTATTTCATACATTATGACATAGAATCCTTGTTACTGCCCTCTATGGCAAAAACTAGGATTATCCCCATTGTATAGATGAGGACATTATGACATAGAATCCTTGTTACCACCCTCTATGGCAAAAACTAGGATTATCACCATTGTATAGATGAGGAAACCGAGGCAGGGAGAAGTTCAGCGTGGCCAGTACTCAGTACAGTCCACAGTCTTACTGTGTCTTAAGAGCTCATGCTTTTAACTATTGTTGGTCTAGATGCTACAGCTCGTGCTGTGTGCACACAAGGGGTTGAGTGGATTGAAATGTGGGTTTAGCATTTGGCACAGTTTTCATGACTGAGGAGCTCTTGTCACCTTCAGGCCTTTTTTGCTCTCCTCCCACTCCCGGTTCACAGACCCTTCTGACACACTCTGCTACCCTGGCAGCACTGCCTGCCTTTGTTACCTCACCATGCGCTCTATCTGCAAAGTTGTCTTTCCTGATTCACCCACCTCACTTCTGACCTTGTCCTTTGGAATCTCAGCTGTGCTAGCACATCTTTGAGCCAGAAGCCTGAGAGTCACCTTTGATTCCTTCTCTTTCTAACTAGCAAGTCCTGCCTATGCCACCTCTAAGAGGCATCTTACACCCATCTGCATTTCATTTTACCTTCCAGAAGGTGAGTACTGTAAGCCACTGCCATCTCTCTCCTGCACTGCTAGAGATCAGGCTCTGCAAATGCTCCCAGCCACCTGTCCTCTGGGCTCTATGCAGGAGCAGAAGCACTTATAAGCATGAGCTGGGACTGTCATTGACAGCCCTCATCCCTATGGTTTGCTTCCTTTTGTGCTTTCTCTGACTCCTGCCTCATGACATTTTGTTGTGCTGTTGTCTCTGCCTCACTGGCCTCCCCCGAACCAGGTGAATTATTTTCTAACTTACAAACTTCACACCATAAACTTTGCTGTCTGCCTGGAACTCCCAGCCCTTAACTTACCTGTACCCATCCTTGTCTTTACACAGTCAATTTGCTTATCATTGTTCCTGCCTCAAGCTTTCCCCCTCTTTCTTCAATTCTCTACTACTGCAACTCTTTCCTTCCTAGATCTGCCCATATATACTGAGGAGTGATTTGTTTATGTATTGATGATCTGTTTCCCTGTCTAGATTGTAAGCTCCATGGGGACAGGAACACACCTATCACGTCCATAGCCACATTCCTAGCATTCGTCACAGGGCCCAGCACAACAGCATGGGACATATTTGTTGAGTGGGTTTAGGTGGGATTGCAGGTTATATCTCCATGTCTAACCTGGATTGTGAGGGCTAAAACGACAGCCATGCATCATCTGTTTCTGTAAAATATGTTATACCAAGAACATTCACATTGTAGGAACAAAGTGGATGTTAATGTGATACATAGTTGTTGACTGAATTATAGTAGCCCTCACAAAACCTTGGCTCCTAGGATTAAGACAGTGTATTGCATTGGATTGGGCATTGGAGACTGGCCATGGGGTGTATAAAAAGGGGAAATGGATCATAAGACAAGTTAGGACAACAGTTTCTATGATCCAATAAATTCATTGAAAGAAATATGTGAGCATCTTGGTTAAAAAAGAAAAAGAGAAGAAAAAAAGGAACCAGGAGGAAAAATGGAATCAGTGTATTTCTCTCTCTCTCTCTTTCTTTTATTTTTTTGCCCCCTCATCTCCTGTCTTTTCCAAAAATCTTTCTAGGTTTCCTCTGTCACATCCGTATGAAGTGTAAATTATAGTTTCCAATATAAATGGCCATTTTCAGCAAATTTTAGCAAGGAACAAAATTTCATTTGAGACTGAAATTTGGCATCCCTTTGCCTCTTCATGCTGGGAACTATTTTTTGTCTTTACAAAATGCAATGAGACATAAATCTTTTTGCTTTTATTTCTAAATGGTACTACACCAAGCCGAAAATGCACTGGGAAAATAGGAATGCCTCCAAGCTCGGGCCAGCCTTTGCAATCCTAATTTATAGTGCGTGCTGTTATACAAGGGAGAAATCAGATCAGGGTCCTATAAAAATGTGAGGCTATTTTTAATTGTATGTACTCACTTCCAATCCCATTCCTCTCCCTGCAAATTTCGTTTTACCCTGGCAGTCCTAACTAACTACATTGCCACCCACAGAGAAGCCTGGTACACTCAACAGCTAACACTTGATTTGACACCATTTAGGAGGCTGGCAACTCCAAAAGCATATGGAAGATTCCAGATGGATTCCTAGGGACATTTGGCTCCAGGTTTCTCATGTTGGGGAACACGGTTGGCACATAGAGCAGGCCAGTTCTTTATTGCGTCCCGTCTGAGGCAAGATGTTGGTTGTCCCTAGACCCCTGACATTACATGCCAGTTGATGCCTCCCAGTCACTGTGACAAGTAAAAGTACACCTCCCCCAGTTCTGAATGTAACCTTTGGGGGACCCGATTCACTTTGGCTGAGAGCCACCAGGAGGATTTAAAACTTTTTGCACAAAAATTAACAGGGCATGATTGGGGATGCCTGTAATCCCAGCTACTCGGGAGGCTGAGGCAGGATAATTGCTTGAACCTGGGAGGCAGAGGTTGCAGTGAGCCAAGATCGTGCCACTGCACTCCAGCCTGGGTGACAGAGCAAGAGTCTGTCTTCAATAAATGAGTGGGGTTCCAAGGCGGCCGAATAGGAACAGTTGTAGTCTACAGCTCCCTGCGTGAGTGACGCAGAAGATGGGTGATTTCTGCATTTCCAACTATGGTACCGGGTTCATCTCACTGGGGCTTGCCGGACAGTGGCTGCAGGACAGTATGTGCAGCCCACGGAGCATGAGCCAAAGCAGGGGGAGGCATCGCCTTACCTGGGAAGCATAAGGGTTTGGGGAATTCCCTTTCCTAGCCAAGGGAAGCCATGACAGACCTGGAAAATCAGGTCACTCCCACCCTTATACTGCACTTTTCCAACAGTTGTAGCAAATGGCACACCAGGAGATTATATCCTGCACCTGGCTGGGAGGGTCCTATGCCCATGGAGCCTCGCTCACTGCTAGCATGGCAGTCTGAGATCTAACTGCAAGGCAGCAGCAAGGTTGGGGAAGGGGCACCTGCCATTGCTGAGGCTTGAGTAGGTAAACAAAGCAGCAGGGAAGCTTGAGCTGGGTGGAGCCCACTGCACCTCAAGGAGGCCTGCCTGCCTCTGTAGACTCCACCTCTGGGGGCAGGGCATAGTTGAACAAAAGGCAGCAGAAACTTCTGCAGACTTAAACGTCCCTGTCTGACAGCTTTGAAGAGAGTAGTGGTTCTCCCAGCATGGAGTTTGAGATCTGAGAATGGAAAGACTGCCTCCTCAAGTGGGTCCCTGACCTCCAAGTAGCCTAACTGGGAGACACCTCCCAGTAGGGGCTGACTGACACCTCTGAGACCAAGCTTCCAGAGGAATGATCAGGCAGCAACATTTGCTGTTCTGCAATATTTGCTGTTCTGCAGTCTCCGCTGATGATACCCAGGCAAACAGGGTCTGAGTGGATCTCCAGCAAACTCCAACAGACCTGCAGCTGAGGGTCCTGACTGTTAGAAGGAAAACTAACAGAAAGGACATCCACACCAAAACCCCATCTGTACGTCACCATCATCAAAGACCAAAGGTAGATTAAACCACAAAGATGGGGAGAAACCAGAGCAGAAAAGCTGAAAATTCTAAAATTCAGAGTGCCTCTTCTCCTCCAAAGGAATGCAGCTCCTTGCCAGCAATGGAATAAAGCTGGACAGAGAATGACTTTGACGAGTTGAGAGAAGAAGGCTTCAGATGATCGGTAATAACAAACTTCTCCGAGCTAAAGGAGGATATTCGAACACATTGCAAAGAAGGTAAAAACCTTGAAAAAAGATTAGATGAATGGCTAACTAGAATAAACAGCGTAGAGAAGACCTTAAATGACCTGATGGAACTGAAAACCATGGCATGAGAACTATGTGATGCATGCACAAGCTTTAGTAGCCAATTCGATCAACTGGAAGAAAGAATATCAGTGATTGAAGATCAAATGAATGAAATGAAGCGAGAAGAGAAGTTTAGAGAAAAAAGAGTAAAAAGAAACCAACAAAGCCTCCAAGAAATATGGGACTATGTGAAAAGACCAAATCTATGTCTGATTGGTGTACCTGAAAGTGACAGGGAGAATGGAACCAAGTTGGAAAACACTCTGCAGGATATTATCCAGGAGAACTTCCCCAACCTAGCAAGGCAGGCCAACATTCAAATTCAGGAAATACAGAGAATGCCAGAAAGATACTCCTTGAGAAGAGCAACTCCAAGACAAATAATTGTCAGATTCACCAAAGTTGAAATGCAGGAAAAAATGTTAAGGGCAGCCAGAGAGAAAGGTCGGATTACCCCCAAAGGGAAGCCCATCAGACTAACAGCGGATCTCTTGGCAGAAACTCTACAAGCCAGAAGAGAGTGGGGGCTGATATTTAACATTCTTTTTTTTTTTTTTTTTTTTTTTTTGAGACAGAGTCTCGCTCTGTCCCCAGGCTGGAGTGCAGTGGTGGGATCTTGGCTCACTGCAAGCTCTGCCTCCCATGTTCATGCCATTTTCCTGCCTCAGCCTCCTGAGTAGCTGGGACTACAGGCGCCTGCCCCCACGCCCGGCTAATTTTTGGTATTTTTAGTAGAGATGGGATTTCACCATGCTAGCCAGGATGGTCTTGATCTCCTGACCTCATGATCTGCCCACCTTGGCCTCCCGAAGTGCTGGGATTACAGGCATGAGCCACCACACCCAGCCTCAACATTCTTAAAGAGAAGAATTTTCAACCCAGAATTTCGTATCCAACCAAACTAAGCTTCATAAGTGAAGGAGAAATAAAATCCTTTACAGACAAGCAAATGCTGAGAGATTTTGTCACCACCAGGCCTGCCTTACAAGAGCTCCTGAAGGAAGCACTAAACGTGGAAAGGAACAACTGGTACCAGCCACTGCAAAAACATGCCAAATTGTAAAGACCATTGATGCTAGGAAGAAACTGCATCAACTAATGAGCAAAATAACCAGCTAACATCATAATGACAGGATCAGATTCACACATGAAAGTATTCACCTTAAATGTAAATGGGCTAAATGCTCCAATTAAAAGACATAGACTGGCAAATTGGATAAAGAGTCAAGACCTATCAGTGTGCTATATTCAGGAGACCTATCTCACATGCAGAGACACACATAGGGCTCAAAATAAAGGGATGGAGGAAGATCTACCAAGCAAATGGAAAACAAAAAAAAGCAGGGGTTGCAATCCTGGTCTTTGATAAAACAGACTTTAAACCAACAAAGATCAGAAGAGACAAAGAAGGCCATTACATAATGGTAAAGGGATCAATTCAACAAGAAGAGCTAACTATCCTAAATATATATACACCCAATACCGGAGCACCCAGATTCATAAAGCAAGTCCTTAGAGACCTACAAAGAGACTTAGACTCCCACACAGTAATAATGGGAGACTTTAACACCCCACTGTCAACATTAGACAGATGAACGAGACAGAAAGTTAACAAGGATATCCAGGAATTGAACTCAGCTCTGCACCAAGCAGACCTAATAGACATCTACAGAACTCTCCACCCCAAATCAACAGAATATACATTCTTCTCAGCACCACATCACACTTATTCTAAAATTGACCACATAGTTGGAAGTAAAGCACTCCTCAGCAAATGTAAAAGAACAGAAATTATAACGAACTGTCCCTCAGACCACAGTGCAATCAAATTAGAACTCAGCATTAAGACACTCACTCAAAACTGCTCAACTACATGGAAACTGAACAATCTGCTCCTGAATGACTACTGGGTGCATAATGAAATGAAGGCAGAAATAAAGATGTTCTTTGAAACCAATAAGAACAAAGACACAACATACCAGAATCTCTGGGACACATTTAAAGCAGTGTATAGAGGGAAATTTATAGCACTAAATGCTCACAAGAGAAAGCAGGAAAGATCTAAAATTCACATCCTAACATCACAATTAAAAGAACTAGAGAAGCAAGAGCAAACACATTCAAAAGCTATCTGAAGGCAAGAAATAACTAAGATCAGAGCAGAACTGAAGGAGACAGAGACACAAAAAAACCCTTCAAAAAATCAGTGAATCCAGTAGCTGGTTTTTCGAAAAGATCAACAAAATTGATAGACCGCTAGCAAGACTAATAAAGAAGAAAAGAGAGAAGAATCAAATAGATGCAATAAAAAATGATAAAGGGGCTATCACCACCAATCCCACAGAAATACAAACTACCATCAGAGAATATTGTGAACACCTTTATGCAAATGAACCAGAAAATCTAGAAGAAATGGATAAATTCCTCCCAAGACTAAATCAGGAAGAAGTCGAATCCCTGAATAGACCAAAAACAGGCTCTGAAATTGAGGCAATAATTAATAGCCTACCAACCAAAAAAAGTCCAGGACCAGACGGATTCACAGCTGCATTTTACCAGAGGTACAAGGAGGAGCTGGTACCATTCCTTCTGAAACAATTCCAATGAATAGAAAAATAGGGAATCCTCCTGAACTCATTTTATGAGGCCAGCATCATCCTGATACCAAAGCCTGGCAGAGACACAACAAAAAAATAGAATTTTATACCAATATCCCTGATGAACATTGATGCAAAAATCCTCAATAAAATACTGGGAAACCAAATCCAGCAGCACATCAAAAAGCTTATCCACCATGATCAAATGGGCTTCATCCCTGGGATGCAAGGCTGGTTCAACATACGCAAATCAATAAACGTAATCCAGCAGATAAACAGAACCAAAGACAAAAACCACATGATTATCTCAATAGATGCAGAAGGGGCCTTTGACAAAATTCAACAGCCCTTCATGCTAAAAACTCTCAATAAATTAGGTATTGATAGGACATATCTCAAAATAAGAAGACCTATTTATGACAAACCCACAACCAGTATCATACTGAATGGGCAAAAACTGGAAGCATTCCCTTTGAAAACTGGCACAAGACAGGGATGCCCTCTCTCACCACTCCTATTCAACATAGTGTTGGAAATTCTGGCCAGGGCAATCAGGCAGGAGAAAGAAATAAAGGGTATTCAATTAGGAAAAGAGGAAGTCAAATTGTCCCTGTTTGCAGAAGACGTGATTGTATATTCAGAAAACCGCATCGTCTCAGCCCAAAATTTCCTTAAGCTGATAAACAACTTCAGCGAAGTCTCAGGATACAAAATCAATGTGCAAAAATCACAAGCATTCATATACGCCTATAACAGACGAACAGAGAGCCAAATCATGAGTGAACTCTCATTCACAATTGCTTCAAAGAGAATAAAATACCTAGAAATCCAACTTACAAGGGATGTGAAGGACCTCTTCAAGGGGAACTACAAACCACTGCTCAATGAAATAAAAGAGGACACAAACAAATGGAAGAACATTCCATGCTCATGGATAGGAAGAATCAATGTAAAAATGACCATACTGCCCAATGTAATTTATAGATTCAATGCCGTCCCCATCAAGCTACCAATGACTTTCTTCACAGAATTGGAAAAAAAACTACTTTAAAGTTCATGTGGAACCAAAAAAGAGCCCGCATTGCCAAGAGAATCCTAAGCCAAAAGAACAAAGCTGGAGGCATCACACTACCTGACTTCAAACTATACTACAAGGCTACAGTAACCAAAACAGCATGGTACTGGTACCAAAACACAGATATAGACCAATGGAATAGAACAGAGCCCTCAGAAATAATACCACACATCTACAACTATCTAATCTTTGACAAACCTGACAAAAACAAGAAACGGGGAAAGGATTCCCTATTTAATAAATGGTGCTAGGAAAACTGGCTAGCCATATGTAGAAAGCTGAAATTGGATCCCTTCTTTACACCTTATACAAAAATTGATTCAAGATGGATTAAAGACTTAAATGTTAGACCTACAACCGTAAAAACCCTAGAAAAATCCTAGGCGATACCGTTCAGGACATAGGCATGGGCAAGGACTTCATGCCTAAAACACCAACAGCAATGGCAACAAAAGCCAAAATTGACAAATTGGATCTAATTAAACTAAAGAGCTTCTGCACAGCAAAAGAAACTACCATCAGAGTGAACAGGCAACCTACAGAATGGGAGAGCATTTTTGCAATCTACTCATCTGACAAAGGGCTAATATCCAGAATCTACAAAGAACTTAAACAAATTTACAAGAAAAAATCAAACAACCCCATCAACAAGTAAGCGAAGGATATGAACAGACACTTCTCAAAAGAAGACATTTATGCAGCCAAAAGACACACAAAAAAATGCTCATCATCACTGGCCATCAGGGAAATGCAGATCAAAACCACAATGAATTACCATCTCATACCAGTTAGAATGGCGATCATTAAAAAGTCAGGAAACAACAGGTGCTGGAGAGGATGTGGAGAAATAGGAACACTTTTACACTGTTGGTGGGACTGTAAACTAGTTCAACCATTGTGGAAGACAGTGTGGCGATTCCTCAAGGATCTAGAACTAGAAATACCATTTGACCCAGCCATCCCATTACTGGGTATATACCCAAAGGATTATAAATCATGCTGCTATAAAGACACATGCACACATATGTTTATTACGGCACTATTTACGATAGCAAAGACTTGGAACCAACCCAAATGTCCATCAATGATAGACTGGATTAAGGAAATGTGGCACATATACACCATGGAATACTATGCAGCTGTAAAAAAGGACAAGTTCATGTCCTTTGTAGGGACATGGATGAAGCTGGAAACCATCATTCTCAGCAAACTATCGCAAGGACAGAAAACCAAACACCACATGTTCTCACTCATAGGTGGGAATTGAACAATAAGAACACTTGGACACAGGAAGGGGAATATCGCACTCCAGGGCCTGTCGTGGGGTGGGTGGGGGGGAGGAGGGAGGGATAGCCTTAGGAGATATACCTAATGTAAATGATGAGTTAATGGGTGCAGCACACCAACATGGCACATGTAAACATATGTAACAAACCTGCACTTTGTGCACATGTACCCTAGATCTTAAAGTATAATAATAATAATAAAAGGAAATTATTTTTATTCACACACAAAATGGAGTACTATTCAGCCATCAAAAAGAATGAGATCCCATCATTTGCAAGGACATGGATGGCACTGGAGGTCATTATGTTAAGTAAAATATGCCAGGTACAGAAAGATGCACATCACTTGTTCTCACTTACTTGTGGGATCTAAAAATCAAAACAATTTGAGTCATGGAGATAGACAGTAGAAGGGTGGTTACCAGGGGATGGGAAGTGTAGTAGGAGGCCAGGGTGGGGGAGGTGGGGAAGATTAGTGGGTATAAAAAATAGAATGAATAAAACCTAGTATTTGATAGCACAAGAGGGTAACTATAGTCAGTAATAATTTAACTGTACATTTAAAAATAACAAAAAGTGCAATTGAATTGTTTGCAACACAAAGGATAAATGCTTGAGGTGATGGAAACCCCATTTACCCTGATGTGGTTACACATTGCATGCCCATATCAAAACATCTCATGTAACCCATAAATATATACACTACTATGTACCCACAAAAATTAAAAATGAAAAATAAAAAAAGTTCAATCCACCCAAAAAATAATAAATAAATAAATAAAACTTTTTGCAGGCATCTCAAGATGAAGGTTTCCTATTTGTGATTATGAAAAAAATGTCAAGAACAAGTCCCTTGGTGTTCTTAGACCGAAGTCAGAACAACAGCCCTAGTAAGTATTCTCTGAACATTCATTACATGTTAACAACCTTCAAAGCACTTTGTGTTCCCTCATATGGTCCTCCATGAGGTAAGTATCGGAGCTATAGTAAGATCTATTTAATAGTGAGACCCAAATGTGTCCCAGAACCACTCAGGATTGCCCCTGGTGACCCTGAAGCTCGAAAATCCCTGAGATCAAGACCGAAGGAGTCTGTATTGTTCCTCCCTGCATGCTTCTTCCTTGCATGTCCCTTTTTCTTCCCTGTCTGTATCCTTTCTTCCTCATCTTTAATTTCTTCTTTTCCAATGGTTTCCTGCCTCTTTCCAAAATCACTTCATCTGTGGAAATAAACTGAATTTTCTTTTTGCTGGTTACAGCATTAAACAATAAAAGCTAGATGGGTATTCACCAAATTTAGAGGGTATAGTTTGGAATATTTGGTCGTCTAGTTTCTGTAGAGTTGATGAAATTCATTTTGTGATGGTGGCAGGGACCTGAGAGAGATGGATTTTGATAACTCCAGTGTGGCTAAAACAGGTTCAAGAGGAAGCCTGTGTGACTGTCAATCAGAGTAGGGATGGTTCATATCAGGGTGACATGGTCAGAGTAACAGTGCTTTCAAAGGCAAGCTCTGATTCAAAAGCCACAAGGGCGGATGCAGGGAGGCCAGGAGCTGATCTGCAATTGAGCTCCTTCTTCGTGGGCAACTCTGTGTGGCATCCTCCAGTGAAGGCATCAGGAATCTCTTTATTTAATAATGTTTAATGATTCTCTTATGCAAATGTGTATTAGGGCCTGTTCTGTAATTGTGGGATGGGTGGAGTGATAAGTAAGAAATGACCCCAACTCTCTAAAATTTCACATCCTGGCAGAGCAGACTGAAGCACAAATAGTATCAAGCCCTTTATAATAGAGCAGCGGTTCTCAGTTTGGGCACTATTAACATTTAGGGTAGAATACTTTTATTTTTTTATTTTTATTTTATTATTTATTTATTTATTTATTTTATTTTTTTTTTTTTTTTGAGACGGAGTCTCGCTCTGTCGCCCAGGCTGGAATGCAGTGGCACGATCTCGGCTCACTGCAAGCTCTGCCTCCCGGTTTCATGCCATTTCATACATTCCTGCCTCAGCCTCCCGAGTAGCTGGGACTACAGGCACCCGCCACCATGCCCGGCTAATGTTTTGTATTTTTAGTAGAGACAGGGTTTCACTTTGTTAGCCGGGATGGTCTCTATCTCCTGACCTCGTGATCCACCTGCCTCAGCCTCCCAAAGTGCTGGGATTACAGGCGTGAGCCACCACGCCCGGCCTAGAATACTTTTTTTGTTGTGGGGACTATCCTGGGAATTGTACAATATTTAGCAGCATCCCTGGCCTCTACTTACTAGATGCCAATAGCATTCCCCTGGTCTTGAAAACCAAAAATGTCTTCGGATGTTGTCAAATATCCTCCGGGAGTAAAACTACTAGGTCATGTGTACTCCAAGTCCACTGGCTGCAAGCCCAGGACAGCACCAGGAGTTGCCCAGGAATTGCAACCTTTGTAGCCTAGACTGCCTTTCAAGTTTATTATAGGACCCAGAGCACTTTAGCCCGTGGTGGTGAGGCTAGGCAGAATTTAAGTTCTGACCCTGGGATGAACAGTTTGTCTCTGGCTAGGGCTCATCTAAATGCCCCCTTCATCTATGTTGGGTGAGTTTCCGTCCAATGTTGCTTTCCACTGTGACAGGGCTATACTGAGTTCCAATGCAAAGTCCCATCATCACTGCACTCTCCCTCCTTGAGCACACACATTCTCTCTCAATGCCATGTGGCCACTGTGGGGGGATACGGGTGGGGTGGTGTAGGCAATTCAAAACTGTCTTTCCTACCATCTTCAGTGCCTCTTTCCTTGATATGATATTAAAATTGGGCACTGCGATTACTCACCTGAGTTTCAGTCCTTATGAAGGTGTTTTCTTATGTGGATAGTTGTTCATTTTGGTTTTCCTCTGGGGAGAGGTGGGATGATTGCTGGAGAGTTCTATTTGGCCTTCCTTCTTCCTCTCTTGAGAGAAGGTGCTCTGAACTTAAATTATGCTAATATATGAATGCAGAGAGAAGAGAAAGAGCAGGTGCAATGAGGCAGTGAAAGCCTGAAATTAGCCGCAAGAAGGGTAAAAAGTGCAGTAATTCAGTAGAGGCTGAGAGTAACTGAGTCATCACAAAGCCAGGAGCACAGGGGAGAGCACAGAGCATGCCAGCTTTGGAGACACAGGTCCCAGAGCCTTTACAGCATCCGCAGGGCTCCTGTTGGATAAGTTGCATCTCCTTTGATCAGGGGTGTGAGGCAACTTCTGTTTCCTTCCTTCCCTTTGTATTCTTAAAATAAACTCGAATACCTCAGGTAACAAAAGCAGGTACCTGTGCCTCCTACCAAGAAAATAAATACCTTGATGACATCAGGTTGTATTATATGATTGTGGGGAAGAAGAGAAGGCAAAACGAGAGAAATTAGCTCACTTTTTGGGGAAAATCCTTGCTTTGCTGAGGTGGGTAAAACATTGAAAAGTTAATCTGTTAAAGGAACTGGAATTCTCTGGGCACATGCCAACCCGCAGCTGAGACGTGGTCTGGAATTGTGTGGCTAAGTAAAATGGTTCATAGGAAAAGGTTTGCCTCTGTGTCAACAGGCAGACGATTCATAATTCATCAAGATTTAGCCAAGACAATAAGAGAAATATTTGAGCTTTGCAAAGGACTCATCTCAGGCATCACCTTCTCGGGGAAAGACTCTTCTAACACCCTTCTTCCCTGCCTCCAGGGCCCCTAACACTCCTGATGCACTTCTCTCTTTGATCATACTGCATTGGATGGTAATCATCTATTTACTCTTCTGTCTTCACTGGGCTATGGGATCCCTGGAGGTAGGGACTATAATACATCTTGATATCCCCAGCCACTAACCAATGGTCTCCATATAGTAGGCGCTCAATAAATTGTTGAGTGAGTAAATGAGCAAATTCACTCCTACAGTTTACCTCACATACTTTTTAAGGAGGGAAAAAGAAGAATCCATTTTAACTCGAGTATAGGTTTTCTTTCCTGGAGAGCATATGGATGAAGGACAGCTACTGATTTCTTCAGAGGGAGAAAAATGATAGAACAGGCATCCATGCTATATTTCAAACTTATGTCAACTTTTCTTTTAAAAAAAGTCTGTCCACCAGCAGTCGTATCATTTTTCAAATTTCATGTCGTCCATTTTCCGAGGCTGCCCATCTGTCATTTTAGGCAGAGAGTATCCATCATGATAGAAGCTAAATAATTTTCAAAGCTGTCAAGGAGTGGACACAAAAAAGGTCCCCATTTCATCTGAACAAAGTTGTCCAAGGCTGGTGGTGAGGATATGACTGGGAAAGGACAGATGGCACCCTGGGAGTGCCTCTCAAATTGGTTTCAAATGGAACAAAGAAAAAAAATTCATTTGAGAAACTAGACTTCAGTCCTTCACGTTATATGTTACACATGCACCTATCAGTACCCTAATTAGGTAAGAGTTTATTTAGAGCAAGTGTGTCTGTAAAAATAAAATTCATTTTTTCTAATGATTATGTTTTCCTTTAAACATAGTTATGTGTGTAGTTTTTTCTAATTTTAATCTTAAGAGTGAATCATATTTATTTGCCAAATACAGAAAAGTGTAAAGTGGAAAGTAAAAATCACATATTATTGCATTACACAGAAGTAACCATTAATACTGTTATTTTTGACGCATTTTTTAGTCACATACACGTTTGTGCACACACACAATGTATATATGCATCTTTATATATTTTGAGACAGTTTTTGTATATATTATATATAATAAAATATATGTAACATGTAATTATATATAATATATAATATATAACATATATAATATATAATATATGTTATAATATATATTATGTAATAACATAATTATATATAATATATATAATATATAATATATATTATATATATATACATGTATTTTGAGACAGAGTTTCGCTGTCTTTGCCCAGGCTGGAGTGCAATGGCGTGATCTCGGCTCACTGCAACCTCCACCTTCCCAGTTCAAGTGATTCTCCTGCCTCAGCCTCCTGAGTAGCTGGGATTACAGGTGTGTGCCACCACACCTGGCTAATTTTGTATCTTTAATAGAGATGGGGTTTCACTATGTTGACCAGGCTGGTCTCGAACTCCTGACCTCAAGTGATCCACCCACCTTGGCCTCCCAAAGTGTTGGGATTACAGGCATGAGCCACCACACCTGGCCTATTTGAGTATATATATATGTGTGTGTGTATATATATGTGCATAAACTGTAGTATTATTTACAATTTTGGTATTATATTCTTTATGGAATTTCATATCCTGCTTTTCTCACTAAATTATATCTTAAATTATATTTTATGCCATTAAGTATTCTGGGAAACATGATTTTTTTTTTTTACTTCTAATGTTCACATTCTTTTTGATTTTTTAAATTTTATTTTTTAATTGACAAGTAATAATTATACATATTCGTAGGGCACATAGTGATTATACATATTCATAGGGCACATAGTGATGTTTTGTTATGTATAATGGATAGTGATCAGATCTGGGTAATTGGCATATCCATCATCTTAAACATTTATTACTTCTTTGCATTGGGGATGTTCAATATCCTCCTTCCAGCTATTTGAAACTATAATATATTATTGTTACCTATAGTCATCCTAGAACACTAGAATGTATTCCTTCCATCTAGCTATACTTTTGTATCATTTAACAATTCTCTCCCTATTCCCTAATCCCCCTACCCTTCACAGCCTCTTGTATCTTCTGTTCTATTTTTTACTTCTATGAGATCAACTTCTTTTTTTAGCTTCCACACATGAGTGAGAACATGTGGTGTTTAACTTTCTGTTTCTGGCTTATTTCACTTAACATAATGTCCTCCAGTTCTATCCGTGTTGCTGCAAATGACAGGATTTCATTCTTTTTTATGAATGAATAGTATTCCATTGTGTATATGTACCACATTTTCTTTATCCATTCATCTGTTGTTAGACACAGGTTGATTCCCTATCTTGGCTATTGTGAGCAGTGCTGCTATAAACATTGGAGTGCAGCTATCTCTTTGATTTAATGATTTTCTTTCCTTTGGATAGATTCCCAGTGGTGGGATTGCTGGATCATATGGTAGTTCTATTTTTGATTTTCTTTTTTTTTTTCTGTTTTCCATAATGGCTGTACTAGTTTACATTCCCACCAACAGTGTATAGGAGTTCTTTTTTTATTCTGAATCTTTGCCAGTATTTGTTATTTTTTTTGTCTTTTTGAAAATAGCTATCCTACCAGGGGTGAGATAATACTTCATTGTGGTTTTGGTTTGCATTTCCCTGATAATTAATGATGTTGAGCATTTTAAAATACATTTGTTGGTCATCTGTGTATTTTCTTTTGAGAAATGTTATGTTCAGATCATTTGCTCATTTTTAAATTGGATTGTTTGTTTTTTTTTGCTGTTGAGATGTTTGGTTCCCTTGTAAATTCTGGGCATTAATTCCCTGTGAGATGAGTCGTTTGCAAATATTTTCTCCTATTTTGTAGGTTGTTTTTTCACTATGTTGTTTTCTCTTCTTGTGGAAGCTTTTTAGCTTGATATAATCCCATTTGTTTATTTTTGCTTTTGCTCTCTGTGCTTTTGAGGTCTTAATTCATAAAATATTTTTTCTGACCAATGTCTTGAAGTGTTTCCCCTGTTGTTTTCTTTCAGTAGTTTTATTGTTTTGAACTTTATATTTAGGACTTTGATCCATTTTGAGTCCATTTTTGTATAGAGTGAGAGATGGGGGTCTGGTTTTATTCTTTTGCACATGGATCTCTAGTTTTCCCAGCACTACTTATTGAAGAGACTGTCCTTTCCCCCAAATGAGTGTTTTGGTACTTTTGTAAAAAATCAGTTGGCTGTAGATATGTGGATTAATTTCTGGGCTCTCTGTTCTGTCCCATTAGCCTATGTATCTATTTGTACGTCAGTACCATGCTGTTTTGTAGTATATCTTTAGGTCTGGTAGTGTGATACCTCCAGCTTTGTTCTTTTTGCTCAGGATTCCTTTGGCTATTCAGGATATTTTGTGGTTACCTCCAAATTTTAGATTTGTTTTTTCTATTTCAGTGAAGAATATCATTGGTATTTTGATAGAGATTACATTGGATCTATAGATTGCTTTGGGTCGTTTTAACTTTTGATATTAACTTTTGATAAATGAGCATGGAATATTTTTCTGTTTGTTTGTACCATCTATAATTTCTTTCATCAATATTTTACAGTTTTCATTGTAGAGGTCTTCTACCTCATTGGTATTTAATTTCCTAGGTATTTAATTTTTTATTAGCTATTTTAAGTGGGATTACTTTCTTGATTTCTTTTTCAGCTAGTTGTTTGTGTATAGAAATGCTACTGCTTTTTTTTTTTATTATACTTTAAGTTCTGGGATACATGTGCAGAACATGCAGGTTTGTTACATAGGTATACACATGCCATGGTGGTTTGCTGCACCGATCAACCCATCGTCTACATTTTGTACAATAATTTAATATACTGCAACTTTACTGAATTTGTTTATCAGTCTAATAGTTTTTTTGGTGGAGTTTTTAGTTTTTTCAAATATAAGATCATATCTTCAAACAAGAATAATTTGGTTTCTTTTTTCCTAATTTGGATGTCCTTTCTTTTTTTCACTTGCCTAATTGCCTTGGTTGTAACTTCCATACTATGTTGAAAGAGTGGTGAGAGTGGGCATCTTGTCTTGTTATAGTTCTTAAAAAAGAAGCTTTCAGCATTTCCCTATTCAGAAACATATTAGCTATAGGTTTGTCATGTATCCATTTATACCTAATTTATTAAACATTTTTATCATTAAGGATGTTGGAATTTTATCAAAAGATTTTTATTCATCTATTGAGATGATCATACGGTTTTAGTTCTTTTTTCTACTGATGTGATGTATGATGTTTATTGACTTGTATATGTTGAACCATCCTTGCTTCCTAGGATAAATCCCATTTGATCATGGTGTGTTATCTTCTTGATGTACTGTTAGATTCGGTTTGCTAGTATTTTTTTGAGGACTTGTTCACCTATGTTTGTCAGGAATATTGGACTGTAGTTTGCTTTTTAAAGTTTGTGTTCTTGTCTAGTTTTGATATCAAGGTTATGCTGGCCTTGTAGGATGAGTTAGGAAGAGTTTCTTCTGCTTCATTTTATAGAATAGTTTGAGAACTGGTGTTAATTCTTCTTTAAAGATTCAGTAGAATTCAGTGGTTAAGCCATCTGGTCCTGGACTTTTTTGTTGGAAGACTTATTATTACTTGTTCAATCTCGTTACTTGTTATTGGTGTGTTCAGGTTTTCTGTTTCTTCTTGGTTCAATCTTGGTAGGTTGTATGTGTCCAGGAATTTATCTATTTCCTCTAAGTTTTCAAATATGTTAGTATATAGTTGTTCATAGTAGTCTCTAGGGATCCTTTATATTTCTGCTGTATCTGTTGTGACATCTTTTTTTGCTTTTGATTTTATTTTGGTATTCTCTTTTTTCATAGTCTAGCAAATTGTTTATTTTACTTATCTTTTTAAAAAACTGACTTCTTGTTAATCTTTTGTAAGTTTTTTAGTTTCAGGTTTATTTTTGTTCTGGTATTTATTTTTTTTTATTCTGCTAATTTTAGGTTTATTCTTGCATTTTTAGTTCCTTGGGATGCATCAAGTGGTTTATTTGAAATATTTCTAGTTTTTATGTAGGCATTTTTTGCTATAAATTTGCCTCTTAATACTGCTTTTGCTGTGTCTCATAGGTTTGGGGATATTGTGTTCTATTTTTATTTGTTTCAAATAATTATTAAATTTCCTTCTTTATTGTGTCCTTCGCCCATTGGTCGTTCAGGAGCATGTTAATTTCCATGTATTCATATAGTTTTGAATTTTCATCTTTTTATT
The DNA here is from genome assembly GCF_028878055.3 of Symphalangus syndactylus. Taxonomy (NCBI): domain Eukaryota; kingdom Metazoa; phylum Chordata; class Mammalia; order Primates; family Hylobatidae; genus Symphalangus; species Symphalangus syndactylus. The sequence continues at coordinate 19,974,672 of NC_072446.2, read as the reverse complement.
AGTTTCTAGTTTTATTACATTGTAATCAGATAAAATATTTGATACAATTTTAAGTTTTTAAATTTTTTTTGAGACTTGTTTTGTATCCTAACATAAGGTCAATCCTGAAGAATGGAGTGTTGTAGTCACCAAATATTATTGTATTGGGATCTATTTCTCCCTTTAGATCTAATAATATTTGCTTTATATATTTGGGTGCTCTAGTGTTGGGTGCATATATATTTATAATCGTTATATTCTCTTGCTGAATTGATCCCTTTATTATTATTTAATATCCTTCTTTGTTTCTTTTTACAGTTTTTGACATGGAGTCTGTTTTGTCTGATATAAGTATAGCTATCTGCTTACTTTTAGTTTCCATTTGTGTGATATATTTTTCCATTCCTTTATTTTCAGTCTATGTGTGTCTTTACGTGTGAGGTGAATTTCTTCTAGGCAGCATATAGTTGGGTCATGTGTTTTATCCATTCAGTCAGTCTTTATCTTTTAAATGGGGAATCTAATCTGTTTACATTCAAGATTATTATTGATAGATGAGGGCATACTCTTGTTATTTTACTGATTTTTTTTGTTTTGTTTTGTATATCCTTCATTACTTACTTCCTCTCTTATTGTTTATATTTGTGGTTGGGTGGTTTTTTATAGTGATAATGTTTAATTTTTTCCTCTTTGTCTTTTGTGTACTGGTTCTCCCAGTGAGTTTTATAGTTTTGCTGTTTTCATGGTGGTTAGTATCTTTTCACTTTTTAATGTAAGACTGTTGAGCATTTCTTTTATGGCTGGTAGGGTGGTGAAGAATCCCCTTAGTTTTTACTTGTCTGTGAAAGATTTTATTTCTCTTTCATTTCTGAAGGATAGCTTTGCTGAGTATAATATTCTTGGCTAGCAATGTTTTTCCCCCAGTATTTTGAATATATCATCCTGTTTTCTCCTGGCCTGTAAGGTTTCTGTAGAGAAATGCATTATTAATCTAATAGGGATTCCTTTATACATGACCTGATGCTTTTCCATTGTTGTTTTTAGAATTCTCCTTTTGTCTTTGACTTTTGACAATTTGACTATAATATGGCTCAGGGTAGACCTTTTTAGATTGATTCTATTTGGGGATCTTTGAGCTTCCTGGACCTGGATATGTTTCTCTCTCCTAATACTTGGGAAAATGTTAGCTATTATTTCATAAAATATGTTTTCTATACTCTGTCTCTTCTCTTCTCCTGGAACACCCATAGTGTGATATTTGTTACTTGATGATGTCCCATAAATCCTGTAGGCTTTCTTAATTTTTTTTTCTTGTGTCTGCATGTGTTATTTCAAAAGACCTTTCTTCAAGTTCAGAAATTTACTCCTCTGCTTGATCTAGTCTGTTATTGAAACTCTTGATTATATTTTTAATTTCATTCATTGAATTCTTAACTCTAGGATTTCTGTTTGGCTCTTTTTTCATGATAGCAATCTCTATTGAATTTCATTTGTATAATGAGTTGTTTCCTAATTTCACTGAATTGTCTGTATTCTCTTATATCCTACTGAGCTTTCTTGATTATTATTTTGAATTCTTTTTCTGGCATTTCACATATTTGGTTATGATTGGGGTCTGTTACTGGAGAATTATTGTGTTCCTTTGCAGGTGTCATTTCCTTGCATTTTTTATGTTTGATGTGTCATGTTAATTTCCATGTATCCAGGGGAAAAGTCACCTCTTTCAATTTTATGGAGTACACTTTGAAGAGAAAGATTTATTCATAATAATGGGTCTTGGAGGGTCAGTTTGGTGGGGTTTGTTGGCTTTGCTTTTATGTGAATGCAGTAGTGCAGGCTCCATGTAGTTTCTTCAGCTGTAATCCATGCTAGTGATGTTTGTGAGTGTCTCAATGACATATGCTGAGAAAATAAGTAGTGTGATTGTATGGCTTTGCTGGGGGTGGGATTGCTGGGCTGTTTCTCAGGTCAGGGGCATGTGAGTGCTCACGGTGGATTGGCCAACCTAGGATCTGCCTTGCTAGGGTTGCAGTCATGGGACTGTTACTCTGGCTATGGGCATGGATGCACAGTTGCTTGGCCAACATGGGAGCATGCCTGCTAGGGGCAGACCATAGGGCTTTTTCTCAGGCTCTGGACACAGTTGCAAGGCTGCTTGGCTTGCCTGTCAGTGTTGTCTTCCTCCCCAGAGTTGTTTCTCAGGTCTGGGATACAGGTGCGAGGCTACCTGACCAGCCTGGGGAGTGTCTATTTGGGGAAGCTGACAGGGATGCTTTTGCAGCTCAGGATGTAGGCACACAGTTGCATGGCTGACATGGGGTTATGCCTGTTAGAGGCAGCCAACAGGGCTGTTTCTCAGGCCTAAGATGGGGGCACATAGCTTCTTGACTGGCTTAGGGGCATGTTAGCTGCTTGATGGCTGAGGGATCTCTCCTGCTCAGGAGAGGGCACACAGCAGTTTGGCTGGCTGAAGAATGGGTTTGCCCTGGGTGGAATGGCCAGACTGTTTCTCTGGCTGGTAGTGTAACAGCAGAGAGTTGTTTTCCCTGATGTGGAGGATCAGACTCACAGCCAGTCTTGGGCCCATGCTCCATGTGGCTGGACTTGTGGTGTCCAGCAACCATTGTAGCCTTGGTGGAATGAAGATGGATCCCCACTGCTGGAGAGGCTACTGGACCCCAGAGCAGTGTGCACTCCAGAGGCAGCTCTGGTCTCAAGATGGCACCATGCTACAGCAGTTTGGTTCACGGGGGTGGGGTGGATGGGGGTGGGAAGTGTGGAAGTGCACACACATTGTGCTCCTACTCTGGGGCAATGCAGCTGCATGAATACCCAGCAGCTCTCCAAGCCAGACTCAGGACTGTGGGATTCCTCTGCAGTAAGAACTGTAGGTGTTTGTGGTGGGGATAGGGGCTGGTGGGGATCTTCTGCTTATCTTTTTCCTGCAAGGGGAAATGCCTTCTGAATCTGAGCAGATCTGATCCAAGTGGGGAAAATGAGGCTGCAGGGGCTGGATTCCTCCATGCTGCCCTCCTGGACTTCCAGTCACCACAGATGTGTCTCCACTCCCCCACTGCACTCCAGTACTCTCTTCAGCACTCCAGAAAATCTTAGCCATTCATTGCCATTGTCCTTTCTTGGGGGATGAACACTAGGCCTCTCTAGTCAGCCACCTTGCTGATGTCAATCTTTGAAACATGATTTTTTAAAGGTTACATTATATTTGATTTTATTGATATACCATTACTTTCGTATGGTTAGACGTAATGATTGTTCTGTTTTTTTTTTGCAATGTGGTATTTTATTTATTGCATTTTCTCTGTCTTTTAGCTATTCTGTGTTTATCATCTATACAGTTCTCAAGAATCATAATCTTATCTTTTTATTAGAATGTCAAAGTTAGGTAAATGGGCTTTTTAAGAAATAACTCACAAAGATTCAACCTACAAGAAGCTTTTTGATTGTCTCTTAACTCAATGCAAGTTATTATATATGTTCACTTTTACAATATAAATTAAATTCTGTCAATTAAATGAGTATGCTTGTATCTTTCCTATTTGCTGATTTGTTGTGAGTTGATGTACAAGTCTTCATTTTGGATTAAAAGAGGCTGCAGATATGTACAGAATGGGTATGAAAGTTTCCTTACAAGAGAGAATAAAAGGATGGTTTCACTCTTGCTAGAAAAACCCCAGCTTTGGCATTTGTTTGCTCAGTAACCTTGGACACTTTTTTTTGACTTATAAGAGCCTCAACTTTCTCATCTATAAATTTGTGGGAGATAATATTATGTAAGATTTTGCAGATCAGATGATAGGATTACATGGACAAAGAATATCAATTGTGTATCATGGAGTACAATATACTAGGAGTACCTATACACAATAGACATTGTTGTTATTATTTATTCTAGATTCTATCTTAAAGCAGGTTAAATGTTAGATGTCTCTTCTGGAAATGAGGCAGGAGAAGTGACAGAGGCCTTGAGTTATTTGACCAAGCAGTTAAAAATGTAATTCTTTTTAAGTAATCTTATACCTGGCTTTTCTTTTTAATTTTGCATAGCTTTATTGAGATGTAGCATAAAGTTCACCTGTTTACATGTAAAATTAAATGATTTTTAGTAAATTTATAGAGATGTGCAGTTATCACCACAATTAAATTTGTGAGCCATTCCATGACACCGAAAAAGTTCTCTCAGACTCATTTGCAGTTACTCTGTGTTCCTACTTTCAACTCTAGGCAACCAGTAATCTACTTTCTGTCTCTAAAGATTTGCCTTTTCCATACATTTCATATAGATGGAATCATATAATACATAATCATTTGCATCTAGTTTTTTTTCACTTAATGTAGTGTTTTTGAGATTCATCTATGTCCTACCATGTATCAGTACTTTTTCCTTTTGATTGCCAAGTAGTATTCCACTGTGTGGACATATATATTTAGTTTACTCATTCATCTATTGATGGACATTTGTATTGTTCCCAGTTTTTGGCTATTATGAGTAATGTTGCTATACATATGCATGAATTGGTCTTTGTGTGGATATAAATTTTCAATTCTCTAGGATATATAGCTAGGAATGGAATTACTGGATTGTATGGTAATTTATATTTAACTTTATTTATTTAAAAATTTATTTAAGAACTTTAAAAAAAGTTTTAAAAATTAACAGATAGTTTTAAAATTGTACCTATTTATGGGATGCATAGTGATGTTGCAATACATATAAAGTATCATGATCAGATCAGGGTAATTAGCATATCTATGATAAACATTTATCATTTCTTTATATTGAGGACATTCAATATCCTCCTTCTAGCTATTTGAAACTATATAGCATTGTTAACTATAGACATCCTACAGTGTTATAGAATTGTAGAAGTTATTCCTCCTATCTAGCTGTAATTTTGTAATCTTTAAGAATTCTCTCCCTACCTCCTCATCCGCCTACTCTTCCCAGCTTCTAGTATCATCCATTCTACTTTTTACTTCTATGAGATCAACTGTTTTTAGCTTCCACACATGAATAAAAACATGCGGTGTTTAACTTTCTGGCTTATTTCACTTAACATAATGTCCTCCAGTTCCATTCATGTTACCTCAAGTGATAAGATTTCATTATTTTTTATGAATGAATAGTATTCCATTGTGTATATGTACTACATATTCTTTATCCATTCATCTGGTGTTGAATACTTAGGTTGATTCTATATCTTGGCTATTGTGGGAATGCCAGGGTCTCTTCAATATAATGATTTTCCTGCCTTTTGATAAATGCCCAGTAGTGCGATTGCTCGATCATATGGTAATCTTATTTGTAGTTTTTTTGAGGTCTCTCCCTACTGTTCTCCATAGTGGTTGTACTAGTTTACATTCCCACCAACAGTGTATAAGAATTGCCTTTTCTCTGAATCCTTGCTAGCGTTCGTTACTTTTTGTCTTTCTGATAATCGCTATCATAGCTGGGGTGAGATGATATCTTATTGTGGTTTTGATTTGCATTTCTCTGATGATTAGTGACGCTGAGCATTTTTTCATTGGTCATTTCTGCATTTAACTTTAAAACAATTTTCAAACTCTCTTTCAAACTGTTTTCCAAAGTGTCTGTACCGTTTTACATTTCTACCAGCAATTGTCCTGCTTTTTTTGAGTATATTCTCAGTTAGTATAAATCCCAGGCCAGGCGCTCAACATAATGTCCTCCAGGAGGACAAGTCTTTGTGTGCTTACAGGCTCATGCCTGTAATCCGAGCACTTTGGGAGGCCAAGGCTGGCAGATCACCTGAGGTCAGGAGTTCGAGACTAGCCTGGCCAACATGGCGAAACCCTGTCTCTACTAAAAATACAAAAATTAGCTGCGTGTGGTGGCACATGCCTGTAATCCGAGCTACTCGGGAGGCTGAGGCAGGAGAATCACTTGAACCCAGGAGGCAGAGGTTGCTGTGAGCTGAGATTGTGCCGTTGCACTCCAGCCTGGGTTACGGAGTGAGATTCCATCAAAAAAAAAAAAAAAATCCCCAAATATACTCACACATTTTTCAGCAAACCAGGATCTTTTGTTTACACAAACAAACAATGAGAATATCTAAAAGTTAGGACACTATGTACATAAGAGTAAGCACTTTTAAGAAACTACTATGGGTGAGGCACATGACATTGTAAATACATTTTCTGTGAATACATAACAACCATATGAAGCAATCACTGATATCACCTTTCACAGACTAACCAACAAGAACCACAAGGATTAATGAGGTTTCAAAGCAGTCCAGTGACTTGTGGGTAGCAGCATCAGGATTTGAACCCAGGTCTATCTGGTTCCAAAGTCAGTGCTGCACTGACTGCCCAAGCAAGAAACAAAATTCATGCTGTCTACATGATTATCATGATTATCCAGACTGAGAAATAGTCTTTACTAAAGAGTGTTTAAAAATGGCTGTTAATGGCCCCAGGGATAGGCTTGCTTTCTCTTAGCCACAGCCTGTTGTCTTCACCCAAAGCAGATGGAAGGATAAGGATCAATATTTCATGGTAAATATGCTGAGAATCTGGAACTGAAATGAAGGTTGCGTGGGGCCTCTGTGAGAGAAGGCATCTGGAACTGTTCGGTGTGCTTCTGCTACATTGGCCTGCGGCCTATGCCCAACTCTGCCTTTTTCTGGCTGTGTGACTTTGAGTACATTGCTCAACCTCTCTGAACCTGTAGATGAAGGTGAATAACAGTTGCACATCTTGGGTGGTGGTGAGGATCTGAGGTACTTGAAATCATTGACGGGGAAGTTTCACCACTGTGCAGCACCAAGTACTGACAATAGGACCCTTCCTTCCTGTCTTAGTCCACTGGGGCTGCTCTACCCATAATGCTATAGACTGGATGGCTTATCAACAACAGAAATTTATGTGTCAGTTATTGAGACTGGGAAGTCCATGATCAAGGCTGCAACACATTCGGTGTCTGATGAGGACCCACTTTTTGGCTCATAGACAGCCATCTTGCTGTGTGTCCTCACATGGTGAAATGAGCTCTCTGGGGTCTCTTTGACAAGGGCATTAATCCCATTCGTGAGGGCTCCATCTTCATGGTCTAATAGGCTGAAAGTATTATGTGAAAATCAATTAACTCTATGGAATTTATAATAAACAAATACTGAATATCTTATTATTTGCAAATTGTGTGCAACATATCCTTTATATCAGTAAAATTTGTAGCAAACGTCTATGTGTATATATACATCCTTTTTTTTTTTTTTCCTGGAGAGCCAGTTGTTAAACTTACACTAGCATGCTACCACCTACCTCCACACCTTTCTTCAAAAGATATTTATCCCCTGACTCACTCTCTTTTCTCCATATTCCTGATAAGGCTGTTCTTCCAGAAGCCAGAGGAAAGCCCTTTGTTACAGTCTTTACAGGTTATCCTTCCACACCTCTTGGAGAAGAATGGGAGGGATCTGGAGGGGCAGAGAGAAGGTATATGACATAATTAGCTGTTTTTTTAATTATTAATAGATTTCAGCTGTGCCTGGAAGCCACTCAATTCTCCAATCACTCTGTGGCTAGATATTATTTCTAAACACATATGAAACCTGCTGCAACAACAACAAAATCTATAAAATACATGTCTGCTTTTCTTTCTACTGATGGTCCACATGGATAGTAAGAAATGCATCCACAGAGGCACTGCCCGGGTCTTAAAACATGAGAGAAAAGGATAACAGCTATGAACACCATGTTAAGGCTTAGGTTTCTTGGCCTGTCCTGTGATAGTGTCCTTGTCGTCTGTTTCTGCATAACAAACCGCTTAAAGACTTAATGACTCAAAACAGTGGCAAACATTTACCCTGTGCACAAGTCTGTAATTTGAATAGGGCTCCATGGAGAAGACTTGAGTCCACTCCACGTAGCATTGGTTGTGGGGATTGACTTAGGGCTGGAGGATCTAAATCCTCTGTGCTCACTCCCATGGCTGGTGAATTGATGTTGGCAATCAGCTAGGAGTCCAGGGGACTTTGGCTCCTCTTTACATGGCCTGGGCTTCCTTACAACATGATGGTTGGATTCCAGGGGCAAATGTTCTAAACTAGCTGAAAGCCATGTTGCCTTGTATGACTTAGCTTTAGAAGGCACATAGCATTACTTAGGCTGTATTCTATTATTTGATGCAGACAGAAAGCCCCATCCAGGTTCAAGCGACTCCACATCTTAATGGGGGAGTGAGAAGTTCTGGAAGAGCATGTAGGACAGGAAATACTATTGTGACCCTTTTTAGACATTATAATCTGTCACAGCTGGAAAGGAAGAGAATGCTTCTCAAAGCACTGCATGTCCCTGGTGTCATGTGTTTTGTGCAAGAAATCAGCAGGACATATTCCATGACTAGTCCAGAATGACAAGTGGTAAGAATTGAGAAATGGGGGTCAACTGAGGTGAAGAAGGAAATATGTTGTTTTCACTAACAGAAATGTCTAAAGAGTTAATGATACTTCCGGTCATTTTTCAATAGACTGTAGGTATGTGAAACAGTGGAAGTGTTCCATTGTGAAAAGCTTAATCAAGATAGCCAATGGAAGTATTGAAAGGTCATTACCGTAATACATTTGCAGAAGAAGCACTCCAAATCATTGTGAAACTCCATGGCCACATACTCCACAATTACCTGGAGTAGAGAGACAGTCAGGGTGCCCCACGCCATCTCCCCCACAACAGAAAAAGACAAGTTGCTCACATAAGAATCCAAATGAAGTGTGTCAAAAACAAACATAGTACTCACATTAGGCAGGAATGAAGTTCTAGCTGCAGAACGCTTAATTACGTTTTTTTTTTTTTTTTAAAGGGGCAGAGACCAAAGGTTGTGTAGATGCAGAGACTCTGAGATAAAGGGATTCTTTTCCAACCAAAGTATAGGTAGTTTTCTTTGGTTAGTTAAAGAAGCTTAAATGGACATGAGTTAGACCCCTAGAAGGGATCGTTTATTTTATGAAAAGCATCCAGAATATACAACCAGTTATATGTGGTTCACACAGTTCTGTTAGCTAAAAAGGGACCAAGGTAAGATTGTGTGTCTTTTTACAGGTATTATTTTGACATCATTTCTGACTTAAAGAAAAGTTGCAAAAATGCAGAAATAATATTTACCCAGATTGCTCAGATGTTAAATGTTTTCAATATTTGCTTTTTTCCCCCCTCTCCCTCCCTCCCTCCCTCCCTGCCTGCCTGCCTGCCTGCCTGCCTGCCTTCCTTCCTTCCTTCCTTCCTTCCTTCCTTCCTTTCTTTTGTCTTTTTTTTTTTTTCTTTTTTTTGAGACGGAGTCTCGCTCTGTTGCCTGGGCTGGAGTGCAGTAGCAAGATCTCGGCTTACTGCAACCTGCGTCTCCCAGGTTCAAGCAATTCTCTTATCTCAGCCTACCAAGTAGCTAGGATTACAAGTGTGTGCCACCACAGTTGGCTAATTTTTGTATTTTTAGTAGAGACGGGGTTTTACCATGTTGGCCAGGCTGGTCTCAAACTCCTGACCTCAAGTCATCTGCCTGCCTCCGACTCCCCTTTTCTTTCTTTCTTTCTTTCTTTCTTTCTTTCTTTCTTTCTTTCTTTCTTTCTTTCTTTCTTTCTTTCTTTCTTTCCTTCTTTCCTTTCTCCTTTCCTTCCCCTTCCCCTTCCATTTCCCCTTCCCTTCCCTTCCTTTTCTTTTTCCTTTCGAGATAGGCTCTTGCTCTGTTTCCCAGGCTGGAGTGCAGTGACATGATCATGACTCACTGCAACCTGGACCTCCTGGGCTCAAGCAGTCCTCCCCACACAGTCCTAGTAGCTGAGACCATGGGCGCACACCATCACACAGGGCTAATTTTTAAATTTTTTGTAGACAAGGTATCATTATGTTGCCCAGGCTGGTCTCAAACTCCTGGTCTCAAGTGATCTTCCTGCCTCGGCATCCCAAAGTGCTGAGATTACAGGCATGAGCCACGAGGCCTGGCCTCTTTCTCTTTAATCTATCTATATCTGTATCTGTGTCTCTGTCTCTGTCTCTGTCTCTACCTCTGCCTCTTCCTCTATATCATAAACACATAGTCTACATCTATATCTATATGTCTAGGAAGAGAAATATATATACAGATAGATATGTGTTTGCATCAGATATAAGTGATGATTTTTCAGAACCATTTAAGAGTAAGTTGCAGACAGGATGTCCCTTTATCCCTAAATACAATGTTTATTTACTAAAAACAAATTCTCAAATTTTTTTACATAATGAAAACACAAGTATCATAACTAGAAAATTAAAATTAATATAATGTTACTATCTAATATACAGACTTCATTCAAATTTTTCTAATTTTCCCAGTAATGTTCTTTTATAGTAAAATAAAATCTAAGCCCATGTGTTTTTTTATAGTAAAATGAAATCTAAGATCAAACATAAAACTGATGTCTTGATAAGCTCAGTTCTGTTACTGTACCTGAAAAATGGGTCGATGGACATATAAACTCTTAGTTATATTTGCAAAGTCACAGAGAACCCATTTTAAAGTGGCCTTCCCTGGGCATGTCAGACTGAAACCTACAACTCTTTCTGTTGGGCCAGGCAGAGAAGAATTTCTTGTTGGGATTCCCAGAAGACTGGCACTATACTTAGTATACAGGCAATACTTGTTAAATGTTTATTTAACACTGAATAAGTATTAACATTGTAACATTAAGCATTATATGTTTAATGTAATTAGTTATGTAATATAATTAATGTAACCTAATGTAATATAATTATATGTAAATAGTATAACATTAAACAACCAAACCTAGAAAAAAACTCAGATTTAAAAGTAGTTTCTGTATCACCTAAGAATAAAAGTATTTTAAACCTAACTCATCCGAGGCTTGAATTTTCTAATTGAAAATTAGAGGCTTAGGAGGATGTTAAAAAAACTTTATATTACTTGGGTATCATTGGGTGACTTGTGGTGTTATTTATAATAGTTGTCACAATCACCTTTGAAATTCTAGCAACTCCGACATGTTGACAAGAATAAACAGATTTTTCTCCTTATCAAAAGTAGTCATTTTACTAGAATCTAAAGCTGTCCTTCGGATTCAAACTGAGGGCACTGTGACTACTGAGGCAAGGATGTGAATGCCAGTGGTGTGTGTAGAAGGTGAGCCCAGGATGCACTGGTAGGAGAGTCAAGATGTGAGACAGGAAAAGGTAGAAACAAATAGTGAATTATCTAATAAGTCATGACTGTGGATAACTGGGGCTCACCCCCACTGGGCGACTCATGGAAAGAGTGAAGAATAGAGTTCTGCCGGGCGCGGTGGCTCACGCCTGTAATCCCAGCACTTTGGGAGGCAGAGGCGGGCGGATCACGAGGTCAGGAGATCGAGACCATCCTGGCTAACACAGTGAAACTCCGTCTCTACTAAAAATACAAAAAATTAGCCGAGCGAGGTGGCGGGTGCCTGCAGTCCCAGCTACTCGGGAGGCTGAGGCAGGAGAATGGCGTGAACCCCGGGGGACGGAGCCTGCAGTGAGCCGAGATCGTGCCACTGCACTCCAGCCTGGGCGACAGCGAGACTCTGTCTCAAAAAAAAAAAAAAAAAAAAAAAAAAAAAAGAATAGAGTTCTATGGAGTTATTCCAACAGAGGGTCCAGGAAGCTAGTGTATTTATCCACCCAATCCCACCGGTTGTTGGTGAAAGCCTGCTCCCAACAATTCTAAGGCCCCAGAATATCCAGTCTGCCTCATGCAAGGGGCTAATGGTCTCTGGCAGCCTGCAAAATCCCTCTTGTAAGGGCTTCTGGAGGCTTGTAGCTGGAACCTGCCATGTCAGGCTGCACGGGCGTGATGCTTGCCTAGGGATAGAGATGGAGCACCTTCAGCTTCTACGTTTTCCATTCCTGCCATTTGGAACCAGGTTTAATGGAATTAGAGAAGCATTTGAAAAATTAGATATTTGTTGTTTAAGAAAATATGATCAACGAAGAGTCAAACTTCTTCTTTTTTTTTTTTTTAATGAAATGAACAGGTAAAAGTCCTTCTATGGCTTAGCCATCCCAGGCTCCAGTAGAAATGGGTGTGAAGATAATTGCATTATAGCTAACGAGTAGTGGAAAGAGTGAAGCTAACACCAATCGCTTGAGGGAACAAGTAAATTAAATGCTGATGACATTGACCAGGCAGCAAACTGCATTCATTGATTATTTTAATTTTCTCTCTTCTACACTCAGTTAAACATCCATAGCAGTGGATTTCAAGGTAACTAAAAGGTTGTTTAGCATACTTTTAAAAGAGTCAGGAATAGCAGAACAAAAAGGCCCCTATCAAACAAACAAAAAAATAACTCGTCTGATGTGTGTCCTCTATATGTGGGTGTACATGAGTGATTATTTGCCTCTGTGTATCTGCTCCTCAGAAGGGATGCATGTGTGTTTCAACAGAAAGGAAGAAAAAGAGAAAACTGACAGGTGGAACATTTGAATAAAAAAGGGAGGAATGGCCTATCTTGGGTAAACTATGATATTATGTGGTAGAAGGAAATAAAAACGTGAGGGGAAGATAATAAAATGAAAGGGAGAAGGTGAATTTCTGTAGTTCTGGCTTCTTAGATGTCCACTGCCTTTATCTGAAAAAGGAACTCAACCTGCTTGAAAATTTAGGCTTTACAAACAAAATAAAACAAAAACAGTTTAAAGATATTTCTACTTTTTAAAAAATTTTATTATTTATTTATTTATTTATTTATTTTTGAGACAGAGTCTCACTCTGTTGCCCAGGCTGGAGTGCAGTGGCATGATCTTGCTCACTGCAACCTCTGCCTCCTGGGTTCAAGTGATTCTCCTGCCTCAGCCTCCCTAGTAGCTGGGATTACAGGGACGCCACCACCACACCCGGCTAACTTTTGTATTTATAGTAGCGACAGGGTTTCACCGTGTTGGTCAAGCTGGTCTCGAACTCCTGACAGGTGATCCTCCCGCCTTGACCTCCCAAAGTGCTGGGATTTACACACGTGAGCCACCATGCCAGGCCAAAAGATATTTCTAAAATGACTAACTAGTTGTTGAGTTTTGATGGGGATTATACTAAATCAGAAATAGTAATCAACATTAAAGAATTAATAAGGAAATAATGAGTTATAGTGAAGAGTCTTTTTAAGAGAATATAATCCAACCAGATGATATTTAAATATGCCTTTCTGTTTTCACTGTTTAATGACTTGTCTAGATTAAGTTGTTGAAGGACTAGGGCTGTGTTAGGATTTGAATGCGTCCTCACCAAAAGCATGTGTTAGAAACTTAATTTCCAATGCAATAGTGTTGGGAGGTGGGGCCTAATAGGAGGTGATTAGGACAGGAGGGTTCTGCCCTCATGAACAGATTAATGTCATTGTCATGGGAATAGGTTTTTTATCTTCAAAGTTGGTTCATTATAAAAAAGGGAATTCAGTGCTCCCCTACTCCCTGCCATCCCCCTCTCACCCTCTTGCCTTCTGCCATGGGATGACTCAGCAAGCAGGCCCTTTGCCAGAGGCTGTTGCCTCGGTATTGGACTTTCCAGCCTTAAGAGTTGTGAGAAATAAAAAATAAGTTTATTTTCTTATAAGTAACCCAGTCTCTGTTATTCTGTTAAAGTGGTGTGAAACAGATGAAGGCAGGCTGCTTTGTGAAAAGTGGTTATATGAACACAAAAGTTTATTCTTCCTGGAGCACTGTTAAGAAGAGTTAGTTGGGCCATCATTCTGGTTCTTGAACTTTAAAAAGCAGGGGAAATGTCCAAATGAACCTCTGACACTAAAGGATTCATATTAGAAAAACGTTAATGCCAAGAGTTGTGCTAAAAAAAAAATGATAATGCAGTTGTACTGGTATTAAGCACTTTCAATCCTCTATAAAAAGTGCAAACAGGCCAGGCACGGTGGCTCATGTCTGTAATCCCAGCACTTTGGGAGGCTGAGGTGGGCAGATCATGAGGTCAGGAGTTCGAGAGCAGCCTGACCAACATAGTGAAACCCTGTCTCTACTAAAACTAAAAAAATGATCTGGGCATGGTGGCATGCACCTATAATCCCAGCTACTCAGGAAGCTGAGGCAGGCGAATCGCTTGAACCCAGTTCAAGCAGAACCCAGGAGGCAGAAGTTGCAGTGAGCCGAGATCATGCCACTGCACTCCAGACTGGGTGACAGAGGGAGACTCCATCTCAAAAAAAAAAAAAAAAAAAGGTGCGAGCAGATTCTAAGAGGTCATCCCGCTTCTCTTTTTTCATTTCTTAAGTCCTCTGAACATACCAGTGAGCTGGAGGCAGCACATTTTGAAATATGGGGCTTTCTGTATTCCCCACGAGAAAGATAAGCCTTGATTGACTTTCCCTTACTTTTATCAAACTTAAGCCAGATACATGTCAAAGTTCCATTTTGTCTTCTACTTCAGCACTTGTTCTGTGCAGGAAAAATCACTGGAATTGAGGAATTCTGGAGATACATCATTAGTGCTAGCACATGCTGATGACTTCTAGCTGGAACAGGGAAGAGGCTGAAAGGCATGTGTCTCCAGTGCATCCCAAAGTCCAGGGAACCTTAGCAAATAAAGATGCTGACTTCTCTGCTCTAACCATGCCTGGTCCCACAGAACCCAGCATCAGCACTTATGGGTACTGTATATAAGGCTTCAAGTCTAGATGTTTTATCTCTGTCCTTGATTCCATGATTTTTATTCATGTATTTTTTTCAGTTTTATTGAGGTATAATTGGTTTATTAGTCTGCTCTCACACTGCTATAAAGAAATGCCCGAAACTGGGTAACTTACAAGAAAAGAGGTTGAATTGATTCACAGTTCCACACAGCTGGGGAGGCCTCAGGAAACATGGTGGACAGTGAAGGGGAAGCAAGGATCTTCTTCACATAGCGGCAGGAGAGAGAGAATGAGTGAAGGAGGAACTTGCCAAACACTAATAAAACCATCAGATCTTGTGAGAACTCACGAGAACAGCATAGGGGAAACCGCCTTCATGATCCCATCACCTCCCACCAGGTTTCTCCCTCAACACCTGGAGATTATAGGGATTACAATTTAACATGAGATTTGAGTGGGGACACAAAGCCTAACCATATTAATTGATGAATACAAATTGTATAAATCAAGGTGTTCAACATGTTTTGATATACATATATATTGTGAGACAATGGCTACAATCAAGCTAATTAACACATCTATCATCTCACATAGTCACCCTTGATTTTTAATTTTTTATTATTTCATATGCTATTAAAACAAAAAAAGGTATTGACTTGGGTTGCCATGTAAGTTCCTTAGACACACATACGTGTGCACACAAACACACACACACACACAGTCACACACTCCCATCATCCAATATCACTGCTATTCCATTTATTCCATTCTCACTTAAAAGGGCATGCAGCTTACTTATTTATTTATTTATTTATTTTTGAGATGGAGTCTCACTCTGTTGCCCAGGCTGGAGTGCAGTGGCGCGATTTTGGCTCACTGCAACCTCTGCCTCCTGGGCTCAAGTGATTCTCATGCCTCAGCCTCCTGAGTAGCTGGGACTACAGGCATGTGCCCCCATTCCTGGCTAATTTTTTGTATTTTAGTAGAGACAGGGTTTCACCATGTTGCCCAGGCTTGTCTTGAACTCCTGAGCTCAGGCGATCTGCCTGCCTAGGCCTCCCAAAGCACTGGGATTACAGGTGTGAGCCACCACACCCAGCCCATTTAAAAGTTTTTTACCATCAAAAATAGTGAGGAAAATATCCCACTTAAAAGGGCATGTAGCAAAAGTATCACTCTACTACAATAGAAATAACTAATAGGGGAAACCAAGCATCTGGTGGGAGGAAGGTGGGACTTCCCTGTGCTTTTGGATCAATTTCTCTGTAAACCTAAAACTGTCCTGAAAAAATAAAGTCTACTAATTTAAAAAAAGTATGTCAAATGGCACAGCCACTATATGAAACAGTTTGGCAGCTCCCCAAAACCTTGAACATAGAATTACCACAAGAGTCAACAATTCCACTCCTTGGTGTATACCACAAAACTGAAAACAGACACACTCAAACAAATACTTGTACACAAATATTCATAGCAGCATTACCCACAGTTGCCAAATGGTGGAAACAACCCAGATGTCCGTCGACAGATAAATGGATAGACAAAATATGCGATCTGTGAATATGTTGAATGCCCCTAAATGATACACTTTAAAATGGTGATTTTGTGTTATATACATTTTATCTCAAAAAAGAACCAATAGAGGAGCATCCTACAAAATAGCTGACCAGTCCTCAAAATGAAAAGATTATCCAAAATAAGGAAAGACTGAGAAGCTGTCACAGTCAAGAAGATCCCAAGGAGACATGACTCCTAGATTTAATGTGGTCTCATCAATGGAACCCTAGAACACAAAAAGGACATTAGGTAAAAAATAAGGAAGTCTAAGTAAATTATGGATTTTAGTTTATAACAATGTATTAATATCATTTCATTAAATGTAACACATGTGGCACAGTAATGTAAGATGTTAGAGGAAATACTGGATGGAGGGTATATGGGAATTTTCTAAGATATCTTACAATTTTTCTGTAAATCTAAACTACTCTATAATTAATAAAGTTGATTTAAAGAAAGGAGCTGCTACATGTGCCTTTTGTGCTCTGTCTTTCCTCCCTCTTTCCTCCATGTATGTAACTCGGAGCTTGCAGGAGGAGCCTTAAGGACGAGGATGTACATCAAGGATAGTGAGTGGGAGGAAGAGGTAGCCGCCTGCTTCCTGCCCTGTCCCGCTGTCTTCACACTTCTTGTTACATGAGAATAAGAACATAAAAGAAAAATTTAAAAAGGACCATTCTTTTAAATCAAATACATTTTGTTTAATTAAAAATTCACTGTTACCATATGTATTAGTTTCTTAGGTTTTTCGTCATAAAGGACCACAAATGGGTTGACTTAAAGCAATAGCATTTTATTATCTCACAGTTCTGGAGGTCAGAAGTCCAAAATCAAGGTGTAGAGCCATGTGCCCACTGGAATTCTGGATGGAATCTTTTCTTGGCTCTTCCCAGCTCCTGGTGGTGATGCTTTACCTCAGGCATTCCTTGGCTTGCAGCCACATCACTCCAATTTGCCTCCATCTTCACAGTGTTCTCCCTGTGTGTCTTGGTTTTCAGGTGGCATTTCCCTCCTCTTACAAGGACACCATCATGTTGGATTAGATCTTCCCCCATCTCCCCACCCTGCCCATGACATCATCTTGACTACATCTGCAAAGGCCTTATTTTCAAATAAGACCACATTCATCAATATCAGTGGCTAGAACTTCAACATATCTTTTTGGGAAACATAATTCAACCTGTTAACACTGCATTTTTCTCATTCTATAATGGACATATGAAAACATTTTTAGAGACTAGCATGGGCCTATGGACAGGCATTTGGAATGAATACATGTGTGATTTAAAAAATCTTCACAACTTTATGAAGTTCATGCCCAAGACTTACTATCCCATTTTGCAGGTGATGAAATTGAGACATAGGAAATGTAAGTCAGTTTTTCCTGGGTTGCACAGTTAGGAAATGATGGATTCAGAATTTAAACCTAGACTATCCTCAAAGTTCTTGCTCTTTCTATTAAATTGTTCTCAGGCTACATGAGCTTTTAATGAATCAGATCAGGAAATAGAGAATGAGATTCTGATTGGAGGCTTATCCTGAAACATTCTTAGCCTCCTTTATATTCATTTAGGCTTTTCCTTCCTCGCTTTTCCTACCACCGTCCTTACTGAACTGAAGGCTTGCCTCATACCCACACTTGCAAGCCTCTCGCCCCTTCTACCATGTGGCTTTCAAATTTGATTTACTGAAATCTACTTGTCTAAATGATAAAATCGAGAAAGCTTTTACCAAGTAAGTTTATCACAGAAATGTAACTATTATGTGTATTGTGCAAAATGGTTCTTTTTTTTAAATCCAGGCAAATACATTGGAGTCATTAATTTGAATACTAAGTACAAGGTTCTGTTTAAAAATCCACAAGATGAATAACAAATCATAATTCTGGCAAGGCAAAGACATTCTTCAGAGCCATCGTTTGTATAATCCATTGAAGATACTATGATAGTAGCTCGTTGATGGCTGATTTAGAGTCTAGCACATGTGCCATTACCTTTCTTGGGAGATATATTTCATGCATCCTCACATTACAAGCAGTTGCTGACTTCAAAATGGATTGGGTTACAAAAGTTCATCTGAACTATATTCTTTGATATTCAGAATGTTTCACACATCCTTATAAAGCACCTATTATGTGACTATCTTGCACTTGGCTGTGTAGATAAAACAATTAAAGAAAAATAGGGTCCTTGTTTTTTGAGAGTTTAAATGGGATGAATGTGGTGCATTGAATTACAGGTCTTAGCTCTTTGCTCCTCTTTGGACATCCCTGCCCTGAGCCCCCTGACTTTCATTTCCTTGTATACAGACTGACCATACTTCCCCTTTCCTTGGCTATGGGGTTGACTGTGTGACTTGCTTTGGCCAGTGAGGTGTTAGCAGATGCTGCAAGCTAGATTTTGCCAAGTGCCTGAGCAGTTGAGCTTGCCCTGTGCTATGGCTGTGAGGAGTGCTTCCTCCGGGTGTTTATGCTCTTTACCCTGAGCCTGGAATTCACATATGTGCCACCTACACCCCAGCTGCTCCAAGGACCTGCAGCATTATAGCTGCCCCAGCCAACCCACAGAACCCTAAGAGAGAATATATATCCTTGTCATTCTAAGTCGCTGAGTTTTGCCATTTCATAGCATGTTTATGGCAATAGTTAAATGATAGAGGTGGGGAGAACTCCCGCACTACCCAAATAGTTCCAAAAAATAAACCAGTAATCACTGGGGCATGGTGCAGACATAGAGTGTGTTGAGACACAGAGCAGTATATGCAATGGGGCTTCTGAGACATCAAGAAAGTCTCCCCAAGCAAGTGGCTTTCAAGCTAAGACCCGAAGGGTGAGCAGGAATTGGTTGGGTGAAGAGAGAGGGGAAAGGAATCCTAAGTAGAAGGATTGGCACCTGCAAAGGCCCTAACTGAGGTTGGGATAAATTTGGTGTTGAGATGAAGCAGCAGTGAGGGGACCAGATAATACAGGGCTTTGTAGAAGGAGGATTTTGAAATTTATTCTAAGAGCATTTTATTGCAGAATCCTAGTACGGTCAACCTTCCGTATACACGGGGTTCCAGGACATACTCAAATCCCGCTGTCCACTGTGTGGAACCTGTTTATAGGAAAAGTTGACCCTCCATAGAAGCAGGTTTTGCTGGTTTTGTGGAAAAAGTTCTGTATGTAGTGGACCTACACGGTTTAAACCAATGTTCAAAGGCCAAGTGTACATGAGACTCCTGTGGCTGGCTTAGCAAACTAAATTTCCCCTCAGGGGTGTTCATCCATGAGGTTATTCTGTTTTTCTCTGATTACTGCTCCTGTGTATGTTCAGGTGAATCTTCTCTCCCCTTTGGGTAGTGCATCCCTTCATGATGTCTTGGACAGATTGCATAACTTTTCGTTCCCTTTTAGCTGCTAAAATCCTATCTGGTTTAAAATTTTAATCATTTGTTCATGGTGAACATTCCCTTCAGTTATGGACAGGCAGGCTTGTGGCTACAGAATGTAAAGCTGGGGACCAAGTTATGATCTATGTACTTACTTCTCTCACTCTCTTAACCCCTTGGAGTGGAGTGGGCCACAGGTTGTGTGGTGGATGCTATAGGACACCTCCCGGATCCCCTTCTGGACAAAGGACTTGCTGAGAGTGACGCAGGCAGTTGTTCCTCTGTGGTCATCCCACCTTCAGGGGTCCTGCAGCTGAAGAGAGACACTCCACCTATTTCCTGGGGCGGTCTGCATCCATTGACCAATTGATCCTCTAACCCCAATTCCGGATAGCTCTGAAGGTCAACCCAGCTTCAGAACTCCCTGCATAGTTGGCTGAGGCTCGCACTGTCACAGCATCATAGCTCAACTTGTCCCTCTGCTCATTCTCACTCCCTCACTTCCCTTCCACTGGCATGGTTCCTCTCTTAGTCTTCTTGAGCTGCTATAATAAAATGCCACAGGCTGGGTGGCTTAAAAAACAGAATTTTTTTTTCTTATGATCCTGGAGGCTGGAAGTCCAAGATCAAGGTACCAGTGAGCGTGGTTTTTGGTGGGGCCTCCCTTCCTGGCTTGCAGATGGCTGCGTTCCAGCTGTGTCCTTACATGGTGTATTAGTCAAGGTTCTCTAGAGGGACAAGACTAATAGGATAGACGTATATATGAAAATGAGTTTATTATGGACTATTAACTCACATGATCACAAGGTGAAGTCCCATAACAGGCCATCTGCAAGATGAGCAACGAAGCCAGTCCAAGTCTCAAAGCCTCAAAAGTAGGGAGGCTGACGGTGCAGACTTCATTCTGTGGCCTACTCCACTGGTGTACATCCAAGAGTCCCACAGCTGAAGAACTTGAAGTCTGATGTTCGAGGGCAGGAAGTATCCAGCATGGGAGAAAGATGGTGGCCAGAAGACTTGGCCAGTCTTGTCCTTCCACTTTCCTCTGCCTGCTTTTTCCCAGCTGTGCTGGCAGCTGATTAGATGGTGCCCACCCAGATTGAGGGTAGGTCTGTCTCTCCCAGTCCACTGACTCAAATGTTAATCTCCTTTGGCAAGACCCTCACAGACACACCCAGGAACAAAACTTTGCATCCTTCGACCCAATCGAGTTGACACTCAACATTAACCATCACACATGGGTTTCCTGTATGCAGGGGAGAAGAGAGAGGGAGCTCTGGTGTTTCTTCCTTTTCTTACAAGGACACCAGTTTTATTGGCTCAGGGCCTCAGCCTCATAGTTAAGGTCGTTTAACCTTAACTGCCTTCTTAAAGGCTGTGTCTCCAAATACTGCCATATTGGTGGTTAGGGTTTAAACACAGAAATTTTGGTGGGGACACTAGTCAGCCCATAGCTGTTTCCCAAGATACTCATCTCTGTCTCAGTCTGTTTCTCAGGAACACAACTTACCATGAGCTGCTTGTGCCTCTCATCTGGCTCCATCTCCTCAGACTGCTTTATGGAAGAAATGCTAAAAATAAAAGGGATAATTTTTAAAAAATAAACTGTTAGTAAAAAGTAATTTTAGATTTACAGAAAAGTTGCAAAAATGGTACAGAGTTTCTATAACCCTCACCCAGTTCCTGTAAGGCTTTCATCTCACATTAACAGGATACATTTGTCGAAATTAAGAAACCAACATTAGTACATTACTGTCAACCAAACTTCAGGCTGTATTTGGGTTTCACCAGTTTTTCTTTAATGTCTCACTTCTGTTCCAGGAATTAGCCCAGATACCACTTTTCATATAACCATGTCTCTTTAATCTCCCCTGGTCTGTGATAGTTTCAGTCTTTCCTTGTTTTTTTATGACCCTGGCAATTTTGAAGAGTGCCAGTTGGATATTTTGCAGAACGTCACTCCAGTTTTGGAGTTATCTTCTTTTGTGCAATTAGAGTGAGATTTGGGGTTTTAGGGAGGAAAACGGCAGAGGTGAAGTGCCTTCTCATCATATCCTCTTGGGCCACATGATGTCCACGTGACATCGCTGGGAGGTTAGCCTTGATCTCTTGGTTAAGGTGGTGTTTGCAGGTTTCTCCATTGGATCATTTCTCTTTTTCCCTTTTCATACTCTGCTTGTTGGATGTAGACAAGCATCTTTCGCTTAACGTGCTTGTCTTCTCTCTGGACATTGCATCTCTGCTAACACTGCCTGGCCCCTGTGCCTCTCAAGGCAGGTGTCCAGATGCTGGCTCTCTTGGACTGTCTGACCGAGCAACAGTGGGTGACATGAGGTACTGGCTCTGGTTCAACCCATTTAGCTTCTACCCTGGAGGAAAATGAGGCCAAAGGGAGTTAAAGACCCAGTGAATCAGGGTCAACTTATTGACTTGATGTCAGGTCTTCTGTGCTCAATCTAGCGTTATTTCTTAACCTGATATGACTATGGACATAGGGGCAGAGAAGTAGATGTCCAAGATGAGAGCTGGCTGATGAGGTGCTGGACAGAGCATGTGGTGTCTTTGCTCTCATGTCCCTGTCAGCCTCAGCCTCTTGCTCATCGGCCAGGTTTGAGTCATACTTTCACCTCCAGAGGCAGGAGTTGGGGTCAACCCACCTTGCTCACAGGGATGGCAGTGGAAGAGGGTGGTTTCCAAAGGGAAATCAAGGTACTGTCCTAGGAGGAGCAACCGATGTCAGACAGGACATATGGTCACTACAGGTGTGAAATCCAAGTGGTGACAGCAAGAAGTTGAGGGTTTCTGTGACTCCTGGGCCACTTTGCTGGGGATCTTTAATGCATAAAGGACACATTGTATGTATACGAGTTAGGCTTTGTATATGTCATCTGAGCCTATTCTTTCTTCTTTGCATTAGATAAGTAAAAGAAAATAACACAATACGATAATAATACTGCATCCTTGTACATTATAGAAGCACTTTGCGTATTATAGAAGTCCTTTTACACACTCAGTCTCAGTTGATTCTTGCAATGATTCTGTAAAATAAGCATCATAGATGTGAATGTCCCCCCATTATACAAGTGAAGTAAGTGAAGCTCAGAAATATTCAGTCAATCGCTTGATTCCATGAGTGCCTTGCTTACTTCCCAGTCTGCCTTCCAGTACATGTGTCTGAATTCTCTCCCAGTGTAACTCTCCTTCTGTGTGCCTTCTCATGGCAGGGGCAGGCTAGAAATGCTGAGCCATTAAGGCCCCTAGAAACAGTCTCTGGACCAATGATGAATGTGAATTGGAGGTTAAATACCCCAGCTTCCTTGCTCCTGGAGCAAAGAAGGAGAATAATATTTCTGAGGCGTGTGCTCTAGCCTGTGTCAGCTCCTCAGCCGTTCTCAGTGTCCGCATGCTTGATCAGGCACCCTTTCAGGTGTCTTTCCCTCTCTGTCTTAATTCCTTGTCCCACCACCAGTACTTCCTGGGAGCAGCTCCCAAATAAATGGCTTGCACTCAGATCTTTGTCTTAGGGCTTGTTTTTGGGAAAACCCAACTTAAGACAGCCACAGCATCACATAGTGGTTGTATATTTCCACTGTAAGTGACAGAAACCCCAACTTAAGCTGGCTCCAGCAGAAAAAGAATTTACTGGTTCATGTAATTGAACAGTCCAGTCTAATAGCTCTAGCTTCAGGCACGATTGAATCTATTTCTTTAAATGATGTTACCAGGCGCTTGATTTCTCTCTTTCCACCTCTCTGCTCTGATTTTCTCTGTGTTGAGTTCTTCTCAGGCAGGCTATCTTTCCAGCAGCTCACATGATCCCCAATTCAAGTCAAGTGGAAAAGAAACCATCTCCCTCCAGGAAACCCCAGGTAATCCTGAGATTGGATCTGATTGGCTCTGACTGCATCAGGTGCTTACCTTTGAACCAATCACTGTGCTCAGTGAGGTATAAATGGCCAGATTTGGGCCATAAAGACCACCCGGGAAGCTGGTGGTCTGGTTGGCTGCACCCAGTTGCAAGGAGTAAAACTAGATGGCAGTCATTCTCGAGGGAAGATGTTGGGTTTTTTTACAGAAAAGGGAGAATCAACACTGTTCAGATTGTCACCCACACCATCTGACTCTTCGTACTTTCCTCTGAGGAAAAAAAAAGTGCTATCTTCTGAGAAAAAAATAATATATTAGTTCCATTTAATTTCAACAAAAATATAAGTCATACATGCCTCACTATTACTGGATATGCTTAGATATAGAAAAGAAGTAAAAACTCTAAGAACCATAAAATAATTGTTTTATAGTGCATAAATCATTCCATATTAAATTTTAATTTTTTTTTTTTTGAGACAGGATCTTCCTCTGTCACCCAGGCTGGAGTGCAGTGGAACAATCTCAGCTCACTGCAGCCTTGACCTCCTGGGCTCCAGTGATCCTCTCACCTCAGCCTTCCAAGTGGCTGGGACTACAGGCTCACACCACCATGCCCAGCTAATTTTTTTTTGTATTTTTGGTAGAGATGGGGTTTTGTTATGTTGCCCAGGCTTGTCTCCAACTCCTGAGCTCAGGTGATCTGCCCGCCTCAGCCTCCCAAAGTACTGGGATTACAGGCATGAGCCACCACTCCAGGCCAAATTTTTATTGTTTTGTAATAGGATTGTAGGATATGACAGGGAAGTATACCATCAAAGATTCCAAGGACGGAAAAACCACATCTAAGAGGACAGTATTTAATTGTTGAAGGACAGGGAAAGCTGGAGTGGGTGGTGATGGCTGGAGGGGAGGCCCTTTCAGGCAGTTGATTCAATGAGTATGGTTGAGTTTTCATATGGCAGAAACTTAAGCAAAAGTGGTCACATTTCATTTCTTCCCTTAAAACAATAGTGTACTACTTACCACAATTTTGTTGGCATACTGCAGATAAGTGAAATATAATAGCTTAACATAACAGTGCACAAACTGTTTCAGTAAAGGGACAGAGAATACATATTTTAAGCCTCAAGAGCCAAGAGGGAAAATAGAGAATATTAAGTGGGCACTTAAGCAACAAGAAAGAAGACAAATTTTCATATATTTTTCAATGACAAAATTCAAAATATAATAATTGAGTTCAAGTTTTTGTAATACAGGTCTGCTAAGAGAAAAAAAAAAATAGAATTCTTAATTTTGAGAAAACCAGGCACAGTGGCAGGGTCCTGTAATCCCAACTACTCAGGAGGCTGAGGCAGGAGGATTAACTGAGGCCAGGAGTTAGAGGCTATAGTGTGCTATAATTGCACCTATGAATAGCCATTGCATTCCATCCCAAGCAACATAATGAGAGCTCATCTCTAAAACAAATAATTCTTATTCTGAGAGAGATAAATAATTTTTCATAATTGAGGCTCAAAGTTAGTATTCTCTATCATCAAATCAATTGCAAACATTCACCTATAAAAACCACCGTTAGCTTGAGGGCCATTAAAAAATACAGTGGGCTGAATTTTACCCACAGGCTGTAGTTTGCTGACCTTTGGTTTAATCAGAAAGGGAATTTACTGACTCATAGAGTTAAAAAAATAGAGGTGAATCGTTTCCAAACAGAGCTAATTCAGAACTCCAGTTTCATTTCTTTGAGATGACCTTTGTTCTGCCCTCCTTCCTAGGATGACTTTATCCTGAGACTGGGTTCCTTCAAGGATGCCTTAGAAACTAAACTGTCTATTTCATTATTCACATCCAGGAAGGGAGAAAGAGTCACTTCTCTGAGCAAACGTCCTGAGCTTCACTCTGATAGGAGCAAAGTTGAGCCAAGCACTGTGACAAGGTGCTAGGACCAATCAGGGAAGTGACTTGGGTACAGATTTCATAGGTGTTATGCAGTGGAAGGTGAAGGAGTGGCCCGCCCCTCCACACCTGTGGGTGCTTCTCGTTAGGTGGGACGAAAGACTTGAGAAAAGGAATAAGACACAGAGACAAAGTGTAGAGAAGGAAAAGCGGGGCCCAGGGGACCGGTGCTGTGCTTACAGAGGACCCACACTGGCACCGGCCTCTGAGTTCCCTTAGTATTTATTCACAATTATCTTTACCATCACCGGTGCTGTGCTTTGAGATGTATATGCGAACATCTCCATAAACCTTTTAGCAGTATTGCTCCAGCAAGCCCCACCTTATTCCTAAAGGTGGTTATCTCTTTACTCAGTAAATAAAGCACACAAAGGGTTTTACCTGGAGATGTTCCATCGCCCAGGGACGGGCAGAAGACAAATGTCTTTCTTTTTCTCTAGATTTAAGAGAATGGTGATGACCTTTAACCATAAGCAGCCTTTAGGCACTTGTTTAACAAAGCACATTCTGCACCGCCCAAAATCCTTTTAACCTTAAGTTACCACAGCACATGTCTCTTGCAAGGACAAGGTTGGGGGTAGGGTCACAGATTAACAGCATCTCAAATACAGAACTAAATGGAGTCTCTTATGTCTACTTCCTTCTATATAGACACAGTAACAGGCTGATCTCTCTTTCTTTTTCCCACAGGAAGGGGCATAGAGTGGAGGGGGAAGAGAGGGAACGTCCACTGTAAGTAAACTGAAGAATAACACAGAAAAGAGGGAGTGGATGGGCAATTTTTACAAAGTGAATGTGCTCCACCCTTGTCTTGATGTCTCTGTGGGAGATCTTGCTACTCTGGAATATCTGTATCAGATGCATTTTTCTCAAAACATACGGTAGGAATTGTCAAACACCACCTTAGTGGTATTTTACAGAGGCCCTGTCCTCAGCACCTATGGTCTTATTACTTATATTAACTTCCCATGAACAAGTCTTAACATTCTCCTGAGTGATAGTCTGCCAGTCCTGCAACCTCTAGCTCTTAACCAAAATCCTGTATAATCCCCTTATTCCCTTCCTTCTGAAAAGGTTTCCTTGAGAAGACATATTCAACATCCTTGACAGAATGATTGTGTCATGAATCATCTTACATCTTTTAGGGTATAATCCTTATTTTCTTCTATCTATGCCCATCCTAGTGCCTTTATGAAATGGAAGGCACATGGAGGGGTTCTGCTTTTTCTCTTGTCTCCGGTAGTTTCTTACAGACCAGTAGCACTGTGTAAGGTAATTTGGAAGAACTAAAAAAGAAGTATAAGCAACAATTCTACAGCTATCACCATGAGAATGTGTAGAACACAGATCAGCAAACTATGGCCCTCAGGCCAAATCCAGCCCACTGTGCTTTTGTAAATAAAGTTTTATTGGCACACAGCCACACCCATCCATGATATATTGTGTATGAATGCTTTCGTGCTGCAATTACTGCAATGGCAGAATTTGGTAACAGAAACCTGACAACACAACAAGCTAGGGCTTATATGTTTCTCTTACCACAAGAAACCTGGAGTTGTGTGTTCCAGGCATAGTACAAAGGTTTCCTGATTCCATCAAGGACCCTGGGTTCTTTTCACCATCCTTGGTGTATGGCTTCCGTCTTCAGGCTTTTGGCAACATGGTGGCTCCACCTCTAGACACTGTGCCTACATTCCAGGGAGGCAGATAGGGAAAGGACAGGACAGTGAGCAGAAGTTATATGTCAGCTGATTTGGCTCATTTTTATAAAAAAATACTTTTTTAGGGCTTCCCAGAAATCCCCACCCAGCAGATTTCCAATTACATTTTGTTGGGCAAAACTATGTCACATGGCTGGAACTAGCTATACTGGAGCCTGGGGAACTGATGTTTTTGGATTTCTACATTGTTCTTTTGCTCATTGTTCATTGTTTTGTTTTTGTTTTTGTTTTTGTTTTGAGACCGGGTCTTGCTCTGTTGCCCAGGCTGAAGCACAGTGGCATGATCATGGCTCACTGCAGCCTCGAACTCTTGGGCTCAAGGAACCCTCTCACCTCAGCCTCCAGAGTAGCTGGGACCACAGGCATGCACCACCACACTCAGCTAAATTTTTGGTGTTTTGTAGAGATGAGGTCTCACTATGTTGCCCAGTCTGGTCTCAAACTCCTGAGCTCAAGTGATCCTCCTGCATCAGCCTCCCAAAATGCTGGGATTATAGGCATGAGCCACTGTACCTGGACCCCACATTGCTCTTTTAAGTTAAATAAGAAGATGAAAATGGATAATAAGTAGGCAACTACAAACATCTTCCACACCAGGGACTCACAAATCCAAATGCCTGCCAGGATAGTAGGAGATTTAAATGGGTGCTTTATGCCATTGGAGACACCAGAAACTGGTACGATTTATGATGAAGTTGAGAGTACACACCCTACCTACAAGTATTCAACTTCAAAATTTCCTAGAACAATCATCTATAGACCTTGAGCTTTTGACATCCTCTTTGGATGATGCTTCTCACATGAGCTAGTCATTTGAAAAGTGTATTTCAAGGGGTCAGCCATTGATTCATTTATTCTATAGCATTCTACAAATATTAATTTACCACTCACTTTCTTCTGGTGTTCCAGATTGTGGTCTGTGGCTCTCCTTGTGCAGTTATTAAATTCAGAAACCACAAATCAACATGCAAATCAAAATTTGTTTAGGCTAAATAGGTAATGTGTTTGCACATTATATATGACTGTTTTAAAATGTACAAGGAGGCCTTTGTGAGTCATAAAATAGAAATTCATTTAACAAAAGTACCCCTAGTTTCAGAGTAGCTCTCTGTTACATATTTTCTCACTCAACAGATATTCAAAAGCAAAAGCACTATTGTGTGAAAGTCTTAATATTTTTTATATTAAAAAAATTCTCATATGACAAAAAGGTTGGAAAAAAATGTGCTAGGTACTGGGGGCTATGGAAATGGTGAGATGAATATGTCAGAGCCTCAGTTCTTAGAAAACTCACAGCACAGTAGGGATAAAAAATATGAATTAGGTAGGACTCTTTTGGTTGCAAGTGATAGAAACTCAATTTAAACTGACTTAAGGGAAAACAGAATGTACTGAATTATTTGGCTAGAGGTTCAGAATTGGGTTGGGCACGGTGGCTCAAACCTATAATCCCAGCACTTTGGGAGGCCAAGGCAGGTGATCATGAGGTCAGGAGTTCAAGACCAGCCTGGGCAAGATGGTGAAACCCTGTCTCTACTAAAATTACAAAAATTAGCCGGGCATGGTGGCAGGTGCCTGTAATCCCAACCACTCAGGAGGCTGAGACAGGAGAATTGCTTGAACCCAGGTGGCAGAGGTTGCAGTGAGCCAAAATCATGCCACTGCACTCCAGCCTGGGTGACAGAGTGAGACTCTGTCTCAAAAAAAAAGAAAAAAATTCAGAATTAAGCACGTTCTTCGCTCATTCAGGCATGCCTGGATCTAGAGTCTAAACAGTGTCTTCAAGATTTAATCTTGCTCCATTTCCTGGTTTTTCCTTTCTCAATGTTGGATTCATTTTCATGCTCTCCCTTTCTCCCCAGTATAAACAAAAACTGTCCAGGATTACAGTATTGTAGCTCCAAACACCTTCTAATTCTATTGGGAAGAGACATCAACCTTTCCCATAGTTCCTCTGAATTAACTCTCATTAGATTAATCTTTCAGGTGAATCAATGGCTGTGGCAAGAGGAATGGAAGATACTAATGGATCAGATTTTGAATATGTGTCTCATGTATCTGGGAGGAGGTTAGCACCAATCAATCCACATGGATTGATGATGGAGTCTTTGGGGTTTTTAAGGAGAAATAGGAATGTTATTATGAGAAGAAGGAGGAATAAATGCTGGAAAGGCAAAAAACAACAGACACTCACTAGAAACAAACCAAAATCAACATCCCCGAGGAAGAAAATAATGAATGACACCAGACAGACTCGTTTGTTTCATTCAATGTTTTCTTCAATAAACATTTACTGAAATTTGTTATTTTAGTGGAGGCTGTTGATTGCCAATATCTACTCCCACCTTCCATTCCTTTTTTTATCTTTTTTTTTTATCAGAACCATTGACTTTGTTCAACTATCCCCCCTTGAAGTGGCTGTGTTTGAGAGAAGGCTGCTCCATTTCCAAACCCAAGGGCAAGTCTTGACTATCTAAGCCAATCCTCTTAGTGTCATTTCCTTTGCTATTGATTTGTTTAAGGCATAAACATAAGTAGAATTTGAGGCAATGAAATATGAAGTCACCAGAAAGCTTCCAGGAAGGTTATTCTTGCTCTTAAAAAAAAAAATACAGTTAGGGGTCCTCAAAGGGAGCTAACTTGTAGACCTACTCTACATGAGATAAATGTTGAAATAGCATGGGTTCTTGGATAGTGTTGTTGAGGAAATTAATGACTCTAGACATGTCCCCACATCTAGATTTCTAGTTGTATAAGAAAATTCTTTCTATATTTTGAGTTACATTGGGCTTTTGGGTTATTTGCAACAAATGCACTTCCTATAAATGACAGGTCCAGGGCCAGGCATTGAGGATAAGAAATTGTAGGATGTATGCCCTCTGTTCATATGATGCTTCCATTTTAATCGGCTGGAAATTGTTATTTTTTCCCACTTTATTCTACTTCTTTCTCTCTGTGAAGTTAACCAAAGTACCCGAGGGGACTGGATCAAGGAAAACATGAGGGCAAACTCAATATGTTGCTCTCAAAGTGGTCCCTGATCAAATGCTCTGGCCTTGCCAAGAGAATCAGGAGCCCTTGAAGCAAATATGGCTTCTTCCCCAGAAACAAAATTCAAAGTGTGTGGCCCTGCACTGGTGGGTCAGGAATGCCATCTTCACAGACAAAGGAAAACATATTCTCCTTTATTCCCATTTTTAAAACCCCAATTATGGGCACAATGAGGATCCATGGAACCCCATGAACACTAACAAAAATAAAGCACTTAGCTCATGCAATCTTGTCTTTTTATTTTCAATATCACTTACAATGTAAGCTTTTTACAAAATCAAATCCTTTCTCACCAACGATATGATTTTCCCTGAAGAGGCTTTGAAGTATCCCACCGTTATCACTTCTGTACACAAACATTAGCAGAAGCCCTGCTAGGCAGGAGGACAAAAATAATTGTTCAGTCTTCATTTTAATTTAACCTTTTGTAAATTCCTACTTTACAAAAGTTCCCCTTGGCTTACTGGCATCATATTGAGAAAATTTATGAGGCAGTCCATTCTTGTTAAGACAGCAAATCTCCATGAATCTTTTCCCCCATGAAAGTCTGTCCTGGACCCTTCACCCCTTTTAATTTAGGCATCTTGCTCTCTTTCTTTACCATTTGCATGGGTCCCTTTGTCACCTTAACATTATTGTCTAATGGTTTCTGTACAATTAAGGCATTCTGGAGGTGAACATTAATATGTCTCAAAAAATTTACGAAGGCCATATATCTTGATGTTTGCAAAAGGATGTGCCAGAGATTGGCTAGGAATGCCAGTGCTCAGCTCTTCCAGCTGATGTAAGGAACGGAGTTCATTATCTGTCATATTGGTAGTAGGACAGAAACAAGACCTTTGGCAGGAAGGTGTGAAAAGGGAATGAGTAGCCAGCCTAGTGTAAATCAGGAGGGGAAATACAGGTTTAAGCTATTTTAGGTCTGGTTTAATAGAAGAGTGGCTAAAAAGGTGGGATTAGTATTCATATTGCCGTGTGCGATGATTAATATTGAGTGTCAGCTTGATTGAAGGATGCAAAGTGTTGTTCCTGGGTGTGTCTGTGAAGGTGTTGCCAAAGATTAACCTTTGAGTCAGTGGACTGGGAGAGGCAGACCCACCCTCAATCTGGGTGGGCACCATCTAATCTGCTGCCATCATGGCTAGGATAAAAGCAGGCAGAGGAACATGGAAGGATTAGACTGGCTGAGGCTTCTGACCTCCATCTTCCTCCTATGCTGGATGCTTCCTGCCCTCGACATCAGACTCCAAGTTCTTCAGCTTTTGGACTCTCAGATCTACACCAGTGGTTTGCCAGGTACTCTCAGGCCTTTGGCCACAGATTGAAGAAGGCTGTACTGTCAGCTTCTCTACTTTGGAGGTTTTGGGACTTGGACTGGCTTCCTGGCTCCTCTGCTTGCAGGCAGCCTATTGTGGGACTTGACCTTGTGATTGTGTGAGTCAATACTCCCTAACACACTCCCTTTCATATGTACAGCTGTCCTATTAGTCCTGTCCTTTTAGAGAACCCTGACTAATACACACCATTTTTAGATTTTCACTCAAATACCCGCTAGCCACCTGCCCTTGTTTTATAGCCTCTCTCTTCTTCAGTTTCTTCATTTGTAAGGTGGAGGTACATTTAGAACACAACCTTAAGTCCATACCATGGCCTACCAGGTTCCTGCAATCTGTTCCCACCTTGGTCTCAGGCCTCCAGTGCTTTCCTGGCTTTCCTGGAACCCTGGGCTTCCACCACGTTGGTCTCCTTTCCAACTCTGCAGTGTAACGACAGCTGCTTCCCACCTCAAGGCCTTTGGCCATGATGTTACTTCCTCTTCCATGAAATACTTCTCCCCAGATGCTCAAGGGTGGGCTCCTTCTCTTCATTTATGAACCAGGTTAAATCGGACTTTCTCACATAGTTTCCCAAAGGTGGACTTGAGTAGTTTATTTAGAAGGTGATCCCGGGAATCAGAGGAATACAGAAGGAAGGAGAGTTAAGTCAAGGTGATATTGATGAGAAATTGATCACTGCAGGCAACTGGAACTCAATTCTGCAGGGAGTTTCTGGGAGACAGTGTGAAACTTCCTCCAAGTTGTGCTATAAGGGGCTGGGAAGCCGTGATCGTTTTCCACCAATTCTCATCCTCTGCATGTGGAGGGGCACTCCTGGAGGGGCTCATTATTTGGCATTTCCAGCCTCTGCTGGTACAGATTGAGCATGAATCTTGCTGCATTACAGAAGGCTCTATGGCAGAGAGTTGCAGGTGCTAGGGGTAGGAAGCTCTTGAAGTGTAAGGGAACTGTCCAGCAGGGTGCAAGTGGCGCCATGGGCGTGACAAGGGAATATGTGGGGGGAGCTGACTGTGCTCTAGAGTCCTCCATTGATCTCTGTTCCTTCATCCTGTCCATGGCCTTGAAAGCACTTACTACAATTGTGAATCATACCCTTCTTGGTTTGTGTATTTTTTAAAATTTATTTTGTTGTTGCTGTTTTTGTTTGTTTGTTTTTTGAGACAGGGTCTCACTCTGTTCCCCAGGCTGGAGTGCAATGGTGCAGTCATAGGTCACTGCAGCCTCAACCTCCTGGGCTCAGGTGATCCTCCCACATCAGCCTCCCAAGTAGCTGGGACTACAGGTATACCCCACTACACCTGGCTGATTTTTTATATTTTTTGTAGAGACAAGGTCTCGTTATGTTATGCAGGCTGGTCTGGGACTCCCAGGCTCAAGCAATTCTTCTGCCTCAGCCTCCCAAAGTGCTGGGATTACAGGCATGAGCCACTATGTATTTATGTATTTGCTAAATTAATACATACCTATTTGTAGAGTCTAAGGGCACAGAGCGATGTTTGAATGTTCTTGAGTGTTTCTTTGAGTGTTCTTGAGTGTTTCTTTAGTGATCAGCAAAAAGGTGATAATCAAAGTATTTAAGCACCTGAAGGGCAGGGTTGTCAATCATCCAAAAGTTCACCCATCCTGCTTTGTGCTAAGTTTCTGGAAGTAAAATTTCTGTGTCTAAGACACAATGCTTTTAAAGCAGGACATGGCTTTGTTAGTTACATTTTCGAGAATCTTCATAAACCCAAACAGTACAGGTTTAAAGTGCAGGAATGGCATCAAATTAAATTCTGAGGATCTCAAATATGAGGGCCTTGGTAATGAACATGAAAAATCTTTTTTTTTTTGAAGCTGCATAAGCAAGGTGATTTTGAAAGTTTAAAAACGACTGTGTGTATGTGTTTTGTGTTCCACTAAAAGCCCATTTAAAACCTACTTGAGTGCTTTTTCATTTGGTTTATAAGTATTCAGAACATCAGAATAAAGCCTCAGGTTTAGGCAAGCCTCCACCCTCTCCAGCTAGGCTGCATGACTAAAAAAAATCAAAAAAGGAAAATTTTACTTTGACAAATATAATACCTACATTGGGAATATGCAGACAAGTTTTTCCCTAAAAGGTTAGCTAGAGACAATAATTACTTTCTCCAGAGATCACCGAAGTGACATGCTGCTGTCTTGATTTCATTGCTGTTTTGTGATGTGCGTTTCTTGCCACTTATAAATGAAACAAATGAGGTTAGATGGCAAAGATTATGAAAGGAATTAGCAATAATGAGCCTGGGAACAAAAAAACATTATTATAGAAAATTGAGTTGACCTCACTTTTATAATTATTCACCTTAATTTTTTTTTTGTAGTGTAATTTGAATGAAATTAAATAATACTAATATTCCTCCTGCCACTGACTAGGAATTTCATGTAAAGATTAATAACTTTTAAAACTAAAGATTTGGCTGCCATCTTAGAGGTCACTGTTGCTATTCCAGGGCGCGTCCTGTCCTCTACATGATCCTGAACCGCCTATGCCAAAACCACAATTTTCTCCTCAAAGATCTAGGGTCACGTGACTCTGTGGCACAGGAATTGCATCTCCCTCCAACCTCCGTGAGATTCACTTCTCTCCTGAGATTCACTTCTCTTACTTTTCCCAATTTCTCCATGAGAATGTTCTCAGTAAATCATGCTAATGTGTGATGGAAGCAGACATTTTCAGTTAATTGGGTGGGCATAATCTGAATTTGAAATATATAAATTTTTCTTAGGGCACTCCTTGAAGACATCACACTCATTAAGTTGGGGTTTGAAGGTGAGTCAATATAGAACTTTCTACTTGTTTGTAATTTTGGCCAATAGTAACCTGAAGATGTACTGAACATGTATCATGTGATAGACACTGAGTCAAGGAGTTCACTTGTGTCATCTCATTTAATCCTCTCTGTGGCCCTATAAGTACTGTTGTCTTCTTTGTTCTGCAGATACTGCAACTGCAACTCAAATACATTGCAGAGGTCAAAGAAGGGCTGACTCAAGATTTGAACTCTTAACACCTACCCCCAAACCTGAGCTCTTAGCCAACAAGATGGAATCAAAGCAAGCCAATCAATAGAAATATTGGTGTTGACATCCGATAGTCTGTGATCCATCTCTGCTCTCTCAATATCTTTGCATGTAACTTCTCTCAGTTCGAGTTTACACTTAGAAAACAGAAATAATAACACCAAACTTACTGAGTTGCAGTGACTATTAAATGGGGAACATAGTGAAGTACCTTGACCTCTGATGAATTACAGTGATGCCCAATAAATGTTGACTTTTCTTCATTACTTATGGACACTTTTCTTTCTAAGGCTTGGAAAGCATTTAGCACAGTATGTGGCACAGAGATACCAGTCAGTAATAATATTAGCTAATGTTTACTAGTACCTACAATGTGCTTGGCTCCACATTGCATACTTTGCAGGTGGCATCTCTCTAATCCTCACCAGTGTCCTGTGCTGACGGGGCCATGTCTGCCCTCATTTTGGAGAGAGTAGCTGGGTGGTTTCCATCTGGTAAGCAATGGAGTTGGAGTTCAAGCTCAGAATCCAAGCTCTGAGTCAGCGATTTTGCCAGCTGCTGTGGCTCATCGTGTTGTCATCAAACTCTGTGAGTCTACCATTGGCTTGTAAATGTCTTTTCATTTCATCACACCTGGAGTGATCACTCTTTCGAACTTCAGTGGCTTTTACTGTCTATCTAAATCAGTAGGTAATAAATCATGGCCTCTAGTTCATTATGGCCTCCCATGCTTTCCTGAAGTATTTAAATCACTATTGCCTTTGTTTGTTCATTGATTTGGTCACCCAGCCACTCAGCAAACATAATTGTGTGTCTATTATATTCCAGGCACTGTGGGAGATTCTGAGGATACAGGGGAGAACTGAAGAGACTTGCTATTCACTAAGGGAAGAGCCAAACTTCAAGGCGACTTAAACCTTTATTTGGGGGGGGTCCTCTTTAGGAAAAGAACATTAAATGACATACACACAGTTAGATTCAGGGCCAGGGAGGAGGTCTTGCAAGTGAGGGGTTCTGAAACCTAAGCTTCGTTAGCTTCGTGGTAAATCCACTACAGGTCCACACTGTTATGGATCTTAGAATTCTAGATTCTGCTGTAACCCCGATAAAACAGGGAGGCCCTGCTGCCCTGATCACCATCCACAGATCAAGTCAAAACAAAACAGAGCATAAATGTGACTACAAACCATGACGGATTATGAAAATCCTTACTGCAGATTTCCCTGAGGGAGCTAATCTAGCAGCCAAAATGACACGGTGTGCCATACCCAAAGATTCCTAAAAGTCATTTTCCCCAAAATGTCACTATCTCTCACCCTGAACCTCCCATTACCCTCACCATCCTGCTGCTCTATTTTCCACTCTGTCCCCGGCCTAACACTCTTTAAACCCTGGAAACCCTATCTCCGACTACGTGCGCACCCTAAACTGGTGTGGGCTAGTTTCTACTATGAATGTTTTTGTAGACACTGCTAGAATTCACTACAGCCTCTTTCACACAGACATGCAGAATTCTGGAGAATTAAATTCTCCACTGATTACCCCTATTTAAAAATTTTCAGTTTTATGTATCATTTCCCAAACTAAAGCATAAGAGATTTGATGGCAGAGACTAATTTATAATTTTTCAATTTTCAGCCCAATTGGGACCCCTCCCTGGCCAAATATTTTGAAATCGAGGTAGTAATTTTAAAATAACAATTATAATGGGGAACAACTGGCAATTCTATTTTAAAAAATTATTAGCCAGGCTCAAAATTTCATACTCAGTTTGGTCATTAAGTTCAGGCTTGGAGCAAAACGAGATTAAAAATAAATAGCAGATGGGAGAAAATTATATGACTGTTAATATAAATGTTTAGGCATGTTGGACCCAAGCAGTGATTCTCAACCCAGAGGACACATGGCAATGTCTGGACTCATTTTTGGTCATCAAAACTAGGGAAGGAGGGTGCTACTGGCACTAGTGGGTTGAGGTCAGGGTTGCTGCTAAATATCCTACAGTGCTCAGGGAAGGCCCACGACAGAGAATTAGCTGGCCCCAAACATCAATAATGTTGAGGTTTTTAGATCCTGAACCAGAGAACTCACAGAAACAAGCCTTACACTAAGTAACTAATTAGCCAGTTACGTAAACAACTCATCAGTTAACTAACCAACTAATTAATGATATGGATCTGTTTTGACTGAATTGACTCAAGTTTTTTCCCAATTAATAACTAGTCAATTGATGAGTAAAATAACCACATTTTATAAAGTTGGCCTCTTTGTTTAGTTTGTTTATGCATGAAGCGTGCATGCCTGTGTGTGTATGTGTGCATGTGTACAGTGATAGCATATGGCAAAGTAATCACTTCTTTTCCTTATCCTGAAATGTCCTGCATGTTTATGTATCAGGCATAAGGTTGGACCGACTGTAAATGGATGATCTGGCTTAATCTCACAACAACACTGTAAGTGGGATTAACCCCACTCAAAGATGATAACCTGTGGTTTAAAGATCAGTAACTTGTCAACGATAACATGAGCCCTGGTAGGTGAGAGAGACATATCTCAGTCTAGGCTGTCTCAGCCCCAAAGCCCATCCTCTTAGCTAGGATCTCTGAACTGTCACTTATTCCATGCCCTCTTCAATGATTTTTGCATATCTATGAGATACGTGCATTATTAGTTTTCTGATTTTTAAAAATTTAAATAAATTTAACTTTACTCTCAACAGTAACGGGCTGGAATCATGGGTTCAGCACCCTAGCATACATTATATTTCTAATAAATTTTGAGGAATCACTGCTTTAACACCACAATGTTAAGCCACCTCTCGCCTATTTCAAAATGAATTTTTAATGATCAAGCACTATATAAGTGGAAATTATTGTAATAATTGATTGGTTAATCCACGTGAGGGCCACAAAGTACTCTCTAGAAGAAGTTCTGAGTGGCCAAATTAAGGTAAGATCAGCAAAACAAAGAGTGATGATAAAGAAAAAAGATTAAAGGAAAATGCTTCCAAGGAGCTCCTGTGATTAAATGCAATCAAAGGAGAACTAATGGGTTAACTCATTTCTGCCGAGCACAGTTACATAGTGCTCAATTTGATAAAGGACCCTGCAGTAGCTTTCAAACAGAGAAATGGGAATTAGCGGCATTCCCTCTCCAATGACTAATTTTACAGAAACGCAAACAGCTCAGCAAAGGGAACACATTGTCTGTTCCAAGGCTTTCCGTGAACAAATACATTTGATATTTGAGACAACACCCTGTATGAAATAGGCCCTGATTTTCAATATACCCTTGAATTCTTTTATGTTGTTGTCAATAGGTTTAATAATTGATTGTGGGGAAAACACAATAGGGTAAGAAAAATACCAGGGTTATCTCAAGAGTTCTGGAGGAATGATTTGTGTCAAATTAGGCGAGTAGTTTTTTTTTTTTTCCAATTATATACAGTGCCGTTCACAAGCTAAATTCTCACTGATTTAACCTCTCTCTCCTCTGTTCCATTTAGCTGGAATAAACCCCTGTGGCCAATCTTCTGTGAATGAAATTGTCCGTCTTTCCTAGGAATGAGTCAATCTGTGTATTTGTGGATTTCAAATATGTGTGACTACTATGGTAGAAGGAAATAGCTGTCAGAATAAAGAGAAAAGGAGATGGATTTTCCACCTTGTCATGACTAACACACTTTCTCAGTCATTCTTGGCCAACATTTGCAAATAGTGACTGTTGTGGCTAATTGGAGTATTCCTTGCAGTTTTCTCATGTCAGCTTATACGAGCCAACATAAAGAAATACCTTTGTGGACTAGATGCAGTCATCTCGCGCTTTACAGTCTCCATCGTTTTGATCCCTCCAATAGCCCTGTGAAGTAGGAAAGAGGTGTGTCTTGGATTCCCACAGTGTCTTGGATAGCTTTGTTACGGTACCTACTGCACTGTACCGAAATTCATTATTTATTGTGTGCTTTCTCAACAGCACTGTGACCTTTTGCAAAGTGACCTTCCTTAGGGCTTTAAACATAGTAGGCATTCGATAAACCTTCACTAAGGAAGTGTGTTGTTCTCTCTCTGAACTCTGTTTCTAGAGCAGTGGTTTTCAACAGCGGTGGTGTTGTCCTCGGGATATCTGGCAATGTCTGAAGACCTTTGGCTGAGGTGGGGGTGGGGTACTGGTGGCATCCAGTGGGTGGAGGCCAGGGATGTTGCTAAACATCCTACAATACACAAGACAGTCCTTCATGCAAAGAATTATCCCACCCCAAATCCAAATGTCAATGGTGCCGAAAGAGAAAGCCTGCTCTAGAGGTATCTAATACACACCCGAAATGGGAGATGAATTTCCTGTGATGCTCATAAAACATTAAGGTCTCACCCACTGGCATCAGCCCTTCTAAAGCTCTGGGAGGGGCCATATGATTTTGCCCAAATGTAGGTGGCTACAGGAAGCTTTTGGACGTGTCTAAGGGGATGCCCTAGAATTTATTTGGTTTGTCTTGCGTGGAACACATACATGTGGTTTTAGGTGACTTTGTGTACAGTAAAGTTACTGCTCACTTTACTGGTGTAGGAATGACTTCCAGAATATTCTTAATGCTCACTTTGCCATCTCTCCCAGCGGATGGTGATACAAAGGTGAAGGCCAGAGGCTTTGTAGGGCTACGTGCGTTTTCTAGGCACTTAACACTCAATGTAAGTGGGTAGTGGAGGAGACACAAAGTTAAAAATATAGGGAGCCAGGATGGGCACGGTGGCTCACACCTGTAATCCCAGCACTTTGGGAAGATTGAGGTGGGTGGATCACCTGAGGTCAGGAGTTCGAGACCAGCCTGGCCAATATGGTGAAACCCTATCTCTACATACAAAAATTAGCTGGGTGTGGTGGTGGGCACCTGTAATCCAAGCTACTTGGGAGGCTATTGCAGGCGAATCGCTTGAACCCAGAAGGGGGAGGTTGCAGTGAGCCACAATCATGCCACTGCACTCCAGCCTGGGCGACAGAGGGAGACTCAGTTTCAAAATAAATAAATAAATAATAAATAAAATATATGGAGCCAGAAGCTAGTTTGTGGGAAGTTTTTCCATTCACCAAATGTGTAAACTGAAGCAATGGATGAATTTCCCATTGACGCCATGGCAAAATAGAATTTCTTTTCTGTGAGAACACATGCACACACGCAAGGGAACAGCAGACACCCGGGCCTACCAGAGCATGAAGAGTGGGAGGAGGGAGGGGATCGGGAAAAATAACTAATGAGTACGAGGCTTAATGCCTGAGTGATGAAATCATCTGTACAATAAACCCCTGTGACATGAGTTTACCTACATAACAAAGCTGCACGTGTACCCCTGAACCTAAAAGCAAAAAGAGGATTTCTTTCCTGTCTGAAATACAGTTGATAGTACAGTGTATACAATTATGAAAGCACCACATATTTTTCTGTTTTTTAAAAAATAAGCCAAAGAAAATGTATCAGAATTCCTGAATTGTAGGGCATGAACCTGTGGTAGCAGTGGGAAGGCAAGTACATCTGTCTATGTAGTTACATGTTCTATGTATACCAATTATCAGTAATATGAAACCAATTTTAATCATGTTAGAGGAAGGTCTGAATTT
This sequence comes from Symphalangus syndactylus, assembly GCF_028878055.3. Classification (NCBI taxonomy): domain Eukaryota; kingdom Metazoa; phylum Chordata; class Mammalia; order Primates; family Hylobatidae; genus Symphalangus; species Symphalangus syndactylus. Next base: position 19,934,565 of record NC_072446.2, on the reverse strand, counting down.
CATTACTATTTCTTATGAAAAGTATAAAAAATTATCATAAGAAAAGATTATCAAATTGTAGATGGCCTAAAATTTGGAAAAGAGATCTATTATGGAGTTATATCAGGCAGTTAAATAATACAAACTGTTATGTTATTTTTTTGAATCTTGTGATGCTAGTGGTATTTTCAGTTTTTAGTACTTGCAATTTGTTGAGATTTTATTTTAACTCTAAATACATGTACACTTCTGTACTGAATTTTATATTCTTGTGTTATTGTGCTTAATTAGAGATTCCAAACTGTATAAGCTCCAGGAGCTGCAGACCAGTATCCTCTGGATGACTCACACACTTTGATCACTGGAGTAGGCCTTTCCTGCAAGCTCCTTTGAGTGTTAGACTCATATTAAATCACCTTGACATCAGCTCTGGGATACCTCAGAGACATCTTCAAACTCAGTATGTCCAAAGTCAGTCTTGTCATAAACTCCCCCTGCCTCATCCAGGAGATAAATAAAGTTTAAAAAAGGTTGTAAGTGTGGGTCTCTAATCTGATAGGGCTGGTGCCAATATAAGAAGAGATAGATGCTGGGCGTGGTGGCTCACGCCTGTAATCCCAGTACTTTGGGAGGCCGATCACAAAATCAGGAGATCGAGACCATCCTGGCTAACACGGTGAAACCCCGTCTCTACTAAAAATACAAAAAAAATTAGCTGGGCATGGTGGTGGGCGCCTGTATTCCCAGCTACTCGGGAGGCTGAGGCAGGAGCATGGCGTGAACCTGGGAGGCAGAGCTTGCAGTGAGTCAAGATCGCGCCACTGCACTCCAGCCTGGGGACAGAGATAGAGACAACAAAAATCCTTCTCTCTCTCTCTCTGTCTCTCTACCCTGTGAAGACAGAGCAAGAAGGTGACTATCTGGAAGGGAACCTTCACCCAAAACAGACTCCTTTTGGAGCCTTGATCTTCAGCTTTCCAGCCTTCAGAAAATACATTTCTGGTGTGTAACCTTCACAGTGATTGTTATTTTTTTTTTTATGGCTGCCTGAGAAGACTAAGGAGGTTGACCCAAAGATACCAGATCCTAATATATGGGACCTGTAAATGTTATCTTATTTGGAAAAAAAGTTTGCAGATGTGATTAAGAATCATGAGATGGGGAGATAAGCCTGGATTACCCAGGTGTGCCCTAAATTCCATCACAAGTGTCTTTATGAGAGAGTGATAGAGGGAATTTCACACACACACACACACACACACACACACACACACACACACACACACGAAGGCAATGTGAAGATGGAGGCAGAGATTTGTTATCTGGTCACACACTCTGGAACTGCAGCAGGTAGGGAATATATGCTTACCTGAGGCCTCTGGAGGGAGTGCGACCCTGCCAGCACCTTCAGGTCAGCCTTTTCCTCTAGAACTATGGGAGAATAAATTTATTTTAGTTTAAGACATGAAGTGTGTGGGAAATTGTTACAGCAGCCATGGGCAACAAATACAGAAAGAATTCATATTTTTCATTGCATGTATTTCTCTGTGATTCTTCTCACTATTACGATGGTAAGAAATGAATGGTCTAGATTAGGATTGGCTATTGAGGAAAGGGATTGAGAGAAGCTGTGGGCTTATCTTCCTGTGGGGTTTTGGGTCTAAACTCTTGAATAAAGAGTACATTTTCTTAGAGGATTCTGATGCTGGTAATCACTACTTGAGAACCTAATAAAATTTAGGGTAGGTGGATTCAGGGCCCTGGATATCTTTAATGTCTCCCATATCGATAAAATCTGCATATAGAGAGTCAGTTATTGAACAATTCCAAATTTTAGGATCATAGGTGACAAATCAGATAGAATGTTCAGTCTTCATTACGGTGAGTGGGGTTGGGGAAGTGATGTTTAGGTGGAGAACCAAATAAGATGAGAAAGCAAACTTAGAGGAAGTGAGTTTCAGGCAGAGGAGAACGTAGCCACAAAGGCCCTGAGTCTGGAACTATTTTGGCTTATTTAAGGAATATCAAGATGTCCAAAATAGTTGCAATTCAATGACAATGTTATATTATTTGGTGCAGATAGGTTTATGATTATAGTGTCTTCTTTGGAAAATGTCTTTTACTATTACATTATATTCCTCCTTATTCTTTTATTACTTTAATTCTAAATTCTATCTTGTTTGACGTTAACATTGATTTCCTGTTTTGTGTATCTTTGCCCATATCTTTATTTCCCAATTTTTGCAAAAAATAGTTTGTTTAAATTGTGTTTTTTGGTAAATAACAGAATAACAAATACCTAAGGTAAATTATGTTTCATCTCTCCTATTTGAGCGGCGTAAAAATGTGAATTTTACTTAGAAATATTTTCATCAAAATTTCTAATATGAACATGTCTTGGTGCTAAGCAGACACTTCCATTACCTGAACATAACTTGCATCTACAAAATAACTCATTTCCTGATGAGTTTCAGTAATTGAGGTATTATTGCACATGTCATTTGACATCTTGAAATTTTAGTATCTCTACATGCATGAGCTTTTAAAAATAAAGTCATGGCTCTATTGGGCCACAAAGAATACACTTAAAATTTACAGTGTTAGCAAAAATTACTAATTTATTTAACTAATAACAATGTTGTTTTTTATTTATGTCTATAGTCACACCATCAGTATGGCATATGTTTGAATTGTTCCAGTAGTGCAGATGGAGTTACTGTGATTTAGCAAGACTTTCTCAACTGCACTTACGACCAATATGATGCTCTTGGGAGGGGCCCAGCTGTGGTCTAGATGGTCTGTGTCTGTAGAAGGAAGCATCAAGTTTCAGCCCATAAGGGAATTGAACCCCTGACCGTGGCCTTATTAGCACCATGTTCTAGCCAACTGTGCTTGCTAATAGGTCACACATGACAAAAATTTTGGAGACAAGGAAAAGATGTCAGAACATAGGATCCTTGGTTTTCACATGTTTGTTTCGGTCTGATAAAAAATATCCTTAGATTTGGGGTCAGATCTAGCTTGGTTTGAGTATTAGCCCCCTCTCCTGATGACTGAGTGACCTTGGTTTTCTCTTTGAACAATGAGGATAATGAGGCCAATTTTGGAATATTTTTTTTTTAATGTCAGTGTAAGTAAAATAATTTACGTGGGAATACCTAGTGTATAATGCAGCACAAAGTAGTTATTCAGTACATATTCTTTTATAGTTTGGTTTAAATCATTGTGAGGTAAACTGATGATGCAGAAAACCACAACACTTCTCCCTCACTTAGATTATACCCCCTCTCTTTCCACCTTCTGTCACCTTCAGTGATACAAGTAACATGCTAAGGCACCATTCAGTTGCAAAGTGGTTATATTTATGCAATACAAATAAATGCAAGGCAGAGGAGAGTCACGTTACTCAAGTGTTTTTAGTCTGTTTGGTCCTGGCTTGAGCACACTGAGATGAGGTGAGTTCAGCACTCCAACCCTCCTAGGCAGCAGAAGCCTCGAGAGAAGGCAGCAGAGGTTCCAAGAGAGCAAGTCTTCAAGAGCAAGTCTTCAAGGGTGACCACTGGGTTTTAGGTCCTCACTCTGTAGCTGTGCAGCCTTGGGGCAAGCATTTAACCTCTCAAACCCCGGGTTTTCTCATCTGTAAAATGGGGGTCGTTACTGTTACTACCCCAGAAGATTTTGTGAGATGAGGTGAGATAAGACCAGTGAAGAATTTAACCAGACATACGGGAAGTGTTCGAAAGTGCTCAGGGGAAGGTCATGTGTCTCATCTGCATACCATGCACTTTATGACAAGGGCTGCCTTTTTTAACTTCTCTGATCTCCCTCTCTCTCTCTCTCTCTCTCTCTCTCTCTCTGTGTGCGTGTGTGTGTGTGTTTTAAGACTTTAAGCCTGCCCCAACAAGCTTATTTACTCAGAATGTAAAACAAATTTATAAGTATATTGACTAAATACACATCAGGTATCAATTTTATTTGTTGCAGGAATGAGTATACTGTGTGAGTCTCTTAAAAGGTTGATACTCTGGTTTCAGCCTAACCTCAGCCTTGGTCTGAATCCAAGGTTTCTAAGCCTCTCTTTCTTATCCCCTGGCTCTACCCTTTAATTCCACATCAAATCGTTCTCTCCGGCAGTCTTACTCTGAATCAGCGGTGTTGACCTCACAAGGAATCATAGGACCATTCCCCTCATTTCCTCTCCCTGTTTTTCATATTCAACCTCTGTTGACCCTTCCCAGGTGTTACTCATGTGATGTATTCTGTAGGCTAAGTCATTTCCCCCCTGCCCCGAGTTTCCCATTTATTTCTTCCACTGCCAAAATGTCTTTTTCCCTCTGTATCTTCCACAATCCCTATGTTCCATATCTGTCACCTTTATATGTGTCCTGAGCCTTGCGATTCTCCATCTGCACTCCTGATCACTTTCTCTTCCTCACTCTGAGCCGTTCATTCTCTGTGTTGAGTAAAAATTCTCGGCCTCAAGGAGCTTTCATCAGCAATGCTAATATTTTAAATATTATGATTACTTTTCTCTCTGCTATAAAAATCTCCCAAAACATCCATATGATCAGTATAGAACACTGATTCTCAGTCAGGGAGGGGTGATTTTGCCCACTAAGAGACATTTGTAGTTGTCACGACTGGTGGGGGTCCTTCTGGCATCTGGTGGGGAGAGGCCAGGGATGCTGCGGAACAATACTCCAAAGCCCAGGACAGCCCCACAACAAAGAAATATTCAAATGCCAATAACGCCAAGGTTGAAAAACTCTGGTGTAGGTTAGAAAGTGTATTTATCTTAAAAATCTAGAATAGAACTAAAACACAATGTAGGCATAGGGATAGTTAATAATAAAACAATAATAACTCAAATGTATTTGGCATTTGTCATGTGGCAGGCACTGTGCCAACAGTTTTCCCTTCTTTGCCTTATTTGATCCTCATAATTACCTATAAGGTAGGAACTACTATGATCCCCATTGCAAATGATAAAACTGTGGCCCAAATAAGTTAAATTATGTAACTAAGGTCACATAGCTGATTAAGGACTGAGCTGAGATCCTATCCCAGGCAGCCAAATGGGAAGGGCTTCTTTACTTTGAACCGCTGTGATGAGCACTGATGCATCTAGAAACAGATGTGCCATATACTTCAGAGCGAGGGTCATCTAACTGAGGTCTCTTGGATAGGATTCAGGAGGTCTTTGAGCTTCCTGGAAATAAATGCAGTATTTCCATCAATGTGCATTTTTTTTTTTTTTTCTGGGAAGGCGGATACGGTTCAAACAGTCAAATTATCTCAGAAAGATTTGCAACCAGAAATACATTGGGAATCCATGAACAGCTTGCTCTTGACTTTCAGGAAAGGAGAGATTTTGTGCCCTGGTTTAGGCTCCCTTTCTGCAAACGTGGGCTCAAAAATTCGGACCAGACTATGAACCATCATTGATTAAACTTGATAAATCATTTGGCAACCTTGAATTTCCAAGGACTGTTAAAGGGCACAAAGCAAATTTAATAAAAATTTTAAGAAATGGGGTGACAGGTGATTTTTATATAAGATTAGGAAATATAATGGCCTCAGGTACTAATGGTTTCACAGTATTGACCTGTCCATGTCACAGGACTGTTTGCCTGGGTGTTGCTGATACTGTCCTCTGTGATTCTCACTGTCCCTGAATTCATGGCTCACCTGGTCCCCTACAAATTTATATATTTGCTTATCTGTGTTAATACCTTCAATCTGGTTACCTCCAGCTTTGATGGTTTAGGAGTCACATTGATGCTTCTTTACATATCATAATTGATTACATCTAGCATCTAGGACATTTTTTTAACACCCATCTCATGTGTATCAACTTTGGTAAACGTTCCCTTTGGTCGCAGTCATTTGTTGACTCTGTTTTCTTTATTGATAATCTTTTCAGCTGCAAATGATGATATATTTGTTTCCTTTCAAATCCTTAGCCCTCTAATTAGCTTTTCTCTTTTTAATTTATTGGCTGGGACCTTCAGAACAGTGTTGCAAAGTAACAGTGATGGGCATGCTTGTTTTATTGTTAGCTTTGACAGCAAATCTTCTAAATTTTCACAGTTGCTACAAACTGAATATTTATGTCTCTCCAAAGTTCATATGTTGAAATCCTAACCCCCAAGGTGATGGTATTAGGAGGTGGAGACTTGGTAGGTGATTAGGTCATGACAGCAGAGCTTTCCTGAATGAGAATAATGCTTTTAAAAAAGAGATCCAGGCTGGGCATGGTGGCTCATGCCTGTAATCCCAGTACTTTGGGAGGCTGAGGTGGGCAGATCACTTGAGCCCAGCAGTTTGAGACCAGCCTGGCCAACATGGTGAAGCCCCATTTCTACCAAAAAAAAAAAAAAAAATTAGCCGGGTGTGGTGGTGTGTGCTTGTGGTCGCAGCTACTAGAGACGCTGAGGTAGGAGAATTGCTTGAACCCGGGAGGTGGAGGCTGCAGTGAGCTGAAGTTGCACCACTGCACTTCAGCTTGGGGTAACAGAGGAGACCCCGTCTAAAAAGAAAAAAAAAAAAACCCAGAGCTTCCTTTCCCCTTTCACCATGTGAGGACATGTGAGAAGATGATCATCTACAAAAGAGGTGCAAGCCCTCACCAGGCACCAAATCTGTCTGAACCTTCATCTGGGACTTCCCAGCCTCCAGAACTGTGAGAAATAAACATTTGTAGTTTATCAGTCACCCAGTCTATGATAGTTTGTTATAGCAGCCTGAACACACTAAGACCACCACCTAAAATGATGTTTGTTATAGGTGCTTTTCCTACAAAAATTTCTTCTTTCCACTGCTATGTTGCTAATTCCCTATTATTGTAAAAATCATTTGAAATTATTAAATTTTATCCATTTTGCATCTACCAAGGACGTCAGATGACTTTTAAAATTTTATTTCTAAGTTGACTTTGCATTTTTTTGCTTTTATACATGATGCTGTGGTTTCCCAGAGAACAATCATATTTAAGGGACTTTGAAGTAGGAGGCATTCACTGTCACCACCCATGGGCGTCCTACAGCTACATTCAATATGTTCTTGGAAATACATTGGCCACAATGTAATGACTACTCAAAATATTGCTAACATGACCTACTTAGACATAAGGTAGGGGAGAAAGAATATTTAGCATTTTCCATAAATATATATGTCTCCAGATGTACCTATTCACAGGGAGTCAGAACAAAACAGCATTATGAAATGCTCCATGAGGTCTCCAGGGCCATAAATCAACTGAACTCAGCCAGCACCATGTCTTCTTCAGAAGTGTATCTTTAGTCTTTGAGACTGCCCATGACCAATAAAAGAAACGAGGATATTTTTTGATGAAGTTTATTTTTCCAATATTTTTCCGATATTGAAATACCAGAGGTCCTTGCTTCCAATAGGCACAAATTTCAGTTACCGTGTTTTAATTAAATAACTCCAGTTCCCCAACAATATGGGTCAATTTTTAGTTACCATGGTATATTACCTGTAATTGTATGAAGTGCAAATTTCCCTGCTAGCTCTTCAGTTCATAAATCACTACATAAATAACACATGCACATCATGATCTGTGACTGATCATGTCACTTCTTCGAAGTCAATGACTGGTCACTAAGCATCTGTATTCAGTTCATACGCAGACAGCAAAGCATGAAGTTGTGTTGTCTCCTTGTCTCCCAGTGATTAAACCACGTGACATTTTATAAACGTGAATAATCCTGGCCGGGCAAGGTGGCTCATGCCTGTAATCCCAGCACTTTGGGAGGCCGAGGTGGGCAGATCACGATGTCAAGAGATTGAGACCATCCTGGCCAACATGGTGAAACCCCGTCTCTACTACAAACACAAAAATTAGCTGGGCGTGGTGGCACACGCCTGTAGTTCCAGCTACTCAGGAGGCTGAGGCAGGAAAATTGCTCGAACTCGGGAGGTGGAGGTTGCAGTGAGCTGAGATTGTGCCACTGCACTCCAGCCTGGCGACAGAGTGAGACTCTGTCTCAACAACAAAACAAAACAAAAAAACAAAAAGAAAAAAAAATAAAAGTGAGTAATCCTAAGATAGGATTAGCAACAAAGATAAAAGTGCATTAAAGAAACAAAAAGTGGCAGTGCTGGAAGTGAAACTTGCATTGAACCTAAATGGAGTTATTGAAGAAATAGCTGATCGTAGGAATATTGATGCTGCTGTGGTTGGAGGCTCTACTGTGCAGCTGGAGGAACTTCAAGGAAGCAAGCTTATCAAAATAAGTAAGGAAAGTGGTTGTGACGAAAAGGATGAAGATGTCCCAGAGGAAAGGATGCTAGCAAAAACTTCACTTTAAAGGGATTCTCAGAGATAACTGACAACATTGAAAGATTTACACTCAAGGTTTGGAAACTGATTTAAAGTTAGAATTTAAGTATAACAATTCACGAAGGCGTGGAGAAGATGCTTGCTTTGTCTCATAAGTTCTACAATGTTTGAACAACTCGATAAATTTTTAATAAAGAAAAAAACTTCAATTTTCAATGTTTCTAATTTTTAAAATTGTAGTGTACTAAAGTATTAGTTTTACTATTTCTATATTTCCCTACTTATAAGTGAGAATAAGTGACTTTTTAATGTTTTGACAACCATTTTTAAAGGTCACAGAACAACTGCAATTTTTACCACTGATTATTAATAATCAGATGGTTTTGCACAGTTGTAGCCTGCACAATCGTTTTTATGGTCCCATACTGTTCTGCAAAGTGAGGACAGCGATGTAATTTTCTCATTGAAGAATACTTGGAAAATAGAGCAAGAGAAAAAAATTTACATATAACCCCATCCCAAAAGCACTTTTGAGTATAAAAATGTGTATCTTTCCAATAGTCATTTTGATTGGTATAATTTTATATCTGTTGGTTTTACATACTTGTGATCGTGCTGCTTAAAGAATTTTATTCCCTTTTTAAAAATAGACTTTACTTTTTAGAGGAGTTTTAAGTTCACAGCAAAATTGAGTGGTAAGTACAGAGAGCTCCCATTATACCTCATATCCTCACATAAGCACAGACTCCCCTACCAGCAACATCATGCACCAGAGTGATACATTTGTTACAGTCAATGAACCTACGTTGGCACATCATCACCCAAAGTCCATAGTTTACTTTAGGGTTTACTCTTAGTGATGTACATTCTATGGGCTTCTAACAAATGTATCATAACGTGTATCCACCATTATCATGTCACATAGAATCATACTGCCCTAACAATCCTCTGTGTCTTTGAATTTATTAATCTCTCTCTCACCCCAACTCCTGGTAACCACTGATCTTTTTACTATCTTCATAGTTTTGCTATTTTCTTTTATATATTTTTTGATGTTAATATATAGGTTTTATTAATTAATCTGCATAATAATCCATTGAGTGGATGCATAATAGCTTATTTAACTTTTTAAGTGAATTAAACTGAGTTGTTACAGGTTTTCACTTGTTTACGCTTTTTCCTTTGGTATTTTGCATTCTTTTCGTAGGGTCAATTTCAGAAGTACAGCCATTAGGTCTAAAGTCTCAGCCAATGTATCGAATAAATCTAGCCTGCAGACAAATTTGGCCTGGCCAGCACATTTGTTTATATATACATATATATGTTAATGGAGCCAGTAGTTAGCACAGTTTACATACAAATCTGAATTTCCTATTTTCCTTGAAAAAAACCAGGAGATCTGTTGACACCAGGTGTTTCCATATGTCAGCAAGAAGCCGGACCTGTGGAGCTAGCACCCCTCCGTGAGCAGTAGAGTTTGATTTTCGCTAAATGTGATTAGCAGATGGTTTTTAAAGACAAAAGAACCACAGTTTATTTGCTGTGTTATATTTTGATTTATAGTCCACATTTTTTTTTCAAAGGAATTTGAGATGTCTCAACAAACTGGTATATGGATATGTGGGAAATACTTCTGTAATAATGAACTACCCTGAGTTTGTGGAGCATTAAAAAGTGCTTCGGTTCAAGCTATTCTATTCCACCTTTTCAAGAGGTGGGTTCTTCCCTGAACCATTACATAGTGAGAAGTTTAGTATCTACAAAAGGTATGGTGTTTCGTGGTTTTGCATCTTGTTTGATCTTCACACTGGACAGTAGCAACTATAAAATTTAAAAAGTTTTCTTTCTAGAATTACTCTGGAAGCTTACGTGCAGATGACCATTGCTCTGCTCCACCACCTTTGATGGCTCCCTACAGCCTCTGCAATGCTCTCTCCATTCATTAGCCATTTCATTAGCTCCTCCCACCCTGACTTCACCCGTTTAATTGTTCCCCTCTCTAAAGGTCCATTTAAAATGTGATCTTCTCTCTCATACTGCAGAAATACTACTTTTTCCCTTATGAATGCCCATTGCCTTAATTTCTGCCTCTGGTATGGCCGTTGCTACTTTTTCATTTTCTATTTTAGGTGGTTGGGTGGATGATTTATCTCTTCTACAAGACCTTTGAGGTTTTCTTTTTTTTTCATGAAAGTTTATGTCTATAAGATGCTGTTGAGAGCAACTTGATTCCTCATTCATTTTTGTTTCCCACAAAGTTTATGCCTGAAATGTGTGTATAAACAACATTTGAAAGAAGAAATGGAAATCTCCCATCGCTGCATCTCAGTATGAAGAGATGGAGGGAAGTTAAGTCCTAAATGACCAGATTTGGATGTTACATGACAAGTGGCTTCTGCACAGTAAACTGAGGCAGAACTGTAAGTGATGAGTAGGTATTCAAGAATGAAACAGATCATGACCAAGGACAACCACATCCGACCATTCGTTGTGTTTTGTTGATATGCCCTGACAATAGGTGACATAACCGAGGAAAGAAACTGTTGGGGGATACAGGCCTATACCTCTGGATATATTTTTCTATCGTGATTTTAACTTCAGAGAAACTTCCCTCTGACATAATGAAGACTCTTGAGGATTGAAGATGAATATTTATTGGAGAAAAATGCAATGGGAAATAAAGAAATCAGAAGATTGGAGATGCTTGACAAACTACTGGAAATTTTATTCCCAAGTAATTTATTTCTTATTTGTGTCAATTTGATAAATATTACATAAGTTAGGATTATATTGAATTGCAAATAACAAGAGCAGGTGTTTATTATTTTTTTTTTTTACATAATAACAAGTCCAGAGGTGTGTTTAGATGGCTGTGCAATGGCTAGGCCACTGGTTCTGATGCTCTTGGCTTTTTCCTTATGGTCACAAGATGGCTGCTTCAGTACCAGGTCTTACATCTGCGTTTAAGAGATTAAAAAAAAAAAAAAAAAAAAAGAGGCACAGGTACTTCTGCAACTGCCATCTGTCCTCTTTTATCAGGAAAGCAAATGAGTTCCTAGGAAGCCACTGGCGGACTCGGTTTGTTTCATGGCTATGTTGTCTTGCATGGCTATGTATCGCCAAAAGGGAACCTTTGAAAGGGAATATTTCACTGAATGTTTTTATACTCTGAAAATAAAGTCATTGTTTCTTATACATGAGATAAAAGAGAATGGTTATTAAACAGGTAATAGACAGAATCCGTCACTGCCATTTAACTCCAATGTCAGGGGTCTCTAACTTCAGCATTCTGGGATTACCTTTTCTTTTAAAGCTCAACTGTAATAGTATTCTCTGGGCCCTCATTCAATCTAAGGGTTCTTTTTCTCCCTCCATGTTGAGAATCTGAAAACTTCCTTCCTTCCTTCCTACCTACCTTCCTTCCTTCCTTCCTTCCTCCCTCCCTCCCTCCTTCCCTTCCTTCCATCTTTCTTCCTTCCATCTTTCCTTCCTCTCCTTCCTTCCTTTCCTTCCTTCCATCTTTCCTCCTTCCACCCTTCCTTCCTCTCCTTCCTTCCTTCCTTCCTTCCTTCCTTCCTTCCTTCCTCTCCTTCCTTCCTTCCTTCCTCTCCTTTCTTCCTTCATTCCTTCCTTCCTCCCTTGTCTTCCTTCCTTCCTTCCTTCCCTTCCTTCCTTCCTTCTTCCTTCCTTCCTTCCTTCCTTCCTTCCTTCCTTCCTTCCTTCCATCTTTCTTCCTTCCATCCTTTCTTCCTGTCTTTCCTTCCTTTCTTCCTTCCTCATCCTCCCCCCCTCCTTCTCTCCCTCTCTCCCTTCCTTGTTTCCTTCCTTCCATCTTTCTTCCTTCCTTTCCCTCGTTCCTTCCTTCCTTCCTCCCTTCCTTCCTTCCTCGTCCTCCTTCCTTCCTTCCTTCCTTCCTTCCTTCCTTCCTTCCTCCCTTCCTTCCTTCCTTCTTTCGTTCCTTCTTTCCTTCCTCCCTCCTTTCCTCCCTCCCTCCCTCCCTCTCTTTATTCCTGTATTTCTCTTCCCTTCTCTCTCTTTCCTTCTTTCTCTCTTCTTTTTCTTTCCCTCTTACTTTTTTCTTTGCTTCTCTTCTCTTTTCTTTCTTTTTTGAGACAGTGTCTCACTCTGTCTCCCAGGCTGCAGTGCAGTGGTGGGATCGCTGCTCATTGCAGCCTCAACCTCCCAGGCTCAAGGGCTCCTCCTGACTCAACTTCCTGGGTAGCTGGGACTACAGGTGCACAACACTACACCTGGCTATTTTTTTTTTTTTTTTTTTTTTTTTTTGTAGAGATGGGGGTCTCCCTATGTTGCCCAGGCTGCTCTTGAATTCCTGGGCTCAAGCAGTCCTCCTGTCTCAGCCTCCCAAAATGCTGAGATTACAGAAATGAACCATGGTGCCCAGCTCCTTCTTTCTTATACAGACCCATTAAACTATCTTTGCAACATCAGTCTCTGAACTCACCTTTCTCGTCCGAATAAGCCATCAAGGTTTCCTAAGCAAAGAGCTATCAACATGGACATGGATTAGGCAACTACCCCTAGAATAGAAAAATGACTGCAGTCAGTTGCTTGAAATACTCTTTTTCCTTTCTCCTCACCACAAATGAAAATAAACACTTATTATTTTCAAGTTCTGAAAAATAGTACCCATGTTTTAGGTCTCAAATGTTCAGAAATCTCAACATGAGACACTCTGCAGAAAATATGGAGTCAGTGGGACATGAGTCCGTTCTGTTTAAATCTACATTCAAGTATGTTAAGGTCAGTTTTATCATGCAACCATCGTTTCTGTAGTTTTAACTTACTGCCTCTGAATATGTTGTCTTTGTGATGCATGAAACTGTCAAAATCAGGAACGTGACTTAATGTATTAGTCTCAACACTTACGATGGTAAAGTATCATCAGACTGTTGTGAGTGATGCTCATAAATGTCATCCACTCAACCATATTCAAACCACATGCAAACTTTCTAACCATATGCAAATTCCCATTTGTGATGGTCACCTTCACTCATAGTTTAGAAAATGTTGTGGTTGATTATTCCCCAGCTCTAGTGGTCGGCTGAGATCCAGTTAAACCAACCAGCATATGTCATTATCCATGGTAGTAAGCAGCTTTGGAAATAGCTCCCATGGGGTCCCCACCTCCTGGTATTCACGCTGTTGTGTAATCCCTGCTTTTTGAGTGTGGATGGACTTATCACTTGCTAATTGATATGGTTTTGCTGTGTCCCCACCCAATTCTCATCTTGAATTCCCACATGTTGTGGGAGGGACCTGGTGGGAGGTAACGAATCATGGGGCAAGTCTTTCCCATGTTATTCTCATGATAGTGAATACGTCTCATGAGATCTGATGATTTTAAAAAGAGAAATTCCCCCGCCCAAGCTCTCTCTTTGCCTGCTGCCATCCATGGAAGACGTGGATTGCTCTTCCTTGCCTTCTGCCTTGATTTTGAGGCTTCCCCAGCCACATGGAACTGTAAGTCCAATTAAACCTCTTTCTTTTGTAAATTGCTTGGTCTCAGGTATGTCTTTATCAGCAGCATGAAAATGGAATAATACACTAATAATGACTAAAATATGGCAGAAATAGTGGGATATCCCTTCCAGGATTAGGTTATTAGAGACCATGACTTCCATCTCTCTTGTTTGCTTACTCTCATGAAGCCAGCTGCCTTGTTGTGAACTGCCCTACAGAGAGGCCCCGTGGCAAAAAGCTGAGCATGGTCTCTGCCGAACAGCCAATGAGGACCTGAGGCTCTCAGTCCAACAGCCCACAATGAATTGAATCCTGCCAGCAACCACTGAGTGGGTTTGGGAGAGGATCCTGTTGAACCTTGAAATGACTGGAGTCCTGGTTGACACCACAATTGGAGGTTACAAAAGACTCTGAGCTGGAGGACCTAGTGAAGCCATATTTGGATCTCTGGCCTATAGAAACTGTGAGGTAATAAATGCATGTTATTTTAAGCTGCTAAGTTTGGCAGAGGAAGGAGGGAGGTGTAATTTGTTATATAGCAATAGATAACTGATGCACTCCTGGTTATAAAAGTTTGTTCAGGATGTGCATGTGAGCAATTGAGCCAATGGTAAGTAGGCTGATCCTCGACTTTTCAACTGGTAGAAGGAGAGGGGAGGGAAGGAAAAAAAGAAAGCAAGAGAGGAGGTGGAGGAGGTGGAGAGAGAGAGAGAGACTGTTTTCTGCCATCTATGAAGCAAAGAAGTTGTTCTATAGCTGTTGTCATGAAGCCAGCAGATGTGAATCACTGGATTCCCTTTTTTTCTTAAGCCAGTTTCCATTTTTTTTGTAACCCAGACTTTGACCTGATACAAACTGTAATTAGCTAATGATCAAAACTTCTGCTGTCCAAAGAAGGACTTGTCACCCTAAAACAGATGCTCCAAATTTTGTCTCAACTGACACAATTTGGAGCATCTGTTTACAGCTTTACAGGAAGGGGGACAAGGTATTTTTAAGTGTGTGAGCACAAGTTAAAAAAGTAATTGGAAACTAAATAAGTACAAAAACATCTTCAATCAAAGAAACATTTTGTAAGCTGAAATATTGTTCATTTTTATGATGGTATATGTATATCTTCATATATAAAACTTCACTATCATTAGAAAATGTCACACAAAATAACAAATACACCTTTTTCAATCTGGTTATAAATATGCAGAATGGAGTTTATTTACCAAAGTGTTACACATTTCCAACTGATAATATATCAATAAAAGCTCTCACTCCAAGATGTCATTAAAGCCACATTTGTTCATTTCTATTTATTATGAGAAAAAAACAAAATGAAAAAAGTGGATTTGAGTCATATTTCCTGTGAGTTCATCATTTGCTGGCATATAACACTTGTGAATTTTATTCAATTCATTTAAAATGATTTCTTACATGCAGCCAGAAAGTTGAGGGCGGCAAGGAATTCAGAATTATCAGCGGGCATCCAAGATTTCTCAGGAGACAGATTTAGAATCACAACTAAGGTATGTTTTCCTTAAGGAATGTATCTTAGAAAAATTAGTTCTAATGAACTAGAATTTGTTCCTAATAAATTCAGCTCATTTGTATTTTGAAATTAGTAGACTCAAATGACCTTCTTAAAATGAGTTTCTTCCTTTGTTCTCTTCCCTCCCCTCCCCTCCCCTCCCCGCCTTCCCCTCCCCTCCCCTTTCCGATATAGACCAAAATCTATGGTACCCATTTCAAATGCCCTCAGAACTCATTCTTTTTTCATGTTTATTTCATAAAAGTGGGCATTCTATCTATCCCAACCTTTGCCTATAGACCTAACATGTAACCTGTTTTGGCCAGTGGGATGTTAGCCAGCATCACACAAGGAGAGGTCCTTTTGCTCCTCTGTCTCTGTCAAAAAAAAAAAAAAAAAAAAAAAAACCCAGGCTATCCTGATGGAGAATTACACATTTAGCTCAGGTGTACCAGCCAACAGCCAGTGAGGCATAGAATGAACCTAGCATCACCAGAAGAACTGCCTAGCCCAGCCCAGCCCAAATCTCTGACCTGCAGATCTGTGATGTAAATACATGCTTGTTGTTTTTAGCCACTGTATGTGTGTACATGTGTTCAGGCATGTGTTTCTCAACATTATCCTGGTAATAGGTAACTGGTACACACCTAATACCTGAAAAACTGATTATATGGTTGAAATATCTGGAATGATTCTGATTTCCTGTACTGAGTCCTGACTGATACAGAAGTTTATAGACATTTTCTCATTTAATTGTCACAACTACCCAACATGGCAGGTATTGCTGCTCTCCCATTTTACAGATCAGGATGCTAACTAAATCATGCAAGTCCACACAACTCCGAAATGGCGGAGTGGAAAGCAAACCAGGATGCTGAATTTGAAAGCCCACATTCTTAACCATCAGACCACACTGACTGACTCAGTTTTCACACTGAGAGTGAAAAATATTAGCAGGTTTCCTCTGGAAAGATCTAGAAGATAGGTTTACAAGGTCTAAATTGAATGGGAGCTATAAAGGAAGCACAGGTTTCATGCAGAGGATCTGAAGCTCTATGTGCGCTTGCATGTTTTAGAGCTGAATTCTTGGAGGGTTGTGCAGCCTCTTCATCTAATACGATTGGATTTGGCCCTATCTTCAGATTTGTCATTTCTTCCGTGACACATATTAAATGACAATCTCAAATAAAGACCACTCATCTGAACAAAGGGAACACGCCCCACTCAGGCCCTTCTTTGATTTATAACCAATTCTCTTTTAACATGTGGACCCAACAAACGAGAGATGGCTGACTAGCTCGAACAATGAACTTGTTAGTTAACAGAATTAACAGTGTGTTGTTTCACTGTGATGACAGTAATAAAACAGGAGACGTGAAGCCGATATAGTCACAACTAAATCGTAATGGATGAGATATTTACAGCAAAGCTGTTAAAACATTGAATAAAATATGGGAAGAGCAAAAGCAGATGTGTTTTTATTCTTCTGAGTTGAAGCTTGCAAGGTAAAAAGATAGTTTGAGTAATAATCACAGGTTCTGATTCACAATGCATTAATAAATATTCATATGGTACCAGCCGCTGAAACTTTCCAGATACAGAAATAAAGTGAGAAAGCCTGTTCTTGCCTTACACTTTACTAAGTTTAGATTTCCAGACACACATGTCAATATCTCCATTAGGTTCCTGTAAAAGTTCTCTTTTATTTTCCACTGCGTTCCAAGTCTTGATGGTGAAACATTCATCTTTCCTGTTTCGTTCCAAATGTCACAGTATTTCCCCCACTCAAACCACAAGAAAGTAGAAAGAAGTGATGGTCTATTAATAAAGAAGAGACCTATAATTTAAGTAGAAGATAGAGGTACAAGGAAATGAGCATTTCTCTTTGAATTAGGCACAGGCAAATGAGCTATATATCCCATTGGATGTCCACATCCCCAAATGAATTAGAACAGTGGGATGCCTGATTTTGCAACAGCAAGCAAAACACATTTATGCGTTTTTCTTTTGTGATTATCATTGTCTTTGTTTTAAAGGAGCAGGGAGTTTTCTGAGAGCACAGGGGAATGCTACCACATTACTCAGGGTTGAAACAACTTGGGAAGCATAATTTGGGGGGTGTGAAAGCATCAGGATGCTTGGTCCAGGTTTGTTTTCCTGCATTTCAGAAAAACACCTGCTGGAAAAGAAGGGAGAGGCTTGGCGCAGAACTGGTTTGGATTTTTTGGGAGGGAGAAAGGAAGAAAGTGAGACAAGAGTGTCTTGCAGGGGCTCAGATCCCCCTGGCTGGGGGCCACAGCCCTCCCCTCTTGAGTACCTAGTTTGGGTATTGGAGGCTTCCTGATGGATGTCCATGTGCGCTGCAGTCAGTAGCACAACAGGGCTCCTTGAGGTTGCTATGACATCCTTTGTTCCCCATTTCCCTGCTTTTATTGGCATATGTACCTTGGCTTGTATGTAGAATTGGAGGGCTTTGTGTTGCATTTTCATTTTCCCCTCTGTTTTATTAATCACTGCGTCCTTTTATCTCCCTGCACATCCCCAAGTCTTCTCCCTAGACTTGCACAGAATCTTTCATTTGGGTTCCATTCTTTGTTTTCCCTCAGATGATCTCCGTTGGCTCTAAATGAGATTTTGTTGTTTCTCACCCTCTCTCCCCTCCTTGGCCTTCGTATTATTTTTTCCTTTTAATTAATTCCATCCCCACAGACTTATATTTGCGTTTTTTTCATTTTCCTATTCTTCTCTGTCTTCTTTGAAAATCTCAGGGTGATGTTCTGGGCACTTGTCTGTGGCTCGGAGTTCTGGGAAGGGAGAGGCCGGGGAGGGTGTCTTCCAAGCAGGTAGGGCACAAGACCAGCAGGAAGGAGCAGCCCCAAGCCAGGACTCACCAAGGAAGCCTCTTACCAAGTGCCTCCTGGTCAAGAGAGGGTTATTTCCAGGGCCAGGCATGGGGGCTCACGCCTGTAATCCCAGCACTTTGGAAGGTGGAGGCGGGTGGATCACGAGGTCAGGACCATCGTGGCTAACACGGTGAAACCCCGTCTGTACTAAAAATACAAAAAAATTAGCTGGGCATGGTGGCGGGCTCCTGTAGTCCCAGCTACTCGGGAGGCTGAGGCAGGAGAATGGCGTGAACCTGGGAGGTGGAGCTTGCAGTGAGCTGAGATCGGGCCACTGCATTCCAGCCTGGGTGACAGAGTGAGACTCCATCTCAAAAAAAAAGAGGGTTATTTCCAGAAGAACCTTCCTGGCACTGAAATCTGAGAGCAAGCAGGCCTCTCAAGGGTCAAGAGTCCTACCACTTCCATTTTGGGGGATTCCCAATGTGTTAGACAATGAAGACGGACTAAAAAAAAAAAGAGTTATAAAAATTGTGGTATGTTTAACAAATTAACACTCCTTACACAAATCTAAGGCTATGTCATTGTGGCATGTGCAAGCAAATTAGCAGATTTAGAAACAATGCTTAATCTGAATGCACTACTGATAGTCTTGCAAATAAGTTTCACTAACAAAGTCCAACCACACCAGGTATTTTAGAAAGCATGTGATGTTCTAAAGCTGGTATTATTTGGTTTATCGGCTCAACCACGAGGGAGTTAGTTTCCTATTATGCTCTGATTCTCTTGTCACCCTGTGCACAATTGACCAGGCATTTTTTTTCCTGAATGGGGGGATTGGGGGCGGTCTGAGGTTTAGATGGTTCACGTTTTTTCCTAGTAACTTTGGCAGAGGAATTAATTATTACTGTGCAATCACCTTTTTTGGAAGGATATTTGGAATGTGCTTCTTGTCTCTTTTCCCTTCAGACTTTTTTTCTTCTTCTTCTTTGAATTGGACAGCCTAAATGTTAGCTTTACTGGAGCTGAACATACTGTAACACTTCACCAAGGTGAAAAATGACTGCTTGCCAATGACTTTTACATCTATATTAAGACTATGCTGTTTATATAGCACAGTTAGATATAATATGTTCAAATACAGAGAGTGTGATAGATCCAGGCATCAATGATATGCTTTCTTTAAAAACAAAAGGATTGCAAGAAGTGAGCCAGGTATGGCTACTTAGGAATTTGTGCAAATAAGGAAAACACGGTTATTACTTTTTTAGGCATTGGTCTGTATCTAACTTTACTCTTTTTCGGATTTATTTATTCATTGGCTAATAAAGATTTTCAGCCATAGATGGGAGTTTGTTTTTTTCCTAGGTAATTGGTAAATGAATAGAACCAGACTTTAATCAGTAAACAAGGTATCTGGTAAATTGATTAAATAAATGATTCAATATTGTTAGAAGAACGAGACTACAACTTTATCCCAGTTTAAATCTTCAGTGCTCTTAGAACCTCATTCTTAAGATGAGGCTCTTTCTTTATGAATGGAATTTATTTACAGAAAACGAAGCATTTGGCTGAGTTTGTGGCTTACTCGAGATTGCACAGCAAGTCTGAATTAAATCTGTGTAACAGGTTCTAATCCCGTGGTCCAGCAATTAGACCATTCTCCCTAAGCTTCTTGGAGAATTAATTTCTCATTATAAATAAATATATTCTGCACCATGGTCTGAACATACCAATGCTAAGCACATTTTCTGACAGACATTTCAAAGATATAGATGAGCTCTTGCATCTTTTCAAAAGCAATGCAAGGGACATTCACACAGCAGGTGCTGGAAGGGTCCTTCTGGCAGACAGAGGGGATGCAGAAGTTCTGGTCAATCAGGTTTTCCTGACCAAGCTTGTCTGTGTAGCTGCGGTAAATATGCACAGGTCTAGCGCTCAAAAATGGGCCCCTGGCTCTCACAATGAACCTGACAACCTGGCCAATCAAATTCAAGTCTACCACGTTGCCAGGGTAACTAATACACAGTCACAAAAACAGAATGATCACAGTGAGGGAAAAATACAAAATGCAGCATTTTCATGCTTAGAGAAAGAAAGAGAAAACACAGGCTGACCGTACATAGCAGGAACTGATACTTGCTTCTTCCTTAAGTATGAGCCATTCGTTTACAGCCATGTGCAAATGCCTATGTGCAGATGTATGCACCTATCCTCTTTCACAGAAAATATGCGCCTCACTTCTGGAATATTATTAGTGAATTTAGAATGGGAGAAAGATGGCAGATTATGGTTTGAGGTGGAAAGATCTGGAGGCACACACACAAAAAATGAGCATCCACCCTTCTTCCTTGAGCAGCTCCTGGGTTGAAAGGTGCTTCCAGACTCACTTAACTCAGTCGATGGTCCTTCCTTTCAGTATTTAAAGGATGCTACTGCCAGGGTAATAAAAGCCACCCCATGCCCTTAGCAATGACTCTTTCCAGACTAAATGGTCCCTCTGTTTTGCTATGTGCCCCCATAGTATAGGTGCCCAAGTGATTCTGAAAAACGTAGGTCATGTCCTGCCCCCGCTGACGGCTCCTCCCCTGACTTCCCTTGCAGGCTGAGCAGCAGGTGGTGTTTACACCACGGCCCACCAGGTCCTGCTGAGTCCACCTCTTCCTAACTCTCTGCCCTTATTTCTTGACTCTCTCCCCCGCAGTCCACTGTCAACAGTCTTCCTTTCTGTCCCTTGAACATGCCAAGCTTATTTCCACTTGCATTAGTTTCCTGGAGTTGCCATAACAAAGCCCCACAAACCAGGTGGTGAAAAACAACAGAAATGTGTTCTCCCATAGTTCTGGAGGCTCAGAGTCTGAAGCCAAGGTGTCTGCATGGCCATATCCCCTCTGAAGGCTCTGGGGGAGTCTATTCCACTTCCTTCTCTGAGTTCCTGATGTTGTTGGCAATTCCTGGCATTCCTTGGCTTGCGGGTGCTTTGTCCCCATCTCTGCCTCCCTGCGTGTTTCTACATCTCTTCTTCTCTTCTTATGAAGACATCAGTCATTGGATTAGGGCCCGCCTGAATTGCGTAGAACTCAACTTGACTATGTTTGCCAAGGCTCTATTTCCACATAGGGCCATATTTACAGGTACTAGCTGTTATCACATCAGCATATCTTTTCGGGGACACAATTCAATCCATAATGCCACCTCAGGACTTCCGCCTTGAATTCCCTTCTACTAGCCCTTTTCACGACTGGCTCCTTGCATCTTTTGGGAGTGAACTCAAAAGCCATCTTGTCCAGAAGCTTCCCATATCACACATTTTTGACTTTCCGCCCCTCAACTCCTTGTCATCACTGCACTTTGTTTCTTTCTTAAACCTTATCACCACTGGATATACAACTCCCCTCCCTCTATCGAGGGGAATGTGAACTCCCAGGAGTAACCGCTTTGCATGTCTTATTCACAGCTCCGTTCCCAGAGTGTAGATGAGTGCCTGCAACAAAATAGGTTCTTGATAACTATGCATTGAATATAAAATCTGAATCAGAAAATTTGGGAAGTAGGAGAAATTGTAGAAGAGAAGGCTGAGTTGAGGTGATACTGAATTTATGACAAGCATTCAACAGTTTCTGTGACAAATATCTGTTGGACATCCATTTTGTGCCAGGCACTGTTCTAAGTTACAGCTCAGCTAAGACAGACACAAAGCCTTGAGCTCACGAGATCTGCATCTGAGTGAAAGCCCGAGAACCTGCCATATGTTGAGTGCTTGCTATCTGCCAGCACAGTGCAGAACGCCTGTGATGTTAATCCTACAGAAAATTGTAGAAGGCAGGTGCTGTCATTAACTTTACTTCTTCCCAGGCGAGGAAACAATTTCAGAGCAAGTTCATCTCACTGGTAAGCGGGAGAGCAAACTCCTCCTAAACATGGGGTTCCGTTCCCCACCCTCTTAGCTGCTCCCTTCTGCGACTCTTGAAGAAAACACTAATGATGGCCAGAAGTCCATGTAGTTGGCAATCAGCTGCATTTTCCTGAAGAGAAAATGAAACGCAGAAAAGTTAAATCACTTCCACACATCACAAGCTAATGGGTGGCAGGTAGGGTAGGAGGGAGATGGCCCTGGTTTGTTGTCAGAGCCCATGTTCATAAGCCCTACCTTTATGTCCTTCTCAAGTCTGTAGGTTTGTGGGCAGGTATAGCAGGGGTATCCTTTTTTTTATTATTATTTTTTTAACAGAGCTCAGAACCCAAGGTTCTCAAACTCTAAAGAGTGTAGGATTCGTCAGGGGATTCCAAACAGAGACTTTGAATCAGCAGGCCAGCTTTTTCCATTACCCTTGTGTGACCTTCTGGGGCTCCCTGATTTCTCACTCATAGCCATATTCACCACATGGCAGGCTTTGTGCTACAGAAGGGTTCCTGGGAGTCTGCAGGACACCATGGCCCAAACCACTTCTTCTTGTTATTCCCTGAAACAGACATATGTTGCTTTGCTTACCCCAAGTCCAGACCTTCTTCTGATAGTAACATCTCAAATTTCCTTTTGAGGAACCATGCCTCCCTCATCCCAATCCAAAGAGTTTGAATAGATTTGACGACTCCTCCTTGCTTCCAGATGTGACAAGGTACTTTGATGGACTTTATGGGGAACCAGAAGAAATCTTTTCACTAGGGCTACAAAGTGCATAGAATGCATGTTGGATGCTGTGTTACTGTGAAGGGAGAGTCACCCAGGTAATAAAGCCAGCACTGAGGTAAGCAGAGATGAAAATTAGAGAAAATTAGAGACAGAATCCTGATGAAATCTTGGAATGGCCAGAATACCTCCTGGGAGGTAGGCTTATTGCAAAAAAATTCCATGATAAGTAAGACAATAAAGTCCCTTTTTTGCTAAAATCAGATTAAATTAGATGTTGACACCTGCTGCCAAAAGAATCCCAAATAAAAAGAATCCCAAATAAAACATCTCCTTTAGGCCAAATTCCCCTGTACTCTAGAACAATCTCCCTCAGAAACTGGAGTGGCTCATGATGGTATTTCAAACTAAAGTGCCAATGACTAGGAGTGCTTGCCGACTCAACCACTGGAATGTTCTGGAGATGAAATTGATATTTGAAAGCAACTGGAGGGTGACTGACAGTTGGTAGGTACTTAAAAAATATCCTGAGTCTACCTAAATGGTGTATTTTCTTTTTTTATGTGCTAGAATATATGTACTTGGCAAATCTCAAATATGTTTACAATTTGGGGAGTATAATAGGAGATATTTTATGTGAGAAAAGTTCTCATCATTGCTTTTTGCCTATTTGGTTTATTTTACATGACTGTGAAATGCAAAATTCCAAGATTTTGACTTTTTGCATGATTTTCCTCTCTCTCCCATCTCCTTTTCTCCCACACTTACACCATCCATCCCCAGTGGTCAAAGGTACAAGAATCCACCATTTGGAACTTCATCTTTTAAAGACCAGAAACTCCTCTTCAAGAGAAGGAAGAGTGTGATTTATATGTGGCTTTATCTAAGGTAATACAATGAAGTTCCAAGTTCTCTAGTTTCTTTATTTAAAAAAAAATGGGCTGGGCACGGTGGCTCACCCTTGTAATCCCAGCACTTTGGGAGGCCGAGGCGGGTGGATCACGAGGTCAGGAGATCGAGACCACGGTGAAACCCCGTCTCTACTAAAAATACAAAAAAAAAATTAGCCGGGCGTGGTGGCGGGTGCCTGTAGTCCCAGCTACTCCGAGAGGCTGAGGCAGGAGAATGGCGTGAACCCGGGAGGCGGAGCTTGCAGTGAGTCGAGACTGCGCCACTGCACTCCAGCCTGGGTGACAGAACGAGACTCTGTCTCAAAAAAAAAAATAAATAAATAAAATAAAACAAAATAAAATATAAATACCAGTGATTTATACCAAGGGTAGCAATTTAGTGCATAAGGAATTTCTTTTGCTCTATTCCTCTCCATCTCCATCTCTCTTAAAGTAACTAATTTTCACAGCTTAGTGCATATTCTTCTAGTCATTTTTCTATGGTATTATAACCAGACACAAATGCATGCATGTACATGCATGTATGTATGTATGTATGCCTATATACATAAATACACATACACACATCATTTTTTAACATATTCTTGTACACTGTTGCTTTTGGATATATTTCCAAAGGTAGGATTGCTGAGTCAAAGGGTATGTATAATTTTAATTTAAATGAACACGGATGATTACTTTCCAGAAAGTTTATAGAACTTCACATTCTCACCAGTATATTTCTCCAAATCACTGCTATCCCAGAATTTTTTTGCACTTGATACTGTGGTAGTTTCATGATTTTTATTCTTTTTTCTCTTTATAAGACTGAGCATCTTCCCCATTCGAGTGCTTAGGACCATCACTCAGAATCTGTTCTATGGCCCCATCGTGCATGCCTTTCCTGCCTTTCCTGTGTTCTTTCAGAGGTTGCCGCTTGTAATAATGGGGATGAAGATGCAGCTGATGTTTATTGAGTGTTGACTACCTGTGCTGAGTCTGCTACGCACATACAATGCTGAATAGGTTCTTTACTGAAACTTTTTCCTTTGATCTTCACAATAACCCTATGAGCTATCTAGTTTTATAAGTTGGCTTTTACAGATTAGGAAACTGAGGCTCAGAAAAAAGTTAGAGGATAGGTGTGGTGGCTCACGCCTCTAATCCCAGCACTTTGTGGGGCTGAGGTGGGAGGATCATTTAAGCCCAGGAGTTTGGGGCCAGACTGGGAAACCTAGTGAGACCCCTGTCTCTAATAATAATAATAATAATAACAATAAAATAAAATAAATTAGGTGAGTGTGATGATGCACACCTGTAGTCTCAGCTACTTGCGAGGCTGAGGTGGGAGAATCACTGGAGCTTGGGAGGTCAAGCCTGCAATGAGCTGTGATCACACCACTATACTCCATCTTGTCTCAATAAAAAGGGTGGAGGGGAAGGTTAGAGTAATTTGTCTAAATGTGCAGAGGGAGATGGAAGGGGTCACATGGCAAGGAGTGTGGGTGGCCTCTATGAGTTGTGAGCCAGCAAGAAAATGGGGACTTCAGTCCTACAACTGTAAACTGAAAAATGTAAACCTCATTATTACTGATTAATTTATTTATTAATAGATATTTATGGAATGCCTGCTATGTGCCAAGCTAAGAATAGGAGTAAAAAGCATGAAAAAACGCAAGATCCCTGCTGTTCTGGAGCCTATATTCTAGTACAGAAAATATCAGATCATAGTTTTAAATGTAAATCTATATGTTACATAATCTGCTTGATAACTTCCTTTTTTGTTTGTTTTGACAGCTCCGAGTTGCTCATCATCGTTTTTTTTTACATCACAATATAACTGATAAAAAGCTCCTGTTGATGGTAGAAGAAGTTACAGCCATTTTCTCCTTGCATGCAGATGCTTGCATTGTTAAAATTTCCTTCAATTCAGATTACTTTGTAGGAATCTTTAAGCCACTAGTCCTTTTTGTGAGAGCTGCTATAGTTAAGAGGTGAGAATGCTGTCTATGAATCCACATTACTAGGCATGTGTAAATTGCAAGAAACCTCAGTAGGCTGTAGGCTAGAGGCAGTAAGAATGCCATTGTCATCTGCAGAGACAATTTGACTTCCTCTCTTCGTATTTGAATACCCTTTATTTCTTTCTCTTGCCTGATTGCCCTGGCCAGAACTTCCAATACTATGTTGAATTGGAGTGGTGACGGAGGACATCCTTGTCTTGTACTGGTTTTCAAAGGGAATGCTTCCAGCTTTTGCCCATTCAGTATGATATTGGCTGTGGGTTTGTCATAAATAACTCTCAGTATTTTGAGATATGTTCTATCAATACCTAGTTTATTGAGCGTTTTTAGCATGAAGGGGTGTTGAATTTTATTGAAGGCCTTTTCTGCATCTATTGAGGTAATCATGTGGTTTCTGTCATTGGTTCTGTTTGGATTACATTTATTGATTTGCATTCTACTATAAAGACACATGCACATGTATGTTTATTGCAGCACTATTCACAATAGCAAAGACTTGGAACCAAACCAAATGCCCATCAATGATAGACTGGATAAAGAAAATGTGGCACATATACACCATGGAATGCTATTCAGCCATAAAAAAGGATGAGTTCATGTCCTTTGCAGGGACATGGATGAAGCTGGAAACCATCATTCTCAGCAAACTAACACATGAACAGAAAACCAAACACTGCACATTCTCACTCATAAGTGGGAGTTGAACAGTGAGAACACATGGACACAGGAGGGGAACATCACACACCAGGGCGTGTTGTGGGGGCAGTGGGGGGCTTGGGGAGTATAGCATTAGGAGAAATACCTAATGTAGATGATAGGTTGATGGGTGCAGCAAACCACCATGGTACGTGTATACCTATGTAACAACCTGCGTGTTCTGCACATGTATCCCAGAACTTAAAGTATAATTTAAAAAAAAAAAAAGAATGCCATTGTCTCCCCCATCCCCAATTCCTCTGAGTTGTAGAATTCCCACCTTCTCTCAGAATTTCTGTGATACCATATGTAACCGACGCAGAGGGAGTGAGGCAAGTGCCAAGCTGCTTATTAAAATATAACACAGTTTAATTTCTTATTTTTAGTTTGAAGTTAGTATAAATAGAAGGTCTAATGTCTTTTTTTGCTTATTTTCCACTTTGGAGGACACTGCTCTAGAAAAAAATCAGAAAACACTCCTCACCAGTTAAAGAGGATGATGCTTCTGGAAAGGACACAGTCCCCAATAATGAAACAACCCCCACACCTTGTCTCCGTGAGTGCCTTCTCTTGAGTGATGATGCAAAAGGAGCTGAAGTCAGTTGCAACTTGCAGGAAGTAGCCTGACATACAATGTTGTTTAAATTAAAATGAATGCAAAAGAGAAGCTTGTTATAGCTTAAATAGATAGAGGAGGAGAACTTTTTCTGTTTCCAGTTGCTTGTCTGCTTTGGTTGGAGACCATATGCTTTGAAGAATCTTACAAATGTTCCTGTCCATATACATATTAGAGTATCTCAGCCTTTTCTCTCTGGAAGCCTTTGTGCCATTGTCTGAAGGATCTATAAAAGCAATAAGCCATCTTTTAAATGGAGCTGGAATATGGGATGCTCTTGTTTCTTTCTTGCCAGCGGCCACTGGCATTTATTCCGGAGTTGATGCGTCAGTGACCAGGGTTATTGCTCCCAGAATCCATGTTAAACCACACAAGCAATGGAAATTTTCTCAGCTGTGCTGTGAAATCAGTCTAGGCTTATTTCACTCAAATATGAATAGCAATAAAGATGTTAACAGCAATGCTAATATTAATTCTAATAGCTAAGAGTACCCAGTGCCTACTCCTTGCCAGGTGCTGTGCTAGGAAGCCACATGGATTTAATTGTTACTCCTCACAGCAACCTTACGAGAAATATACTGTCACTTATTGGACATCAGAGCAGGAAACTTCTCCAAGGTTTGGAGGAATTAAATAACTTGAACAATAGAGGCTGAGCCCAAGGAGGATCCCCATAGTCTGACTCCAGGTTTGCAAGGTTAATTAATGACTTTCTGTCTCTCTAATACATATATGTATCTATATGTTATATATATCTATATGTTATATAGATATATATAACATATAGATATTTACATTATATATAATACATGTAAATCTTATATATAAGTTATGACAAATAAATTTTAACCACTATGGAAAACTTGCAACTCAAGTTTCTATATATATGATATGGTTTGGCTGTGTCCCCACCCAAATCTCATCTTGAATTGTAGCTCCCATAATCCCCATGTGTAGTGGGAGGGACCCAGTGGAGAGTAATTGAATCGTGGGGGTGGGTTTTTCCCATGCTGTTCTAGTGATATTGAATAAGCCTCATGAGAGCTCATGTTTTTTTTATTTTTGTTTGTTTGTTTGTTTTTGACAATAGAAAAATAATATACCATGCGTTCCCATGTACTTTTTCTGCACTATAGACTCATTGAGGTGCCACGGATGCCTGCCTTTCTTTCTTTCTTTCTTTCTTTCTTTCTTTCTTTCTTTCTTTCTTTCTTTCTTTCTTTCTTTCTCTCTTTCTCTCTTTCTTTCTTTCTTTCTTTCTTTCTTTCTTTCTTTCTTTCTCATCTCCTTTGCATTGTGCTTACACATAGCAGATGCTGTAAATGTGAGCTAGAGAGGCTGTGTGTCTAGTTAGGAGGACAGACTCGAGCCAGACTGCCTGGGTTTAAACCTGGCACTGTGTCTTACCAGCTGTGGCACCCTGGGCAAATTACTTAACTGCCATGTGTAAAATAGGAATGAAATAATCATGCTTGCTCATAAGGCTGGGGTGAGGATAAGATGACCTTTGTGTGTAAAGTGCCTAGTACATAGTAAGAACTCAATAACATGTTGGTTATTATTACTGTGTGTTTCATAAATTAGCAAATAAATCTTAACTACTATGGGACTAAAAGCCTTATAAAAAATTCCCAAATGTCTCTACCTGCTTAAGATAAGTTTATGGATTTTTAAAAGCTTTTCTGGACTACTTGCTATCAAATTACTGAGGTATCTGTACTACAGGGATGTCCTCTGGCACCGTGGAGAATTGGGGCCCAATCCTAAATGGTCGCATTCTGTATGATTTCTATTTGAATTCATTTGGGGAGAGAATCTGTATCTTTGAATGAAACTTTCAAAAATTCCTGTTCACATATTAGAGTATCAGTATCTGCAGGAAAAATTGATTTCTTCTTTGTTGTTGTTAGATATTCCCTTCTGGGCATGACCATGTACTGCGTTTAGCAACGATTGCTTCTAGTTTCCCCACATGTACTGTGGGCTGAAAAACCCACAGTGATCAGCCAAGTGTGTATGTCATGGTCTATTTGCCCCAGCAGGGCCACTTGCCACCCTGTCCTACCCTGCTCTGTGGCTGCAAAGCTGAACTTTAGGGGCTGCATCAACTGGCTCCCTGGCTCACTGCCTTTCAGCTGGGCAAGCTGGCAAGAAATCAGAGGGAAGAAAGGAGGCCACTTTTCCTGGGGTTGCCTTGGCTGGTCGTTTCCTCCGTGATCATCATTCCTCTTCAGGTAGCCTTTTTTCACAGAGCTCTTCCTCGTTTCTGATTCTGGAAACAATGCCCTCCTCTTTTCCTTCAGACCTCACGATGGTAACAGCTCCTTCACATTTCTGACACCAACCCCCTTTGTAAATAGTGCCTTTACTGAACTGCCCTTGAATTATCCCAGTCTAAATGAGCCATCTGATTTCTGATAGGCCCTTCACTGTTACACCAAGATCGTTAGATTTTTAAGAAGAGTTCAGAGTCCATAGGTTCTGACTGTAGCTCTCTAATTATCAAAGTGCTTGAGTTTGACTACATCTATATGGGCTGTTCAAAGGACCATTTCTCTTGCTTTTCACTGGGTTTTCAGTTATATTCTAGATGATGGAAGTTGGCAGAGAAGTGACCTGTGTATAAATGAGATATTTCAGGATGTTTTGCCATCAGGACATCCCACTCCACTGCATCTTATTTTAAAGAAAGCTCAGGTCTGAATCCACTGAAACAGGAGCTGACAAACCGAAGGAGTGAATCTTCAGATAAGACAATTTTTAAAGGTTGTTTGTACATGTCTTCAGGTAAACTGAATTGTCCCTTGAATTCCATTTCCTGCAGATTATTTCGGGAAATTCTCAAAATGGATAGTGCATTCAGTTCTCATATGGAACACTTCTATTTTGCATATTGACATGCATTTTAACAAGAAAAAGGTCAGTGATGGGAACAGCACTGCTTGTTGGTGTGACAGTCGACATTTACCTGAGCCTTTCTGATACACTGCAGTTTAAGATAATTTAGTAAAATAATTGTCACGATTGATTTTTATTTTCTTTCTGGACCCACAGTTCACTATGTTACTCTTGGGCTAGGTAACTTTCAGAGGCTTAAATTTCCTTTTGGTGGAAATTCATTTATTAAGTTCTGGATGGATGACAAACTTTGATGAAAATCGTGAACTCCTTTATGATCCGTTGGCGAAAGCTGGTGAACCCAACTGCTGTTGACTTATTCTTTGACCAGCATCTGTTTACTGGCTGACATGAGAATGGCAGAAAATGAATGGTTGGGATTTTTCTGTGCATAATATTCTTTCTTATAAATCACACATCTTCTGAGGACTTTGGTGGGAACCTAGGGAGAAAGGTGGCATTCAAACGCATTGTCATCACAATCATAACAGTCATGTAGCTTTACGTAGTAATTCTTTGTCCACCAATGGTAAGATCATACTTTTGGGAGAGAAGAAGAAAAGACAAGTTATATTTAGAACAGTTTACAACTTTCACTTATGAGAAAAGAGGGATGCACTTGAGGAGAAATGCATGACACTTAGATCAAAAGAAAGGAAGAGATGCGCAGAGAGGGCCAGAAAGATACCAGATAAAAGAAAATCTCAGTTCAATTTGAGAAATATTTATTGACCAATTACTATGTGCCAAATACTCTGCCTGGTGTTGTTTCTCAGAATCAAACAAGATGGATGTCACTTTTGACATTAGCTTGCTTGGCATCTCCTGGGAAAAAAGGGGACAGAAAACTATCTGTGCTAAGTATTTGCTGATTCTCCAGCCATATATCCACTCCTCTTTCTGATTTTCCTCGGTATCATTCTTCCTTGTTCTCGGGCTTTGAGTTATAGAGAGGGCTGACTCTATGTCTATTCCCAACCCCAGGTGTGGACATGGGACCAGGCTGAGCCAGTTAGCACAGCAATAGGTTCAGCTAGCCACCTGACCCCGAGTATTGCTATAATATTCAATTATATATTTGGCAAAAACCAGAAGAAAAGTTCTTATCTGCTGTAATTGCACTTGATAGGGATTCTAAATGTGAGAGTAATGTAAACTCACAATTTCTGGGAGTTACCACATAGAGAAATCTTGCTGAACATGAAGCTGAGCACAGTGCAAAGTGGAATTTAGAGACTGACAGATACCAAGCCCTTTGATTGGTATTTGAGCTCCTGGATCCAGCTATGCCTGAAGCTACATTTACCTCCTTGGCATGTCCAAAACATTCTACTCTTTAACTTAAACCTATTTGGTTGAATTTTTCTCATATTCTTTTCAAAGACCAATACATTTATTTATTATTATACTAGTTGTTACAGGTTGAATTTTGTCCCTCAAAAAGATATGTTGAAGTCCTAACACCCAATAACTTAGAATGTAAATTTATTTGGAAGTAGGATTGTTGTAGATATAATTAGTGAAGATGAGGTAACTAATTAAGGTAGGCCCTTAATGCCACATGACTAGTGTCCTTATAAGAAGAGAGACCCAGGGATAAGATGGCCATGTGAAGTGGAGGCAGAGACTGAAGTTCTGTTGCCACAAGCCAAGGAACCCCTGGAGCTACTAGAAGAGGTAAGGAAGGATCCTTCCCTAGAGCCTTCGGAGGAGGCATTACCTGCATGATAACTTGATTTGGGGCTTTTAGCCCCTAGAGCTGTGAGGCAATGTTTCCTGTGGTGTTTTTTGTTTTTTGTTTTTTGTTTTTTTTTGAGATGGAGTTTCACTCATTGCCCAGGCTGGAATACAATGGTGTGATCTCGGCTCACTGCCACCTCTGCCTCCTGGGTTCAGGCGATTCTCCTGCCTCAGCCTCCCGAGTAGCTGGGATTACAGGCGCCTGCTACCATGCCTGGCTAATTTTTGTATTTTTGGTAGAGATGAGGTTTCACCATGTTGGCCAGGCTGGTCTCAAACTCCCAACCTCAGGTGATCCACCCGCCTTAGTCTCCCAAAGTGCTGGGATTACAGGTGTGAGCCACCACGCCCGGCCGTTTCTGTGGTTTTAAGCCACCCAGTTTGTGGTACTTTGCAATAGTAGCCCTGGGAAATTAACACATCAATAAGAAGTGATCTGCCATGATGAAGGTATTATGGGAGTTCAGGCAAGAAGATGACTCACCCTGATGGGAAGATGAAAAAGACTTCAGAAAAAGTTTTCCAAAGGAAAATGGCTCTTGCACTGGTACTTGGATGATATACAAAAATTAAACAGGTGAAAAAGGAGAAAGGAGTGTCTTGAGCGAAGGTGCTTGTGGATATGGAAACGTGTTTGGTGACCTGCAGGGAGGGGGCTGTTTCTCCAGCAAGAATGGCTGTGGAGGTTCCCCAAGGCGTGACACAGGATGGGCAAGTGTAGCTGGAGTCATAAGGCACTTTACCCTTCACCCATGGAATTTACATTTTAACAGGAGGGCAATGGGGCTCTGTCATGAGGGCAATGGGGCTATTTCCACCCGGAGTCCTAGCAGGCAGTTCATGCTGGGCATTTTTAAACAAATTTAGAACTTTGGGGTCTAAGAATTTTGACACCCTATCATAGAGCCGAGTTTCTCAGTCTTGGCAGTATTGACATTTGAGGTAAGGTAATCATCTGTTGTTGAGGGCAGTTCTGGGCATTATGGGGTGTTTAGCAGCATCACTGGCTTCTACCCACTAGATGCCAGTCACCCTCTCATCTCAGTGTGACAACCAAAAATGTCTCCAGACATTGGCAAATGTACCCTGGCAGTCACAGTTACCTCCAGTTGAGAACCTCCATACTAGACATGAAAGAAATTAGACTCATTCTGCAGTCAACAGCTACTGCAAGCCCATTGGGCACCAGGCACTGTTTTAGGCACTAAGAATAATAAGTGAGCATGAAAGACAAGGCCCTGCCTTCAAAGGACTCAGATTTTCCAGCAGGAATGGCTTCATGTCACATTTCCACAGTCTGTGGCTGAACCAACTGGGTCCCAGATGGCTGTCCAAGCTCTGTGGGAGAGAACAGCCAGAAGACAGAGAAGGTTTCTGCAATCATGACACCTATATTGCTGTTGGAGATTGTAGTATTGACTGCTAGGGGCTTCCATATATTTATTTTCACCTCTTCCTTAGTAGCAAACCTTCATTTTGAGTTGGGCACATAACCCTTTGGCATGAAAGTCTGCATTTCCTTGCCTCTCTTGCATTTCTTTGGAGCATATGCATTATGACTAAATCTAGCTAAAGAGACATAAGAGACAGTGCTATGAGGACTTCAGAGAAGGCTCCTTAAAGCAGGTGGAGATAGTGACACTTTTACTCCTTTCTCTTTCTGCTGCCTGGAATGTGTATTTGATGCCTGGAGCTCTAGCTGCCACCCTGGAGAATTTGATGCATGGTGACAGAATAATGGCCCCCCAAAGATACGCATGTCCTGATTCTCAAAACCTGTGAGTACCTTACCTTAGATGGCAAAAGGAACATTACAGGTGTGATTAAGTTAAGGATCTTGAGAGGGACGATTATCCAGGTGGGCCCACTGTCATCAGAAAGGTTCTTAGATGAAGGAAGCAAGTGGGTCAAAGACTTTGGAAGCAGAGGTTGGAGTGATGCGCTTTGAAGATGGAGGGACAGGCCATGAGTCAAGGAATGTGGGCAGCCCATAGGAGCTGGAAAAGGCAAGGAACTGATTTTCTCCTAGAGCCCTGAAAAGGACCACAGTCTTCCTGAAAGACATCTTTTTCTTAGCACTGTAAGACTCATTTTGGATTGTGACCTTCGGAATAGTACAATACTAAATGTATGTCACGTTAAGCCACTAAATTAGTGATAATTTGCTACAACAGCAATGGGAAATGAGTGCAAAGTGATCTTGAGATGGGACTCTTGTGCTACGTTGGGGAAGTGGAAAGACAAGGACATATGTTCCCTGATGACACCATTGGGCGACCATGTTGACCTTAGATTTGTTACTTTTGGACTTCTTTGTGCATGAAAGAAATAAACTTCTATCTTATTTAAAACAGTCTTATATTTGTTTTAGTGTTGTGTGACACCAGTCTGTGTTTCCATAGCTTCTGAATTTGTCTATTTGACATCCATTAATTACAAGGCCAAACTAATGACAAAAGTTGTTTCCAATTTATTCTGTGATCCATATTTCATACTCTGTAGCTTACTTTCATACACCAGCCCAATATGTCCCCTACCCTAAATCAACCTGGGGCCAGGTACCAGACAAGTAGGAACAGCTTTAAGTCCCAGAGTCCACTAGAATTATTTAAACTGGACAGCTGTAAGCTGTTCACCTGTCCTGCCTCAGCTTTCCTGCAGAAAACCTGATGAAGGCTGTGCCGGGTGCCTTCCTCAGATAAAGTTGTGGTCAGGGATCTTTTCGTGTGGGTGACATTTAAGCTGAAACTTCAGTGATGGAGAGAAGCCATTAGGAATAAGGATGGGGCCAGTTCAAGTCTTTTTAGGCAGGAAGAATAGCTGGGCAAAGGTGTTGAGGTGGGTGGGAGCTTTGTAAATTAGAAGGCCAGGTGGTTGGAACATCAGGAGAGATGGAGAAAGATGAGGTCATATGGTGCCAGACCAAGTTAAGGAATTTGGCCTTTCTTCCAGGTGCTGTGAGAAGCCACTGGAGGGTTTTAAGCAGAAGACATTGGCACCAATGTGCATTTTAAAGAGATCACTCTAATATTGCTATCTTGAGCATGGGAAAAGCTGACCCACCATATGGCATGGTCCAATTCTGTCATGCCAACTTTCATTAGTCCCTCCTGGGGCCTTAAAAATTATATTATAGCTGACTCCTAATGTTCATGTGAGTTATGATCCAGGACACCAGAGCGAGGCTGCTTTTCTTTGTGCATGTGGTTTCTACATCAGTTACGGTCTTTCTGTGAGGCAGATAAATATAAGTACTTGAAAGTATTTTATGGATCAATGAAATATTAATGGACCTGGAGGTGCTTTAAGTTTATTTATAAAGCTGGGTCATCTATAGGTCAAATACCATTATAGCAAATGCAATTGTAATGAATATCTTTGATAAATTTGGTTTTTAAGGCTCAACCCATGTCCTGCTTATTTCAAAATTATGAGCTGTAGGCTTGCAATTTCTTACATGCAATTCTGAAATCCAAAAAAAAAAACCACCTGAAGACCAAAGTTGGCTATTTTAAATCTGTTTTATGATTCACTTGATGGCCAAAATTGAACTAAGGGATATTCCCACACAGCAAGATGAATAAAGACTATATACGTGTGTGTGTGTGTGTGTGTGTGTGTGTGTGTGTGTGTGTGTGTAGTGACATTTGAGGCTAGGTTGCACTGCAGAAATATTGGGCTTGATTACAGGGATCAGCCTCAGTTTCCTTTGAGATTATGATTTAATATATCTGAACCTATTAACCTAAAATCTAAGTAAAACTTGAATTTTGAAATATATTTGGCCTGAAAATTCCAGATGGGGGATTATAGACCTACACAACTGTATGTGATCATTTCTTCAGAATGTGCAATCAGGCATTTGAATCATAATTGATCATATTAGAAGGTAGGTGGAGCCATTTAAAAGACTGTAAATAAATTACAAAAATTCTAGTAAGTGTACATTTGTCTGTCCCATTAATTTTACAAAACATTTTGTTTGTGGGTGGGGATGGGGAATCCTGTAAACTCTGTGAGGCCAGGGGCGAGGACGATTTTATCACCATATCCCTAATACATAACAGAGCCTGAAGCACTAGCTACTCAATAAATATGTACAGAATGTAATTACTAACTCAGTTGAGGAACCTGGGAATCAGATGATGCGTGACCCATCCAAGTGCTGGGGTTGGTGGACTGGAACTCAGGTCTTCTGACACCTTTTTTTTCCTTATACTGTCACTGCTGTGCTAAAATGGAAAAAAAAATTGAAGGCCTGTCTGAGGTAATCAAAAACATTGGAACATAAAGGAGGAAGAGGAAGGCAAGTGGCCTTTGTTTCCATTGGACAAAGCTAACCAGTCTGTATGAATAGCCAAGGGCCTTGTTTCTAGATAAAAGAAAACTCTCTAATCAGTTCTAATCCAAGAGCATCGCTGGCAGTGAGAGATTGTAAAAGCGAAATATTCACTTTGAAAAATGAAACCTATTAAATTCAGGGCATTGTAATTTCCCATTGTGAGACTGTGGTACCAGCGATTAAATTCTATTGTGTGTCTACAGCCCTTGTTACCAACGATGTTTAGTATTATTAACTGAGATTCTAAGAATATCAGCTCTCCATAGCTGGAGTGCTGTTCTGTTCCTTATGTGAAACAATTTGCATATATCTCGGATTCGCCCTTGATATGCCTCTTTCCTTCCTTATTCTCTGTATGCCATTTAGAAGCCAGTCCTGTAGACTCCATCTCCACATATATTCTGTGTATGTTCATTTCTCTGCCCACATGGTTCACATCTGGGCAACTCTGGCAGCTTCTATTTTTTAAAAAATATAACTTCAACTTTTATTTTAGATTCATGTGCAGGGGTACATGTGCAGGTTTGTTGCATGGGTTTATTACATGGTTGTGGATATACACATCAGCTTTACCAGATAGTGCTAAGCTGACCTCCAAAGTAGTTCTACCAATTTACACTCCTGCCGGCAGTATATCAGAATTTTCCTGTGTTACATAAGAATTTTCCTCTGTTACATCCTTGCCTACTGATGGTATTTAGACTTTTAAAAATTACTGCTCGGCCAGGCGCGGTGGCTCACGCCTGTAATCCCAGCACTTTGGGAGGCTGAGGCGGGCGGATCACAAGCTCAGGAGATTGAGACCATCCTGGCTAACACGATGAAACCCTGTCTCTACTAAAAATACAAAAATACAAAAATTAGCCAGGCATGGTGGTGGGTGCCTGTAGTCCCAGCTACTCGGGAGGCAGAGCTTGCTGTGAGCAGAGATCACACCACTGCACTCTAGCCTGGGCAACAGAGCGAGACTCCATCTAAAAAAAAAAAAAAGTTATTGCTCATGTGTAGGATATAAAATGGTTTTTCATTTCAATTTTGCATTTCTCCAATTACAATAAAATTAAGCCACCTTTTAAAATCATTTCAACTTTTTTAGATTCGGGGGTACATGTACAGGTTTTTTACATGGGTATATTGAATGATGCTGAGGTTTGGGGTACCATTGATTCCATCACCCAGGTACTGAGCATAGTGCCTGATATTTAGTTTTTCAGTTCTTGCCCCCATCTCTCCCTCACACCTCTAGTAGTACCCGGTGTCTATGGTTGCCATCGTCATGTTCATAAGTACCCAGGGTTTAGTTCCCA
Source organism: Symphalangus syndactylus (assembly GCF_028878055.3). Classification (NCBI taxonomy): domain Eukaryota; kingdom Metazoa; phylum Chordata; class Mammalia; order Primates; family Hylobatidae; genus Symphalangus; species Symphalangus syndactylus. The sequence goes on along the minus strand of NC_072446.2, from coordinate 19,897,295 downwards.
CTTATAAGTAAGAGCATGCAATATTTGTTTTTCTGTCCCTGCATTAATTCATGTAAGATAATGGCCTCCAGCTGCACCCATGTTGCTGCAAAAATATGACTTTGTTCTTTTTTATGGCTGCATAGTATTCCATGGTATATATGTACCACCTTTTCTTTATTCAATCCACCATTGATGGGCACCTGGGTTCATTCTGTGTCTTTGTTTTTGTGAATAGTGCTGTGATAAACATCTGACTTTTGGGTAGAATGATTTACATTTTTAAAAATGTATAGACTCTAGCAGCTTCTGAACTGATCTATTTTCTATCTGTCCTCTATATGGTGGGCAAACTGCTTTCTTAAAAGATGGAAATTGTCCTAAGTTGTGTTCCCCAGAAGCAGATCTTGAAAGAAGGATCTGTGTGGAAGTAATTTATTAGGAAGCATCTACTGAAAATACCAGAAGGGAAGTGAGGAAATAAAGCCAGGAGAAGAAGGAGGCCAAGCGAGTATACAATATCTACAGGTTCTAGGGAAGGTAACTTGGGTTCTTGCCCTCTATCCCACGGGGGAACTTCTGAGTGTAAGCCATGCATCAAATTGTCCCAATTAGGAGCAAGGGATATTTATATTTCTTGCACCTGCCAGTCATTTGTAAAGGCTACAGCCAGAGGTCATCAATTCCCAGATAACCCAGGCACTGAGTGAGCAAGAAGAAGACTATTCTCATAATAGCCCCAGGAAATAAGCACAATGATCACTTTCATTCCTTTCATTCTACTGACAAGGAAATCATATTTTTGCAGCAACAGAGATGCAGGAGTGGTAGAGACAGAATGTGACCCCCGGATGTTTGTTTTAGAATCTGTCTTCTTAACCATGGCTTCAGATTATGCTATAGTTATCTCACAATCACTAAGGGTGGGCAGCCACAGAAGTGCAGAGAACATATACAAAATGACTGGCTTATGCTCTTCTAAAGTGTTGGGTTATGAAAGTCAAGGAAAGACCAAGGCAGTGTTCCAGATTGAAGAGGATAGAAGCAACAGTTGGTTTTGAACTTGCTCCTTTGACTACAAAGGACATTACTAGGACAATTAGAGAAACATGAGTGGGATAATAGGAATATATCCTGTGATTCATGTTAGTTTCCTGATCTTGATGATTGCTTGTGTAAAAGAATGTCCTTGTTTATAGAAAATACACACTAAGCTGTTTGGGCATCAGGTTAGCAACTTATTCTTATAGTGTGGGGGGGATAAAGTTTATTTTTCTATACCTGAAACTTTTCTGCAATTTTAAGATAACTTCAGAATTTAAAAAAATATTTAAAAATCCTCAAGCAACACTTATGTAAATATAATTATCTTAATTATAACTCTTAGCTTTGAGTTTCAAAATAGAAATGTAGTAAGGATAGTTTTATAAGCCAGGTTTCTACAAGAAAGTACTATTATTCTGAGTATTCTCCAAACTGGGTTTTTATATCCCACAATCAAAGCTTGGTGGGCAGACCACAGAAGGAAACTTAGAGTGGCAAAGATGAGGTAATGTGTTAAAATAAATTTCTGATCACATAGAAAGGGAAAAGTTTTTGGAGGCCAGAAGGAGGAGCCCAGAAATGTGGTAAGGAGAGAGGAGGCAGGAATCCTCAGAGGAGGATCCTAGTGATTCTAGGTTTCAGGTCATCTTGAATTTAACTCTGGAACACAACTTTTCAGTTTGAAGACTGAGGAGAATGAGGCCTCATAGAGAAGCATCCTGTTAGACACAAGGACACCTCTTACATAGTTTCAAATAAGAGAGTAACGGCCAGGTGCGGTGGCTCACGCCTGTGATCCTAGTACTTTGGGAGGCCGAGGTGGGTGGATCATGAGGTCAGGAGATTGAGACCATCCTGGCTAACACAGTGAAACTCTGTCTCTACTAAAAACACAAAAAATTAGCCAGGTGTGGTGGCATGCGCCTGTAGTCCCAGCTACTCGGGAGGCTGAGGCAGGAAAAAGGACAGTAACATTGGCTGGCCTGGGCAGCATCACAGGACCACACATACCCCGACATGGTGGGGAAACAAGCAGCCATTTGTACTCATGGGGATATGGAAATGTTGTATGAACTCTTTGCCTGGAATAAGACTGCGTTCAGGTAGAGGAAGTTTAGGGGACTGGGACTTCATGCCCAGAAGCAATGGTGAGATCCAGGGTCATTAACACCAGAGGCCAACACAGAGCCCAAAGGACTGGTGGGTCTCAACTGCATCTTGGTGGACACCAGCCTGGAATGCCCGTTGAGCAGAGAGGCCACCCTATGCAACAGTAATTGCAGTAAGTGTGGAGGGCAATGCCGGAAGACCATGAACAGAAGGAGCCATCATGAAAGGGGAGCTCACAGGCCAGAAATGCCTTGCTGGCGCCATGAGGAACCGACCTTTCGCTGATGCCCAGGTGCATTATGGGAAGGGGACAAGAACCCTGAAATTAGGGAGAAACTCTGAAAGGTTGAAAAATTACTCCAAAGAAAATTTAGCAAGATGAGTACTAATGCCCTTTATGGATAAATGAAGAGAGTTTGGCTGTCTGTGTGAATCAAGCTTGAGAACAAAGGGGTATATGTTAGAGAATACGATTCAGCTCTCCCCCTCCCTTTTCTTTTATACATTGGAGTCAGTTATAAATGTTAACTTTTTTTAAAATGAAGTATTCATATGTGTTATAACGTGGGTAATACCTGAAAACACTGTGCTAAGTGAAAAATTTAGTCAAAAGACCCCATATTTTATGATTCAATTTATTCGTTATTAATTTTTTTATTTCCATAGGTTATTGGGGAACAGGTGGTGTTTGGTTATATGAGTAAGTCCTTTAGTGGTGATTTGTGAGATTTTGGTGCACCCATCTTCTGAGCAGTATATGCTGCACCCAATTTGTGGTCTTTTATCCCTCACTTCCTTCCCACCCTTTCCCCCTGAGTCTCCAAAGTCCATTGTGTTATTCTTATGCCTTTGCATCCTTATAGCTTAGCTCCCACTTATGAGTGAGAACATACGATGTTTGGTTTTCCATTCCTGAGTTACTTCACTTAGATTAATAGTCTCCAGTCTCATCCAGGTCTCTGCGAATGCCATTAATTAATTCCTTTTTATGGCTGAGTAGTATTCCATCATATATATATATACCACAGTTTCTTTATCCACTCATTGATTAATGGGCATTTGAGTTGATTCCATGTTTTTGCAATTGTGAATTGTGCTGCTATAAACATGCATGTGCAAGTATCTTTTTCGTGTAATGACTTCTTTTCCCCTGGGTAGATACCCACTAGTAGGATTGCTGGATCAAATGGTAGTTCTACTATGAGAACACATGGACACAGGAAGGGGAACATCACACACCGGGGCCTGTTGTGGGGTGGGGGAAGGGGGGAGGGACAGCATTAGGAGATATACCTAATGTTAAATGATGAGTTACTGGGTGCAGCACACCAACATGGCACATGTATACATATGTAACTAACCTGCACGTTGTGCACATGTACCCTAAAACTTAACGTATAATTAAAAAAAGGTAGTTCTACTTTTAGTTCTTTAAGGCATCTCATATTAATTAGAAATGATGAAGATGATAAAAGTAACCAAGAGGTATGAGGGTGAGGTTAAGGCCACCCTTTGATGACATGTCAGAGAAGGTTCTTCCAGGAGAACTGAGACCTAGCCAAAGAGAAGAAACCAGTGATGAATAAGGTTGGGAGAAAAATGTGCCAGGAAGAAGAAACAGCCCAGGCAAAGGCCTTGAAATATTACTGAGTTTGGCATGTTCTGAGCCACGAAAGAACAGTGGGGCTGGAGGTCAGGAAGTTAGGAATGGAGTGACCAAGGATGAGGAAGGAGAGGTGGACAAGGACCAGGTTATATAGGGCCCGGTAGGCAATGATATGGAGGTCTGGGTTTTATATTAAGGGCAATGGCACCATGAAAGAGTTTTAAGGACTTGATTTGTGTTTGTAAGTGATTGTTATGCCCTGTTCAATATAAAATAGGAAGAAGGAGACCAGGAAAGAGGCTACTGCAGTGCATAACCAGAGATGGAGTTCAGTAAATGGATTCAGAATATAATTCTGAGTTAAAATTGCCACAGCTTGCTGATGGATTGGCTATGAGAAAGAGGGAAAGAGAGAAACTAATGATAATTCCTAAAGTTTTGGTTTGAATAAATCAGTGGTTGGAGTTAGGGGTGATAGAGCCTTTGACTAAAATGGGAAGACTGGAGCAGAAAAGTCTTGGGTGGGGTTGGGGTTGCTAACTCCATTGCTAATGCATGGCTACTGTCTGATTTCTCAATGCTAAAGAACGTAGATCTGCCAAACCGTAAACTCTCCTTCAAACATCAAGGGTGATGACCATGCTTGCAATATAGTTGATATAAAACTATGTTCAAGTCCGTATGTTTCCAGTATTAGGTTTTTACTTAGTTGATAATTTATTAATGACATTGTTTACATTTGCATTTGGATGCCTTGCTGTAATTAAAATAACTCTTGAATTTATCAACTGAGCCTTAAAGACCCATGAAAGGCTCTACATGATGGAATAAATTTTCATATTCAGTTGTTTTAGATATGGACAACCATATACGTTTTTCTGACACATGTAATGTTTGACATCAGTCAAAAAGAGTACAACAGAAATATTCCATGTTTAAAGCAGAGCTGCGGGAAAAGAAGGCTAAAACATTCCATATTGCATAAAAGAAAGAGTTAGATTGTCACCAAAGTGAAAGGAAATCAATGGGACAACTTTGGAGACCCATTTCAATCTGTTGTTGACATTGTTTTCTGGTAGTAATTTTCTCAAAATGTTAACAGTATTGAGTTTGCCTATTGATTCTATTATTTTTGACCTTGCATTAGTGTGGGCTAATCTTACATGCCATAAAAATTTTTTTTCACAGCTGAAATTATTGTATGACTCTGGAGGAAACCTCCAATCAGGTCAGATGTGCTGCTTAGGATTTCTTTGAGTGTATAAGCAACAATAATGAGCTATGTTGACTTCCAATACACTTTCATGCTGTTTACATTTTATTAAATGGTTTAAGCAGGGTCATCATACAAATGATCAACATATTGACTAAAACACTCAAGCCTTGAAGAATTGAAGGCCACAGACAGCCAACCAGATTGGTCAGCTTGAATTTGAGTCAATAGCATAAATATATATTTGGCTACAGAGTCAAAGCCAACTTTATATTCATTATTCTGAAAACCCTGCTAAATAAATAGCTCCAAAGTGTCCCACTGGAAGATGCCCATTCTACTGACTCAGTAACCCTGCCTAGCTACGTCCTCTCCAGAACCAAATAATCCAAGCTGAGTGAATTCAGCAAAACTGGGGGCAGTTGATGAAGACTAAGTGAATGGGAAACCAAAAACTCTTGAATGGTTTTCCTGGGAAACAAATAGATTTATTGTTGGCTCTATGTAGAAGAAATTTGGCAGCTATATTTTCAAGGGTTTATGAAATACAGTCACAACACATCATTGGCATCCTATCTATTCCCCACCCTAACACTCCTGTATATCTCCGTGGTAGGTCAAATCACCGTACTCTGCACTACCCACCCCACCCCTTTCCTTTGAGGCTGTAGTTACTCAGTCTGCATGCAAAGAAATTTCGGAGTTTACTGGCACAATGCTAATGGGTTTGCCCACAAATACTTGGAAGAGTATTGCTAGAGGAGTTAATTTGCCTTTTAATGATTTAATTATATGCTACAGCCCTGCCGTACAAGAATAACAATGTTCCTCGCTTTCTTGCTTCTGGGCCTGCTGATTTTGGAGAGTTTTGGAAAAGAATGGAATTTACTCTCCTTTAGTGAGAGGGGAATTGAGTTTGGGGAAGAGAGAAGCATTTCTCCCATGCCACAAATAACTATGCCCATTCATCTATAATGGAATGAGGGGGATATGTCAGGATGACAGTGATAAGCATTATAAAATGCACTGTGATTTTTATTTGCATTGTCTTGATTGATCCCATGAAGTAATATTTGTTCTAATTTACCTATAAGGTTGAGTGAGGTCACCTGGATTGCTTAACACAGAGATAGACAGTGGATGAGCTAAGGGTCCAGCAGAGGTCTTTTCACTCCAAAACTGAACTTCTGTTTTTCCCTACCTGAGCCTATCTTTCTGCAGCTTAAAAGACCTGAGTTCCCTGGGCCCTCTGAATGGGAATGATTGTGATTTTAGGATCAGAGTGGCTCTGTAGACCACACTCCATACTTCATTTTGTACTGCAGGTTGGGTTCTTTGGAGGCAGAATTGGGAGTTTAGGTATTTATTGGGATTAACACCTATAAAAAGAAGGGGAGAAAGCAAGATTGGGCAGAGGCAGATGTTGAACTGACATGCAACTCTGATAAAGCCCCTGCCAACCCTTTGCGGAGCTCTGGGGCTCATATTGCCTATCAGAGCATCCTGCCTTGGACAGAAATGACTGGGCCTTTATGCCCCCACCTTGCTCTATCACTATGGGAGCTGCTCCAAAAGCATGACCTGGGTTCAGCTGGCACTTTGCAGCTGTGGCAGCCCCTGCATTCAAGAACAGATGGCAAGGAGTGGGGAGGGGGTACAGTCTGCTGACCCACACCCCTCAGCTAGATGGTAAGGCCTTTCCTGAAGGGAGGTCTGTGTTGAGCAGCTCATCTCTCTAGGTAGATTTTCTAGATGTTTCTAGATGTTTCCGGGTATCTATAGAAACACTAATCACTCAAGAGGGACACAGAAGGGAGAGAGAAAAGGTTACAGGGTGCAGAATCAGGATGTCTGAGTCTCTATTCCAAATCAGCCTCTTCCCAACTAGGGCTTTATGGTAAGATACTTGAACTTTGAGATCAATCCAACCTGTAATCTGGAGATAATGGAACAATTTTATTCATTTATGATGAGGACTAGGAATAATTTCTTTAAAGTAATTTCAGTCAATAAGGACTATTTTTATGAACCTCTGAAGAAAGAGTTCATGTTCTGGGCCACTCATCAGTCTTCCTAACACCCACCTGTTTATGTATCTCCCCCTGGTTATAAGCATTTTCTTTCTGTTCAGTGCATCCCAAAGCTCCATGAGAATCCATGCACCTACAGCTGGATTTTCTTCTAAGCTCACCCCTGTAAGATCTCATCCCAGGGGGCTGGGAGTGAAAGAGGGCTCTCCCCTCTCCTCCCCTCCCCTCTCCTATAAATGGTTGAATCACCAATGTAAGAGTCCCCCCCCAGGAATTCAATGCAGAGGCTAGTTCAGCTAACCAAGGTTTCCCTTCTTTGCTCTGGTCTGCAAAGGAAGCCAAGCTCAAAGGCCACTGGGTAGAGCTTGGGGCCAGTGGTGTCTGTGTGCACTATCTGGCACTCTCAGGATTTAGATGAGGGCAGAAGGAGACCCAGGAATATTTACTGAGTGCTTATCACTTGCTGGTCACAGAGTCATGCCTTTGCATGCATTTCTCATTTCGTCTTCACAACAATCCTTTGATGAAGTTATTAGCCCTGGCTGCATTTTAATGAGAAGCAGAGGCTCACAAAAGATGAGGGAACTTCTCAAGCCCCTATTGCTAGTGAGTGTTGGAGCTCAGAATGGACTAGGGCAGTCTGACACACAGCTCTGAGTGGGAGGCAGATGGGGAATGTGAAGAGAATTTAGCACATTCACTTTGCAGGAAACTGAGGTTTTTCAGTCACTGTGTTGGTCTCAGTGCAGTATAACATGGGTCTCTTTTCCTCATTTTCTTTAGTGAGGGTAGATTCATCTCCAAGTCTCATTTTTCTATTAATTCTATTACTCCTATATTTAATTTCATTTTCCTGCAAATTAGATTCTTCAACAACTGTGTTGTAGTTGCATGCATGTTTCATGTACATATGAGAAATAAAGTTTATGATGATATGGAATCTTAGATGAAAGACTTCACTAGCCATCAGCAGCAATTATTCCCCATTCATTGGGCTTTTCCGTCTGATGACTGTCAGTTTTTATATGCTCCCTGTTTTGTTGCCTGATATCTAGTGGAATAATTAATCAGCTTTCTTCAGATGATGTTTATTAGTTAAATTGACTTAAGTTTCACATAAGGTAATCACTGAGTGTAGAATTCTAAAGTCAGGCTCTCCTGGGTTAAAAAAAATCCCAGCTTTGCTATTTATGAGCTAATGGCATAACTTTCATCAATTTTTTAAAGTTTTGCCTCTCAGACTGTCCATCTGTAAAATGGACATACTCTTACTTATCTTGTGGAGCTTTTAAGTGAGATAAATTTAAATGCCTTATACATAGTGCTACAGTTTGAATGTTTGTCTCCTCTGAAACTATTGTTGGAACTTAATCTCCAATGTGGCAATACTGAGAGGTAGGTCCTTTAAGAGGTGATTGCGTCATGAGGGCTCTGACTTTATGAATGAATTAATCCATTCATAGATTAATGGATAATGGGTTAACATAAGAGTGGGACCGGTGGTTTTATAAGAAGAGCAAGAGAGACCTGAGCTAACATATTCAGCCCCCTTCCCATGCTATGCCCTGGGCCATTTCAGGACTGTAATCCCCATCAGCAAGAAGACTGTCACTAGCTGCACTCCCCTGACCTTAGATTTCTCAGCCTCCATAACTGTGAAAAATGAATCTCCTTATAAATTACTCAGTTTCATGTATTCTGTTATGGGCAATAGAAAACAGATTAAGACACATAGTAAGTGCTCAACAAGTTCTTGGGAATAGTATCATCCGGTTTTCCATGAAAGATACAGGAACAGATGTGAGATTATATTTTTATTTCACAGCAGGATGGGAACTTGTTGTTATTTGTATGCTTGATTTTCTTTTTTTTTTTCAGGTCAAGAGGAACAGCATCGATTGCTAATATGCTGTCTGCTTTCAACCCCCAAAGGATTATTTTCAGAATGAAATGATCTGTGGTCTTTAACGGGTGGGGATGGGACGAGCTGAAGACCTCTTGATCCTTCGAAGAAGTCCCAGTGGACTTGATTTCTCAGCGGAAACAAAGGGATTTCCTTCCGCAGTGGGAAAGAGACACCAAGTGATAAACCGAGCACCCTCTTTGAAGATTTCCCGGTATATTTGTCCCTAGAGGAGCACGCCTCCAGGAGATTTATTGTTGGAAGCTTTTAGCCTCAAGCGTAATTTTTAAAAGTATGTATTTCCCTAGAAACAGAGTAGCTCCATTTAAAAGTCACAGGTGCCCCCAAGCTCTGCTCGGAAGATTACCTCAAGTTTCATTTAATACCTGTCTCAGACCTGGAGGCAAATTATTTAGTTCATCACTCTGAAAATGGATTTTTTTCTCTTCTACTTCCCATTTCAGCACCTGCCATCTTGTGGAAAGGGACATGCTTCCCAAGAGATGAGAAATGGGCAGGAGTGGAGCCTGAGTCCAAGTACTGTGATTTCTTATCTGCCACAGATGTGCAGGAATATTTAGTCAGGGAGATCATCTTCCTGGAGAAACTGGTCCATCCTGCTCCTGGAGTGCTGTGTTAGTTGTAGTTCCTCCAGGTGCCAGCTTGAAGACCAGGGTCAGAGTACAGTCGCTTACATGGGAGGTAAAGCCAGAAAACACTGGTGGAAGAGGGGGAAAATGAGACAAGGATGGGAAGGCAATCAGGAAAGGGCATGTTATCAAGCAAGGCACTGTTGTGGGCAATTGGAGCTTACACCTGCTGGGGAAGCCTGAGACAGTGGGGAACATGTACCTCACAGTGTACGTGAACATGTACATCACAGTGATGCTCGTGAGGGCCGGGGGAACTGGGGTATTAATACACCAGTTCCATCTGTTGTTGATTGAGGGCCGCTTACTGACGGTATTGATTCCCTGGCACTTCAGGTCAGAGAAAGCCCTCGGTCATAGAGAACATCAAGCCACGGGGCCTGGAGTGCCAAGGGCTGAGTGGATGTGGGCGATGGCCAATGACAATGGCTACCATCAGTGGATTGAATCTTCGGCATCTCATTTCTTGTAAGTCTTCTTAACTTCTGTGCTTGGTGCTGAGGTGAAGCAAACAATTAAGATTCAGTGTTGTCCTTAGGATGCTCACACTTCAGTGAGGGAGTTGAGGAAGCTAAACAGGTAAGCAATTTTGAGCCTGTGAGGTTAGTAGTCTATGATGATATATTTAACAATATGTGCATCATTTGTGATATGCATATTATTTGTTAGGCTGTACTGTAAGCATTTACCTTGACTAACTTATTTGATGCCCACAAGAGCCCTCTAAATTGGGGGCATTTGTTGTCTCTTTTAGAGATAAGGAAGTGGAGGTATGGAAACATTAAGGTGTTCAGCTAGTCTGTAGTGAAGCCAGGATTTGAATACAGGCTATCTACCTCCAGAGCCCTGTTCTTATCCACTAGGCTATAGGTCAGGTTTTCTCAACCTTTATTATTATTGCCATTCTGTGCTGAATAATTCTTTGTTATGGGGGCTGTCCTGTGCATCGTAGGATGCTTGGCAAAGCATCCCCTCTACCACTAGAAGCCAGTAGTACCTGCCTCCCCACCTCCTGTTCTGACAACCAAAAATGTCTCCAGACATTGCCAAATGCCCACTGGGGCACAAATAGCCCCAATTGAGAACCACTGCTGCCTATTATAAAGCAATCAGTTTTTCCTAGGGAAGTGTTATAGAAGGCAAATGGAAATTTCTTTTCTTTTTGTTTAATCTTCTTTCTCATAAAAATAAGGAGAAAAGTAGTATTTCAGAGCTGATCGCATCTCTAAATCAACAGCCAAATATCTCCCAGGGCAGAGAAAATGGAAGTAGAAATCAAGTTATTGAAAAATCAAGTTCAGTTTGTGTGTGTGTGTGTGTGTGTGCATCTGCGTTGTAAACAGGGCATCCTTGCCCACTGTGCTCTGCTACCAGCCCTTCAAACAGGCTGTTTCCATGGTCATTTTTAAAATGTTGTCTTGCAACTTGATGAACTGAGAAATTAGCAAAAAGTCCGTTAAAGGAGAATAGACAGTATGTTCACGCGGGATTGTTTGTTTTGTTATTTTTCATTTTCCTTGGGCAATTTTATTTGTGATTTTTTCGGAGTTTTGTTTTGAACTCTCTTTATCCAAGTAAATACATCCTTCTTCCTTCTATCATAAGCTGGGGGATTCCAAGCTTTATTTTCCAAATCCTCCCAACCCTATTTTATCCATGTGGCTTCTTGGAGCTGGTCAAGTCTGCGAACTGATCCTTGAGATTTTGGGGTGTTCTGTGTGATGACAGTAGCCCTAACTTTGGCATTAAAGTGTCCTTGTTTGTCTCTTTCTTCTTCCAAGATACTCTTTAAAAATTCAGTCTTCTCCAAATTTGGCTTTGTAGCTAATCTATGTGATCAGAGAAGCATCATTTTAGTGTTGGAAGCCTGAATAATTCGCTTTTTCAGTTAGTCATGGAAGTAAAATTCCAGACGTTTAAGCATTCTTTGTAACAAAGCATTTTCATGTTCCTGTGGATAATTTACTAAGCAGTGCTTTGTGAACCTGCTTGCTTTTCTGTGACAAATGCTTTTCATGATCACTGCTCGTGCTCATGCTCAAATACATAGTCACTCTAATGACTTAAATTCCTTTTGCATGGCATTTGTGGGAGGTGAAAAGCCACCATGGTCAAGATCATTGACTCTGGGGTTAGATGGGACTGGGTTTGAATCCTGACTTCACTACTATCAGCTGTGTGAGACTAAGCAAGTGTGACAGGCAGAGTAATGGCTCCCTGAAGATACTAGTGTCTTAATCCTTGAAACCTGTGAATATGTTGCCTTACCTGACAAAAAGGACTTTGCAGATACAATTATGTTAAGAATCTTGAGGGGGGAGATTATCCTGAATCATCTGAGTTGAACAAATGTCATCCCAAAAAAGAGGTCAGAATCAGAGAGGTTAGAAACTGCTAGCATGTTGACTTGAAAACAGAAGAAGAGATGACAAGCCAAAGAATATAAGAAGCTTTTAAATGCTGGAAAAAGTAAGAAAATGGACTCTCCTCTAGACCTAGAGCCCTGCTGACACCTTGATTTTAGCCCAGTGTGACCCAGTTTTCACTGTTGACCTCCAAAACTGTAAGATTATGAATTTGTGTTGTTTTAAAGCCAAAACATGTGTGCTAATTTGTTATAGCAACAATAGGAAATTAATACAGCAAAGTGATGCAATCTCTCCTAACCATTGTTTGGTCATGTACAAAGTCTTGGCAACAATATTTACCCCTTCAAGCTATTGTAAGGTGTAGAAGAGGGAGGCACTGTCTTTTATAATGGAGTTTGACTTTGGACTTAAAAGTAAGAGTTGATATTCAGCAAGGATGATGGGTATTGCCATACTAGTTTATATGTTGCTCCTTCTCTAGTTTCCTCTGAAGATCCCCTACCTCATCCTGGTCACCTAAGGTCCTACACTAAGACTCCTTATTGATCAAGCAGCTATAGAATAAAGAATAAAGAGTAAAAAGAAAAAAGCCTGCACAAGGGAATGTCTGTTCTGATTGGTTAGTGCCATGCCAGTGCTATGTAGGTTGCTGATTATTTTAGTATCACTCCTGCCTAAAAGTAATAGTTAAGGAACAAAATGCAATAAAGAATTGCTCAACTATGCAAATGGTTAATGTCTATAATGCGTAATTTCAACAGATGTAACTAGTTTAAAGGAGAAATAGGTAAAAATGTGCTTATTTCATTCTTTTTCTTGGATAAAATTTTAAATCCTCATTTTCTAGCCACTCTTCTTAGGACTTAAATACTGTGTCTCTTGTTTACTTTTTTCTTTAACAGACAGAAGTGTGACTGTTTTCAGTTGGACAAATATTTAGATTTTCTCCTCTGAAGATAAGTCCCAGTGTCTCAATTGCTAATTCACTTATAATTCTTCTCTATAAATTATTTCACTATTGGCCTTGGAAGAAAAGACCAACTCATTCATATGACTGGAATTTCTTCCCCCAATTTCATAGAGGAATTCATTTTCTAAACATGAGGATTTGATCAATAAACAACTTGCAATCCCTAGGAGGATTTTAAAGGGATTTAGATTGTCAAACATTGACTCAGGATTTGTTCTGGTAGTTGTTAAAAATTACATAAACATATTTTTTTTAACCTCCATCAACCAAAGAGTGAGTAGTAGGAGAAGAGAAGACTTGGACTTGTTATTGATTAGTTGCTATACATGCTCTTCCAGAGAAAGTTAATCAACAAGGTGTTGTCAGTATTAGCACAGTCTTACGTCTCTCTTGGAAATTATTGCTCACAATTGGCAGAGTTGCTGCTGCATCCCTCCTTCCTGCCAGGAACCAATAGAGGTGAGTTTGTTTGCTATACACCAACAAATTTTCTAAGAGCCTGTGGACCATTCTCGTCCACCAACTAAGTGCTGCAGTAAAGAGAGGCAGAACTTCTAGGCCAGAAGAGGGAAGTCATTCCTTAACACACTCTGCATACTAAACTTCCTGATGTAAAAGGCCACATCCATCTTGTTAACCTAAATTCCAAGCATGTAGATTCCATACATATCAAGGTTATGTGTATAGAAAAAAATATATGGCATGATTTGGTTTTTCCTATACGTTGAAATCACATTATAGGAAAGTGCAACTTAAAGTAAAAATGCCATTTGTCAGTGGGAATTATTTAGTCTTTGATAAATGTTGAGAGTACATAAAAGGAAAACACAGCTTATAAGGAATTTATACATAAAAATTATTTTTAGGGGAATTTAATTTAAAACAAAAGATGAGCCACATTAAATCAATTAATATTGCCCTATACGTGTTAAATCTTACTTAAGAGAAATTACGTAAATAATAAAAAATGCAATATCTTATATAATTATTTCTCCATTAAAAGGTGAACTTTGTACTTCTGGATGATGAGATCAAAAGAGCCAGTAAGCTCTGCTATCAAAGGCAGAAATGATGCAAGGGAATTCCCAAGAAGGGGGAAGTTATGCAGTTGAACTATTTTTACTTAACAATGCTTCTGACACCAAATCAGAGGTTTCTTTTCACATCAATGAATTATCCAATTCTCTGAACACCAGCTGGGTGTCCAATAATTCAATTGATCTCTGATACCATCTACCTGGAATTAGCAACAGATTCAACAAGTTAAAGGGCTCAGACACCAATTGCAAATCCCAGGTCACCTATACTTCTGACCCACCAGCTGCATAGACTGGGGGTTCCCACAACTCTCTCCTCAGGTTTGACAGTTTGCTAGGATGGCTCACAGAAGTCAGGAAGCCACTTAACTTACTTCTGCTGGCTTATTCTAAAGGATAAAGATGAGCAGCCAGATAAAGTGGTACATAGGGCAAAGTTTAGATGAGTCCTGAGTGCAGCATCTCTCTTCATGGAGTTGAGGTGCCCCACCCTCCTGGCACACGGATGTGGTTGTGAACTGGAAAGCTCTCTGAACCTGGTCATTTTGAGTTTGTAATGCAGGTCTCGTTATGTAGACATGATTGGTTAAATCGTTGGCCATTGATGATTGACTCGATCTCTAGCCCCTTTCCCCTCCCCGGAGGTGGAGGTTGGGAGCTAAAAGTTCCATGCTTTTAATCAAGGCTTGGTCTTTCCGGCAACTATTTCCCATCCTGAAGCTATCTAGGGACCCACCAAGAGTCACCTCATTTGAACAAAAGATGCTCCTGTCACCCTTATTATGCAGGAAATTACAAGGAACTTAAGAAATATGTGTCAGGAGCCAGGACAAAGACCAAATGCCTTTCTATGGTACCCTAGTAGTACATAGAGTGGAAGGCAAGCTCACAGCCAGCTCCCTCAAGTCCATGTTGAAATTTGGGATGCTAGGTGCAGAAGGACAGAGAGCAGTTGCAGTCTATTGGAGGCCTGAGAATGATAATTCTTCAAGTGGATAAGGAAGGAATAGAATATGCACTGTATTCCATTAAGAATCTTGACTTTTAGTTTTTCAAGACACTGTTCTTTCACTTCTTCTAGCCAAAGATATAACAGAGCAAAACTGTGAAATAGGGCTTAAACAGGTAAGTTCTATAAGTACAAAATAACATAAAAATGAGCAATAATTAATATTGTTCTCCAGTATCTATTGCATTCATTAACAAGGAAATAATTTTCAATTCATCCTCACAACCCCACCCCAATGAAATTTCCTCTCTATTTTATTTCTGATACCAATTTTTAAAGTTGTTTCATTCTCTTCTTACTCTCCTCCTTATTTTTCCAACATTGCTTCCCCTGTTGCCCTCTGTCACTCTTTGAATTTTTAGTGTTGTATTTATGTTTTCAAACATACTAATTAGTTAATTACTATTTAATCCTTCCATTTGGTGCCCTTGGCACCTTATTCCCCTCACCCTAGTCCAGCCACTGGCTTATGCTGTGCCAGCCATAGGAAGGAAGAACAAGAGCCATTTAGTATAGTAAGTAAAGATGACATGACTTTTTATAATGAAATGGAATGATGAGTGTTTTAACCTTTTATGCTCCTCTCTTTCCGAGGATGAAATATTACCATTATCTATTAAAAATTAAAAACAAGTTTAAATTGTGGGTAAGGACTGCCTAAGGGCAAAATTTAAAAAAATGGTTAAAAATCACAAAGGAAACATCAACAATTTAAATAAATTTTCTATACTTTGAAAGCAACATAGACTGCATTAAAAAGCATACTATAAACATGGATAGATAGGTGCAACATATGTGGCACATGCATTGTAAATATATTTACTATTGAAGAACTCATGTGAACCAATTTTTCAAAACTAAAAGCTGTGGGAGAAACATGGGCAAATACTCCATTCACATAAGAGGAAATACAAGTGGTTAGTAAATATTTGAAAGTGCTCAACCCTAACAAGAAATAAATTCATATTGAAAAGGTATCTTTCTACCTATGCCATAAACAAATACAAATTTTAAAAAATACCAGTGCTGGGGAACATTTGGTGAATCTGCTCCAGGAGGGCCAAATATGGATTGTTTTTATTTCTCATCATCTCCCCAAGATGAAATTACCCTTTGCTTTATCTCTCTCCTGATTTAGCTCCTGTGGGGACTAGTTCACCAATCATAATTTCTAGGACTTTCATGTTAAATTTATATTTAGGGTCTCTTGACCTTTCCTTGCCCCTGTACATTGGTTAAGGCTGCCATATCCTACCGAACAGTTTTCCCTAACTTTACCCTCGAAAGAGGAACTTTGTGAAAGCTGCTTTACTTCCTCCATGGAACTCTGCCTACTAAGGGAGGAGGCTGCCACACAAGGTGACCAACTTGTCCCAGTGTACTTGGGACTTTCCCAGTTTTATCACTGAAAATCCCTGAGAAAACCCAGGCAAACTGAGATATTGGTCACTTTTCCCATGTGAAATTAAAAGGAAGATCCTGGTATGCCCCTTTTTCAATATGTTAGTTTTCTAGGGCTGCTTTAACAATATATTATAAACCAGATGGCTTAAAACAACAACAATGAATTCTATCACAGTTCTGGAAGCTAGAAGTACGAAGTCAAAGTGTCAGCAGCATCATGTTCTCTCTGACAGCTCTAGGAGAGAATCCTTCCTTGAGTCTTCTAGCTTCTGATGCCAAGGCCAGCAACCCTTGGTATTCCTTGGCTTGGTAGATGCATCACTCCCCTCTTTGCCTCCATTGTCACATAGCCGTCTTCTCTCTGTTTGTCTTCACATAATCTTCTCTCTGTGCTGTCTATGTCCAAATTTCCCCCTTTGTATGAGGACACCAGTAGTATTGGATTAGAACCCATTCTAATAACCTCAACTTAGTTGAATTTGTGAGGACCCTATTTCCAAATAGGGTCACATTCTAAGATTTTGGGGGTTAGAAATTCAGCATATCTCTTTTTGGAGGACACAAATGCCCAGTCCTGCATTCTTTGGTTCTTGTACAATGAACTCTTTAGTGTAAATTATGGAAAGTTGCAAGTGCAAGATTGAGACATTTGTACTTCATCCACTAGGCATCAATGAGTCACTGACGGCTTCTGAACAAAGGAGTGACATGCTGTTAGTGTCATTTTAACAACATTAACATGGAAATAGTGTACATGATGGGTTGGCTCATGATGGAAGCTGGTTATTAGGACCATGAGAAATCTCCTGGGCCTAGCGCCCAACTACAATCACTGCCTGCTGCTGAGCTCAGCCTTTTGTTCGGGACAGAGCACACATCTCACACCAGAAAGGCCTATAATCCTAAGGCAGTATGTAGACATTCTTTCCAGCAACCAGAGCTCGATCCTAGTTGATCTGCTGCTAAGGGGTACTGCTCTGCCTACCCTCTTGTGAAAGACTTTCTTATCAAATAATAGGTAAGAATTCAATTTCTTACCTATTTCCTCGTGCTCAATCCATGTCTTAGTCTGTTTTGTGCTACTGTAACAGAATACCACAAGCCGGATAATTTATAATGAACAGAAATTGATGTTGCTCATGGTTGTTGAGGTTTTGAAGCGCAAGAGCATGGTGCTGGCATCTGATGAGAGCCTTCTTGCAGCATCATAACATGGTGTAAAGTATCCACAAGGGCGAGAGAGAGCATTTGAGGGAGCAAAAGGGAGTCAAACTTCCTTTTACAACGAGCTCACTCTTGTGATTCTAAACCCACTCTTATGAAAGTAACATAATCCTTTCATGAAGGAAGAGCCCTCATGACCTAATCAGCTCTTAAAACCTCCCCACCTCTCAAAACTTTCACATTAGGAATTAAATTTCCAACACATGAACTTTGAGGGACATATTCTTTTTCTTTTTATTTTTTAGATGGAGTCTTGCTCTGTCACCCAGGCTGGAGTGCAGTGATGTGATCTCAGCTCACTGCAACCTCTGCCTCTGGGGTTCAAGCAATTCTTGAGCCTCAGCCTCCTGAGTAGCTGGGACTACAGGCACGCGCCACCATGCTAGCTACTTTTTGTACTTTTTTAGTAGAGACGGGGTTTCACCATGTTGGCCAGGCTGGTCCCGGACTCCTGATCCCAAGTGATCCGCCCACCTTGGCCTCCTAAAGTGCTGGGATTACAGGCATGAGCCACTGCGCCTGGCGGAGGGACATATTCCAACCATAGAAGCCCACATGCTTATTTCTTCCTGCCTGTCTTAAATCTTTGAGTGTTAATGTTCCCTTCTTTCCCCCAGTGTCCATTCCCACGTGTATAGCCAACCACACTGCAACCTGGACTGCATCTGATTTCTAATTGGGGCATACTTTCTTCTTGCCTTCATGGTCTTTGAGATTACTTTACATTCTTCTCAGTCGCATTCCCTTGACTTTGATCTTGGCATTTTATTTTGATCTCAAGATTAAAACTCTTAGTTATGAGTAAATTATAGGCTGAGGTTAACGTTTACTTGCCATGGTTTCTGGCCTATGTATTACCTTAGCCATTTTTTCTTGACAGCATAACTCTTGAGTTTTCACTCTGTGAAGGGATTTTATTTCCTGGCTCCCTGAAAATTAGCAGTCAGGAAAGTCTTAGAATATTGACAGTGGAGGGGAGGATGAGGTTAAAATACCCAATACCTGAGATTTGAGCATCTTAGCCCATTCTATTCCTTTTTCTTCGCGGATCTGCCCTATTTATGGCTTAAGAGCTTTAGCCTTGAAGCCTGATCTCTGATGTCAGCTGCTTGAACAAGAAATGGACACCCAGCCAAGACTAACTATAAAAGACAGTTTCCTCCTCCAAATTTAGAATGATACCAAGACTGGATTAATTAACTGGAGTGAAACTCAAACTTCACTTCATAGACTCAAGGTTTAAGGCTGCTGTTTTGGACTATCTATGATGGGTTACCTGTAAGTATGTTGAACATATGAGTCCCTCTTCAAAGGATAAAGAATGAGATATGTATTCATTCACTTGACAGATATTGACTGAGAACCTACTAAAATGCCATCGTCTGTTTTAGGCTTTGAAATTATGAGAGTGGAATGGCCTAACATCCCAGAATGTGCTTAACTGAGGTGAGAGGAAGAAAATAAATAAATAACGCCATCTGAAATTATGTTACAGAGTTAAAGGCAATGAAGAAAGGGTAAGAGAATAAGGAGATAGAGAATAGTAGAAATTGGGGGCAGGGGACCTTGCTACTTTAGACAGAATAGCTGCAGAAGATATCTATTAGAAGGTACTACTTGAATAGGAATTTGAATAAAATGAGAGAGTAAGCCACAGGGCTCTCTGGGGAAAAGACATTGCAGGCAGAGGAAGCAGGTGCAAGATCCGTGAGATGTGAGCATATATAGTGGGGCAAGAAAGCTTATGTGGCTATAGAAGTGAGAAGGAGGGAGAGAGTTATAAGGTCTGAGACATAAGCAGTGGCCAGATCAGAAGGTCACTGTCAGCATGGTGATTTTATTTAAAGCTGTCATCACGGTGATTTTCTTTAAAGCATGTTGGAAAACCATGGAATAACATGACCAGATTTATACAGATGTGATTTTTGTTTGTTTGTTTGTTTTTCTTGCGACAGAGTCTCAAGGGGACTGGACTGCAGTGGGGCAATCTTGGCTCACTGCAGCCTTCGCCTCCCAGGTTCAAGCGATTCTCAGCCTCCTGAGTAGCTGAGATTACAGGTGCATGCCACCAGGCCCAGCCAATTTTTGTATTTTTTAGTAGAGACAGGATTTCACCATGATGGCCAGGCTGGTCTTGAACTCCTGGCCTCAAGTGATCTGCTCGTCTCAGCCTCCCAAACTGCTGGGATTGCAGGCGTGAGCCACTGTGCCTAGCCCAGATTTATATTTTAAAGGGATCACTCTTGCTATTATGTGAAGGACAAATGATGAGAGGGGAGTGAAAGAAAGGAGGAGGGAGAGAGAAGAAAGAGTTGACTACTTGTCTACTTTATAAGTCCTATAAGTCTTCACTCTGTCTTCTCTGGTCTGAGAAGTTCTTGTGCACGCTTAGGATATATAATTCCTTACTTGGTTAAATTAAGTGGATTTCTACTTTTTTTTTTTTAAACAACCAAATTGCTCCCTGATTAGGACACTCTCAAGAACTTGAAGTATGGTGAGATAATACATGAGGAGAGGAGGGGATGACTATGAAACATACCATGGTGATACATTTATAGGGCCTAATTATGTACTATTTTCAACTGGGTGCTGAAAACATAATTCAATTTATGGAAAGACTCATTCTACAACAGTAGTCTCAACTGAGGACAATTTTGCCCTCCAGAAAACATTTGGCAATGTCTGGAGATGTATTTTGATCAGGAGGATGGTACTGCTGGCATCTAGTGGGTAGAGGTCAAAGATGCTGCTAACCATCCTGCAATGTCCAGGACAGCCTCTCACAACAAAGAAATTTTCATCTCCAATAGTCAACAGTGCTGAGGTTGAGAAACACTTCTCTAGAATACTGTGGAAGAAAACAGAATGCACTCAGACACAAGCATGAGTATTTGTCATCGGGGCTTCTTGGACCTTTAAGATAGCTCCTCTAAGTTGAAGGAAGGAGAAAGGATAATGAAAAATATACTTACTGGCTGGGTGTGGTGACTCACTCCTGTAATCCTAGCACTTTGAAAGGCCGAGGCGGGTGGATCACTTGAGGTCAGGAGTTTGAGACCAGCCTGGCCGACATGGTGAAACCCTGTCTCTACTAAAAATACAAAACTTAGCTGGGTGTGGTGGCGTGTGCCTGTAATTTCAGCCACTCAGGAGGCTGAGGCAGGAGAATCGCTTCAACCCAGGAGGCAGAGGTTGCAGTGAGCAGAGATCACGCCTCTGCACTCCAGTCTGGGCAACAGAGCAAGACTCCATGTAAAATATATACCAACTTAGGTGTATGGATGTTACTGAATGTGGCCTCTCGTCTGTGGTCCATTGGTCTATCTTGAAGCAGTGAAGTACCTTATAAGAGCATCAGTTTTCTAGATAGAGGAGGAGGACCCACTCAGATGCTGATAATAGATTTTGAGAATGGCCATCTTGCAAATGCATCATTTCCTAATTCATACCCTTTGCTATAGTTTTGCAGATAGGCATCAAATATTGCCGAATTACCATCAATGGTTCCTATAGAAGACGTGCAAATAAAAAGCAATCAGATTGATGCCAAATATTTATCATTAATCTTCATAAATAAGTGGAAGTAAAACTCATTGAAGACTAACTTAACAATTTTCCCTTTATGTGACATTGAAGCCTTAATGTACTTGCAAATTCAATTCAGTAAATAAATGTTTGTTGAATTGAATTGCAAATCAGTCCATTTTGATTCTTGATAAAGAAGTGGGAGAGAAAGAGACTGACTGGTGATTTCAGGCTGGGATTCACCATGTAACTACTCCAAAGGAGAAAAAAGGGCCAGGATACCACCAATGCAGGCAGAGTGTTCACCTCTAGTGGTCCCAGAACCTTCGTTTTATCTTTTCACTTGGGAGAAGATTGGTGTTGTCTCACCACCTTTACAAATCCTCGGGAGGGGATGGGGGCTGCTACCTGGACGTATTTCTGGCAAATTTAACAAATCTCTTTTACACGTTGTTATAATCATTCTTTTCCTGTACGTCTCTGAATTATAGTTATGTATTTGACAAATATTTATTAAGCATCTACTGCATTCCAGGTACATATCTGTATACTGGAGATGCAACAGAGAACAAAATAAGCAAAACTTTCAGATCTCTTGGAGCTTGTAGTCTAACAGGTGAGGCAGACAATAAACCAGATGTTTGGCTAAAATATGTGTATTTGAGATAATAATATGTTAAAGAACAAAATGAAGGAGGGTGGCGAGTAGGGAATTTCTCTGGCTAGGGTAAGAGGGTTGTTAACTTCAGATAGGTTGGCTAGGGAGGGCTGGGCAGAAACAAGTCTTTTAAGAGAGGATTGTAAAGAAGTGAGGGAACAAGTTCTGAGGTTGCCTAAGAGAGGCAACTTCCAAGTTCTTGGAAGAGCACCTGTTAGTGCTCCAAGAAGGAGCCATGGCTGGTGTCTTGGGAACACTGTGTTTCTGGTTGGTGCACCTGGAGTAAGTGAAGGGGCAATGGGAGGAAGTGGGATCCCGGTGATGCAGGTCTCATCGGTCATTGTGGGGATGTTGGCTTTAATGGCAAGTGACATAGAGGCCAGTGGACTATTCTGAGTAGAAGGGTGCCTTGATGTGAGTTGCATTCCAACAGGATTGTTTTGGCTGCTGTGAGGATAACCTGATGTGGGTCAGGCAAGTGAGGAGTCCAGTGTCATAATACACAGGAGCAACACTGGTGGCTTAGACAAGGGAGGTAGAAATGCATGGGGTTGTTTCCCAACACAACACTGTTCTTTTCTCTGCTTACTCTTGTTTCTTTATTTCTAGCAATAGTTACTAATTCATAATTCCTGTTGACATTTCCTGCACTTTCATGAGTTTCTTGAGCCCTGTCTGTTTCCCCGGTTCATTATTATCAAACAGCTCAGCTATGATAGACTGCTGATCTTCATCTTCATATTGATTAATTTCATTTTCACATGCATCACCCACATTTCCAGCATCTTCAGCACAGTTTTCAGATGATGAGTCATTTGCGAACGACAGATTTTCATTATAGGAGTCATCTTTGGAGCAGGATGTGTTGGACTAGACTCAGGTAAAATGTTTGCTCAACTCTGCCTAGCCCTCTCTCTCATGAAATGGGATTTGATGGGTTTCTTTGAGCCCGATCACTGTCAAAATAATTACAAAGCTGTTTTCTCTTATTTATTTGCTGATCAACTGGGAATTGTGTTATTGTTTTACATGGGAAATGTAATTCCAGCAGTCACTACTTTTAAATGAAATGATAACTGCTCTGCATTGTGATTATATAACATGCTCATTATGAACTGAGGACGTTGGTCCCTTGAGTCTGGGTTCCAGACTGGGTCGGTGGTGGGAGGAACCTCACTCTAGCTCACCCCAAATTGGTTAACAGAGGTCTTTCATTTATGGAAGGGGTTGCAAATTGAAATACTTCTCAAGATTCATCAGCCAACGTAACTGGGTGAATCGGGCATATGTAAGAAAACAGGGACTGGAGGGTACTGTCTCGCTGAACTCTACAGGGATAAGCCAAGGTCAGTGCCATTTGCTTGTTATCCTGCCTAAATGTGGTTTCGGTATTAACAAATTGCCTTAAAAGAAGCCAGAAATCTGGATTATTATGGACACTGATATTTAATTTTTTTCACATTTAGAGCAACAAAATAGGCCTTTGAACCAGACCCAGTTCAAGTTGTCTAGTTTGTAACTCCTTATTCACAAAGATACCTTTGCACTTTCTGTATTTATGATGCTGCTTTTACCTACTTTCAGTGAGAACAACCATATGGGACTCTGTATAGTTGAAGCTTGCTGTAACTGACAGTAAAGAATCTTACTTAGGAAAAGTAACAAAATACTTTTTCCTTCTGCTATAACAAAATACCATAGACCAGGTAGCTTATAAACAACAGAAATTTGTTTCTCACAGTTCTAGAGGCTGGAAAGTCCAAGATCAAGCCATCAACAGACTCTGGATCTGGTTCACAGATGGCACCTTCTTTCTTTGTCCTCACATGGCAGAAGGGGCAAATGAGCTCTCTTGGGCCTGTTAATAAGGACATGAATCCCATTTACGAGGGTTCTGCCCTCATGACCAAATCACCTCCTGAAAGACCCCACCTTCTAATACCATCACCCTGGAGGTTAGCATTTCAACAGATGAATGTTGAGGGTCACAAACATTCAGACCACAGCAGGGTGGTTTTCTAACATACCCATGTTCTGACGCTGGCCCCTGGAGGACTGAGTATTGAATCCTGGCCTGAACTGACCCTTAGGCTCTTGGTTCTGTGCTACACTTCCCACCAGTGAGTCGATGGTGTTAGTAGAATTGAACTCAAAACCCTGACTTCAAATTCTGTGTTCTTTCCTTCTTTCCTGGGCCTTCTTTTCTTCAAAATCCACTGCAGGTATCCACTTGAGTCAAGTTTGGAGCACCACTGGTTTATAAGGAAACTTCCTCTTTGGATCATCTTTTCATGGCCACAGTAGGATTTAGAAGAAACCCAGGTCTGAACTGAAACCAGTGTTGTCCAATCTCAGGGCTGCAGCTAGTCTGCCTGGCAACCAGAGCCCAGGCACCGTAGCCTCTGAGACTTGCACTGCAGTCATTTAGGAAAATCCGTCTTGATCTATTTGTCTCTGTCTCTGTCCCTCTCTTTCTCCTCACCAACATTGTCTCCATTTTAATTTTTGAACTTTAAAAAATGCTTTAATTATTACTGGTAAGTATAAAAGTTGTGCTAATGAGACATACATCTAGAAAAAGGTCACCTAGACTTTCTGGGGTAAAAATTGACTTCATGAAGAGCCAGCACTACCAGCTTTAAGCCCTGGATAGTGCTGCTAAGTGTATACCTTAAAGTGGGTAGGCATTAGCTGGGATCATTTGAAATGCAGATTCTGATTCAGTAGGACTAGGGTGAACCTGGACTTCTGCTTTTCTTAGGAGCTACTGGTGATGTTAATGAGGCTGATCTGTGGACCATACTGAGTAGCAAGGCCCTATAAAATTGCTACCTCATCTCTCTCTTCCTCTCTCTCTTCATCCTCAATTATGTTTTCCTTCAAACATCAACATTCAGAATAAATGAGAAATCATGTTTTATTCAATATATTTACTTTTCTGTTTTGTTTAAAAGTGACTACATTTTAGCTATACTATGAGTTAAAAAGACTTTCTGTGTGTGTGTAAGGAGGGATAGCTTTTCCAGGAATGAAAGTACCATTGAGACCATACTTTGCATGATCCCAGATCAAAATGGCCCAAATAAATAATAATTATAATGATATTCTTATTATGATAATGTTTATTGGACATATTCTTTGTCAAGCACTGTATTAATTGTTTAACTTCGTACATCTCTTTGTTTGTGATAACCATATGGGTTGGGAACTGTTGCACCAATCTCAAGTTTATAAATGTCACACACAAAAGCAGGGCAAGAGACTCTAAGGAACTGGTCCAGGGTCACAGAGCAGGAACATGGTAGAGGCAGGATTCAACCAATGCCTGGGATTATTCAAAACTTCAAATCCTATAGAATCTGGGGGCATGCCACCATGCAGACTGAGTATATCATGTCCTCAATGAAAATGACAGAGGGAAATGTTTTATTGGTATCAGCCCTAAGGCTTCTGGTCTTTTCTTGTTGCTGGGTTTTCCAGAGAGTGTCCAGCTTCAACCAGTTTTCTGGAGTACTGGAACAGGTATCTGGGTACCAGAAGTGACCACAACAGGATATAGCAGGTGAAGGTTAACCCAACCAGGAAGTAGACTAACAGTTGAAAAGAGGTTCTCAAAAGGCATGAGGAATCAAAAGAAAAATGCATGAGATGCATTTCCTAAATAGTCCAATTGTTGGGGTTCTCCCATGCTGAGGGATTGAGGAGAGAATATGATCAAACCCTTGCTGAGGATTTGGCCATTGACATGGGCTTCTGGTTAATCAGGCCATTTCCTAAGTAGAGTCAGGTCAATACCATAGGCAATAAGGGTCCAGGTGATCCTGAGGACAGGGCATTTAGGGAGGCAGCTGAAAGGCCCTCTACCAACCAGGCATGAGACAAATGTGATTCTCTGCCATCCACAACCAGCCCAGAGACCCCATCACCACCAACAGTATAAAAAAATGATGAAGTGGGTGAGCTCTGGAGCCAGACTCAGCTAGTAACTGGCCTGGGTCCTTGGGCTCTTGTGATACTCAAATTCTTCATTTGCAAAATGGTATCTTCCTGATGGGACCATTGTGAGAATTAAATGAGGAATTATTTGACTATTGTAAGTGGACTAGAGATAATCCCTAATTTTCTTCACTATAATATTTCTGGACATAATGTTTCTTAATACAAAGAAGGGACTGAATAAATATTAATAGCTGTTACATGAATGATCAAATAAAGACCCTGCTCATAAAAGCACTTAGTACAGGACGTGGCATAGAGTAGAAACTCAGCTTTGCTAGTATACACTTGAAATTTCACACACGAGAAAGACTCATCAAGACCAGGTACTCTCAGGGAAACCCAACACTTAGGAAGTAATTTTATGATGCAAGCTAATGTTTAAATGATGCCTACTGTCTGTGTTAGACACTCTTGTAACCAAGCATTTAATATTAATCAATACACAAAAATCTCTAGACACCCCCATGATGTACAGGGTATTTTTACACATCCACCTCATCTTACAGATGAGAACACTGAGGCATAGAGAAGATATAATTATGTCATTTAAGACCACAGATCTCATAAATGGCAGAGCTTGGATTTAAAACCAGAAGGTTTGGCTGCAGGGTCCATATTCTCAATCACTATCTACCATTGCTGTTCATTTATGAGACTTCCAGGGTGTGAGGACTTGCCTCTAGCCTTGTACCTCTTTGAGCCCACCCTCATCTCCATTCCAGAGGTAATCGGGCTCCTTGGAAAGAGAACCATGTTAGCGGGGAATTGTCTGTAGAAATTGGGGAAGACCATGTGGGCTAAAGTGGAAATGTACTTTTTCATACAAGTGCTTTTTAATAATCAAGCAGAATTAAGATTAATTAAAATTAAATTATGGTTCCTTTTCCATCACAAAAGCTGTGTTTCTAGTTGTTCAATGGAAAGATCATACACAAAGAAAGCAAAAAAAAAAAAAAAAACAAAACACAGGTAGTATTTGGCAACACTGGTCATAAAAAAGAACAATCAAAACTTGTTTATTTTGTAACTAAAATAAAAGTGGAAAGAAGTTGGAAGATAGTGTTTTAGGAAGTTTTAAAAATCCTCTTTATAATCTTTGTTTTTTAACTTCATAATAATAAATATTCACAATATTTTAATGAGATAATGTGTTTTTATAAAGAATCTTCCCATCGTGGTGATAATAGAGAAACCTTGGTTATTGACTCTCAGTGACGGCTTGTAAATGACGTGTAGAAAAATCTGAAAAACCTGGAAGCTTCTTTTTTTTTTTTTTTTTTTCTTTGAGGTGAATCCTTCCATCTGGCTCTGGATCTAGTCTATCCTACCTTTCAGAGATATTAATTTATAAATCATCTCCTCCTCATCTCATTCCGCTCTATCAATTTCCTCTCCTCAGCATTTTAACTTGACCAAAATCTCTGCCATCTTAAAAATACTTCTTTTGGTCCTATGTTTGCCCATATTGCCCTATTTCTTACTCATACTGAATATTATTTTGTACTATTAAAATGTTTATCATTTAAAAATTATCTACCATTTTATAACTAAATTTAACTCATTTATATTTATTAATTGAACATCTATATACCATTGCATTGATATCTTTCCTTTACTAGGTATCTTTTTTTTTTAACTTGACTGTTATTAGTGGATTGGATTTACTTATTTTTGTGTTTATATAGTAGTTTCACAGTTTTACATCTCATTTCTATGTTTTGACGTTTATATGTACACTTTAAATCACATACACGGAAAATTATCCAGTGTATCTTGAGTCAGTCAGTATCCTCTGAGCAGGAAAGAAACCTTAGTATGTTTCACTCTTCTCCAGTCTCTCACTTCCTTATCTATGATACAGTGACCTTTTGAAATTTCAATTCCAGAATCACATTAAAACCATTCACACTTTAGAAGCATTTGGCTTGGCTATGCTTCTATCCAGCCTATCAAAGTGTGAAGGAAGAGGTTGTATTAATTCTGCCATCTTTTAAAGTTCTATTTCTTTTTTTTCCTTTTGTAAAGTTTTTATACATTTTCACTTATTTATTTTTGTTGTATATATTTGAGGAGTATAACATGATGTTTTGATATACATTACACAGTGAAATGATTACTATGGGTAAGTAGATTGACATATCCATCCCCTTCCTTATTTGCCTCGTTTTTGTGGTAAGAGCACCTAAAATTACTCTCTTAGAAAATTTTTAGTATACAATATTATTAACTATAGTCCTCATGCTGTACATTAGATATCTAGACTTATTGCTCCTACCTACTTGCAAGTTTGTACACTTTGACTTATCAGGTCTCATTTCCTTCTCCTCCCTGCTCTCGTAAACACTGTTCTACTCTCTGTTTCTATGTATTCAACCTATTTTTTTTTATTCCACAATTTGACCTTATGTTTTACCGGTTTCTTGTTTTCTGTCCTTTCTTGTATGTCATTTTCTTCTACCATAGATTCTTTGGTAATTTTCCTGTGGTATATCTTCAAGGAACTCAGAGAGACTCTGTAGATGGTAAGGTTTCTGATTTCTTACGTGTTAGCAAATAGTCAAGCGCCTGTTTGATCAGATCCACTGTCTTCTAGCTTACAATGTTGTCTAGCCCACAATGATAGCTAATGACAATCAGAACTTTAGCTTTTAAAGGGAAACGACTTCAGCTTTGATATTTTCAGGTTTTTGTCTTTAGTTTTTGTTCTGACATTTTATCATAATGTTTATAGGGGTGGGTCTTTTATTGCCATCAGTTTTTCTGTTGCTGAATGTTCAAAGGCCCCATTCAATTTAAAGATACTTTTTATTCTTCAGCTCTAGAAAATGTTCTTTTATTAGGATTATTTGTTATATAATTTTCTTCTTTCCTTCTAGAACTCGTTCTTGAGAAATAGTGGAAATTTTGGGTCTCTATTCTATGCCTTTAAAATTATTTTTTTGCATCACCATGAGCCAAGATCATCTCCTCATCCCAAGATCCTTAACTAAATCATATCTGCAAAGACTTTTTTTCCATATAAGGTAATATTTATGGGTTCCAGACCTAGTATCTTTGAGGGTCTTTATTCAGTTTCATAAGGGTGCTTTTTGCTGCTTCTGATTGTAGACCCTGAGGCTGGAGTTTTATTATGCGCCAAAAGTCATGACGTTGTCCTCATCCATCTGATCCAGCTTTGCTCGACTTTCTCACTTTCTCCACCTTTTCTCCTTTTTCCCAGCCGTTTTGCTTCCTTTTTCCACCCATTCAATCTTTCCAAGCACTTACCTCTTTTCCTTTTTCTTTTCCACTCCCCGCTTTTCTCCTCCTTCCTTCACCACCTTCTTCTTTCCCCTCACTTTTACCTTCTTTCCCTTCCTTCTTTCCTTTCTGCATTCTTTTCCCTTCTACCCCTCCTCATCTCCTCGGTGCCTCCCCTCCACCTTCTCCTTCCCCCTTTCTCATCCTTCTTCCACTTCCCTTACATCATATTCTCCTTCTCACAGCTTTTCTCTGCCTAATATCTCTGCAGCTCCAATCAAATATTCTCACCTTGAACCACATCAGGAATTCTTCATCATTTCTGGTTTGCTGAATTTATTTTTTGTTCTTGCTTTCTAGGATCTTGGTTCATTTAATTGTAAAAAAGAAAAATCAATTTCTGAAGTTACATTAAGCTTTTGCAGGTTGGCTGGACACAGTGGCTCACACCCATAATCCCAGCATTTTGGGAGGCCGAGGTGGGCTGATCACTTGAGGTCAGGAGTTCCAGACCAGCCCGGCCAACATGGTGAAACCCCCTCTCTACAAAAATTACAAAAATTAGCCAGGGGTGGTGGTGCCTGCCTGTAGACCCAGCTACTTGGGAGGCTGAGGCAGGAGAATCGCTTGAACCCAGGAGGCAGAGGTTGCAGCGAGCCAAGATCATGCCACTGCACTCCAGCCTGGGCAAAAGAGTGAGACTCCATATCAAAAAAAAAAAGGTTTTGGAGGCAGGAATAATATTCTTTACAATTTTAATGCCTGGAAATGCCTTTTTATTTATGATATTTCTTTAGACTGTGAACTTCTCATAGGAAAGACTCTTCCATATTTGTTTTTATTTACTTAATGCCCAGCACATGGTGTTACTCTTACATGTTTCTGAAATGCATGTCATTGTGGATTTTGTGAAATGAAATGCACATGGTTGTTTTAACTGATCACTCAAGTTGATTAGACTGCCACATCCCACGCAAAAAGAGGGTGCTCAGAAAGCCAGCGATTGGATAATAATTTGAGAATACTCAAGTTTCTAGTAGTCCTACTCGGTTGAACCTAAAAATGCCATTAACCCTTTCTCAAAGAAGCAGATTGGAGGTGAGTAGCAGTTGTGTGGCTTTTTGGTATGCAGCTGTTCACTTTCAAAACTTAATTTAAAACAATAAAAAATGTACCTCGAAATCATTTTGTTTCCCTATTTATTTAATGTGATTTATTCTAAATGCGTTTCATATCACCATAATATATCGGAGCTCAACCACCACCTGTTATTTTGTAGGGGAAATAAACAAGACCTCTCTCATCAGATGAGTTAATTACACTGACATATTCACTCCTCCCCAGAGATACCATAAACTAAAATGCCGCAAAGCTTTAATTCAAACAAGCAGGCTGGAAACAAGAGCTATTGCAGTGGTATAATTTTCTTTGGGAGAATCAAAAGCTCAACACAGACTTGAACTTAGGGGGCAAGATAGCTGGAGTTGATCAAATGGAGGCTCGTCTAGGGTCGCATAATAAATCTGTGGGTGAGTTGAGCTTGAACCCATTTCTCAATATTTTGGCACTGTTTTCCAACCTTTGTGCTTCTGAGCATCATGTGGTCATTTTTAAAACTTGTTTCATCCCGTCATTTCTCCCTCCTCTCAGGTATTTGTCTGGGGATGGCTGTGCACCCAGAAGGCCATTCCCTCCATGAAGATACATGACGGAGGTACCTGGTCCTACCTGGATTCTTGGGCGTGCGGGCAGCAGCAGCAGCAGCCACAGTGAACTTCATCCTAAGGAAATTAAGCACACATTGCTTGAGGCTGCTGTGGAGGTGCCAGGTCAGATTCTCCAGCGGCGGAACCTGAGATGAGGATTCATGGGCAAGGATTTACTGAGAATGTTCCCCCAGAAGAATTGTGTAGGGTGATGGGAGAAGTAGCCCAGGGAAGGGAAAGAAGCCAGCCAGGCAAGATGTGACTTCAGGCAAATCTCAGCCTCAACCTGATCCTACGGGGAGCTCAGGAGTGTAAATCTCACCCCAGATTTTTTTCTCAACTGGCAGCAAAAGAAGTGGGCTTTCATACTCCCCCTACGATTGGTCCCTGGCTAAGAGCCACTGGGAGAGGCGTAAACTCCCAGGCACTTTTGGTTATCTTCCCTGTAAGCAGAGCAGCCCTCACAGCCTGTGGCAGCTCCTTAAAAAGAATCACAGGTATAGGAAAAAGCCCAAAGAAGGGGGGGAAGTGGGGATAGGACCCACAAGAGACTATGAGAAGGATTTAAGGTGGCGTGAGAGGAGAATAGCCAAGTCTGCTGTCTCCAGTAAGGAGTAGCAGGTACTCTGTGCCTACAAGGTGGAAGCTGGGGGAGGAGCCCCACCTCAAGGCAGAGTACCTACAGTCTATATAGATTTTAAGGACTTCTAAAATATTTGAGACCTAAAAACTGAAAAAAAAAAAAAATCATAATTTTAACAAAAAAAATCACTTGCAATTAATGCATTTATTAATTCAACCAATATTTGTTAGATATCTACTAGGTTCCATTCTGTTCTAGGTACTGGGGTTTCTGTAGTGGATAAAACACAAAAATACCAGCCCTCATGGTGAAAAGAGAATGACAACAAACAAGATCAATTAGATCTATGGTAAGATAAATTAGATCTATGGTATTGAGGAGGGAGGCAGGACTTGACTGTGGAGGCTGGGCTCCAATGACACCAGACCAAATTGAAGACTAGCTAAAACAGGGACCTGACAGAAGCAGCTTTCCATAAGACACCTCACCCGTCTGCCATGTCAGTTTACCATTGCCATGGCAACACCCGGGAGTTACCACCCCTTTCCATGGCAATGACCCAAGGATCCAAAAGTGACCACCCTTCCTCTGGAAATTTCTGCATCAACTGGCCCTTAATTTCCAAGTCATTAAAAGTAAGTGTAAATATGGCTGCAAAACTGCCATGAGCTGCTACTCTCGGCACACTGCCCATGGGGTAGCCCAGCTCTGTAGGAGCAGTCACGGAGCTGTAATACTGCCTGAGCTATAACACTCCTGCTTCAATAAAGCTGTTTTCTTCTACCCTACCACTGGCTCACCCTCGAATTGTTTCCTGGGTGAAGCCAAGAACCCTCATGGGCTAAACTCCAATCCGGGGTTGCCTGTCCTGCATCAGCATCTTATGTTCATAAGTTCCATAAAGAAAATAAGGCAGGGGAGGAGAAGTAAGTAGGGTCCATGGTGGTGTGGGTAGGTGTGAGTTGTACTTTTAAATAGGGTGGTCAGGGCAGCATTCTCTGCTATACGTAATGATTGCTGGGAGCTTTTGGGCAAATGAGTAACTCAGAACTAAATAAGTAGCTTAATAAACAGTCTTTCCACTTGTTTTTCACAAAATACATTTCAGTTAATATGCAATGGAAGCAGGGTCACACATTGTACAATTCCAGGGAGCTCCACTCAAAACTGGGCTTGTCAACATGGCAGCTCAGGGAGTGAGTGCATTTTAATATTCTTGACATATCACAAGGTGGTACCTCCTATGACAAGAATGTCCGGGATTACAAAAGTCTTCAAAGAGCCCTTCTCGCTTTGGTCACGTAGCATTGCAGGTCTGCAAGTCAAATGACAGGGCACCCTAGGAAAAGTGGTGTTTGCAAACTGAACTCTTGGAGGTAGATTGATAAACCCACAAACCAATTTGTTCATTTACAGCAGGCGATGTAGCTGGCACAATAACTCAATCAGTCTCTTTCCTGGTATTGACTTACCTGAGGAACCAAATTAATTATCAGAAGGTTGCTCTGCTAAGTATGGAATTAGAAAGAAAGGAAATTGGATGGTCTTAAGGGATTGTTCTTACAGGCTTGGATAAATCCTGATAAATTGCCTTTAAAGAGAAAGGAATGTACTGCTCTTTGAGAACCTGGCTCAGTCGTAACCACCTTCTCCTTGAACTCTGATGCTGACCCAAGTTTGTCATCCAAGGCTTTTAGTTTACACTTGTTCTTATAACCTGGTTTCAGAAAAAAAATCTAAATTGCATTGTAAATCAATGAGATTTTAAGTGTGCTGTGTTCTGACTGTGTTCAGGGAGGTATTTTAATCTCATGGATAAATGGTAATCTTTCATCAGAGATAATTTCCTCTTTTTGATCTTTCTCTTTATTCCTTTGTCTGTCTTGCTTTAGGTCCTTTTTCTTTTTTCTCATCACCATAGCAAATGTCTCAAAAAACTGTGGTTGTAAAATAAGCAGATAACAACCACGCCTTTGTTTCATCATAATGGTTAGGAGCACACACTCCAGCTAAATCCTGGTCCTTCTTGGTGGCTGTATGATCTTTTTTTTAAAATTAATTAATATATTTTATTATTATTATACTTTAAGTTTTAGGGTACATGTGCACAACGTGCAGGTTTGTTACATATGTATACATGTGCCATGTCGGTGTGCTGCACCCATTGACTCGGCATTTAGCATTAGGTATATTTCCTAATGCTGTCCCTCCCTCCTCCGCCCATCCCACAACAGTCCCCAGTGTGTGATGTTCCCCTTCCTGTGTCCATGTATTCTCATTGTTCAATTCGCACCTATGAGTGAGAACATGCAGTGTTTGGTTTTTTGTCCTTGCAACAGTTTGCTGAGAATGATGGTTCCAGCTTCATCCATGTCCCTACAAAGGACATGAACTCATCATTTTTTATGGCTGCATAGTATTCCATGGTGTATATGTGCCACATTTTCTTTTTTTTTTTATTATTATACTTTAGGTTTTAGGGTACATGTGCACAGTGTGCAGGTTTGTTACATATGTATCCATGTGCCATGTTGTTTTGCTGCACCCATTAACTCGTCATTTACCATTAGGTATATCTCCTAATGCTGTCCCTCCCCACTCCCCGCACCCCACAACAGTCCCCGGAGTGTGATGTTCCCCTTCCTATGTCCATGAGTTCTCATTGTTCAATTCCCACCTATGAGTGAGAACATGCGGTGTTTGGTTTTTTGTCCTTGTGATAGTTTACTGAGAATTATGTTTTCCAGTTTCATCCATGTCCCTACAAAGGACATGAACTCATCATTTTTTATGGCTGCATAGTATTCCATGGTGTATATATGCCACATTTTCTTAACCCAGTCTATCACTGTTGGACATTTGGGTTGGTTTGAAGTCTTTGCTATTGTGAGTAAGCTCACTTTGCTTCAATTTTCTTATTTAGAAAATGGGGATAATAACACCCATGTTGTAGAGTTATTCTGATGATTCCTAAGGGTCTCAGAGACCTAGGATCCACAAAATCAAAAGTATGTTCATAAAAATATTAAGAAGTAATTTGCCTTTTCACTGAGTTGACTTTTGGAATAATGGTGCAAGATCAATGCTGGGTAGACTGTGGTGCCTTAGTATGACAAGTGGTGGCACCAACTGTGCTAGCAGTCTTGGTATTCTGCACCACAGCATACTTGCGGGGGAAAAAAATGAAACTTAAGAACAGCCTTGATGAAGCAGTAACATTTCTTAATTTTAATAAATCTTGATATTTTTAATGTTCTGTGTGATAAAAAGAGAAGTGTATATAAAGC
Source organism: Symphalangus syndactylus (assembly GCF_028878055.3). Classification (NCBI taxonomy): domain Eukaryota; kingdom Metazoa; phylum Chordata; class Mammalia; order Primates; family Hylobatidae; genus Symphalangus; species Symphalangus syndactylus. Next base: position 19,862,746 of record NC_072446.2, on the reverse strand, counting down.
ACTTCTGCTATATAAGGCATCATGATGGTTGTTTCTAGGAAAACACTTGTATGATTGAGTTCGGAGCTGAAGTAGACATGGTTTTCATAAAACATTTTTATTTGGAAGAATGACTGACAAATTATGGTAATTCAGACTTCTGAATCTGGCAGATTTTTTTTTTTCTTGAAAATGAGCAAAATGAGTATCACTGCAAGGAAAACAGCAAGTGGTATTTGTTGCCAATGATAAAATTCTTACTTTCAAGCAAAAATGAGAATTTTGTAAAAGTTGAACCCACCACTGTGAGCTTGAGAGCTTCCCTATGCTTAAATACTTTTCTGATAAGAATGGTGGTGATATGAAATATGTCAGTATCCGGAATATCTTCATAACTTGCTAAGTCAATATTTTCTAAATGACCAATGTGTGATGTTACAAAATCATGCATGCATTAAAGGTCTTTTCAAATTGCAAGATAGACCAAATGGATTTTAATGTAGCAGAGCATGAAAAGTCTATTGAATATGGTTTCACATTCTACATTGTAGTAACCTTTAAAAAATTATTACTTGTTGAATTTTGGTGTAGTATCAAAGAAGAAAATCCCCACTTATCTTAAAAGCTTTTTAAAATACTCTTCTAAGTACCCACATGTGTGGGACTGGATTTTCCTCACATACTTGCCTTAACCAGAACGACATATTATTGCAGACTGAACACAGGGAAACATATGAGAATGTAGCCATTTTCTACAACTAGGCATTAAAAATATACTTCTTACTAAATATCTTTTGTTTTGGAAACTATAGTTATCCTTTTATAAGCATATGTTGTTTATATTAACATGTAATGGATTCACTGTCATTTATTATTAATTTATTATTATTTTAGCATGAATTTATAAATAAATATATTAAAACTTCCGCAGTTTTAAGTTCTACCATGGCAAATATTGATTGCGATAAGCCATATATACAAAAGCTCTCTGGGAAGCTCAATGATTTCTAAGAGCGTGAAGGCATCTTAAGACCTAAAAGTCTTGAGCGTCACTGATTTAGAACATTGCTTAGCTCATAGTAAAAGACATATAATGCTTAACACTTTTATTGGCTAATTATTCACACACCTAGAATTACTTGTTCCCAAAGTATGTATAATTTTAATAACAGTTAACTTTTATTAAAGATTTACTTTGTGTGTGCCAGACACTGTGCTATTTGCTTTGCATGTATTATCTAACGTAATTTTTAATAAAATGTGATGAGATAGGTACAAATGTTAGTTTTATTTTATAGATGAGGGAAATGAAGTACGGAGAAGTTAGGTAATTTGACCAAGGTCACACAGTTATGAAATAGCAGAAATGAGACTCCAGGCAATCTGATTCCAAACTGCCCCTAATGACTTTTCTCTATGTATGTGAGTTGTGTTTATATTATTTCCCCATTTAAATGCTCTGAGTCCCCCACCCACTTGATTGCCTACAAAGTCCATTCCCCCATCTCAACCCAAGCAAATCTCCCCAGTACTTTCTAGGAATTTCCAAAAGAATACCTCGCTCACGGAGCCACAGTCAAGTCCATCAGCCGCCATCCTCCACGTTCCTCTCTATTCCAACCACTCTCTGGTTTCCACTGGCTACAAAACCAGTTGAAGGAGTTTTGCCATCACCTTCCTAATGATGCTCTTCATATATAAGCTATTACCTCACAACCTCTGGGACACCAACAAGTACTGGTTCTATCAAGACTGGCTACATAATTTGCAGGATCCAGTGCAAGATAAAAATGTGGGGCCTCTTCTTTAAAATTTATTTAAATAACTTTGTTATTTAAAGTCTGCAACAGCAAAGCATTGATCAAGTACGGGGTTCCATGTGGAGTGCTCTTTCAGTTGCATGCCTGGGGGGAATCGGCTCCGGGTTCTCTGCAGAGATGGGAAATACCACAGCCTTTCTGAATCTGTCACAGCTTATGCCCCTTGGGCATGAAGGCAGGAGCCTGCAGCTCATGGCCTCACATACTTTCTTGTGAAAATGGGTCCTGCAGCTTCTAGTCTTTAGTCCTCTAGCCAGAGACCATCGAATCTAGTCCACAGAGATGGAGGCACTGATGCCTTGACACTCCTTCTGCTATCTTGTCTTTCCTGTCCTTCCAGCAGCAAAACCAAGACTTCGTGCACATCTGTGGTTGTGACCAGTTGGAGAGACATTAGGAGAAGAGATACTATGTTCACTCCTCACAGCTGTACCAGGGACCTGAGATATTCCATCACTATTCTATGAGTGAGTAAATTTAACATGTAGAAAGAACTGAGAACTTTTTCTTAAAAGCATGAAGAGCAGCAGGACTTTGTCAGGTTATAGAGAAATCAAACTATTTTTTCTTAAACCAAGGAGGGACACTAACTGCCTTATTTAACCAAATCATGGGAAGGATAGAGCAGGCTGGTTTCATACATAAATGGATCTAGGGCCTTAGCCCACTCTGACAGTCACTGTGAGAGTCTTACCCTGTTTCTCTGACTGGCCTTGACTTCAGACCCAGAGCTATCCCTGGACCCATCACTGTGGCCAAGGGAAATGGTGGGACCATTGGCCCAGATTGTGCCCACTCGTGTGGTCAGGAAGTGGGCAGGAGTGCTATGACCATCTCTCACCACGGTGAGATGGGATAGTGGAGTAGGAGCCATTTGCCCCAGAAAGTAGTAACTATTCTGGATAGAACCTTTATGGCAAAGTCATGGTTCTTCTAAAATAGCCCTTTGCAGAAATGTAAACCTGAATGTGGGCAGGCAGAATAATGAGAGCCAGGAAACAGGATTCAGTTTGAGAAAATCTGGTTTATTAGCAATTGACATCAGGTGAGTGCTGATGCTTTTATCTCCAAAGCAAATTTTGGGAAACCAGAGAAAGTAAGGTCAAATCAGTAGAACCTCGCTATCCTGAGAGACACAGGGACTAATCCAGTGAATAATGTTCATGTGTTAGGATTTTGGAGATCCCACCAGTGGTTTTCCGTGCCAGGATATGAGAAGATAGTCTCCATGTCCAAACTCACAATTTCAGAACAAATTTCATCAAGATAAAGGTAAAAACAAACCATGACCTGGGAATTTTGTCAGTCAGATCACTATTGCAGAATTTATTTATTGCATACCCATGTCTTACAGCAAAAGGCAAATATGCAAAGGACACTCCCGTATGAAAATCACCCCTCCTCCACGAACTGGTGGCCCGTGAAAGAGGAACCCAATGAGGAATTGGCATACTTCTGTTTTTATATTTCCTTTGTTTTGCACCAAAGGTCATATTTTTGCAATATTTTGTCTATATTTGTTCCCCCAGCACCCAAAATGAAGGGAGCTGATGAAGTAGAGGCAACCAGGAAGTGGGGAGGGTCACTTTCTTAGGAGTGGGTGGAACCAATGAGAAGCTGTCTGATTTGCAGTGGTTCAGTGATTTCTTAAAATTCTTTGCAGGGCTGACCTATTTCTAATTCCTTGAGCCTATAGTCTGAAAGGTCATTAATCTGGGCTCGGCTCATGGTGCTGAGGCTTAAGACTTCTATTTCTTAAATGCCAAAGGTGTGTCAGGTTGCCTTTTGAAATGCTGGTATCTCTATTCAGGCATGCAGCGGTTAGTAGAGAGGTACATCAGCACTTTCCTTTGTCAGGGAAACATTCACCTAACCAAAGGAGCCACCTGTGTGTTTACTTTTCTTTCTTTCTTTCTTTCTTTCCTTCTTTCTTTCTTTCTTTCTTTCTTTCTTTCTTTCTTTCTTTCTTTCTTTCTTTCTTTCTTTCTTTTTTTTTTGCCATTTGGATCTTTGCCATGGATTCAAAAGACAAACCAATCTCCCCCACATACTTTCTTTTTTCTTTTTTTTTTTTTTGGTCAAGTACAAGGACAAACTGGTATGTGTTTGCTAATGGGTGACAGCATCAAATGTACTTTCTGAGAGTCAAGTTGGAGGAAAACATGAAAAGTATCAGTTTATTCTTGTCACTTTATGTCTCCTCATTTTCTATAGAATGAAATCTGAGCTCTTTGTTGTCACATATGAGGTTCTTTTTGGTCCTCTTTCTGCTTCCTTCGCTGATCTTTCTTCTTGCCTCTCCCCATACTTACCTTTGACCTCTAAGAACCAGTCATGTCTCGGTTCACATCAGGGCCTTTGTAAATGTCATTCCTGGCCTTCTCACCTGGCGGATTCCTGCTGGCCTTTCGGGTTTCAACTCGGATGGATGCTTCTTCTTCAGGAGGCCTCACCTGACTCCCCAACCCTGAAGGAGGGACTTGTCTTTGACGTTCCCGTAGCAGCCAGTGCTTGCTGCAGGAACACACTTCCTCTGCATGTAATTGCTTGTTTACCTGTCTTTCTTCCCTATTATGCCTTTTCTGGCTTCTTTCTTTTCCTCTTTCTCTTTCTCCTTCTCCTCCTTCATTTTAATGCATTTTCCTTGCATGAAATCCAAACATCACACATAAAGAATGCCATCCTCCTGGGCCACGTGTCAGATCACTTTCATGTCTCTCTAGATACACTTACCAGTCACTTACTCCCTTGGGGTTTCCCTTGACAGGCCTTTTGCCCTCCAGCTTCCTATTGGGCTTGGCCACTAGGGACACAAAAGAAGGTCGGAGGGTGGGTGGGAAAGGGTTTGATGTATGCGTCCCCCACTTCCCTCCCCGCCACATTCCCACAGCTGATTGTGTCCCTCTAACTAAGGCTCTAGGTCTCCTCAGGTGTCCTTCTTCCTGCAGTCACCTCTTGGGCTCTGGTGGCACTTTTTCTTCTTGTCCTTCGGGCCTGGGCTGGTGAATGGTTCCTGCTTTCACTATTCCAGATGTCCGGCTCTGTACCTTGCTGCTCTCCTTAAAGCCTGCCTCCATCTATGTAAGGTGTCCCTGTATTAAATGTTCCTTCCACTACCCAGTGTACATGTGCATTCCATCATGCTGAAAGCCTCACTGATTATGATAATCACTTCCAACTCTAGTCCTTGCCCCTTCCTCGAGTTCACCCAGTTATAACTATGCCTTCTAGAATATCACAACCCTAGATGCTGGCACAGTATCACACACATAGAAGGAGTCCAATAAATGTTGACTAAATGCTATTGTTGAATCTTGGGCTCCCAGGAGAAGATGGGATAAAAGTTGCTAATTCCAGCCAAACATTCATTTCCTCTGCACATCATAAAGATAAAACAGGATCACAGTTGTTAGCGTGGAAAATTCCCTCACTGTTATGGCAGCAGATAGCCAGTATGTGTTCCAATGAAAGACTCAGCAATGGGTATAAAAATAATCCACTGTATACATCAAAAATTGAAAGCACATTCTTTTCCTTTGAAACAAGATCGGCTTCTAGAAGCTTTCACTCCAACACTCATCCATCTAAAACTTCTCTCCAAGGGCACGAGTAAAATGCAACTTGTTTCATAATAAGTCCCAGGAGTTTACTTTAAAGACATGATTACCCAGAAGGCAATGAGAGCTGTCTACAATTTCTCTGTTTTAAGAATATTTCTATCCTAAAGAAAGACAGGATAGCACCAAAGTTTCACTGGAAGTTTTGGCTTGTGAATTATACAGGAAATAGAAATTTTGCATATCTGTGATTGATCATGGATTGGACCTCATTCTCCCAATTAGAGTTGCTCAACAATGGAGCATAAGGCTCCATCAGAAGCCCAACTATCTGTCAGATCAGCAGTAGGCCAAGCTGTAAGCTGACAGCCTTTATTCTACCGTGGTTTCATTGCTGGGATCAGTGACTATTTCAAAACCAAGCTGGGGCATTGCATACTCGAGCCATTATAGCTACTATTAGCAGTGTCCTTACCAGGTACTTTGCATGTCTTATCTCACCCAGGCCTCCCATCAGCACCATGAGGGGGATGCTTTTAGCATCTCCAACTTACAGATGAAGACACTGAGGCTTAGCCAGATGAAGGGGCTTCTCCAGCTGAGTGGTGCAGGCAGTACTTCCTTTGCAGCCTAGGCTCCTTATCACGTTTCCATTCACCTGGATGGAGTTGAGTCAAACTGCCTCTGGCCGCCTCCAGCTTCCCGCTGGGCTTTGCTGTTAGGGGCACCAAAGAAGATCAGAGGGTCGGAGAGAAAGGGTTTGCAAATTTGCAAATATGCAAAATTTCTATTTTTTGTATAATTCACAGGCTGAAATTGACGGTGAAACTTCAGAGCTATCCTGTCTTTCTTTAGGTTAGAAATATTCTTGAAACAGAAGAAACTGTAGACAGCTCTCATTGCCTCTGGATAATCATGTCTTTAACGTAAACTCCTGAGGCTTATTATGAAACAAATTGCATTTTATCTGTGTCCTTGGAGAGAAATTTTAGATGAATGGGTGTTGGAGTAAAATTGAGTCTGGGCTGCCTCTCTACCTTGGTACCCACTTCTACTCTTGTACTTTTCTCATTGTGTTGCATTGGCTCATGCTCAAAGGTTAAAAAGAAAAATTGGCACAAGCCACATTTGGTCCACAAACTACTTGCCCTCCAAGGTTCTTAAAGGGTGTGAAATTTTGCAGGATCACCCTTCAGAGTTGCTCATAACATTTCTGATTTTATTAAACTCCCCCCCGGCCTTTTTAGGTCCTTAGGTAAAACTCCACTAAAAAAAAAAAAAAAAAAAAAAAAAAAATAATAATGACCCATTGCCATCAATCCTCTGACTGCACCTTTTTCTGTTGTCTTTAGATTCATGGAGTAGACATTCAACTAAGCAGACATCCTCCTCCAACCCCTCCTTCTTCCCTCTCACCAAACATTCCCATGCCTGACTCTTCTTTACCTTAGAAATGTCCTCATTATCCCCATTAGTATCAGCTGTTCCATTAGGGCACAGATATCCCGACCTGGACATTCTAGGGATTTATTTCCCCACCAGGCACTGGTTTGGTAAAGTTCTTATTCCACAACATGAGCACTGTTAGCATTTTGGACCTGACAGTTCTCCGTTGTGGGGGCCATCCTGGGCATTGTAAGCTGTTGAACAGCATTCCTGGTCTCTACACATGAGATGCCAGTAGCATCTCCAGTTGTGACAAACAAAACTGTCTTCAGATATTGTCAAATGTCCCCTGAGGCCAAAATAACCCCTAGTTGAGAACTACTGGTTTAGTGAATGACAAGTGGGGCCTGGCAGCAATACGGGTAACTCCGCACATTCCTACACATCAAGGCTTCTTGAAACATGCACAGTGGTGACTGTGAGTCTCCCTCAGGAACAGGGGAGTTAGAAGCCCCCAAAGTGAGGATCCCAGTGCTTTTTTTTCTGAAGCCCTTTCATATTTTATGCCTGTAGTAGCTCAGGGTCTTAATACATTCATTTCTGCATGGGTGGGATTTCAGGCTGCAACAAGATCTTGTAGGGACACTATTTCTTGCTATCAGGTGATCACAGTTCTGTGCATTGTCTCACTCAGTCCTCACAGTAACTCCAAAGACAGGTTGTATTATGATCCTATTCTATAGATGAAGGAACTTAGGAAAGTCACACGTCCAGTTCATACAGGTAGAAAGTGATGAAGCCAAGACTTGGGGTGAGGTCTTTTTGATTCCAGATGTGGATTGGCTGATTATAACTGCTTCTTTGGTGATAAGAGAGGGCACTGGGACTCCTCTACTTGAGAAAGAAATGCAGTAAGTGAAAGAAATGGTGGAAACTCAGATGCTGGACAACACATCCAGGAGGCTGGCTCCTCTCCATCAATAAACCAGGAACAGTTGCTTAGTGCTGTCACTTCAGAAAACTGACTGAGAGAGGCCAGATAATGATCCTTCCTTCTCCATATCTATCTGCCAGTCTAACTTCTCAGTTCCATGTTCTACTTAAGGGCAGGAAGGCTTTACTCAATTGTACTATTGCTATTCAATGAGTGTTGCCACCTAGTTTAGCTACAATCACAACATGATTTCATTTGATAAGCTATGTGAGGGCAGGACAATGTCTATATTGCCTGCCATTTTATTCTCAGCACATGGGGCTCTCAATGAGCATTTCTGAAATGAATGAATCAATGAATTAGTGGATAAATCTATCTTGAGAAAGGGTAGGTACATTTTTACTTTTATTGCTTTTCTTAGATTTTTAATCCATGAGCAGGAATTAGTGATGGGTTTCAAGATGATCAAACTTAATGTGGTATGTGCATTATTGATGTGGAATCTTAAAAATCTCTACTGTCCATTATATGTACTGAAACGTCACTATGTGCCCTATAAATATGTACAATTATTGTGTGTCAATTAAACTAAAAGGAAAGAAAATATATACAAAAGGGTAAATCTATGTTTCCAATACACATCTTTTGGATGACGGCAGAGCATAATATGGTATTTCATAAAAGCAAGACAAAACACAACAAAATGATTTTGGGGTACATTGACTCATGATTAAGTAACACTGACACTCCTAGTAGGAAAGATTTGCCTGTTGGATTTTCTTTAAGTCCTTCTGTCTGGTTGGGGAGAAAGTCTCAGTTGGTGCTAGCCTAGTCTTTAACATCACACTATCACTTGTTAATCTCCCTTTTTGACAAAGGAAGAGGAGACTTCAGGCTCAGACCCTTCAGCAGACAAGTCCAGATAGAATTTTATAGCATTTTAATGTTTATATTGTGACATATTCAAGTTGGTCATCTGTGTAAGGCCAATGACACTTGGTACTTTACATTTATGGTTTTTGTAAAATATTTCCCTTTTAAAGAAATCTAGGAAAACAAAAATGAAGGGAAAGTTATTGAAAGTAAAGCATTTCACGTCTTTATAACAGTTGTTGCATAGATATGGCAAACATTTTTGATGCGGTCCACAGATGCATGGAATTTGAGAAATACTGTCCCACCTGCTAAGAACAAAGATGGAACTGGTTTTTAATCCTAAATTTACAGCTTGCTAGAAAGGTGGGCTTCAGGAAATTCTTTTGCTTTTCCAGGCCTTGATTGTCCTCAGATGGAAACGGGGATGGTATGTACATCATAGTTTTTTAAATAATATTTTGATGAGATAGAATACTTTATTACCTGGCATTTAGGAAGAACTCAAAAAAAGGTTGCCATTTGTTGTTTAGATCTTGTTTGCCCATGAGCTGATGCCATTAAAGACTGACAGTAATACCAGGGGATGAAAAATATGCCTTCTTTTATTTTCAGGTGGTCTGGCTTGATGATATCAAACCTGACATGGCCTGAAGAGGCAGACAATGGCTCTTGCTAGCTAATTATTGTCAGATGGATCGGCAGCCGACCAACGCTTCTAAAACTATTGTTTTTGGCAAATGTCCCTCAACATTTTCCTGGTATATAAATAATGATCCCTTGCAGAAAGTCACTTCCTTTAGTTTCCTTGGTGTACGTTTCACAAACGGTTTGTTTTGGCAGGTTCTCCAGGAAGTCACTTTATCATAGCTACAGGTGGTTTATGAGGAATTCATTTTGGTTAAGGGAGGCACCAGACTAGGCCTGCCTTGAACATTTTCAGGCCATAGCTATTTGGGAAATGTTACATTCTCTTGGGTCTTGACCATCTATTCTGTGTCTTGGGGTGGGTTCAGAACAAGATTCTGGGTAAAATCTGGAAATTTTGGCTTTGGCGTTGGAACTGGGTTATCCTCTGACTCCCATCCAAGCTTTTTTGTTGTTGTTGTTGCTATCTCCCACTCCAATCATCTAATACTCCGAGAATAAAGTCCAGTAACCAGTGTTGGTGAGATGGAACCAAATGGTGAAAGAAAGAGAGAGAGAATTTTAAAGGGCTGTTGATCAGGAAAGACATATCAGAGAGTGTAGCTTGGAGAAAGGGAAGGGAGTGGTGCTTCGGGGAGGGTACCTGGGTCCTGGGGGCCCACTCATCACCTTTATAGGAGCAGTAGATAGGAGAGTAATGTCAGAGGATTGCTTAGTGGTTGAGTACATCTTCTTAGGGGCAACAAATTCCCTCCACTCCCAGCAGGGTTCTACCAACAGACCGTATTCATTAGCACAGAGGTTGACTGCTGTCATAGGGACCCAGGATGAGCTTGGCTTAACCAAAAAAGAAGCTCTTTCTCTCTCTAAGCCTAGGGCTGCTATAGTATGGCAGTACCATAGTATCAGTCATCCAGCACCTTCTTACTTGTTGCTTCACTGTTTTTTGACAACTTCCTTGTTTGTCTGGCTCAAAATGGTTTACTACCATGCCCACATTTCAGCTAGGGGAAAGAAGTAAGTGCAGAGGGGTGGGCAAGGTGCTTGAGAAGCCATGACCCAGAGTTTGCACACATCACCTCTCTTCACAACCCTTACAAATATTTACCAAGCACTTCAGCCTCAAGCACTGTGAATAAGGCATATTCAACTTCTACCTTCAGTTTAAAAGGCCAATTAGCATTCTTCAGGGGCTACAGTCTCATTTCCTTGTCCATAAATACTTATCAAATTTTGAGAAAAACAGATTCATTGTTTCCTATATTCATTGTTGTGCATGAAGAACATTGTTGAGTTCTGCCTGAGTGCTGGGGTAACAGCGAAGACAGTAGGCAGATCCTCCCTGCAGGGAGCATACAGTCTGCTGAAAAATAGTAATGAACAAATATGTGAGCAAACTGAAAAAGCAATTGCAGGCGGGGCATGGTTGCTCATGTCTGTAATCTCCACATTTTGGGAGGCTGAGGCGGGAGGATCACTTGAGCTCAGGAGTTCAAGGCCAGCCTGGGCAAGACAGTGAGACCCTATCTCTAAAATTAAAAAAAAAAAAATTCAAACAATTAGCTGGGCATGGTGGTGCATGCCTGTGGTCCCAGCTACATGGGAGGTTGGGGGAGGAAGATCACTTGAGCCCAGAAGGTTGAGGCTCAAGTGAGCCTTGTTCGTACCACTGCACTCTAGCCTGGGCAACAAAGTGAGACCCTGTCTCAAAACAAAAAAAACAAAAACAAAGAACAAGTAATTGCAAATTGCGGCAAGCGTTTTGGAAAAAAACCCAAACCGAATGCTTGAAGAGGAAAGAATGAGAAAACATATTGTTTGAATTGATGGCTTCCAAAGCTTTTTGAGACAGTGTCATTAGAAAGCTTATTCTTGAGAAGAAGGGAGCTGAGAAGGAGGGAGCCAAGTGAAATTCTGGGATGTTGGAATATTATACAGCAGTGAAGATGAAAGAGCCACAGCTATACGCAACCATGTAGATGCATCTCGGAAGCATACAGTTGAGTGAAAAAAAAATCACCTAAGACTACATACACTACAATGCCATTTTTAGAATAAAGTGACAGTTTTAAAGTTAGATGGTAGGTTCCTGGATGCTAGTTTTGTTAGTGTGCTTTCTAACTTATACATGTGTTAAATGTGTTTTTGAATATATCTAACATTGCTCAATACAACACATTTTAAAAACATAGAGGAGGGGCATTCAACTCAAGTGTCTAGGGAGCCCAGGCAGGCGGTGTAAACTGGTGAAGTGGCTGAGTGGGTCCCTGGGGAACACCAGAGCACCTGCCTCATCTGCAGGGGCGCCACCGCCCAGTCCCTGCCTGGGGTTGCCATGTGAGCTTGCAGGCCAATTACCCAGTAACATCCATCCAGGACTTCCCATTTTTCTTAAGGAGCCTCACATCTGACATCTGCATTTTTACAAAGCACTATTCCAATGCTGGCAACGATTCCAAATTTCAAAAACTCTGTGGGGGCAAACAATACCCTTTGGGAGGCATACCAAGTCTCAGAAATAGAGGAAGTACTTGGAGGCCAACATTAATTCCATGCCTATTTGCAACAAGAATGCCTAAATGTATTTCTACCATACTGTGCTGCTCGAATGCAGGCAGGAAGGAAACCCATCCCCTCTGCATTCCCGGAGTGTGCTATTTCCAACCTGTGGCTCTGCTGGGTTCCTGCGCCTCTCTCACTTGTGAGCTCTAACCTCTAAGTATGGAACATGTGAAGGTGGTGCCAGCGCAGCTGAGAGCAGGCGGGCAGGAGCTCAGGCTGCGTCTCCACCCGAAAGCCTGCTTTCTGCATAGCACCCTCGTCCCCAGCCTTCCAGCCCGGCTGTGCGGCTGTGCATGGTATTTGCAACACTCTCATTTTCCCCTAAAGGGCCATGGGGGAGGAATGGGCAACCTGCAGCTAGGACTATGCTGCTGAGATCTAATTTACGTTGTCCACTGTTGGGACTGAACGCTTTCCATACAAGAGTATGCAGACCCCAAGGGACATTTGGCAATATGTGGAGATATTTTTATTGTCACAACTGGAATGGGGGCACTGCTCAGATTTGTGGGTGGTGGATTGTGGGTGGAGGTCAGGGATGCTGCTAACAGTGCACAAGACAGCCCCCCTTCCTCACCCCAACACTCCAACAAAGAATTCTTCCACTCAAGATGTCAATAGTGAACAGTGCTGAGGCTGAGAAACTCTTTTCCTCTGTCTGCTCCCACCGAAACACGAAGGTAAATAAAGCCATGGGCTGCCCACTCCCTGTGAGTGATGAAAGGTATGTGTTGGGGGTGGGGTATGGTGAGGGGTGTAACATGAATTTAGAAGAAATGCCCTTTAGCTAGAGCTGGGATTTGTGGCCACTATTTTTGTTTTTATTAAAGCGTAGTGCTCACAAGCAGAAGAGGAGATTTGTTATTCTAAAGACAGTTGCACAGCAAAGCATGCTATTGTATAATCTGGCATTTTCCCCACTAGGGAGCTATGGTGCATTACTCACGAGTGACAGAACCAACGAGCTTCATCTCCCAAGAGGCTGGTGCATCTGTTTAAAGGAGCAGGCGCTATGCAGAGCCGCCCCCACCCCACCCTGCATGGCGGAGTGCAGTGGGGGAAGGTAAGCTTCATTTCAGTCACGGTGAGGATGAACCATGCATTGATTCTATGCCCGCCCCACTCCCACTCCCCAAAAGGAGAGGGCCGAGTCCAGTTGTGTTCTAGTAGCGGGACCACAGGAGAGGAGGCAATTATTCTAGGCTTCAGTTCAATAAATGTGATTAGGGAAGTTCTAGCTCTTTCTGTACCTCAGTTTCTCAGAAGACCTGTGCATACTGGGGCCAAGAGCTTGGGGCTTGGGAGTCAGTTGGGTGTCATCAGTTTGAATGCAGGTTCAGCGCTTACAGTCTTGGTTTTTTCATCTAAAAAGTAGGGATAGTAATGCTTGTTTCATAGGGTCACAAGAGACAAGGATTATAAAGCACTCAGCACTTGCCAGGCATGTAGCAAGGATCATTCCAGTATTCAGAGATAAAAGGAAGTCAACGCATCTTCCCTTTGCACCTCACAGAACAGTTGGGAATTGAAATGAAATTATAGATGGGAAAATACTTGGAAAACTTAAAAGTGCAGTATCAGTGAAATGTAATGAAATCAATGTAAACATCAGTGCAAATAGCGATAGTGTTTATTGTGCTGATCCTAATAAAATAGAAACATTATTACACACTATAATTATAGCCAGTTAGAAGTGGAAGAAAATTAGGTCTGCATTAGTTTAAACCTTCTGTTTTATAAGGGGAGAAATTGACTTTAGTGGAAAAACTTTCATGAACCTCAGCCTGGTGCCCTTTCTCCACTCCCCACAAAGTTAACTTGTTTAATTTGGCAGCCAGTTAGAGCATTGCTGCATCAGATGGAAGGTCTGTAACATACAGACATAAGCCTCAGTTTCTTCATCTCTAAAATGGACATGGTAATGAAACCCAACTCACAAGGTAGTGATGAAGAATGAGATCATGCAGGTCAAATGTTTAGAAGGCAAGCCTAACCCATGGAAAGTCCTCCAGAAACAGTAATTATCATTATCCTTATTAATGGTAGTAATTGAGATGACATCTGTACATGTATCTCTCCCAGAATCTGACATAAATTGGAGGGGGTGGGGCAGGGTGGTCAATATATATTCATTAGTGTGATTGCAGATAACAGTACCTCAATGTTCTGAAAAACACTGGTGGGGACTCTAAGTCTTCCTAAACAATTCACCATCACGTTGTCTGGTTCCTGGACATCCCAGGGGAGGACCTGGACAGGCCAATGGCATCCCTTTTGTAGCTTCAGAAACGATAAAAGCTGTCTGACAGTCTAGAATTTGGACAGGGGTAGAATTCTACAAGCCAAAGGCCCTGATACTAATTTTGTTCTAGTCTTTGTATTAGTCCTTTTTTACACTGCTGATAAAGACATACCCAAGACAGGGTAAATTATAATGAAAAGGAAGTTTAATGGACCCACAGTTCCACGTGGCTGGGGAGGCCTCACAATCATGGTGGAAGGCAAAAGGCACGTCTTACATGGCAGCAGGCAAGAGAATGAAAGCCAAGCGGAAGGGGTTTCCCCTTGTAAAACCATCAGATCTCATGAGACTTATTCACTACCATGAGAACAGTATGGGGGAACCTCCCCCATGATTCAATTATCTCCCACGGGGTCCCCCCCACAACACAAGGGAATTATGGGAGCTACAATTCAAGATGAGATGTGGGTGGGGACACAGCCAAACCATATCAGCCTTAGAGGATTTGTGAACATTTAGGGTGGGCAGCAGAGATCAGTCACATGTTCTGATGGCCCTAGACCAGTGGTTCTCAAATTTTGCCCTGCATCAGGATCACCTGGAGAATTGTTAAACCACAGGTTACTGGTCCCATGCCCTCTGAGGGTCTGGGGTGAAGCCCTATATTTTGCATTTCTTTTTTTCTTTTTTTTTTTTTTTTTTGAGACTGAGTCTCACTCTGTCGCCCAGGCTGGAGTCTAGTGGCATGATCTTGACTCACTGCAACCTCCGCCTCCTGGGTTCTTCAAGCCATTTTCCTGCCTCAGTCCCCCGAGTAGCTGGGATTACAGGTGTCCATCACCACGGCTGGCTGATTTTTGTATTTTTAGTAAAGACGGGGTTTTGCGATGTTGGCAAGGCTGGTCTCGAACTACTGACCTCAGGTGATTCACCCTCCTCAGCCTCCCAAAGTGCTGGGATTACAGGCATGAGCCACTATGCCCAGCCTCAATTTTGCATTTCTAACAAGATCCCAGCTGATGCTGATGCTCCTGGTCCAGGGACTGCACTTCAGAATCACAGTCCTGGAGCAGCATTGCTCGCTACAGTACTGCTGATGTTTAGGGCTGGCTAATTCTTCATTGTGGAGGGTACTGTACGGTGTTTAGCAGCATCTGTGGCCTCTATTCACTAGATACTGGTAGCAGTTTCGACAACCAAAAATGTCTCTAGACATTGCCCAATGCCCTCTGTGGGGCAAAATCTCCTGGTTGAGAACCCCCGCTGTAGACCGAGATGATGAGAATCAAATCCTAGTCACTTCTTGTCATAGCAGTAGGACTGCAGTCATATTGCTGTACCTCTCTAGGCTTCTTCATCCATGTAATGGGTACAGGGATGCCAACCTCATAAGATCCAAGTAGAGACTAAGAGATAATACAGGGAAAGCACTAAGCACAGTTCCTGTATACATTGAGCAGCTTCATTCATGTTAGTTATTGTTTTTGAGCCCTCCGTAGCAGATCTACTTAGTGCAATGTTTTTTTTCTCCCATCAAGAAGTTTTCATAGAAAGCATTTTCATAGAGAAAGCAGGTTCATATAGAAAGCATTGGCTGCTGGTTGGAGTGGAGAGATTGAAGACCCTCATCTAGGATCAAGCAACCCCCAGAAAACAATTTTAAACATGTCCATTCAGACAAAGAAGTCCAAAACCATAAGGTCCTCTCAGCATCCTGAACTAATGTCCAGCTGTTATCTCGGTGAGTAGCTCCCAATCCTTAGCTCAGAAGTGACTGACTACAAAAGCATATTCCAGCTTTATGAGCACACCTCCTGTTTGCTAGCTGGAGTTGATACTATAGAGATCTCTTTCCAGTTTTTAGAATTTAAAACAATGATCTGGTCACTCACATTTTCTTTCCCAACTTTGCTCTAGAAGTGAGCTTTCAAATCCGGAGCACTTCTGCATTCTGAATTCCCAAACAACTCCTGTTCAAGGGTGATCTATACTGCCACACACAAGGGATCATGGATTTTTCTTTGGCTGTCAGCTCTCAAAATTACCCAGCAATCCCAAAATGAATTTCCACTAATCTGACAGTTTTGCCTCTCCTGACATGATGTACTGTATATTCAGTGGTCAGCAGGGACTATTTAATTGCAGTTAAGCCTGTGCTGTTCATTGTGGCATTTAAAATAGAGCAATGTGTAATGTGGCTACCCTTACTGACTCTCCGGGCCCAGATGGGTGGGTGGAACTCAATTTTGGGGGGAAACTTCTACTTGGGAACATTTAGTAATTAAGTTTTACTGACTGGCAGCTTTAATTCTTTCACTTTGAAGATTTATAAATGTTAGAATCAAAACTAACATCAAATCTCTCTACAAGTTAGAAGGAACTAAAATATCAGATGAAACTGATGATGAGTTACAAATGGATTAGAAACTCAAGAAAGGAGAGATTAACATTTTTAGAGTCCGTACTATTTGCTTGGCAGTTTGCAGGTGTTATCTCACTTTTCTCTTAAAGCGTTTCAAAGAGGCAGGGACATTTCCCCCCCATTTTACAGATGCAGAAACTGAGGACTTAAAGAGATTAAGTTACTGCCCAAGACCTGTGGGTTGTGTGAGCAGAGCCAAGATTTGAGCCCAGGTTTGTCTGATAACAGTCTAGATTCTTATGCCCCCACACTAAACTTCCCAAAAGATGCTAAATGTCATTGGTTTTTCAACTGCTTATTTGATGGGTGGAGAAACTGAGGTGTAGACAGTTCAAAGTGACTTGCTTAGAATTAAGCTATCTCAGGCTCAGGAAATTAGCCTGTGGGTATTCGTAAGTCTGATTATTAAGAATAATGCAGTGCTTTGCCACTTATAAAGTGCTATAACATCCATTATCTCATACTAAATTTTGGTTTTCAAGCAATTCTGTTATATGAACGGATAACTCAAAAAGAAAAGCATTTTGACAAGTGCTCTTTTTCCCACTGTTGAATCTAATGATAAATATCTGCAGTATAACCACAAAAATGCTACTGTAAGGTGCCATGAACACATGAAGAGCAAAGACATAAGTGGATTCACGTATTCAGCAAATATTATTAAGCTTGTAATATGTGCTAAGCATTATTCCAGGTGCTGGGAATACTGCAGTGAGTAAACTATTTAAAAATTCCCTACCCTAAGAGGGCTTACATTTTAGAGGGCGCAAGCAGATAACTGACTAAGTAAATGAGCGAGATATATAGCATGTCAGGTCATAAGTGTGAACCAGCAAAATCAAGATGGGAAGGAGAGAAGGGGGCACTGGAAGCAGGGATTAAGTGGAGAGGGTAATATTTGAATGAAGATATAAAAATATGAAGAACAAGCTTTTTGAATATATCGGGAAGAGCATTCCAGGTAGAAGGAACAGCTGATGCTAAGTCCTTGAGGCAGTACATATACACTTTTGTTGTGTTTAAGGAACCCTAATGGTTAGCAATGTGGCAATTTTTCATGGACTTATTTGCCATTCATATGTCTTCTGTGGTAAAATATCTGTTCAAGTCTTTTGCCGTTTTTGGGTAACTGTTTTTCTTCTTCTCCTCCTCCTCCTCCTCCTCCTCCTCCTCTTCTTCCTCCTCCTCCTCCTCCTCTTCTTCTTCCTCCTCCTCCTCCTCCTCTTCTTCTTCCTCCTCCTCCTCCTCCTCCTCTTCTTCTTCCTCCTCCTCCTCCTCCTCTTCTTCTTCCTCCTCCTCCTCCTCCTCCTCTTCTTCTTCCTCCTCCTCCTCCTCTTCTTCTTCCTCCTCCTCCTCCTCTTCCTCTTCTTTTCTTCCTCTCTCTTCTTCTTTTCTTTCTTCCTCTTCTTCTTCCTCTTCCTCTCCTCTCCTTCTCCTTCCCTTTCCCCTTCTCCTTCCCCTTCCCCTTCTCCTTCTTCTTCTCTCCTTCTCCTTCTCCTCCTTCTCCTTCTGCTTCTCCCTCTCCTTCTACTTGCTGAGACAGGATTTTACTCCCATTGTCCAGGCTGTAGTGCAATGGTGCAATCCTGGCTCACTGCAATCTCCGCCTCCCAGGCTCAAGAGATTCTCCTGCCTCAGCCTCCCAAGTAGCTGAGACTACAGGAACACACCACCATGCCTGGCTAATTTTTGTATTTATTTATTTTTTTTTTGTAGAGATGGGATTTCACCATGTTGCCCAAGCTGGTTTTGAACTCCTGGGCTCAAGAAATACACCTGCTTCGGCCTCCCACAGTGCTGGGATTACAGGTGTGAGCCACTGCACCCAGCCTAATTAAGGTTTGAATATTTTATCCCTATCAATGACGTGTCTTTTCATTCCTCTAATGTTCTTAATTTTGATCAAGTCCAATTTATCTTTTCTCTCCTTCATGGATTGTGCTTTTGGTGTTACATCTAAGAAATCTTTGCTTTTGATTATTTTAAAAATTGATTTTCCCATCAAGTAAAAGAAAATGTACTTTCAAGTTCCTTTAAGTATATCCATGTTACCTAGGCAACCAAGTTATTTATCAATAGGTGATCATTTGTAATGATTTGTTAATAAAAGAATTAGAAAATCTTGCTTTCCATGATCCTTAATCTACTTGCAAGACCTCATCCCCTTTAGTATAAGCTTATCCAAGACCTACGGCCAACTTGGAAGAGAGGCAGGTGCGATTTTGTGGGGAAAGCTTCCTGGGCCCTAGCAATAGGAGACTGAATTTTCTTCTTTGTTCTGCTACTAATCAGAAGCCCAACTCTGGGCCAGTTGTATTCTCTTTTTTAGTTTACGTTTCCAATTGCAAAAATAAGGAGTTGTACTAGATTTTTTTTTTTTTCTTATTATTTTTTTTAATTAATTTTTTTTTGCACACAAAAACAATAAACATTTTCTAAAAAATACATACAAACAAAAAGATGCGTATCAAACATATTAGGAAGGTTGCACATGGGAAGTCGGGGAATAGAAATGGGGGGTGGGAGTTAAAATAAATGAGAGAGGGACTTTATATGGATCAGTGATAATAACTCAATCCTCTATTTGACAAAGAAGAGGGAGAAGGAAGAGGAAGAAAAAGAAAGTGGGATAAAGGATCAGAAAGGGAGGAAAATAGAAAAAATTAGAGTATGACTCCAGGGTAGACCTGTTTTATTGTCACTGAGTTGGTTGGTTGGTTTGTCTGTTGTATTTTTCATGTTTCGCCAAGTTGGCCAGACTGGGCTCGAACTCCTAGCCCGAAGTGATCAACCCGCCTCGCCCCCCAGAGTGCCGGGACCACAGGCGTGAGCCACCACGTCCAGCCCCCACATTGCTTCTGGCCTCCGTGGTAGACCTCCCAGACGGAGCGGCCGGGCAGAGGCGCTCCTCACTTCTTCCCAGACACGGGGTGGCCGGGCAGAGGGGCTCCTCACTTCCCAGACGGGGCGGCCAGGCAGAGACGCTCCTCACTTCTTCCCAGACGATAGGTGGCCGGGCAGAGGCGCTCCTCACTTCCCAGACGGGGCGGCCGGGCAGAGGCGCTCCCCACTTCCCAGACGGGGCGGCCGGGCAGAGGCGCTCCTCACTTCCCAGACGATGGGTGGCCGGGCAGAGGCGCTCCTCACTTCCCAGACGGGGCAGCTGGGCAGAGGCACTCCTCACTTCTTCCCAGACGAGGCGGCCGGGCAGAGGCGATACTCACTTCCTCCCAGATGGGGCGGCCGGGCAGAGGTGCTCCTCACCTCCCAGACGATAGGTGGCCGGGCAGAGGCGCTCTTCACTTCTTCCCGGACGGGGCGGCCTGGCAGAGGCGCTCCTCACTTCTTCCCGGACGGGGCGGCCGGGCAGAGGCGCTCCTCACTTCTTCCCGGACGGGGCGGCCGGGCAGAGGCGCTCCTCACTTCCTCCCGGACGGGGCGGCCGGGCAGAGGCGCTCCTCACTTCCTCCCGGACGGGGCGGCCGGGCAGAGGCGCTCCTCACCTCCCAGACGATGGGTGGGCGGGCAGAGGCGCTCCTCACCTCCCAGACGATGGGTGGGCGGGCAGAGGTGCTCCTCACCTCCCAGACGGGGCGGCCGGGCAGAGGCGCTCCTCACTTCTTCCCAGACGGGGTGGCCGGGCAGAGGCGCTCCTCACTTCTTCCCGGACGGGGCGGCCGGGCAGAGGCGCTCCTCACTTCTTCCCGGACGGGGCGGCCGGGCAGAGGTGCTCCTCACTTCCTCCCGGACAGGGCAGCCGGGCAGAGGCGCTCCTCACCTCCCAGACGATAGGTGGCCGGGCAGAGGCGCTCCTCACTTCCCAGACGATGGGTGGCCGGGCAGAGGCGCTCCTCACCTCCCAGACGATGGGTGGGCGGGCAGAGGCGCTCCTCACCTCCCAGACGATGGGTGGGCGGGCAGAGGCACTCCTCACCTCCCAGACGGGGCGGCCGGGCAGAGGCGCTCCTCACTTCCTCCCGGACGGGGCGGCCGGGCAGAGGTGCTCCTCACTTCCTCCCGGACGGGGCGGCCGGGCAGAGGCGCTCCTCACTTCTTCCCAGACACGGGGCGGCCGGGCAGAGGGGCTCCTCACTTCCCAGACGGGGCGGCCAGGCAGAGACGCTCCTCACTTCTTCCCAGACGATAGGTGGCCGGGCAGAGGCGCTCCTCACTTCCCAGACGATGGGTGGCCGGGCAGAGGCGCTCCTCACTTCCCAGACGGGGCGGCCGGGCAGAGGCGCTCCCCACTTCCCAGACGGGGCGGCCGGGCAGAGGCGCTCCTCACTTCCCAGACGATGGGTGGCCGGGCAGAGGCGCTCCTCACTTCCCAGACGGGGCAGCTGGGCAGAGGCGCTCCTCACTTTGTACTAGATTTTTCTGTGCTCCTGTCTAGCCCTAATACTATATAAATGGGATATTGACAGGAAATTGAACATCTTCAGCAGGACCAGGACTAGAGTCAGGCAAGAGCTGCGTCTAGGGTACAGCATTTAAGAAGCTGTGTACGGCTGGGCAGGGTGGCTCACACCTGTAATCCAGCACTTTGGGAGGCCAAGGCGGGTGGATCACGAGGTCAAGAGATCGAGACCATCCTGGCCAACATGGTGAAACCATGTCTCTACTAAAAATACAAAAATTAGCTGGGCATGGCGGTGCATGCCCATAGTCCCAGCTACTCAGGAGGCTGAGGCAGGAGAATCGCTTGAATCCAGGAGGTGGAGATTGCAGTGAGCCGAGATTGTGCCACTGTACACTCCAGCCTGGCGACAGAGCAAGGCTCAATCAAAAAAGAAAAGAAAAAAAGAAGCTGTGTGAGCTGTGTGCTCTCAGGGTTGTCCAAGTTTTCATTCTGCATTTCCACAACCCTAACAAGGAGCCACTTGCAAGACATTGAGAATGAGGGCCTCCATGAATTTTATGCCCTCCGTAATTCTCTTGCCATATCCTAGTTCTGGTCCTGACCTTCAATGAGATAAGTGGGCATGGCCCACATCGGGGCTGTGATGAACTGGCACAGGGCATCTTGCATTTGAGTATGTGTTCGAATCCCCTGGGAATATTGTTCATTCACATTCAGAGGGTCTGGTATGGGGCTTGGGATTCTGCTTTTCTAACAAGCTCCCAGATGATGCTTGTGCTGGTGCATGGGCCACATTTTTCATGTCAAGGAACTAGAATGTACCAGCTTTGTCAGCTCACCTTCATTCATTGCCATGTGGGAATTCAGTCCCCAGAGTGCTCAATGTCTTTTTTGGTTTTGTTTTGTTTTTGGGACATAGTCTTGCTCTGTCACCCAGGCTGGAATGCAGTGGCGTGATAGTGGCTTACTGCAACATTTGCGTCCCATGCTCAAGCAATTCTTGTGCCTCAGCCTCCTGAGTAGCTGGGAATACAGGTACACGCCACCATGCCCAGCTAAGTTTTGTATTTTTAGTAGACATGGGGTTTCACCAAGTTGGCCAGGCTGGTCTTGAACTCCTGACCTCAAGCAATCTGCCCGCCTCAACCTCCGAAGTGCTGGCATTACAGGTGTGAGCCACCATGCCTGGCCCCAATGTCTTGATTAGTCAGAAGAGACACTGGAAATCTGCGGTGTAATATGAAGTCTCTGAAAATGGGCAAAGAAATAGCAAAATCTCAGAATAAATTTAACAACAAAGTCAACATCCCCGTCCCCACACCAGAAATGTTAGCCTAAAAAAGGATGTCAGAGTTAGACTCAATTTCATTTCTCAGGGTGTCCTTGCTTGAGTTGCCATGCAGTGATGGATCAGTGGCTCCCCTATTCTCCCCTTCCATCCTTTTTGCCCACTGTGTCTCCACTAGTAATTTTCATCTTTGTTTTTTAGCATATCTCCCCCTCTCTCTCTCCACTCCCCAGCTCCTTACATGCCTCAAAGCTTCTCTGGAGTAGACAGCTGTCTCCTTTGTCAGCCCAACATCCATTTGTTCTCCTTCTGCCATCAGCCCATTTTGTTTTGAAGATTTATTCTCTCCCCACATTCAGCTCATGGGATTCAAACCAGACTGCACCTTCCTGTACTCACGGCTCCAGTAGGAACCAGGCCCAAGTTGGCCGATCAGGGTATTCTATCACCCCAGCCCCAGTGATTGGCTGAGGAATGAGCACATTACCCAGGCAGGATGGATTATCTTTCTTGCCCAGCCTGAGTTATTGGGAAAAGGGAGCCCTTTCTCTTGGAATTGGAAAACTGGCAATAATAATATCTAACACTGAGTGTTTACTCTCTACCAGGCAATGCTTTAAGAACATGCTTTTATATGAATTATCTGTTTAATTCTCACAACAGTCCTGTTTTGTATGTACTTTTATTGTCATCATTTCACAGATGGGGAAACTGAGGCACAGAGAGGTTAGAGATGTGCCTGAAGCCACACAGCTTGCAAGTGGTGGAGCTGGGATTTGAACTTGTCAATCTGGCTGCAGAGCTGAGCTCTTGGAGACTAGGTTTTACTGCCTAGTAGCATGTAAGCCTGGAACTGCCGGCAGTCATTTTGTAAGTTTGCAGAGTGAACCTCAATGAGCAAGAAGCAGAGAGGAAAGCAGTACTAAGAGATGCAAAAGAGTCTGTGTTCCAGCAATGGGATCTGAAGTCCTGGATCAAACCTTACCTGGTGCCAAGATTTACCCATCATACATGCCAGTTATAAGACCCAAATTTACCCTTTTTGGGGCATTGAGTTTGAATGAGTATTTTTGTTTGTTTTGGCATCAGAAAGACTCCTAATTAATACACAGTATGACATTGACCAAGACGCTTCCTTTCTCTAGGACTCAGTTTTCTTATCTGTAAAGTAAAGGGTTCATCAACATTCTTTGGTTGAATCTTACCTGAAACATTTTGTCAGCCTTCATCAGTCTCATCTGAGCCTTTGTTTCCACAGAACAAAGCCATTTAAGGAAGGAGGGGAAAGTGTCATGGAGTCTTACTGTCCTGAGTGCAAACATGGTCTCTGTATTGTCCTTATCTGTTCATTTTCTGCCCCTCAGTACTAGAATGAAAACTCTAGAAGAAGAAGGAATTTTGTCTGATTTTCTTACTGCTGTATCCTCAGTATTTTGAACTGTGTCTAACTCAGAGTACAATCTCAATTTTTTTTTGATTTTCATATATCTGTATATATATTTGTTAAATGAGTGAAGAAATCCTTTTATGTCTTTATGGGTAACAAGCTGGCTTGGGCATGGTTTTCAGTTATGGGTCCTTCCTTTCGTGCAGGAGTGGTTATGGATGGTATTTGTTCCTCTCTGCTTCATAATTCTCTCATCCATTTTTGACTTAATGGACAGAAACAATAGATGAATAAAATGGAATCGTCTCTGAACAAAACACAGGGTTTTAATGCTTCTTAAATCCTGTAACATATTATCACTTCTAAACTCACCGTAAGCAGTTAAGTTCTTATGATGGATGAATTTCCAGTTTCAAATGATGTAAGAGAGGACTGTGTCTTACTTTCCTTCCTATTTTACTTATATTTCAATATCTTAGTAGAGCTATTACATGAAATTGATCCCCCAGCATTAGGAAACAGGATGTTGCTGACACTGTTATATGCTATTATATAATGTACTATTATTTGTCATTTTTGTCATGACATCCAGCCCAAGCTTCTCTCTTGCAAATAAACCTCATTTTTGTTTTGGATGGCAATGTGCTCAGATCCAGGTAATAATAAAGACTATAGTAGGCTGGGTGCGGTGGCTCAAGCCTGTAATCCCAGCACTTTGGGAGGCTGAGGCGGGTGGATCACCTGAGGTCGGGAGTTCGAGACCAGTCTGACCAACATGGAGAAACCCTGTCTCTACTAAAAATACAAAATTAGCTGAGCTGAGCATGGTGGTGCATACCTGTAATCCCAGCTACTCAGGAGGCTAAGGCAGGAGAATTGCTTGGACTTGGGAGGCGGAGGTTGTGGTGAGCCGAGATCACGCTGTTGCACTCCAGCCTGGGCAACAAGATAGAAACTCCATCTCAAAAAAAAAAAAAGAAGTAACAATAATAAGATAAACTAAAATGACTATAGTAGCTATCACTTGAGTATTTTTTTCCTATGTTTTAGGCACTCTTCTAAGCCAGAAACATGCATTTTATGTGTTTGATATATGAAGGCATGGATTGGGATTAGGATCAGCCAGTCGTGCTGTCACTGACCCTGAATTCCAGGCAGCTAAGTATGGCCATGATGTTCCCCTGCCCAGTAAGAGGCTATGCAGCAGGTGGACTGGAGAAGAAGTGGGCTTTGCTTCCAGCTTTGCAACCTTGGAGAATTTATTTAGTGTCTCAATAGCTAAGGTTTTTTTTTGGTTTTTTTTTGTTTTGTTTTTTTTCCTTTTCTTAAATCTCTGAAATGGAGTTAATGATACTTACCTCACAGAGTTGTTGCAAAGGTTAGATGAGCTAACGCATGTGACACACTTAGAAAAATGCTTGACCAGTGCTTCTCAACTGAGACAAGTCTGCCTCCCAGGAGACATTTGGCAATGTCTGGAGACACTCGTGGTTGTCACAGCTAGGGTGGGAGTGGAGCAGGTGCTTCTGGCACCTAGCGAGTGGAGGCCAGGGATGGTGCTAAACATTCTACAATGTACAGGACAGACCCTACAACAAAGAACAATCTGGTCCCGAGTGTCAATAGTACAAAGTGGGAAATCCTGGCCTAGACCTTAATAAACACTCAGAGTATGGGAGCTGCTTGAGGGCTGCCTAGAACATAACCTCCAGAAGAGCAGAGAGATATTGCTTTTTTCTCTGCCCTATCCCTGGAGCTTAGATTAGTGCTTGGCACATAGTAGTTTCTCAATAAATATGTGTTAAATTAATGAATGATAGATACAATGACCCTTGAAAATTTTTGCTGTCATGACTATTCCATCCTCCTCTGGTTTCATCCTACTTTGGTCTCAGTCATGATAAGTTGTTATAGGAGCCATTTACCACCATGGTACCCAACATGCTAATGGAAGAGGCAAAGGCTAGAAGGAATCTGGGCCTCTGATGACCTTGTCAGCCACTGCACTGGCCTGGACTACCTGATGCCAAGGTTTTCAGCCTATAAAAAAAATGGCTCCCTGTTTGTTAGGCCACTATTATACAGGTTTCTGTGACATGCAGACAAAAACATTCATAACTAATAACCAGAAAGGACAGCATCTTCTCTTGGGTTTATGACATGAATTAACTGTCTCAAACCCACTGAAGAAAACAACCCCATTGGTTAGTTCACTTCCAAAGGCTCTGCTTATTGTCAGATATGCTGAAATTAAATTTTTTGTATTTGGCAACTATGCTCCAATATTTAAATGCCGACACTAAATGCTCTAACAAAAGTGGAAATGTCGTACCACTTTTTGGAAGTGCTTGGCAGCTAACAAACTTATTCTGGCATAAACTCTAGGAAGTTGTCTTAATTTTCAAAATTACTCATATAAAGAAGACATACATGCGGCCAACAAGCATATGAAAAAAAGCTCAATATCAGTGATCATCGGAGAAATGCAAATCAAAACCACAATGAGATACTATCTCACACCAGTCAGAGTGGCTATGATTAAAAAGTCAAAAAAATATCAGATGCTGGAAAGATTGTGGAGAAAAGGGAATGCTTATGCGCCGTTGGTGGGAATGCAAATCAGTTCAACTACTGTGGAAAGCAGTGTGGCTATTCGTTAAAGAGCTAAAAACAGAACTACCATTGGGCTGAGCCATCTCCTTACTGGATATATACCCAAAGGAATATAAATCCTTCTACTATAAAGACACATGCACACACATGTTCATTATAGTTCTATTTACAATAGCAAAGACATGGAATCAACCTAAATGCCCATCAGTGATAGACTGGATAAAGAAAATGTGGTACACACACACCATGGAATACGATGCAGCCATAAAAAGAATGTGATCACGTCCTTCGCAGGAACATGGATGGAGCTGGAGGCCATTATCCTTAGCAAACTAATGCAGAAACAGAAAACCAAATATTGCATGTTCTCACTTGTAAGTGGGAGTTAAATGATGAGAATGCATGGACACAAAGAGGGGAACAACTCACAAAGGGGCTTACTTGAGGATGGAGGGTGGGAGGAGAGAGAAGAGCAGAAAAAATAACAATTGGGTACTAGGTTTAGTACCTGGATGACAGAAGAATCTTCACAACAAACCCCCATGGCACAAATTTACCTACATAACAAACCTGCACGTGTACCCATGAACCTAAAATAAAAGTTTTAAAAAGTTACCCATGTATTTAATGCATGTTTGTTGAAGGATTAAGATAGGTCCAAGATGGGGCAGGGAGTAGGGTATAACAAGAAGAAAACAGAGCTAAGTTCAGTTCTCTGTCCTTATAAAACTGACAGGCTGAAAGGAAATGTGGATCTGAAATTACCAGTGCCGTGAGTGTCACGAAGAAGCACAGAGCTCTACACAACACTTGCTGGGAGTCTCTAAGCTACTCAAGAGATCAGGAAGGGACTTTCCTGAGAAGCTGAGATCTGCATTACAATGTCAAGAGGCAGTATGAGACAGTGGTTGTTGAGGCTCTGGGGTAAGATTATGAAGTTTTTGTTTGTTTGTTTGAGACAGGACCTCTGTCACACAGGTGGGAGTGCGGTGGTGGGATCATATCTCACTGCAGCCTCAAACTCCTGGGCTCAAGCCATCCTCCTGCCTCAGCCTCTTGAGTAGCTGGGACCATTGGCATGCACCACCACACCTGGCTAAGTTTTTTTTTTAATTTTTAAAATTTTGTGTGGAGTTGGGGGTCTCACTATGTTGCCCAGGCTAGTCTTGAACTCCTGACCTCAAGCAGTCCTCCTGCCTCAGTCTCCGAAAGTGCTACGATTATAGGTGAGATTATGAGCTTTTGAGTTTCCCTATTACCTATTCCCAGATGGATGATCTTGAGTAATTAATTGCCAAAGGCTTGATACCTTATTTATTAAAATAGTACTTCATAGGGTTAGTGTGAAAATTAAATTGGATACTAGTGTAAACTTGCTGTAAGCCTCAAATATTATAAGCCTTCAAGAAGTGTTAGATTTGTAATTATTAAAAATTCACAGCCAGGCGCAGTGGCTCACACCTGTAATCCCAGCACTTTGGGAGGCTGAGGCAGGCAGATCATGAGGTCAAGAGATCGAGACCATCCTGGCCAACATGATGAAACCCCATCTCTACTAAAAATACAAAAAATTAGCTAAGTGCTGTGGCACGCATGTGTAGGCCCAGCTACTAGGGAGGCTGAGGCAGGAGAATCGCTTGAACCAGGGAGGCAGAGGTTGCAGTGAGCTGAGATTGTGCCAGTGCACTCCAGCCTGGCAACAGAGCGAGACACTGTCTCAAAAAAAAAAAAAAAAAAAAAAAAAAAAAAATTCACTAAGGAGAGGAAGGATAAAAAGCAGGGGCATGCACAAACCTGTTTTATGATTTGTCAAAACTTGTTTCTAATTCATCCCTTGCAGGTTACATCATCTGGAGACTGAGAACTTGGGATGCTCCTTGTTCATCCAAGCATTTGAACAAATCCAGTGTCCTTTTTGAGCAAAATATGAGCCCCACCTTTAGAATCTGTGAATCTCCCCTTCAGATGGGAAAGCTGTTTTTGTGACTAAAATTGGAAACAATCCAAATGTCTATGAAATGATGAATGGATAGATAAAATGTGATATACCCACACAATGGAAAAGTATTTATCAATAAAAAGGACTGAAGTCCTGATACATATTCCAACATGAATAAATCTCCAAAACATCATGCTAAGTGAAAGGAGCCAGACACAAAAGACCACGTTCTGTGTAATTCTGTTTATATAAAATAGCAAAAAACCAAATTCATAAAAACAGAAAATAGATTAGTGCCTAGATTTGAGGGTGAAAAAAATTAACTGCATTATCTTTTTGGAGAGATGAAATATTCTGTAATGGATTATTGTGATAGTTGTACAACTTCTTAAATGTACTAAATATCATTGAGATAAATAAGTTTTTATGTTGCATACATTATATCCCAATAAATTTATTTTTTAAAACATCCTTTATGACTGAGTTAAATAAACTTACAAGCTCCTAAATTTGTGTGGTAGGATGTTAATTTTTAGTTTAAGATATTTGGTTTCTAAAGATACTGAGTCTCCAGAGAAGTCAAATGGAATATTAGCAGTTGGGCTAATCTGAGATATAACCTTGATGAATTTGCTAGGGATGTCCGATGGTTGGGAGGGACATTGAACGTTTTGAGCCAACAAGATCTCTGACTTCCATCCTTATAGTGAACTCTGTTACTTTGGACAGCATTATCTCATCTACCTGTCGAAATCCCCTTTCTAAGTTATTATCATCAAGATTGTTCAAATAGAAACCAATATTGCTATATTTTGTCTTTTGTACAGCCATATTTGAAGACATTGGCTGTTAGGTTTCTTGAGATCCCTAAAATGGGATCCCTTAGATCTCATTCCATGAAAATGATTCTCATTGCATGCAGAAAATTATTTTATGATTTGGAAAAACTTGTTTCTAATTCAGCCCTTGCAGGTTACATGATCTGGAGACTGAGAACTTGGGACACTCCTTGTTCATCCAAGCGTTTGAACAAATCCAGTGTCCTTCTTGAGCAAAATATAAGCCCCACCTTTAGAATTTGTGAATCTCCCTTTCAGATGGAAAAGCTTTTTTTTGCATTAAGTAAACTTGATCCTTAGATCCATATGATCTTCAGGTGAAAATCTCTTCGTGGCCATGAAAATTTTACTTATGGTGTATTTGTACATTTTCTCCTGTGATACAGGGAGAGACATGTAGTTCAATAGGTTTTCCTTTTTGTCTCATCCACTAGGAAAGGCAAAGTTACATTCAATGGTCAATGTTGCTGTAGCTCTGACGTATAATAATGTCTCATTGCTATTCTTTCTTTCTCTCTCATGATTCTATATATAATTGTCTCATTTGTATTATGCTTAATTTAGTGAGCTACATCTCATTTTAGGCAGTGAGCGGGTTACAAATAAAAATAATGAATGCGGCTGGGTGTGGTGGCTCACGCCTGTAATTCCAGCACTTTGGGAGGCCGAGGTGGGTGGATCATGAGGTCAGATTGAGATCATCCTGGCTAACACGGTGAAACCCCGTCTCTGCTGAAAAATACAAAAAATTAGCTGGGCGTGGTGGCAGGCAGCTGTAGTCCTAGCTACTTGGGAGGCTAAAGCAGGAGAATGGCGTGAACCCGGGAGGTGGAGGTTGCAGTGAGCCGAGATCGTGCCACTGCACTCCAGCCTGGGCGACAGAGCGAGACTCTGTCTCAAAAAAAAAAAAAAAAAAACAAACCACACAAGAATGCATAATTTTGTACGTTTGCAATTATATTTTTCTGCTTTTGAAATTAACCAACATGGGCAACACCATTGGTGGTGGTTGTCATACACACACATAGATATGCAAGCATGTATGTGTTTTGATATGTTAGATATGCAGATATAGATGTCAACATGAATTCTCAGCTGAAAAATAGGAGTAGCTAGTGAAAATTTGTGGCTAGATTTAAATCTTTAGAAACTGTTCTTTAGAAAGGACACATTAATGTGAGGTAAATTTTACTAGGAAGAACTAAGTAATAATTCTCCTGTTATAAACCATACAACATTATAAGGGAGTTAAGTTTAGATTACTTTAAAATACTTGTGGTTGGGGTTCTATGATTTAGACACAATTGTTTCTTTAAAAATTATTTCTCATGACCTCAATAAAACTTCAAGGACATCTAATGCCTAAGGAATCAGATCAAAGATGCCACTTGAAATTTCAAAATAGGATACTAAGATGTTCCAGTGTAGCCTTCTGGCAGCAGTTACATGAGTTCCCTTTCTGTCTTTGAAAACTGGTCTTGCCATCTCATAAAGAACAGTGTGAAATTGAACTTGCAATTAAAAAATAAGCTTCATTTTTCCCCTCCTCTCCACAAACCTCTCGGCACAACCAAATTGAGGGTCATCAGGAAACAGAAGGAAGAGAATGCTGTAAGATTTCAAAGATGCCTGGTAGGAATATTTCTTAATTGTGCCGTGCTTTCGAGCTGCGTGGAATTGTTCTTATTAAAAATTAAATAAGAACAGCAGAGAAGAACATGGAAAGCTCTTCGAGATTAGAGCTTCGTGAGATTTACTTAAAAGGCTTTCATTAGGCACTGGGGGTTCTGAAGCATATTAAAACCCTACCTGTACAAAATATATGGTGCTCTAGCTTTTAGCCCCTTTTCCTAAGAAATGTAAAACATGGGCGCTTAAAACAGGAATAGGAAAGGAATATTTTCACAGCGTTCTTTGAAATAAGGTCTACATGTTCAGATTAGTAAATAATTAGCCCTTTTGTTCTTCTCTCCTTCCCTTCCTTCGTTTTTCGCTGCCTTTGTCAACGCAGGTTAGTACAGGTCCTAGCTGGGGTTTGGTTCTTTATTTTGTTATTATTATATTTTAAAAATCAGTTTTCTATCTTGGGTGAATGGAGGAAAGGTTTTCAGCAGGGCTTCTCAAACTTTCATGCGCACATGAATCGCCTGGGATCTTGTTAAAATGCAGATTCTGATTTAGTGGGTCTGGGGATGGGGCCTGGGGTTCCGCATTTCTAACAAGCTTCCGGTTGGATGTGAATGCTGCTGATCTGTGGACTGTTCTAGAATAGCAAAGAGATCCAGTAGCCCCTAAATTAAATCGTATGTATCCAATTCCTTTAAAGAAGGTAGGGATGGACTGACTGGGGGAAGAGTGGGGACAGAAAAAAAGGTGAAGAATAAATAAAAACAAAAACTGCACCATACACACAAAGATAAACAGCCTAATTATCCACATTGCTTCAGTTTGATGATTTATCATTCCCGAGTAAGTGATGCCGATAATACAAATTTTGTCATATTTTTGTAATACAACTTGGCTTTTGGTAAAGCAATTGGAGTTCAAGTACGTGATCCTTTAAAGTGCTCAATATGGAACACGCATGTGCGCGTACACCCACCCACACACACACACACAAACACACACACACACACAATGTTGCCAGTCAGAGCTGCCTGCTTTTCTATATATGTGAGGCCTCATAATTTTCCCCGAAGGATACAAATAACCATGTCATTAAACATAACAGTTTTGCCATAGGCAGGGCAGGGGATAGAGGCCTGATATTCAACAGAAATTTCAACACTGTGGCCACTTACCTCACTTGGGGAGCTGGGGTTCAGGAAGAATTCCTTCAACAATAAGATCAAGTGCAAAGATTTATTGGAAAGTATTGGAAGTATTTTGCAAACTATGGAGTGTTGGATAAGTGCTACTTGCTATTATTTTTTCCTGTTTGCATTTGATTTGCTGTATTTTATTTCATTTAAAAATATCTTTTTGAGTTGTTGCTGGTTCATGCAATTCATGCTGTTTCATTGCAATTTGCCAATATGCATCAAAACTAAAAATTAAAAGTGTTTGTATACTCCAATCTAGCAAATCCATGGACTGAAATGAATTCTACCTAAAGCCTTATGTAAATGTGGAGAGAGAGATGTATGAGGAAGGTCACTGCATTATTGCTTGGATGGAAGAAAATCTGAAAACGCCTAAATGTCCTTCAATGGGACTGGCTCCGTGTGTAATGGCACATCCATAGAGTGAAATATTCTGTTGCTAAAACCTCCAAATGAGGTGCAACTGAAGTACGAGCATAGAAAGACACCTGAATATAAATGTTTAAAAAGAAAAAAAAAGGAAAAACACACACACACACACACACACACACACAAAAGATGTCCTGAAATTGGGTTGTCCACTTGTCTGTCTGTCAAGCTTTATTTTGTTAGCCTGGTAAAAGCTCCTGACAAAAATAACACTAAAAGGGTAACAGCAGTGATCACTAGGAAAGGAATTAGAAGGAGGTACATTCTGTTTCTATTTTCATACTTTTTCTTGCTGTATTTCTGGAAAACAGAACATAAATAGAAAAGAGGACAGAATGGACGAGTAACTAGAGGACTTAGATTTGGGTCCCAGTTTGGCTTGGCCAAATAATAGCTTTGGGCAAGTTACTTCACAACTCCAAGCATTTATGTCCTCAAATGTACAGTGTGGATTGGGACGATACCACCCCATGGTTTTATTTCTTTGGAAGACTGAACGAAATGCATAAAGCACTTTGTCCTCCACAGAGAACTCAGAATGTCCTTGTTTCTTTTTGCTGCTCTAAACGTCACTATGTGATCTGAGGACCCTGGCAATCAGTGCTGATACATATCTGGCTCAATGCACCCAAATCCGTGAAGCTTTATACAGCCGCCCCCCGCCCCACTTCTCCTCACCCTTTGACCCCTTCACAGACACTATCCCCATCTCTATGGGTGTCCCCCAACAAAATGTCAGAAAGACCCATGTCGTTGACTTATGCTTTTGTATTACCGTGAACCAATGTACTTTTTCCCCCAAGGCTATTTGCTCTTATATCTTATTCTGCAACATCTGCCAAAGGATTCTGTGATGAAAGAAATCTCAGCCCCAAAGCAACAAGCCAGGAGGAATTCAGGTAGGCAAGAGTCTTCTTGAGGTACCTGAAAGGACATAAAATAGTGTTTGCCGCTTGAGTCACTTCCAGTAAATATTGCTGGTCCATGAACCACCTATATTATTTTTTGACTAATTATTTTTCACAGACTCTATTTTAAACAACTTAAGAATCCACGTTAAAAGAAAATAGTAATTAGTCATGAAAAATCCACATGTAAGGTCTGCATTGATAAAAATAAATAAATAGTAAAATTTTGAAAGTATACATCTGTATACCACCTAAAACAGTGTTGTGTCCTAGAGGGATACATTTACCACCCTTTGGACAACAGGTGTATAAAATATCTCCAACTCATCCCAATGACTCTTACTCTTCTTCGCATTCTCCCAATGGACAAGAGACGCAAACGCATGAAGCACTTCATGGGCTCTTGCAACAAAGCAATCCCGTTGCTCCAGAGTGAAACAGTCTCTTTTTTAAAAAAAAAGAAAAGAAAAAATGAATGAATAAATGCAGTGTTTCTTATTCAATGCTGATGACTTTAAGGAACAGATTTCTTATTAGTTTCTGTTGGAAACAAAACAATCTTCTGTTTTCATATGTCAAACTCTTTTGTCCATTTGGGAAAATCACTTAAAAAAAAGAGATAAATCCAACTCCTCCATTATCACAAGGTTTGAATTTGTACAAAGGATGAGAGAATTGAGGCTACAGCTCAGACTATTAGTGGAATTTGTAAAGGGAGAAAATTAACTGTTCATCATATATATATATATATCTACATATATATATATTTGCAGTAATGTCAGTACTAGAAGCCTTTTGTTCTTATTTAATTGTTGTAGAGTCTGCCTGACTAAAGTGCTGTGCAGAAGTTGTCAGTTCTATAAAATCAAAGGACTTGGATCCTGGCATTCTAAGAGCTGTCTAATTTAAGACCATTGAAATTCACATAATATTGTTAATTCCTATCATGTCTCCACAGTGGATTTTTTACCAGATCTAAGTAGATCACAGGCTAAGACCAGGGAGAAATAAAAAAAAATGCATATATGTGTATATGTATATCTGTATACACACAGAGACACATAGTAGCATGTATCATTTCAGCATATTCTAGTTTGCAACAAATATGCAGAATACTAGACTGTGAGCTACCAAGTCTTCCAAATTCTGAGTATTATAATCCTTTTCTTGGTATAACTGACATAATTATTGTTTTCAATGAAATCAGAGATTTTCTTTATGCAATCTTTTTTCAAGAAAGAGATAGATATGTGCAAGCTTACAGCACACACACACACCTATCATATAATTATATTCTTTCTGAGTCTTTATACTCTGCTGTGATTTCCTTTATGTCTTATTGGGGGTTTCATCCAGCAATTGAATGACTGGAGGGAAAAAAATAGAAATTTTTTGTCTGTCATAAACATCAGTGAGTTTGGATTACAATTACCTTATGTACAAGTAGGTGTTTTTTCATACTTTAAATTTTGCATTTTTTAGATCTCTACCATCTCTTCATGTCTATTTGTCGTAGATATTCAGTTTGCAGTGTCTATGAATTGTTTTGTTTTGGAAAATGAGATGTTTGGAGAAGAGGTCTATGTACGTGTGTGTGTGTGTGTGTGTGTGTGTGTTGTGTATTTTCCCGGCTCCAAGCATTTCATTCACCTGATTTTGATAAGACAGCCTCAAATTTCAGTTAATGAATCATAGCTCCCACCACCCTCTCAGCTAAGGTGATTTGGTTTTAATGGGCCCCACATAGGGTTGCCAGATAAAATATAGAATGCCCAGTTAAATCTGAATATCAGATAAACAATACTTTTTTTTTTTTGATGTAGTCTCACTCTGTCACCCAGGCTGGAGTGCAGTGGCATGATCTAGGCTCACTGGAACTCCACCTCCCTGGTTCAAGCAATTCCCCTGCCTCAGTCTCCTGAGTAGCTGGGATTACAAGCGCGCACTACCATGCCTGGATAATATTTTTTGTATTTTTAATAGAGACAGGGTACTTTTATAGTACAATTATATCCCAAATATTGCATGGGACATATTACATCAGAAATAATTCAGCTGGGTGTGGTGGCTCATGCTTGTAATCTCAGCACTTTGAGAGGCTGAAGCAGGAGGATTACTTGAGCTCAGAAGTTTGAGACCAACCTGGGCCACATAGTGAAACCCTGTCTCTACAGAAAAAAAAATAGCTGGGCATCTTGGTTTGCACCTGTGGGCCCAGCTACTGGCCTGAGAGGCTGAGGTGGGAGGACCACTTGAGCCCAGGAGGTCAAAGCTGCAGTGAGTGGTGATCACACCACTGCACTCCAGCCTATACAACAGAAAGAGACCCTATCTCAAAAAAACAAAAACCCCACAATTCATCATTTATCTGAAATTCAAATACAAGTGGGCATCTTGTAGTTTTATGTGCTGACTTGGGCAACCTGAACCCAGCCTTCAGCACCAAGGCCTGGACTCTCACGGGCACGTTAGATCAGCAGTTCCACGGCCATCGAGAGCCAAGACGAGAAGTTTCGTTGGCTGCCTGAGGGAGAAACAGGATTTTCTTCCTCTGGATCTGAGGCTGAGGATCTCATGATTTGGGGTTGGTGTTGCAGCCACGTTGCGCCATGGTAGATCAGCATGGAAGGACGGCACACAGTGATAATGGTTGATAATAACAATAGTTACTGAGCACTTTCTATGTCCTTCTCCGAGTAAAGAATTTTAGCTCATTATTCTGTCTATACTCTTATGCTTGACTCTAAAGGTGAAGGTCAGGGTGAAATTTACCAGGTTGAACCTTAGCAATTTTCTGGCTCCATTTAGCAGTTTTCTCTCATGACCAGGTGAGATGGCTTAGTGATGACACCCAGGGACCCTGGCTTCTTCGCTTTTGCTCACTCACAATCCTTAGCATGAAGTTCTTGTCTTTAAGGCCACAAGGTGGCTACTGCTCTTACCATGTCAGAACAAGGGGGAAAATCTAGGTGGCCTTCTCTGGGAAGCCTGTGTCTTCTACTCAGGAAGCCATTCCCAATATATTGGGACATTACTTTTTCATAATTCCTACAATTATTGCCCCACTTTACCAATGAAGCACCTAGAGCACAGAGATAGCAGGTAACTTGTTCCAAGTTTAACAGTTAGTGTGTTAGTAGGGTTTTCTAGGGCAACAGAACCAATAGAATGCAATATATGGAGAGAGAGAGAGAGAATCTATATATATCATCTATATCCATATCTGTGTGTGTGTGTGTGTGTGTGTGTGTAGGAGACACAGATAAAGTTCTAGAGAAACAGAGCAAATATAATGATAATGTGTAGGGGAGGGAGACAGGAAGAGATATATTTTAAGGAATTGGGCCATGTAATTGTGGGACAGGCAAGTCCAAACTTTGCAGGGCAGGCTGACAAACTGGAGTCCCAGGGAAGAACTTTGATGTTGCCACTGGAGTCTGAGGGGTGTCTGAAAGGTCCCTGGGGGCACAGAGTAGGTAACTTCTTCCAAGGTTACGCAATTAGTGTATTAGTAAGGGTTTTCCAGAGAAACAGAACCACTATAATGTTTTATCTATCTATCTATCTATCTATCTATCTATCTATCTATCTATCTATCTATCATCTATCATCTATCTATCTATCTATCATCTATCCATCCATCCATCCATCCACCTATCTATCTACACACACATATATATAGAGAGAAGAGAATCTATCTATCTGAGAGTATATCTATATCTATATCCATATATGTGTGTATATACATATATCTATATATATGTCTATCATTTATCTATCTATCTACATATTTATATATAATAGAGAAAGAGAGAGAAAGTTCCAGAGAAACAGAACCAATATAATGTGTGGTGGAGGGAGACAGGGAGAGAGATTTATTTTAGGGAATTGGGCCATGCAATTGTGGGGCTGGCAAGTCCAAACTTTGCAGGGCAGACTGGCCGGCTGGAGTCCCCAGGAAGAACTGATGTTGCGACTGGAGTCTGAAGGGCGTCTGGGGGCAGATTTCCCTGTTCCTCAGAGAACCTCAGTCTTATTTCTCTTAAGGCCTTCAACAGATTGGACGAGGCCCATGTACATTATAGAAGGTCATCTGCTTTACTCAAAGCCCACTGATTCAAATGTTTATCTGTTCTAGAAAATGCCTTCATAGCGACATTTAGATTGATTGACCAAATATCTGGATAACTTGGCCCAGTCAAGTCAACACCTAAATGTGCCATGCAGCTGGTAATTTAGAGAAGCTGGGAATCAAATCCTTCTGGTGTTTCCACAGCCCAGGCTCTCTCATTTGCTGCCATTTATATAACTCACACAGCTTCTGTGAAGAAAAAGCATTACATGTAGGGAAGGCAATTTTTATCCTTCATAAGAACACTGAATAGCAGATCTTTATTCTGTCCCTACACAAATCACTTGAATTTACCTTTTTATTTTAAAATGAAGTACAAATACTGAAAGTCATATGAGAGAATTATATAGCTTAATGGACAATATAAGCTGAATATCCAAAACAGCCACCCAGCTCAAAAAAGAGAGCTTTGCTGGCAAAGAAACACCTTTGTGTATTCCGTCCCAACCCCAGTTCACTTCCTTTCCCCAAAGTAACCATGATCTTGACTAGGAATTGGCTTGACAGCTGTTTTTATAAATAAGGTTTTATTGGCACACAGCGACACCCAGACATTCCTTGACTTATCTGTGACTGCTTTCACACTGCAATGGCAGAGTTGAGTGGCTGTAACAGAGACTGCCTGGCCCTCAAAGGCTTAAAAAAAATTTACTACAGAAAAAGTTTGCTGATCCCTGATGTTGACTTTCACAGTGGTAATTTCCTTGAGTTTTAAAATAGTTTTATTATTCAAGTGTTCATTCCTAAACACTATAGTTTAGTCTTGCCTTTTCTTTGTATGTCTTTTAAATCTCATTTAATCTACAGGTTCTCCTTCTAGCCCTTTATTTTCCTTGCAGTTTATTTGTGGAAGGCACAGGCCATTGAACCTATAGTTTCCACTGTCTGGATTTTGCCGTTGCATCCTCTTGGTGCAGCTTAGCAAGCTCTTCTGTTTGCTGTATCTCCTGCAAATTGACAACTGAACCCAGAGACTTAATCAGACTTGGGTTCAACCCCTCTGGCAAGACTTGACTGTGTGTTCACTCAGCAGTAGGCATAGAATGTCTGCTCATCTTTCTTTCTCAGATGCCACAGCTGCCAAGGGATGATGCCTAGATGTGATAGTTTATTATGATTTTCAGAATGTCGACATTCTGATTGAATCAATTCTTTTTATGCATAACTTGCATACTTTCAGAAAGAAATACTTTGCCTCATCTTTCATTTGAGTTCCTTGAAGTTCATATAGGAAAAACAGGTGAAGGCTTCATTATTTTTCTTTATCAGTTTTTGAGATACTGCACTGATTCTCTATTGTTGTTAGTATTATTTGCCTCATTATAACATAATAAGGTATGTAAGGAATTTCAATCCCTGGCATTTATTAGCCTAATCAAAGCTCAAGTTATCCCTCTTTGCCAGTGAGAGCCTTTTCAATATGGCTCCTGAGTCTTTCTGAGATGACGCTGAAGTCTGATAGGTCTTTCGCTGTTTGGTATGACAAGATGTTCTAAACTCATCTTCTACATTTTTCTGTCCCAGATCTGGAGGAAGCCTTCCTTTCCCTCTTTTAAGGTGGTATTTCAAATAGAATACTACACAGCCATAAAGAAGAACGAGATCATGTCCTTTGCAGCAACATGGATGGAGCTGGAGGGTATTATCCTAAGCAAACTGACACAGGAACAGAAAACCAAATACTCCATGTTCTCACTTATAAGAGGGAGCTAAACATTAAGAACATATGGACACAAAGAAGGAAACAACGGACACTGGGGCCTACTTGAAGGTGGAGGGTGGGAGGAGGGAGGATAGAAAAACTACTTATCACGTACTATGCTATTACCGGGATGATGAAATAATCTGTACACCAAACCCCCACAACATGTAATTTACCTATATAACAAACTTGCACATGTACCCCTGAACCTAAAAGTTTACACACACACGTATACATATATATATAAATATATATATAAATATATAAATGTATAAATATATAAATATATAAATAGATATAAATCTATAAATCTATAAATATATATAAATCTATAAATATATATAAATATATAAATATATATAAATATATATAAATATGTATATAAATATATATAAATATGTATATAAATATATATATAAATATATATATAAAAATATATGAATTTTGTTTGGAGGGACACAAACCTTCATATTATAGCAATGCAAATATTTTTGCTTTGCATCTTTTGTACAGTCTTAACCACCTAGGTCCTGTGCCTCTTGTCCCCACCCTCTCACTTGAAATTTGAGGTTTATAGGTGTTCTGATTTTTGCCCTGACTTCTTGCATGCTGATTATGCTTTGTGCCCTGTATAACTGGGAGTCAGTTTTGCTAGTTATAAAATCCTCAACTCACAATTTCTTCCCTTGAATAAGTATGGTACTCCATTTTCTACTGGCATACAGTGTTGCTTTCAAAAAGTTTGATGCCAATATTTTTAAATAAATAATATTTTCTTTTTACCTAAGTGTCCAATTAATATTCCTTTTGCTTTAAAGTCCGATAGATTTCATTAGCTTGAAAGTCCTATAGATTTTATTTCTTGGAGACTGTCTTTCCAGGTTACTATTCTCAGGTGCCTTGTATGCTCTTTCCATATGCAGTTTCAAATATATTTTTTCAATTTCAGGAAAGTTTCTTAAATTATGTATCTCAGTATTTGTTCTGTTCCCTTGCATTTTTTCTTACCATCTATTTTTGAATCTTCTCTGCCTATCTTCAATGTTTCCACTTTCTCTGGAATTTTTTATTTTCTTGCTTCTTTTCAATTTTTAAATTTTTTATTTAAAAAATTTTCATTATGTTCAGGCATTGAATATTGTGTTAATTCTCTCTTGTATTTATCACATTTTTAATCTTGTAGTTTTTCCTAGCTTAGATTTCATTTTTTAAATGATTTTTTTATTTCTAAATATTTCTTATGTTCTTTCACCTCATTTCTAAGCAATCGAATTCTGATTTGTGTTGTGTTTTGAGATCTTGTATAATTTTATTGTATAATGTAGTATGCTACAGTTTTGATCTGTTTGTGGGCATATCTTTCTGGCGTGCTTTCATCTCTATAAGCATGTTATTGGTTTTTACTTCTCTTTTTTCTCTTGTAATGTTGCGAGGGATCTGACCTCAATACTTTTCTGTTGTCATTTCTATGTGAAATTAGTTGTCCTGAACTTTTAAAGGAAATGTGGTTCAGGGCAATTTTTTTTATTATTATACTTTAAGTTCTAGAGTACATGTGCACAACGTGCAGGTTTGTTACATATGTATATATGTGCCATGTTGGTGTGCTGCACCCATTAACTCGTCATTTACATTAGGTATATCTGTTTTTCTAATCACACAGAGCTTCCTCATCTGTTTTCATATAGTGTTCACAAATGGTGGCTTGATTTCGAAGATTTCTCTGGCTGTTATTCCGAACTCCCCCGACTCCACACTTCTATTTATTACCTTTAATTTGGATTCTTTTTCCAGGAGCTTCTTCTCAGTGTGGAGCCTGGTCCTGGCAGGGGGCTTTGGCTGTTGTCACTGAGGGCTCCTGTGGCCTGGACAGCTCCTGCCCCTTTCAGGACTCATACTGGCCTCTTGCACTCACTGGCTCTTAGAGTGGTCATGGCAGCCCCGTCTTTGCCTGCCACGTAAGCTGGTCCACTGTTTCCCAGTAAGTTCCTGTTGGCTATTTAAGGCTTCTCCTATTCTCAGATCTGGACACTCCATTTCTAACCTCTGCTTCCTCTGGGCAGAATTTGACCCTTGAGGACTTGGGGCTCTCATCCCTACCTTCTGGCTTGAAATATGAGGTTTGTAGATATGCTTTGTTACCTGCCTTTTTTTTAAAATTCGATGTTGTCCATGAGTTTTGTTTTTTCTATTTAGTTGCTATGTTTGTTTTTAATGTAAGGGAAGATTAAAATATTACACTGTCACCGTTACTACCATCCTCCCCAAATCCCCCTGTATTAGCTACCTAGGCTTACTGGGTAACAAATTGTCACAAATTAATTAGCAAAAGAACACACACTTGCTATATCACTGCTCTGTAAGTCAGAAGTCCAGGTGGGCTCGACTGGGTTCTGCACTTAAGGTCCCACAAGATTGAAATCAAGATGTCAGCTGGGCTGGGCTCTTATCTAGAGATGTTTACATGCTTATTTCTCTGACTTTAAAATTTTTGTGTAGTAGAGTAACACACAAAATTGATTAATACACAAAATTAATCCACATAACCTCCGTGTCTTAAGGTTGACTTAAGGTTAGCCTTAGTTACATCTGCAAAATCCCTTTTCCATGTAAGGTAACATTATTAACAGAGTAGCATCAGGAGATGAATGTCATGGGGGCCATGTTAGAATTCTTCCTACCACATCCTCATTCATTTATTTTGAATCCTAAGAGTTTATTGAGATCCTACTATGTTCTAGGTCCTTACAGTAAGGGTACAATGGTGAATAAGACAAACATGGTTCTCGTGCTGAGTAGAAAATTAATGCTGAATGTTTAATGAATG
The DNA here is from genome assembly GCF_028878055.3 of Symphalangus syndactylus. Lineage (NCBI taxonomy): Eukaryota > Metazoa > Chordata > Mammalia > Primates > Hylobatidae > Symphalangus > Symphalangus syndactylus. The sequence continues at coordinate 19,821,077 of NC_072446.2, read as the reverse complement.
GATGACTAAATAGATGTGTAAAGGTCTAAATGCACATTCAGAAAAAAGCAACAGAAGACTGAGACTCAATATTATTGAGTATGTTTTAAAGGTCCATGTATCATCTTGAATGGAAATGTTGCTCAACTTCTGATGAGGAGACTAATTCATCAATATCTCTGTTATCACTGACTGATGACCTCGCATAATAAAAGATCTTGACTTGTGTGTATGTTAACAATTAATGGAATGGGTAATGTTATCACACAGAGTATATGGAAGGTAATAAAAAGGTATAAATGAGAATTACACGGGTTAGTTGGTGTCGTTAATGGTTCTTTTGTTCTGCGAGAGCAGCAGTATCTTATTCAGGAGACAGGGTTGCAGTTCTGGTTGCCAAAATGACTTAAACATGCCAATTCAACTATTAGTCCTTCAGAGGTATTTTCCATTGCAAAAACCCCTGGCCCAAGTGTATTGACGAAGCTGTCTACTTTTGTCCTCCTCATTTTTTTGACCCTTTCAGGGGCTTTAATGATGTGGAGACCCATTCACTTTGTTAGTGTATGGTTCCATTCATAATTAGTTGCATCGTCTTGTCATGCTTCTTTATCTCCCAGAAGGCTTCTTATCCTGTATCCAGCCCCTAATGAAATAAAAGGGTAGTGATCAATTTTACAATACACACTACTACACAGGGGACTTCATTTATTTATTCAGAAATATATGTCATAAAGATTGAATGAGAAGCTAATATTCAGAGGTGGGAAAAGCAATGCTCTATATTAGGGAGAATCAGCATTTGTTAGCATAAGCAAAACTCTGAGTCTTGATTATAAGTGTCAGTGTGTTAAAAAACATTGACTAAACCCAGTGTGAAATTACAAGTCTGTAATGCAAATATACTTGGTGAAATGCAAACACATTTATCCATGCATTAATTCATTCATTCAACAGCAATTTATTGAGTGCCTAGCATGTGTCAAGAGCTCTTCTAAGCATTGAGGATACAGTGGGGAAACATGCAGAAAATGGCATTGCCCTTTGAGAGCTTATATTCTAGTGTTGGGAATTAGAAAATACACAAAATAAATAAAGACATCATTATATTATCATTTATTGATAGACAGTAATATTTTAATGTTGACAAAGAAGTTTGATTGAAATAAATTAGAAGGTTTGTAACAGAAACAAAAAGAGATTTGCACTGTTTGCATATATATTTGTTCTATGGACATTTGTAAGAATGGTTTCATCTTGATTGGATCAAACATTTTTCCTGTTCTTTGAAATATGCAAAGCCAACAGTTGGTTGAGTACTCAGTAAATATATATCAAATGCATAAATTTTACTGAGTTTAATTTTTATGCAAAATAATTATTATTGTAGCTGAATTTTACAAATATGTTTTAATTCTGTCCTTGTAATTTTATCCTAGATTTAGTAAATAATAATATTAGTATTAGTAATAATCACTGCTACAATTTAACCTTTAAATATTGACTTAACCGTCACCTCTTTAGAGAGATTTTCTTGACTATTCTATTTTTAGTTACACTAGTTGTTACCTAATACTGCATTCCTTTAGTTTCCTTGATATTTATCACCATGCACGCACTTTTATTTTTACATATAATTGCTTATCATCTCTCTTTCTCACTAGGTTGTAAACTCCAGAAGAAAAGGGGATAAATCTGTTTTATCAATGTGTACCCTTCATGATGACTGGCACACAATAATCCTTCAATGACATATATTAAATGAATGAAATCCACACCCTTCTTTTCCTCCTTATCTGACTTTCTTCCTTCTATGTTCTTCTTTTCATTCACTAGTTATTTTATCTATTCTTTAAGCATTCATATAACTTGCAATAATAATAGCCAATTATTTATTGAGAGTTTATGATGTACCAGACACCACCTAAGCAGAATCATTATAATACTAAAAAATGAAGAACTAATTCTTAGCGAATGCCTCCTCCGTCTGTATTGGGCACTGTGTTGGGCTCTTTTCATACATTATTCTTTAATTCTCATAGCAACCTTGCAAAATAAACATCTTTATCCCATTCAAAAGAGAAGAAGCTGTGATTCTAAGAGGGTAGATAAAGTGCCCACAATCACAAAGATGGAGATGGGTAAACATTGAACTAAGATGAAGAAAACTCTCTCTGCATCACAGTCTGGGTTTTTCAACTCATCTTTGCTGTCTCAAAATAAATTAATAGGGTTTATTAGTTTCTTGGGTTGTGAGGATTAACTGATGCATTTGGATAAACAAGAGAGTTGAAGTATAAATTAATATCACTATTGTAAGTCATATTGCACCTTAAAAATAAGAACATTATTTAATCATTGGAACTCCTCACTCCTCAAATTTAGAGAGATAAATGACACTTCTGGGCACTAACTGAATACAACAGTTGTGACTGCTCCCATTTGATGTCATTAGAGAAAACTTCTTTACCTCCCCAGCTCACCTTTGTTTTTCTTCCAGTAACAGGCCTATTTCCTTTTGAAGACTCTCTCCTTTCCCAGTCTCAGTCCATGTATCCTGGATAAGGATTCTCCCTCAGCTCTAGGGACAGAGCATAGGATCCAGGCCTAAGCTGACCATGGCACTGTTTTCCTTTAGCCACAAAGATGGGCTCAAGTTCAGGGTGAGCTGAGCTGGCCCAATCATAATAAATCCTCGGCCTTCCTTTGTGGGTGCAGCCAGAAAATAGACTCTTAACCCCTCTGGATTTTCTCATGGGAAGATAGGATCTGGGGGTACTACAGCTATTTTGTCACTACCTGGGCAGAGCCTAGGCTTCTGAAGGTCCCCAGTGCACCCTGAAAGTGAAGCCAACACAAAGCAGAGCCAAGAGATGAAGAGAATGCGATTCCAACTGACATTGTTTAAACTCTGGATCCAGGTCTGCTTGGATTCTTTTCTTTTTTTTAAGCCAGTTTGAGTTAGGCTTTCTATCACTTGCATCTGCAACTATTTTAATTGTTACAGCGACAGTGGGATGTTTAGATATGTCAGGGCAAAGCTGGCCTATGCTGATGTGACAAATAAACTCTGAAAATACAATGGTGTAACAACAAAAAGGTGTATTCCTCACTCATGTCACGGCTGATTGGGGGTTAGCAAATCTCTTTCATGGGTCAAGATTGACTCAAGATTTGAGCTCCTTTTTAGTTTCGCATCTGGAACCCATATCCTTTGCAGGTGCTGTGGCAAAGATAAAACACATTAGAGGGTGGAATGGTTTATTTTTAAGTGCCAGACATTGGCCCAGGTTACATCCTTTCCTGGATAATTCTCCAGTCACGTGTCCCCAACCTAGCTGCAAAGGAGGCTGGGAAATGTGGGGCTTACATGGGTGTTTGGTGAGCAATAACAGCTCTGTCACAGCCACTCTCTGGAGAACATTGATAGTCTCGGAGTTTTATTATCTCCAGTCAAAATAAAGGTTGTTATATGCGGAAACTCACAAATTCACCCAGAGGTGCTCTTGAGAATCTCCCCTCTTCTCTGATGGTCATTTGGGCCATGATGCCACCCAGAGGTTTTCTCTTCAGAGACAGAAGGCTTCAGCCTCCGATCATGACTCACAGGCGCCATCTTCTACCGCAGAAAGAGCTTCTTTCAAGGTCTCCTATATGAGGATTAATTTAGCCCAGCACATAATTACTACTTCTTACATGAAAAGTCATCTCTAGTTCCCAGTATTCTTCCATACTAATGGGATAGAATTCTTTATTATATGATTTCATGGGCTGCATGGCTACTTGTCCCTTCCTTTCTTCCCTTCTTTGACTAATATTTACTGGGCACCTATAATGTGCCATGCATCATGCTAGACCTTAGAGACATAGCAGTAAATAAGGAAGATGTCATTTTCCCCAGCAGATCAAACTGCCTGCTTTCATACTTCCTTCTTCCTTCCTTCCTTCCTTGCAAAATTTTAATTTGTAAGCTATTTCAATGTGCATTGTTGATTCTAAGATTATAGCATTTTTTTTTCTCATTTTTTGTCTTCCTGTTATCTGGATCGGTAGAGTTAACCTTTGCATAATAGGACTATGAACTACATTCCAAACCCATGTCCCAGGAACAATTTCAAATTCCCCTCTGTATTTCCAAGTCCCCTTGCCCATAGTCATCCTCTTGATCTCTTTCTCTCTGACTTTTATTTTGAGAGGAGTGCATGCAGCAACCCTGTAATTCTCCTTGTCTCCTCCCTGCATCGTATTTGGAGAAATCTAACAGCAATTGACTGGGTTTTTATTAGTTCTTAGGGTACGTTTTCCATTTTTCAAGGATCTCTCATCAGGGGTTCTTTGCCAGTAATTACTACAGCACTGAAGACTTGAAGGAGCTTCCTCTCAGCGTTGAGTGATGGAATTTCTTAATACTACTGCTTTTTATTTTTGGAGGGGAAAAATTAAATTAAATGTGCTGTTTTATACCAGGCTTATTTAGTCTGCAAAAACATTGGAATAATTTTGTTAAAATGAGCATGCTTTGAGATCACTCTGTTGAGTTATAAGAACACGAAAAGGCCTCTATCATTTTCCTAAGAGTATTTGCCCAGAAAGGGTCTTAGACATATTGAAAGGACAGACACACATAATAAAGACCAATGATGTTGAGGATAAGCCTTTTATTGGGGCGTTACCTCAATCAGGGGTCAGTAAGGTAGGGCCTTTGGGTCCTCGTTTTGTAAATAAAGTTTTATGGGAACACAGTCATGCTTACTTGCTAACTTATTGTTTGGCTGCTTTTGTGCTGCAACAGCAGAGCTAATTGTTGCAACAGAGACTATACAGCTCACATGCTTAAAATACATATTATCTGGCCCTTCGCAGAAAATTTTGCCAACCCTTAACCTTGATGCATTTTTTGGTGTTCATTTTGGGATTTCCACACATCTAATTGTTTTACATGAAAGTACTCTTTTCAGCTTCACACATTTACCATTTATTGGCAAGCGTAGCTGCAGAGTTCACATACAAGAGAAAATGTTTGTTCACAAGTAAGAGACCCATTCATTCTCTTTTATTTATACCTCGTCCTCGATTTAAAAACAAAACAAAACAAAATCAGCCATGGAAGAATTAAAACATGATTGATTTTTTTTCTACCCTTTTCTGATCTGTCACAAGACTACTGATTCTAACATACAGGTCAGTAACTACCTTGGGCCAACACTGAAGACTTGATTTACTTTAATTGACTTAAAGTGATTTTCCTTCAACTGAAAAATGCTAATGTAATTTTCTTTTTCTTTTTCTTTTTTTTTTTTTTTGAGATGGAGTCTCGCTCTGTCGCCCAGACTGGAGTGCAGTAGCAGGAACTCATCTCATTGCAAGCTCCGCCTCCCGGGTTCACGCCATCCTCCTGCCTCAGCCTCCCAAGTAGCTAGGACTACAGGTGCCTGCCACCTTGCCCGGCTAATTTTTTTGTATTTTGTAGTACAGACGGGGTTTCACCGTGTTAACCAGGATGGTGTTGATCTCCTGACTTCATGATCCGCCCCCCTCGGCCTCCCAAAGTGCTGGATTACAGGCGTGAGACACCACGCCTGGCCGAAAAATGCTAATGTAATTTTCAATGCTAGAACCACTTTATTTATTTTTCAAATTTATGTATTTATTCTTTAATTGACATATAAAATATATATTTATCATGCAGAGCATGAAGTTTTGAAGTATACGTACATTGTGGAATGGCCAAATCTAGCTAATAGCAGATGCATTTCTTCATATAGTTATCATTTTGTGGTGAGAACACTTAGCATCCACTCTGTTAGCATTTTTCAAGAAAACAATAGATTATCATTAACTATAGTCACAATGCTGTACGACAGATCTCTTGAATTCATTCCTCCTTTAGCCTCTGGTATCTGGCACTCAGCAATCAGCCTAACAATCATGCTGAAAACTTACCACTTCATGACTATTTATGTCAAAAACATGGACGCTTTAAGTGAAGATCAGTTTCACAATTAGACAATTGGTGTACCTGACATTCGTCTACTGTTTCATTTGAAAAATGACTTAAAGATGAGAAAAAATGAGCATTCCCTCTCTTTTTTAAAAAGGAGGCAAATATCAGAAGATTCCCCTCACATCTAAGTTACTTGTAGTATGAGCTTAAGAGAATTCAGGTGTCTTGTGCTTATCTGCAACAAATTATACAGTGAGAGATACATTGTTCCTCATTAGCAAGGATAAGGAATAATGTCACATGGAGAAAAATGACTTTCTTTAAATTGTTTAAAGAGTTAAAACTAATATTCAGAGTGTAGAACGATCTGCCCCGGCCATGGTCGGTAAATAATAATAACAATGATAGTGATGGCTAACATTTATTGAGTTCTTACTTCATGCCAGGACTGTGCTTATGGTTTACTTGCCTTATCTATTAAAGAGTTCCCAAAACTCCTTGAGGTGGCTGATATTTATTTCCATTTTACAGATGAGAAAATGGAGTATCTGAAAATTACACTCAGATCTACCTGACTGTAGTCCAGTGGTTTTTAACTGGAGGTCATTTTTGACCTCCTCTTCCTACCCCACCCCAGAGGACACTTAGCAATATCTGAAGACTTTTTAGATTGCAGCTGGGTCAGGTAAGTGCTACAGGGATCTAATGGCTACTCAAGGATGCTAGTAAACATCCTATGATGTATAGGACAGTGCCCCACAACCAAGAATCACTTGGCCCCAAATGTCAATGGTGCCAAGATTGAAGGATCTTGTTCTAGAACTTGCACAAGTGATGGAGACTTCTAAGTATTTAGATTTAGAAGATGTTACCGGGGGCTCTAGCTTCTGTCTAAATCCCAGGGAAGCAGTTTGTAACTCCATCCATCCATCTGTCCTGAATGGCCTGTTTCTTCCTCTTAGAAAGAGTCTTAGATAATAATGTTATTTTTCCAGGAGCCACCAGTTCCACATTCTACATGCAAGGGACTAGACAGCTCTTGCCCTTCCTCTGTGTGAGTTCCCATGGTCCTTTCATGGACTTTCCACATGATCAACACAGAACACTGCGCTTAGTGAATAGACATACCTTTGCTGAGATTCACTCAATTAAAATCTTAACCTGTCAATAGAATTCCCTGCCCATAAAAATGGAGATACTTGCAAAGAAATTTGAAACCAGAGCCCACTTCTCCCCAAATCAAATTTATGGTTGTAACAGGTAGATGGTCTCACATACAGTGCAATAGGCTATGTTGTTATCTTTCTCTTTTCACTTGAACTTGTCTCTCTCTGGCCTCAGTTCTATAATTTAGTCCATCTTTAAGCCTCACATTGCACGAATGTCGGATATATGCAGGGCCACTTCGACATGCAACCTTGTCCTTAGGTAAGCTTCTCTGCACTGCTCCTTCAGAGGGGTTGAGTTCTAAATCTTCAATCTCAATCCAGATTAGAATTGTAGGGCTAATGTTCAACAGTGCATCGAGTTTATTTTACATTTCCTATCCAGTTCTACTCAAAGCATGGAGGTTTTTATAGAAAGAAAGCTTTCAGGAAAGAAACTATTAAAAAATAGAGTACTTCAAAAATCTCTCTCCAAATTTCAACTGCTTTACTTACCTAATCATTAGATTACTTGATGGTTATCTCAGTTCTGAAAAGGGGTTTTAATGCTGCCTCCACAGCAGATCAGCATATACCCAGTGCCACGTGGTGGGTATGGCATGGTGCCAGGGACTGCAGGAGATCCACAGAAACATAAGGAAGGTCTTTGCCCTTAGGGGTTTTACATTGTGGTTGGGAAAATGGGACATATGTATACACATGGAAAATGAAATAACTAAACAAAAGGTAAATGATAATATGAAGCAATCATCCAAGAGGTGGCAGGAGATATATCTGCTTTTTTTTTTTTTTTTTTTAAAGTGCAGCCCATTGTTTAGGAAGAATAAAGTTTGCTATGACCTGGTTTGTTCAGAAGTCTTCACATAACGGGTGGAATTTGAAAGAGGGAATATATTCTCAGGGAAATTGGAAACAGTGAGAACTCTATATGTTAAAGGCTGGAGGGAAATCATTTACAATGGGCTGAAGATGCTGTGTTGGCAAGCTGTAGTGGCGAGACCATCATGGAGTATTAGGAGGTAAGCCTAATGGTGTAGCAGGGGCCAGGATTTAGAGAACTTTAAATGTCATGTGATGGAACCTGAACCTGTTTCACAGGCAATGGGTAGTCACTGAAGAGGCATGCATGCAAATTAAAACAGCTTCCTAACTGACCTTGTCCTTCATTCATGGCCCCCATCTAATGTACGCTCCCAAGTCAGGCAGACCAATTCTTCTAAAACAAAATATCTGATCATGTTGGTCCCTCACTTAAAACAATCGGATGGTTTTCTATGGCACCTAAATACAACCTGCATCTCACAGTGCAGCTTACATATTGTATTAGTCAGGATTCCCCAAAGAAATAGAACCAATAGTATATTGATATTGATATGGGTGTAGGTATAAATATAGGTATTGATATAGATAAATATAGGTATAGGTATAAGTATAGATATAAATGGATTTATTTGTCTTGAGAATTGCTTCACACAATTATAGAAGATGAGAAGTCTCACCATCTGCTATCTGCAAGCTGGAGAACCAGGAAAGCTGGTGGTGTAATTCAGTGCAAGTTCAAGGCTTGAGAACCAGAGGAGCTGATGGTGTAAGTCCCAGAGTCCATAGGCCCAAGAACCAGGAGCTCTGATGTCTGAGGGCAGGAGAAGGTGGATGTCCCAACTCAGGAAGAGAAAAATCAGCCCTTTCTCTAACTTTTTGTTATACTCAGGCCCTCAATGTATGGGATGATGCTGGCCCACACTGGGGAGGCTGATTTTTCTTTACTAAGACTACAGATTCAAATGTTAATCTCTTCTGGGAACACCCTCATAGACATACTCAGTAATGTTTTACCAGCTATCTGGGTATCCCTTAGCCCAGTCAAGGTGACACATAAATTAACCTTTGCAATCCAGTCTCAGCCTCATTTTAGGCATCTTTGCACCCAAATCACAATGTCCCAGCTCCACTGTCTTCTTTCTTGATTACGGGATTCCTGTTTCTATCAAAGGAGCCCTCTACTTGCTTGGCCTCTGACTTGGATCACTCTTCCTCTGCATTTTGCAATGATCCATTACTTGTCTGCATTCATGTCTAAGCTCGTTCCACCTCCTTGGGTTGCTGTCATATGATTCTGGTGTATTTTCTTCATAGCTCTTATCACTATTAAAACTATTTTATTTATATAGTTTTTCATTTTTTGTTTCCACACTAACATATATATGATATATATAGAGAAATTATTTATATATTACTTCTCTTTATATATCATATATAGATATATATCTTATAAATATCTATGTATTGATATATTATATATAGAAATTATGCATGTATTATTTATCTTTATATGGAAATAATATATAACATAATTATACATAATTATGTTATATATTATATATTTATATAAATATATATTTTATATAAAATGTATAAAATAATTTATATAGATTAAAATAAAACAGACAGATGGAATTGCTAGTGTGGAAACAAACACACTATATATATACATTTAAAGAAGTGTATATGTGTATATATACACATACATATAGCAATCAGTTGGGGGATAGTTCCAAGTCTGGGTGAGAAATTACTAAGATAGGGTAGGGACAGAAAAAATATTTATACATGGAAGACATTTGCAGGTAGGATTTTTCTTGGTAATTCTTTGGATGCACGTGGTGGGAGAAAGGGAGAAAAGGTGTTTTTTTTGCCTTTCTCCCCAGCTTTCTGGTTTTTAGAAAACAGATGGGCAGGTGGTATTATTCACGGAGGGAAGCAGACTCCCAAAAGGAAGGTTAGTTCAGTTTTGGATATGTTGACTCAAGATACCTTAAGATACTTGAAAGTCAACATTTATAGAGATGTCAAAGTGGAAAGTAATCAAGGAATGTAGTGATGATGGCCAGCTAAGTGAGGTGTCAATAGGAATGGTGAACACAGACACAGGTTTGCCTTCTTTCCCAAATGCTTTTAAAGAACCCTCTGTTGACACCCCATCCCCCACAAGGCTTAGCTGCAATCCTAGACATTAAAAATATAGAGAAAATTTCCAACCTTGAGCATGAAGGAAGGGGGCAATTTTGAAAAGAACCCTATTTAATGTTCAAGCTTGTGGCAAGTTACTGTATTTAAAGGGAGAAAATATGACTTTCCAAATTATGAAAAACATCTTGAGTGTCACTTAAAAACTGTAATACATCCTCTACCCCCAACAACATTTTAGAACTGCAGAAATTAGTATAAATGTTGCTCTATTTTATAGGGAGGCGAGAAGATAGGGCAATATCAAGACTTTATTAAATTCTGGACAAATTAGGGAGGATGTTTTCTGCTATTTGAAAGAAGTGACTGATCTTTTTTCCCCCTTTTCTTTTTCTATTTGGAAATGTTAAGGGAGAAGGGAAGCTGCAGAAATATCTTAAAACAGCTCTGTAGGGCCTTTGGCAGGAAGCGTGTGTGTGTGTGTGTGTGTGTGTGTGTGTGTGTGTGTGTGTGTGTGAGAGAGAGAGAGAGACATGGAGAAATTAAGGAAAAGGGTGACTTTTATTGCTAAAATTAATTTTATTGCCATACTAACTAGCCCTCTTCCTCCTCACTCCCTGGTATCACACAGAGATAAAAAGGCAAGAAGAAATGCCTTTTCAGATGCCGTAGCTTCTTGTAGTAGTTGCAGATTCTGGCAGCCCAGTGTTAGGTTTATAAATACATCCCAGAAAGATGCAAAACCACAAACAGATACATAAAGAATGAGGAATCTGATTAAGAAACGAGCATTTATATTTTTACTGGGTTTTACTTTTAACATAAAACATCTTGAAAAAAGTTTTATGATTTAGCATTTATGAATGACTAGATTTTAAGAGAATTGTAATATTTTTTTAGGGTATTTCAGCTCCATGAGTTATTTCTTATAGATTCAGATAATGACATTATAAATCTTTCTGTGGAGGCAATTACTAAGGCAGAAATGGCCTATTCCCCATTGGCTTTTAGGTTCAGCTTACTGACATATTACAAGCAGGCTTACCGTGGTCATTAAAAACTGATCTGGGATTTATTGTACCTCTTTAAACTCTCAGTACTCTGAAAAGTATTGAACAGAAAGGAATACAAAGTGAAGTTACAAAGAGGGCCAGCAAGGCAATCAGGAGAGAAGTAGATTTAATTTATCCATTAAGACCACCACAAGTATGGTGAAAATATCTGAAATTGGAGCATGAGGTTTTTCAAAGAGGCAAAGACATGCTTGCTAAGTGTGGATTTCCACCTGAAATAGTTTCAAATGTGGTTTTAGAATTGAGAGTGAAAGGGACATTGGTGTGAGATACTGCACAAAAGGCGAGGTGGGATTTTTAGCTTTTCCTGATAGGTGCACCACCTGGAGACATGGAGCATTACAGAAGAACAACAGCAGTCCCTGGCCAGTACTGCATCCACCTTCTCCAGCAACACAGGCCACTCAGGGTGCAAATAAACGGACAAGAGTCTGGACTTATCTTGTTCATTTGGATTTCCTGGTCTCGACTTTTCTGCTTCTCCCCAAATGATATTGGAATACCTTTTCTGGGAAAAGATATCCCCAGCAAGGTTCAAGCAGGTGTGTTGTAACAGCACAAAGGCATGAAGATGAGAGAAAGAGAGTTAGAATTGAAGACGAGAGTGAGTTCATCCCAGGCAAAGCAAGGAGAAAAATTTCCTAAAGAAAGTAGAGTTTTGCTCTAACCCTTGACCATAAAAATTAATGCTGTCCTCTGGGGTGGGCCAAGGCATCCCTTTTTTGTAGAGTTGCTTATTGAACTATGGGGAACTCCCTCCCGTTTTTGAATGAGAACACAGAGATGACTAGAAAATGCTTTTATCACCTCACACAGGAAACAAGCTGAAGGCTGAGTGTGTGTTTATTTTACCACTTGAGGCTTGCCTAATGTATATGACAGCCTGGCAACTTGTTCATCACCTTTAAGGCAATACTTTACTAGAAACAAACAAACCAAAACCACCAAAATCGTCATATCATTCTGTTTGTCCAAAGCACTTGGTTTCCCATGGCTGGCTCCTTATGGCACAGGTCTCAACTCAAATGCCACCCACCGCCTTAGTGAGCTCTTCCCAGATCTTCTACTCAACTCCTCGCTGCAGTCACTTCAACACGTTGACCTTTTGGTTTCTTTACAGAGGTCAACAAACTTTTTCTGTAAAACACTAGATAGCAAATGTTTTAGATTTTGTGGGCCACACGGTTTCTGTTGCAATTGCTCAACTGTCCACTATAGCGTAAACGTAGCCGTGAACGTTATGTAAACAAGCAAGAGTGGCTGTGAACTAATAAAACTTTTTGTAAATATACAGGCTATGGGGATATGGTTTGCCAACCCCTGCTTTAAGAGAACGATAGTGTAGTGCCCTAAATTTCTGTGTGCATGTATTTACTTTCCAGATTTTTATGCATCTTTCTCCATTAGATTTTGAGATGAACGAAGCCAGCAATGTTATTTATTGAGTAACCTACCACTGCAGATATGGATGTCAACTACCACTACATGCTAAATACATAAAGGCATATTGGGTCTTCCATAAACATGGGCTAAACAAATGAACCAAAATGTCTCCCCTAAATGGTGATTGTACTATTGTATTCTACTGTTTTGAATTGCAAAGCAAATCTATATTTTCGTTGGAAACTTTGGAGAATAATATTTTAAACGAAGATCTTTGGTTTATTTGTAAAGCAAAAATGTTGGAGTTGAAGAACCTGGAGTTAATTGGGGGTTTTCCTTATAGTTTGGCTCAAACCCCTAGTTCAGATTTCACTCAGGCTAGGTTGAATCTGATTTAAAATCTTCGCTTCCCAATATATCCCTGTTTGATAAATATAATGCAAATATTAGGGGTCCTGGAACTGAGTTTTCTATCATCTGAATCTCTAATCCATTTTGCAATAAAAGGCTACTCTGCACTATAGAATGTTATGAATCCCAAAGGAGGTAGTCACTTTATACAACTTCGTTCATTGTCCTCATAACCCTTTAGCCAGTCCACACTTTCAACTGTGGAGCCCGATGGAGCCAATCTGATGGAGTGGGCCTGTTTCCTGACACTTTGAGATATTAAAATTCTTCCCAGAGTTTCAGATATTCTTTTATTCCCAATCATGGTGCATTTGGAACTCTTATCGTGTGCTTTCCCAGTTGGGCTTCCAGTATATGTGTGGTGGTGGTGGTGGGTGACGGTAATTTGAAGGGGGTATCATTCCAATATAATTAATTTGTAAAATTTTGTTTGTGAAACTTTTTGGCTGAAAGTCTTCATGGAAAGGCAGCTATTTGCACTAATGGTATTATTTCCATTTGGAAACTGATTTAGAAACCAATATTTGGCATGTTTTACAGCACAGCAAGTTTACCGGATTCTCAAACTAGCTGCACTCAACAGTTAGTGGTGGGCTCCTGGTCTCGCTGGCTTCAGGAATTAGCTTCTATCAAAAATCACATGAGATTTACTCAGATACCTCCCTTTTCTTGGACTCAGTTTACCACCAAGAAGACAACATTCCCTGGAAGAGAAGAGAAAGGTTCTATAATACAAAGCCCCAGTGATCTGAAATGCTCAGATTTTTCTGTCAACTAAGACTCATTTCTAATTGAGGAAGGCTCTTGCAGACCTGAGCTCTCCTTGACAGCCCTCCAGGCCAGTGCCGTACAGATCGTTTTGCACTTCAGCAGTAATAAGATTTCTCTATTGTTGGTAAGTATCGAATCCATCTGGGAGTCATTGGCAGGTCACAGAGAATGAAGAATGAAGTAAGACTTCGGTGGCACTCATCCTATGCATGATTGTGGTGGTTACACATTAGCTTTTATCTCCCTGTCACCCCTTTGCAGCGTTGGGAGCCTATGCGTGACTTGTGGTGGTTATATGTTAGCTTTTATCTCCCTATCACTCCTTTGCAGGGTTGGGATGGAAGGAGCTGATCTCTGTTTCCTCATACCAGGTCTTATTAAGATCTTCCATTTTATGAACTGCGACTTCAAATGGCCCTCTCTTAATAGGACCCATTATCTTTTTTGTCACCTTGTTAGTCTGGGCATGAACTATTAAATAGTTCATCTTTTTAGGGTCTTCTCTAGGATTAACAAAATAGACACTGAAGAGAAGAAATCTTTCCATGAGAGTTGGTGAGTTTTAACAGTGGATCATAGAGGGTGGGGTATGTGGGGTCATCTCTCCCATCACATTGAAGAATACATCCAAGCAAAGGTAAGCAGGACTGAAAAAAGAGGAAATGAGACAGCCTGGATAACATTGACCTTCTAGATGCAGCCTTACCTGAAGGTAATCCTACCCCTAGACTTCTCAACTGTATGAGCCAATCAATTGTCCCCTTTTAAATGGAAATATTTTATTTGGGTTTTCTGTCACTTGCAACCAAAAGAATCCTGATTAATATGGCTATGTATTTCTGATAATTCTTAACTTTAAACTGTTACATTATATATCTAGCTCTATATACTTCTGTAGCTCTACCGTATAAATTTTCTTTACTGTAAGAAAGACCTTTTAAGTTGCGGTTGAATGAATTCCCTATAATCTTCTTCTTTGGGGGATCCAAATAATATGCAAAGCATAGTTCAATTGCCCACAGCAACCTAGTATCTCTATAAAACTGCTTTATCATTAGAGAGATATACCAGGACCCCTTTCTCTTGAAATACTGATTAGATTTATTTGGAGTAGACCAAGTGTGTGCTTGAAACAAACAAAAAATCCCAGGTATGCCTGTGGAGAACCACAGCTTTATAGGTTCTATTGTGTCCAGAATTGGTGAGTTCTTGGTCTCCCTGACTTCAAGAATGAAGCCACGGACCCTTGCGGTGAGTGTTACAGTTCTTAAAGATGGTGTGTCCGGAGTTTGTTCCTTCAGATGTGTCTGGAGTTTTTTCCTTCTGGTGAGTTCGTAGTCTTGCTGGCCTTAGGAATGACGCTGCAGACCTTCACGGTGAGTGTTACAGTTCATAAAGGTGGTGCGTCCAGAGTTGTTCATTCCTCTTGTCTGGAGTTCCTCCCTCCCGGTGGGCTCGTGGTCTCACTGGCTCCAGGAGTGAAGCTGCAGACCTTTGCGGTGACTGTTACAGTTCATAAAGGTGGCGCAACCGGAGTTGTTCTTTCCTCCTAACCGGAATTCGTCCCTCCTGGTGGGTTCTTGGTCTCACTGGCCACTGGCTTCAGGAGTGAAGCTGCAGACCTTCACCGTTAGGTTACAGCTCATAAAACCTGCTCAGACCCAGTCAGCAGCAGCAACATTTATTGCAAAGAGCGAAACAAAAAACCCTCCACAAGGTGGAAGGAAGTCCTAGCGGGTTGTAGCTGCTAGCTCGGGTGGCCTGCTTTTATTCCCTTATCTGGCCCCACCCACATCCTGCTGACTGGTCCATTTTACAGAGAGCTGATTGGCCCCTTTTACAGAGAGCTGATTGGTCCGTTTTACAGAGAGCTGATTGGCCTGTTTTGACAGAGTGCTGATTGGTGCGTTTACAAGCCTTTAGCTAGACAAGGAGTGCTGATTTTGGTGGGTTTACAATCCTTTAGCTAGACACAAAACTTCTCCAAGTTCCCACCCTTCTCAGAAGCCCAGCCGGTTTCACCTCTCAGTGGCATTCGTGGGGGGACTTTGCAGCACCTAGCCCAGGCACTCCGGCAGCCTAGAGGGAGCTCATCCCCCCAGTCAAGCCCAGCTCGTACCCCAATCAAGCCGAGTGTGGGCCGGCTGAGCCCGTGCCCACCTGGAACCCATGCCGGCCCACGAGAGCCGAGCATGCAGCCTGGTCTCCTGCCCACACCGCTCCCTCCACACCTCCCCACGAGCAGAGGGAGCCAGCTCCAGCCTCGGCCAGCCCCAGAGAGGGGCCCCCACAGTGCAGCGGCAGACTGAAGGGCTCCTTGAGCTCGGCCTGAGCGGACGCTGAGGCCGAGGAGGCACCGAGAGCGAGCGAGGGCTGCTAGCACGTTGTCATCTCTCACTGTGACATTTATTTTATATCTATAGTATTTTTACTGATTCCTCAGCTTGGACCTTTCATATTATATTTATTAAAGTCTTTTCTGACAGACAAAAGTCTGTGGGAGGGCTAGGCATGGTGGTACATGACTGTAATCCCAGCACTTTGAGAGGCTGAAGCAGGCAGATTTATTGAGCTCAGGAGTTCAAGACCAGCCTGGGCAACATGGTGAAACTCCGGAAACTCCGTCTCTACAAAAAAATATTCAAAAATTAGCCAGGCCTGGTGGTGCATACCTGTAGTCCCAGCTACTCAGGAGGCTGAGGTGGTAGGATCACTTGGGCCCAGGAGGCAGAGGTTTCAGTGAGCTGAGATCATGCCACTGTACTCCAGCCTGGGTGACAGAATGAGACCCTATCTCAAAAAAGAAAAGTCTCAGGGATAACTCAGCTTGGGTCATGTACTGACCAAAAGATATTCATTGTGGCCAGAGAGGAAGGAAGCTCTATTTGATGTGACTGGGGTCACATTTGAATCAAAGAGATGATGTGGTCCACCTCACCCTCCATATAAATTTTGCAGGATCTATCTGTTGAGTAGAGGAGGGTTGCCTCCAAAGAAAGGATAATGAGGAGACAAAGTAAATTTGTGTACAATGCTCCTATCTGATGCTTAAATTCCCTATAGAATAGCAGACTATTGTGAACTTTTTTGAGTGCTTTTTATGTATCAGGCTCAGTTTCATTAATTGTACAGATATTATGCAATTTTCACAGTAACTCTGTGAAGTGGGTACTATTAAAAGCAACACAATACAGATGAGAACACTGAGAAGATTTAATTGAAATTGCCTCAGATCACATAGCTAGTGATGAGTGTGACTAAGGTCAGGCCCAGGCAGCCAGATCCCAGAACACATGCTCTAAACCATGGTCAGCAAACTACACCTGCAGATGAAATCCAGCCTGCTGCCTGTGCTTGTAAATAAAGTTTTATTAGAATGTAGCTACACTCATTTTTTATGCATTTTCTTTCGTTCTTTCTTTCTCTTCTTATTTATTTATTTATTTTTATTTATTTTTATTTTTTGAGATGCAGTCTTGCTCTCTCACCCAGGCTGGAGTGCAACGGCACAATCTCAGCTCGCTGCAGCCTCTGCCTCCCGGATTCAAGCAATTCTCCTGCTTCAGCCTCCTGAGTAGCTAGGATTACAGGCGCACTCTGCCACTCTTGGCTAATTTTTGTATTTTTAGTAGAGATGGGGTTTCACCATGTTAGTTAGGCTGGTCTTGAACCCCTGACCTCGTGTCAACCTGCCTTGGCCTCTCAAAGTGCTGGGATTACAGGTATGAGCCACCACACCCAGCCTGTTTATGCATTTTCTATGTCTATTGGCATGTTACAATGGTAGAGCTGAGTAGTTGTGACAGAAACCACAAAATATAAAATATTTACTATTGGGCTTTTATAGAAAAACATTTTCCTACAACCCCTCAGATCACCCAACTTCTCCTTAAACAGTTTTGAGTCAAGAGACTCATCAGTTCTTGCATAGCCTATTGCATTTCCAGATACATAGTGGACATTTGTACTGAATTTTGGTTGACCATAATCTCAATTTCTTCTGTAGACTTAAAGAATTTCCTATAATATCATAATATGTGTGTTGGTGAAAGGTAGAGCCCACATACCACATCTAAGCCCTGAAGACCAGATATTCATTTTCCTGGCTCCCTTGCAGCTAGGCTTGTAACATAAGCTCAAAACTTAGGCTTGGCCAATCATACCTATTTGAGACCAGTAAGCCTGAAATGTTGCAAAGAAGGAACAATGTAGACCCTTGATTGCATTATTCAGTAAGGTAGAAAATCTTATTGGAGATAGATTTTCAGAAAAGGTAGATCTCCCTTCAGCTCTTCAAACAAATTCTGCTTTTGTCATTAGTATAAACACTGACAAATTATCAAGAGTCTGATAGCTTATGGCTCCCCCTTACGAGTACTATTTTTAGAGATAGGAAAGAAGGATACTTTGCCTTTCCATGAAGTTTATCTCTAGATTTACCTTCTAGTATGCCACTGCTGTGGAAGTAACAGATCTTTTTACACTAGTCTCTGTTTAGGTTTTTAAATTCATTTTTTGTTTGTTTGATACTGTTGTTTTTTGCATATGTATGAGAATGATATGCATTCTTATTTTATTCATTTAAGAGAATTGAGAGAGACTAAGCAACTGGAATAGCACTCAGTATCCCAGCTCCCTAACTTATGTTTTCAAAATTATCATATTATTTATTTATTCCATGCATATTCATTTGGCATTTGTATGACACATTTCATTTGATATCACTGTCCAAAAATGGTAGGTGTTCCTGCCCTCATGGGGCTTGGAATCTAGTTGCGAAGTTGAAGCAAAAGCTGATGAACACAAGACAGTCAAAGAAATAGTCATAAATTGTGTTCACTGATAGGAAGGACCAGACAGGATGCTGAGAGAGAGAGAATATGAGCAGAGGGTCGAGATGGTGGTCAGGGAAAGCCTATTAGAGGCTGTGACCTCTCCATAGGGTAAGGAAGAGCAAAGCATTGCAGGCAGTGAAACAGCATGTAAAAGGTAACCATCCACATGACAGCCAGAATAAAGCAAA
Organism: Symphalangus syndactylus; assembly: GCF_028878055.3. Taxonomy (NCBI): domain Eukaryota; kingdom Metazoa; phylum Chordata; class Mammalia; order Primates; family Hylobatidae; genus Symphalangus; species Symphalangus syndactylus. Next base: position 19,802,360 of record NC_072446.2, on the reverse strand, counting down.
AATTCCCCAAGCATATTATTCAACAGCAATTGCAAACCTGTGATACTGAGACTTAAAGACAAAATGGCAAGAGGTCTGGAAACTCATCCCAACAATGAATTCTGAGTGCCAGGATGTGTGTGTGTGTGTGTGTGTGTGTGTTTGCTCAAGCAGGTTTGTTTTTCCACTTCCTCATTTTCCTAATGCCATCACACGGCTGCCTCACCTGAACGCCAGTTGCTGATTGAGGCAGCAGCTCTAGATCCAGGGAAACAAAGGAGAAGGTTGCTATAGTAACAGAGACCACAAGAAGCTACCATGAGAGCTCCTCCTCTTTCTCTCCAGAATCCCTCTGGCCAAGGGAGGCAACAGGATGGTCCTCCCAGCTGTGGGGCCCTCAGGGCATTTCCCAGGCACTCAGCTAATTTGCCAACTATATCTATCCCTTTTGACAGTTTAGGAAAGTTACTCAGTCTCTATTACCTACTGTAGAAGAGAGAAACGACACAGTTTAGATGTTTCTAGACTGGATACTCCTTTGGAATTATTTAGCAATTCTTCATTCCTTTGGCCCCTTTCTCTCTTCATCAAGCTCTATGTACGTAAACTATGCATCAACTTGTATTTGAGACATGATACCCATCTACATTTACCAGGCAAAATTGCAGTGCTCCCTGCAGTACTACGAGTAGTTGCCCAAAATTCTATGACTTGTCACTGTTCCAACCGTGAAGAAGAGTGATTTTTTTTGAAATATTCATGTCCTGATCAATTTTAACATATCAGGATATCTGTAAAAAGATAATGCTTGACAGCAAATGAATTGAAGCTGTTTTAATTGGACTGAAGTCCCCTTGTGAGAATTTAATTTCTTTTATCGACAGTTCCAGGAATCCATCCCAGATAAGTTGGGATCTCCTTACAAAATACCATTGTCTCCTAGCTTTGCATACTCAGACATTACTCCTATTTTTGGGTGCAGCTAAAGTCTTACTTAATTTGTTGTTTTTCCATTCTAGTCCTTAGTCATCTTGGATGCTTTTCTGGAATTTTAGCTACTATGTGGCCCATAGTTACTTATGTTTTCAGTTTACGTTTGACAACTCAGTAAGGAGATATGGTTAAGAACATAGAATTTAGAGTTGGGTGGAACTGTGTGTTAGTGCTGGCTCCAATACTAGCTGTTTTTTATTGTTGGGGTCAAATCTTGGCCAGGTTACTTGACAAGCCTCAGTTGTTGCATATGTGAAATGCATGTAAAAATACTATGTATTTTCCATGGGTATCATGATGATTAAATGCATCAGGGTACCTAAGGCTCAAGGCCAGCATTATACCTGCTGTAATGAGGGTGTGAGTATGTCACCTTATCTGCCCAACAGGACTGTGGGTTCTCCAAGGACAGTAGACAGTACCTCTTCATTCTTTCCCCACTTTCCAAATAGCATGTGGCAACCATAGACATATAGACATGATGTGATAAAAATGGTTCAATATAATTAAATTTATTCTGTTAATTAAGCAGTTTGTTCTCCATCCCAATTATATGGTATATATAAGAAAGGGAGAAATAAAGAAAGAAAAAGAAAGAAAGAGAGAAAGAAAGGAAGAAAAAAGAAAGAAAGAAAGAAAGCGAAAAAGAAGAAAGAAACGTTAAGTATCGGAAGCCCTAGCTAGGAAGAGTATGCCCCTCGCAATCTCTCAACTTCAAGGTTCTGAGGGAACTTTAAGAAAAAGTTCAATCATTTGGTTTGTGGCAGCCATGCCTCAGTGTTCTCATAAGCTTCAATTAGCAAAGTACTTTCACTTTCCTATTGCCACCAATACGAGGTCTTCCATTGTTGGAAACAGATGAGAACTTTTTCACTCCACATGGAGTTTTCTTCATGACACTATCTAATGCAGTTTTGCTCAGCAGTTTTGAATTGCTGGTTCCATAGGGAATATTCTTTAGCGTGTGTGAAAAGTGATGCCAATATGTACATAAGGAAATATTAATGCACAGAAAATATTCTCAAAAATAATGGCTTAGCCTTTGGAAATGTTTCAAATGGTTATCTGGCTAGATCTTAAATGCAATATATTCTCATTCTTCAAAAACATCTTCCTGTCAATGCTGACACTAGTAAGAGCTCTAACTGGGAAAGGAGACACGCAGCATGCTAATCAAAGGCAAGGTGGCCTTGTGGTCTTATGGCTAGTTCTTACTTAGGCACCAGGTAGAAGGAACAGATTGGTCCATCACAGATGCTTGATTCTCTGACTAGGGTTCAAGGACCCCTTGAGGTCTGAGAATATTGTCTCTGGGTTGGAGTGCTCCCAGGTTTCAGATAATTCCCCAATAAGTCAAATTCTCTTTGTGAGAAGGGAACGGAAGTATGCGTTTGGGTAGTAGTAGGATGTTGAGGGAATCATAATGGAGACCTTAAAAGATATTGCTAGAGGCTGGGTATAGTAGCTCAGGCCTGTAATCCCAGCACTTTGGGAGGCCAAGTTGGGTGGATAGCTTGAGCTCAGGAGTTTGAGACCAGCCCGGGCAACATGGTGAAACCCATCTCTACCCAAAATACAAAAAATTAGCCGGGCTTGGTGGCACGCACCTGTCGTCCTAGCTGCTCAGGAGGCAGAGGTCACAGTAAGCTGAGATCATGACACTGCATTCCAGCCTGGGTGCAGGTGACAGAGTGAGACTCTCTCTCTCAATCTCACTCTCTCTCTCTCTCTTTCTCTCTATATATATACACATACATATACACATATATATAGCTTGAATTTGTTTTATAATGCAGAAGAACAATACTTTGTTATAATTAAAAATAAAGTATGTCATTTATATCAAGCTAAAATAACATTAGCTAACATTCATTTGAGCATTAACTCAACTGTCAGGGACTGTTCTATATTTTATTGAGAATACATATAGTAAAAAGCATAGGTCTTAAGTGTATTGATCAATGAGTTTTGACAAATATATATATCCATGCGACCAGCACCTAATCAAGATACAGAGCAGAAGTTGGCAAATTGCTATCTGTGAGCCAATTTGACCCTGTGGAATGTTTTCTGTGTGGCCTATGAGCGAAGAGTGGTTTTTTTACATTTTTAGAAGGTTATTCTTTAAAAAGGCAAAGAAGAATATACAACAAAAACTATACATGGACCTCAAAGCCTCAGCTCGTTGAGCGGCCTCAAGTGGGGCACCATTTTCTATTAATAATTTGCATGAAGGGTCTGCAAAGCTACCTGTGACTCTTTAATATGTACTCAATTCATATTAGTTAATACCTTACATGGAAATGTCTTTTAGTTGATAAGCTTTATGGAAAATGAGAAGGTCTTTTCGCAGCTGGTAAAGAATTCAAAATGAGTCCAAAAGCAGACTAGCAAATCTCAATTCTCCTTAAGATAGATGACTTATTTGTTTATTTATTTATTCTTTTTATTGAGATGACATTCATATGACATAAAATTCACCATTTTAAAGTGAGCAATTCAGTAGCATTTAGCAAATTTAGCACAACGCCATGCAGCCAGCACCTCTATTTAGTTCCAAAATATTTTCATCTCCACAAAAGGACACCTGTATCCATTAGCAGTCACTCTCCCATCCACCCCTCACCCCCTACCTTTCCAGGCTCCTGAAATCCCCTAAGCTGCTTTATGTTTCTGTGGATTTACCTATTCTGTATGTTTCATATAAAGCGAATCATAGAATATGTGACCTTTCATGTCTGGCTTTTTCCACTTAGCATAGTTTTCTAGGCTCACCCACATTGCAGCATAGATCAGTACTTCATTCCTTTTTATGGCTGAATAGTATTTCACTGTAGGTATGGACCAGACCACAATTCATTTATCCATTCATCACTGGATGGCCCTTTGGGTTGCTTCTACAACCCTTTAGGTTATTGTGAATGGCGCTTCTATAGACATGCACCTGCACGGATTTGTTTGCATATCTGTTTCAGTTCTTTTGGGTACATATTAGCTCAATGTCTTTGGAACTGCAGTCTGTAGAGATAAGTGGAGAGATTTGATGTCTGGGTGGTGATGGTGGAAGGCCCTAGGATTTCTCAGGTTTGAAAGCCACTGTATATTTTCTTTATACAAAATATAACAGTATAAAAGTCTCAGCCAGGTGAGATGGCTCACGCCTGTAATCCCAGCCCTTTGGGAGGCCCAGGCGGGTGGATCATGAGGTCAGGCATTTGAGACCAGCCAGACCAATATGGTGAAACCCCATCTCTACTAAAAAATACAAAAATTAGCTGGGCATGGTGGTGCACGCCTGTAGTCCCAGCTGCTGGGGAAGCTGAGGCAGGAGAATTGCTTGAACCTGGGAGGCAGATGTTGCAGTGATCTGAGATAGCACTGCTGCACTCCAGCCTGGGCAACAGAGTGAGACTCGGTCTCAAAAAAAACCAACCAACCAACCAACCAAACAACAACAACAACAACAACTTGTTTATCCATGTGGGAAAAAAAGTGATCAGTAGTTTATTTCAAAGCTTGGTGAAGCCTTGAGTAATCTGCTGAATAAAAATGCTCCACTGAGAGGCAGAGATGCCAGAAGGCTTCTTTGGACAGTCAGTTTTCCCAAGCTTTGCAGAGCACTTGCTCCTGAGATGTCATGTAATGTCCTCTCTGGGTTAAGTAGGGCTCCTTTCCACCTTCTTTTTAGTTTAGGGCTCCAGATAAAAAGCAAGAAGCCCAGTTAAATTTGAATTTTACATAAGCAACCAATAACTTTTAATATAAATATCTCCAATATTGCATTATTTACTGTTTTTCTGATATTCAAATTTAACTGGGCATCCTGTATTTTTAGTCGCTCAATCTGGTGACTCTATTTTTATTGCCCTGGGAGAGGGTAGCTGATTTGCAGTGAATTGTAGAAGATACCCTATCAGCGGAGATGCTTTGCTCACTCATTTTCCCGTGAGAGAGCCATTTCCCTTTTTATATAAATAATGTAAAAATTTGGAGATAAAGTATGTGGGGCATAAGGAAGGTGAAATGGAGCCTTTACAATGTAAAGTGCTTTCTCCCTGGCCCTAGTTCATTAGTGAAATCTGGTGATTTAAATTACCCAGCTAACCTCTTCCGCCACTGCAAGATTATAAATCAAGTAGGTGGCTACTACCTGAAGGAGTTGTAGGGTTTTTGCAGAAGGTTCTCATCAAGCTAAGAGGGGCAGAAAATTTCCTATTACTGTGTCATGCATAAATGGTAATGCCTGAACCTCCACTTACAGCATATTACCTCTATGCAATTCACTGGCTAAGATAAAAGAAACAAAATAGGAACATAACATATTCGCTTCTTTGCATTACAGAGGAATAAATAAGATGGCAAGGGTCTCTCTGCAAATGGGCTGATGCTATGAAGTACTTCAAATGTTGCCAGATAGAGACAGACTCAATTGAATACAGAGAACCTATTAAAGGTATTTATCTGTCTGTCTTTCTCCCTTTATTTTTGTCTGTCTCTGTGCCTTTACTTTGTGTGAAATTTTGGGAGATGAATTCCATTTTCTATTAATTCAATGGCTGTCATATTGCATTACATCATGCAGCTCGAATCACAACAATGAGATGTTAGGGTTTAAATTAATAATATTGCAACACATCACTTGCTAAAGCAGTGTATTTAATCCCATCTAGCCTGCTCAGGTAGCCTGACTTCTGCCCAGTGCCTTGAATCTGCAGATTGCGGTAGAATTACCCAAGTTCAATTGCAAACAACCTATAATTGTGAGCTGAGGACTTGAGCTTCATGGTAGAAAGCATTAATTAAATATACTGGTGAGATGTAACAAGCTTAATTTCTTTTAGTAAAATGGTTGTGGGGGGGTGGGTGCAGGGATTTTGAGGTTTCTGAGCAGCATTTTCTATTCCTAGAAATACCCTCAACAAATAGCTGTGCTATGTACAATTGCCTTACATGGTGTGTTAACTAAAGCCGCCAAGAAAGTGAGAAGCTGGAGGGATACAGGTAAGAGAAGATCCTTTGAGGAAAGTATAGATTTGGTGAACTGTTCAGAATGCATTTCCACAGACATTAAATTGAGAGCACACCCCCTCCCCAAATGACTGTAGCATGAACATTCAACCCAAACCGTTCCACGTCTGAAAGAGAGTAAAACTGGATGAACAAAGAGGAAAATGAGTCCAAAGCACATCAAAAATATTCCTTACCCAAAGCAGATTGTTCTCACAGGGCTTTTTTTCATGTGCAGATGCTTTTATTGTGGAAACAAAACAAAATAATTAATGACTCTACATTTCAGGAAGCGAGAGAGGCATTTTGGAAATCCGAGTACTGTCATAAGCTGCATAACGACTTTTTGGTCAACCAGGGATTGCATATACAATATTTCTGCATTTAGGCATGTTTAGATACACAAGTACTAACCATTGTGTTACACTTACCTGTGGTACTCAGTACAGTCATGCACTGCACAAGTTTGTAGCCTAGGAGCAGGAGGCTAGCCCATATAGCCTAGGTGTGCAGCAGGCTATGCCATCTAGGTTTATGTCAGTGCACTCTGTGATATTCACACAACAATAAGATCGCCTAACGATGCATCTCAGAACCTACCCTCATCATTAAGCAACACATGACTGTAATTATCACCAGCACTAAGAGAGAGGTATGTGAAGGGCCAGCCCTCTGAGTTCCTGCTTCCTGGTTCCCTCTCAGTTCCCCCATATCTCTCTGGAGCCCCTGATCGCTCCCTCAGGCCATGTACATTTCCAACCATCACCAGCTCTGGGTAAACAAACAGACAGAGGATTTGTATGTGGCCTTCGTTAAGGTGGGTGCCAATTGTCAAATTAGTTTCTGCCCAACCTGCCGAGTGCAAATGCAAATCCACCACCCCCGGCGCTGCCTCATTTGCAGTTATTGATTCATGTTTGACTGCGAGTTCAAAAAAAGTTGTCTTTGAAGCTTCCCCATCTATGCTTGGCTTCCTGGGTCCAGGTGGCTCGGGGATCCCTGGCAGTCATTTTGATCTTTGTATTCCAAACACCAACGCAGGTCATTTCAGGTAACTTAAAAGCGAGATACAATCAGAAAGGATTTGGAAATGAAGTCTTTGCCTTGTCACATTAATGCGGTCCTATCAAGTGGCAGTTTATCAAGAGCCACCTCACAAGGTTTTAATGAGCATGCTGCCTGTTCTTGTACAATACTAATTAATCCCATTTTTTCACACTGCCGTGATTGCTTCATGAAACCCACATTGTTTTATACTCAGTAGCAAAGCGCCTCTTACTGATTAAATCTCCTTGCCTGCGATGGAGCCTGACAACTGAATTATACCTTGCTCAAAATAATAATGGGTATCAGCTAATAAATACGGTTTAACACACACAAAACTATGCAGCCAAAATCACACCACAAAATAGGAGTTTGACTTATAGGCTCAGCAGTGTTTCATTAAACATCTGTATTATAATTCACTGGTTTTCCAACTGATGTAATAACTTAATTGATGAGAACAAAGACAAGCTTATTTATCCACCCAATTGCTTGCTTCTTGACTAACGCTTTTCCTGGGTGTTATTGTGGAAATAACTATGCAATATTCTTTTTATAGAAGTCTAATTTAGGTCCTTTTTTTCCTCTATTGAGAAGTCAGCATCACCATCTGTATCTGACAAGTTCTTGCTGCTTTGCAACAGAAGCATTTCGATAAGATGGGCGGTGGTGTTTACCCTGATATTCAGACTGGCTAGCCGATGTGAGAGGGGAAGCATCGGTCTCCTAGCCCCCTGGGTAGTGCATGATGAGTGTTCCCTGATTTCCCTCACAAGGCTGAAAATGCCATCTAATGGAACACACACACACACACCTCTCTCATCCAGTGCTTTAAATTAATTCCACCAAAGTTGAGCTGATTTTGTGTCTCATGAAATGGCACGGACACACTCATCTCCAGCTTGTGTCTCCCCACCCCCATTTAAGTGCTACCAGAAACCAACCAATTTGGGGAGAAAATCACACTCAGAATTTTTAATTTGTATAAGGTCTGTTTCAGCTGGATATAGAAGCCAATAACTGGTGTGATTTTTGTCATCCCTGTAGCTTTGGGCTGTATGTCTTTCAGTACCAGCTATTTAATAAATATGCAATGAACTCTCTGGGTTTCTTTTTCCATGAGTTAGTCTGTCGGCCAGATTTGACCACAGCTTTTCTTCCAGTGACGTTTCGGGGAAGCCTGAGTGCTTTCCCAATCTCGTGAACTTTCCACTCTGCTCACACTGTATGTAGTCGCCAGCTCAGTTTTCTGCCTCTGACCTTGGCTGTAAACTCCATGAGGAGGGGCACTTCCAAATAATATTACTTGAGAACTCAGTTATGTTTCAGGAACTGTTCTAAGCCTTGGGGATACTCTGATTAAGAGAGGAAGTCCTGGTGCTCACGGAGCTTGCATTCTACTGGCGGAGACAGGTGAGAATCAGTCAAGTAAGTGCATATATAATACAGAATATGATATCTGCCACTGATAAGTGCTATGAGGAAAAATACAGCAAGTGGAGAAGTATGTTGTATGTGTTGTTCACTTAGTAGACACTCATTAAATATTGGTTGAGTCAGTGCAAACTTTGTCATATTGATCCCACATTCTTATGCTGTGTCTACTATTCCTTCATGAGATGGTTCAAGAGGAGGTGATTTCTTCAAGAAATTTCTCTGGAGCATGCAAACATTCCTTTGCTTTGCCTTCTTCAGATGCACACTGGCCATGTGCATCCACTATTCATGCATACTCCTTTCTCTGATCTTACTACCATTCTTGAGTGGAGGGCTGATTATCTTTTGGCCTTGTATCTTCTGAAGCAGTCATCAGAGGGCTTACCAGTTCCATAATATCTACATTTCCTGCATCTTACATAAATCTTGGTTCCATATTTCTCGGTGTCTATAAGATGCCAATGTGGAAACTACACTGTTATTTAGTTTAAGTAATTTTCTATATTGACCTCTTGTGTCACCATATCCTAGAAGATGTCAATACAAATTCAACCTCCTTCTTGGTTTCTAAGAATCCCAGTGTGGCAAAGGTTCTTCTCCCAAATCGTCATTCTTCTAGTCTTGCAGGTTATATGAACTAGAGCCAATTATGTTTCATTCCTCCCTTCACTTCTCAAGTCCATTCTGTCCCCAAGTCCTGTTGACACTTCTGTACATGGATGTTTCCTCCTTTCTTTTGACTCTGTCTGCCTCTAAGTTGGCCAGGACCTCATTATCAGACCAGATTTTGAAAGCATTTCTGATTTTAGCACTTTTTCCCTTACATGCAATCTCTATGCTATTCCTTAAAATGTTACCTTCAGCAAATCTCTCTCGTGCTTCAGAACTTCAATTTCTAATGACTTTGTAGAAACATGGGCCCAGTGTTGCCAGATCTTCTAATTTTTTTTTGTGGAAAGCCCCAAATACGGATTTTTACATGAAATCTTATGAGTTCTGAATATTGGCAACTTATTCAAAGACATTTTACACCCTATGTAGACCAAACAAAAATACTATCAAATCTTCAGGCAATATTTGATTTATTTTAGAATTTTAGTATTCAGATCCTGTTTAAATCAGGATCCAAGTACAATTCACGTATTGCAGTTGGGTGATATGTCTCTTAAGTCCCTTTCAATTTACGGTTTTCTCTTTTTCTTTTTTTCACCTGAAATTTGTTTGATCATTTATTTTGCAGTTTCCCCTGCAGAGTTTGTCACAGTCTGGATTTTACTAATTTCATCATCATCATGTCTGATGACATGTTCTTCTGTCCCCTGTATTTTCTGTAAGTTAATCAATAGGTGAAGGGGCTTCATCTAATTCAGGACCACTTCTTTTTTGGGGAGGAAGGACTATATTAAAAGACAGTGTTGGTTTCTCCATCAGGAGGTACATGCTATCCAGTTGCATCTATTTTTTCTGGTATAGCAGTCACTGATCATCGACTAGATTCATTCTTTTATTCTTGCAAAATGGTGATATTTAATTCAAATGAACCTTTTAAAAACATGAAGACTAAGCAAAATAATTTATTATGTTTATATTTATTTCTAGAACTAGCCTAAATTACTTACCAATACACTTGCCAGGAGCAGATTCATTTTTTCATTCACATGTGCAAGGAGATGTGCTGGTACCCGGAGTGGAAACACCGAAGACACTGTTTCTGCTCTGGAAAGACACCAACTAAAGTGGCAGACAGAGATTAGTGTGGGAGACAGATGTAAGAACAGACATTATAATCACATTTCTTAGGAATCAAAGAAATATGGAAGTAGAGAAGAAGAGATGAGTAACTTTGCCTACGAAGGTCAAGAAGACTTCTCAGAGAAGGGCTTAAACAGTTAAATCAGGAAGAACAAATATAAGTTTACTAAATGAAGAAATATAATAACAATAGCCACAACACTACAAATACTCTAACACTTACCAAATACCATCCTAAGCATTTTACAAGTGTTAACTCATTGAATCCTGACTAAAAGCCCCAAATTCAAGGATGGAAAAACTGAGGCACAGAGTGGTTAAGCTTTACACTCACGGCCACATGGCTAATAGGTGAAAAAGCTTCAGAGAAATAATTTATAACATAAAATGAGATGTTCATGGTTTGCGGATACAATCTTCTCAGAGGCAGCCTTATTGTGTGGGGTCAGCTTTTTATAAGCTTCCCAGTCAAGACTGGGTTCCTCATGACCTAGGAATCAATTCCAATTTGTCCTTGATAACCAGAAGCCATATGAAACAGCATCAATAATAACCATGAAATAAAAAGTGAGATGGGCAAGGGAATCTTGTCTATTATCAATGAATTATACATTACTGCAAAAAAATCACACATTAAAAAAAGATTTGGACTTTTATGTATGGCAGTATTTCATTAATTGCATGAATTATAATTCACTGATTTCCCAAGTGGTATAATAACTTGATTGGTGAGACTAAAGGTGAGCTTTTTTTTTTAACCTTTCACCTATTAATAACTAACTTTTTTTCCATAGTTACGGGAGAAATTAATGTGTACTCTTGTTTATTATTTAAATTCCGAGAATGGGGATTTTGGGGTTTTATATCCCACAAATATACCTAAGAAGGAGTTTGAAGAGAGTGTTCAAAAAGTTAGTGACAACCAAGTCATGAAATAATGAAAATGAGAGGTCATTTGGTTTTGCCCTCGGCCTCTAGGACATTCCTTTTGCCTAAGATCACTCAGACTTTAGAGCTGCACTCATTAATCGGAAAATACATATTATATTCCTGTTGCCATGAACCCTGGGAAAAGAGTGTGTTCACCTAAATTTGCACTTAACCAAGTCAAAAATGTTAGAGAAATATGTGACAACATTTGATGAACTTCAGGGAGGGAGCAATGAGCTCCTTTTTCCCTGCGGATATTCTTCTCATTTTTCAATTTAGGTATTAAAGTTATCTGTGCACTTAAAAAAAATCAGAGTTAGAAGTCTTAAAGGCAAAAGGAACTATTTTTTCCTTAGATAGTTGGACCTGTTAAGGATTTCTGCAAAATGTAAAAAGACCTACATCGAAATTATCCAAAGCACCCATCTATCTTATTATAAGCTTTGATCATATGAAGTTGCGCTGATGTTAAGAAAAAAAGTACCATTTCATTGTTCATATTTTTTTCTTGAGTTTTGATCGTTGATTATAATTATGATGTGTGAAGTAATGAGCCCATACATGATGGGTAAGACAGAAAGATGATTTATTGTTTGGGGAAGATTTATGCAGGAAAAATATGCAGACAACAGAGAACTAAGTCTCGGGATGTAATTTATTAGACAAGACAGGGATCTAGGTCTTTTGCCTTGACACAGTGTAGTTGCCTCCTGAATCACATGGGTTGATTTAGGTATTTTGAAGCTAACAGGTATATGTAAAAGTTGGATGTTTGCTCCACTTATGTATGCGCCAAGGACAATTTTAGATTTTGTGAATTAGAAAAGGGCTGAGTAGAGGTTGGAGGAGCCACGGGGATTGGGAAGTAGATTAGGGAGAGGCTAATGTGTTTCAATTTTATTGAGAAATATTACTTTTGCCATGATTATTGCACTGTATTGGAATGTATCATTGACTAAGTGTCTGTATGGACAATGGGATACAACCCAGGTGATGTTCATCTCTTCTTTTCCCATTATTAGATTTGACTGCCTTTTTAGTTTACAGGTGAATGCTCACGTTCTAATCAGAGAAGATGATTGGGATACAAAGCATTCTCAGAAACCAGGAAGTTTGCATTTCTGAATTCCTGTTTCTCCCTTTGCACATCACTAAAGTATTTTGTCCTTTCCATCTATCGCACCTGTATGAATTTGAAAAGAATCTAAAAAGACTCTCATTCATGTTATTTGAAAACAAGGTAAAACAGACATTTAGTTTTATAATTAGGTAGGCTCACCCTTTGTTGATGATTTGTGGCATTTGCTGACATTCTTAACTCTGTTTCTGGTATTCTATCCTTACTGGCCAGCATCCCATAAGAAATCTGTCACATAGTCTCATAAACCTTTATGCTAAAGTGTGCCACAAAATATCCTCTTCTCTCTATGCCCACTGCCCTGGTCAGCACTTAACCTTCCAACTGAGTTCAGCTTCTCCTCTCCTGCCCCATAATCTACATACTACCTAGCAGCTAGAGCTATCGTGCATTATCAAGTGTTACCCAGGTCAAATGTAAACTAGGTTAATCCCCTGCTGAGGATGCTCCCATTGCTTCACATTTCAATTAGAATAACATCCAAGCACCTTTCTGTGCCTGCGGGATCCCATAAGCTCTAGTCTCTTTCTACTTTTCTGAACTCTTGGCCTCTGTCTTCTAGCCATGCTGGTTTATTTGTGTCCCTCGGACACCACGCTTTCTTGCCTTGGGGATTTTGCAACTGGTAGACACTTGGCTTAAAAACAGTTCTCCCGTGGCTGCCTTCATTTGTCCACTCTCGTTTCAGGCTTCCCCAGAGAGGTCTTTCCTAACCGATCAATCTAAAGTCTTCCCCTTCTTTGGTTACTGTCATCCCATTAATCTTACATTATGACATGTTCCTATCCTTCAAAAGGTAGTGTCTTTGGTTGTCTTGTATACTGCTCTATCCCCAGAGCTAGGAATGATATCTATTACATAGTAGGGACTCTAATATGTGTTACAAGAAATAAAACCCAAATCTAAGTGATTGTGCAAATTACCATCCTTGGTCTATTCTGATACTATGTATCAGTGTAGTGAAAGAAATACAGGAACATTCAAACCTGAATTTGATCCTAAACTCTGTCACTTGGTTTCCACATACTACCTTGTTTAAACTCTCTGTAATAGATTAAAAATGGCCCAAGATTCTTTGCCACACCCTTCAGTCAGAGGTAGAGGCTAAGTGCCTATCAAGATTAGCCTTGGGCTTGATTATGTGACTTACTTTGACCAGTGGAACATTACTCTCTATTGGGATAAACTATGCAGGCTGAGGCTTGATAGTCACTAGCCCATTGGTGCTTGCCCTGTTGCAACCTGCCTGTTGGAACTCTGCATAAAAATTCCCTTGCTGCAAGGAAGATGGTTTGGCTCATGTGAGAGATGGCTTGCAGTAGAATCAAGGTGATCTAAGTAATAGAAGTTGCAGCAGCAACTTCCAGGCATATGAGTGAGGCCACTTTGAACATTACAGCACACCTGCTCATCTAGTTGAATGCAGTTGTATGAATGGGCCCAAATAAAACCACCAGAGAAACTATGCAGCCAACCCACTGAAATGTGAAAATATTACACGATTTTTGTTTTAAGCCACTACATATGATGGGTGGTTCATTATTCAGGATTATTGGAAGACCCAATGAGACAATAAAAGTAGTCTCCAGTGCATTTTCAGTTCATAATAGGAACTCAGTTCTTCTCAGTTCCCTGTCATTATTCTGGCTCTGAACTTGGCTGGCAAAATTTCCTTCGTCAAAAATCTGAGTGTACCTTCTGCTCTGATGTGACCACGTAGACAAATGATATTTGCAAAACATGTCAGGAGATGGATTCAATCATACACAGAAGAGGTGGGACTTTAGGTCAATTAAACTCATTCTATGGCCATTTCTCAGGATGATTAAAGAAGGAAATTGAAGCATTGAAGCAGGTTAAAAATACATGTAATATAAAATAATGGCTTTCATTTAAAGTATTTACTATGTGTCTGGAACCATACTACAGCACTTTATACACATTTCTTTATTTTTGACATCAACTGTATTTTACAGAGGAGAAAACTGAAGTTTGTATAAGTTAAATAATTTGCTCATGATCTCATCAGTGAACGGCAAAGCTGGGTGTTGGACCCTGGTCTAGCCTATTCTGGATCTACTATGAAGCTCAGCCTTAAAAAAGGGGTTAAAATCACAGTGTGGGAATGGGGCCAACCTCTGGCACAGAGGTTGATCTATTGGGAAGACAAATAATTAATGCAGATAGTTTATGCCTCAGAGCCAATAAACATTGCATCAATTCTAAGTGTTATGGAAGTTTAAAGAAGCACTGTTTTGGCCAGATTGTCTGCAGAAATTAAGGCTCTCTAGAGGAAGGAGGATTGGAGAGGGGGCTCAATGACCTACCACCTGTACCAGCTAGCAACACTATGAGTTTAGGCCTTGGGCTTAGAGTATTATGTGCATTCTTTGTTTCGTCCTCTCAATAAGATGGGGATGATTGTGATCCCATTATCAGATGAGGATATCAAGTTACTTGCTCAAGATTACACAACCAATTTTTTACAGACCAACTGGTGGTTGGAACACAGGACTGTGGTGTGGGATTACTCCTGGACAGTGCTGCATCCAGAAGATGAGTGATATTTAGGGAAATGAGAACAGCACTGGGCAGAGGAATGAGCAGTGTGTGTGTACCTAAATGTGTGTACTGATTGTGTATAGATCATTGTATACATGTTTATGAGTATGCGTCTAGGATTAGAAATCAGCCAAGGACTCCCGATAATGATAGTTTAGGCCAAAGTTGGGGGAGGGCATAGCAAAACATAAACGATTCCTTTGATGGGGCAGCTTTGAATGTATACAGAGTCTTGCAGTGGGCATTTGTTATTGTTGCTTATCCAATATCTTTTTCCTATTCTTTTGGGAACAGCACTCTGTTTGACCTCTTGGGAACCACATAGCTTACATTCTTAGAGCTAGTGACCTGACCAATCAGAGCTCTGAACACTCTAGGACAGGGTTCCCCAGCCCTTGGGCCACAGACCAGTACTGGTCCATGGCCTGTCAGGAACAGAGCCATGGAGCAGGAGATGAGCAGTGGGTGAGCAAGTGAAGCTTCATCTGTATTTACAGCTGCTCCCCATTGCTTGCATTACCACTTAAGCTCTGCTTCTTGTCAGATCAGAGGCAGCATTAGATTCTCACAGGAGTGCGAACCCTATTGTGAACTGTGCATGCAAGGGAACTAGGTTGCATGCTCCTTATGAGAACCTAATGCCTGATGTCATCTGTCACTGTCTCCCATTACCCCCAGACAGGACCATCTAGTTTTAGGAAAACAAGCTCGGGGTCCCACTGATTCTACATTATGGTGAGTTTTATAATTATTTCATTAAATATTACAAAGTAATAATAGAAATAAAGTGCACAATAAATGTAATGCACTTGAATCATCCCAAAACCAACCCCCGACCTCCAGTCCGTGGAAAAAATAGTCTTCCACAAAAACCAGTCTTTGGTGCCAAAAAGATTGGGGACTGCTGCTCTAGGACATATTTTTAGTTGACAAACAGGCTTATAAAGCAATCAGACCAAGGAGGAAGGGCTCCTTTCTGTTGGAATGAAACAGGATGGGATGTAGGCCTGGAGGGGCTGGCAACCACATTGATATCATATGGAACCTGGGAGGGGAGCCAACTTGGAGAGGAGCTGTGCTGAGGGATGGCACGAATCATATTCTGGGGATTCAGTGACATCAGTCAACAAGGCCCCATTAATAATTAAGCCAGTTTAAGTTAAAGATTTCTATTATTGGCTACAGGGCGCAGAGGAACGAAACACTTGATATAAGATTTAAACAAATTGAAAATGTTTACATTAATTTTTTTTTTTTTTACAGATGCACTGAAACTTTTATTCACAAATTTAACTCAAAGTATCCTAATTTAAGACATAGTGCGGGGAGCAAAAAGAGTTAAAAATTACTGTCTTTAAAGTCAGTAGACCTGAGTTCTAGTCTTGCCTCTACTGCTTTATTTTAAGAATGTAGTCATTGATTCAGTTAACTAGCCAATATTTTTTGAATGCCTGTTCATATGCTACAAACTCACTTTACCAGAGCATGTTATGAAAAAAAAAAGCTAAAATTTTTAGCCATGTAATATGTAATTTGGGGTAAGTTTTTTTTTCATTTCTGTAAACTACAATTTCTTCATTTGTAAAACGGTAACAGTAATTGTAATCACCTTATCACACATGGATGATACTTTGAGTCATATTTTGCCTTTTGAACATGTACAATTATTTGAAGAAAGGTCTTTACCTTGAAAGGCATGACTAGAAAACAAAGATATGTATGTCCTTGGGTGTAAACATTCCTGTCTGCAAGGGTCTAGCTCTGATGAACTCTGAAGGTCATTTCCAAGACAGCAGTATTAGTTAGGATGCAGAAAAGGCTGCTGCTATATGAAAATACAATGGTTTAAACGAGCAGTAAATGGCGTTTCTCTGATGGAACACTGCAGAACATCATCCAAGGTCGGTAAGGTGACTTAAAACTACCAGGGACATTGAGCTTTCTGTCTTACTGCTTTGCTGCCTCTAGGGTGCAGCTCTTGTCCACATGGTATAGATCTCTTCGTCCTGGACAAAGATGCCTGCGCTCCCACCCTCAGGAAGACGGGAGGGGAGAAAGCGGAGGGAACCCCTCCTTTCCCGTCAAGGACATGACATGGAATCTGGAAACTTCCACTTCCTCTCACACCTCATTCGCCAGAACCTAGTTATATGGTTATACCGAGGTGCAGGGAAGCCTGGGGAATATGGCCTTTAGCTGGGCACCTTTGTGCCAAACAAAAACTACTGTTACTGTTGGACAAGGGGAGAATGAGTATTGGGGGCACCCGGCATACTCTGCCACATCTATCATTCCGTATCAGAAGGAAGGAACCGCACATTCATTAGCTCCAAATCTGCTCTTGGTTCTGGGTTTCAGCCATTCCTTGGGCAGCCAAGTGGGCCTACTTCCATCTGGCCTGTGCCGTAAATCCTCTTCCCTTTGCAAAGAGCATTTCTTGCATGTGAGGTGCAGAAATCCAGGGCCATCAGCCTCTCCTGGAGGTGTGTGTGTGTGTGTGTGTGAGTGTGTGTGCGTGCACGTGTGTGTGTGTCCAAAGTCATTCTTTGGCGGAAGGCTACCTCTTTGTGAATAACGGGCCCACTTATATTTTATATTAGCTTCTGCTTTATTTCATAATTTTTTAAGGGAACACTTTTTCCTCTCATGCAGGAAAATCTAATTATGCAGTGACAGCAGTTGGCTGACTCGGGCACAACACAACATGTCAATTTTCAGTTGCTTACACGGTCTCACAGAAACTGTTAGAAATTGTTTTGAAATCTGGCATACATTTCAGTCATGTTAATTCCTACAACTGTGCCAAACTAGATGAAATTTGGCTCCTCCACACTCCGGGGAAGGTGGGGGATTGAGAAAGGCGAAGTTTTTTTTTTTTTTTTTTTTTTTTTTCCCGGCAGTGACATCATCTCCTCATCCTCCCCTTATGATGAATGGTGTCCTCAAACAAGCCAAAAAGTAATATAACTTTATATTTACAAGACCGAGTGACAAAATGATGGCCAGAGACTGGAGCTGTGCTATAAAACGATTGAAGAAATACAGATGGCATGATGGTTTTTTTTCTTCCAACAGATTTGTGCCAGATGTGTGAATATTGATAATTTCTCTGGAGCTCAACTCAAGGCACAATATAGATTTCTGTTTGATGGAGGGACAGGAGAGTGAGAATTCATCCCAGTGATGGTATTTACAGGAAATGTTTTGCCTCTTCTTCCAAATCTGTCAAAGCAGAACCAGAAATCCCAAATTTCCAAATGAGCCTCTGAGTCATCCTTTGTTCTGGACCCAATTTTTATCTCCCCAGTAATTGACAGACTGGAAAATTCATTTGTGAAAACATGTGGTAGGATTCTAAAAGTGGAGCCTCTCAACTAGCTGAACTGATCCCTGTGCATCAATTCAGGGCATGAGGAGTAGCAAAATCTTAGAAAAGCATCTTAGAAAGGTATCCACTTTATCATCACGTCTTCTCCATAGAATCTTAATCATAAAAATATTTTAATAGAATGATATTTTTCAACACTTGTGATGGAAAAACTTGAAAAAATGTACTTATTTCCAAAGCTCTTCTAGGTTTCCGTCTTATTCTTTCTAGTATTCTAATACCCCTGAATCCATTTTAAAACAAGATTCTGGGAGCCAGAAAATTTCAATAAAGTTCAGTTTTTTAATCCAACTTTGATTTTGCTTAATATCAGACAGAATTATTGAAAAGATTTTTTTAAAAAACAGAAATATTTATTATTCTTAGAAAGATTCAGCTTTGATCAAATAATTAAGCAAGTCAATTTCAAAATCAGTATAAAAATGTTTTCGTATCTATACCTTGCTATCTTCTGTGAAGCATTTCAAATGACTTTAGAGGAAGACCTCTATAATGGAAAACATAAGTAGAGAAATAAGGAAGAGAGGCAAAAAGACAGAGAAAATAAAGAACTAGAAAACGACCAGTGAAAATTACCCAGGACATTGGGAACACCTTTTGGCTTTAGTTGAAACTTGAATTTGCCTTCAAGCTTCTTGGTGGCCATAGCAAAAATGTAGACATGATCACTTACATCATTTTCTTTATCAGAAAGAAAGGACTACGTCAGTTCCTTAGGGGAAGAAAATTTACTTCTAACATTTAGGTATTAATGGTGGTTCTCAACTGTGGGCAGTATTACCCCCTCCCCTGGAATATTTGGCAATGCCTTGAGGCATTTTTAGTGGTCAAAACTCTGAGAAGGGAGGTGCTGCTCGCATCTAATGAGTAGGGGCCAGGGATGCTGCTGAACATCCTACCAGCATCCTCACAACAAAGAATTATCTGGCCCTAAATGTCAACAATCCAAGGTTGAGAAACTGTGGGTTATAAAATAAATTTTTCATGTGGATATTCATAATGTTCTCAGTGATATTCCCACAGCACATGGCCTTGGAACAAGGCAGATCCAAGTTTAAATTCATGCTCCACCACTTACCAGCTGTGTAACTTTTGGCAACTTGGTTAACTGTTCTAAGTCTCAGTTTCCTGGAGATAATTATGTAAATCCTATAGGGTTGTTATAAGGATTAGCAGGAATAATGTTTATAGAACATCTAGCACAGTACTTGGCACATAGTAAAAGCTCAGTGAATGTTAACCATCAAAATAATTTCATAGGCAGAGAGAACACTAAAGTGTTATTCCCTGAAGATGGCTGTGGTTTGAGAGGGGCTGAAGGGTGAAGTTGTATTGTGAACTGTTTCATCTATTGATAGCCTTAAGAAAGCCTAGCGGCCTGGCGCGGCGGCTCACGCCTGTAATCCCAGCACTTTGGGAGGCTGAGGCGGGGGGATCACGAGGTTAGGAGATCGAGACTATCCTGGCTAACACGGTGAAACCCCATTTCTACTAAAAATACAAAAAATTAGCTGGGCGTGGTGGCGGGCGCCTATAGTCCCAACTATCTGGGAGGCTGAGGCAGGAGAATGGCGTGAACCCGGGAGGCGGAGCTTGCAGTGAGCCGAGATTGTGCCACTGCACTCCAGCCTGGGCGACACAGCGAGACTCCATCCCCCACCCCCAAAAAAAAGAAAGCCTAGAAACGTGGATGAATGTATACAATGACCTTCCATGGGTATCACCAAAGAGACAGTTTGAGGCTGAACCCTCTGCCAGGAGTTCAGAGTGCTGTTATTTGTAGTCGTTGGTTGAGCGCTGTAGCACATTCTCTAGAAATCAGATAAGCAGGTGGTAGAAAGACATATTAAATACCTACCTGTGCTAGTCACCAAGATGTTCAGACACTCTTTGATAGACGCCTCTTGTAATACAAACAACACAGAGCCAAGCCGCATCTCACCTTTTAGAAACATTCAAGGGTCACCACTTCAAAATTTAGTTGATCTCTTCTGAAAAACAAACAGAAAACAAATAAATCTGAAATTCTAGAATATAAAAAACAAGTTCTGCTACCATTTTAACGTATAATGGGTCACTGTGTTAGTTGGGTTATGGCTAGCTGCTGAAACCAGTTTCAAATTCCCAAGGCTTAACACAGTAGAAGCACATTTTCAAGCATGCAACAGATCACTGTTGGTGTTCATGTTTCACACGTGGCTCGCTTGACTGCAGGAGGTGTTTCAAAATTCCAAGTTACTTCTAGTTTATGGCTCCATCATTCAGTTCCCCAGAGTTCTCCATTTCTAGCAAGAAAATGAGAAAAAGAGAGAGCAGAGCAGACATATGGGTTCCATAAAACCTCTCCTTGCATGTGACTTAGGTCATATCTGCTCAAGTTTTATTGGCCAGAGCTCATCACTGGGATGTTCCTGCATGGGAGGGCAGGAAGCAGAGCCCTGCTGGCCAGATGCCACCGCTTGGACTGGGAAGGAAAATGTTAGTGGATGGTACACCTTCTGCCGTTACTGCCAAATACACACTGGTGTGGTTTGGTTAATCAACTTCTGTTCAGCAAAGCATTTCCATTTTGAAAGCAAGGACAAAATACCCATGTCTAGAAACCACCCATAAGACTTAGTTCAGTTCTTTTCTTTTCAGCAGAAGAAAAAAAATGTAAGAAGTGGACATGTGACAAGTTTGATAGACTGGTAAAAATCTAAAAAGGCCATTATTCAAATATTTATGGATCCTTTTAGCTAATGGATTCAAATTTATAATGCTGCACTTGTCAACAAGATAATTTTGCAAAAACATTAAAGGCTGAGCAGTTTGGTCCCTTCTAACCCTGAGGCCTCTTCGCCACAGCAAATGAGCAGCTGTTCTCAATGAAAATAGAGCTCCCCTGCTCACTGTGTTCTGAGACCCAATGCACATTGTGTGCCAGTTTCTAAGCTGTGCTTTGGAGAGGAATTTGGCATGCTATGAGATGTCCAAGACTAGGCTAAGGCATCCATTTTATCAAAAGAAGAAAAAAGGCCACATGGTGTTGCTACAAATACCCTGGACAATAAGGTAGATTATTGTAGTCGAAATTGAATAGTAAACCACTATTCATGATATAAGACACTGACTCTCATCCCCCAGGGCATCCAGGGTGATATTAAAGAGGATCTGACATGATTTTTGGTATCTGTGTGTTAAAAAAGAGGAAGAATGCTATGTTATAGGTAGTAATGGTCATGGAGCGACAAATAATAGGGTTAAACAGTATTGGTGGAAAAATAGCCCTTGTAGAGAGGTTCTGTAAGTAAGCACATATGTTTGGAAATAGTTTATATTTGGACTAAATACACTGTATTGAATCAATAGAATTTAATGCCATTGTCTCAGTGAGCATAATATTTTCAAATAAAAGCTAAAAAGGGAGGAGACTTTTTAGTTGTTCTCTGATCATCACCAGAGAGAATAAGAAATTATGGTGAAGTTTTGGAAAGAGTTTGTTAAAAGAACACACAATAAAATTTCATGTTTATTGCACACAATACAAGTGTTTGTATGTTCAGGGCCCTTGAGTCTTTAGAAATATTCTGAAGCTCAAACTACAGAGCTTCCCAGTTGCAGTTCTCCATATTGGTGAACAATCAGTATAAATAACCCAAGTTCTAGGAGATCCATGTTGACTGGCCGGTCCTGCCTGCCAGCACTATCAGCAAAACCTGTGCTGAGAGATGCCATCTCCTGGTGCTTTCCGTTAAGCAGACCTGGGTTGCTAGAGAATGCAGTTGTAATGACAAGTTCTCCATTCCCCTTATTATTTAAGAGAGTGTGATACCAAAGTGTACCTAGGAAGAGTGCTCACTTTGGAGTCAAATTACCTGAATGCATCCTTCTGTCTCTGTCTGACCATATGGCCATGAACAAACTATGTCATCTCTTCCCACCCTCAGTTCTTAAAAAAAAATACTGAGATATCTCCTTCCTTTCTGAAGAATACAAAAGACAAAATGAGTTCTTATTCATCAATAGTGAAAAACTCAACGTCCAAAAGACAGGGAATATTATTAAGTAAATCAGTGTATGTTCATTTGATGGGATATTTCACAACCATTATTAAAATAGTTTTAATAATCTTTGGAAATGTTAATAATTTTATTATAATATTAAATTAAAAAACAAAACATTGCACAGCCACCATGAATATAATTACACAAAAATGTTACACATAGGGAAGATTCCTATTCTGGAGGACTCCTGGTTAATAGGGCAAATTCAGCTGATGTATGAAATTTCCTGGTCCCGTTTCAACATAGAAATCCCGGAAAATTATATATTTAAATACATAGCTAAGCTTGAAGGGGAAATCCTTAGAAGTCTCAAACAAAGTGTTTATTCAATGCTGGAGGTTAATGTCTCTGTGGGGATGGAAGAATGAAGCCTCAAGTTTGTATGGTGGGTGGGAGCTGCAAATAAGCTTCCTCCATAAAGTCAGAAACCAGCAATCAGTGAAAGCAGAGCTCAAAAAACTCTCCTGCCTTCCAGGGCCATTGTAAAGAAGCTTTAAAGAAGCTTATTTATTAGTTGCCCAGTGAAAGAATCCAAAATGAGAACTCAAAATACCAACCCTGCATCACATCATGCATGGATATAGGGTCCTTGGTCACACTATTTATTGAATGTGAAACATGGAAACTGCAAGTTAACCTAGAACTGGTCTGAACTGGAAGAAGCCATTAGGTCCCAGCAGAGGAACATGTAAATCCACCCACAAGGAGGTGTTCCTAATCAAAGGAATTCCCTGAACTCACTGCCAAGTGAGTTTAGAGTCAGAAATTACAATTCCCACAAGGAAGTAAACAACCATGAGAGAGAAAGCATATAAAAAGTGACAGAATTTGTTTCCTAAATAACTACAGATAATAAAACAATCTAAAAGAGATTTTAAGACACTATGGTAAAATATCCAAAGTGATGAAGCCACATATATATTTTATAATGGAAGTTTATGAAAAAAGAATGAACTTAGTTGAAAGGAAAAAAAAACTAACAGAAATTCTAGCAATAATACATGACTAAGTAAAGTCATTGTTTTAGTTATTTAGTGCTGTGTAACAAATTACCCCAAAACTTGGTGGCTTAAAAAATTCAAACATTTATTATCTGTGGTTTCTCTGGGCCAAGAACTTGCAAGCAGCTCAGCTGAGAGAATCCAGCCCAAGTTCACATAAAGTTATAGTCAAGATCTGAGCCAGGGCTGCATCTTGGAAAGCTCTTCTTCCAAGGTGATTCACTCGCATGGCTGGAAAGGTTCTGGTTGTTTGAGACAGGCTTAGGCCTAAGTTCCTTCTCACACAGGCCTGTCCTGAAGCTGCTTGATTGCCTCCCCCCGCAGTATGGTGTCCTGCTTCTCTTAGAATGCACAGCCCAGATGAGTAAGGCAGAAGAAGTGATGCCTTTTATGACTGAGCCTCAGAAGTCACACAGCATCACTTCCTCAACTTATTCATTAGAATCAAATCACTAAGCCAGGCCCCCATTCAAGTAAAGGAGAATTAGGTTCTGTATTAGTCAGTTCTCGCACTGCTACCAAGTAATACCTGAGACTGGGTAATTTGTAAAGCAAAGAGGTTTAATCGGCTCAGTTTATGTAGGCTGTACAGGAAGCATAGTGACTTCTGCTCAGCTTCCAGGGAGGCCTCAGGAAACTTACAATGATGGCAGAAGGTGAAGGGGAAGCAGGCACGTCTTACATGGCTGGAGCAGGAGGAAGAGAGAACGGAGGGAGGTGCTACACACATTTAAAACAACCAGATCTCGTGATAACTCATTCACTCACTATCATGAGAACATCACCAAGGGGATGGTGCTAAACCATTCATGAGAAATCCACCCCTATGATCCAGTCATCTCCCACCAGGCCCCACCTCCAACATTGGGGATTACATTTCAAGATGAGATTGGGTAGAGACACAGATCTAAACCATATCAGGCTCTACCTTTTAAGTGAGGAATGTTAAAGGACTTGTGAACACTTAAAAACCAGCAGCATTACTGAAATAAAAAGAGGTTTATTTGTAATAGTAATGCTTGTCTCTGGATGGAGAATGAAATGTGATTTATTTCACTCTTTTCTGTTTTTTCTTAAAATTTCTACAGTAAAAAATAATTTAACATTTCTAATGAGAAATAAGATATATATGTGTATATATATGGAAACTATCCGTTAAGGGGCAGAAGTATGGACAGTTTGGGGTATGTAGTCTGTGCCAGGCAATGCTTCAAGGTATTAATTTATTTAATCACTACCATGATAACTCTATGAGGTAGACACTATTTTTATCCCTATTTCTAAAGGAGAAATAAGTACAATTGGTAAATAAGCCTGGGAAAGAGCCATGATTCTTTCTACATCTGGAGTCTTATGCATACAATTTTCTCATACACTGAGGCTTATAAAACATCTCACAGAATTCAATGAAGTATCCAATATGTAATGATGTCACCTAATTCTGCTTGCTGTTTTTATAAGACTGCTTCCTGTCTTTGCCTTTTGGAATAATAAAGTACTCAGGTGTACTATTGGGATGGTATTAATTACCATCAACCCAACATGAAGAAGTCTTAGAATTGCCCAAAAGGCATTTAAGAAAACTTAACACATTTATAAGGGCTCCCTGGCTGGGTCCAATCTTTCAGAGATTAAACATATTAAAATTCACAAAAGGATTTGTAATTATTTATTTCTCTAAATGGCAGAATAATTAAAAAAAACAACAATGCTGCGTTAGATAGGAGTCTGTTTACCTCTTGTTATGTTCACTACCAAAATGAAGTGTCCTTGTTTTCCTTTTCTCTGAGTCTAATCTCAATGCCATTTGATTGGCATTTAATTTTCACCTGAGGACTAGACAGAAAACTGAGATAAATCACTTGTTCATTCAACATATACTCCCTAAGTTTCTACTATGTGCCTGGCATTGTGCTAGGAACTGGATTTACAGAGAAAATCAGACAAATACAGTACCTTGCCTCATGGAATTTAGAATCAGGTAAAATATTAATAAAGGCAATTAATTAGTAGAATAAATGGGAATAAGCAAGACAACACTCAGTTACACAGACCATCCAGAATACACCAGATATCCTGTATTGCAGACTAGGAAGAATGCTATTTGACTTTTAAGCAAGTTGGCATTTCAAAACTCAATATTTGGAGTAAAATTTTACCCCCTCTTTTTATGCTATTTTGTTTGTGTGTTTTAGGAACTGCATTCCCTTTGTGCTTCTTTCATAATGACTAGAAGACATTCTTACTGGCATGTGAGAATCTTATATTCTGCTAAGAGGAGGATTCACAATATTACATGTAGTGCAATCTAAAAGCTGTGCAAAAAATGCACACACAAAGGCCATTTAGGAACACACTAAAATATTTAAAATTGTTATTTTGGGGTGACGGTATTTGTCATGCTTTATATTTTTTTTCTTCTTCATTGTTTTCTGTGTTTTAAAAGTGTTTTTAACGAACCCTATACATTTTGCTTTCTTTTTTATAAAAATAAGTGCATTGTTAGATAGATGCAAAGTGACACGCTTGTGGTTCTACCTTTTGGATAAAGATTTTGGTTGGAGAACATATGCATGTTCTAAGGATGATTTCCAACTTTCATCCCTGATCCCAGGGCATTGGACATGACAGAATCAATGGCATATTGCACATTGCACTGAATTTTAACATAAAAGAGAAGTTGGGCCAATGCAAAGGTGATTGCAGAGGGGTAAGAGAGAATGAGAGGATCTGAGAGAGAATGGTTCAATGTTTGACATACTGAAAGACCATCGTGTGAGTTCAGAGAGTGGTCATGATATGGAGAGAAGTTTGGAGAGGGAGCTTAATAAATAAGTAATGGCCACTGAGGGTTTAGACAGTTTCATATTTAAAGAGATATTTATGAACTATTGCAAGACTTGTAGTGGCTCTCCACTTTTCTCTTCCCCTCTCATTACAGTCGAAGAGAAGAAATGAGGTCTAAAGAAAACTGCAGACATACTTAGAACCACAGATGACCTGTTCATTAAAAGTGAATGTAAGAGTTAGTACAAGTTTATATTGAAAATTTTATTTTTATCTCTTCCACTGATAACTGCTTCTGAAAAGTATCCAAAACGGGTGCAGCTAAATGCAATACCTCCTGTCACAGAGTGCCTTTGATATAGAAGTTGTGTTAGGCATTTAGATGAGATTCCACACACCCAAACACTAGATCCTTCTCTGTTTCAGGGTTCCAAGTTGTTTATTAAAGAGACAAGGGGTAAATGCAGCATCCTGCTATTACCATATTTGCATGTTTTGTTTCACTTTGTTTATTTCTAAATTAAGGCTTGTTGACAGCCACCCTGAAGATTATTGCTGTGCACAATTATTCAATCCCACTATTTCTGCATTCATACGTTACCTGAGACATCCCAGAATGCAATCTACAAACATACATGAGAATCTGGGAGTGTGAACAAAGACACGAATTTGTATACACATTGTGTGTGTGAGATGAGATTATATTGCCTAATATTAAGAATATAATGTCAAAGTGAAAGAGAACCTGCTTCACTTAAATTCTCCTCTCCTTACTAGTTCTGTCACATTGTGCAAGGACCTTATCCTCAACAAGCCTCAGTTTCCCCACCCATAGAATGCAAATAGTGATTACTTCCACATCGAATTGTTGTCAGGAAGAAATTAGATAAGTGATATGGTTTGGCTATGTCCCCACCCATATCTCATCTTGAATTGTAGTTCCTATAATCCCCATGTGTCATGGGTGGGACCCAGTGGGAGGTAATTGAATCATGGGAGTGGTTCCCCCATGCTGTTCTCGTGATAGTGAGTGAGTTCTCATGAGAGCTGATGGTTTTATAAGCGTCTGGCATTTCCCCTGCTGGCACTGATTCTCTCTCCTGCCACCCTGTGAAGAGGCGCCTTCCACCACGATTATAAGTTTCCTCAGGCCTCCCCAGCCCTGTGGAACTGTGAGTCAATTAAACCTCTTTTCTTTATAAATTACCCAGTCTCTGGTTTTTCTTCACAGCAGCATGAGAATGGACTAATACAATAGGCTATGTAAATAATCTGGAATTTTACCTGGCACACAGTAAACATTCAATAAATTTGTCTATTATTACAATTGACTTTATGTAAATATACATCAACACAAACAAATGTTGATGATTATGAAAATAGCAGTATGATCTGCATTTTAAGTGTATTCTGTTATATCTGCATTCTGATTCCCAAACAAGCAGATTGCTTACCATTATTTATCGTGAATTCTCTCCCCACGTTGCTTTGAACCCATTTTATAGAATGAGAATGGTCTTTTCCATTTCCCTGTCACATGATTCAGACTCCATCATACGGAAGGCAAGGGGAGTCCAGGATGAAGATGACTCTTTGTTAGATTTGACAACCTTTCTTCATTTCCTTAAGAAGGGAAGGATTTACTTAAAACAGGTGTGCAAGCATCCATCTCTGCCCCAGCCTATCACGGTGGATGCAGCTGTAATTCCTCTTCCTGGGCATCGGAGACACGTGTATTTCATGATCAGTTATCTGCAGACAGGTGTCTTAGAAAAGTGCCTTGGCTTGAAATTGTCTGTTCCATCATCCTGTCTATGGAATAGTACACAAAACGATTGTTGAAGGGGCACACACACTTTTCTTTTAGTAAATTAGGTTTTCTTTGAAAGGTGTTCTCAGTCTTCCCCATGACAGGTGTGACTCCCAAAAGACATAAAGTCCTCAGAGATAAGTAGGTTCATTCAGTGATAAATGTGCTTCACCCTCTGAGCATCTGCTGGACCACCTGTGGGTGACATTTCCTTGAATCCAAGTTTGGCAGAATGAAGAATATCAATGCCCTCCATGCCCACTCCACCACCCCACCATGGCGGTGCCCCAGGCCTGCTAAGGATTAGGTGGTACTGCGTTGGGAAAATCAGGACATCTTTCTTCCAATGATGATTTTAAAGGCAAATTGTTTCATCTACAGAATCTGATAATGATAAAATATGATTTGAACCCCTGGAGAGATTTCTAGGCCAAATCAACTTCCACTGACAGTAAACTATAGCTCTCAATCTATTTGCAGACTCAGTTCAATACCTGCAGTTGTACTGAAAAGCTCACTTACAACTTGGGGAAGTCTTATTGGGGCAAGGATGCTATTATGGGTCCCATATTTCAATTTAGATGCTCCGACATTTTTGCTAGAATTATATGAAAATTTTCACTTACTGCATACATGCAAATGGGCAAGAAGACAAGAGCTCAAGCAACGACAGGAATAATTTGGTGAACAAAAGTTCTTAGAAGGAAGACTTTGACATCAGACAGAAATGTGTGGAGTTAGGACAAGGTGAGATAAGTGAACAAAGTGATTTCACTCTAAGTTGAAAGGGGTAAGGAGGAGGTGATGTTTAGGAGTAGGATACTAATGTGTGTAAGTTATAAGAGAGAGCATTTATTGGTCACTTTCAATGCGCTATATTCTGTGCTAAGTGCTTGTACATACCTGATCTTGTTTAATAATCACAAGGCCCTATGACAGAAACAGCATAGCGTAATGGTTGGAGCACAAGGTCTAAGGCAGCCTAAGTTTGCATCCTGACGTTACAACTTACTAGCTGCATCAGCTTCAAAAATCTGTTAAATCTGTTAACATCTCCAAACTTTGGTTTTTGCTTGTAAAAAATAGTGTCTGCACCTCACAGAGATTTTGAAAAGATTATATAAAATAATGCAGAAAAAGAAACCACGTATCTTGGCTTACAATAAATTCTCCATACTGTAAATGCTAACTTTGTCATGAAATCATTATCACAGTTTTACATTTGAAGAAACTGAAGCTTGGGGAGGTTAAGTAACTTGTTTAAGGCTGCACAGCTAATAAGTGGCAGAGCCAGGACTTGAACCTGGACCTGTGTCATACTAAAGCCTACGTATTTAATCCTATGTAACTAGGGGCTGAAGGTACAGAAGGAAGGTATGATTAGTTCTTTGCTTCTGTATCTTAAAACTTGCCAGCCTGAATGAATGTGCTTCCATCAATCAATGGGTTAATAGATAGATAAAAAGACTAACAACAAATGCAATAAATCTCACGTATTAAATTCTGAGATTTTAACATTTAGGTTATCCTTACTGGTAGTCCTGTAACAGATTCTGTTTTCTTTGACATCAGTACCAGGTTGATTTGCAAACTCTGAAAGGCACGACTAGTATAATGTGATTCTACAACTTGAGGAATAAAAACAGCCACACCTCTTTTATTAGTTCCAATTAATTACTTGAGCTCCCATAAACACTCGTAAGCAGAAATGTTAGTATATTTCTCTTGCCATTTTTCCCTGACCTCATGCCCAGCTCTCACGCCCACCTGGATTGGTCCTGAATCTCAGGGGTTGCATTCATTTTGTAGAGTCACCTTTGCTTCAAAAGCTGGTCAGAGGGAGAATTGGTGGGTTGAGAGGTCTGGAAACTGACCGCAGGTCCCAGCTGCTGCTGTTTCTGGTGCTTCCACACAGTGTCACTGTTGAGAACGGGTTGCACGCAGCCTCTGCTGCTTTGTCCACCCCAGCAATGATGCCTTTGCTGCTTAAGATCCTAGCTCCCACCAGAGTGGTAGCTTAAACGTAAAATCCGATAGTTTAAGCCCCACTAGGTTTTACTTGTGTGCTCAACAATTTCTGGAAAGTACCTCATTCTGTGTTGGAATGGCAGGATCTAAAGCCTCTCCAGCCCTAGTCACATGGGATATGTCCTGGACAGGTCTCTCCAACAGATCTTTAGGGACTGATGCTGACTCTGGATCACCTACTGAAATGCTCTTTGGGGCTGGTCAAGAGAACTTACATGGGAATACCTCAGTCAGAGACAGTCTAAAAATAATGAGCCTCAAAAGGAAATAAATCAGGAACCATTTCTTTGCATTGGCTCCCTGTGCCCTATGTAAATTGACCATCTCTTGAGCAGTGCCCAACTCTGATGGCCACTACAAATCAAAGTCCTGCAATATCTTCTTCTTGAGGCAAACGAGTACCTGTTGGACTTTTTTTGTGTGGCTAAGCAGTGCTCCTCCAGGCAGTTTGTTTGCCACCTAGCCCCCTTTAGCTCATGCGGTTGCCTCTCTAGCTTCCTCAAACACAATCCCAGACCTTTCCAGATGCCATTGCCTGTGCACAACCCCAGGATTATCAGTTTGAACAAACTATGCTGTTTCTGAGGATACTTTCCTCTGGTTATTTCTTGGCTAAAACAGTGTACCCTTGCCATATGGCTGGAATACTCCTCCCAGCTCTTAGCTTATATCAGGGTCTCTCAGCTGTGGCACTATTGACATTTGGGTCTTGGTAATTCTCTGTGGTGAGGGCTGTCTTGTACACTGTAGGATGTTTAGCAGCCTCCCAGGGCGAAGAAAATCCACAAATATTCCTCTGTGTCTTCATAGGCAGAGTCACTGCTAGCAGCTTCTCAGGCAGGAAAAATAAAGGCATCCCCACGCTGTCATTTTTTTTATGTGATTATTCATATTTTCCAAACCAAAAGTCAAGGTCCACAGCGTGACAAATGGGACTTAATCTCCGAAACCGTTGAGTACTGAAATCAGAGCTGCTTAGTCATAAGAAAGAGTGTTTTTCAAGTCCGTGTGACCCATCACTGGTAGCATAACAGGAAGGAATGGTGGCCTTGTGCCTTTCTTCCCCAAAGCCATTTGTTCATGAGACTGGATCTGAGAAACTCATTGCTGATGAGGCATAATTAAGAGTTGGCCTTATAGTGGATTGTTAGAGGCTGAAGCATTTATTCAAATGCTATTTATTCAAATAAAATGTATACTTGCGTCTACTCCCACGCTGCTTTTAATCTAAATACTGAGTAGAAAAACAAATAAAACAAACACTGCACCATACAGTGTATGAAATGCACAGGGCGCCACAGCAGGGGGTAAGGGAAGAATGGTTAGAGTAATCAGGGCAGGACTCACTGAGGATGGGACATTGAAGTTGAAGATAGTGAAGAGATAGTTAGACCAGTGGTTCTCAGCTGAGGGTGACTTTACCCACTAGGGGACCCTTGGCAATGTCTGGAGACACTTTGCATTGTCACACTGAAAGGTAGGGGAGGTGCTACTTGCATCTAGTGAGTAGAGCCCGGGGATGCTGTTAAACATCCTACAATATAGAGGACAGCCTCCACCACAGAAAATGATCCAGGCCCAAATATCAATAGTGCCACAGTTGGGAGACTCTGAAGTAGGCTAAGAGCTGGGAGGAGTATTCCAGCCATGTGATAAGAATAGGCTGTTTAGCCAAGAAATAGCCAGATGAAAATATTATCAGAAAAATTACAATTTTTTTTAAAACTGATAATCCTGAGGTTGTCTTTTAAGAGAGGTGAAGTTAAGTTCCCCAAAACAAGAGAGACAATTGCATGGACCTTGAAACCCTAAGTGGGTAAAAGAAAGGAGTGAAGCAACCAGGTGTGTGCAAGGGAAATCACGTTGAAACCAAAGAGAATCACCAGCTCTGAGGTTCTGCCTGTCATGACTGTGAAGAAAGGTAGATTTAGGGTTGCTAAACACTCTAAGTCTTAAAGAAAAGCTTGCATCTTGAAACTTTATATCTTGGCAAATCCTTTATTTTAATCACTTTGAACACTGTGCATGCTAAGAAAAGAAAAAAGTATTTGCTGATGAAATTTTGGCCTGCAGAGATTAAATGTGCAACATCTGGGTCAAAGACACAGGGGATTGACCGACTTCCTCATCTATAAAGAGAGGTGCTTGGATAATGTGCTTTCTCAAATCTTTTCCAATTCTACACCCCATGACCGTGGAAAAGCAGAACACCCAGGTAGTTGACATGCCACCTTTTTATGATATGGAGGTCCATTCCTTCCACCCCATATCTTTCACTCTATGCTTCTCTACATCTTCGAAACCCAAGCAATAGTCAAGTCCTAATCGCGCCACCAGCAGGACTCACTTAAACAAGATGGAAGGGAAAGACAAAAATTCTCCTTAATCCCAGTTGATATGTGACTTTGCTTAGCACTTTGAATATTATTAAGTGTTTGAATTTCTTCCTGTGTCTTTTTCACCGAGATGACTGTCTTTCTGTTTCGTTGACAGCCTCTGCAGGACCAAATTGACAGCTCTTTAAAGGCGGCTGACGAAAAGCAGCATTAATTAAGTCATTGCCGGACTGTAATTGTGTTAAGAAGTAAAAATCTAATATGAGAAAAGGTTAGTGAGTCCTCTCTTGTGTCAGATTTTCTACTCCCTATGAATATTAATGTCCTTAATGAAGACAATCTTTGCCTCATCAAGCCGTTGTTCTGCATTCAGGTGCCAAATGCCTGTGCCATTGATTTGTTTTTAAAGAACAAATATGTCAGGAGAGAGTGACTGTCCTGTTTCTTATCAACATCATAGAGGATGCTTTTGTATTCCCAGGAAGAGTTTATAGATTTTGTGTGCATGTACAAGCTCTTGTGAAGGGAGGGGGGAGAAAGTCATGTGCAGGCAGGGTAAATGAGTTACGGTAATTTAATATTAGAGTTGTGTTTGATCGCATTAGCTCCTTTTCTGTGTGTGTGAGCAATATTCATATATAAGTGGGGTTACAATCAGCAGTTTTAATAAAATAGGAATTCGCTCCAGAAAAAGAGAGGCCTGCGGTTTAAGCTTTGAAATGGGTTCCATGAGAGCATCAAATTCTCCTCTGCTGATGGTCCTCCTCTTACTCTGATGCAGCTGATGAAGGATGGGTCTTAAATAGGTTGGAGGCCTTGTTCTCTCTCTCTCTCTATCTCTCTCTCTCTCTATCTCTTATAATCAAAGACAAAATCTCACCTCTCTTCTTCAGAATTCTTGACCAAAAATGAAGTAACCCTACATATATAATATATATATTTACATATATAAATATATTTACAGATGTATGTATTATATATTTTATATATATACAAATATATGTATATATAAATATACTTATACATATATTTATATATGTATGTATGTATAATCCAAGTTATACAGGTATGTATGTATAACTGAGGTTATATATGTATGTATATACATAATACATATATATTTATATATGTAAGTATAATCCAAGTTATACAGGTATGTATGTATAACTGAAGTTATATATGTATGTATATATATAATACATATATATTTATATATGTATGTATATACATAATACATATATATATTTATATATGTATGTATAATCCAAGTTATACAAGTATGTATGTATAACCCAAGTTATACATGTATGTACATATACATATATATGTTATAGCCCACGTTATACATATATACATATATATGTGTGTGTACACATACATACACACATATACATATAACTTGGGTTTCTGTGTTCCAGAAAGTCCTAAGTACCCTGCTTCTGGACATAAAGTCAGCATTGTCAATTTTTTTTGGTTGGTGAGAGCTTGATGGTGAGTCAGTAAGCTGAATTATGTGCCAATTTACATAACTGATTTAGTTAGAATTAATTTGGGCTGAAGTAACAGGGCAACTCCAGAAGAGTAGCTTCATCATGAGAGCCGTTGCTTCATACATAAGTCCTGGTTGGTGTGGTTGTTCTGTGATGGTCAAAAGCTCCAGGATCCCTCCAACTTTCCACTCATCATCTCTAATGTGGCTCTTGTCCTCATTGGCCAAGATGGTTGTTGGAGCTCCAGCCATCACATTCACCCTCAGAGCAGTAAGTGGCAGCCTCACATCTCAAAGGAAGGAAGGAGGCCAAAAAATTTACTGTCAGAACACATGTGCTAGACAATTCACCTATATTATTTTATTTTATTGTTATGTCCCTATATGATGTGTCATTATCTGGGTTAGTTTTCTATTGCTATATAAAAGCTAACACATGCTTAGTAGCTTAAAAAAACACAAACATTATCTCACAATTCCCATGAGTCAGGAGTCGGGGTATGGATTAGCTGGTCCTCTGCTTGGGGCCTCCCGAGGCTGAAATCAAGTATTGGTGGAGGCTATGATTCTCATCTGAATCTCTGGTCTGCTTCCACACTCATTGGTTATTTACTTATTTTAGAGACAGGGTCTCACTTTGTTACCTGGCTGGAGTGCAGTGGCTTGATCATAGCTCATCATGGTCTTGGACTCCTGGGCTCAAGCAATGCCCCCCACCTCAGCCTCCTGAGTAACTAGGACTACAGGCATTTGCCACCACACCTGGCTAAATTTTTTTTTTTTGGTAGAGACAGGTTTTGCCCTGTTTCCCAGTCTGTTCTTGAACACCTGGACTCAAGCGATCCTCCTGCCTTGACCTCCCAAAGTGCTGGGATTACAGGTGTGAGCCACCATACTTGGCCTCTCACTGGTGTTTGACATAGTTCATTTACTTCTGGATGTATGATTGACACCCTCTTTTATGCTAGCTGTCAGCCAGAGACTGTTGTCACCTTCTAGAGGTCACATACGGTTTCTTGCCACGTGGCCCCAGAAGCAGCTAATAGCACATCAGTGTGCTTTCTCCCCCAGGCCAACAGAAGTCATGCCTCTGATGTTCCGCCTCTTTTTTTTTGGAGACGGAGTCTTGCTCTGTCACCCAGGCTGGAGTGCAATGGTGTGTTCTCTGCTCACTGCAACCTCTACCTCCTGGGTTCAGGCGATCCTCCTGCCTCAGCCTCCTGAGTAGCTGGGATTACAGGCATGCACCACCACACCAGGCCAATTTTTGTATTTTTTAGTAGAGACAGGGTTTCACCAAGTTGGCCAGTCTAATCTCCAACTCCTGACCTTAAGTGATCCACCTGCCTTTGCCTCTCAAAGTGCTGGGATTACAGGTGTGAGCCACCTTGCCCAGCTGCTCCCTCTTCTTTTAAAGGCTTCTCTGATTAGGTCAGAGGCCCACCCAGATCATTTTTCTTTTGATTAACTTCAAATCAACTGATTAGTAACCCAATTATAAGAGTGATATCCCATCATATTCACGGGTTTCATCCACACTATAAAGGAGGAGACTACACAGGCTGCTGAACACCAGAGGGAGAGGGTCTTGGGGGCGTCTTAGAATCCTACCTGAGACTGAGAAACTACCCAGGTTTGTCAGTGTAGAAGTCAAGGAGAATATCCATGTGTTTCTGTCTCAAATTTCTACTGGACGTCCTGCCATTCATTGTCAACATTCCTAAAGAGGTTAGCCATGCCCTTGGGTTTGCATGATGTCCTTTAATCAAGGGTCTATCAGATGTAAAATATTCATTAGTTTATTCAAGAAGTATTTAGTGAGGGTTTTCTATATGCTAAGAACTAGATAGGAGAGATTCTGACATGAGGCAGAATAGAAACCTGGAGCCGGATGGCCAGAGTTTGAAGTGTGCCTCTGCCACATGTTAGGGATGTGACCTTCTGCAACTCACCTAACCTCAGTTTTCTCATCTTTAAAATGGGTATGTTAGCAGTGGGACTTAGTTCAGAGAGTTGTGATTTATGGTACTCAATCAACATTTGTCATTATTATGAAACATTTGCGTCCATATTGTCTGTTTTCAATTGCAAACTTTTGGAAATCATGGGTGGAGTGTGGAAGCTTTTTGTCGTACTATCAAGTCTCCCATCAAACACCCAGACATATCAGAAAATTAATTACTATGGAGGATGCTGATAGCACATGTCTGCCATGAGGCAGATCTCCCCCATCTTAACACGCACGCCGGGGCATTTGGAATAAAGAGGGAAAAAAAAGGCACATTTTACTAGTTCTCTCCAAACACAGTACAGGCTGCTAGGCTGTTTCTTCAGAGGGGGAGAATCAAATTGGCTCCAGATCCCTGCTAGGCTGCCAGACCGTGGGAAGTGAGAGAGAATGTCAAAGCTGGCAGTTGACAAACAAGGAGATGGTTCCAAAAGAAGGAGCGTTGGCCTAAACAATATCCTTCACAAATGTTTTTCTCAGCTTTTGATAGAGAAGGAGAAAGGGGGAAAAAAAATCCCACAAATCCTCATAAGATATTCTAGAGCACTCGGGTCACTATTTGCAAAGGTTTCAAGTCTAGGAACGTACCAGCTTTAAGTGTGTAGGAAAATTGCAAGTTATAGATGTAACTAAAGTACGTTCCTTCTAAAAAGAAATGAACAATGTGAATAGTAGTAAAGGCCCCTTTGAAACCATCCTCATTTTAGTTCTCCTCCCTTTCCCTAAGGAAACCAGTTATGAGGTTTGAAATATAGCCTCTGATTTAATTCAAATAATTAAATTGCATCTATGTTCTATTCCCTGAGAAAACGTATATCATTGTTTTGTTATTTTTACACAAAATGTGTAGAGTTGCTTCCTGTTCTTTTTACCTTTATATAAAAATATTATGATGCACGACCATTCTGCAATTTGCTTTTTCCTTTCGACCATTTTTCTAAGGTCCCTCCTGTTGATATTGATTTTGCTCATTCCTTTTAAAGAGATAAATATCCTACACTTAAATTTATCTAGTCTCGTGTTGAGGGCATAGGTTGTTTCAAACTTTTGGTATAAATGGTGCTGCACTACACGTCTGTCTTGAAAAATATGACAATCCTACTTTGTCTACTATGCTTCACATTGGTCACATGGCACCAGGGTATTGTCTCTTAGAGTTCCCTGTTGTTTTTGTTTTAGTTTATTTGTTGGTCAGTTGGTAGAAGACTCATTCATTCACTCAACTGTGACCTGCTCACCATATGTCAGTCACTCTGCCAGGTATTGGGGAAATCAGATCAAATCAACTAAGACATTCACGCTAGCCCTCATCAAGCAGCTGAAGTGATAAATTCTGTGACAGAGGTGTGTTCAAGGGTGCTGGCGGCACACAGTAGGATGTCTCCCCCAGATGTAGTGATGGAGAGTTGGAGAAAGCTCCCTGGAAAGGGGTTGTCAATTTGATTCCACTCTTCTGAATTGTTCTTCAAAAAGCACAGGCCCTTCCTTCCAACCTTAGTAAAGACAGTGTGTGGAAGATAATGTGATCTTGTATGAAGGCTATGACTCACATCACTAAGGGTATTTTTATTTAAGACTGTGAATGGTGAGAAGGTGATACTCCATAGGGAGATTAATGAATTGTGAATGTCTGTTGACCCAGGATGTGTCTTGGAAATGTTAAAGGATAGAGTATATGAATGTGTGTATATATAGACGTGTGTGTATTTAAGGCAGGAAGAAATCTGCTGCTCCTAGTTAATCTAGTGACTCTGTTAGCTAGGTTTCTAGTCATTGAGGTTTCAAATTGGAATTTTTATTATTAAAAGTCATTTTTGGTTTTCAGCTCCAAATTTCCCGTCATAACCCTAGGGCCTCACTTTATCTCCACCACGTTCTAAGCCTGTAATGTCAGTTTCTCTTCCTTAATTACTTCTGATTCTTAGATCTCGGATTGTGTGTTTTCCTCTGAGACTGCCAGTAGGCCTGCCCCACACAACGGCAGAAGGAAAGGTCAAGTTAAGTCAAGGGCCTATCATGCATGCAAGTGGGGAAGGTCGAAATATCTTAGAAATAAGGCGTCTTCCCATCGTCATTGGTATTCTTGCAACCTTCTCCAAAGTCTGGCAAATTTCAGCGTCACATGTGCTAAAACCCCCATGCGCTAACATGACACGATTTCCTAAATGAGAACATATCAGAAATGGATCTGTGATTTGAAACTTCTTTCCCTATTTTGAAAGGGCTTCAGTGATTTCTTACATTTGTCAACTTCCTTTAAAAAAAGGAAAAACGTGTTTTTATGGGATAAATTAGAGAAAATACTTTCTGTGGCGTGTTTGTTTCCGTTAACCTTAGCTAAAAAGAGTGGAAGTAAAATCAAGATGCATGCCTCTAACTACAGATTTTTGACCTTTTGTTTCTTTTATGTTCAGAAAAGTTAATTCAAAGTAAACCATTTGCCTTTATGAGGGGGTAGTCGATATCAGAAAAGTAATACATCAAAATGTAAATATGTACATTTTATGCATGCAAGTAAGAAAGCCAGGATGAGTGAGAATTTGTTTTTAAAATAGAAGGTCTATTATATATTAAATTGACTATGGGGTGCCTACTACTCACCAGTTACTTTTCGATTGGTACTGCTTTTAGATGGGTGAACACTAAAATAATATTTGAGTAGGTGTCCATTTAGATAAAAAACACACACTCTTCAAGGAGAACACTGAAATGTGTTATACTCGGGATTTTTTTAACTCCCCCCTTTTAAATGTAAAGTGAGGATTTCCATTTCCAGAAAGATCGAGTATACATAATTTTTCTTATTTCTCCCACTAACTATTAAAAATCTGGACATTATAAATACATACGCATATGTATGTGCATATATTTTATATGTGTATGTGTATGTATTATATATGTATGTTTATGTATTACATATGTGTGTGTATGTATTACATATATATGCATGTGCATGTATTATATATGTGCACGTGTATGTTTTTTATACATATGTGTATGTATTATGTATGTGTATGTATTATATGTGTATTATACATGTATGTGTATATAGTATATATGTGCATGCATTATACACATATGTGTGTGTATTATATATGTATGTGTATGTATTATATGTGTGTGTGCATGTATTATATATGCATATTTATGTATTTCATATGTATGTGCACATATTATATATGCATGTATTATATATTCATGTGTATGTGTTTAATATGTATGTGTACATATTATACATGTGTATGTATTATATATATGCATGCGCATGTATTATGTATGTATATGGGCGTATGTTTTATATATATGTATGTATATGTAATATATGTATATGTGTATGTATATATATCTCAAACTAAAAGGTGGAGAGAAGGGGATAGATTGGCTAGAGTTATTGAGACTCAAAGAATTACATGGTGGTGAGTCCCCTGGGTTTTCTCTGTGCTGCATGCATGCCACACTTGGAGCTGAAGAAGCCACACACCAACAGGTTAAAAACAAAGCCATAACAAAAACCTGTTATTTCTAACCAAGGGGCCTGGAAACGGGCAACCCAGTAAGACAGAAAACTTTTCAATAATAAACACATTCTACTTTAGCCAAACAACATAGAAAAAAAATATATGACCCGAACCTACTCATGCAAGCCAAGGTCAACTGGAAAGCTAAGAGTTCCCCTCTCACAAGACTTGCAGTGAGGCACCCCAGTGCCTCCACTTGGCTGGTGTCAGAGAGGCCCAGGGGAGCATTCAAACTTCACCATTGTCCCAAAGTAACAAGTCCATCCCCTCCCCTGGAGTGTCAGTGCAGGCCATGAGGGAGCAATAACAAGGTGCTTTTTCCCTTCTAGCCAGGGAGGTGTCAGGTGAGGCTTAAGGGAGATCTAGAACCACCCCCAACCTAGCATTAGTTAGGAATCCCAGAGTCCCCCGCTCTCTGCTGTCATCAGAGGCTGAGTAGGGAGCCTGGACTTCTATTATACCTGGGACAGGAGGGAAGTGATGATGAAAGGGCAGCATGAAGGATCCTTGTGATGTTGGAAATGTTCCGTGTTTGTATCAATGTCATTGTCCTGGTAGTGGCATCGTCCTATAGTTTGGCCACATGCTACCACCAGGAGACACTGGGTCAAGGATCTCTCTGTGTTATTGTTTGACAACTCCATGTGAGTCTACAATGATCTCAAAATACAAAGTTTAACATAAAAAGTGAGAAATGGAAAAAAATAAACATGGTGTCTTCTGTTCTTCATTCACTATTTTTACATTCATTTATTCATAAAAGTATTTAGCAAGGACTTCCTGGGCACCAGGCAGTGAGGATCCTGAAATGTGTAGTTTTAGTCCTTGCCCTCAAAGATTTGTTAATATTTCAAGAGGACACCAATACATAAAACAATAAAAAAGAAATAAAAATCCTTCTTAAAATAAAAATGGATCATTTGGAGGCTCTATATTTTATCACCCTCCTCAAGTGGTAATGGTCAAATGGAAAAAAAAACCTTATAAAATACATTAGGACTTTCATGAATTCCTATCCAGTATAACTCAAGGAATTTGCTCAGCGAGAAATATCATCCCACCAGTCAGAAGGCAAGATCTATGTATACGACGGATAATTGGAACATCTTTATGTCTTGCATTTCTACCTCCTTAAAATCTACCATAAGTATCATCATCCTTTTCCATCTTACAATGGTTTAAATAAATAACATATTTTCAACATGTTAGACTGCATTGGCTTAACTCTCAAAATACCACTTCTGTTTCTCTCTGTTCTGATCCAAACTGTTAAAGCCATTCACTTTGTATCTTGATCATCACTCTGTCCCCATCAATGTCAGTCTATGATGGGCCATCCCTACAGCTCAGGCAAGGTTTCAAAACCTCCCCAGTGTGACTCCAAGGTAAGACCACGTTTGGTGGAAAGAAACCTGCAAACACTGAGAAGGAAAGCCTGGTTTCATTTTTGTCTTCTCTTCCCATTGCTTCAGCTTACTTCCACAGCCTCACAGAAA
Source organism: Symphalangus syndactylus (assembly GCF_028878055.3). NCBI lineage: Eukaryota > Metazoa > Chordata > Mammalia > Primates > Hylobatidae > Symphalangus > Symphalangus syndactylus. Next base: position 19,761,611 of record NC_072446.2, on the reverse strand, counting down.
ATCCTTCCTTGAAAACCAGTGGTCTCTCCTCTCACGTGTGAACTCTTTTTACAGTGGTTTTTGAGTGTGTGTCATTGCCAGATTTAATGCAATGTAGACCAATGTCTCCCCAATTCAGTTTTGTATACTGGTGACAGTCTGTGACAAAGTTTTTGTTAATACAAATATTCAATGAAATAAAGGAAATACAGCACACATTTTATAAGGCAAACACATTCAGTTTAAATGATGGTCTTTTATCTAGATGTTATTTTTTTCTATTTTGTTAAATGACTTTTCTACGTAAAGTTATTTATTATGGATGGTAGTTACATTTTGCTTTTTAATGATCTTTGCAAAATGAAAAGTTGATGACCCTATGATGGTCTATGCCTCTCTTTTCTGCAACGTATCTATGGTTGAAAAGAATTATCAAAAATATTGGAGACTATAAATATACATTTTTTAAAAGGCAAGCAAATCTTGCCTCGTGACAGAATGAATCTTCTGAAGTTCCATGGAAAACTAAGAAATGCTCACGTATTCTTTGAGAGTCACAAAGCACATTTGCATTTTTATAGGTTCTGGGAAGTACTACTGAAAAGACATTTTTAACTTTGTGTACTACGGAATATTCTTAATTTGCTCAATCATAGAATTCTTATATTTTCTACGTTATATATTTGTTCCATAGTGCACATTTTGGGAAATGCTGTCATAAATGAAGTATGATATATTTGAGTGGAGAAAACTGTGGGAGAAAGAAATCTTGGTAAGATCTATCAGACAAACATTTATGGAAGCAATGCATTTGGGGCAAGATTATTTGCAAGTTACAAGGATTAGATTTGGCTCCAGAAAGAGGCCAAAGATAAAGATCAAATTAATTTATATAAAAGGCTGAAAGTAGATATGGCAACGCATCCCAGGCAGCTGACCTAAATGTGTGAAATGGGCAAGGATAAGGTATTGGGGAATGGTGGGGAGTGTGGTAAACTCTAAGTACATGCCCTGCTGGTTGTCTCGACTGGACTGTCATCATTTAAGAAGGCACGCATAATGGAGGTGTCATAACTTTTGGATTTTGAAGAGAAGACAGAGATCCAAATTTTTCCATGAAAGATTTCTCTATTTTTATTTTTTAATTTGTATGTATTTATTTATTTTTTTGACACAGGGTCTCGCTCTGTCACCCTGGCTGTCATCCTGGCACAATCACAGCTCACTGTAGGCTTAACCTCCCAGTCTCAAGCAATCCTCCTACCTTAGCCTCCTGAGTAGCTGGGACCACAGGCACTCACCACCGTGCCAGACTAATTTGTTTTTACTTTGATTTTTTTTTTTTTGAGATGAAGTTTCACTCTTGTTGCCCAGCCTGCAGTGCAGTGGCACGATCTCGGCTCACTCCAACCTCCACCTCCCAGGTTCAAGCGATTCTCCTGCCTCAGCCTCCCGAGTAGCTGGAACTACAGGCACCCGCCATCATGCCCGGCTAATTTTTGTATTTTTAGTAGAGACGGGGTTTCACCATCTTGGCCAGGCTGGTCTTGAACTCCTGACCTCGTGATCCACCTGCTTTGGCCTCCCAAAGTGCTGGAATTACAGGCATGAGCCACTGCACCTGGCCTGTTTTTGCTTTAATTTTTTAGGAGACAGGGTCTCACCGTGTTGCCCATGCTGGACTCAAACTCCTGGGCTCAAGTGATCCTCCTGGCTTGGCTTCCCAAAGCGCTGGTATCACAGAGATGAGCCACCATGCCCAGCCAATTTCTCTATTTTTAAGTATTCACAATTCAAAGCTAAAACCAAGATGTGAACCTAATATATATGTATACATATCTATTATAGATGTATATATGTATGTACCCATATGCGTATGCATATAAGTATGTGCATATATACTTATATATGTGTGTACATATTATATATACACACGTGTGTGTATTTTATATATATATTTATATATATACGCACGTGTGTACATATTTTTTATACATGTATACACACACATATATATATATTTGTAGGTGTCTTGTTTGCAACCTAGGCTAAAATTTTTGTAATTTTGTGAAATTTATTTCATGTATAATAATAAAATATACTATATCAAAAATTATAGTAATATTGGGAGTATAAAGCAAAGTAACCACGAATGTTTAGTCTCAAGATCCAGTTAGGCCAAGATGGCATTGTTCTGAATTTTCATTCCCAAGAGGTCATATTCCTGCCGTTTCCTTTTTCATTGAGAAGACTGCATGCACTGCCTGCGTTCTCTTCTTCTATTTCTCTCTTTTTGTTCTCCCTTCCTGGATCCTCTTGGCAAAGAATGGCACCCATGTGTGCACCTGCTTCTTGTACTGCATCTTGCTGAGTATCAGCTATAGGCAAAAAGGCAGATTTAGTTCAGCCATCATGAAGAGCAGAGAGAGAATTCAGAAGTTTCTTATCACATCTGATCAATGAATGGTGTGGGAGTTATAGCACTCAGACTGCATTTGTGCCTGAAAATGTAAAAAAAAAAAAAAATCACAACAAGAACTCCTCAACTCCAAAGAGGGCACAGAACTCTCAACCTCAAATTAAATTTCACAACTTTAAAAAGTTTATCTCATAGTAGAAAAAATTACTCTCCATAATGTTACTAGGAATTATAATACTGTCATCTCTGATCGGCACCCACATCCCAATGGATGCAAACATACACAGGGTGATTTGAATTGAAAAGTTGGCTACTAAAATCACAGATCACTACACATTCACTTGTGAGAGCAACTCCTTCCAACACCTAAAAGTTATCATAGAAAAAAGAGGAGGTGGTGGCTTATGCCTGTAATCCCAGCACTTTGGGAGGCTGTGGAAGGAGGATCACTTGAGCCCAGGAGTTTAAGACCAGCCTGGGCAACATAGGGAGACCCCCCCTCTCTACATATAATAATAATAATAATAATAATAATAATAACAAAATTAGCTGAGCATGGTGGCGTATGCCTATGTCCCAGCTACTTGGCAGCCTGAAGTGGAGGAATCACTTGAGCCCAGGAGCTTGAGGCTGCAGCAAGCCATGATGGCACCATTGCACTGCAGCCTGGGCAACAGAGCAAGACTATCTCCAAAAGAAGAAAACAGAAAAGAAAGAAGGAAAAGGAGATTTTCAGTGTAGGTCAGTACTTCTTTACTGAGGGTGATTTTGCTCATCCTCCTGTCCCCTGCCCCTAACATTTGTCAGATATGTTTTGGTTGGAGAAGCACATGCTCTGGTGTCTATTGTGTAGTGACCAGAGATGCTGCTAACCATCAATCATACAATGCACAAGGCGGTCCCCACAACAAAGACTTCTCTGACCCCAAATGTTCATGATGCCATCATGGAGAAGCTGTGGTATGTGCCAAGCTAAAGAAATGCTGCTTTGCATTAGCATATCACACATGCTGAGGTTTCCTGCAAAGCTGGCAAAGGGAGTGATTTCCTTGTACATCTCTCCTTGCCAAATTGGGTGACATCTTGCAGAACCACTGCTGCTTTTCAGGGTGGAAACAATCTTAATCTAAGTACCTTGCAGGACATTCATATGGTGGATTACAATGTGTAGCTACTACCCGGGCCAACACTTTGTATTTCTGCTTCTCGGTTATGTGGGAACCAATAGTGTCCTCTCGAAGGACAACTATGTGTTCCGAATTCATCTTTGAAGAGATTTTAAAAAATCGTCACCAGCACCTAATACCTTACATTGGCTGCTTCTCCAGTTATTTCCGGAGTCTACTGTCAAACACAGGTTGAAGGAAACAGCAATGAGAAAGGCAGACAAATGTGGTCCTCACCCTTGTGGGTCTTATGGTTTAGACCACAGGTCAACAAACTTTTTCTGTAAAGGGCTAGATAGTATTTTAGACTTGTGTACCATAGGGTCTCATAGTAACAACTCCTCAGCTCTGCCATTGTAGCACAAAAGCAGATATAGGTAATATGTAAGCCAATGAGTGTAGCTGTGTTCTAATAAAACTTTATTCATAAGAAACAAACCACTAGCTAGTTATGTCCCACGAATGGGAGCTTCCCGATCGCTGGTCTAGATTAGTGAGACAGACATTATTCAGATACATGCTTGACTAATTATATTTTCCAAACCATCTGTCTGATATTCTGTCCCCTGGCTTTCTGCATGATAATTCCTTTGTTATATTCGTATCTCAGTCTAACTGCCACCTTCTTAAAGAGCTCCTCCCTCACCACCTATGAAAAATGGATCAAAAATTGTCCCTCTGATAGTTCTCTATCACACATCCTGCATTATGAGCTACATGGTGCATATAACCCAAATTAACTTGTTCACATATTTGTTCAATCTCTATTTTTAAATAAAAGCAGAGACGCTGTTTGTCTTTACACCTCTCAGAACCTTGGCATATAGCAGGATTCCCCCCAACCCACCATCACCCACAACCATCACACGTGCAGGCTATAAAGAAACTCACAAGAACATTCTCAATAGTGAGACCTAACTGGTCCTGGAGAGGATCAAGTATTATACTTGATACTGAAAACTATCACTGAAGGAACTACTAAGTGTAGTAGCTAACAGGAATTGAAGAGTATTATGCACCAGGCAATGTTCTAACCATTTTTGTGTATTAACAATTTTGTGAAGAGTCAATATTATCATTCATTTTATAGATAAGAAAAGAACTCATAAATAACTTGCATAAGGTTACTAGTAAGTCTGGGATAAGAACCCAGAAAGTCGATTTCTTGTTCTTAAACACTATAATATGCTGTCTCTGCTATAGCCCCCCACTCACCAAACAATTTAAAAAGTTAAAATCCTTAACCAAAAGCCAAAAACCTGACTATACTGAGAAGGTGACATTGTCCTAGTGTATCAGAGAGATAACCTAACAAAACCAGTCAATTTTCAAAATGTGAAATTTCCACCTTTGGACTGATTTTGGGAAATTAAAATTCTGAACCTACAAAAGCCTAGGGTGAAATTGGGTATGCTAGTCTTCAAGCCATCTGGAGGGGGTTGACATCCTTCTGCACGGGGCTGCATTCTGCAGCAGGGAGCCAGCCCAAAACTCTGCAGGACTGTAATGGCGACCTTCCAGTGTGGAATGAATCCATTGAGAATACAGCTTTATGGGGCCATGCAACAAATGCATCAAATATTTATTGCCAAGAAATATTTATTGCCAATTACATGAATGTGAAACAAGACATCAAGACATCATTCCTGGCCTACAGAGCTATCAAGCAAGGAGATGGGTGAACGTAAGGCTGTCTTAAGATGCGGGAAGGGAAATGCAAAAGAAGGGGATGATTCCAGGGTTTCCAGGGGGAACAGGGACTGGTGCATTTGTGTCAGCAAGTATGGCAGACAGGCGCCAGATTATGACTTTGTGAGTGACATGTGGCTTTAGGAGAAAGTGCCAGTCCTAAAGTGCCATCTGGACGAGCCCTAACGTGGTCATGTGTAATCTTAATACACAACATCTAATAATGACTGAGTGCTTACTTGGCACTAGACACCACCCTAAATGTTTGAATATATCATCTCACTGTGTTCTCACAACAAACCCCTTAGGCAGATACCATTTTTATTCTCATTTTCTGCGTGAGAAAACTAAGGTGTATAGGGGTTATGTGATTTTTCCAAAGTCGCATGGGAGAGCAATGACTAGAACTTAGGCAGATTGGACTCCAGGATCCATTCTGGTAGCCACTGTTGCCAGCAGTCATAACCTGGCTCTATCTCCATTTTCTAGATGGAGTAAACAAGGCTTAAGGAAGTGCAGTGACTTCTCTGAGATTTGAACCTGAATTTGAGCTCATGGTCTTTTTACTAGTCTAAGATAGTATTTGTGGCCCCAAATCCACTTTACCTAATATCCCTTTATGAGACCTTCAAAACAATTACCACTCTAAAAAGAGGTAATGAAAACTGATCTGGGTTTCTTGGGCTTGAGAAGGGGCAGGAAGCAGATGTGAGAGATAGATCCAGAAAGACTTACAGACTACCTGGCCATTAAGACATAGGAAAGAGAAAAAATTATGTTGGTGGGTGCCTAGAATCTTTGAAATGCCATATTGCAGAGATAAAGAAGACAAAAGGAATAGCTTGGAGAATTAAGGCAATTATATTACCGTTATTATCCATCATAAATAATGTCAAGCAGGAATTTCCCTCCCAACAATTATCTACTAAATTCTGGGAGGTTTACCCTCTCCCAGTCACACATCAACTCTGATATTTTAAATCCAAAGACATAATATTTGATCACACACCCTAACCTTTTGTCAGGAAGACATACACTCTAAATTTTAAAAGCCTGCTTCCAGAAATATTTAAAGCTAACCATTCCATTAAATAAGTCCCGGATATCCAGAGAGTATGACTGGGATAATATGGAATTATTTATAAAGATGACTTGTTCTGAGAAAATTGTTATGAAGAGAGGGAAATCCCGCCTTCTGTCTTTATTCATGAACTGTGATTAAAACCAATTTATTTGAGATGTATCAAAGAGAGATAATAAGTAAAGTGGATTTGGGGCCACCCGGTTAGGTGACGGGTCTTTTGGTTGCTTTCATGTGGGATACCACCTCCGGTTACCCAGCAGCACATTCTCATCTCATAACTGTGGAATTCTTGGATTTGAAACCGGCTCAGTTCACTTTGTATAACTGAAGCCTCTTATTTTGCTTTGCCTAATTCTCGTCCTTTATTTGCATACCATCTTTTATCATTAAATGATTCTTAAGTGGATCAGGATAGAATCCACTTTGTTCTCTAAATCAAGAACTCTTTTTCATATGACCTTGAAAGTAGGAGGTTGCATCAATCATGCTTCCCACTGATCTTGGAATTAACACATGCACATATATGTTCCTGGTTTGCCAGGCCTTAGCCAGCCTGGCCCCTGTCCACTCCTCTAGCTTCATCCCACCCCTCTCTCTTTTTCTTTCTGGATTCCAGCCTCAGGGACTCCCTCCATGTCCTTCAACCAATAAAATTCCTTCCTGCATATTCTATTTGGGGGACTAACATCCTCTTTCTTCCTGCCTTAACCTGATCTGTTTCAGTTCATTCTGTTCATGTCAGTCTAATTGTTACTTCCTCAGGGAACAACATCCTCCTGCCCGAAACTGGGCCATTTTCTCCTGTTACATGTCATTACTCCACCAACTTCCTCTCCTCTAGAGAACTGACATCAATTAAAATTAATATGTGTTTGTGCTATTATTTATTTAATGTTTATTTTTTCAAAAGGCTACAACTCCCTATGGGCAAGTCATCTATGGTATCTTTAGAGCCTAGAAAAGTGCTTGGCACATAGCAGTTGCTCAATAAATCAAAGAATAAACTAGTGACTAACGAATGAGTAAATAAATGGTTAGTCAGTTGCCTAATCCCATTAATTATGCTCTGAGGATGCTGCAGAAAGGCAACTCAAGGTCTTCAGAACTCAAACTCTGAACTCTGATTCTCATTTTGAGGTTTACATAAAATTTCTACGTTATTTTATGCAAGCATTTCTTCTATTGTTTTTCTCAATCTTAAAAAAAGATTTAATCAAACAGTCTTAAACATACTAAGATGTTTCTCTATTGCATAAAATCTACTCATTAAAAGCATACTATGTTACTGAAAAATTAGAAATGAAAAATTAAAATTTGTTATGGCAACATTACCCAAAGTGTGGTTTGGGAGTATGAGTTTCACTGGATGCTAAAGGAAAAAAATATTCCATTGATCAAGTGCAATTGGGAAACTTAAAAAAGCAAAAAGATTCTGTTTGTTTACTTTAGTGAAGGACCCCTAGAGCCTTAAGTATGCTAATGAGCATTATGAAAACCAAAGAGGAGGATTTAAAATGATATGTTTTCTAAATATATGTGACCATAGAGAATCATCTGGTCATAGACCATCTTTTAGAAATACTGCTATGTGTAACAAAAGATAGGTTAATATTTCATGTTTATGCCTGCTTTGGGAGAAACAACTGTACTGATTTTAAGAGGAACTCCACTTATCCCACAAACCAAATTTTAGGAACTATGCTTCCTTCCTTGCATTGGCAAGCAACTTCCAATTAAATGCCAACTCTGGTTTATGGTTTAAACATTGATAATAATTGTATCATTAGAACGGAGACCTGGAGTTCTGATTGTTACATTCCACATGGAGCTCTCATTGGGAAAAGGGAAGGGCAGTCAGTTTAGGAGTATTTACAAAGTAGAATCCATATTTTAAATGACACTATTGGTGGGAGAATAGAAGCAAGGAGAAGCAGTATTCAGAGCTGGAAAACTAATCAGATTCTAAGACAGAGCCTCAAAACTGGACAGTCAAAAGAAACTTGCAGAGGTTAGCTTCTAGCAGGAGACAAATAATTCAGAAGATCAAATCAAGGCTGTGTGTTAGTTTGAGTCTTGATGCAAAACAAATAACTTCAAAATAGTTCAAGTCTGAAATTCAGAAGAATATGGGCTCCACCAATGTGTATTTGTCAACCATCTAGTGAATAATATTTCTGTTATATTTAATGACCAATGGGCCTGACTCATGAATTTGATGGTAAGCAGGGTAGTATTGTGGCCTCGGGTATTTTTAAGCATCTAAGCAGAAAGGGGGAATATTTAAGGTAGAAAGAGGACATGAATTTTATAATAAAAATAGCGTGAGCGTTTGGTAGATGGAGTTTAGGTATCTCTACGGAATACAGAGTTAAACAGATTACCATATGTTTCCTTCAGGAGCATTTGAAAAATGAAGACCAAATGTGTTTTATAGAATGATGTTCTTCATAATGCAGATAGCCACTGATTTGAAGCTGCAGCTAAAATAAATATGATACCTTTTGAGTGCTATTCACAGACACTAGTGACCTATCAATTTCCCTATCTCAGGAAGAGCAAACTGGAGGATGACAGCTCACTCCCAGAAGAGTGGTTGATATATGTTAAGTGGCTGTGTCTCTGCTTCTGATTATTAATTGTGGCTAATATTGAGAAAGAAGATGTCCCCAGACTATGCAGACACTTCTCGGAATGGGGATGTCTTCAGGCATAGTGGGAAGGGGCACTGCGATAGTCAGAAATTCAAGATCTGGTTTCCCGTTGTGTTGATAAACCTTGAGGCCAAGCAAGCTTAAACTTCTGAGACTCTCATATTTCAGGCCCTGGGAGGGTCCTACCAATGTGTTGTCATGGTTATATGTATCTCTAAAATCTGTAAAGCATAATGTTTTATGCTTAACCTGCTGCTCCCCATATAAACCTATCCTCAACTCACCTTTCTAGGAACTGGATCTTAAAATGCCAGTGGCCATGCTGGTTATGATGCTATCTTTTCCCACTCCTACCTCCCCTCCACAATACTTTTCTTTGAACTAGATGGCATTAGAATGGCCACTGGCATTTTTTTTTCTTTTATTATTATTATTATTGTACTTTAAGTTTTAGGGTACATGTGCACAATGCGCAGGTTTGTTACATATGTATCCATGTGCCATGTTGATTTCCTGCACCCATTAACTCGTCATTTAGCATTAGGTATATCTCCTAATGCTGTCCCTCCCCCCTCCCCACACCCCACAACAGTCTCCGGAGTGTGATGTTCCCCTTCCTGTGTCCATGTGTTCTCATTGTTCAATTCCCACCTATGAGTGAGAACATGCGGTGTTTGGTTTTTTGTCCTTGCGATAGTTTACTGAGAATGATGGTTTCCAGTTTCATCCATGTCCCTACAAAGGACATGAACTCATCCTTTTTATGGCTGCATAGTATTCCATGGTGTATATGTGCCACATTTTCTTAATCCAGTCTATCGTTTTTGGACATTTGGGTTGGTTCCAAGTCTTTGCTATTGTGAATAGTGCTGCAATAAACATACGTGTGCATGTGTCTTTATAGCAGCATGATTTATAGTCTTTTGGGTATATACCCAGTAATGGGATGGCTGGGTCAAATGGTATTTCTAGTTCTAGATCCCTGAGGAATCACCACACTGACTTCCACAATGGTTGAACTAGTTTACAGTCCCACCAACAGTGTAAAAGTGTTCCTATTTCTCCACATCCTCTCCAGCACCTATTGTTTCCTGACTTTTTAATGATCACCATTCTAACTGGTGTGAGCTGGTATCTCATTGTGGTTTTGATTTGCATTTCTCTGATGGCCAGTGATGGTGAGCATTTTTTCATGTGTTTTTTGGCTGCATAAATGTCTTCTTTTGAGAAGTGTCTGTTCATGTCCTTCGCCCACTTTTTGATGGGGTTGTTTGTTTTTTTCTTGTAAATTTGTTTGAGTTCATTGTAGATTCTGGATATTAGCCCTTTGTCAGATGAGTAGGTTGTGAAAATTTTCTCCCATTCTGTAGGTTGCCTGTTCACTCTGATGGTAGTTTCTTTTGCTGTGCAGAAGCTCTTTAGTTTAATTAGATCCCATTTGTCAATTTTGGCTTTTGTTGCCATTGCTTTTGGTGTTTTAGACATGAAGTCCTTGCCCATGCCTATGTCCTGAATGGTATTGCCTAGGTTTTCTTCTAGGGTTTTTATGGTTTTAGGTCTAACATGTAAGTCTTTAATTCATCTTGAATTAATTTTTATATAAGGTGTAAGGAAGGCATCCAGTTTCAGCTTTCTACATATGGCTAGCCAGTTTTCCCAGCACCATTTATTAAATAGGGAATCCTTTCCCCATTTCTTGTTTTTGTCAGGTTTGTCAAAGATTGGATAGTTGTAGATATGTGACATTATTTCTGAGGGCACTGTTCTGTTCCATTGATCTATGTCTCTGTTGTGGTACCAGTACCATGCTGTTTTGGTTACTGTAGTCTTGTAGTATAGTTTGAAGTCAGGTAGCGTGATGCCTCCAGCTTTGTTCTTTTGGCTTAGGATTGACTTGGTGATGTGGGCTCTTTTTTGGTTCCATATGAACTTTAAGGTAGTTTTTTCCAATTCTGTGAAGAAAGTCATTGGTAGCTTGATGGGGATGGCATTGAATCTATAAATTACCTTGGGCAGTATGGCCATTTTCATGATATTGATTCTTCCAACCCATGAGCATGGAATGTACTTCCATTTGTTTGTATCCTCTTTTATTTCATTGAGCAGTGGTTTGTAGTTCTCCTTGAAGAGGTCCTTCACATCCCTTCTAAGTTGGATTCCTAGGTATTTTATTCTCTTTGAAGCAATTGTGAATGGGATTTCACTGATGATTTGGCTCTCTCTTTGTCTGTGATTGGTGTACAAGAATGCTTGTGATTTTTGTACATTGATTTTGTATCCTGAGACTTTGCTGAAGTTGCTTATCAGCTTGAGGAGATTTTGGGCTAAGACAATGGGGTTTTCTAGATATACAATCATGTCATCTGCAAACAGGGACAGTTTGACTTCCTCTTTTCCTAATTGAATACCCTTTATTTCCTTCTCCTGCCTGATTGCTCTGGCCAGAACTTCCAGCACTATGTTGAATAGGAGTGGTGAGAGAGGGCATCCCTGTCTTGTGCCAGTTTTCAAAGGGAATGCTTCCAGTTTTTGCCCATTCAGTATGATATTGGCTGTGGGTTTGTCATAGATAGCTCTTATTATTTTGAGATACGTCCCATCAATACCTAATTTATTGAGAGTTTTTAGCGTGAAAATTGTTGAATTTTGTCAAAGGCCTTTTCTGCATCTGTTGAGATAATCATGTGGTTTTTGTCTTTGGTTCTGTTTATATGCTGGATTACGTTTATTGATTTGCGTATGTTGAACCAGCCTTGCATCCCAGGGATGAAGCCCACTTAATCATGGTGGATAAGCTTTTTGATGTGCTGCTGGATTCGGTTTGCCGGTATTTTATTGAGGATTTTTGCGTCAATGTTCATCAAGGATATTGGTCTGAAATTCTCTTTTTTGGTTATGTCCCTGCCAGGCTTTGGTATCAGGACGATGCTGGCCTCATAAAATGTGTTAAGGAGGATTCCCTCTTTTTCTATTGATTGGAATTATTTCAGAAGGAATGGTACCAGTTCCTCCTTGTACCTCTGGTAGAATTTGGCTGTGAATCCATCAGGTCCTGGACTCTTTTTGGTTGGTAAGCTATTGATTATTGCCACAATTTCAGAGCCTGTTATTGGTCTATTCAGAGATTCAACTTCTTCCTGGCTTAGTCTTGGGAGGGTGTATTTGTCAAGGAATTTATCCGTTTCTTCTAGATTTTCTAGTTTATTTGTGTAGAGGTGTTTGTAGTATTCTCTGATGGTAGATTGTATTTCTGTGGGATCGGTGGTGATATCCCCTTTATCATTTTTTATTGCATCTATTTGATTCTTCTTTCTTTTCTTCTTTATTAGTCTTGCTAGTGGTCTATCAATTTTGTTGATCTTTTCAAAAAACCAGCTCCTGGGTTCATTAATTTTTTGAAGGGTTTTTTGTGTCTCTATTTCCTTCAGTTCTGCTCTGATTTTAGTTATTTCTTGCCTTCTGCTAGCTTTTGAATGTGTTTGCTCTTGCTTTTCTAGTTCTTTTAATTGTGATGTTAGGGTGTCAATTTTGGATCTTTCCTGCTTCCTCTTGTGGGCATTTAGTGCTATAAATTTCCCTCTACACACTGCTTTGAATGTGTCCCAGAGATTCTGGTATGTTGTGTCTTTGTTCTCATTGGTTTCAAAGAACATCTTTATTTCTGCCTTCATTTCATTATGTACCCAGTAGTCATTCAGGAGCAGGTTGTTCAGTTTCCATGTAGTTGAGCGGTTTTGAGTGAGTTTCTTAATACTGAGTTCTAGTTTGATTGCACTGTGGTCACAGAGACAGTTTGTTATAATTTCTGTTCTTTTACATTTGCTGAGGAGTGCTTTACTTCCAACTATGTGATCAATTTTGGAATAGGTGTGGTGTGGTGCTGAAAAAAATGTATATTCTGTTGATTTGGGGTGCAGAGTTCTGTAGATGTCTATTAGGTCCACTTGTTGCAGAGCTGAGTTCAATTCCTGGGTATCCTTGTTAACTTTCTGTCTCGTTGATCTGTCTAATGTTGACAGTGGGGTGTTAAAATCTCCCATTATTATTGTGTGGGAGTCTAAGTCTCTTTGTAGGTCACTCAGGACTTGCTTTATGAATCTGGGTGCTCCTATATTGGGTGCATATATATTTAGGATAGTTAGCTCTTCTTGTTGAATTGATCCCTTTACGATTATGTAATGGCCTTCTTTGTCTCTTTTGATCTTTGTTGGTTTAAAGTCTATTTTATCAGAGACTAGGATTGCAACCTCTGCCTTTTTTTGTTTTCCATTTGCTTGGTAGATCTTCCTCTATCCCTTTATTTTGAGTCTATGTGTGTCTCTGCACGTGAGATGGGTTTCCTGAATACAGCACACTGATGGGTCTTGACTCCTTATCCAATTTGCCAGTCTGTGTCTTTTGATTGGAGCATTTAGCCCATTGACATTTAAAGTTAATATTGTTATGTGTGAATTTGATCCTGTCATTATGATGTTAGCTGGTTATTTTGCTCGTTAGTTGATGCAGTTTCTTCCTAGCCTCGATGGTCTTTACAATTTGGCATGTTTTTGCAGTGGCTGGTATCGGTTGTTCCTTTCCATGTTTAGTGCTTCCTTCAGGAGCTCTTTTAGGGCAGGCCTGGTGGTGACAAAATCACTCAGCATTTGCTTGTCTGTAAAGTATTTTATTTCTCCTTCAGTTATGAAGCTTAGTTTGGCTGGATATGAAATTCTGGGTTGAAAATTCTTTTCTTTAAGAATGTTGAATATTGGCCCCCACTCTCTTCTGGCTTGTAGAGTTTCGGCCGAGAGATCAGCTGTTAGTCTGATGGGCTTCCCTTTGTGGGTAACCTGACCTTTCTCTCTGGCTGCCCTTAACATTTTTTCCTTCATTTCAACTTTGGTGAATCTGGCAATTATGTGTCTAGGAGTTGCTCTTCTCGAAGAGTATCTTTGTGGCGTTCTCTGTATTTCCTGAATCTGAATGTTGGCCTGCCTTGCTAGATTGGGGAAGTTCTCCTGGATAATACCTTGCAGAGTGTTTTCCAACTTGGTTCCATTCTCCCCGTCACTTTCAGGTACACCAATCAGACGTAGGTTTGGTCTTTTCACATAGTCCCATATTTCTTGGAGGCTTTGTTTGTTCCTTTTTATTCTTTTTTCTCTAAACTTCCCTTCTTGCTTCATTTCATTCATTTCATCTTGCACCATGTATACCCTTTCTTCCAGTTGATCGCATCAGCTACTGAGGCTTCTGCAGTCTTCACGTAGTTCTCAAAACTTGGCTTTCAGCTCCATCAGCTCCTTTAAGCACTTCTCTGCATTGGTTATTTTAGTTAAACATTTGTCTAATTTTTTTTCAAAGTTTTTAACTTCTTTGCCATTGGTTTGAATTTCCTCCTGTAGCTCGGAGTAGTTTGATCGTCTGAAGCCTTCTTCTCTCAACTCGTCAAAGTCATTCTCTGTCCAGCTTTGTTCTGTTTCTGGTGAGGAACTGCGTTCCTTTGGAGGAGGAGAGGCGCTCTGCTTTTTAGAGTTTCCAGTTTTTCTGCTCTGTTTTCTCCCCATCTTTGTAGTTTTTTCTACTTTTGGTCTTTGATGATGGTGATGTACAGATGGGTTTTTGGTGTGGATGTCCTTTCTATTTGTTGGTTTTCCTTCTACCAGACAAGACCCTCAGCTGCAGGTCTGTTGGAGTTTGCTAGAGGTCCACTCCAGACCCTGTTTGGCTGGGTGTCAGCAGCAGTGGCTGCAAAACAGCAGATTTTCGTGAACCGCAAATTCAGCTGTCTGATCATTCCTCTGGAAGTTTTGTCTCAGAGGAGTACCTGGCCAAGTGAGGTGTCAGTCTGTCCCTACTAGGGGGTGCCTCCCAGTTAGGCTGCTCAGGGGTCAGGGTCCCACTTTAGGAGGCAGTCTGCCCGTTCTCTGATCTCCAGCTGTGTGCTGGGAGAACGACTACTCTCTTCAAAGCTGTCAGACAGGGACATTTAAGTCTACAGAGGTTACTGCTGACTTTTTGTTTGTCTGTGCCCTGCCTCCAGAGGTGTGGCCTACAGAGAGGGAGGCAGGCCTCCTTGAGCTGTGGTGGGCTCCACCCAGTTTGAGCTTCCTGGCTGCTTTGTTTACCTAAGCAAGCCTGGGCAATGGCAGGCGCCCCTGCCCCAGCCTTGCTGCCGCCCTGCAGTTTGATCTCAGACTGCTGTGCTAGCAATCAGTGAGACTCCATGGGTGTAGGACCCTCCGAGCCAGGTGTGGGACACAATCTCCTGGTGTGCCGTTTTCCAAGCCCGCTGGAAAAGCGCAGTATTAGGGTGGGAGTGACCCGATTTTCCAGGTGCTGTCTGTCACCCCTTTCTTTGACTAGGAAAGGGAACTCCCTGACCCCTTGCGCTTCCCGAGTGAGGCAATGCCTTGCCCTGCTTTGGCTCGTGCACGGTGCGCTGCACCAACTGTCCTGCACCCACTGTTTGGCACTCCCTAGTCAGATGAACCCGGTACCTCAGATGGAAATGCAGAAATCACCCGTTTTCTGCGTTGCTCACGCCGGGAGCTGTAGACCGGAGCTGTGCCAATTTGGCCATCTTGGCTCCACCCATCTGGCCACTGGCATTTTAAGATCCAGTTCCTGGAAAGGTGAGTTGAGGATAGGTTTATATGGGGAGCAGCAGGATATACACATGTGGTGGTCCACCACTTTCATTTATGGTTAAGGTACTGCTAGTATCCCGGTATAGGAATGACTTCTAGGAACACTCGTGCACCCACTAGGCCTATGAACCCAATGCTGCAGTGGGCAGGTGCGGGGCCAATGGCAGCACAGCAATATAAATATATCCTAAGATGTCTGTACTGTCAATGGTAAGTAGAGTAGAAAAAGAGTTTGGCATAAAAGGAGCAGAAAGCTAGCCTGCTGAAAATTCTTCTAAAGATCAGATATGTGTGCCCTTGTAAGTGGAGGATTTGATTCTCATCAACACTTAGTTAAATTGGAAGTTCTATTCTCTCTAGAGTATACTCATTAATGCAGCATGCACAATTATAAATGTACCACATATTATTTTTCTTTTTTGATGGAAATTTAAAAAATTATCATAATTCCACTGTTTAAATTTCTTGCTGATTTGACACAGAATACTAACATAGATGAAGATAACATAAAACTCATAATACACCATTAAGTAAGTGTATAAGTGACAAACTGGTAACTGGGGATCCTTAATTCAAAGAGTGTTTAAGATTAGTCACTACACAAAAAAGCTTGAAATTTCCCTGAAATTCTGCAGCTCATGTATGAAAGAAATTTGATAGAGGCTTTCCCAAATTTGACAATTCTAAAACTGTCTATGACATTACCAATAATGTGTTATAGAGCTCACATAAATATTTGTAAACTATCAATAATAGAAAAGGTTTTGATCAACCATGCTAGGGGAAAAGACTAGAATTTTTTTTTATTTTCTCTGTAGAAAAATATTTTATAAAATCTTTGTCACGAAGAGGTGATCAAAGAGTATAAAACAAAAAAATGTCAGAAAAATGTCTTAGAGATGTCAGGCAGTTAATAAAATATGAAGTTATTTTTCTAGATTTTGTGATGTTTGTGGTTTGTTAGCTTTTTAAAATTTGTGATTTGTCTTGATTTATTTTCTCATTTCAAATAAATATTCACTTTCTTATCTAATTTTGTATCTGTAATTTTGATTCCTTTTTTAAAGGAGAATCCAAATTGAATAAGGTTTAGAATCAACAAAAGCTGAATCTTGCCCTGCAGCTCTGTGACACTGAACACTTCATCTGTATTGGCCTCTGTTCTCTTATCTGTAAAATGGGGAGGTAACAACACCAGCAGGGTGATTGGGAAGAGAACACTACAAGAATAAATCACCAGAAAGGACTTGTATACGACATTTTTATGCAAATATGTGGACTCTATGCAGAGTCTACAAAGGCTCTGGACTATACTGAAGGTGTCAGGTACCCTCTTATCCCCAATTATGCTGCTCCACATCAAGGGAGAACTTGCTAACCCATCCATATGAGTCTTTCTGCATTGACCACCATAGAGTCATCTTTCCTGGGTGTCAGGAAATTGAGTTGGAAGAGATGGGGAGAGAATTACTTGGTAGTTGTCTGGAAGTTCTCCATCCTTCTTCATCTTGTCCCATTTTGCATTTTTCTAAAAATAGAAGACAAGAGGGAGCCTGAATTCACACCCCTGCTGCTTCTTGTTTTCTTCTGGAAAGCAGTCATGGAAAATTGGGGTTCCCATGGCCATGTTAAAAGTGATCCCAGTATCCAGACTCTGGTTTGTGGTGCGAAAGTCAGAGTACACAGCATCTTTCTTTTTGACAGTTACAAATGTTACAGGCACAAAGTGGCTCTGGGGTCGGCCACTGTAGAAGCAGCTTCTTAATCCTGAATCAGGAAGTGTTCCTGAGGCCATAGTGTCACAGTGGCAGCTTCCTGATTCACCATGTTTCTGATGTTTGCAGAGCTCACAGTTTCCTAGTGGGCCATTTCTGCCATACTTTTCCACTCACTCTTAGAGGTGATTTTTCAGGCCTTCCAGCAATGATTAGGTGCCCCAGTACATTAAATATTCTCTGCATCCAAATCTTACTGATGCAGGATGGTAGGCTGATAGTTTTAAAGCAGCTGCAAGGGAAATCCCCCTACCATGTTTCAAAGTGAAGAGAATCAGAAAGTTAATTCCATTTAAACATGGAGAATCAGGAAGTGGCAGGATTACTGATAGGAATTTGCATTTTGTGGTGAGGAGAGAGCAGATTTAACTTTCACGATCAAGACTAAATGAGGCTATATCACTGGATACTGGTACAGAAAGCAATGATGACCAGTGACCAGAACTCCAGTCTCTAGAATGTAAGACTCAACCTCAAGTAAAGGGGGTTTGGGAGATTCCAGATTAATTTTATGCCGCCTGATTTAAAAAATGAAAATGAAATTAAGTTTGGAGACAGAAAAGTAAATGTGTCTTTTTGCACCCTAAGCATTTGGATTAAGATCAAAACTACCACTGAATAGAAGCCACCAATAGGAGTGCTTGCAAGTGCCAGCCACAGGGCTTGTCAGGCTTTAATGCGCTTATTCCACTTACTCTTCACGCCAGCCCAAGGAGGTGGGGCTGTTAGTATTTGCATTTGGTACGTGGACAAAAGGGAGGCTCAGAGAAAGTAAGTTACCTGACTGCCCACCTCAAGGGGGCGCCAATCAGAATTCAGGCTTAGGATTTGCATAGGGGGAGCATCACAAGTGGATGACGAATTATGAGAAAAAGACAAAGATTTGGAATGAGAGGGAGGGTTGACTGATTCTTGAACAGTCATATGCAGCATGAGCCTGTTGCATGGAAAAGGGAGGGAAACTCTAAGAGAATCCAAAAATGAGAAGAGACTCACGTACCTTTTCTAAGTTAATATGGGATCACCCTCTTCTCTTATTCCCCTAGGTCATAATGGTTGCTGTGCCAAACACTTTGCTCCCATCTCCTCCCATATTAGTCTGTTTTCATGCTGCCGATAAAGACATACCCGAGGCTGGGTAATTTATAAAGAAAAAAAGGTTTAATAGACTCAAAATTCTATGTGGCTGGGGAGGCCTCACAATCATGATGGAAGGCAAAAGGCACGTCTTACATAGCAGCAGACAAGAGAGAATGAAAGCCAAGTGAAAGGGGTTTCCCCTTATAAAACCATCAGATCTCATGAGACTTATTCACCACCACGAGAACACCACCACGTGGGAACTATGGGAGTTACAATTCAAGATGAGATTCCGGTGGGGACACTGCCAAATCATATCACCTCATAGGTAGGTGCTCTGAACAGTCCACAGCAAGCTGAGTTGTCTAAAATCAAATGGGCCTAGCCCACATTCACTTATTTTGGTCTTAAAAGTGGGCTCAGAGAGATGCTTTCCACCTCAATTGTAGTGGAGAAAAACGGGGCATTTTCCCTGGTCATGAACAGCAAACAGATTCATAGGAAGACATCTCCCTCCAAGTGGGGGTCCAGATGGCCACTGCACTACTCTGGGTCAAGAAACACAAGAAGCAGGCCAAAGGCGACGGTCACTCTCAGCATCCTTCCCAGTTCTGAGTCAGGTGCAGGCCAGGCACTTGCATGGGAGGCTGCCTCTGCCCTTTGTTGGCTTCTTGGCTCTCTCCTTCATCAGCTCACTCATACCCTGGCTCCTTCACTCTCCTTTGCACTGACTGTCTTAAAGCACTGTGGTTAAGAAAGCAGGCTCCTGGATTTGCATCCTGGCTCAAACACTTATTAGTGATACACCCTTGGACAAAGGTTTCACCTCTCCATATCTGTAAAATGGGATGGTTTTTATTCACATGGCTATTGTAACGATTCCATGAGTTGAAACTGGTCAAGTGCTTAAAACAGTGCCTGGAATACAGCAGATGCCCATGAAATCTTAGGGTGTTTCCCTCATTTATTTTAGAACCATATGTTCCCAAGCCTCACTCACTGACATACCAATTTCATGATTTTTGCCACATTCAAGTACCCTCTGTAATAGTACAGTATTTGTTTATTATTTTATTTAACTGAAGTTGTTGTAAGTAATCATATCAAGGATAAAAAGGATTTAATATATGAGTTTAATTTTTTCCAACATCTAGTTCTTCATTCTTTTGAGACCAAAATTTAAAAGTTAAATTATCTTAGGCATATACCATCAATGGGATGGGAGCTACACTTTAGGAAAAACTTGTGTAATTGTTTTCACACTTACTTTTGCTTATTTTATTACTAGTTTATTAATTTACTGATTTCTCTAGTCATTCAATTACTCATTGAGTCACTAATAAATAAAAACATTTTTCAGAGTCATTTACTGAGGACCCAATGGCTTATGTCCTGTGATGGATGGAAGCTGGAGGCTTGCAAATACCAACCAGGTAAGACCTTTCTCTGGGGGGCCCGATGAGAGAATCAGCCACACAAACAAGCAATTATATCAGGAAGTTAAGTGTGGTAGAAGATTTGGGAGCCTAGGGGGAGGAGGACTATTCCTGTTGCCTAGGGGAGTCTATGCCCCTGCACTCAAACGATTCTCCAGGGCATACACTCAGCCCTTCCCTTTTCCTGATGCAGTCATCCCGGGTCATTGCCAAGTGGTGGGAACCTTTATGAGGAAAGTCTTCCATGTTGAGTTAAACAATGAAGAAAGTACTAGGATTGGATTCTGCCCAAAATGAAGATGCTTCATGCAGTCTTTCCTTCATCCCTTCCTTTCAATACGTATTTACTGAGTACCTACTGTGTGCCTGACACTAAGAATTCAGTCTCTGCCATCATGGAGATTAAAATCTACTGTGGCAGCCAGGTGTTATTGTACAAACAGTCATACAAACAGTAATTTGCTTACAATTGTGACAGTTGCCAGGAGAACATCTATAGTGTTATGAGAGCATGTAGAAAGCTCCAATTAGATTAGAGAGTTAAGGCTGTCAACTCTGAGAAGGTAAAATTGAAAGAAAGACCCAAAGAATGGGAAGGAGCTTGCCAAGGTGTGTGGGTGGTGGTGATATAGGGGAAAAGCTGTGTTACAGGCAGAGGCATCTTGGAGGAACACAGCTTCGATAGATATTAGTAAAAGATCTAGAAAGTGGGATACGGAAGATGAAGCTGGGGAAAGATGGTGTTCACGATCGCCTGGGACTTTGTAGGCAATATATTGTCTACCTTTATCCTAAGTGCAATGGGAAAAAATATGTGAAGATTTTAGGTAGAGGAGTTTCCCAACTTGATTTACACTGGGGAACTCTCACTCTGACTGCAGCATGGAGAATGAATTGGGAAGGGCATGAACTTGAGCTGAATGCTCAAGTCAAGGGTAGGAAAAGTGCAGAAGAGGGCTGATGAAAGTGACAAAGCAGATGACAAAAGTATTCTGAATGGATCCTGTGAATTAATTGCCAAGGTGATGCCCCCGAGACCAAGCAGGAAGAAGGCATTGAGGAAACCAATGTCACAGTCATATTTAGAGTTTCCCTTGAAGCTCACGCTCTGGAAAAAACATGGGCTCTGGAGCAAAGCAGGCTGAGGTTCATATCCTGCCTTTCTTTCTTTTTTCTTTTAATTTTTGTGGGTACATAGTAAGCGTATATATTTATGGGGTATTGTCTGTACTTCTTTTGCAGCTTGACCTTAACCTCTGAATTTGCCCCCATTTCTTCATTTACAGAATAGAGATAACAGCACTGCCCTCATAACGTCACTGTAAGGCTTGATAAAGAGTCCACGGAAATTCTGGCACATAGTAGGTGCTTACTAAAGTGCAGTATAGAAGTAGGATTGTGTTGTGTTCTTTTTCTCCCTAGATGCCGCAGGGAACCAAGCATTCTCATCAGTTTTACAACGTATTCTAGAGAAGCAGCCATACTGTAAAAATATTCTTTCTTATATGCTGCACATTATAGCAAATGGCATTATTCATGGATGTGTCAAAGCCATAAAATAGGAGATTTTGAGACGATCACAGCTGTGAGTGATTAATATTTTCATCCCAGGATGCCACAGAGGTACCAAGGCTATGTTAATTATTACATGCCTGAGCCTCGTACTGTGGGCTTCCTCCCCAAGTGCCTACTAATTTGCTCATATGCTGTGCGGCTGATGGGACTAGAAAACTCTCCACTCAGAACACACAGTGGATCTCTGGCAGTTCCTTATGTCCCTAATAACTGCTTTATACTTCTGCAGAAGGAAAAAAAAAATGAACAATCTCCAATCCAACAACAATGATGGGGTTTAAGCAGAAGAGAAATGTTAGTAGAGAAATGTTTTATCAAAGATAGCTTCAAGCTTCTCTTTGTGTTTGCAATTTGCTTGTCCATTTATTAATATACTTCTGAATATTTTGGATGCTGTATTGCAATCACGAATATCTGTACTATCATCTTTCAAATTTTTTCATTTTTACCAAATTTTAAATTTCTCTGAATTATTTCCCTATTAATATTTAAATGTATTTTTGCATGTATCAGTTGTTTTCTTTAAAACGTACCTGCCTCTCAGATGTAAGGAAAGCAACTCTGTCTCTAGGAATATTTGTTTAAGCTTCAGTGTTGTGTGTCTTTATTTTTGAGGAGTTTGATTTCATATATTCACCTTCTAAAACCATTTTTTAAAACATCGACGGATTTTTTTTTAAAGCAAGGACCAAGAGCTGAGTCCTCATCCTCAAGGTAAATTTGTAAATTTCTCTAAACCCTAGTGTGCTCTTATACACTGAACCAATTCCTTCTGCAATTTCCGTAAATCTCTCTATTCATACGATTTCACTAGGATCAGTCTCTGTTGAAAAATCTAGTTTAAGCTGCCTGGCAGTCTGAAAAGAGGAAGATATATTAATTTAATCATTTGTATGAATCATGTCTAAATGATCTCAGCAGAGAAAATGTGTTAGCCATTTAAATCCCATCATTACATATTATATAATAATTACTGCTAATTCTAGTTTGGATGGGCCACAATTTGGCTTTCCATTCCCTAAATGTGGAGGGTAGGATGACCTCACCGAATTTAGCTTCTGCAGCTTCTAGACTTTCTCTTGCCTTCCTCATTACGAACTTAATAGCCACATTCAGCTCCAAGCGTCCAGTCCCCGTAAAGTCTGTTTTGTGCTCATAATTAGTATTCATTTTGTGATCACCGAGTTCACCCTCAGCACAGAACGGAGCCTAATGTTAATCACTGCTCTGTCTCCCTCCCTTTGACTCTGATCTGTCAGCATCGTGTGGCTTGTCCCATACCTAATTTTTTGCCCTTACCAGCCAACAAGCACCTCCACATCGCACAGTGTCAGAATTAGAAACTTTTGACAGATCTGTAATCATGCAGCTCTCGTCAACTCTATGCATGCTAGTCATTTCATTTCCACATTCGAACAGTTAATATGCCTTAATTTCTCTCACTTTGTGAATATTTAATTCCTCCCTTTTCAACATCATTTTTAGGTTGTGTGAATCATTTTCAAAGCCTTTGCTCTGTTCCCGCACTATCATCTGCATATTTTATGAAATGGCACGGTTGAGTCTCGGAGGGCTCTTGATAAAAATGGAACTGGCAGCCTGCTCATTAGCTGTTTACCTGGAGCTGTGTGAGCCCCCGATAATGGCGAGCTCCCATTTGGATTCAAATTAGGATCCTCTGACGAATCACCACCAGCAGCTTTCTCCAGGATGTTCGCTCCTCTTCCGGTGCCCCTCTCTCCCCATCGCAGAGTTTCTAGGAAACTTGCCTTTGGGGGCTGTCCTAGGGAATGTTACACCCTGGCATCTGAGGCAGTTTAATTTTTGAAGCGGAGACACAGAAGCTTTAGCAAATTAGCACCTCTAAGGATGGCAAAATTCCCCTGAAAGGACACATTCTGAAGGTCTGGTTGGTTGACCTTGCAGAGCTTTACAGATGCCAGAAGTCAATTCCCTGCTATAACGAGGTGACCAGTTGTCCCACTTTGCCTGGGACTGCAGATCCCCAGAGCATGAAACTTACCATTTTGAAATCAGGAAAGTTCCAGGCAGTTGAAGATGGGTTGGTCACTTTCGCTATAACTCACTTGAGGGCTTGTATCATGTTGTCAGCCTCTGAAGTAGATGGGAAGATCTTCAGTGGCTTTTACAGACGGGCTGAGCCACTTCTGTGATTTACCAAGAGGACTTAGAGCACAGGCCATAGCCCTGTGGTCTTACAAGGTTGGCTTGAAAACCAGAACTGTTCTGATGGACTTATAGCTTGCACTTAAAAATCAGGAAATTCGTATGTAAAAATGCAGGATTTCTGCCTCTCTTTGAAAACCAAAGACATGGCTCTGCGATGTGCCCATTCTTTTTAGAAATGATTGATCAATCGGAGCCAAACAGGGACTATCCCTTTATATGGGGCATCTGCTTTCTGGTTTCATAACCCTCCCTTTATTGCCCCCAGCTGGATCCATTCATTCTGTGTACCAATGTGGTTTCAGTTTGCATCTGATTTTGTGCTTCTGGATAGAAGTTGAGAGCACTGGCTTTGCAGTAAGATTCAACTCTCAGTTCTATTATCTTTTAGCTGCCTGACCTTGGCCAAGATAAACAAACACACTGGGTCTCAGTTCTCTCACCTGTAACTTGAGAATAATAAAAGTATACTAGTATAGCAATATCTTATTATAAATATTAAATTAAGTAAGATATGTACATTGAAGAAATGCATATAAATGACTTAGAATAGGCCTGGATAGTAAGTATTCATTAAAAGTGCTTGGTTTTTTTCTTATTATTATTTTATTATTATTACTTTTACAGAAAAATAAACTGAAACCCAGAATTCCCTGGTGAGCTACTTAATATATAAATCGACACTATGTGAACACAAAGAATAAAAGAATGTTACTGGCATTAAAATATTTTGTATTTTATTATGTATCTTGGAACCAAATATTGAGGCATACTCAAAGCAATTCCAGGTGACTACCTGTGTAATTAATGAGGCAATTGACAATGCTACAGGAAACAAAACATTCCGTTCTTGATGTACAGATAATCTTGTCTTCCCTTTTGCATTAGTAAATCCTCCAACACCTTTTTGAATTCCATAAACCTATACTTTTTATACAGAGTGAATTCCTTTGTAGTAGAATCTGTTTCCTTAAGATTTCCTCCTGCTGAAATGATTTTATCCTATAGCAGCCTTGTGTTACTGGGGATTTTATTGCCAGGCAAAAGTGATATACTATTAATACCTTGGATTTACACAGCAATTGTTCTTTTGAATAGTTCAAAGGTACTAGATGATTCTCAAAATTATGGTATTTAATATTAATGAGGAAGATGTGATACCACAGGAAACAATTGTTTATTTTTTTATTTTATTATTATACTTTAAGTTTTAGAAACAATGAGAACACATGGACACAGGAAGGGGAACAATTGTTTTTTTTTTAATGTTTCCCCCTTCCCTTTTAAAACAGACTCCTGTAACACTACATGCTCAGAGTTTTTCTAAGGACATATTTGGGAAGCGCTATTGTTGGGTGAAAAGTATTTTTGATTCTGGGTCATTGAAACCTGGATTTGAATCTCTTGTCCCTGATGCTCTCTGGGCCTGGCGCCCACAGAATGCTTATTTTTGAAGAGAGTTGAATAAAGGGACTACATACAAAGCTGTGGACAGGATCTAGGGAATATGCCAGGAATAGTGGAGCACCTGAGGGGTGGTAACAGAGGGGCTCTTTCACTACCTTTACATCTGAAGGGGCAAGAGGAAGGAGAGGTGACCGGACTTAGGAGACAGAGGGCTGTGTGGAGAGGGCTGCCCTGTCACAAGAGGGTCCCAGTTGGCTTGTTATGAATGGTTGGGGTGGGATCAAGGGGGAAAAACATGCTGAGATCACACTTTCCTTCTTCCTTCTAATTTCCTGGCAGAGTTCCCCGTTGGTCAAACCCAACCAGAAGCTTCAGAAAAAGGAACATAATCTTTGTGGGAGTTTGTACTGCTTACCCTCCCAGGGCACAGAGAGCATGCAGACAGTACAGGAGGAAACGGAACCAAACCAAAGTCACCAGATGTCTCTGAACAAGTTGTTCAACTTCTCTGAGACTCTCTCAGACAGAGTTTATTTCTTAGTAAATAAAGCTACATAATACCTACCTCAGAGTGTTATGAGAGAATGAAATGAGATAATACATACATTATCTGGCACAGTCCCCTGGCACATAGTAGGTCTTTCCGAGAAGGATGAAACAGATCAATGCTTTGCCCAGGCCATTTCATCTTCAAGGCAACATGAGTCGAGAAAGGCTTGGGTGCTAGAAGTTTTGTGAAAATGTTTGAGCTCTAAAAATTCAAGTCATGATTTCAAAATATAAAATTAGACTCAACAATAGTCAAATCTCTAATTGATTTTATATGAAATATAATCATATGTCAACGAATCTAACTGTAACCTACTCTTACTTAGTTCTATATAATTCAAAAGTGGGATGTGTTTGCTGTTATGCTGGCACTTACAAAGTTTTCAGTTCATCTGTTTCACATACTGGTTTTCCCGTGGAGGGTTATGTTTAAAAAGCTCTCTGTAAATTGTTATCTCAATGTTGTTGAGTGAATAAAATAGCCTAGCTCTAGCTAGAAGGAATATGAAAGAAAATATAGACTCAGCAAGAAATTTTTTTAAAACTTGTGGTCTATAGGTCATACTCTGTCTTATGATCCTTTCACATGTGAATTTAAATTTTGTAAAGAATTTTTAATTTAAAATTATAAATCAAAATCTTTTAAAAAGAAATCAACTTACTATACTTCATTGATTGCATAAAAATACTTTTTCTTTCTATATTTTAACTTCTCAGAAATAAAGATGCATCTTAAGCAATGATATCTTAGACTTGATGAGATACAGTGGTGACTAGCATTAAAACATCATGAGATTTCACGTGGAAACTGATATTTCCAGTTTCAAAAACCTGGGTGGTCTCTCAGCCTTGGACCTGGCACTCATACAGCCCCTGTGGTGGAAGGGCCTAGCTCTGAGCTCTTGAAAGAGGATGATGGCTCTCAGAGTCACCTCATCCTTACCCATGCCTTCTCTGCTTTTTGGAATTTGAGGAACTTCATCTACCAGCCTCCAACTTGGGCTCTGGACCTGTAAGAAGCCCTTATAGGAAGGAATAGAGATGCATGGGCTGATTTGAATATTACAGATCACTAATGGGCGTTTTACCCAGGGTAAATCAACAAATCAAGTGTTGGTTCGCTTGAGTGTAATAATAATGGTTCTCTCCTAATCAGAAAGTTCTGATTAGCAGTTGATGAGCAAATAGAAATAGCAATAAAATAAGAGGTGAGGGGCATGAGGTAAATGGAGTGTGACAGATAGGCATGGATCTCTTGGGAGGAGAGACAAAGGGGAAGGGAAAGGGAGTCCTTGGCAGTGGAAACAGAAGGAAATGTTACTCCACAGACATTTAGTGACCTGTCCAGAAAAGCAAATGGCTAACTAGGAAGTAGCAGTTCTCTAGACATTCAATCCAGTATTCTTTGCTTTCAAACTTCATTCTTTGCAGTCAAACTTATTGAAAAAATATGTTCAAACTCTATAGACAAACACTCTCTAACAAAATGACTTTCAGAAAAGCGATTTTCTCTCTTTCATCCAGGTATACACCAGCAAAAGACCTGAATAAAAACAACCCTGCTGCATTCTTCATGTAGAATATTCCTAAAATATGTTTGAAGATATTAGGCGTTTTCCTCCCAGCATTATTATTTCTCATGGAAAATCCTTTCTATATTCTATTTTAGATTATGTGCTATAATACACGTAGATTATAGATAACATCTTTTTTTCTGAGATTTCACATTCGAAAATTTGAGATTACAATAAACTCTATGTGCGACAGTGACCAGAGACATGGAAATAATATATGTGAATATTCTGTAAGCTCTTTGACTGAAAGACATGTTATAAATATGAGCAGTTATTCAATACTATATTTGAAAAAATATAGATCATCCAGTCTTGCAAATAAAAGATAATTCCACAGACGACGTTCTCTATGTCACGTTTCTAATCTTAAATACTTCAAGTGAAGGAGCTTCCAGGCCTCCGCTTGTATGACTGTTTCACAATCTAATTGATCTCACTGTCTGAATTGTCCTTTCTTAATTTCTCTGCATCACTCATTTACTGTGCTCGCTGTTCAGATATCTGCGAGAGGTAGCAGGCCTCCCCCGAACCTTAGTCAATTAGACAAGCTATTGTTTCTGATTAAGATATCACATCCCAGAGAATAATAGCAATTAGAGTTGGAACGGAGACCCTGTGGGTCATACAGTCCACTTCCCTGCCGGCTCGGGAGAATGTTTTACATTACACAGTAGTTTTATGTGGTTTTCCTGATGTTGGTTTTAAAAAATCCAAGCACCTGTCAGTGTTAATTATATCCCTGTCCTGCATCCCCACCATGACTTAATTTTCTACTTTGCATTGCTGATTCTCATAAATTGGCATTGAATGATGGCTTCTTGATGATATCACCTCATCCAAATACAGGGACAGTGGACCTTTTTTTTAATAAGCAGAGAAAGGAAATATTATATGGTTTGGTTTGGTTTTTGCTGGGAGTTAGAGGTGCAATTTTATATAGGTACATTTTTTGCCAGGGTTCCTAGGTTTCAAAATACCCCCAACATATGAGGTTTTCTTTTTTTTTTTTTTTGACTACAATAGTCCCTCCTCATCCAAAGGGGATACATTCCAGAACCCCTAATGGATGCTTGAAACCACAGATCTTATTGAGCTCTATATATTCTGTTTTTTTCTTATACATACATACCTATGATAAAGTTTAATTTATAAATTAGGTGTGGTAAGAGATTAACAATAATCACTTGTAATAAAATAGAACGATTATAACACTATACTGTAATGAAAGTTATGTGAATGTGATGTCTCCCTCTCTCTTTCTAAATTTCTTATTTTACTGTACTCACTCTTTTTCTTCTCTTGATCTGTCAATCTCATAATCAAGACAGGTATTAAGTGATTAACGGGTGCGTAGTGTCTACAGTGTGGACACACTGGATGTAGGGATCATTCACGTCCCAGGAGGGACAGAGCAGGACAGAATGAGATTTCATGATGCTACTCAAAACAGTGTGCAATTTCAACGTGTGAATTGTTTATTTCTATTTAAACCTCAGTTGACTGTAGGTAGCTGAAACCACCAAAAACAAAGTCGTGAATAAGTGGGGGGACTACTGTTTTCTTTTTAAAATCAGTCATTTCCATTGCCGATTATCCAGAAAAGGTTACCTATGGGTGTAGAGAATGGTGTCTGTAAGAAAAAAGTACAAATTTCTAGAAGCTTTCCCTTGAGCCAGTTCCTCCACTGCGTGGTCTTAGTAGGGGAAAATAATCCTAAGTATAGTTAATAGAATATTCTTATAAAGAATATGATGATGATAAAATGATTATTATCACTATGTACTTTTGAGCCCTTACAGTATGCCTGGGCACTGTGCAAAGTACTTTGTATGCATTATCTTACTTAATGCTCATTGCTATCCTGATGTAAGGGCTACTAATACACTGAATTTACAAATGAAGAAAAAGAGGCTGAAGAAGTTATAAAACCTGCCAAGATTACCATGCTCATAAATCATGGTGACAAATAATAGTTTCATTTTTACAAATGTTGTATTAATTAAATAAATTAAAAAGTAATTAAATCAACTGTTTTCAATACAAGTAGTGAAATAAAATTGTATTTTATAATTAAAATTTTATAAATATTAAAAAATTTTAAATAATTTGATTATTATTCTTTGCCTTTTAAATTATGGTATTTCCTTTTTTAACATGGGTTTCTGAAGAATCGGAAACTTTTTTCACCTTACTGGTGACCATCTGAATGGGAGAGAGGGCCATGGTTGCTGTGATTGAATTTGGGAATTTCCAAACCTGTCTCTGCATCATAATGACCTTCACATTATATTAAACCACAGTTTTTCATTAAGCATTTTATTTCTCAAAATCCTCTTATATAGGCCGGGCGCGGTGGCTCACGCTTGTAATCCCAGCACTTTGGGAGGCCGAGGCGGGCGAATCAGGAGGTCAGGAGATCGAGACCACGGTGAAACCCCGTCTCTACTAAAAAATATAAAAAATTAGCCGGGCGCGGTGGCGGGCGCCTGTAGTCCCAGCTACTCGGAGAGGCTGAGGCAGGAGAATGGCGTGAACCCGGGAGGCGGTACTTGCAGTGAGCCGAGATTGCGCCACTGAACTCCAGCCTGGGTGACAGAGCGAGACTCTGTCTCAAAAAAAAAAAAAAAAAAAAAAAAAAAAAAAAATCCTCTTATATAAATCAACTTCAGAGTGATTTAGCAAATAAATGTATTTTGAACATTATCATTTTTTAAATTTTGCAAATAATACAAGCACATTATTTGTTTTAAATTAAAGAATATACAGGAGAGAATAAAATGATAGAATGACCACTTCCCTGCCAGTGCACAGACTCTATTCCAACTCCCTGACATATCTCCTACCAACAGTTTCTTGTGTCTTATAAGAAAGGTATTATAAATATGTAAGTAAAATAAGTTTTGTGTACATTTTTTTTAAACACAAATGGGATGACACTATGCCTGTTGAGCCAGAAGTTGTTTTTCTAAATATAGATAACAATAATGAATAAATAACATGTTTAATATGTGTTACATATTACTTTAAGTTCTTTATGTACTACCTCATTTAATCCTCCTGACAACCCCATGAGACAGATATATCTTTATCCCTGTCTTACATGTAATGAAACAGAGAGATAGGTTAAAAAAATTGCTCAAAGACACAAGTTTTTAAAGGGATGAAGCTGGGATGTAATTATACCTTGAGGATCATTCAATATTAGGGAATAGCAATGAATGTTATTACTTTTAGGCTCTGTATATATTTCACCATTTTCCAAATGAGCCTCTTAAAATGGACATTTAGACATTTTTCTTTCTCCTATTTTAAATGGTATTGCAATGACTATCTTTAGGTATACACAGCTTTGTGTACATGGGCAAGTATTTTTGGTTCAAATTCTTACAAGAAGAATGGCTTGGTCAAGACCATTTGCATTTAAAGTTTGAGAGATAAAGCCAACCCATCCTTGAGGGAAGCTGTTCAGGTTCCGCCGCATTCCGGATGCCCCTTATTACGTCATTAAGGCATGCCTGGTTCTCTCCTGAGTGTGTGTCAGGAAGAATTGAGAATTGTGCGACACCCTATGTGTGTTGACGCTGCTGTGCATGTACTCACTCCCTAACGTTAGCAGGGAGTATGTTTTTCTCCTCTACCCCACAGCTTAAGCTGTTACTATTTAGACTTGTGGCTCTCAATAGGGGATGATTTAGTCTCCCAGGAGGCTTTGGCTACATCTGGAGACGTTTTTGGTTGCCACAATTGATTGGCAGAGATGGTGCTACTGGCACACAGAGTGTAAGAGCTAAACACCCAATGATGCACATGACATCTCCTCTCCCAACAAAGGGTTATCCAGTTCAAAACATCAATAGTGCTGAGGTTCAGAAACCCTAGTTTGGATTCCAACTCAATTGTAACCCTTTCTGTGATACTTTTAATAAACTGCTCCCTGCTAACAGGTGATGCTCTGTCCTTTAGGCTGTCAAAGGTTTCATTGGATGTTCTCTTTATTCTGTTGTGCTGTAATTGCTTGATTACACAGCTATCCCCTCTAATAAATGACCTACTATGTGAAGGTTGACAGTATCTTATTCATATTTGTATTCTCACCACCAGCTCCATTTCATAACATATTGCCTGCTGTATATAGGAGCTTAATAAATATTTGCTAAAAGAAGGGAAGAAAGATGAAATGAAGAGGGAAGAAAGAAAAGAAAAGATAAAGAGAGGGAGAAAAGAAGAGAAAAAATGAAAGACCAAAAGAAGAAAAGACAAAAGGAAGGAAGAAAAAAAATAATGAAATAGATCCGTGAATAAATGAGTTAGGTTCCAGGTGAGGACATCCTGAGGAAATACCTTTGGAGTGATCTTGTGAAACCTAGAATACTTCACTCATTTATTTTAGAAAGTATTTAGTGAGCACCAACAATGTTTTAGGCATTTTAATAGGTTGTGAGTATGGTGAATCAAACAGCCATTGTTCCTGTCTTCATGGAGTTTGCTACCTCTTGAGTAAGATAAACGATATAAAAAGCAAACAAGGGTTGAGTTTGGTGGCTTATGCCTGTAATCAAAACACTTTCGGAAGCCAAGGAGGGAGGGTTGCTTGAGCTCAGGAGTTCAAGGCCAGCCTGGGCAACATAGTGAGACCCTATCTCTTAAAATACATGCACAACCCATAGGGTAAAAACAACAAAGCAAACAAGCCATAAGGTAAAGTGAAGGAAGGGTCAGTCAGGACCTCCTCTATGAAGAGTGGGAAGGAAGTGCATTTGAGCTTAAAAGAGATTAAAGATTTATGGAACGGTGGTCCTTAAAGTATGAAGAAGTCATTCTGGAAAGTCTACCTGGAAGAATCCAGGCATGGAGCCAATACAATATCTGGAAGGTAGAAAAGAAATTTTTAAATGGCAGGTACAGGTGCAGAAGCTGGATTGGTAGCTGTGCTGACTGATTACAGCCAACTCACAGAAGTTTTACAAAGTGTATATTTGACTTTCAATATGGGGAGAGAAAGACCATTAAGAACACCAAACCAGGAATGCGCGGAAGCCCTCTTGGAAACCCCTCACCTTGACTCTGGTGTCACCTTTGACACAGACATACAATTTTCATGAACTTCAGGCCCTTGTTATCTCCTGTAACACCTTCCCTGCTGCTCTCCCTGTTTCTGTTTCATTGGTTCTTATCTATGGCCACATTATCAATCACTTGGGAAGGTTTTAATAAAATCAGTGCCCAGGCCTTGCCACAGGCCAATTGAATCAAAATCTCTGAAGAGGGGCTCTGAGTATTATGTTTTTCAAAAGCCCCCTAGATTATTGTGATGCTTGGATGGATTGAGACCCCCTACCAAACTCTTAAAACTCTGAAAATTTCTTGCCCATCTTAGAATTGTCCATCTTCAGTGCCTACAGGATTGAATCCATTCTCCATGGCTTAGATTTGTCCTAATTTTCCAGCTTCATTTTTTTGGATAGGGCTATGCTCCTGCTACATGGATCTTTCCTTTTGTTGATTGGGCCATGCTCTTCCACTCCTTTTTCTGAACACTGGCTGTTCCTTCCACCTACAATTCACTTCCCACCACCTTCACTTGGCCCTCTCTTACTTATATGCAATGAGTCAACTCAAATATGTTCTTTCCACACACCCATCCCAAAGCTACTTACTCCTTTCCCTAGTT
Organism: Symphalangus syndactylus; assembly: GCF_028878055.3. Taxonomy (NCBI): domain Eukaryota; kingdom Metazoa; phylum Chordata; class Mammalia; order Primates; family Hylobatidae; genus Symphalangus; species Symphalangus syndactylus. Next base: position 19,728,740 of record NC_072446.2, on the reverse strand, counting down.
CTCATGGCAACTGTACTGTAACAGGTTCAAATGTTTACAGTCTCAGACTCTGCACTGCAGAAATGCAGATTCATTTTCTTATGACTAAAATAAAATGTTTACTCAAGATCACTTATTTCCACTAATGGCTGAAAATTCTTAATCTCATCACATTAGTCACTTTCAGATTATGGCTCAGTAATATACAAAGTTCTCTATCCATGCTCCTTCAGGACAGTTCTGCAGGTGGCCTTGCTTTGACCCAGTTCTCTCATTTTTCTTGCTTGTGGTTCTCAAGAATAACTATAGAATGTGCTGAGAATGCAATATCTTAAGACAGAGAGAAACTTCCTGAAGTTGAACTTCCTGAAGTAGAGCTTGTTCTTGTTCCTCTTAGGGAATGTAAGATATTGAGTTGGAGAGGAACTGCCTGGGACAGACTGGGTTTTGTTTCTCCTTCCTCTGGAAGCAGAATGTTCTTCAAAGCTTTCCCCAGTGAGTCACATGGCCCCTGAGGCATATAACCCAGGGCAAGCTGTCTTTTGGGATCTCTCACCTGCAGCGCAAATGTGGCATGGGTAGTCAAGACTTCGTTCTCCCAGGCCAGCCTTGTTGAGCCTTAGGAGACTGGTTCACAATTGATCCTATGCTTCTTCTGTCCCTTGCTGCCTATCTGTAAATAATAATCCTGTTTCATGTAACTTGTTTCGTGTGTGTGTGTCCTGTCTCATCAGACTCAGGCATTGGTAACACTGCAGGCCAGGATGCTATGGGCAGAAGGGTTTGGATCCTGATTCCTGGTGGATGGTATAGTGATGATATCTCTGCTGTCCTCCACGCCATGGAGGTCCTCCTTTGGGATTGGTTATTAGTGAATCTGCTTCACACACCCCTCACTTCCTTGGTTCTATAATTTGCAGAGCATTGAGGTATAATGGGAAAGCCATCCAGGTATTAGGAGAGAAATCTCCAGGGCTCATGCCATCTTCGTGCTCCACTGGCCTCCACTGCAGCTAAGTTACTCCATCTGGTGTTTGGGAATCATATTCTAGAATATCCTAGTCACATCTGGTGTCACTGAATTTGTTGTCTGTTCTCTGCAGCTGAGCCTATATCCACTGTTCCTTGGGAGCTCAGGAACTGTTGGCTGGTTTCCTCACACCTCCCTGATACAATCAGGACTCTTTATCTAGAGATGTCCTTCAGCCCCTGCTAATGGACTGCTTGGGGGCCATGTTTCTCTCTTGCTATTTTGCTGCAGCACTGTGCTTAGGGAGAAGAGGTCTTTCTATGAGACTTTCAGGCTGACTGGTCTACACAGGAGGAAGTGAGTTACAACTTTCCTTGGTCTAGGACTTTCCTAGACCTATCTGGTCATTTATTTCATTCCCAACATCTTCCACCAAAGGTTGCTCCCATGAAGAGAGAAAGGGAAAGAAGAACTTCCTCTTAGACACTCATCAAAGGATTTAGTCTTTTTCAAAACTCTTCTTTTACCTGTTCTCATATTTTTAATTTTATTTTCAGGTGAGAATAAAGCTACCACATCTTCACATATGTGCTCCTATTTTTTTATTTATTTATGATCCATGGTGTTTACCCCAGTCCTCCAAGCTCTAGCATTAAAATTTGAAATTCAGTCAACCAACCAACCAAACAAAAAAAAGCTCTTTTTTTTTCTCTCAGCAAAGCTTGGCTCTTGAAAATCAAAAGCACTTTGGCTTTCAGGGTATTAATTGTTCTACGTGTTCAATAAATTGTAAAAATTTTTTAGCCTACTCTGTATCAAACTTCCCCTCATGGGGGTTATAGAAATGTGGTAAAAAGCATTGGAAACCTATAGATTTCAATATCCAGGTTTCTCCCACTGCAAGATCTGCAATTTAACCGTGATCCCACTGTATTGTCATCCTTTGTTTACCCTTCACACCTTACCTGGGAGCTCCTCTGGGAGCATTTCTTTCATCATCTCAGGAGCAACCCTCTTGGTGACACACCTTAAATACTCAATTTATCAATAAACAAATATTAATTGAGCACCCCTTTGTGTAAGACACCAGACTAGGCATTGAGGATGGGCGCTGATCAATATAGTCATGATTTTGATGGAGCTTGCAAGCTAACCAGGAAGGTGAGTATTCAATAAATCATAATAAAATTAATTTATTAAATGTAATTGTGATCATTGTTCTTTATCATACAGTCCTCCTTCTGGTTGTGAAGACATATCATGGGGGTTCCTATTTATTTTCTGAGGAAGGAACACTTGAGCAGAGATGTGAAAGAAGTAAAAGTCAAGTAGGTAAGCAATAGTCAAATGGAGTCAGAATGGGGAGCATTTAATTAGGGAACACGGCAGAAGATTCTGAGGAAGAAAGAAACTTAGCTTATTCAAATCACTAGAGAAGGTCCACTGGGCTGGGGGACAAAGAGAGAGAGAGGGTGATCTGCATCATGAGCTGATGAATGGACAGGTACCAGACCAGGCATTTGCATGTTTGTTAAATGAATGAATAAATAAATGAGCTCGGAGCAACCTGAAACTTTGACTTCTGCTCTAGATTAAAAACTACCATTGCCTAGAGTCTGTAGTTATGTGACATTGACTCATGCAATTGTGCATGGTGTAATCATAAAACAAACCTTAAGGCTTAAGGCAGCATTGAAGGAAATGTCTTGAACTTTAAATGCAAATCAAACTAGTAGCACCTCTTCTACAGTGACACCTTTAGAACCAAGCCGTTACAGAAGCATTTCTCCCTCACTCCTTCTACTTGGTGGTTTCCAGTTGAGTGAAGAAATCATTGAGAAGTAAACCATTCCAACACTGTGTGTCCAAAGTCAAAGGATACCCAGGCATCTGCTGAAAATTGAATATTGACTCAAGCCCCAGATGGGGAACATTTGAAAAGCACTCCAACCAGTTCTTAGCAGTGGGAGTTGGGACAGAAGGAAAATCAGGGATATGCAGGCATCCTCAAGCGATGGAGAACCAGGATCAATGGGAAGGGAATTGACTCAGGGCTAGTAGGTGCCAGGCTGAAAGGCAGAAGTCCAGGAGGATCAAGCCAGTAATCACTGCTTTGAGTTAGTAACCTGGAGATGTCAAAGGGATCATGGCGAATGCCCTGAGGGTTTGGTTTGTGGCAACCAGCCAATCAGAACAAGGATTTTACTCTCACTATATTATCCGATAGCTCTAATAAAAGTCAGATGGGAGAGCTAATCAGATCGTTCCCTTGGCCTGGACCCTTTTAAATCAAAGAGAAGTCTATTTTGGCTCTCCATGTTAAGTAGACCCAGAGACCTGACATTTTGTGTTTATTTGAAATGATAAACTTAATCATGAGCGAAATGTTAAGAGATGACAGAACTGGCCACAATAAGGTCACATCATGTCCCTGCCAAACATAATACAGGCTTTTGCCTTCACTGGGTTGCCAATTCCTGCCACAGGGGGCCCAAGGCACTTGCAAATGGGGACCGGAGTCTGTCTATGTGATAATTAATCCATGGCGCTCGGTAAACACTGCCAAATCTGCCATATGGTAGTTTTATGACCTGGACTGCTGTTATCTCTGGAGAAAGCTAACATCATAATCTCATTCACTTGTTATCTGTGATTAGGACTTGTACTTCTACAGGGTAAAATGCAGGCATGGTGGGGAAGCCCAGGGTTCCAGAGCCCTGAGATGCTACTACCCAACTTTAATGGCAAAAGTGAGAGCACCATTGATATATGCAGGAAAAGACACAAAACTCTGATATGGGCACCTGCGTGTGTCCCGACCTCACAGCACTTGGGTCCCATGAAGAAACCTGGCATGTATTTTATAAGGACCCAACTGTATGTTTAATAGAAACACCCAAGAAACACTCAAGAAAGTCAGAGGGGCTGCCTCTCAAAAGCATCGTGGAATAGAATCACATTGCTTCCTCTTTTGTATTTTTTAGGGATGGGCAAGCCAGGTGTTCTTGATATTTTTTTTCCATGGTGACCTTCAGTTTGGGTGATAGAGTCACCTATACAACTTTCAGTGGTGACTTAGACTTCGATGAACTCTCAAAAGAATTTTGTTGAGAAGTAAAGCTTGAAAGTGATGCATGCCAACGTAACTACAAATGACATTGTAATAGTTTCTTACTGAAACTCCACTATGGAGAATAAAGGCTGTGTGTTATCCCAATATCTGTGTGCTCTGTGACTGCATCCTTTTCTCTCCTACTCAAGGAAGGTCATTATCAAAGATGAGGCTGATGCAGATCTAAGACCATACACACAGTTTTCTACAAGACTCGTAACATCTCTGATATTCTCTAAGTTAATTTCTATTGTAAGTCTTGTGGCATACACTATTGATTTTCTAATACACGCTCTTCCTTTTTCCTTTTGTGATAAATATTTCATTTTTTTGTGGATGACAATGAGCCAAGCAACATTTCACAGCCACCCTTGAAGTCAGCATTAGCCACCTAACACATTTTGGCGAATGACATGAAAGTGAGTTGGTATGTGGGTGTTTAAAGTGGGACATCTAACTGTTCTTTGTTTTTTTCATACTTCCTCTCCCTTTTTTTTCCTGGATTGCTGATGCAATGGTTGGTGCTCTAGCAGCCATGTTGTTAGACTCCCAGAGAGATCTTGAAATTGGAAGCCTCGTGTTAAGAATGGAAGAACGGAAAGAAAAAATCCTGAGTTTCTAGTGATGTTGACACTACCATAGCTGCCCCAGAATGCCTATCAACAGGCTTTGCTTACATGAGGGAGAAATAGTTTTTATCTTATTAAGTAACTGTTATCTCGATTTTCTATTATATACTTCTGAACCAAATTCATAGCTGATGCAAATCTCTATTATGTTAAATGATAGAAATAAAATATTTCAGTTCATGGTACTCCCCTCTTTCTCAGGGTTGGCTTTAAGTTCAAGGAGCTTGGATAGGAAGCAGAGGTGGGTGTGAGGTAGAGTCTGGGGTCATGGATTCATGTTGCATTCACTGACTTGTCCTTGCTTTAATCTGGCCCTAGGCTGTCACCCATGCAGATTTCACCTGCATCCTCCTTGCTCTGATCACAGAATGGCTTTTTTCATCTCTAGCTGCCATATCTGCTCTTGGTGGCCCAGGAAACTTTCCACTTTCCCCAAGATGTGTTTGTTTGAAGTAAAATCCACAAAATTGCCTCAGGCCCATCTACCTGGACCCTATTCAAAGATACCCTTTCCTTCCACATATGTTAGGTGTTAAAAACAGAGATTCCCATAAACTTACCACACGGATATGGTCATGACTCTGCCATGAATGTGGTGGCTCAATTCATATGTGGGTAGATATAACCTTGCATCAATTCTAATTCACTGTTATATTTTAGGTTATTATAAATTCTAGTACCTTACTATTGGCAATGATTAGCTTGCAACTCACTTCATAACAGACCATGACATGACAACGCATATATACACCATGGCTAGAAATTCCTGGAGTAAGATGTTCTTCTGGGAGCCTGTAGATCTTGGAGCTGCCTCATCATCATTTAATGTAGGGAATAGAGAACCCCTGTCCTAATGCACAAAAAGTCGTAGGCCATGAGGATCTGCTAGCTTCATAGTCACCTTGTAAAACTCACAGGGGTAGGACTATTTAAGCTCAAAGAGATCCTCAGGCAGCGAAGTTGCTGTCTCTTTTTTAAGCAAATTTGCTTCCATGTGCACTTTAGAGCCATTCTGAGAATGAGAAGCAGCAGCTGGCTGGTCATAGACATTACATATACACATATATACACATACACCTGCTCATGTATGTCTGTATATCTATATTTACTTGTGTATATTTATACACAAATATAGATAGGTGTATAAATAAATATAGATATACATATATATGTGTGCAGGTGTATGTGTATATATATGCATGCATATCTTTATTATTTTTATATATGCATGTATAACTATTATTTTTATACATGCATCTATATGTTTATTATTTTTACATTATTATTGCATTCTATGCATGTATACTTTGCTATTTGAATTATCTTCTTACCTGCTATATAATTAAAAAATATATATATATATAAATTGAGGTCAAATTCACACACAGTGAAATGCACAGATTTTAAGGGTATAATCCCATGACTTTCATCACTGTATATGCACTCTGTGACCACAACCCCAGTCAAGACAGAGTACGTTTATATTACCGTATCAGTTGCTAGGTGATGTATTAAAGATGTTGTTCAGGAGGCTTGAAAACGCGTGTATCCCTGACAGCCCAAGAAGACTGGATAATGTCCCACTGTGGGTGGGGACTTGGGCTGGGCGTGTTTGGGAAAAGAGATCAGGATGTTGCAGCTCACAGGAGTTTCTCACACTGTGGCCTTCCTCCTATCAGTCTTTGACGTGGCCATTCTTATCCAGAAATCATGTCAGGCTGTTTTCCCCAGAAATATTCTGATTATGTGAACTAGATCATGTGGTCTGCAATAAATCACCCTCATTGTCCCTTGGTATTTTGAAAACTGATGAAATCGCTGATTCTTGGCTCCTTACTTTGTATGCAAATGATAAATTATAGATGGGAAATAAGAAAGAGAAGACTGTCCCTGGCTTGCTGGTTTGAAGTGATGTGAGAAAGAACAGTGCTACTCTTGACTATTTATTGTGACATTGCTCAGAAAAATTCAAACCCCAAAGCCTCCACATCTCTGGGGACATTGTTAGCCTTCTGCAGGAATTATTAAAATGTACAGAAATGTAGGAGCCGTACTTTATAATAATTAATCAGGGTCTGTTGATTAATAAAGCTCATTTTTTAGTCCCGATGATTCAGAGTATCATCCAAAGGACAGTGTCCTTGTCATTTTGATTAAGAAACCAGACTTTGCAGTGGAAAGAAGTACAGGAACATTCACGCTTCCTCCGTCTTCCCATAAAATAAATATTGAATGAGAATATTAACTCGTTAACCTTGACAACAATTTGTAATTTTCTTAAGGGGGAGAAACTCGCATATTCAGCAAATAAATCGCTGCAGGGATTTCAGGAAAACAAATTGGAGAGAATGAAGAATGCTACCATATGAATTCTGTCATTTTTATGGGCCAGGGTGATTAATTTGTTTGTTTAGGTCCCTCAATTAAGGCCACAAATAGTGTAAGGTGTCGAGAGCAAGTTAACTGTTATGTCTGGTATGAAACAGTCAACTAGAAGTGAGAAAGAAAGGTCGCTTGGGGGAAGTGCGTATCTGGGCCCCAACCTTGAGTCTTCATACCTTACCAGAACCACTTTACCTGGGGTTAGCTGCTGAAGCTGTAATTTCACTCTATTAATAGTTTAAAGCTTGTTTTAACAGATAACCCCTTTCACTGGGCAACTGCAAGGGAAAATCATTAGGTGGAATTAGCAGTACCAGTCACAGCTTTTCTGGGGTTATCTAATTATTTTGAACTCAATTTAACCAGGAATAGAGATAAAATAAATAACCCACGAACTATTTACCTTGCTGGTTAGAAGGCTTCTTTTGTCCATTAAAAGAGAGAGAGAGAGAGAGAGAGAGAAGAGAAATCCAAAGCACATGAGGCCAGAAGCAAAGCCCTGTTTTCTTAATTTTGCAGTCATATGGGGGCCTAGGATATATTTCTCTCCTCTTCTGACCTTTTATACTTTTAACCCTGAGATATTTGTTAAGATATATGCTGTTATGCATGCACTAAGTGTATTGTTTGCTCCCAGCTAGCTTGGCTTAAAACTTCCTGCTTAGGGACTGTAGATAATCCAGTTTAGGGACTGTGGATAATCCACAGTTTTGTTTGTAAGGTGTATTTGCTCACTTTGTTGGCTCCCTGACCATCCCTCTGCAGGGAATTGAAGATTTAATATGGTTATTTAAAATTTTACTTGAACACTGACTTTTTGAATGAGAGGCATGGATTAGTACGTTTGTGGCTGGTGAGGTGAAGAGTTAAGTGAAACAAATGTGTTTCATATTTTGCTCAGAACAAAGTGAACAAGAAGCGGGGAAAACAGTCCTTCAAGTCAGTAGGAAAATCTGAGACTTTGTGCAGCGTGTTGCTATAATGTTCATCCTGGTTTGAACAGTTTCTAGCAGCATGATCTTGATCAATTCCCTTCTCTCTTGCAGCTTGTTTTCTGTTTTTTTAAAAAATGGGGATAATGATAACACCTACATTGTAAGGTTGATGTTAGGATTAAATGAAACACGTATGAAGTGCTTATTACAACACCTGATACATAGTTAAGTCTTCGGAAAATATTAGCTATTGGTAAGAACAATGAGGGTGGTGTGGTGATGTGGATGTGTTTGTGGGTTGAAAATGACAGAAGAGTAAACACACAAGATAAGTTGAACAATTAAATGAAGTTAGTCTCTAGGATCATGGGAAGAGTATCAAGAACGGAGATGGGGAAACTGGCTTTGGATTACAGGAGGACGAATGAAAGAGAGTAGTGGTGGAAATACATATATGTAAGTTGCAAATGAAGGACATGGAAGATGAAGGAGTCCATGCATTAGATTCTTCTTTCCAATTACATGGTATTTGGGTGAACAAGGTCAATGCTGAAAGAATAGACGCTGAGGAGTATGTGAAAATAAGAAATGAACATGCTAAGGAAAGAAAAAAGGGAGCAGACCTGAATCACTGGACAATAGAATAGAGGAGAAACTTTGGATCTCACTAACAAACCAGTGAATGAATGTGCGTTATTGACCTCACCACCAGGGAATGCTTTATATGAAGAGTCATGGAAGAAAATCCTTGGACAACTTGGTTCTATGATGTCATCAAATGCTTGGTCATGGACAAAAGATAAGAAACAAAAAGATTGAATGCCGATTGCACTTCTTACCTGCAAAAGAGCACCATCTATCTGTGGTATGCACAGTAGGTGCTCAGCAAACATTTGTTGGGTGTTGACTCTTCACTGGCTTCAGGTGCCTCAGGGTTAGGGTTAGACATGGTTTTATTAACTGTCTTCATTGATATTCAAAGGCAAAGAAAATGAGCAACAAAATACAGTAAGTAGTAGTGGTTCAAAGTATAAAATAAATACCTGTGAGTCACGAATGATATAAGTATATGATTGAATAAACAAATAAACATGGGAGAGTAGACAAATATTCCATGAAGAAGAACTCAAAATAATTTATGTAGACACACTACCCTCCAGAAAGTGGAGCAAAGTTTCCCACAGCTTAAGTATGGAGTGTTCATAGTAACTTCCTTCCAGAGTATGGTAGAAAAGATGAGAAAAAAGAGTGACCCTATAGTGGAAACACCTGACAAGGACTACCTCAGCCAGGTGATGAGGGTAGATACTAACAGTGATAGGTTATATTGATAGTGTCCACCCTGGATGTGATGTGTTGAAAATGGCACTTTTTACCTCTTCAGTCGTCTCCCCCAAAATTCATAATGTCAGTCTGATAAAGAGAAAAACAGCCAAATCCCAATTGAGGAACATTCTAGAAAATACCTGACAAAATACTCCTCAAAACAGTCAAGGTCATAAAAAATAAGGGAAATCTGAGAAACCATCCCATCCAAGAGGAACCTAAGGAGACATGATGACCAAAGATAATATAGTATCTTGGGTGGGATCCTGGGACAGGAAGAGGATGTTAGGGAAAGACCAAGGGAAGCTGAATAAAGTATAGACTTTAGTTGATAATAGTGTTTTAATACTGGTTCGTTAACTGTGAAAACGCACCCTACTAATGTAAAATGCTAACAACTACGGAAACTGAGTATGAGGTGTATTGAGAGTCTCTGTACTGACTTTGCCATTTTTCTGTAAATCCAAAACTATCCTAAAGTGAACATTTCATTTTAAAAAAGCAAACAATCATAAATTTTCACAGAGGGTGATGAATGAGGAGTGAGGCTAAGGATTAAAACAAGCCCTCTCTGTTTAGCATATGGGAAGAAAAGTCCAGCTCCAAAGGGAGCTCAGAAATGTCAGCGTGTCACCGCAGCAAATGGCAACACTCTTTCTGTTGCTAAAACAAAGGTATACTTCGGGAAGATTCTAAAATACAACAGAGAGATGTACCTACCTAAAAACATTCTGGGCTGTCAGCCACAGACTCTCAATACCCCTCTTCCTCCTCCTCTTTCTCTTAAGTCAATTTACTTAAATTCCCTTTGGAAATGGCACTTACCTTCCGGGGTTTATAGAATCGTTGTGATGATTTCGTGAGCCCATTCACGAAAATCCTTTAAAACAGCATCTCACTCACAATTACATTATAAATGATAGTTTTCACAGTTCCCACTTTTTCCTTAACAATATAGTTCTAATAATGTTGAAAATAATAGATCTAACATTGTTGAAGCATCCGTTAGTTGTAAAAATATTTAGATAATTGTTAATTTTTTTGATCAATATGTAAAGCTTTGTTTAATATCTTTGTACATAAGGATTAGCTTCTCTGATAAATTCCTTTGGATAAACTATCAGAAGTGAGATTATTATAAAGTCAAAGGATATGAATGATTTGAAGCTTCTTGAAGCATATTGTGAAACCGCTTTCAGATAAAGAATAAACCACTTTATACTCTCACAGGTCATATAAGATGATGTCTTTCAGTAGTGCTTACAGGCGCTAGTCATTTTTTTTTCTATATACCATAAGCCTCTACCTATGTATAAGGAATCCCTTTAGATTCAAGGGCGAGGCTGCCTCCCCGAGTAGCTGCTGAAGCTGCCTATGCTCACTTCTCCCTGCAGCCTTGAAGCTGAGCTGTCATCCGGGATCTTCCAGTGACAGGGGCCCAGGCCAGCTCAGAATTGGAATGGGAGTCGTAATGAGGAAGCAGGGACCTGCAGAGCCATCTCCCTGGCAGCTGTGGGGTTCTGAGCTCCAGATCAAGTTCCTGGAGGAGCACTGGCCGGAGGGCTCAGGCAGCAGCCAAGGCCCGCACCAAGGGATATCAGCAAGCCATGCAGTGGCACCTAGTGCTGGATCAATTTTGCATGTCACCTGAGGCCATGTGCATGGCTGCTAGTCCAGGACTTAATTCTCCAGCTTTTCCAGGAATGCTGTGAGTGACCCAATAACATTATAATAAATTACCTTTCTTGCTGAAATCAGCCCAAATATGTCACTGCTGCTTGCAGTGAAGACCCCTAATGTTTATGTACATCATTTTATTATCCCTTTATGACACAGAGTATTAAAATAGTTTTTACCTCTGTCCAAATGTTAGGTGAAAATCTAATACCTTTTTGTTTTAATAATCACTATTGAGCTTAAGAATCTTTTCAGATGTTTGCTCATCAACTGGATTTTACATTCTACTTTTCTTTCCTGTAGCATATGCTCCACTTTCTCCATAGTGAAGGAATCTAAAGAATCATCATTCTCAGCAAACTATCGCAAGGACAAAAAACCAAACACCGCATGTTCTCACTCATAGGTGGGAATTGAACAATGAGAACACATGGACACAGGAAGGGGAACATCACACACTGGGGCCTGTCGTGGGGTGTGGGGAGGGGGGAGGGATAGCATTAGGAGACATACCTAATGTAAATGACGAGTTAATGGGTGCAGCACACCAACATGGCACATGTATACATATGTAACAAACCTGCATGTTGTGCATATGTACCCTAGAACTTAAAGTATAATAAAAAACTTAAAGAAAAGAAAGAAAGAAAGAAAAAAAATAGAATCTCAACAGAGGAAGAACCTACAAAATCAGAGATCATGGCTCTTTGGCAGAGAGTCTTATTTTATTTTCTTTATTTCACTTTTCTGCATTTTTTTTTCTTCATAGTGTCATAGTAATATTTTATGTAAACTGACTATGGGCTAATGGATTTCCCAAAGGCTTTCTATGTATTATTTTCTTTAATCCTTCAGGAATCATAGGAGACAGGTAGTATTGCTATCCCCATTTCATGGATGAGAAAGCCACAGAGAGGTTTTACTCAAGTAAAACTTTTACTCATGTAAAGTTGCCCATCTAGCAAGAGGTGGAGCCAGGAATGAAACCCAAACTGCCTACTCAAAGAGATGGATATTTTTCCCTTTTCATTTAAGCTATACATGATTTCTATGTTGATTAAAAATCACCAACTATTATAAAACTCTAAGAAGAACAGCTATATAAATGAATCATTGAAATTACTAACAAATCTGTACCAGGACCTGTCTGTTATGGTGGCTGTGGGCATATGATCTCTCAAGTTCCACATTTTAGTTGAAATTCAAGGTTTTCTGGAGATCAATGGAATCTGCAACTTTTTATATGTATCCTTGCTATAGCTTATTAAAATGAGGCAGTAGGGAAAACGTTGGGGAAAGCAGTCATTCATTTACGGCAGATTTCATTGACTAATGCCAGAGACGGTTTGTGTTCCATTTTTGTTTCTCAAAGTGCTAATAGCAAGATTCTGTCCCTGAAATCCTATTACTGGTGGCAATGGAATATAATCAGGCAGTACCTGCAGGATAAGTCAAAAGATTAAATTAAGTTGGGATTTGTATCCCCACTAAACATAGAATCAAACAAAGATTAGATTTCTGGACCCCAGTCTCAGAATGGCTTTCAAGGGCTTCTCTTAAACAACAACAAAAATATATCATTATTCACTTTGACCACTGGCATGTTAAAAGGAAATGCAGACAAAGAGAGATGAGGGAGGGAAGGGACTGCAACACTATGGAATCAGTTCTTTATTCCCTAAGTACCTTCCAACTTTGCAGAGCTTGTTCATTTCCTGACTGAGCCTGGAGAAGTCTTATGTTGAATTCACACGAGACACCCATGGACCCCGGAATCCCGTCAATCTGGTCCTCATCCACTACTCTGCTCCTGACATTTTGGCATCTGAAATCGAATTAGCACAGGGTTTGTTTTGGTTTGAAAAAGTCTGTGAGAAGAAATTTGGGAAAATCTGCAATTGAGCTAAGTATTGGCAATAACGATGCGAAAACTCAAAAAGTGGATTTGGGAAGGATTTTTTTCATACTTAGCTTTTTCTTTTTTCATTTCCTGTTTTTATTGGTGGTCTTGCTTTTCCTAAATATACTACATCGTGACCTTTTAAAAGCTGATTGATGATACGCAATCAAGTATTAACTGTGATTCCTTTTTTTTGTTTGTTTGTTTGTTTTGTTTTTTTGAGACAAGGCTGCCCAGGCTGGTAACTAAAAATTTTTTTTTTTTGTAGAGACGAGGTCTCTTAACATTGATTCACAAAGTTGGAAATACTTGTTCCAGTTCTTCCCTTTCTCCTACAATGACTTCCATCAAAACCCATGTGCTTCTTGAATGTATCTTTACTCCAAACTGGCTTTTACAGTTCCTCTAGAGAAGTCACTTTCCTTATAGCCCGTTTTATAAAGAAACAGGCTTCATCACTTTATCAAATTAGGGAACAAGAAAGTCACGCTAAAGTGAAGACACCTGTTGGTGCCTTCAAAAATATACATCTTCCTGCACATCAATAATCTTCAAAGCCACATTTGAATCTGACAACACCAAGAGCCTATCTATTGTAAAACATAAAAATCAATAATATCAATTATATGATTGTAAGGATAACTAAAATTTATTGATCACGGTACAAGTTAGGCACATGTATTACCTTCTTATTACATGTATTACCTTCTTATTACATGTATTACCTTATTTGATCCTAATAAAATAAGTGAGCTGTGTGATAGTGTCTAGCAAGAGTGTGTTCAGTGGGAAGGGGCAGGGAGCAGACACCAATGAGATGGGAACTCCTCTTTCTGTTGTTTGTACTTTACTTATCCATATTTAGACAGACTATGTTTAACTGTTAGGTATAAAAATGCAAAGCAGTACAGTCATGGGTAGAAAACGGATTTTTTTTTTTAATATTGGAGATTTAAGGAAGATTGGAAGTAAAATATACAAAATCTGCTCTTGAGCATCCTGTATTGGTGTAAATTTACTATGTTGGGACTCTACATTTGGCTCTACATCAAACAAACCAAAGCACAAAAATACACTTATTTCACCAAAACAGTCAGGGCCAGTCTGACAGAGCTTGGCCCCACAGCTTGGTGACATTGTCAGGATGCGTTTCTCTCTATCTCTCAGTGCTGCTTCCCTATGGGTTGACTTTGCACTGAAGCAGGCCACTCTCTTTTTGGCTGTTCTCCACACCATGACTCACGGCCTACCTGCTACAACTCCTGGTGACACAAGAGCACATCTTCCTCCACACTTCTACCTAGGGTCTCAAGTGTGTCTCATTGGCCTAGCTTGGGTCACATGATCATCTCTAAACTAACCAACACAGCCAAAGAGATTTCTCTGACTGGCCAGGCCTGGGTTATGTGCCCAAGCTTGAAGTCAAGGGTGGAGCCAACCACTTGGAGTAACACTGGAGAAGGAAAGGCCCCCTAGAGGAGAGCTGGGGTACTGTTACCAAAAGGGTAAAATGGAGGACTGGGCAGACACAATGCACAGATACCACCTCTATTCACTGAGGTAGTATCTGTGCTGAAAGAAGAGTGATGATGCTGAAGAAGATTTTGACAATGATTCCCATGGCAAAGAAGAAGGCATACAAAGAAGTATGACATGAAGGGATGAGACAACTTGGACAAGACTCCTCACTTAGAAATGGGGTGACCAACCATCCCAGTGTGTCTGGGAGTTTTATTGTCACAGGCACACTAGGATGAGTTGGTTGCCGTGTCTGGACAGTATTCATAGACTCTGCGTGGTGATCTCTTTTCTCCTTTCTCTGACCCTCATGCCCCAGTCATTCACCAGGCTTTTCCTGAGCACAAAGCACTGAACTAGGCTGGACCCTGGGAATTCATAGACAAAAGACTGAGGCACTTTGGCCAAAGACGGAGAAACAATTAGACAATTACAAGACAGTAGAAGACTGTTAATGCAATAGCTACACCGTATTATGCAATCGTATTGAAAAGTGAGCTACCCATGATGGGGGTTGTTTGTGAGGTTAGGCATGAGAACATTTCCAGAGAAGGCAACCTCTGATGTCAGCATTGAAGGAGAAATCGGATCAAGCTCAAGATTCTTGATTCCAAGTAAATGGCGTTTCCGTTAAGCTGAACTATAAAATGTGGGTTACATCAACAGAAATGCAGAAAGCATTTGGTTCTCCCTAGGAATGACCTCCTTTCGACTGACAACTTAAAATATGAAATAAGAATGAAGATGCACAGAGACATGGCTGCAAATTAATAGAAATGTGTGTGTTCATCTGAATTTTAGAAGACTGGTTGATGTCTGGCTGTGTCTTATCTTCCCCAAGAAAGAGAGCAAACATTTTTGCAAATTTTGGTCCTGTCTCTGCTGTTGAGACTTCTACCAAACCCCACTCACAGAGCACACATAGTGCTGTAGCACCCACACCAGAAGGGCTCAGAATCTTCCCTGCTACCAAGAAGCCCCACCATGGTCCTGGCTCCTGTTTGGGAGCAGATGAAGGTTTTCTCTCATGACAAGCCCCAAATATCAGTTTCGCCCAGAAACAAACATATAAACACGCATACATGCGTGCGCACGCACGCGCACGCGTGCACACACACACACACACACAGCGTATCATTCTAAACACCCTTCTATTTCAAAGAGATTGTACATAAAAGAAGATTTGAATCAGGGAAAAACCAAAGCATTTTGTTTCATAAATAGAATTGGTGTGGGAGTTGATTGTTTTCTCTCCTGAGGGATAAACATTTTAATTTAATAACAGTCAGAAAGTGCCTAAATGTTCTTGAGGAAAAAATATGGTGTTTCTAGAAGGGCAGAATCTATTCACTTGCAGAATAATTGGAATGAAGTATTTCATAGCAGTGTTACTCAAAAATACCAAGCCAAAATTTCTACGTGTCCGATTTTCTTAATAAAAATAGCAATAGTTATTGGGCAATTTGTGTCATAAGATATGTGTCATATCTTATGTAGCAGATTCTTTATATGTGTTATCTCACTTATTCCTCTTGTCAAGCCTATGAAGTGGGGGTCATTATAATCCCATTTTAATGGTGGATAAACTGAGGCCAATAGAAGTTAGTTAACTTGCAAGTAAGGAACGGAGTAGGAATTCAAATTCAGGTCTGTCTAACTTCAGTCTATATTAATCACCACTTACATAGCAAGTGTGTCTGCAACGCCTTCCAATAGAGCTGTCTGAGGTAGGATACAGATTTGCAAGAGAAGAGAGGATTGAAAAAAAACCAAAGTAGAAAAATAAGTTTATACAGTATTTGTTAAGAGAATGCCACCACAGCTGAGGCAACAGACAGTGAGGTGGCCAGGCCAACAAAATAAAATTGCATGTGTGAAAAAGGAAAACCACACAAAGGGAATCTTCACATAAATAGAATTTGGTCATATTTGTGGTTGATTGCTTGTTTGTTGCTAGACCTTTGTGAAGAGTCTGGTTGTTTTTCTATGCATCCATATGAAATAATAAAAGCTCAGAAGGGCACAGAGAGTTTTAAGTGATTTGACTCTTAGATATAAAAATGAACTTAGGTATAAAATTGAGTTGTCTATGAACTCTGCTTCATCTAGAGCGAATCTGTTTTTCCATCTTCTTGGCCTCAAGCCATAGCCATAGATACCCCATTCAAGCCAGTTTTCATAAACCATTAAGACTCAGTAAACAAATAAAGATCTATCCTATATTAATAATAATAATATCTAATATTTATGGAGTGTTTACTCTATGCCTGGCCCTCGTCTAAAAACTTTGTATCTATTAAAGTCCTCACAACAACTCCATGAGGAAGGTAGTCATATTATTTCTATTTCTTAGAAGAAACTGAGGCACATAAAGGTGAAGTCACTTACCCAAGGTTTCACGGCTAGCTAGTGTCAGAGCTGGGATTCAAGCCCTGGTAGACTGGCTCCAGAGTCAAAACAGGCAGTAGGTTAAATTTATTGACCCTTGGTCTAGACTGTATTGTTATACCATATATAACAGCTGGGATTTTTTGTTTCTTCTGCTTGAGATATTTCTCTTTGCTTCGTTAGGTTGATGATAACATTGATGACAATAACCCTTGCTATGTTTACGGGGTATTTCTATGTGCCAGGTGTAGTGTTGATGTCTCACCATCATTATCTACGTCTTCACAAAAACTACATGAGGTTGGTATTATTATCACCTTTATACAAGCAAGGGAGCTGAGGTCAGCGAGGAAAAGAAACTTTACCATATAGCAAATGTATGAGAGCAGTGCTGAGGCTCACAAGCAGAAGTGTCTGACTCCAAAGAACCTCATCTTACCTACTAAGCACAGTTTTGTGAAATGCAATTTATAAACCACCTGCATCAGGATCCTAGGCGAGGGATTGTGAATTTGCATTTTAACAAGTTTCCTAGGTGATTCTTAATGTGCATTAAAAATGTGATGAACACAGCATTAACACAAGGTGGCCAACCACTTCTGGGATGCTCTCTGGACCCTCTAGGCCAAATCAGAATTTTGTCTGGGTCTCTCCCACTCCTGTGACTATTCATTTCTTACTACCATTTACCCTGTATTGCAATTATCTGAACAATTGTCTGTCTCTTCCATTAGTCAATCATCCTCAAAGATCACGAACAGTGTCTCAAGTTTACTGTTCTACAGCAACAATCCATCATGTAGTTGGAGCTCTATGTATATTTACTAAATGAGTGAATAAATTAATTAATAGAAGCGCCAACTGCAGGGGTTTTTAGATGATTTTCATAACTACATTTTCGATGTCTACTGCACGATTTGTATTGTTTTTCCCTGAATTTCCTTGTTTTTTTTTTTCTTTTGCTACTAATCCCTTGGTTTAATTTGAAGTATGCATCCACTCCCTCCATAAACAAAGTGTTCATTTTTATTTTGTTTTGCCTTTTGTTGAATATAACTGAAGAGAGCTAGGGAATATGGCTGTCCAATAGAAAGAATATTCTAAGAAGAAAGCTTTGTTTATATGTAAATTTATCAGTGATCATTTATTGGTACTTGCAATGATGCCAGTGAGGGATTATCAGAGTTCCTCCCTTCAAGGAGTTTTTAATATAGTTGAGAAATTAAGACCCAAAACTCTATAAAATGAAAAAGAATATATGTAATTCTGTGCTAAATTTTATTATACTGAAGCATCCTTTTGTGTCTTAAGCAGCTTAGGCTTCTATAGAAAATTAAAATAGACTGGGAGGCTTAAACAACATGCACTTATTTCTCACAGTTCTAGAGGCTGGGGAGTCGAAGATCAAGGCACTAGGAGATCTGGTGTCCAGTGAGGGCACTGTTCCTGATTTGTAGATGGCCATCTTCCCATTGTATCCTCACATAGTGGGAAGCCAAGTGAGAACAAGCTCTTGTGTCTTTTATAAGGACAATAATCCCATATATGGGGTTCTACCTTCATAACCTAGTTACCTTCCAAAGTCCCACTCCTAATACCATCACAATAGGGGTTAGGAGTTCAACAAATAAATTTGGGTGGGTGAAGGGGAAAATGCCCAATCCATAACAATTTGTTTAACAAACAAATGTTTATTAAACATTTATATTTTCTAGTTACTGTTCCAAGTGTCACAGATACAGTAGTGAGCAACACAGCGTCCATGGAACTTAGATTTTAGCTTGGAAACACAAGACCATAAACCAGAAAGACAATATATGAACAAGTCAATTGCCAATAGTGGCAAGTGAAGGGAAAAGATCAATACTGGGTGACATGATAGAGTGGCTGGGGTGGAATATTCTGGAAAGAGCAGTTAGGAATTTCTGGGATGAAGCTTAAGGGACAAGAAAAAATAGAATATTAGGGACAGAACATTCCAGGCTGAGGTAAAATGAATTCAAGAGCCCTTAGAAGGAACAAGCTGAGTATGCTGTAGGACATCTCTGGAGCATAATCTGGGCAGGGGAATAGTAGGAGGTAGAAACTGAAAGGTAGGTGTAGCCCAGTCCTACATAGTTACGTGGTAAGGAGATGGGAGACATTCTCTATGTATTATGAAGCCATTGGTGGGTTTTATGTAGAAAATTTAACATGTTATGTTGAATATCTTTTAAAGACATCCTTTGCTGCTGTGAAAAGAGGATTGTCTACTAACAAGAGTAGAAGTAAACTGACCAATTAGGAAGGCAGTTGCAATAATCCAAGTAAGGAGCTTTGGTTTGTAGGAGTGGAAATGAAGAAAAGTGAGCAGATGAGGGATATTTTGGCAAAAAATATTTCGAAAGTTCTTTTTAAGATGTTGTTAATTTGAGATGCATATGAGAAATCGAATATGTAGCTGGACACAGGAGTAGGATCCTGTGAAAAAAAATAAGAGCTTGGATACAATTTGGAAGTCACTGGCCATAGAAGATGTTTAAAACCATAGGGCTGAATGAGATTGACTAAGGAACAAATACAGCTAGGAAAGAATAGAGAATTTAATAACCCTGCCATGGAACAGGACAACATATTAAGCTTTTGAGTCATGCTACAGAGAGAAATGTGATAATCCTCAGAAGCCAAGATGTTACAGAATACTTGATCTGGTATGTTTAATGAGTTCAAACCTTCAGTTGTCATCACTTAAATCATTTCCTAACCAAAGTTCACTTTTCCTAAATGTATATTTTTGTCCTGATGTAGCACATCCTCTACTCTCAGTTAAGTAAACAGGAAGGAATTGTGTTGCCAATGCCCATTATATATGTTCGTACATACATGTTCATGATAGCCATAGACACATCTTCCTTAAAGCACATCCATCAGTTAATTCAGACCTTTTAAAATAGTCAGAAAAAAAAAGTTTAGAAAATAGTTAGAAACAAAGGGCCATCCTGTTTTGTCCATAAACCAGCCCAAAGAATACTTACTTGATGTCCTTAGAGTCCCTAATGAGGACAGCAGCCATCTGGCAAACAACCCATTAGATTGAAACTAACATGTCAACACAAGCAAAATATGTGAAGTTGTTGATCATTGACAGACAGCCTGTTGATGGGCATCTATTTAGCTTTCAAAGCAGTCTGGCAGATAGATTAAAAAAATCCATCAGATCTGAAAAGCCTTAACAGGCCAAATTTCCCCAGGGGGCTTTTCTATATGGTACGGATCATTTTCAGAGCAGTGATAGCTCTGATTGTCCCAGGCATCATTAGCCTAAATAGAGTAACGATGCCAGGGTGAGCGAGTCATGTTAAACACATCATTTGGGACGTGTGTGTGCACACGTGGGCGTGTGTGCATGCTCGTGCTTTCGGCCCTGTAACTTGTTGGGGGTGTGCTAATTTCCATGCCTTCATTAGAGCTTTTCACTTGGTAATTATCTTCCTGCTGTCACCAGGTCCTTCGTGTGAGCACTCAGAGAGAACCAGCAACCCCTGTATCCACTTGAAGGCACATGCACGTTGTCCAGAATCTCACCCCACTTCCATCAGCCATCACCTTCTGCTAAGAAAGTGATCCTTGTGCAGTTTCTGTGCCTGATGTAACTGTTTCCATATTCACTTGACTTCCTAATTGGGCCTCGTACCTTTTGGAGAAAAAAAAATTGAAGTTGCCGCCAGCTTGGCAGAAGCTAAAGTGAGAAGCCATGCAGATATGGTTTCTGAAGAAGCAATTGATTTGTTTCACACACCACCTACCTTCCTTGAAAATTAAAAAAGCTCACCAACAAAGTGGCAATTGGTCAGGACCTCAGGAGGGCGAAAATACAGAAAAAAAAATTAATTTCAAACTGTGAAACTCAGCCAGTGAGAGCTAATAGCCTCACTCCCGACACACAGCATTCACCTTCTAGTAGACTCAACACAGCGTTGGTGTGGGTGCGTCTGCTGATTTTTTTTACTTTTTTCTTTTTTTTAATTGGGGGAAATCTGTGAAGTCAAATTCCTCTTACCTTGATTTCATCACTCCCCCTACATGGACTAAATGTCATCAACGTCTTTCTAAAGGACAGCTTGCAAACCCCAGCTCCCATTATTTCCCCCACCACTGTTCTACCACGGAGCAGACAATAGTTGTTCCCACAGTTCTCTCTAACGGTGGAAACATAGTAATTAACTACATCCTCTCAAATGTTGGTTGAATGGCTGGCCCCTAATTTGTCTACTTTCTGCAGAGGTTTCAGTGTCTCATGAAATTTATTGCCATACTAAAGTCACCTTTTAATTTATGGATCATGGTATTGGTATGCTGCTAAAAATGTTCACAGCATTGTAATTTTATGCACTGGCAATAAACATGAAAAATGCATTTTGAGGTTGTTTAACATTAAAAATAATATTTTGGAAAGTAAATTTTAGGAGAAATTTAGTGACAGGGAAAAGGACCATATTCTCAGTCTCAGAGATGCAGATCCACAATCCAAAGAGTACATTGGATGGGGACCAAATCTGCAGCCCAGATAGGTCAACAGTGATTAACTTAGCCTAGATTGGATTTAGAGGGTGGTGGGATTCACATCTTCCTGCCAACTCCCCTACATCAAGGGCTCCCCTTTATTGCTCTCTAAACGATAGTGGGGTTTATTTCCAGAACTGGCAGGTGATTGCTAGACAATTGGCAGCATTGCAACAAATCACCTAGTTCAAGAATAAAAATAATATGTCACATGATGGATTTCTGAAGAGCACTTTAGTTTGGTCACCAGGGGAAACAGCTTGTGGACTTAGCTTCACCTGGAGAGTTAATTCAGTGACTGAAGCCATGGCTATGACACTTGACTCTACTAATGGATGTATGTCTTGTTAATGGGGCCAGCGACCAACCAGGAACAAGTTATCTTGACAGACATCATGAGTCTGATTACCTAAGTCTAAATCCTAACATACGTCTCACTAGCTGGGTGACCTTGGGCAAGTTACTTATGCTTCTGTTCCTCTATTTCCCCATTTGAAAGGTAGGAACAATGGTAGAACATGATCCCAGGGCAGTTTTGAGAATTAAATTAAAAAACACACATGAAAGCACATGTGCAAGCTACATACTAAGGAACCAATAATTTTGTTGATAATGATGTTGATGTTGATGGTGATGATGATGATGGTGATAGAATGAGCCCATCCCACATTGCACTATATAAAAACTATATAAAATGGATGATACAAGAAGCAGCAGGAATGGAGTCTAGAAATAATAAATTTGTTCTCTGCATCTGCCCTCCTTTCTCTACCTGGTAACATTTCACTCATTCTTCAAGGCTCGGTCTAGCAGGTGAGAAAGCTTGCTGTGTAGCCTTCCTTTACCTCTCCTGCTACCTTGTCGAGGGAGATGAACTGGCTCTCTTATTGGACATTTCCATAGATTTTTCCCAGGATTCCATTGTTTTTCATTTTGCACTTTATTCTGTATTTAATTGATCATATGACTGTTTCACATTGGACTTCAAGCTGCTCTGCACAATGACTCTATCTTATTTGTCTCTATGCCCCACTGTGCACAGTGTCACTTATAAACCAACTTAAAAAGCAGCAACATACTTTAAGGATATTGAAAATCATGTAGAAATATAGTGGTTATGTGGGCGTGGCGGCAGGTGCCTGTAATCCCAGCTACTTAGGAAGCCGAGGCAGGAGAATCGCTTGAACTTGGGAAGCAGAGGTTGCAGTGAGCCGAGATCGCGTCATTGTGCTCCAGCCTGGGCAACAAGAGTGAAACTCCATCTAAAAAGAAAAATAAAAAAGAAAGAAAGAAAGAAAAGGAAAAGAGATGTAGTGGCTATGCTGTTAATATTTAGATACTTATGAATTCCTCTAAAAATATTATCATGTGTTAATTGCCCCTGCCCAGCCTGAAAGATGCTGTCTTCGCAAGCATGCTGTCTGTTGGAACCCCTCCTCCCCAGCAAAGCAAACATGTGAAAAGTTGGCTTACTGTCTACATGCTTTTTTTTTTTTTTTTGAAATGGCATCTTGCTCTGTTGCCCAGGCTGGAGTGCAGTGGCGCCATCTCGGCTCACTGCAAGCTCCACCTCCTGGGTTCACACCATTCTCTTGCCTCAGCCTCCTGAGTAGGTGGGACCATGGGCGCATGCTGCCACGCCCAGCTAATTTCTTTTGTATTTTTTTTTTAGTAGAGACGGGGTTTCACCATGTTAGCCAGGATGGTCTCGATCTCCTGACCTCGTGATCTGCCCGCCTCAGCCTCCCAAAGTGCTGGGATTACAGGCGTGAGCCACCGTGTCCGGTCACTGTCTACATGCTTTTTAAACCATGTGGGAAACAAATGGGAAAATCAAGGGCACGCAAAGGGATGCCTAACCTTGGCCAGCCATTGTAACTTGGGCCTCTCTGAAAGTCAGAAATGGGTTGAATTGCCTTCCAGTTTAAGACCTCTGTAGAATCTAACCTGGTTTCTTCCTATATTGCAGAGGAATGTTAAGAAACGATACCTGTATGAATCACCTCCTGACCACTATGGGTTTCTGAGCTCCATTTGGTTTTGGCTATTAACTCCCTGTCTTGGAGGATGGCAGGAGAGTTCACAAGCCCAGATATCAACTGACTCTAGGAAAGGAGGGTATGTGGAAAGGCCACTGTTTCCTTTGTTCATGATACATATCTATAGAACCTGAAAAATATTCCAAAATCATCATAGTGATATTTTTATTAAATGACATAATGAAATGATATAATGATATACAAATGATGTAAATGCCATAGAATAATATAGGTTGAGTATCCCTTGGGACCAGAAGTGTTTCATATTTTGGATATTTTTTGGATTTTGGAATATTTGCATATACATAATGAGATATCTTAGGGATGGTAGGCAAGTGTGAACACAAAATCCATTTAGTTTTCATAAACCTCCTATACATATAGCCTGAAACTAATTTTATACAGTATTTTACATAATTTTGTGCATGAAACAAAGTTGGTGTATACTGAACCATGAGAAAGCAAACATGTCACTACCTTAGGTTGGGGCTCAAAAAATTGCAGATTTTGGAGCATTTCAGACTTTGGATTTTGGATTTTTGGATTTGGATTAGGGATTCTCAACCTATATAATGAAAACCTTCATGGTTGGGTGTTGGGCCAAATGTAAGACAGAACATACAGTGATGTTGGGTTGGGGAGCAAGCAAACATCTACTATCACAGTTCAAACAAAACAGGCAGAAGGTGGTCTAACCCAGTCGTTCTCAAATTTTAACAGAGAGCAGAATTGCCCTTGAAACTTGTTCAGAATGCAGATTTCCAATGCCATCTCCTGGAGATTGTTTCAATGGGTCAAGTTGGAGCCCGGAGATCCACATGGTTAATCAGCCCTCTCCATTTAATCCTGATAAAGGTAGTTTGCAGCCCATACTCAGAGGAAGACTAGTGCAAGGCAAATATTTTGTCATTAGGAAACTTTTTAGCATGTACAACCAATATGTGTTTGTTGATAAGTTTTGTTCATGTTCAATATTACAATATTATATATGTTATTAAAATTCACAAGATAGAAATAATACAAGTATATAAAAGTAAATAAATTTTTGTGACTTATGGTCCCCGGTGAATCTTCTTGGACACTCCTTGGGGTAAATGCACCCCACTTTGGAGATGCATGCCCTAAATTAGTGCTTCTCAAATTTGACTGTGCATATGACTATCCCAGAGAACTTGTTAAAATGTGGACTCTGATTCCATAGGTATGGGGTGGGGTTTAAGAGTCTGCTTTTCTAACAAGGCCCCAGGTGATGCTAATACTACGCATCAGGGAGCCACACTTTAAGTAGTGAGGATCTATGCAGTAGCTTCTCTACGACTCACCTAAATCCCAATGCAAATTACAGTTTTAACTGATCAGGGCAATGTGTAGATGGTATGCAAAGGATGAAGATCATCAACCAGCTCCCCCCAAAAATGTCAAGCTAGAAGATTTCTTGTAATTCTTTTAAACTTCACTGATATGGAATGGGTAAAAAGCACCCTAAATAAGCCTCCCCCATCCCCAGCCCTTTATGTGCTTTTCTAGAAGGGTTCGCTCCCAGCTTCTCTCTTAAATTAACAAGACATTACTCCCTGAAGTCATAAACAGTGACTTTCCCGGATGCAAGAGTGGCCAAGATTATTCTCCCTGATTAAGCCTTTGACAGGCAGCATCTTTGCAGCAAGCATCATGCCAGGTTTTATTAGTAGATTGGCCCTACAAAGTTTTTTCTCACCTACGGATGCCCTGGCTCAGCAATCGTTCCCATAGATTGGAATGAACACATTTAAGAATGTTGTGCTTGGAGGTACGAAGAACCATAATTAGACAAATTTGCAAATCATAAAGGGATAAGTGTAATGCACTAATCTGTGAAGATTATTAAGTGGAAATAGGAAACTTAAATAATTAATTCCTAAAATCATCCCAAGAATGCTACGTTCTTCCTGGTGCATAGACATTGCAATTATTTTACGGTGACAGGCTTACTTCAGATGAAACAGGAATTCCTCAATGTGCTTGTTTAATAGACCTGAAACATGTTATAAAGAATGATTTCATTACCACGTCTTACCGATTTGAATGAAATCACAACTCCATAATATGCTGCCTTATGAGTAATTCCACAGCATGCCACGGACCAAAACCTTAGGTGGAGGTGGGGCACACAATCTGCTGTGCATACAGAACCAACATCAGAAGTCCTCTCAGTGTATTTTAGTAAAACAGGGAAGCACCAGGATTTTGCACTGGTCATCTGCGTGT
Organism: Symphalangus syndactylus; assembly: GCF_028878055.3. Classification (NCBI taxonomy): domain Eukaryota; kingdom Metazoa; phylum Chordata; class Mammalia; order Primates; family Hylobatidae; genus Symphalangus; species Symphalangus syndactylus. Next base: position 19,703,096 of record NC_072446.2, on the reverse strand, counting down.
CACTTATAAATCAACCTTAAGAAGCAGCAACATACTTTAATGATATTGAAAATCATGTAGTAATATAATGGCTATGTTGTTAATGTTTAGATATTTATGAATTCCTTTTTAAAAATTGTCATGTACTAATTGACCCCACCCAATTTAAAAGACCATGTTTTACCAAGCATGCTGTCTATTGGAATCCCCCAACAAAGCATACATGAGCATTTATAGAGAGGAAGCTGCTTTAGGTGTCCATGACCGATGTCTTACACAGCTTGGTCACATTGCCAAGTCTGTAGACTTCTTGTAGACTAATTTCCCTCACATACAATGGGGAAACTAATAGTTATTGTCCTAAAGAATGAGATTCAACTCAAATCTGTTTTAAAGAATATAACAAAAAGGCACTCCAATAAAATAGTAATTTACTAGTTTATTTCTAGATTCTGCATTAGGTTTTTCTATGGTATTTATATACAGAAATATTTCTATCCTCTCTCCAACTAGATTGTGTTGGTAATGCAGTATTGATGAAAGGGAATCATTTGGTAAACAAAGTTTCCAATATTCATTTAGACGTGTAAATTGAGTTAAATTAGTACATGTAGGTAAAATGGAAGCTTTGAAAAGACCTTGACTGGGGGTAAGAAATGGGTGACTGGGCCAGGCGCAGTGGCTCACATCTGTAATCCCAGCACTTTGGGAGGCCAAAGCCAGCAGATCACCTGAGGTCAGGAGTTCGAGAACAGCCTGGCCAACATGGTGAAATCCCATCTCTACTAATAATACAAAAATTAGCCGGGCATAGTAGTGCATGCCTGTAATCCCAGTTACTCGGGAGGCTGAGGCAGGAGAATCGCTTGAGCCCGCGAGGCAGAGGTTGCAGTGAGCCAAGATTGCATCATTGCACGCCAGTCTGGGCGACAAGAGTGAAACTCCATCTCCAAAAAAAAAAAAAAGAAGACTGATATCACAGAATGTTTGCCACATTATGACAGCAGAAGACATGAGCCACACGTACCACTGGCCTCTGACTAAGAAAGAGAGGAGAGGTCTCAGTCTAGGTGGAATTGCACTTAACCACTCCTGGTTTCACTGGCACTGGGGCCCTTCAGTAATAAAAACATAAAAATTAGAATATCTACTTGCAAATGAAGCGAGTAATAAGTAGAGGAGCCACAACCCACTGGAGGAGACTAGCTCCACATTGGACAAACAAAGTTCAAGAAAGCAACAGGAAAAATTGTATAACACAATGGGAAGGAAGGTGTTTTGTGCATTTAACTTCACCTCTTGTACCTCCAGCTGACTTCGGTGATGAAGAAAATAAACTAAGTAATTTTCACTTCCACTTTGCCTGACCTGACCCTTAGACTGCCAGCCCTTCATAGAAGGAACTGGAACAAAGTAGGAGAGTCCACATGTGTAAGCTTGTGAGAAACAGGTTGTCTTACACATAACTTATGTTTAAACATTGGTTGACAATACTGTAATCAGTATGCAGGGTCATTTATGCCTCTAAGATAGTGTTTTCGAAATTCTCTTTTATTAAGCCCCACAGTGGTAATAGGCATGCCACCACCATCACTACCATCACCACCAAAAAAGTCCATAATTAAATAAGTTTAGGAATTATTACTTTCCATATCTCCATATGGGGTATTCATTTAGATCAGCACATGAGAACTGAGCAGTTCTACCCTAAAGAAGCATGCTTAGGTTTTTGTTTTTAAGCTGGTCTAGAATTTCTCAAAAATAAATGACCATAGAATGCTATCATAGAAAACTACTAGCTTTGTTTTATGGGAAACTAGTGTCTTTCCTCCTCCTCCTCCCGTGCAACAATTTCTCTATTATGCCTAAGAGGATTGGTAGAGTCAGCCCTGTAATATCTATGCTCACCAATCCAGCTTCTACTGAGAAATCCTGCATGGGAGAAGAGTTCTTGAACTTGCAGCCTTCGTAAGTCTGATAGTCTGGACCTTTATTAATGCTAAATTCTGATGGAGAGGTAGAAGAAAATATCAGGCCATATATCAAAAACATACATGAAGCAAAATCTGATATCATATGCTCAGTACGTATTCCTTGTACAAGCAAGAGACAGAACTGGGGTGAGGAGTTGAGGTCTTCAGAAAGAATCAGAAAATGAGGAATGAAGGTGGATATTCTGAAAGGCCCAACTGCGCATGAATGCCAGATAATTTCTCATTTGATATTGGTTGCTGATTCTAAGGTGAACTAAGTTTTGTTTTTATTTTTTATTTTTTCCATCTTTATATAAACTCTTCATTTTATAAACAAATTTTGGATTTATAGATAACTGAAGCTATTATAGTACAAAGTGTTCCTTCCCATTCACCCTATACCCAGTTTCCCCTATTATTATCATCCGAGTATAATACATTTAGCACAACCAATGCACCAATATTGATATATTATTTTTAACTAGAGTCAATGGTCTGTTCAAAGTTCCTTTGTTTTTACCTAATATCCTTCTTCTGTTCCAGAACCCAATATACCACAATACACATAGTCATTATGTCTCTTTAGGTTCCTCTTGGCTGTAACAGTGTCCCAGTCAGTTGTGCTCTTATAAAAAACAAACAACAAACAAACACACAAATAAACAAAACCCAGAGACTGTGTAATTTATAAATAATAGGAATCTATTTCTTATCATTCTAGAGGCTGGGAAGTCCAAAATCAAGGCAATGGCAGATTCAATGTCTGATGAAATATCTCTGCAACCAAGATGGTGCCTCCTTGCTGCATCCTCACATGGCAGAAGGCAATAAAAGGCAAAAGGGCCCAGCTACTTCCTTCTCACACTTTGATAAGGGCATTAATCCCATTCACAAGGGCAGAGTCCTCATGATTTAATCACTTCCCAAAATGCCCCACCCCTTAATACCATCACCTTGGTGATTAAGTTTCGATAAGAATTTTGGAGGGGTACAAACATTCAAACCATAGCAGGCCATTTCTCACAGTTTCTCAGACTTTCTTTGTTTTTGATGATCTTGAGAGTTTTGAGAAATACTAGTCAAATATTTTGCTGCCTATTCCACAATTGGGAGTTTTAAAAATGTTTTTCTCATCATGACACTGGGGTTGTATATTTGGGGGTGGAATATCACAGAGATGAAGTGCCAATTTCATCAGAACATATCAGGGGTACATGCTTTTATCTAGAGTCCATAGTTTATGACTCATCACCATTGATATCAACCATGCGCACTTGGTCAAGGTTGTGTTTGTCAGGTTTCTCAACTATAAAGTTATTCTTCCTTGTCATCCCTTTTTCATGCTGTATGCTTTGGAAAGAAGTCACTCTGTGTACCCCATGCCAAAGCAGGAGGCTTCCCCTCCTTGATGGTTGAATATCTATATAAATTATCCAGAAGTAATCTACATGGAATATTAGTCAATAATTCTGCATGTGCGTGCATGTGTGTGTGTGTGTGTGTTGTGTGTGTGTGTTACCCATCCAATTATTTGTTTTTATCAGTATGGACTTATTTATATATTTATTTTATCCTTTGGGTTGTAATACAATACCACTTTATTTATTTTTGTGTTCAAATGGTTCTAATTGTGGCCATTGGGCTTGGGGGAAGTACAGTGGGAGAACTTCCCCTCGTCTAGCTGGAATAGCGCTTGACAAAGCCCTTTTTCCTGGAGAGTAAGTTTTTTTTTTTTTTTTTAAATGGAGAGTATGTAGGGCTTACTTCATAATGATTGCTATTCTTTCCCTCTAGTGACAGCCAGAAGGAAATCTATGTCAGACCTTCACCATGAGAACCTGATGTGGTTCTGGTTCTTAAAGATAAAACCCATGACGGTGTGGGGGCTCTCTCCTAAGACTGAGTCCACAGGAGTTCTTACCCTCATACTAGTCCACATTCAGCCTCCCGCAATTCCTAAAAATTAGCATTTAACTGTTCCTGCCAGTACTTGGGTCTTGCCGCTTTGGCTTCTGAGTAAGCCAATCTCAGCTCTGACTGCAACTGCCTGTCTTTCCAGATTTCATGGTGGTGGTTTGGCCTGTGACATCAGTGCTCCAATGGGTCCAAAAAAAATTGTTGATGTTTAGTTTGTCCAGGTTTTTTGTTGCATGGGTAGAGTTGATAATTCTCAAGTTATTTAGATATCAGCGCTGAAGCTGGAAGTTAAGATGAGTGTTTTTAAAAAAGTATTTGGCTTTATTAGACACGAGCATGCTCATGTAAGAGGGTGTGGTTCATCAGAATGAGCTTCCACTCATTGTCAAGGGAAAAAGTGCCTTCACCAAGTCATGCCACTAAAGATGGTGATGCTTCAACACATACTGAAAAGTCATATGCATAGTGCTGTATCTCTATGCTCATAATTCTTTCAAAAGAAAATGCATAATAATGTTGGTGGGTTTTAAATGTACCTGAAGTTAGCTGATACAACTTAATGACTTTTTGCAGCCCAGTGATTTATACCTTAGCCTGGCATTTGGGAAAAGATACTGGCTTCAGGTCAATCAAGTGGTTGTGGGAACAAATATGTCATCTGCACAGGGGCAAACACTGTTCCTCTGAATTTTCTCTGCCAATTGAATGGCACAGAGTCTTATATTTGGTATAAAGCATGGACTCTGGAAGTTTCTCAGAAACTTACAATTGAGAAGTATATGGCATTAAATGGTAAACTTTGTTTTATTATGACAGCTTGATTAGTGTACTTCCTGGGCTTCAGTTCTTTCAAAACTATTTTCAAATTTTTTCAATATCCACATGACATTTATACTAGTCATCCCTAAATAATTTGCTCTTTGTTTTCCATAAGTTTCTCTGAATCAGTTAAATATACTTAAATACACTTGTTAAATGTGAAACCACACTTCAAAATCTTGACTTTCTAGTTATATGGTTGATCATGCATTTTCTTTGTATATAAATATACACCTAAGGTAATCACATTCATAGATTTATATCTAAATATCATCCAATGTTGTAACAGTGATACAAAATTTAGGAAAACAAAAGAACTGTTTAAAAGGTTATTTAGCTGCAAACTGAGGCCCCTGAGGACGAATACAAGATAGAGAAGTTTTAATGAGTGGAGTGGATAATAGGGGAAAAATGGTATAGTGATATTAATATGCTTGATTGGGACTTCCGTGTACATCTTGGAGAGAACTGAGATGGTGTTTCCCTGACTGAAATGGGATCAACATGAGGAAATTCGTGCCACTACATATTTGTGGGAAATGACCAAAAGGGAGACATAATTGTACCTTTACATCTCTCATGATTTTGACTAAAGCTCATCTTTTTATTAAAGCACACTACGTACTAGAACACTTGCTAAGAAGCAGAAAGCTTCTTCCTGTTACAACAATGATGGACAAAAGTGGGAATAAAAAGCATAAATATATTTTGGCTAAGATTCTTTGCTCTGTTTTCATTTTTTAAAACTGGAGTCTAGGCTAAATTGTGCTGTGGGGATGTTGGTTCACCTGGTAGCAAACATGAGTTACCAGTAATCCACCACTCTCCATTTGTTGTTTCATTCAATGCATATTTACTGAGCACTTGCCATGTTTTAGATTTTGCCATAGGTAGCAATTACCCAATTGTAAAAAAGACAGAGGTGGTGATCCACACCATTGTGGAGGTTACAGTTTCGCATAAAAGACATAATAAGCAATATCTTCTCTTTCAAGTTGACAGGTGGAGTGCATGCTACAGGCTAAGTTCTTCTGCATTAAGTCCCCAGAAAGGTAGAAAATATGATTTTTTAAAGAAGGGAACATGAAATATTACCTACGTTTCACACGAAGGTAAGAAATAGTCTGTTCTTACAACTGGATTTCCATCAAGGGTATTTAATGCTCAGATGTGGAGAAAGAAAAAGAGAGAATCAATGGCGAAATGACAAGGTAATTCATTGGAGGACCAGGTCAAGATGATTGACCCCTGCAACTCTCCCTCTTAAACCAGGCAATAGCTGGGAAGCATCTGCCTGCAGGTTAGAGCAGAGGACACAGAGTTTCACTCAGAGTGGTGGGGAATACTCAGCAGAGCAGGTACAGAATTGCCCCTGCTCCCCAGCTCTCATCAAAATTAAAGCCACATCTCCAGGTCCTACTTCAATAGGTAGCACAAGCAAATGGATAATCTCAAGTACAAAAATGGAGAACAATCACTAATCACAACTTGAGGAATGTGAAAACCATAAAACAAAGAGAAGTAGAACTTACACCTGAAGAAACAGAGCACATAGAGCAATTTAAGAGCTTACTGGCAATGAGAAAAATGCAAAACAATCTTGGTAAAGAGAGCAAGGAAAGCTGGGGAAGCATGTTCTAGGTAGAGGGAGCAGTACATGCAAAGACCTAGGAACAAGAGTGAGTGTGAATCTTCAGAGGAACTAAATGTCCTTTTGTGTATCTGGAGTAAAAGTGTGTGGAGCAGATAGTGGAGAGGTGAAGTCAGCATGGTAGAGAGAGGCCAGCTTGTAGATCTTTTAAACCACATTTAAAATTCAAACTTAGGGGAACAACAGCATGTCATTTAAGGATTTTAAGCAAAGAAATGGTAGTGGCCTTGATTGAACTACAGCTGTAGATCAGGAGTCAATAAATATTTTCTGTGAAGGACCAGATAAAAAATATTTTAAGCTTTGTGGCTCATAAGGTCTCTGTACAACTACTCAACTCTGCCACGGTAGCACAAAAGCAGCCATGAACAATGTGTAAATGAATGAGCATAGCTATGTTTAAAAACAGACTTTACTTATAAAATCAGGTAGTGGGCTGGTTTGGCCCCATAGGCCAAATTTTGCTAACCCCTGATATAGAAGTAATAAAAGAGAAAAAGAGAGAGAGAGAGAGAGAGAGATTTTTTTAATCCTTTTTTTTTTATTTAACAAAGTCTGAAAGACTAGCATCAGAAAGGTTGGAACTGTGTTTGCAATTTTCCTTTATTTCTTATGCTGACAGGTTTAAAACCGGAGAAATCTTGCATTCTACATCTTAGCCTCATTGCCTCCTGTCACCTGAGTAACACCTTTCTCCCTGCTGCCAAAATGGCCACTTCTGCTACTGGGTCAGACCAATTATTTCCTAAATGGTTTGTATTCATCTGCACTTCAAATCCATTGCTTTGAGGGGGGGAAAATAATCCTGTCTGGCACTCATTCTACTCCGCACATCCATTATGCGAGCCACACATCAGTCTGCTCAATTAAAGAGCCCATGACTACAAAGCAACTGTATATCATGTGTATTGCCACTCTGCCACAGACGCTATTCAAATATCTGACTTTGAGAGTCCTTTTTTGCTTAGCTAGGTACTTCATGCTAGTTTAAAAATAAATTGCAAAAAGTATCAACAGTATTCTTTAAGTGAGTCTTCCCATATTCATTCATATCCATATTTTACAGAAATTGTTTTGAAATAATTTCTTTCTCTTTCTCTCTTTTTTTCTCTCTCTGTTGCCCAGACTGGAGTCCAGTGGTGTGATCACAGCTCACTGCAGCCTTAATCTCCTGGGCTCAGTTGATTCTTCCACTGCCTCAGCCTCCCAATCAAGCTGGGACTACAGGCATGTGCCACCTTATCTGGCTAATTTTTGTTTTTTTTGTAAAGATGGGGTTTTGCCATGTTGCCCAGGCTGGTCTTGAACTCTTGGGCTCAAGTGATCCTCCTGCATTGGTCTCCCAAACTGCTGGGATTACAGGTGTGAGCCACCACGCCTGGCCTCTTTCTCAAGTTTCATTTTTAAATTGCCTTTGACTTTTGAGTGTTAGGATGATAGTCAGATTTTGGCAAAAATGGCAGTTGGCCTTAGCTACTGCCTCTTGAAACTCTCCTGGTCTGTCAATTCTTTTAGTAAGTATCAAAATGATGATTAAAATGCTAAGAATAATAGTTAACATTTACTGAATGCTCACTCAGAACTTTCCTTGAAGTATCTCATTTAATTTCACCACAAGTCTATCAAGAAATTACTATTAAAGCCCGGACGCAGTGGCTCATGCCTGTAATCCTAGCACTTTGGGAGGCCAAGGCTGGCGGATCACGAGGTCAGGAGATAGAGACCATCCTGGCTAACACGGTGAAACCCTGTCTCTACGAAAAATACAAAAAATTAGCCGGGCGTGGTAGCGGATGCCTGTAGTCCCAGCTACTCGGGAGGCTGAGGCAGGAGAATGGCATGAACCCAGAAGGCGGAGCTTGCAGTGAGCCGAGACCACGCCACTGCATTCCAGCGTGGGCAACAGAGCGAGACTCCATCTCAAAAAAAAAAAATTAAAATAAATAAATAAATAGAATAAAATGTACATGCTTCTTTTCACTGTGGGTCCACACATGGGCTCCTTACATCCTCCCAGACACCACAGTCCTGCATAGCAAGAGGATCAGTCTTGCAATTCATGTAGAATGCGGGTCTAGGTCTAGGTGGGTTGATTGCAGAATGGAGTTCAAATCCATAAGTGGTATCTCTTTCTATGGGGAAAACAAACAAGCAAACACACAAAGAAACATTAGACTCCAAAGGAGCCCCCCAGGAATTTCCGAAACTGTGTAAATCCTTTCCTCTTTTTCCCCATCACTTCACACAACCTCTCGCCAGACACCTACTGCAAATAGTAAGTGTGAAACAGTACAGCAATAGAGCGAGAGAAAAAAAAGAGGGAAATGCTGACACAATCAGATTTTTATGCTAAATTGTATTTTTTTGAAGTGACTCTCATCATTTCTCATTGCCTATTTTAATCTCCATTTGAAACTGTCCCACACAGCAGCTTTTTATAAGCAGGTGGTCTCAGGAATGCTACTTTCACATAAGCTATGCGAGGGCATGGATTCGCCAGTCAAATAAATTTCAAGAACTGCTGTGTATTCTAGCTCCCTCTTGGAGAATTATAATGTCCATAGCATACTTCACACCCTGGGATTCCCTGCATTTCCCAAACTTCCATGACTACTGAATACTTTCATGGAATACTTAGTAAATTCCTAGGGAACTAGTATTTGCAGAATATGGTCTGGGAAATAGCGCAGTGAAGGATAAAGTCTAGACCATCAAACACAGGCCTTATATGATTTACTTATCTGGAATCAGTCTCTCCAACCTCATTACTTGACTGACTTTCCCTTTCTTCTATCTATGTCCTTTGTTATTGAGTTGTTTGTGGATGCAAAATTCTATCTTTTGCCTCTAATGCTTGCTCATGGCTGTGTTTTCTGCTTGCTAGCCACATAACCTTGGCTAAGTCACTTAGCCTCATGGGGGCTTCAGCTGACTTATTTGTAAAGTACAGGGTGTAACAAACGAATGATTTTTTGGTGTTTGTTTTTGTTTTTGAGACAGGGTCTTGTTCTGTCACCGAGACTGGAGTGCAGTGGCGCAATCGCTGATCACTGCAGCCTCGACGTCCCTGGCTCAATTAATCCTCCCACCTCAGCCTCCCAAGTAGCTGAGACTGTCGTGTCACCATGCCTGGCTAATTTTTGTACAAACAGGATTTCACTACATTGCCCTGGCTGGTCTCAAATTCCTGGGCTCAAGTGATCTGCCAGCATCAGCCTCCCAGAGTACTGGGATTACAGGTATGAGCCACCAGGCCCAGCCTGAATGATCTTTAAGATCCCTTCACACTCCATCTTTTACCCATCTTGTGATTTCTTCTCCTCACTGGTCCTTGGGTGCACTACTTCCTTTCTCTAAGCCTCACTTTATTTGTCTGCAAAATCGGGAGAATAACAGAACGTACTTCACAGGATTCTGTGGGAAGAAAATGGAATGAGGAATATGGAGACTTGTTAGTACAGGGTTATCAATATGTCCCTTAACAAAAATTAATAATAAGCCCTATCTACCACTTATAAGAAAATTATTCCAGAATCACCTAGGGTTGTCTTCCTTGAGAATGATATATCCTATGTGCTCTGTAGCTTTGAAAGCCTTTCATGGATGTAAAAATAACCCTTAAAATGTTCTTAACAGTGTAATTCAAAGAATGTTAATGTGCTCTGAGGCCAAATAAAGGGAAGCTCAATTGCTATAAACTTAATTTTCAAGCATCCTAAATAAATATGCATTTTCCCTGAGGGCAAAGAGTCAACTCTCATCAGACTCTTGAAGGGCAGAATGTGTCAGGACATACATTATGGTCTTCCAGAAAATTGGATACAGAAACTCAAAGCCCTATTAAGTGATGTGACTTTGAAAACAACATCTGTATATAAGAGACTTTAACTTTACAAGGTAGTTTTCCTTCACGAGCTTAGCTGATGCTCAGAGACAGGTGAAGAGATAGAATAGCTGCGACCATTAGCTTTGGGTGCAGTCCAACTCAGTATGTCCAAAGCCAAACCTGCTGTCTTCCAGTTACAAACTGGACTCTCTTCCTGTCTTGGTTGGACTCTGCTATTTAACCAGCTTAACCGGCTGCCCAGGCCACATACCTGAAGTCATTCTCGCTGTTCCTTCTTCTTTACTTTTTACTGTCAACCAGTCTTCAAGCTCTCTCAAATCCAGTTCTAAAACCCCTAACATCCAGACTCCTAAACTTCTTCACTGAGCTTCCTTTAAACTCTGCTCTACCTTGGTTAATTAACAATTTCACCCTTTACACTGCTCAGACCCCAAACCTCAAAGTCAACTGATTCCATTCTTTGCCCCCTACTCCATGTCCAATCCATCAGCAAACCATGAAACTCTCCATCTTCAACTCTGTGCAGAATCTGACTACTGATTCTCCCCTCCACCGCTCCCAGCTGAGTCCAAAACACCTTCTCAAGTCTACATTTTGTTTGTTTTTGGCACCTTCTTAACTGGTCTTCTGCTTGCTGCTCATTTTCCTAAAGAGCAGTGTTTCTGAACTCTGGCGTTACTGACATTTGGGTACACATAATTCTTTGTTGTGAGAGACTGTCCTGGGCATTGTAGGACGTTGAGTAGCATTCTTGGCCTCTACCCACTAGATGCCAGTAGCACCCACCTCCTCACCAAGCATGGTGCTGAAACCCCCATAGGAGCTCCTCTTATCTCTCAGAGAAAGGTTCTCTAGTTATGTAAGTGGCCACAATCGCCGCACTGTCAGGCCTCCCATTGCTGTTCTGATCTCACTTTCCTCCTCTTCTGCCTTGCTTATCCTGCGTGAGCCACACCAGCACACTGGGTTTGTTCCCAGCACCAAGGCTTTGCACTTGCTGTTGGCCCCCATGTGGAAAAATGTCTCCACAGGTATCCACTTGGTTTATTCTTTCATCTCCTTAACGTGGCACCTCCATGTATTTGTATAAAGCTCTATGTTGCACCCAGCCAAATTATGCTTTAAACTAACATTTTATGACTTAGGTGTATGTTCCCAAAATATTGTTAGATGAAAAAAAGATGTGAAAAAAAGCATCTACTATGACCCTCATTTTGCTAAAAGAAGCATCAAATGCCTATTTATGAACTGTACTGCTATTGGTAAATAGAGAGGAAAGAACACCAGAAGTTTAGACACAAAAATGTTAACTGTATTTCTCTCTGTCGTAGGAGCTATATAAATAATATTTTCTGACTATTCTGCTGTATTGCCCAAATTTCTATGCTGAAGATGTTTTTATATCTAAGAAAAACAATAAACACTATTTAAAAATGGAATGGTGTCATAATCCTAATATCTCTGAGATCCAAAGACCAATTGGGAAAATACGGCAAAGTGCAGCATGGTAAATTTGTGTGTCTTTCTCTTGCACCCTGGCCTTGCAGCACCGTTACTGAAAATCAAGGGCATCTTCTTAGATGCTTTAAGTAAGAGAGAGAAAGGGAGGGGGGAACTGAATTAAGTGACCTAGAATGTTTACATTTATGAGGACCTTGGCAATCATGGAATATGACACTTTCTTTTTTAATAAGGTAGGAGCTCCAGAGAAATCAACTAACCCAAAGTCACATGGTTAAATAGTGGCGGAGATGGGATGGTTCAATTATTTTTTCATCAAACATTTATTAAGCTTCCACTATATGCTGGGTGCTAGGAGTATAGTGGTGAAAGATAAATATAATCCCTGCTTTTGAGTGCAGTGGGGAAGAAACCCATAGGCACAACCAAATAGTGTAGAAATGTGCCATTGCTATGGCCTCATGTGGCTGTCCAGCACTTGAAATGTGGCTGGTTTGGACCGAGAGCTATGAGGCCTGGCGAGGTGGCTCACACCTGTAATCCCAGCACTTTGGGAGTCCATAGCGGGTGGATCACCTGAGGTCAGGAGTTTGAGCCTGGCCAACATGGTGAAATCCCATCTCTACTAAAAATACAAAAAAATTAGCCAGGCGTTGGTGGCAGGCACCTGTAATCCCAGCTACTCAGGAGGCTGAGGCAGGAGAATCACTTGAACCTGGTAGGCGGAGGTTTCAGTGAGCCGAGATTGTGCCACTGCACTCCAGCCTGGGCAGCAAGAATGAAACTTCTTCCAAAGGAAGGAAAGAATGAAGGAAGGAAGGAAGGAAGGAAGGAAGGAAGGAAGGAAGGAAGGAAGAAAGAAGAAAGAAAGAAAGAAAGAAAGAAAGAAAGAAAGAAAGAAAGAAAGAAAGAAAGAAAGAAAGAAAGAAAGAAAGGAGGGAGAGAGGGAGGGAGGGAAGGAAGGAAGGAAGGAAGGCAGGAAGGCAGGAAGGAAATGAATTGAGGGATATGTAAATATAAAGCATTCACTGGAACTACTTAAGGGATGTAAAATATGCCATTAGTATTTTTCATATTGATTAGATATCAAAATGATATTACTTTGGATATATTCCATTAAAGAAAATATGTTAAAATTAGTTTTAATTGTTTATTTTTACTTTTTTTAAATGGCTACTAGAGACTCTTAAATTACACATATGGCTTGCATCCATTTCCATTGGACAGTGCTGCATATGCACCATGATGCAGACTTGCTAGGATATTAGAAATGAGAGTAGACGGTGAGGAGGTTCAGACAAAGTTCCTTACTCAGTCTTCGGGACAGAGAAAGCCTATGAAAGAAAGTGGCAGATAAATTGTAATCTGTATAGTAAGTGAGATTTAGGCTAAGAACAGGGTAAGGTTGGAGTGGGGGAATGAAATCAAAGGCAAAACCAAATATTTAGAGAAGGTCACTAGTTGCTAAGTCAAACTCTTTCCTGATTCTCTGTTTTATTAAATAGCAAGTTGCAATCCTTTAGAAAAAAAAAAAAAAAAAAGGCTGGGTGCGGTGGCTCATGCCTGTAATCCCAGCATTTTGGGAGGCAGAGGTGGGCAGCCTAGCCAACATGGTGAAACTCTGACTCTACTAAACATACAAAAATTAGCAGGGCATGATGGTGTGTGCCTGTAATCCCAGCTACTCGGGAGGCAAAGGTTGCAGTGAGCCGAGGTCATGCCACTGCACTCCAGCCTGGGCAACAGAGCCAGACTCCGTCTCAAAAAAAAAAAATAAATAAATAAATTCTCTTCTAATGGAAGGCTTTGACAGATCCTTAATTCCAGGCTTGGGAGTGGATGTGTGGACTTCAGGGACTCTAAGTTCACCAACATTGTTCTCCTTCCACTAATATCTTATGGGATAAGCTCATTTCAGGGAAGGGTAATTTCTGCCTAGACCAGAGAAAAATAATGACATTGAATTAGCTAGATAGATGGCAATGAGTAATCCGCATGAAATTCTTAAATTTGGACTGGGAAGAGAGATTCAGTATTGGTTAGAGTGTCTCTGATTATGTAATTCATTCTCAGCCAAGAAAATGAATGTGCTCTATAAAATATTTCTGGAATAACCTTTTAGTGAAAAACAATAGAAATTTTAAGACAGATTAAGGTTTAGTGTCACAGAAGATTATAGTGTGAACAGACTGTCCTCACGGGGGCCTGTTTAACTGTTGACAAGCTGGGGGAGGGGAGAACTGTAAGGATATTTGACATGAAAAATGTGAATTCGCTCTCTGAGTGTTTACTAGCATTCACAAGTAGCAGGAAATGAGCCGTGAAATGTATTGTCAAACATTCAGTGTTCAAAACATAATGCATTACTTTAAGTTGGGCTTTTTGCTTTCTGAGATCCTCGTTCTCAATTTGCCCACCTCTAGGATAGATGAGCTGGCCTTTAATCGTGCCTTTCCCAAACCATAATGATAAGCTGTAGCAGAAACTGGGAACTGGCTTTCCAAAAGCCTTTTCCTTGCCTCTCTGGATTGCAGAGGCCTGGAAAACACAGATGCATGCCCCTTTGCAGTTAGTAGTTGTCACGTGGCCTACTTCGGCCCAGTGAGATTTGGGTATTAGTTTCTTGGGAGAATGTTCTTAGGAAATAAATGCAATGCCCTGCTAAAAGAGAACCCCACGCCCTTCTTCTTCCCTCCTCCTTCCACCTGAATTCTAGAAATGGGACTGATATTCAGTTGCTACCACAGATACGGTGGTGCAGTTGTGAAAACGCTGAAAGACTTTCACATCAGTTGGTAAATAGCAACTTTCCTGAATTCCCCAAGTGTCCCTCTTTGTCTTAATGCCTTGCCCAAGCCCCCTGGATCTCCCTGTGATTCTAAAGGGAAAAGCTCCTGGAAGAGCAGGGGCCTCCAGATCTGTACCATTTGTGAAATATTTTAGATATCATGTCCTCCTAGAAGTGAGGGGGGCCACCCTATAACCATGAGGTCTCCTCTAAGCACAGGATGGGGACGTAATGAAGCCACAGCACCAGCCCAAGATGTACTCCTGCCTGGCAGCAGCCATTGTGGTATGGTTTTCTCTTACTCCATCTCTCACATCTGAAAAATACATTGTTAGGTTTGATAGTTAAGCAAGAGTATTTCTCAACCTGGCTTTGCTCAGACACACTGATGTGTGAGATATTTTTTACTGTTTCTACACAGATCCTTTCTTTTTGATCTCACTGTCCTTTCTTTATGGTCTTCACCTTTAAGATCCAGCCTTCTCTGATCACCCCAGAATGTGATGTTCAGACAATATTTATTAGAGGAACAAACAAATGAATAAAACAAACTAAGATTAACTTTAAATGTAAAACACTCAGAGATTTTTCTATTTTACGTGTTTGGCTTTTATAATCCATTTTTGTTCCTTTAATTAGAGTCCAGGGTATTTTATTTCCCCTTCTCCATTTTTTCCTTTCTCCTTTCCTCCTTCCTTCTTTCTTTCCTCCCCTTCTCTTTCTTTCTTCCTTTCTTCCTTCCTTCCTTCCTTCCTTCCTTCCTTCCTTCCTTCCTTCCTTCCTTCCTTCTTTCCTTCCTCCCTCCCTCCTCTCTCTTCCCCTCCTCTTCCCTTCCCTTGCCTTCCCTTCTTTCTTCTTTCCTTTCTTCCTTCATCCATTCATATAATTAATATTTATGGAGTAACTAGTATTTCCTGGGTGCTATTCTAGGCTCTGAGGATGCAGTGATTTATGAACTAAACAGCTCTCATCTTCATGGAGCTTACATTCTAGTGTGGGCACAGGAAGACAGAAGAGCTAACAAAGCAATCAATCATCAGGTTGTGAAAAGTATTATAAAGAAAAATATAAAGCACAGTTAGGGGATAAAAAGTGATAGAACTGCCATTTGGGATGGAATGGCCAGGTCACTGTTGAAAATGGTGACATTTCAGCAGAGGCTTGAATGAGGGAGTCTAGCAAGGGCTGAAGGGAAGAGCAATTCAGGCAAAAGGAACAGCATATACAAGGGACCCGGGTGTGAACTTGTCGGGCAACAAGGAGCAGAGCAGTGGGGCCGAAGCAGAGGGAGGGGATGGGTTTGGTGAGATAGTCAAGGGCTTCTCTTGCACCTTTCTTCTCTTCCAACCTGTTATCATTCTTGTTGCACAACAGAAATTTCTGGCAAAGAGTAAGCCAACAGGTAAGCTCAGAAATAGGCCACTCCGGTTATATTTCAAGTTCTCTAGCTCCTGCCCCTGGGTTTGCCTCTTTGGATTGCCAGAAATACTGTACAGGCTCAAACTCTTGCTCTCAATTTAAATAGTCTGTAAGACATCTCTGGGCGTCTTCTTACAGCTAGTGGTGCCCATTTTTCTAGAGTCTTTGCCTGTGTTGTGATCATTTCCCACATCCTGTCATTATTTGACTCTAACTCATTTTGGGGTTCATTTTAAATTTCATTAGTTAGAGTGCCAGTTGCAAGCAGCAGAAGTTACTCAAGCTCTACTGTAGATGGGTTTATAGTAAGCACCTAGCATAGTCTGTTTGGAGTACCAGTTCGTAGCCCTAAACCTATGTGTGACCTTTCACATCTGGCCATAGGCAATTATTAATACCAGGCTTTACCTGTCAGACCTCGTGGGGAGAAACTGCCCTCCCCACTGCAGACTTGGGGCACAGCTGACACGCTGAGTCTCTGAGGGGAGTTGCAGTCAAGCACTGAGTCCCCCCAGCCAGCCTTGCTCTTAGGCACAGCCACATTCCTGGCCCAGGTGCCTCTATTTAGAGGCCTCTTTATCACAGGCTTTCTGCAGAGGCTTATCTTAGACACTTCTGCAGGGGTCACCTTATCAAGGAGAAGAAGTGGGGATACTTGGAGACGTTTTTCTCCACTCTCAGTGCTCAGTACTTTCACACTCATAGCCCTTCCTTCTCCCCACCCCCCGCCAGCTCCAGATCCATTTGATGGCAGGAGTCTCTTGTTCAGGGGTCCCTCAGCTGTGAGACAATCCCTTGGCTTCAGTGCTGATCCAGACCCTCAATGAGGGCTGGTGCCCTGTGGAAAATGGAGTGATGGGGAGTTAGCACTTTCTCTGTTTAGTCTCTTGTGCATACTATTGCAGTAAATGATTAAAGCCTTCACTGTTCATCTTGGCTTGTTGTCTTAATCAGCTACCCTGACACCTGGCAGCTCAGGTCTCTCGACCTCAGCTTAGCTCCTGACAGTCTGGTGGAGTGATATGAGGACAAGCAGTCACCTGAGCCTCAGAAGAAAGAAGAATCCAGCAGGCCGCCATTTTCTCTTCAGTGCCCTTGGCACAACATGGCTGCCTCAGACCCCCAGCTATGTATGTTACAGTATTGGCCCCATGAAGAGACCACTTGAATAAACACAGACCCTTTGTTCCTAAATGCAAATTCCATAGTGACAAAAAACACACCGGGTAAGATGGCCACTTCTGTTTCGATCAACCGCGGCCAGGGATGGACTGGGGGAGGGCACCTTCATTTGCTGCGTAACAGTCACAATGTTAGTTTTCAAATGCGGAACAGACTATGTTATCCTCATGATTAAAATTCTCCAGTGTCTTCTCATTGCATTTATTTAAAAAATTCAAATTCTTTTCCATGTCCTGAAGAACCCTGTCTGACCCAGTCCTTCAGATCTTTCCTGCTCAATCTCACACCCCTCTCCTCTTCCTTATTATTTTTCAGCCCTGTTGGCCTTTTTGTCTGTCCCTTGACCTGAGCCAGTCTTGTTCCCAGCCCACAGCCTTCATGCTGGCTGTTTCTTTTGCATGAAACATGTTGCCATGTGATCTTGGCATTGCCGGCTTCTTCTCATAATTCACATGTCAACTCCCATGAATGTCCCAGTCCTGGAGAGGCTATCCCTGACCAGCCAGCCACTCCCTATCACATGATCTTAAAATTTCTTTTATTTTGCTTTTGCGTTTAACATCTCTCATTCTTCCCCAATCCCCACCCCCCATGAGAAAATGTCAGTTCCACAAGAGCAGGGAAATGGGGTTGTCTTGTTCACTATTGTGTCCTGCTGCCCAGAACTGTGTCTGGCTTATATCGTGTGATTAATCAATAGAGGTTGAAAGAATAACTGCTGAAACCCCACTCTTGCCCATGAGGGTCAGTGGAGAGCTGAATCACAGAGAAAGAAGTCATTGGTTCTTGGGTGGGAAGTCACAACCTTGGTGGAAGGCAGTCGTCCACGACATTAGACACTATTAACTGTGTCAGTATTTCTAAAAGAACTGGCAATGAGTGAATTCCAGGAAGATGAATAAATGTTCTTTGAGAAATTGGAGATATAAGATTCATCTTCACATTGCCCCTACCAGCCTGGGGACATTCACTTGCTGAACAGGAAACATAGGTAGTGTACATATAAAGCTCAAAGCTGTTAAGTATGCCACAATTAGTTCTTCTGGTTTAGTTTATTTCAGTAGAACCTTCTTTGAAATGTGATTCTTCTCTCCCTCTTATCCTCATAAAAACATCAGTTATTCACATAGAAATGCCAATATTTCCATAGCCATCACGTTTTTGGTACCAATTAAGATTATTTGTTAAGTGAGTTTTACAAAATCCATGGCTATGTTGGTTAGTTAGATGGGAGTCAGACCACATAAACTGAAATACCAGCTTTTAATATTCAACTGTAATTTCTCCATGAAAATATAAAAATCATTCCACTGAATCTCCCTCAACAGAAGCTGGATGCATTGCTGATTTCTGCCTGCTTTTCATTTAGTATCTGGCAAATGTAAAAACAAAACAAAACACGTAATATGTTGGAGATATATATATATATATATATATATATATATATATATATACATATCATCTGCAAATATGCAATATACAGATCCCCAGGTATCTGTGGAGGATTGGTTCCAGGACTTCCCTCAGATATCAGAATCTGAGGATGTTCAAGCCCTTGATAGAAAATGGTGTAGTATTTGCACATAACCTATGCACATCCTCCCGTATACCTTAAATCATCCCCACATTACTTATGATACAAATACAATGTAAATGCTGTGTAAATAGTTGTTATAATGTATTGTGTAGGGAATAATGACAGCTTTTAAAAAGTCTGTTCATGTTCAGTACAGACACAATTCTTTTTAGAATATTTTCTATTTGGGGTTGGTTGGATCCACAGATGCAGATCCCAGGCATGTAGAGGGCTGACTGTATATGTGTATATCCATACACACACTAACTTTTCATAATTCTGCATCTTACATTCCTATCCTCACAGAGAATTTCTCTTCTGTGTATGGAAATTAGCAAGGGTCTCACCTATATTTTACTAGCAATCTCTGGTCATTATTTACGGCCCCATATCATAAATGTCTAATGTACCTAAGTGATTTGTGCTTGATGTTCAGGAAGCCTCCAACTGCCAACCACTTCAGGGGTGATGGCATCCCCATTTGCTAAGCAGCTTTCACACTCATTGGCCTCTAAAACTGAGCTGTTACCTAAATCATTGCCCTGCTGTTGAGGTGGGTGGTTTCAGAATGAAGATGATAGAACAGTAGCCTTAGCGGATGAATGTTCCCCCATCTTTCCTTTGCAAGGGAAATGCATGCTCTTAGGCCATTGTTCTTGTTCTTTTGGAGGAATTACAAATTTAACAGTGAAAGACAAATGAAGTATAGCCTGGTGATAATATCTTGTGTTAGTATAATGCTTTTTGACTCACATGAGTTTCCTATGTATAAACTTACTTGATCCTCATAAGAACCCTGCAATGCAGGCAGAACAACAATCAGAATTGCCCTTTTACAGGTCGATAAGAGAGATTCAGAAGAGCCAAGAGATTTGCTTAAGGTCACACAGCTATTAAGTTGCAAAGCCAGAAAGAGAAACTCAACCTTTTATGAGCTCCTCATCCAACAAGTTTTTCACTAGACCCTTCGTGATGCTTTTTGTTTGAGCAAAAGGCACATTATTTTCCCATCATTACCATAATTGCAAATTTGCTAGCCTAGGAACACATTCTTTCTGAAACCTGAAGTGCCTTTTCATGACAGTGTGCAGCGTTTTAGTTTCTAGGGGATACCTGGCCCTACCTGCTTCATTTAGGACTCAGAAGGCTGGGTTGGGAGAGGAGATGTAGTCTGCTGGTTATCCTTCCCTCTGTAAGGATGTCAGCAGCAACATTAAGTTGCAAATGGAAAACACAACCTTGGCTTGCATCTCATCCTCATTCTCGGCAGAGCTGTTGACTGCGTTACTCAATCACGCCCCCTCCTGTACATTACCCATCAGCAAGTGCACTGCCTCTCTTCAGCTGGGCTTTGTCTCCGACAGCAATGCATTGCCTTCTCTTTCACAAGAGGCCACTGGGTGTGAAGGGATGTCAGTGTGCAGCTACCTCCAAAACACTACAGGTGCTCTTGGCTTTCCCTCTTTGCAGATTTCTCATGCATTTCTTCCCTGCATAAAGATAAATATCCAACTTGGAAATGGAACTCAATGTGAAGTTAGGGCAACATGAGAAGGAGGAGCAAGAACCAGGAACCAACAGGAGCAGAATTCTTTGAGGGCCGAGGTAGCGACCCAGTACAATTTTAAACACTTAAAAAAATCCATGTCAACTATATATCAGAAATGAATTTTTAAAACCTTACACTGCCGAGGGCTGCCAATAGCAAAGACTCCCTCAGGGCCAAAGCAGTTTAGCCTATAGTGCTCCCTAAGCTAAGAAAATCAAGTGTCTAAATGCATATCTTCACCTCCCCTAAAAATGGAAGGATACGTAAGCCAATTTCTATTTTTGGTCATCCCACCGAAGTCAGTCAAATATGAGTTCCAGTTTTAATGTAACATTTCTTCCAATAAAAAAGGTACTTCTACTGTTATCAGATGTATATGAATATAGAAATATTAATAATTTCAAGAATTACTTGTTGGAGGCTTATCTCTTCCAAAATAAATTTTGGAATCTAAGATCCTAGTATTTTGGGAGATAATTCATTAAAATTACTTTTAAAAGTGAAGTGAGCCATGCTATGAAAATAGAAGATGCAAGATCATTGGTGTTGACTTCTTCCCTTTGATAAGTGTTTTGTTAAGTGACTGCTTCTTGGCTATTTTCGTTATGATGGAGGGATTGCAAGGTCCCCCAATTTCACTAAGGCTCTTCTATGTAGGAAAACTGGTGAAAATGAGTTGATTTATTGTGGTGATACTAATAGCTTCTGTCAGACAAGAGTTCAGATATGAGTGGCTGAGATCGGGTAAGGGGTGTGAGGAAGGGTAGACTACCAATCTCTCTCTTCAAGAGGAAAGGGGGAAAACATAGGTTTTCTTCCATCCTCAAACACAGTCCAGACTCCTGGCTCATGGTCCTCTGTGGTTTAACCATACCTTGACCTTCCTGCCTTATATCCCCACCCACCCCATCAATTCCTTATCAATCTTTTGCCATATCCTTTTCAGACCTTCCTCTCTGATACAATTAATGATTAATTAATTGACATCAAAGGTTTGTGAACGTTACCTTAGTCAGCTGTCTTGTGTGCCCACCTGCATAGGAGGTACATGTCTAGTGACTGGAACGCTGTGTTTGCCCCACCATCATCCATTCAGGAATGAGGACGCTCCTGGTTGAATCCACGCTGCTCCACCAGCAAGTCGAGAATGTAGCATGTGATCGTAATCAACTATTTTGTAAATTTTGAAGCTGCTGCCATATCCATTCTATTGTGAATTGCTCAATTTCTCAGTACCTACCTGTTGTTAATCATAAAAGTTTGTCAAAATCAGAAAAATGATCTTATCAGGAAAAGGAAGGAAATGACTGCTTTAATTCAGTGAATAACTAGTGGTAGAAATTTTGAACAAAGTCCACATTACTTTTACGTGGTGCATGAATGTCAAGTTACGTATAGTTGCAAAATCTGCCTTTTTTTCTTCCTTCCTCCCTCCCTTCCTTTCTTCCTCCCTCTTTTCCTTTCTTCCTCCTTCCCTCCCTTCCTTTCTTCCTTCCTCCCTCCCCTCCTTTCTTCCTCCCCCTTTCTTCCTCCCTCTTTTCCTTTCTTCCTCCCTCCCTGCCTCCCTTCCTTTCTTCCTCCCTCACTTCTTTCCTTCTTTACTTTCTTCCCTTCTGTACTTTTTCCTTCTTTTCTTCCTTTCTTCATTTATTTTTTCCAAATTATTTGTAAATCTCCAGCAAGGTATTCTTATTGACAAGAAAAAAAGAGTACTGGACTTAACAAGTCAGAAGGCTTAGGGTTTGAAACTGAAGGCCCATGCTCACGAATGATGTTGGACAAATCACTTAAATTCTCTGTGTATCCTTAAGGATCATCCCCATCTTACAGATATGGAACTAATGCTCAAAGAGGGTCCTGTAGCCAAATGTGGCATACCTGGCAAGTGTGCAGCTTGACACAGGCCTTCTGGCACCAAACTCCATCTCTTAATCCCCATTCTCTAATGAGAGTAAAGTTAGGGCAATAAATACTAAAGACCTGGACTCTTAATAAATTGCACTTAATCCATGTTGAACCAGATACCTTCCCCACCTGCGCATTTCCAGGTGTGTTTCCACATCATTACTCTTGTGGGTGTTGTCTGAGCATTTTTATTTCTCTATTTAAAGCCCTCTGGATCAGGTGTTTGTCTGCATCCCAAATGCACTGTCTTCAGGAATGGTGCATAGAGCAAGGCAGATGGAGCCTGTGGGACTGGAACCACCCCTGTGTTTCAACTGTGACATTCCCACTTTCCTCTCTTTTACCTAGTGGGTTTCTACACGAAATTTAGCCTGAAGAAAGCCAGCTTCTGCTTATACAACCCCCTACACACAAACATATTTGAAACTCATAATCTTTGGCCAACCTTTCTATGTTACTTAAAAAAAATCTGAAACCTGAAAGGTAACTAGAGAAAGAGAGTAAGATTTGAAAACTAGAAGGAACATGCCGATAATGTAGCCAGGGAACCTGAACCAGGATCAGACACTGATGTCATTTAAGAGTGGGCAGGCTAAATAACTTGTCCTTCATGTCTGGACTGAGATTCCAAATGGCAGGATCTTGGTGATCAATAACAGGTGTCGTGATGCCAGGCACAGCTTAAAATTTTGCTATTTGAGAAGGGTCTTTCCTTTTTGTTTACTGGATATATCAGTGTCTCTCACCTTTTTTAAAAGAGTTTTTTAATTCTTTCAGTTCCTGAAAAAGTGATTGCATTCTTGAGAAGAAAAAAAAACTCAAGACCATGCTAAAATAGACAGTTAATGATCACCTCTTGATTATCACTCCAGTACACCATGCCTTTCTCTGTTACTGTTATTCAATTTCCCTTGCCACTTTGGCACTGTGTCACTCATGGGTAGAACCGTTTGCTGCTCTGAGTTCTCTTATAAACTCATGAGACAAAGTTCTCGGATTTTCAGGAGACCCTCTTCTTTTCACAAGCTTAACTCTATTGTAAGCCTCTAACTTATCACATTATTTTTAAACAAGTCAGATTTTCACCTCTCACATAACAAAAAGTCTGGAGGTAAGTGGCTAATGGACCATGGCTCATGGACTCAAGGATATCTGGCATTAAAGTCAGAGTCTCTGACATGGCCTCCCTCTTCCCAGGTTTGAGTATAAGATGGTAGCCACAGCTCCAGGCTGCACACCCTCAATCAAGGCAGGGAGAAGGGGGAAGGGGCCTCTCTTACTTACTATCACTGTAAGTTGTACTCTGCTGCACACTACAGTGGACATCCTTTATACTCCCTCGTTGCAGCTGACAGAATTTACCATAAGTATATGTGTCCCTTGGTGTAGCAACGGTAAATTTTACACATCAATCAACATTGAGCAATCTCTTCATGCCGCAGAACATCACTGCTTATATCACAGTGGTATTTCTTATTGTCCTGAAAGTGGAATGATATATGTGACTCACTCCAAAAATAAAACAAACAAACAAGAAACAAAGGAAGGCCAGGCAAGTTTGGGGATGCAGCTTAGGTTCGAAAGCCTTTGCATAAGCTGGTTCTTGTTGACTGCTCTGATTCAATTCTTATCTTTCCTGTAGTTTAATGCCATTTTGTCACACTGGACTGCTTCCTGCCCAAGCTTGTTCTTGACACGCAGTCTTTATACCTGCCATCCTCATCGCTTGAAATGTGCTTCCATGACTGTAACATGACTGGCACTCCAGCATCCATTCTCAGCTCAGGTGTCACTTCCTCTTGGACACTCTCTGTGACTATACCACCCCTAACTTGCACTCAATCACAGTACCTTAGTTCATTTCTTCATTTCACCATGTGAAATTTTCTTGCTTTTTTGTTTCTTCTCTCTGTCATTCCTACTAGAATCTAAGTTCTATGACTGCTGGAACAGCGTCTGACCTATTTATTACTCACCTCAAGCACTTACATGAGCACCTAAACATGGGTTGAATGCATGAGAAAATGAACCAACAATTGTCATCAAGGAGGTGCCCAAGGTTTTAGGTGATTTCAGGAAAGGTGGAGACTTCTTGAAGAGCAGCATTTATTTATGAAAACACATATAACCCCCACTGGCCATAACAATGTGACAAAGGTCTTAGGTTAACTCACTGCTCTGTGTGTGCTGGTCAGGACATGCTTAATACGATCTCCTTTGCAGAGGTGGGTGGAGCAAGCCTATTATTTCAGGGTCCTTGATGCAGGCATTTGAGCTGTTCTTGGCAGCTAGTTTATGTATTCATGATTTAAGACAGAATGACAAAGCCATTTATATATAAAGAAAAAAAAATCCTCCAATACTCTTCAGTGTATTGTCTTCCAAGAGAACCCTTAGTTCTCACTACCTGCCAAACAAGAGCTAGCGCCAAAGAGATGTAGAAATCAAAGACTCAAAAGGAGTAATAGAAGAAAGGATTAGAATGGAGTAGCGTTTCCTGATTGCAGCACCGCAGGCACAAGCTTTTCTCCACTTTGTTCTTTTTGGTGAAGACAATGCAAGGACCAAACAAAGATGCTGTGATTCATTGAAAACTCAGATAAAATGGCAAGTCATTTCATCCACAGTAGATTATCTGACAGAGTGATATCTTTCTAATCACGAAACTTTTAAGCATTTCCAACAAGTCAAATGAGCTCTTTGCAGTTTTGTTACCTGAGCAATTGTCCATTTATGAGTCCCTTTCCATGAAGAACATGTACTCTGTATCCCTGCCAATGTGCCAGAAGCAAAAGGCAACATGCCTTCGGTGTGGCTGCAAAAGCCAAGAGTACCGGCCATCTTGGCAAACAAAGAGCTATTGTCTATATCTACGAACTTATTAGCATTTGGTGCCTTCATTGAGCCACAGGTGAGTGGCCATGCAAGTGTCCATATGTAACAAACAAAAAGAACAAAACAACACCATGTACCTTGATTTCTTCTTCCACACCCCTTTATGCAATCAATCAACTTTCACCCAAGAGCACTTTACAACAAAACAATGTCCTCCACAAAAGCAACAATAGTATGTAATAAAAATTGATATAGGACTATAAGGTGTTAGCTTACATTAAAGGGAGTTGAAAAGGAAAATAAAACAAAATACAAACCATCTGTAATGTCCTTTTGAGTTCCAGGGCAGAGAATTCCAAAAGCAAGGGTAATTCTTGGATAGGAGACCCAGTAAAAGTGACAAGATCAGCCGGGCACGGTGGCTCATGCCTGTAATCCCAGCACTTCGGGAGGCTGAGGCGGGTGGATCACTGGAGGTCAGGAGTTAGAGACCAGCCTGGTCAACATGGTGAAACCCCGTCTCTACTAAAAACACAAAAATTAGCCGGGTGTGGTGGCAGGCACCTGAAATCCCATCTACTTGGGAGGCTGAGGCAGGAGAATCACTTGAACCCAGGAGGTGGAAGTTGCAGTGAGCTAAGATTGCATCACTGCACTCCAGCCTGGGTAACGAGAGTGAGACTCGGTCTCCAAAAAAAAAAAAAAAAAAAAAAAAAAGTGACAAGATCAAGACGTATCGTGTTTCTCTTATCCCCACGAAGAAAAGAATAAAAATTGCTCAAAGGAGAGAAAACAAACAAAAACAACAGAAAAAAGTCACATGAATATGGTTACAAGACAGCTCTTAATGGAACTGGGCAATTAATTTGTTGCTACGATTGGGGGCCACAAGCAAAAGTGAGAACTGTCAACTGAGAAGAGGTTTTGTCACAAATCCTCAAATGCTTGAGGTTACACATATTTGAACTTTAACAGCTTAAAAAATATATATGACTGAGAATGTAATTTTTAACTTGATTTCAAAGATCTGCACATGAGATTTTATAGCCTGAGGTAGGGGAAGGAGAAATTGTAACTTTGCCAATTGTAAATGATTTTGGTAATTTTATGATGTGATTGTTATACTGGTCATTTGCATGCTTTTGTTTGCTTAAAAGAAAAAAATAACAAAATTCAACCTTCCAATAAGTGCTAATGGAAAAAATTGGTGAAAGAGGAGGAAAAAAGGTGTATAGACCATTTTGGCTTCTTAGCCACCTGTTCTCAATTCCCATTTTTCTTCTCAATAAAAACTCCAGTCAGGTTGTATTTTGATGCCTGTCACTCCACATTCATCAGGTGACAAGACTGTTCTAAACTAATACATTTAGCTCTGGATGTGTGGCCTGAGGAAGGCTCCAGAATCTTCCCATTTATGCTGAAATTGGGGCTCAGAACCTCACCTAATATTGACCTGTTTCTGTATGTACCAGTCTCCTTGCATTATTTCATCTGGCAAAGTCAATATAAAAATTAATAATAGCTTTCCAATCTACAAATAAAAGTATGCCACTTTAAATTTTTGGCAGTGAGCTGGCATTTTGTCATTTAATCATTTCACATCATTACACTGCAATATGGAATGTAATGACATGACACTCGTAAATGACAAACACTTGGTCTCCCTTGTACAGGAAGAAATAATGTAATAGGAAGCAAATTATATCCTTAAAGGTTGCCAGAGTTTCACTCCCACAATTTGGGATTAAGATACTGAGCAGATGCAAGGTGAAGAAAAGGAGAATCTCTCCTACAGATGTCCTGGGTA
The DNA here is from genome assembly GCF_028878055.3 of Symphalangus syndactylus. Taxonomy (NCBI): domain Eukaryota; kingdom Metazoa; phylum Chordata; class Mammalia; order Primates; family Hylobatidae; genus Symphalangus; species Symphalangus syndactylus. The sequence continues at coordinate 19,676,388 of NC_072446.2, read as the reverse complement.
AGACACAACATGATAAGTGAATGATCCCCATCCAGAAATGGACAGAACATTCCTAACATCGTAAACATCCTTTCCTACCAGGGACTCATGCAGAAAGCTGTGCACAAGATTCTTTCTCATATTAAAGGCCTACATGAGATGGGGTGAGGGGGAAAACTGTGGTTGACAATCACCATTTTTTGTTTGTTTTATAATTCTGTTATTATTTGCTAAAAGTGCTCTGCCCCTGCTTAATACTTGCTCAAATTTTACTCTACTAAAGGGAGTTTTGCAAAATGGCCTCCCTAGCTAATTCTTCGTATCCTTGCCAAGCTCCTCCCTCACAGAACTGGAAACCAGATCTCCTCCTTCTGTGATACCTTAAATTCACCCTGTTCACTATAAAGCTCACAATTTTCTAGCACTAGCTAGTGTTTACTTTCTGGACACACACCACCCCAGCCATCCCATTGCATAATCAAAAAAACTAAGAGGTATCCTGAATCATCTATTTCTCTGACCAACGTCATCTCCAATCTTTCCAGGAATATAGAAAGCATAATGAAGACTAGTCCAGAAAGGACTTCAACCCATCAGAAGGGGCCCCAGGTGTACATAACTAGTCTTCCCCAGCTGGAGACTTCTGGTCAAATCCTGCACCACCTCCTGTTGGTTTACCTTCCAAATGACACTCATTCTTCTACCTCTCTCTTTTATTGGACTCTCTGGGTCTAAGCAATCCTCCTGTCTCACCTGAAGAACCAGTAAAACTTACTCTTTTCCATTATATGTCATCCAACACCCCTCCATCCCCATTATCATCCTCCATACTGCAATTAGAGAGCTCTGAAAGATTCAAATATGATCTTTACTGCAACCACTTGAAGCCCTTCAATGCATGTCCATTGATGGGGCAAAGAACAGCTTGCTTCGTGGGACCTGCATACAGCGTGTCAGCTTTAGCAACTTGGCCTTCTGTGCACAACCTCACCCCATGTTTCCTGTGTTCCAGAGCCACTGCCTTTACTAATTGTTTCATTTCTCTTACTCATTTTATCCCCTCTCTCCTATAGGCTTTTGCACCTGCTGACCCGTTTGTCTGAAATACTGTCTCCACAGTTCACCTTCGACTTGAATTCGTCTTTCAAGGCTTGTGTCATCCTAAGAAGGAAATGGGATGGGTCATGTTTCTTGATTGTCACTCTCTTAGGACCTTGGAAGCATATAATCTCAGTTTGTAAATTAGGATCATTGATGTAAAATCTTCCCATTAGACTGTACGTTCTATGACAGGGACCAAATATTTTTGCTCATTATTATTTTTCCAACTTTAGCAGAGAACCCAGCACATAGCTGTCACTCATTCAGTCAGCCAACATATATGAATTATTTGTCAAACGAATAAATCAGTAGAGGATCCAGTGTTGTTTTTTTTTTTTGTTTTCTTTTTTTTGAGATGGAGTCTTGCTCTGTTGCCCAGGCTGGAGTGCAGTGGTGTGATCTCAGCTTACTGCAAGCTCCGCCTCCCGGGTTCATGCCATTCTCCTGCCTCAGCCTCCTGAGCAGCTGGGACTACAGGTGCCCGCCACTGCACCCGGATAATTTTTTTTTTTTTTTTGTATTTTTAGTAGAGGCAGGGTTTCACCATGTTAGCCAGGATGGTCTCGATCTCCTGACCTCGTGATCCGCCCTCCTCGGCCTCCCAAAGTGCTGGGATTACAGGCGTGAGCCACTGTGCCCGGCCCGAGGATCCGGTGTTTTACCCACATCATTTGGGCCCCACTCTTGCTATTGTGCTTTCTAGTCTTATTTCTCTAAAGAGAAAATATGGTTTGCAGAAAAATTCTAAACTGATAGTGGATTCCTCCATCATGCAGGGACATTGAGGTCATGATGCTTCCTTCGTAATTTTGTACAAGAACGTTTCTGGCCATCTTAACCCCATGCTTTGTTGTTAAAAACTTCACACCAGGGAAAAGTGGACTTTAAGAATACACAGGTACTGTTGGCTCTTAGTGTGTGATAGGGAGGGATAAGTAATCAGTATTTCTGAACCCCCAAAATATAAGGCAATTCTTAAAGTTGCCTTGTGAAAATCCTTCACTATGTACTTACTACATGCATCAGGGTGAGAAGCCAGGGCACTGGTCATTAACAGGGGTGATTTTGCTCCTTCACTCCCAGGGAATATTTGGCAGTGTCTGAAGACATCTGTGGTTGTCATAACTGTGGAGGTTGCTGCTGGAATCCAGAGCCTGGAGGCCAGGCATGCTGTTAACTATCTTGCAATGCTCAGGATGGCCCCATCACAGAGAATGATTTAGCCCAAAATGTAACATTGCTGAGGGTGAGAAACACTGGTTTAGAGCATTCAGAAATCTCCTAACTCATTAGAAGAGACCAATAGAGCCTATTTTGCAGGAATGTTTCTGAAAGGAGTCCACAGGAGGCATTTTCTGCTGGTGTAGACTTGGCTTCTAGTCTTCGGTATTAACAGTCTCCAAAAAGGCAGGAACAATGGGACAGAGACACATTAGAAAAAGGCTGGGGGCAGAGAGTGCTTTGTAAATATTAACCCAGCTGTGGAGGCCACATGTATCTTTGAGTTATGACCTGATAAGGGTTTTGAGAGCTTTTGCCAACTTCATGTTCAAGAAAAACACAGAACAAATTGAGCTGATGATATCCTTGATGCAATTTCCCTTTAAGCACAGCCTCATAAATACCAACTATAGAGTCCAACTGAACTTATTGGAAATTTCCCAAAAACCTTGGAAAATAGACAAGTGCAGGTGGTAAGATATTTACTGAAATGAACTGTCTGTGAATGAAAAATATGTGAGCAAAATAGATATTTTATCTGTCATTTTATTCACAGAAAGAGATCCATTAAGTTTCTCCATTTCATTCTGCTCCTGTTTGGTGAAAGCACTTTAAACTAGATCTTCATTTTCCTTTTAAAAAATCAGTATGGAAAATAGGGGACTTGACACCCCCTCCCCCTCCACTCTGCTGCCAAGAAAACAAAAAAAGCAAAGTAAATTTTTTTAAAGCCTCGGAAAAAACTTCTGAAAATACACAACATGACTTGTTACTGAATCTCAATCTTATAGGTAGAATGGAAAAAAAACAGGGAAACTGATGCTCAAATAGAATTTTAAAGTCGTTTGACCCTGTCCAGGCAAGTAGAGTTGGTCACTGAAAATCCATGTTCTTAATAAGCCAGAAAAAGCCCTGCAATGAATTAGTATTAAATAATAATCTATAAATATTTACTGAGCAACTTTTATCTGCAATGTGCTCTGCCTAAGCTAAAAGAGATTTCTTAAAATGAGTACATCATGGTCTCTGACCTCAAAGAACTTCACTCTATTTTTGAAGAAAGAGCATTTACACATAGATAGTGAAATTACAATACTATTAATTAAATGTTCTATCTCAGTGCAATTAAATTACCTTTTTCAGCAAAATAAATGAATTGCTTAAAATACATATACACAACTTTCAGAGTAAAACAGTTAAAGCCTTCCCACTCAATGTTTGATTTTGAGATCTTGCACAGGCAATTTTGGAGTTAGGAGCATTGCTGAGTGACCAAGAAAATACATAAAACTCTACTCATTGAGTGGTAGATGTCAATTTCCCTGAGGCTGGCATCCACTTTTCAGCCACCGCATGCTTCTGAACTGCTCCACATTCAGCCATTCATAAATATTTGCTGGGTTCTTACCGTAAGGAAGGCACTGTCCTAGAAGCCACAAGTTTTCTAGAGCTGGTTTGCACCATCTTGCAAGGGTGAATTTCTGCATCTCTTTCCAAGCCTGCATCTTGTGACATCATATTGGTGGCTTGAAACTGGGCATAGTTGAAGTCTTTACACCATGGAAACCAGTCATGGCTTTTTTTCTCTCTTTTCTAGAGAGTTGGTTGTTAAATGTACCAGCACACCACCGGGTACGCTGAAAACTCAACAAAGTCCCCGTTCCTATGAAACGTACATTGCAAAGGGTCATACGGATAAACAAATAAATATGTTATAAACTATCAGGAAATGCTAAATGCTGTGAATAAAAACAGAGTAAAGGACTAAGAAGTGGTGTGAGGTGGAGGCCTCAATTTTGTGGTTGGTGAAGGCATCTCAGAGAAGGAGGCATTTGAGCCAAGAGGTGAAACGGATGAGGACCTGAAATACGTTCTGTAGATGTGTATGTTTCCCAGGTCCTTCGCTGACATCAAGGTGAAATCATAATTGAAGAATAATCCAGTGAGGCCACCTGAATCAAGAAGTATCACTTGTATTTTGCAATTACTAACCAACTTAGTAAACTGATCTTCGCTATCAGTCCCCTGCTGCTGTTGGGTGAAGGTCTAGTCAGGAAAAATGATATCAGGCTTGGCAAGGGAAACAACTTAACTGAGGCTGATCAAGACCCAGTCTGTGAGGGCCTTATAAAAACATAAATACAAAGGAGTTCTCCATTCCTTCCCTTCTCCATCATCCTGGCAGCCTCCAATTCCCTTTTCTCTCTTGGGTGGAGCATAGGTTGCCTCCTTTTTAACTTTGGTCACGGCCTATCTGCAAAGCCTCCTGAGGCCCACCTTCCACTGCTGGTCCTTAAAATATTTATTTTTTTCCCATTAGATAGTTCTTTCTCTTAAAGTCAAGTTTTACAGATGAGGAAACTGAATGATGAAGCTGTCAAGCAAATTATCCAAGCTTCCTGTTCATAAGCAGAAAAACTGGGACATGAACTCAGATGTGCCTAATAACAAGTCAGCAAACAGTATCTGCACTTTCACTTGATTGACTCAGTAGCCTGATTTTTGAAAAGCAGCAGGTAATTTGCAAGTGTTTACATCAAAGTGCTTTTTAAAGAAATAATTTTAACCCAAATGTGAGAGAAATCCTTTCTTGCCTGATAAATTGTTTTAAAACTTCTGATTCCAGTGGACGTCCAAGGCCTCCCCCAAGATTTTGACTAATTTTCCAGATATTAATATTTTAGGACCTTTTCTGTATTTTGAGATCCTATTTCCTCAGCTGTTGCTTCTTCCCTGGATAAGATAAGTTTGTGGGAGTTGAGCTAAAGGTAGTCAAGAAAGGCTTATGAGACAATGCATGATATGAACCGATTCATGGAAATACTATGAATCCCAATAAAAATGGCTATTATTTTTAAATGTTTCCTATGTAGCACATGTACAGGGAAAGCTATATAGACATTAGCTTAGTAAATACAACTCTGTGAGATAAGTGTTCTAAATCCATTTACAGTTGAGGACATTGATGTTTAGAAAATTGTGTGTCATCCATCAGGTCAAATATCTAGTATACAGCAGAGGTAGGATTCAAACCCAGATCTCTGTTCCCAAAGTGTGTGTTGTTCCCAAGCTGTGCACCAACACTTCTCACAAAAATAAGATTTTGAGCTTTGAATAGTCATATGAGTTGACTTTGAATATTAACACTTCATTATTTTACCTTCCTCATAGTTTTTCTTCACAGTTTGAATGAAAGCTTTCAAGCTGGAATATACTGAGATATTTGACATTTGACCTTATTGTAACTTTCTATTTCAAACTGTGTGGCTTCTGACTATCCACCTGCATTGGCTAGATTAGGCTACTTCCAAATTTGGCAAAATATGCCTTGAGTCCTTGTGGTTTGCTACAACGATCCACGTCTATCTAGAACAAAGCAGGAGGCAACGTTACTAAGAGAGACATTGAGGCTGGTGGGAAGAACAGTGCTAACTTTAGAAGAAGCTTGATAAATACACTTTACCCGTATTATAATAAAGTTCTTATTTCTCAATTTTGTTGATAAGAATCTTATAATATTGGCTGGGTGCAGTGGCTCACGCCTATAATCCCAGCAGTTTTGGAGGCTGAGGCGGGTGGATCACCTGAGGTCAGGAGTTCGAGACCAGCCTGGCCAACATGGTGAAACCTTGTCTTTACTAAAAATATATACATTAGCCAGGCATGGCGGCGAGCACCTATAATTCCAGCTACTCAGGAGGCTGAAGCAGGAGAATTGCTTGAACCCAGGAGGTGGAGGTTGCAGTGAGCTGAAATCATGCCATTGCACTCCAGCCTGGGTGACAGAGTGAGACTTCTTCTCAAAAAACAAAACAAAAAAAATCTTTACAATGCTATGAGGACATCAAAAGTTTAGAAACATAACAGCTTCTTACTCTACCAGGCTGGTCACTCTTACCAACAAGAGAATGAGGTTAATTTGATACATTGTATTCTCCTTGACCCTATGTTGGCTTCCAATGGTCACTAATTTTTTTGTATAGTTGGTCAACATCATTGCCTATGTTTTCTGTAATATAATTGGGGATGTGATATGGTTTGGCTGTCCCCACCCAAATCTCATCTTGAATATTAGCTCTCATAATTTCCACATGTTGTGAGAGGGACCCAGTGGGAGGTAATTGAATTATGGGACCAAGTCTTTCCCATGCTGTTCTTGTGATAGTGAATAAGTCTCATGAGAGCTGATGGTTTTTATAAAGGTGAGTTCCCCTACACACGCTCGCTTGCCTGTCACCATGTAAGACGTTCCTTTGCTCCTCCTTCATCTTCTGCCATGATTGTGAGACCTCCCCAGCCATGTGGAACTGTGAGTCCATTAAACCTTTTCTTTATAAATTACCCAGTCTTGGATATGTCTTTATTAGCAGCATGAGAACAGACTAATTCAGCATGAAAGTTAAAGTCACTACTATGTAGTCTCTAAAAGGGCACTGTCCAATATGGTAGCCACTAGCCACATGTAGCCATTTAATGAAAATTAAATAAAATTTAAAAATTAGTACCTAGTCATACTGGCCACATTTCAAGTACTCATTATCCACATGTGGCCAGTGGCTATCAGATTGGACCACACAGACACAGTAACATCCCCACCTTTACAAAAAGTTCTATTGAACAGCATTATTCTCTAGTGCAACTTTATTTTCAGTTTTTAAAAAATAATAATGTTTAACCAAGCCTAAGCTTCTGACATCTTTAGCTTTCCCTAAAATTTCTCAAATACATATAGTGAGGGATGGAAGGAGGGAGTACTGCACAGAAGTTAAGATTGTGGGCTTTGATGTCAGACCTGAGTTTAAGCTCTGGCTCTGCTCTCTGTTTTCTGTTTGACCTTAGTTATATCTCTTAACCCATCTAAGTTCCACTGTGTGAAGCTTTAAGAGAGAGATAATAGTAGTACTTGCCACACGGGGCTGTTGTGAAGATTAAATGAGATATTGCACACAAAGAGTTCAGTCAGAGTCGAGTGCTCAATAACATATTGCTATTTTTGCTACTGTCAATCATTTTAAATTACCAATGTGGCAAGAATGAGAATGCCCAGCCAATAGCCTGTAGCCTCCTCTCCTTTCCCAGTTTGTTTGCAGTAAGGCTGGTGATGTGACTAGGGCTCTTTGAGGGAGCTAACATATGTCACTTCTGGACTGAGGAATGCACAGCCCCATGTAATCTTCCACATTTTCTCTGACAGCCAAGGATAAGGGCCAGGGGCTCAGCTGCTAGTCACAGGGATGGAGCAACTTGGATCACCTAGTCATGGCATGGGGTTGCTCTGCAGAGCTGTCCGACCTTCAAAGGACTTTGTGTGACCATAAACTTTATAAACAAAGTCACTGAGACTTGGAGATGGCCCATTATCTATATTGGAAAGACTGAATTCATTGGAGGCAATTAGGTTGTCTCTGATCATAAGTTCATCTACCTAGACCTCCTCAGCTAAACCTATTGAGGCTGGATAATATTTGGTTATATTAATTGATGTGCGTTGTATTCTTGGACTTGCCTTTTCATCTTCATTCAAACTAAGCCAGGAGTCCATTGTTCCTTAGAGAAGAGTCAAAATAGCAAAAATGTGGAGAATATGCATTTTTGTATTTCAAAATTCTGGACAGGTGAGTATTTGAAAACCTCAATGAGAGAGCATAAAATTTATGTCATAACTGATTTATTGGGAATAACAGATGAAGAGTTGGATTTTCTCATTGCCCAGCTAGTTTTAGATTCTCCAGACTTGTGATGTGGACCAGAAGGGAGCAGCAAAACTATTGCTTACGATCCCTCCAAAGAGGTCTGAGCTCCAGTTCTGCTACCTAGAATCTGAATGACAATCAACAAGTTATGTAAGCTCTCTGGGTTTCAGTTTCCTTAGCTGTAAAACTGAGAATGAAAACATGTCGGGAAATTCTTAAGGTGCTAGATGATGATAGTGTAGACCAGCTCTGATAGATATAACTTTTGTTGATGGTAGAAATATTCTGTATCTTCACAGCCACTCACCATATGTGCCCATCGGGCACTTGAAATGTGGCTAGTGCAACTAAGGAATTGAATTTTTAATTTTAGTGAATTTTAACATATTTAAATGGCCACATGTAGCTAGTGGCTAACATCTTAGACTGCACAGGTCTAGACTACATTCCTCCCCATCCCCATGAGTTTGCTCTACAAATGCCCCAGAACTTAGACACATAACCGTAAATTGACTGAAGAAGCATGAATTGACGAGAATTGTTTCTTCCAGTCAACAGCATAAAAACTTGCTATAAAAATTAATTTCTTATTGGAAAATAACATTTCTTTCACACTTGGTTTGGGAATCCTCTCTAGCACCTTAAAATAGAGACCTATTTTCTTCTGAGAATGATCAAGAGCCCAAATGAATTAAACTGCTGGCTTTATTCCTCTGCATCCAGCTTCTATTGGTAACGTTCACACTAGCCAGGAAATCTGTTTGTGAGGCCGAGCGACTGGTTGTTAGAGAGGGGTCACGCCTCACGATAACATGTGGCCCCACTAGCCCCTAAGCACTGGCATGTAGCCACTTGCTCACACCCACCACCAGATGCCCAAAGAAGCTCCAGCTCTTTGATTTAATTGTTATCCTCTTCTTTCTGCATTTTAATTTTTCTTTTTTTTTTTTTTTGGCTCACTCCCTTAGACAGATCTGAGGCAGAGAGTAATTGTCCACCATGAGTCACTCTTACAGGAAAAGGAGAATGATAAAGTAGCAAAGAGAGAGAAGGAGATGCACATGTGTTTATGTTTCTGAGTTCTCTGTAGTTTGATTAAAATGGTTCATGGAACAGAAAGAAAACTTTGCTTTACTAGCTGTCATCGCTAAGTGCGTCTCTCCATCTCTCCGTCTCTCCGTAACAGGGCACATTAAAGCAGGAGGGCTAATGGCCTCCTTCCTCCCAGGCCTGGAATTCCCTATGACCTGGGACTTGGCAAGCCCTTCCCCCTTTAATCAGTCACAGTGTTCCTGAGGCCCCTCCTCTTCCAGGAAGACCTCCCCAGGCAAAGAAGAAAAGCATAGCAGCCAATTGCCCTTTGCAATCCACCAGCCACCCTGGCCCTCCCTCCCACCCCATTAGTGTTTGTGGTAGATAATAGCAATTAATTCTATTATCTACCAAATAAATTAGATCTTTGTATTTGTCTCCATCTTGAAAGCTCCTAGAGAGAAGTATATTCGTAAACTCTGTCTGTATAGCACTCCATTAGATAAACGGATTGCATCCTCATTTTTCTTATCCCAACACTGCTGATGGATTATGTACATTTGTGATGATACACTCTGATTTTGATGCTCATTCCCCCAACACCCACAGAAAAAGATAATTTGCAGCTGAATAAAGAAGGCAATTTTTAACATGGTATTTATAAAAGTGCATTGTAACAAGTAAGGGTATAGCTCAGGTAAGGAAGACTCTGGGTTCTAGATCATTTCCCTGGGATAACTCTAACTCCTTGCCTTTTTCTACCGAAGAAAGTATATCAGTTTAATTGTATTATATGTAAATTTGCCTCAATAAAGCTGAAGAAAAGAAAAAGACAGAGCTAGGATAAAAGAAAAGTGACAGTGCCATAGACATAACCTTTAAACCCCTCACGTCTCGAAAACTTGAAAACCATATACACATTTATTTAGTACTTTAGTTGCATTAACACATTATTTGCAACAAATCTCATAACTGGGATTGTGACGTGGTAGAATGTCTCAGAAAAACAAAGAACTATAAATAAAGAAAGAAAATAAATAACTGCTTTCCGTGTGGTAAGGTCTTGAGGCCTGAGGTGGATTTTTATTACTCTTCTATCCCCCCAAGCCTGGTAGAGTCCATAGTACAACATAACTACTTAATAAATGTTTATTGAACTGATATGAATTCAACTGAAGTGTTGAACACTGTCGTGGACTATTATGTGAAACACGGTGTAGTTCATAGTGGCAAGAATGATGAGTACTGCTCTCATCCTAAAAATAAGGAAATGGAGGTGTGGAGAGATGAAGACATTTGCCTTGTGTTTTAAAACTTGAATTTAGTGGACTTGGGATCAGTTTCAGCACTGAAACCCCCAATCCACATATTCCCACTATGCCACGCTAGCTCAATGAGGGCTTTGCACAGAGTACTCATACAAGCATTTCTGAGGCTTTCTGGTCCCTGATGCCATTCAGGTCTTTGGATGTTTGAAGGAAGGAAAGATCGCAAGAAGGGTAATGATACCCTGCACATCTCCATTTGGAAGAGGCTCCTTATTGACACCTGTTTTCATCAGAATGGATTATGTATTTACCCAAGGGCTGCTACATTCTTTATAGACTGTTAGCCTCCAAAAATAAGTATATTGACATCACAAAGTGCTTAATTTTACCTGAGTTACTTGCCCTTTTATTTCCAAGACTTCTTTTATATTTTAAATAACCACTTTGATGGGCTCAGTGCCCTGAATGAAAATAGTTAATCAGGCAAACGAAGAAACTAAAATGAGTTAAGAACCAGAAGTGTCGATATCTGTGAAACTGGCTAATTTCATCATTATTGGTGGTAATTAAATGGGTGATATATTACGGCAGTGCAACTTGTGTACAGTATGCCTTTTAATCCCCTTCCCCCTCGAGTGTAAAGAGCTTTACTGAGGGAGTTGATTACAAAATCAATACATGCTTATTATTTTTAAGAATATACAGAAGTGAATGAAGTAGAAAGATAACATCTTCACCCATAAATTCCCTTCCCTAGCCCCTCTGGAAAAAATAACTTTGAGCAACTCATATATATCCTTCTCAGCCTTTTTATTAATGTGTACTATAAGGATATGGAAATAACATTTTAACAAGCCTACTCTTTTCATTTAAAATTTCTCTTGAGCATCTTAGATATGCCTCCTATATAATATATACATATATATTTATACGTATACAAGTGTGTATATATATGCATATGTGCTTGTATATGTGCACATATGCATATGTATATATAAACAAATACACAGATACCTACTCACACCTACATATATACTGCATATACATACAAGTATACACACATTCCCAATTGATGAGCATATAGATTTTTTTTAATTTTCTGTGTTATAACCTTTGCTGAAAAATTCATCCTGTACATATATCACTTTACAATTGTTCAAATATCCCCTTAGGAAAAGTTCCAGGGAGTAGAATTATAAAGTTGCATTTTAGTAATTTTAATATTTTAAAAATTAAATATCTACCTTTATGTGGCAGAGTAACGATAAACCATGAACCCTTGCTTAAAGCATTTAAATCCTAATAAACTTTGTGAAAAAAATCAGTTTCCAAATCAGAGATAACGTACAGAAAATGCCTAGCATAGTGCCTAGGATACAGGAAGCCCTCAAAAAATGTTAGTTGTAAATACAAACAAACCATGTCAGAATGTGATGGGACCCCTTGTTCTCTTTACTGCAAATTGACTTTTGGGGAGGATTTACCCAGACAGTCTGGCTCAACAGAAGCCATGAGATAAACTGGATCCCATCGATCACAGCCCCACCCCTGCCCAGGAGCTGCCGCTGCCTCTGTGTACCCATCCCCACCCCCAAACAGACACATCCATCATGCGCCATGCAGAGTTTATCTTCAGTGCCAGGATGGCAGCAGCAATGGGCAGAGTCTCTGGATGAGAAGCCCTGAGTTGTACATCTGTGTATGTGGGGAGGGACTAGAAGCTTGGAATTCATTTGTCTTGATTTTCCCAGCAATCATGCGGCATTTAGGAAGTCAGGGCATCTCCCACGTGCCATCCAAGGCTGTTCTCAAGTGCTTTATACCCCATTATTTCGGATGCAAGGAGTAGAGTCAACTCTTACCCCAGGAAAAATAGGAAGAAGCTTATCTCTACGAACGCTTCATCTCCTGCTTTGTTTTCCATGTTTGCTTCCAATGATACCACAGCACCTGCAGCCCAGACACCAGATCTTTGTCCTTTACTGACCCAAATATAACAGTCCTGTGTTCTGTTTGAATGGAGTTTTGGTGACGATCAGGCTAATCTGATAAAGTAACTCAAGATCGGGTCCCAAGAGCAGACAGCATTTGATGAGTTTCCCCTTCCCAGGTAAAAGGTACTTGCTCTCAATTTCTTAAAACAGGAAATACCAGGCTCTGTAGCAGGGCTGGCTGAGGAGCAATATTTAGAAAAAGAGTACATTTTTTGATATTCTAAAATCATACACTCTATATGATGTCACAATCTGTCTCTGTACCCAGTGGCCCTGGAAAGAGAGTGCTCTACATTCTCTGGGGGATTTAAATGTAGACTAAAAGGCCCCTGAATTGAAGCCTCTTGCTAATATTCCAGTTTCCTCTTATAATTTTAGACACAATTTATCCCAAACCTTACCAGGAGTCAAGATATGAAATTAATCTTAGTGACAAACTCAGGATAGACTCTCAGACAAGAATAAGGGTCTTGATGATTGCAACAATCTTTGACCATTCTTTTGTCTGTTTCCCAATTGGAGACCTCTCTAACAATAAGTAAAAGAATGGAAGTCAGAAAACTAGAAGGAGGTGCTACCTCTATCCCATTTTCATTGGGGGCTTTAAGCAAGTCATTCACATTTATTTGAGCCCCAGTTTCCTCCTTCCTACTCTTGTTTGGTCAATGGTATCTGGGAGTTGGTTCAAATGAGAGAATCAATCTGAAAGTAGCTTGGTTAATATAAATTGATTAAGAAGTGTTAGTTTATTCACAATAGTAAAGACATGGAATCAACTTAAATGCATCCATCAATGGCATATTGGAAAAAGAAAATGTGGTACATATACACCATGAAATACTATACAGCCATAAAAAAGAATGAGATAGTGTCTTTTGCAGGAACATGGATGGAGCTAGAGACCATTATCCTCAGAAAACTAACACAGGAACAGAAAACTAAATACCACATGTTCTCACTTCTAAGTGGGAGCTAAATTATGAGAACTCACGAACACAAAGAAGGAAATAACAGACACTGGGGTCTACTTGAGGTTGGAGGGTGATAGAAGGAAGAGGAGCAGAAAAAATAACTGTTGGGTATTGGGCTTGATATCTGGGTGATGAAACAATCTGTACAACAAACCCCCATGATGCAATTTTATCTAAGTAATGAACCGTCACACGTACGCTGAACCTAAAATAAAAGTTTGTAAAAAAGAAGTCTTAGTTTTATCATTTTCATTATTACTATTATTATTACATCTTTGGTGAAACAAACACAAAAACAAAACAGTAATCCATGCCAGCAAGATTCTTTGACCTATTTCAAGAAAACATTGGCAAATCAACATCTAGCATATAATACTGTGAGGAAGCAAGGGAGCTGCACAATGTAAGAACAAGTGAGGATGACGTGAAGGAATCTGGATGTTAGGGCAGGCCAGTTCTTTCCTGAGTCTTTAAAGAAACACTCATTGAAATCCTTAATATGTGCCAGGTGCTATAATGAATTATTTGCGTGCATTACACCATTAAGCCCTCACATCAGCCTTATTAAGTAATTAAGTAGATAAACACATTATCCCCATCTTACAGATGAAGACAGAGGGGTCCAGAGATGTGAAATACCTGGCCCCAGTTTCCTCAGCGACTAAAACTGTTGCAGAAATTCTACGGAGATGATGTGTGGCTCCTGCACAGCACCGGGCTTGCTGTGATGTTACTACCATCACTTTTGCATGAGATCATGCAGAAGTGATGGTGGTGGAAGCCTCTGTGCTAGTCACTGGTACTGAGGCCACACTGGCTTTTGATCCTTTCAGGACATTTCCAGGATAAGAGATCCGTGTCTCACCTCTGCAGCAACAGTTGGGAAGAATGCCTTATTCTGAGTGAATGCAAGAGCCTGTCTTACCTGTTTCTGCTTTCATTCCCAACTATGTCCTCAAGAGAGTTCACACAATCCCCTCCCATCAGTCTTGTAGAATTGCAACTTTAAGCAGACCTGACACTATAGAAACAATAATTGGCAAGATATTCACAAGGAGCAAAAGATGGTCATTTCCTCAGGCACCAAAAAAGCATAACCTAATTCTGAGGTTCCAGAAAATGATGGCTGGAGTGACCCTGAAGTCTGCACCACCATAACAAAAATGCAGCCTCATTGCTCTCCTTCTGATAGCTATAATCCTCCACATGAAAGCATGAACTCTTAACTATTATTTTAGATGACATCCCCTTTTTAACTTTAAGCAGTGTTCTTTAAACATTTCTAAACTTTCCCAATTCCTCCCCAATGCCATGCTATGAATTTGCTTGTCACTGTAAGCTGTACACAAAGAGAGACACATACAGCAAGCACAAAGATATCAGGAAGTGGTTTTCCTAGCAACAGTAATCATCTGAAAGATCCCAGAACACCCTTTCTATTCATACAGCAGTTCGTGTTTTGAATAGTGCTGACAGGTGAAGTGGATTCATGGTATTTAATACAAAAAATATTGCTGGGGATTGGTACTGCACAAAAGCTCAAATATCCATACTATTCACAAGGAGCTGAATTCACTGTTTTTATATCTATAGAGATTATTTAGTGAGGCACAATTGCAAAAGCAAATATTCACCTGCTCACCGAATGACTAATCCGGGGTGTATTATGGAAAGTCTGATTCCCTAGACCTCATTCAGGCAACTGGGACACAGTTCAAAATCAAGTCCAGCTCGCTCCATGCAAGACAGTCTTGTGGGTAGTTTTGAATGATAAAGAGACATCCCCCTCTCCAGTTCCCTCAGCAGATGTGTCCAGTTTAAAATAAAAATGAGTCAACGCTGTTGACAAAAATCATCCACCCCCAAGGGACTCTATCTAGTTATTGCTTTGACTGTATCAGAAACACTCCCAAATCACTCCTCCCATCCTCTCACCAGCCATGTCCAAAGCAAAGTTATCCCTGAAGGTAAAACAAAAGAGAACAAAAAGTAAAACAGCAAAAAACTAGAGTTCCCTCAGAAATACAGAGATTGAGAGAGAGAGAGAGAAAGAGAGAGAGGGAGAAAAAGGGAGGCAGGGAGCGGGAAAAGAAAGGAAAGAATGTCCCAAGATGCAAAAGAGACTCCAGGAGAATGCGTGGAGCTTAATTCTGTAAAGAGAGAGTGTGTGTTTAAGTCACACAGCCTTACAATCCATGTGAAACTCCTTAAGGTTTTTATTATTACCATTATTCTCTTTGTTAATTAAAAAACACATAATATGTACAAACCTACTACACATACAAACCTGTGCCTTGCACTGGGGGTAAGAGAGGTCTCACTCTTAGGTTTACAAGTTAGCTAATGAGATGGAATAATAAGAGAAAGTTGTAAGTAGCAATTGATGTCTGCGAATACTAAGTTTCACTCTTTAGCAATATATGGCTGCCTACATGTTGATACGGAGAGAGGGGAGTGGCTGTAATACAGGCTAGTTAAGTGGAGGCATTTGAAGGTTTGAATTCTAGCTGTGTGGTTGAGAGCAAATTTGTGGAATATGGCAGTCATACTTACCTTACAAGACTATTGGACAGGTTGATCACGACAATGCCCTCAACACATCTAAAGCACTTCATGTTAGCTAAAATTCACAGAGGGTGCCAATCAAACACATGCCACTTAAAATGACAATGGTCTACCATTTCACACCCCTAAAATTAACAAAATTTAGAAGTCTTATAATATCAAATATCATCAGAGGACGTGGAATTCTATATTGCTACCAGGAATGTAAAAGGTACAAGCATGTTAGAGATGTATCTGATGCCACTTAACATGCATGTACTCATTCCAAGAGCCAGAAGTTCCACTCTAGGGTGTATTCATTAATAAGATTCTCATAAGTATAACCAAGGAGACCTCTGTGAAAATGAATGTGCTCTGCTTATAATACCGAGAGATCAGAAAAACTTAAATGCTTATCCACAGAAAAATAGATAAACAAATAGTGGTATATTCATACAGCAGTTAGAACGAGTGAACAAGGCTTGAATTTATCAATACAGCTAAATCTCCAAGACATAAAGTTGAGCACCCAAAGCACGTTGGGCAGATGGATACGAATGATGTGATGCCATGCATAAAATGTTTAATATGGACAAAACAAGCCCCTACTTTGTAGTGTGCATATAAAACATTTTGTGGTAATTTTTAAAAATAGATTTTTAGCAGACTTAGCTAAAAGAATGGGGAACATAGACAGAGCCTGACCTATAGTCCATAAACTTGCTAGTATTGATAGTATACAAAACACTTCAGGGTGGCTCATGAAAATTCTTGTTTTAATGACTATTAGAAAATATTTTTTAATGTATAACGTAAAGAGGTTGTTTTAACAATAAAATAGTAAGTCATAAATTAAATAATACTCAGATGTGGTAACAAAAGAGTGGTTTTCAATTGGGAAACACTGGGTCTACAAGCAACTGCTTTGATTCCACGTGTATTCCAAAGAACTTCCCACTTCCTCCCACTCCACCTTCCAACAAGGTACATGTCAAATAAATACATGAACATATAGAAGAAACAAAAGTCACAGTCATCCATTGTCCATCCCTCTGGCAAACTCAACAAAGACAAGAGGTGCACGCGGTTAGAGGCTCCCATCGTGTTTCTGATTGCAGGCACTCAGGCCGAGGGCCTCTTAGGGCTGCTCAATCTGTGCTCTTTCTTGTTAGATGAGATAAATGTATGTGGATGTGCTGCCTTTTGAATTCTTTTAAAAACTGCTCACATTCCAAAGGCAATGTGTGTCCCTTGTTTCTCCGTGACTAATCAAAAGAGAGCTACATTTCAAGATTTATGAAATGCATGTCATTGTTCATGCTGATGGAGTTTGTCTTAGAGCCAAACCACGAATGGGCAATTGCATGAACACTGACCCACAGGCCCACCAAGAAGGGGCTGGAAGAGAATGAAAGGCAAAAGGAATAGGTCAAAGAGGAGCCAGGGGTCCCAGGTGATATCAGAGTCACAGCAGAGATAGCACCTCTGTGAAAAAGGAGAAAATAACACTCAGTTCAACTTTTTAAAATTCCATTGAGCACAAAACTGTGTCCTGCTCCCTGTGTTAACAAACGCTAATACAGAGAGATAAATACAGAGAGTTACAGAGTAAGAAATAAAACATATCCCTTTCCCTCGAAAGTCTTCCAGTAAAAAATGTATGAGTGAGAACGCAAATAATTAAATTAACAATTTCAGAAAGTACTATTTCAGAAGGAAGTATTTCACAAAATGTGTTCACAGGAGGGACAGCCAACCCAGAAGGGTGATAGAGGATGAACATGGAAGACTATCTTAAGGAGATAAAAACTGACCTGCGTTTCAAAGTTTTAAAGCATGTAGGTAAAAATCCACTCGGCCAAGCAGACAATGGAGTCCCTTTGTTCCTTCCATTTTGTCCTTCCACAGCTATTTACTGATTATTTATTGGGCCCTAAGTATTGGGAATACAATAGTAACCAAAATAGACATGGCTCTGCCCTTTGGAGCTTATGATACAGTGGGGAATTCAAACATAAATGTGAACTTTCTAATCTAGAGTACACGGAACTCAGCAAGGGACAGGGAATCTGTGAGCTTGGATAAAAAACAAATGATGTTTTTATTTTTATTATTTATTTATTTATTTATTTATTTATTTATTTATTTATTTTGAGACGGAGTCTCGCTCTGTCACCCAGACTTGAGTGCAGTGGCACGATCCTGGCTCACTGCAAGTTCCGCCTCCTGGGTTCACACCATTCTCCTGCCTCAGCCTCCTGACTAACTGGGACTACAGGCGCCTGCCACCATGCCTGGCTAATTTTTTCATATTTTTAGTAGAGACAGGGTTTCATCATGTTAGCCAGGATGGTCACGATTTCCTGACCTCGTGATCCATCTGCCTCGGCCTCCCAAAGTGCTGGGATTACAGGTGTGAGCCACCGCACCCGGCCTATTTTTATAAATCTTTAAGTAATATTCAGCATTTCCTCCCATTGTGAATTTAGGCAACAAATCCAGTAGAATTAGAAATATCTGTGACTTTGCTCACCAATATAAATTCTAGATTCTTATATCCAAATACAATTGCTGAAAATGCCTTAAAATATCATTCGTGTTCATTGTCACTTCAAAATTACAGTCGTTATTAGATTTTCCACTAGATCTTGTTATTTAATAAGGTAATAAAGAAGCACAGTTATTACTGTGCTACTCTTTAAAAAATATTTTGATAACCAATTATATTGAAATCGAAGTTTATTTGTAATCCTATGTATTTTATATTACACATTTGATAACATTATTCTGGCCTTCCTGGACGGCCATAGGGAGCCATGGAACAAAATTATTAAGAATCCTTGCACTGATTAAGTAACTGAAACTGATAAAAATTACAATTTTGACAATTGCCATAGAAGGGAAGTATGCAATGCAATGGGCAATAGTGAGGGAAGGAAGGGAATGTGGTTTGGGTTATGGGAGAAGTGTAAGTTTTAACGAACAAAGGGAGCATGTAAGAACATTCTGGAAGAAGGAACCAACATGTGCAAATATGCCTTGAGGGGGCAAGGCTGTAGGAAGCCAGGGATGCTGAGACAGAGCTGAAAGTTAAGGGATGCCAGGAGAGGGCTCATGTGGGTCAGTGAAATGAGGCTGGAGTGGTGGGCAGAGGTCTGGCAGTGTAGAGGCAGAGAGCAGGTGCATAAGGCATAGAAAAGGAAAATAAGGCAGTGCATTCAGAGATTGCACATGGTCAAGTTCGGCTAAAGGCCAAATTCTGTGCCAGAGAGAGAAAAGGTGAGGTTGCACAGGTTGCAGGGCTCACAGAACAGCAAATATTGAGGGCTGTGGTAACAAGTCAGACTTTATCTTGAGGGTAGTAGGAGTCATTGAACAATCGATTGGCCTTCCCTTAGGAACCTCACACTTGGTGAGCTGGTGTATCAATCAGACATATATATACACATACACACACACACACACACACACACTCCCTACAGACACTGAATCAGTGACATTGTTCCTAGGGGAAATACATAGTTAGGTTCCCATAGCCTCTGGTCACATTTTTGCCAACTGATGAATATATGATCTTGTATGATGTGTGTTTATGTTCAAAGACACCTTCTTCAGTATATATTCCTGATTCATTAACATTGAACTTACAACCAACAGCACTATTACTCATGCCTGAACAAGCTTACCTGACATACCTATTTCCCCTGCAAGGCACATCACAGCCTTCTTGTGCTTGCAATACATAAGCACTAGACAGCACTTTTTAGCACTACTCTTAGGGGCCATTTCAAACAGCAAAATCACAAACAAAAAGCACAAAAATGTGAAAAACATGGCACTGAACAGACCACAAAAAAGACTCCTGTTAACAGTGTGAGAACTGAAACATGAAGGTAGAGCAGTGTTTTGTTTTTTTTTTCAATCTCAACCTGGAACATGTGAATCAAGTGACTCAAATCTTTTGCCTCTCTGTGCTTGTTTGCAAATGACTGTGAAAGCTCTGTGAGTATTGATTTGGGGGTGACAAATAACTTTTAGTAAGTAGAAACAGAAATATGGAATCCATGTATAATGAGGATCGACTATACAGCATTGCAAAGGCTGGCAAGTCCAAAATCCATAAGGCAGCAGGCTGAACACTACCAGGCAGGAGCTCATGCTACAGTGATGGGCAGAATTTCTCTTTCCTTGGGGAAACCTCAGTTTTGTTCTTAGGAACTTTCCACTGCTTGGAAGAGGCCCATCCACATTATCAAAGATAAACTCGTCTACTTAAAGTCAACTGATTGTAGTTGTTGAACACATTACAAAACACCTCCACAGCAACACTAGTGTTTGATTAAATAACTGGTACTGTAGCCTAGCCAAGTTGACACATAAAACTAACCATCAATTATGGCATTGAAAGGAAGGAGAAATGCAGGCAGTAAACCATATAAACTGTTCAGGTGGAAAATGCTGCTAGTTGGACCCTGCTTTTAAGAAATTTTAGAATCTTTTTGCTTTCCTCTTAGCATTTTAAAGTGCTCTACACCTCCAGATCTTGGTCCTTGCTCTCCACAGCCATGTGTCCCTCCGTCCAGTCCTGTCCCTCCGAGGCAGCAGAAGACACTACATTTTGAGAAAATGTCCTACTACACTTGTAGCATATTTCCCCTTGGCATCTCAAGTACTTACTTCAATATCATTCCATTTTCCTTTTGATGTGAAACACGTTTGAGAAGGCAGATATACTGCAATATCATTGGGGAATATTTTAGTTGCAAGTAACAGAATATTTGACCCAGAGTAGCTTGAAAGACAGTTGTTTATGTTTTTGTTTTAAATCATCATCCTTAACAAAAACTCTGCAGATACGTGTTGTTGGGTTGGTTTAGTGAAGGGGTCAGCAAACTATGGCCAGCGGATCAAATCTACACTGCAGCCTCTGTCTCTCTCTTTTTTTTTTCTACAGCCCCCAAATTAAGAAAGATTGCTAAAGCAATAGAGACCATAGGTGGCCCACAAAGCCTAAAATGTTTAATACCTGGCTGCTCACAACACAAGCCTTTTGGCCTCTAGTTTGGAGATTCAACCCTGTCTTCCAGGACTCAGCCTCCATCTTGCTGCTCTCCTGGGGCTACTGGCGTCATCTTCCCTCATAGATAGTTGTCCCGGCTCCAAGAATCCCATCTACATACCCCTGTCTTAAGAGGAAGTGGAACTTCCACATTCATCACCCAGGAGGGATGGTCTTTCCCAGAAGGTCCCAGCTGGTACTCCCACGGCTTCCATTGATTGAAGTGCAGTCACATGGGCTAGCTGCAGAGGAGGCTGGGAAGGGGCATGACTTGTGTCTTCAGACTCCTCCCTGTGGGAGGAGCCTCCTCCCATCATGAGACTGGGATTGGCTGCCGGGGAAACATCCTCCAGAATTCATTCACCAGGAATGCCTCACCTCTTTAGGACTATTTATAACAGTATCAACCTTGTAAGCCATAAGGACAGGGATCCCCTGTCGTTGGAGGCTAGTTGGTGCTATAGTACTACCCTCTCTTCTTTTGGGGATGCAGAAGAAAGAACCTTTATGAAATGACTAATTTGGCTTCAAATCTAAGCTTTTAAGAGTGTTTTATATCTTAATCCGCATAGTGGTTACCCAGACATAAACATACATAAAAATTCATTATGGTATACACCTAAAGTTCTGTTCAGTTTACTATATGTTGGTGATATCTTAATAAAAGAGGGACAGATAAAATTGCCAAAAGAAGGGGCCATGAAACCCTCCTTTAGATATCTAAATACACAGAGAGATGTACACACACACACGTATATATATATTCACACAGACACAGATATCTTACATCCACATATGTACATATCTTACATCCTACATCCTATACATATGTGTGCGTGCACACACACACACACACACAGAGCAATGATAGCATATGTTGAGTTCTATTAGGCCACCTGATACATTGGGGGGGTGGCTGTAAAGCAAGCACATTGGGGACTTTCTCAGGCAATCATGTCTTACAAGAAGCTCTTGCTTTCAGCTTGTGCCCACCTCTTGCCAGCATGCTTCCTGAATCTCCTGGATTTGTTTAGTCCTAGTTAAGACATAGTTACTCCCACCACAGAAGATATGAGACCAGAGAAAAGGAAACACCCATTTCTTTGTGACATCTTCCTTTAATAATCAGTAGAGCTAAATAATTTAAAATCCCTATAGTGGTGACTTCTTTTCCTTGCTTTTCTTCTTGGAACACAAGGGGCTAATTAAAAGTGGGAAAGTTCTTGTTTGATCAGAAATTCTTGTGTTTTAGAAAAAGAGAAACTCTAATATTCAGAAAGAGCTTTAATTGGCTTTAGAGCCACTAAATTTCCTTTCCTTATTTAGGACAGTATGAATGAGTTGTTCTCTCTGGACCATAAAGAAAAGGTATGGTAATTGGACCAGAGGAACCAGGGCTCCCAGCCAGGGGAACCAGGTTTTCAGCTGAAAGATGGCCTTTTGATTTGAATCTATGGGATTATCTTTTAACCTAACTGCGTGTGATCCCTCTCTGAGAACCTCTCGTAAGTTCTGGTCTTTTGGCTGACTTCTCTCCATAAATGACTCTATTACTAGAGCAGTAAGCTTGTTTATTGAGGAAGCTGTGTGTGGTGGTCTCTAAGGGAGCATGTCAGCATAAAAGCCCCATTATACTGAAGCAGGAGTAGGTCCATCCATTTCATGAAGCACTCTTTGCTGGATTTATTAGTATTAGTACAGGAAAAGTGAGTGCTCTATGTAGCACAGCCTTTTGAAACCAATATGCTCCCACCACTAGAAAAGGCTGGAAAAAGAATTCCCTGGGCTCATAGGTGCTCCTACAAAGAAGAACCACGGACTTCATCAAAAGATGAACAATGTTGGAAGTCAGTACAAAATAGCAAAAGGACATCTTTATGGAAAATTTACAAATGTTCTTTCCATGGCAGTGACCCTAAAAGCTGACATGTCTATTGGTTAGCAGACTGTTTTTAGTTCTCATTTGTTGATAAATGCTATGATGAAGACGATTAAGTCAGAAGAAAGTTACAACCAAGTCAATTTAGTATTAGAAATACTTTTTGTTTTATAAAGTGTCTATCTATTGACTCTTGCCAATTCTTGTTTAATAATTAAAACAGGGGTCCATTTATCCACTAACTGGGACATGCTTGCATGAAGGTGTTTGTTTATTGATCTGTCATTGCAAAGAGCACACTCTTGCTGTCTTCCCTGCACATCTTTCAAACAGTGGCTGGTATTGTCACCTAGCAGTGAGACTGGTGGGAAATGTCAACGATGGCAACTTTGGGGGATAGCTTCTCCCAGTAAGGAAGGCAAATTCTACAAAAAGAATGAAGAGCAGCAGAAAAAGTGAAGTGCTGGTTCTTACAAGGTATTTGCACTGACCCTATTTATGTCTTTGGAATGTCTGTTTGATCACCTGCTGAATCTTTGGAACTATCTATGAATAATAGATGAGGCATTTGGGCTGTCTTAGGTTTGTGATGTCTTGTCCTCTCTTCAAAAGAGCTTTGGTGCAGGTTACTTATTACCCATCAACACACTACACACTTCCCTATCTTACCTAAAAAGCATCAATATTTTTGCTATGTTGTTGCCCAATGCAAAGATTATAAAGCATCACCTTAATAACTAAGATTTCTGGGTTAAGTGTGAGAGGTACTAGGCTATGACTGCTGGTGGACAGTTAACTAAATAATTCAAGAAGATCTTATGGCTCCATAAAACGAATGACTGCAACTCCTGTGTCTGTATCACCTTCTGTTGATCATGAGGAGTGTACAAATAAGGACTCTATTTCGTTTCATGTGATAAATATCTGCTGGATGTGGCTTACGTAAAACAAGAGGGATTTATTTTAAAGATATTCAGTGTTTTAGGGTGTGCAAAGAGAAGTAAAGCAAATGAGTCTTAGAAGAAATCTGAAACCAGGGACTAAAGTGCCAATGAGATTTTTGTTCCAGCTCTAATTTCTACCTCTCTTGGGGCATCTGCAGCAAAATGACCTATGCAAATTGGGCTTTACACAACTACTAGTTTGTTTTTGGCCAATATCATTGACTCCCAACAGTTTAGAGAAAGGGGTCAATTATTTGTCTGCTTCAACAATTCACAACCAGGTTTCAAAGAAAACAAGTCTCAGGCCAAATTTTGATACTTATTAACAAGCTGGCACAAAACAGGAATAGTCCCTTTTTTAAGTTTGACAAAGACCTACCTCTCTCCTTTTAGTTACCTCGACAACATTTTGCATGAGGAGTCTTCTGGAAGCCAAGGAAATGATAGTCTAGCACAGGAGGTGGCACACTTTTTCTGTAAAGAGTCAGACAGTAAATATCTCAGGTTTTGCAGACCATACGGTCTCTGTTATAACTACTCAACTCTGTGTTAACACCAACACAGCCATTGACAATATTCATCTGTTTCAATAAATTATTTGGACAGAAATTGGAATTGTATAGAATATTCACATGTTAAAAAATATAAATCTTTTGATTTTTTAAACTATTTCAAATATTAAAAAATTCTTAGCTCGTGAACTGTGCAAAAAAGAAGGTGGTGGGCTAGAATTGGCCCAGGGGCCATAATTGGCTTACCTCTCCTCTAGCAGCATATTTCTAATGACAGTGAGGTGACCAAGAATCCGCCAAAGCAGCAAGTAGTCACAAAACCTCTCACAAGTTACGCTTGGAACAATTTTGTGATGAGATGATTCTGCTATTATTTTTGCACACGGCTCTAAAAAGGAGTGTTGCATTATACCTTCTGCACACCACCACGAAGGTACGAGAACATTCTTTGATCATAATGATGGCTTCCTAACATGCCTGGAAGCTCCCTCAACTTCCAGCCATTGTCCAAATCTCTTTTGATTGTCAGCCGGTATCCATTTTTTTCCCACAGTTTATATAATCTCCTCCAAAAATGTGTCTCTGCTATTTTGAGGCTTAAGCAATAAGCGTTGCTCCAGCCATCTCAGTGTTTGATCTTGTATCCATTGGTGTGGTACCCACCGCCTAATGTCTTACCTACTCTATTGTACCCAGGTTCTGAGAGGCTGCCTTGGCAGAGATTCTTAGGTTTGCTGAGGGTTAGCTTTTACCAGGGCTTCTAACTGATCATTTAAAATGAGGATGAGACTCCATCTAGGCCCACTTTTGAGGTTTAGATACTCAGATCAAAAATTCTCAACCAACACAGAGCAGTCCTTTAGCGAAAAATGCCCTTCCCCAGATGTCTCTACCTGCCTTATGTATTGAATCTCCCTGAAGACAATCATATCAAAAGGATTCACAGTTTCTTTGATGAAACACACAGAAATTGTTTACTTCTGTGAGAAAAATAAACAATAATAAAAACAAATCAATTCTCAGAGAAAATTGAAAAGGACAGTAACCTTATACATTCCAAATAGCACAGCTAGAAATAGAATTTGTGCCAATTTTATTAATCGTAATTTTTAACTGGTCAAATATTGGTGATTTCACCTGGTTCAAAGGAATTTGAAGTAAATTTTATGTAACTTAACAGTCTCTGATTTTTTGTTTCCTTACTGCAGGTTGCCTTGTTCAGTTTCCAAGTTTTAAATCACACAGTAGGGTTGCTGATGATCTCCAAGTTTTTACACTGTGAAGAGAGAGAGAGAGACAGAGAGAAACAGTGAGACTAAGAGATAGAGACAGACAGTGGCAGGGAAAAGCATAAACAGTGAAACTGACTATCTCCTTGGCCTAATCCTAGTTCCTGGAGAAGAGACTCTGACCAGTTCTTACCCCTTGACAAATCAATGTGGTTGGAGTAGGGATGGAGCCAAAGTCATCACATAAAGAAATTTCCAAGTGTCCACTCTTGTGGATCAGAGCAAGGTTGTAACCAGGACAGCTGCTATTGAAAGCACAACAGAGATAGTACGATAGTTATCCTTCACAGATGCATCTTAGAGCTGCTATGCTATGGCTGTATTATGGTTCCATATGAGCCCTGAGATAAAGGAGTAATTAATATTCAACATGTTTAACACATCAGGAATCAGTCAGTCAGAACCAATCCAGGTTATAAACAGGTGGCTGAGCCATAGCAGTGAATACCCTAGTAAGAGAGTATGGGCTCCTTGGTGTATATGTGCCACATTTTCTTAATCCAGTCTATCATTGTTGGACATTTGGGTTGGTTCCAAGTCTTTGCTATTGTGAATAGTGCCGCAATAAACATACATGTGCATGTGTCTTTATAGCAGCATGATTTATAATCCTTTGGGTATATACCCAGTAATGGGATGGCTGGGTCAAATGGTATTTCTAGTTCTAGATCCTTGAGGAATCGCCACAGTGACTTCCACAATACTATGCAGCCACAAAAAATGATGAGTTCATGTCATTTGTAGGGACATGGATGAAGCTGGAAACCATCATTCTCAGCAAACTATCACAAGGACAAAAAACCAAACACTGCATATTCTCACTCATAGGTGGGAATTGAACAATGAGAACACATGGACACAGGAAAGGGAACATCACACACCGGGGCCTGTTGTGGGGTGGGGGAGGGGGGAGGGATAGCATTAGGAGATATACCTAATGTTAAATGACGAGTTAATGGGTGTAGCACACCAACATGGCACATGTATACGTACGTAACTAACCTGCACGTTGTGCACATGTACCGTAAAACTTAAAGTATAATTTAAAAAAAAAAGGGAAGGTATTTGAAAAAAAATGATAGTATGGGCTCCTTTAATAAATATCAATACCATTACTCCTTCTAAAATGAGTTCTTTCATGGACCTGGGCAATGAGAGAGGATTAGAATACAGAGGTCTCTATAATAATGGATAAAAAGGCAGATAGGTAGCCAGAACTTTGCAATTTGTTGCTCTGATCTTTTGGTATGTGTCGCCTGGTGACTTGTCAACCTTCTGTGTTCATCAGGGGCTTTTGCCAATCTCTGGAGAACAAAAAGCATAAACAATCACACATTCAGAATATTGTCTTATGCATTTGCTCTAAGAAGAAGTTTCCAATAATACCTTATAGCTGAAAGCAAGGGTTCTCTGGGCAGAAATTTCAGCATCACTGCATGAATGACATTACCTGGTCTATTCTCTTCTCAACCTGAGGAAGATAAGGAAGTCTGTCTGCAATGACTGCCACATCCATTTACCTTAGCAGTAACCACCCCTGGAAATGGTATCACTGCTTGAGCCCCCTTGCCCCTGCTTACAGAGCAAGGACACCCTGCCACAACAGGTCTAGCACATAAGATTAACTAAAGGCATTTTCCTGGACGAATCCTGGTCTTTTCTCTTCCCTACCTCAAAATTTCTTGAGCTTTTAGGTCTTTTCTAGGTACTAGTTAACTCAATGATTTTTGACGCATGGGAAAGTGGAACAAAAGTTCTATGGGAAGGGACAGTGTTCAACTTTGCCTCTCACGTGGAAGAAGGTTGGAATAGGAGGTCAGCTTCCTGGGGCAGAAGAAAGGTTGGGAACTACTGAACTAGCTGATTAACAGACAAATGTGTGCTGTCATATTAAAGCACATTGAGGGGCTCTACTTTCATGGCTTCCTGCTAGGTTTGCAATAAATATTTATTAAATCAAATTGCATACAAGGAGCTGGCTTGAAGAAGAGCAGACAGGCACGAGGGAGGCACTGGGGATGGGAGCAACATACAGGGCCTGCTTTCAAATATTTGAAGGGCATCAGACTGCAAAGAAGTTAGACCTTCCAAACAAACTAAAGTACTTGATGGCTTCCCGTTGTCTAAAGAATACAATCCAAAGCTACCTTATCAGACCTATAAAATTCGACATATGGGATTCTTGAAATTGGCTGAATATTAGAATCACCCCAAGAGTGATTATGTCCATGGCTGGAACCATCACATGCCAATCCCTAGAATGGGGACCTGGGCATCTGAATTTTGTCACGTAGGGCAGATTGGGAGCCTCTGCTGCCAGATTATCTCACTCCAGCTTACTTCTCCAGGCTCATTTCCTACCACTTCCCTCTTTGTTCAAAGGTCTTCCTCCTTTGGCCTCCTTTCTGTGCCTGGAACATTCCAGGCACATCCCAAATCCAGGTCTTTGGCTCTTCCGGGTTGCTGTGCTTGGAATAGTCTTCTTTCTGATTAAAGCTGGCACGTCAGCTCAAAGAGTCATCACTAGGTCAGGAGATGCCTGACCCTCTGGATTAGTTTCCTAGGCCTGCCGTAACAAAGTATCACAAACTGGGTGGCTTAGGACAACAGACATTTCTTGTCTCCCTGTTCTGGGGTCTAGAAGTCCACAATCAAGGTGCTGGCAGGGCCATGCTCCCTCGGAAGACTCTAGAGGAACTCCTGCTTCATGCTTCTCCTTTAGCTTCTGGTGTTGCCGGCAATCCTGGGCCTTCCTTGGCTTGGAGATACTCACTCCAATCTCTGCTGCCGTCACCACATGGCGTTTTCTCTGTGTCTCTTCATATCATCTTCCCTCCGTGCATAGTCTCTTCTCTCTCTCTCTCTCTCATTTTTTTTTTTTTTTTTTTTGAGACAGGGTCTTGCTTTGTCGCCCAGGCTGGAGTGCAGTGGTATGATCTTGGCTCACTGCAACCTCCACCTTCCAAGCTCAAGCTCAGGTGATCCTCTCACCTCAGCCTCCTGAGTAGCTGGGACCACAGGCACATGCCAACACACCTGGCTATTTTTTTCCTTTTTGAGCCAAAGTCTCACTTTGTCACCCAGGCTGGAGTGCAGTGGCACAATCTCGGCTCACTCCAACCTCCGCCTCCCAGGTTCAAGTGATTCTCTTGCCTCAGCCTCCCGAGTAGCTGGGATTACAGGCACCTGCCACCATGCTCAGCAATTTTTTTTTTTTTTTTTTTTGTATTTTCAGTAAAGACGAGGTTTCGCCATGTTGGCCAAGCTGCTCTCAAACTCCTGACCTCAGGTGACCTGCCCGCCTCAGCCTCCCATTATCTTTTGTAGAAACAGAGTTTCGCCTTGCTGGCCAAGCTGGTCTCAAACCTGATCTCAAACAATTGGCCCGCCTAGGCCTCAGAAGTGTTGGAATTACAGGCCTGAGCCATCACACACAGCCCGTCTCTTCTTGTAAAGACACTGGTCATGTTTGATTAGGATCTATCCTAATAACATCATTTTATCTTCATTACATCTACAAAGTCCTTATATCCAAATAAGGCCACATTCACAGGTACTGGGGGTTAGGCTTCAACATTTTTTTTTGTTGGGGTGGGGCACAATTTAACCCATAACACCCTATGTCTAAAGTAGCCCCACCCCACTCTTTCTGGTCATGATCATTTCACCTTATCTGAAGCAATCTTGCTTATTTGTGAGTTTAGTTGTGTGTTGGCTGTCTCCCTCACTGAACGTAAACTCTATGAGAGCAAGAACTTTGCTTACCTGGAATGCCACTATGTCGATAATGCCCAAAATGATGCATAATAAACATTTGTTTGAATGAATGAAATAAACTACAACCAAACAGTGAAAACTACAGGGCAACAGATTTTGGTTTACCAGGAGGACACCTTTTATATAATTAGAGCCCACTCAACATGAAATAAGTTGCTTTTTTTTTTGAGGCAATAAGTCCCCTATTGTGGCAGACGTTCATACCAAAGCTGGGCAACATTTTAGAAGAGATACTAAAGAATGGATTTGCATATCAGTTCACGAATGGATTAATGACCTCTAAGGCTCCTTTACACCCAGAAGTTCTATAATTCTATATCTGAGAGAAGCCTTTTAAGAAATACTGTGTCTCAAAAGAATGACTCTAATGGTGAAAACGTCAGGCAGGCGTAAGTTTCCTGTTACAGGTTTCTGACAGGTGAAATCGTGTGACAGCCCTCAAATCATATTACATTTGTAACCTCCTTTATGTCTCGTGAGTCTATTTTTAAGCTTAGCTTGAATTTCTTCTTATTTTATTTATTTATTATTATGTTTTTTGTTGGCCCATTCTATCCAAAGGGGGAAAAAAGGAAAAATAAATAAATTTCAGTTTGGGATCCCTTTAACGTCTTAACTAAGCCTGTTACAATGAGATATTGTATTAAGTTGATCCTGTCTTAAGAAAGAAACACCTTCTCTGTTGAAAGCACTTGCTGCCAGGGGACTCACTGTTACCAGAGCAGTCAACTTTGATTTGTGTATCAATAATGTCGTGTCAGTAGCCAGAGGGTATGGCAACAGGGCGTTCCAGATGCTTTTATTGGTGCTTTTGCTGGAGGATTATTTCAAATTAACTTTAGTCTCTTGGAAGACACTGAACAGTAGTATGCTATTTCCCATTTGTAAACAAAATGGTGAATAATTATGGGAGAAACCAAGACAGGATGATTTCTAGGAAATGTCACGTCTGCAGATCTTAATTTCCTCCAAGCACTGTTGCCCTGTTCTTCCTTTCCTGTTGCTAATATCCTCCCAGGAACAATACTGAATAGAACCTGCTTACAGGGCAATTGGTGGCTTCACAGCCACTCAACAAAATAACTGGAGACTCTTCTGCTGTCACTGTAACCACAAGAAGAGATTGGAAGACTGGAGAAACTGCTGAAGGCTAAATAGAAAGGGACTTTTAAATGATAGTATAAAATTTTAAAAAATGTTTTATATGTGATGGTAAAAGTCATAGTTATTGTATAAATTCCAGAAAATACTACAAAGCAAAAGGATAAAAATCAAAATTACCTGTTATTCTATCACCCAAGATAAACCACTGCTTATTATTTTGGTATGTCTACTTTGAATTCTCTCTCTCTCTGTGTGTGTATTTTGCAGAAATGAGATATTATATTATTACTTAATGATATAGAACAGAGATTGGCAAGCCTTTTCTGTAAAGTACTAGATAGAGCAGATTTTCAGCTTTGCTGGCCATAAGGTCTCTGTTGTAACCACCCAACTCTGCAGCTGTAGGACAAAACCAGCCAAAGACAATAAGAAATGAATGGGTGTAGCTGTGTTCCAAGAAAACCATTTACAAAACTAAGTGATGGGCAGGTTTTGTCCCATAGCCATCATTTGCTGTCTCCTGATATAGGATGTTATTTTTTTGCATGTCATTAATATTTTCCAACACCATTTTTAAAGATACCGTGCATGGTATGACATTGCATTGATGTACCATAATTTCTTAACTACTTCGTTATTGTTGAACTGTAAAGCTATTTCAGTTTTCATTATTATAAAAAACACAATAATGAATATCCTTGTGGCTATATTTTACAACATATTGATGATTTTTTAGTACAAGTTAGTTAAAATATCATTGACAATTCTAAGGTAGGTACAAAGCCCTCATCAATTTCAATTTTTATTAGTGGTATGTAGTTGTAGCATGTTCCTCATATTTGGGCAATTCTTTCTTGGTGGTTTCCTAGTGCTGATGATAAAAATGCACATACCAAAGAATTCTACATGAAATTTTAGGGAGTTCAAAGAGCTCTAAGACAGTTTTCTTAAGTAAATACTTAAAAGTGGAATTGCTAGATCACATACTAAGTATATAATTAACTTTATAAGAACTTGTCAAAAAGTTCTTCAAAGTTGTACCATTTTAAGCTCCTAGCATTAAAGTTTGAAGTTCAAGTTATTCTACATTCTCATCAGCCCTTGATGCTGTAAGTCACTTTAATTGTAGCCATTCTAGTAGTGATGCAGTAGTATATAATCCTGTTTTTTATTTGCATATAAGTCTATGATCCACTGCAAGCTAATTTTGTCTATGGTGTGAGGTAGGGGTCAAAATTTATCATATATTCCATATGACTATCAAGTTGTTTCAGCACAAATTTTTAAAAAGGCTATTGTTTCTCCCACTGAATTATCTTGGCACTTTTGTCAAAAATGAATTGACCATATATGAATGGGCCTATTTCTGGACTTTCTTATTTATTCCATTGATCTGTATTTCTACTTTATGTTAATGTCACACTGTTTTAATTACAATAGACTCACAGTAAGTATTGAAAGCAGATAGCATAAGACACCCAAGTTTGTTTTTTTATTTTCAAGATTGTTTGGGCTTTCTAGATCCTTTGCATTTCCATATAAATTATAAATCAGCTTGTTAATTTCCACAAAAGACTGATGGGATGTATAATGGGTTTGCATTGAATCTATAGACAATTTTAGGGAGAACTGATACCTTAACATCAAGTCTTCTAATCTACAATCAGGCATATCTTTCAATTTATTTACATCTCTTTTACTATCTCTCTTCAGCATTTTGATTTGCAATGTACAGTTCCCAAACACATTATATTAAATTTATTCTTACATTTATCGTGGGTTTTGGTGCTATTGTAAATCATACTTTTAAATGTAATTTACCAATTGTTTGTTGACAGTATATTAAAATGCAATTGATTTTTTATATTAACTTTGTTGCCTTGACTTTAATAAATTTATTAGTTTCTGAAGCTTTTTACAGAGTTCTCAGAATTTTTTATGTTCATGATAATACCATCTACAAATAAAGACAGTTGAAAATGTTTTCTTTCTAGTCTGTATGGCTTTTATTACTTTTCCTTGACTTATTGCAGTGTCTAGAACCCCAGGGCAAAGTGAATATAAATGGTGAGCTAAAACATCATTGATCTATCCTTGATCTTAAAAGAAGACTATTCAGTTCTTCACCATTAAGCATGAATAGTGGAAATTTTAGATGTTTCTTAGGTCCCTCTTTTCAGGTTGAGAAAGTTTCTTCTATTTCAATTCTGCTGAGAGTTTTTATCATGAATGATTATTGATTTTAGCCAAATGCTTTTTCTGCCTCTGTTTGGATGATGGTATTTTTTTCCTTTATTCTTTTATGTGATAAATTACATTGATTAATTTTCAAATGAAAAACCCAACATTGCATTTCTAAAATTAAACCCTACTTGGTCATGATATTTTTATATATGATGATGGATTCCATTTTAAAATAATTTATCATTTTTATATATAATGATGAATTCCATTTTAAAATATTATTAAGAATTTTTATATTTATATTAATGAGATATTAATCTGTGGGGTTATTCTTTTGTCTTATATCTTAGTCTGCTCTTGGCATCATAGTACTGATATTCTCAAAAAACGGATTGGCATGTGTTCTCTCCTCTATTTTCTAATTGTGTCTACTAGTAGTATTTATTTCCTAAATATTATATAGAATTTGTGAGTGAAGTAATCTGGGCCTGTTCTCTTTATAAAGAAATTACAAATTCAAGTTCTTCAATAACCAGGGTTATTCAGATTTTTCTATTTCTTTTTGTGCCTCTTTAGGTAATTTGTGTCTTTCAAGGAATTTGTCCACTCTCTCTAAATTGTCAAATTGATTGTCACAATGTCATTCATCATAGTCACTTATTATCAACTTGATATCTGAAGGATCTGTAGGAATTCCTTTCTTTAAAATCCTAATACTGGTAATTCAGTTCTGCTCTCTGTTTTTCCTGATAAATCTAGCAACAGATTTCAATTTTTTTAATCTTTTCACAAAAACGGAGAAGTATTGAAGTCTTCAACACTAGTTGTGGATTTGTTTTTCCTTTTGCTTCTGGCAATTTTGTTTCATGTATTTTGCAACTCTGCTTATTAGGTGCATACATATTTAGAATTGTCTTGCCTTCTTAATGAACCGAACATTTTATCATTAAAAATGGCCCTTCTTTATCCTTGAAGTCTACTTCAAATGATATTAGTGAACTCACTCCAATTTTCTTATTACCATTTGCATGGCAGATCTTTATTTATCCTTTCTTTTATCTGAATCTGTAGATTTTAAGAGTGAATCTTGTAGATAGATACAGAGAGTTTTACTTTTTATCTCTAAAATTGTATTAGGGTGTTTAGACCATTTACATTTAATAAAATTATTGATCTGAGTTTAAGTCTACCATCTTGCTCTTTATATTTCTATTGGCCCCACCTTTCTTCCCTTCCTTTTTTCTCTTTTCCTACCTCCTTTGGATTAATTGGATTTTTAAACTATTTTATATATCCTCTATTGGCTTATTATCTATACTTGTTTTCCTTTTAGTGGTATTTCTAGGTTTATAATATGTACCCTTAAATTATCACAAACTTCAAATAATAATATACTACTTAACATGAAATAAGAATCTTAAAATAGTATATTCTTCCATTTCTTCCACTCTGTCTTCTGCACTAATGTTGTTACACACTTAACTTTCACATTTGTAACAAACTCAAAATACATGCTACTATTTGCTTTAAAGTCAGTTATTTTGTAATTGAAACTATATAAAAGAAATGTTTTAAATGAGAAAAATGCCTTTTGTATTTACCTACCTGTCTTTCAATTTTGGCACTGGAGATTCAATTTCATCTGGTATTATTTCCTATCAGCCTGAAAAAGTTTCTCTAGGAAAAAAATAAACAAAAATTTCTTGGGGTGAAGGTCTGCTGGGGACAAATTCTCTCAGGTTGAATTGGAATGAAGTGTCTTTTTTCTCTTTATTTTTGAAGAATATTTTCACTGGTTATAGAATTCTAGGTTAACCTTTTCTTTTTTTCTTTCACCAGTAAATGGGGTTGCTTCATTTTTTGTGGCTTATATTTATGATGAGAAATCAGAAGTGTGCTTACCTTTGTTGTGTTTATTTTGTGTGTCTTTTTTGTTCCCCTCTGTATACTGTTAGGATTTCCTTTTCGTTACTTATTTTTTAGCAATTTGATTATGGTATAACTTTGTGTGGCTTTACTTATGTTTACCTTGCTCTGGGTTTATTGGGATATTTAAAAGTCAGGATTCATAATTTCCAGTAATTTTGGAAAGTTTTTGGCAATTATTTTTCTCAAATATATTTTCTCTTCTTTCATTTTCTGGGACCCCAATAATACGTAAATTAGACCACCTGCTATTGTCTCACATGTCACTGAGAATCTCATCATTTGTTGTGGGAGTTCTCTGTGATTTAATTTAGATATTTTCTATAGATATGTCTCCAAATTCAACATACTTTTCTTCTTCAGCATCTAATCTTTTGTTTATGTGTAATATATATGTAGTATATATTTAATTTTAAGTATTGAAATTACATACATTTAATTTCAAGCATTATATTTCTAACCATCAAAATTCCATTTGGTTTTCCACTTTTAATATATTTAATTTCTTTTCTCATACATGTTTTTTAAATGCTTGAGTATAATTATAATAGCTTTTTTAGAGTCCTTGTCTACTAATTACATCACCTTGGTTATTTCTGAGACTCCATATTATTCTGACTTTTTTTGTTTCCCAAGTGACTTTTACTTGATGCCGAACATTATTTTACATTGTTGAGTGACTATATTTTGTGGTCTTCCTTAAAGAGTGTTTGGAAGTTGGTTAAATTACTTGCATATCAGTTTGATTCTTCGGAGGCTTGTTTTTAAGTTTATTCGGACTGGTCTAAATCAGTACTTCTCAACTGATGGTAATTTTTCACTTCTCTCCCCATAGGATATTTGGCAATATATGGAGGCCCTTTTGGTTGTCACAGCTACGTGGAAGGTACTACTGCATCCAGTTGGTAGAAGTCAGGAATGCTAGTAAACAATCCACATAACAGCTACATACACACAAGAATTACCCAGCCCAAAATGGATTGGTTGGCCTTGATTACCTTGTACCTTCAGGCTAGTTTAGCCCTACTGCTACTGTAACACACTTTGGGGGGTCGTTGTGCAGACCCTGTGTATTCAACTCGATCTCACCTCTCTGTTGTGTTGGAACTCAAATATCTCCTAACACTGAACTCTGACTTATTTATTTTCTATTTGGTAATCATTATTTGTTCACCCTTGTGTAGTTTCAGTCAGTGCACAGCTAACTTAATGTTAGTTCAAGTCTCAAGAAGATGCTCTGCAGATGTCTGAAGCTCTTTTCTTTTAGGATTCTGCCCCACAAATTCCATCCATTCTTCCTCCCCAAAATATGATGCCTTTTTTCCTCAATTCAGGAAGACCATTATAATCTGCTTGGGTTGACCCTCCTAAACTGTAGTCTGGTACGTGGCGAGCAGAAGTCCAGAGTGATCATGTGGCTCATCTAGATGGTTTTTTTCCTCTCAAAGATCACAGTCCTGTGCTACACATCACGTAATGTCTGAAAATAATTGCTTCCTATATTTTGTTCAGTTTTCTAGTTGTTCATGAAAGGAGACCAATCTGATATTAGGTCCTTCATCATGGCTAGGAGTGGAAATTTGAGGTGCATGTTTTGAGAAAACTGAAGAGATTGGCCAGTTTTCTCATTTTTGTATAGTCAGATTGGAGTTGGCCTGAAATAACTTTTAAAAATTAATGTTTTTACATTAATAAATACTCTCAGTGTAGCATCTGGCAATAGAGCAATAAGGGCTGAAATTGAAAAAGTACTGCTGACACTATTATTACAGAGAAGAAAATACTTTTTATTCCTTTGATCCTTAGAGCACCTTTTATTTATTTATTTATTTATTTTTGAGATGGAGTCTCCCTCTATCACCCAGGCTGGAGTGCAGTGGTGCAATCTTAGCTCACTGCAACCTCTGCCTCCCAGGTTCAAGCAATTCTCTTGCCTCAGTCTCCTGAGTAGCTGGGACTACAGGCATGCACCACCACGCCAAAGTACTTTCCACACTCTCTCTTTTAAAGTCTTCTGTGCTTAGTAGGGAGGAGCAGACTACATTGATTCATTCCTTCTCAAATTTACTCAACAAATTCATTCAACAAATATTGATTGACTACATATTTTGTCTGGGCACTATTCTGTATAATGGACACTAAAAAAAAAAAAGACACTGTTGGAAACAAGCAAGAGGAGAAGATGAGAATGATCCATTCAGTAATTAATTAGAGTTGTAGACATCAACATAAATTCATGTTTAGCTTGATATAGTTGGTTACACTACAGAAATGGTTACAAATAGATGGTTACACATAGAAATATTTATAGATACATGTATATAAATACGTTAATATACACACATACATTTCCTTGCTCTGTCAACTATAGAACCTAAATGAAATAACATTCGACTAGCACCTAGATCTTTGTTTCTAAATGCCATTTTCTAGTACAAGGAACCAGGACTCTGTGGAGAAATGTTTGATTCTAGGACTGGGACCGGAATATATAAGATGAGCCTGGAGCATCTTGCATTATGAAAAAGTAAGAAAACGCTTTAAAAAGAAGCCCACAATAATAACAGTATGCTGAAGGATACAGAAGCAAACCAAAAGAGCTCCCAGGAAGCAAGGCTGAAACAATGTGAGCAACTAAATTAGGTGGTATTAGATTATAGACAAAGTCTAAAATCAATATCTATGATACATACTGATATAAATAAATGACTGAACAAATAAATAAATGGGGCACAAAAGACAATCTTCTGTGCAGAAGAATTCCAAATACTTATATAGATATTTTGCTTTCACTTAGGTGGAGCATAACTGCCCCTCCATAAGCATGAGTTGTGTATAGTGACTTCCCTCCAAAAACCACAGTATAAAGGAAGGGTAGGGGGTTAGAATGGTAACTTAACAGTGAAGAAACCTGACAAAACACAACTTCAGCCAGGTGCTCAAGGTCAGTATCACAGTGATAAATCATGTTGATGGCATGTGCCTTTGATATGATGTGATGAAAATGACATTTTACCTCTGTGGTCTTTTTCCCCAAACCCATAACTTCAGTCTAATCATGAAAAACATCAGTCAAACCCAATTCAGGGATATTTTATGAAATACCTGACCATTACCACTGACAACTCTCAAGGCCATCAAAAACAAGAAAAATCTGAGAAACAGTCACAGCCAGGAGGAGCCTGTGGAGACATGATGACTCAGTGTAATGTGGGAACCAGAATGGGAGCCTGGAACAGAAAAAAAAAATCAGGTAAATACTAAGAACATTTGAATAAACTATAAACTTGAATGCACAGTAATGTAGCAGTGTTGATTCAGCAAAGATAACAAACACAACATTCTGCTGTCATGTATGATGTTAACAAATGGGGAAACTGGGTGAAGGGTACACGGGAATTCTCTGTACTATCTTTGCAACTATTTGATAAAGCTAAAATTACCCTACAATAAAAATTAAAAAAAAAACAGATACTGTCCATGATCTTATAAACTTGTATTTTAGTGGGAGAAATTGACAATAACCAAAAGGCAGTGACAAATACTCTGAGGGCAGGGAGGAAAGGGAAGGGACTGGAGTGTGCTAGAGGTGATGGGCATGCTGCTTTATATAGGGAGCTGGGGGAGACCTCACCAAGATGCTGAAGAAGTAATATGAAAAAAGGCAGAGGGAAACTCTGCCCATATCTGGTCTCCCTAGACATGGGGAGAAGGAGATGCAAAGGCCGTGGGATGGAGCATCCTTATCTGAGAAATAGCAAGGAGGGCCCTGTGGCTGGAGAAGAAAGGTGAATAAACAGGACTGTGAAAAGCAGAGAGACAGAAAGGGGAAGGAAGCAGAGCAGACGACACAGACCTTCTGGCATCTTACCGTATTTAGGCTCTCACTCTGAAGGATATTGGAAGCCATTAGAGGGTTTTGAAGGCCAAGTGGGCACGGTGGCTCATGCCTGTAATCCCAGCATTTTGGGAGGCCGAGGCGGGTGGATCACCTCAGGTCAGGAGTTCGAGACCAGCCTGGCCAACATGGTGAAACCCCATCTCTACTAAAAATACAAAAAGCAGCTTGGCATGGTGGTGGGTTCCTGTAATCTCAGCTACTCGGGAGGCTGAGGCAGGAGAATCACTTGAACCCAGGAGGCGGAAGTTGTAGTGAGCCGAGATCACACCATTGCACTCCAGCCTGGGCAACAAGAGTGAAACTCTGTCTCAAAAAATAAAAAACAAAAAGAAAGCCAAGGCATGACATGATCTGACTAATATTTTTACAACAACATTCCAGATTCCAGGGGGCAGTGAAACTGGTTAGCCGACTATTTATTGATGGAATCCAGCTGAGAGATAACTGTGACTCTGACCAGAATCATAGTTGTGATGCAGTGAGAACTGGTCAGGTTCTGTAGCCAATGAGATTTAAGGATAACTTGGAAGTGGAGAGTGACAGAAGGGCAGGTGCCAAAGATGCCTGCAAAGCTGCAGGTCTGAGCAGCAGCAGCATGGGGTTACCATTTACAGAGATGAAAAAGACTCATTCCTAGAGGTGAAGAGCACATATTTTGGAGAAAGAGTTTGGTTTTAGACAAGTTTAGTCTAAATGCCTAAACGTTAGATGCCTCAATCTGGGTGAAGATGTCAAGGGAGTTCAATTTGACTCTAGGGATGACAGTTTCAGCATCAGCAGAATGTAGATGATATTTTAAGTCTCGAGCCTGAATGGGGTCACACAAGGAGGACGTATGAAGATGGAAGAGACCATAAGTGCTCCTATGTGCCAGGCATGATTCTAGGTTTTGGAGATTCAGCAAAAGCAAAGCAAGTATCTCATACCATAGAGTGGATCATCTGGCTTTGTGATACTGTCATAGCATGGTGGACTCACAGGTTGAGGCCTATCTCCAACTGATTTAATCACATTCTCTCATAGAAAATTCATATTGAAGCCTCAGCAGTATATAACTCCAGGAAGGAGGCAGCCATGTGCTTAAGAAAAGAGAAAATGCTATTCTCTGGAGGAAGAAAAATGAATAAAAGATAATTTAAGAAAACAAGAGAATAATGTCACTTGACACAAGACAGCACCTGACTAAACATACCAAGTTCACATGGGACATGATCTGAGAGGTGAATGGCTTTGCTCCACGTGAGTGGCACGCCATGGAGTTAGCCCAGGTCTCCAAGGACAAATGGGCCCTCAAGTTCATCAAGAAAAGGGTGAGGATGCACATCTTCACAAAGAGGAAGTGGGAGAAGCTGAGCATGACCACCAGGAGGAAAGCAGCTGCCAAGGAGGACTGAATCCCCTGCCCTGCCATCTGCCCAAAATCAAAGCTTCACAGAAAAAGAAAAATGCACTTCTGATCCCTTCTGAGGTTTAATTACACATGTCATCTATAGGTTCCAAGAAATTCCCCTATATCTTTACAATAAATTGCCCATATTGGTGAACTAACTTAAACGAGTTCTTGAAGTTCCAACATTTACAAGCAATGAAAACATCCACAGACGCCAGAAATTGAGATAGGTAAAAAGACAGAGGTCTCCAATTGAAATCTCCGCAGAGAGAGCATCGTCTAAATAATCCTTTTCATTTTACTCACTCTAGAATTCACATTACCAATGGACAAATTAAAAATACGTTTCTGTTTAAGGGAGCAACACAAACCTAACCAATTAAGAGAATTAAATACCCAACTGTTTTGAAAGGCAGCATTCTTGGGCACAATGGTACATAAGAAAAGGGAACCCTGTCCAGCATCGCAGAGAGATCTGGAATAGCACCTTGGGAAATCCTCCAGGCCAAATCTTGCACACAGGCAGCCAGGAGGACAAGCATGGCCACAGAGGTCTTGTCTTTCATTTGGCCTACATCAAATTAAATAAATGGGGACCAACATTTAAAAACCTAAAAAATGAGAGCTCTTGTACACTGTTGGTGGGAATGTAAATCAGCACAACCACTATGGAGAACAGTTTTGAGGTTCCTCTAAAAACTAAAAATTGAGTCACCGTATGATCCAGCAATCCCATCACTGGGTATATATCCAAGAGAAAGGAAATCAGAGCATTAAAGAGATATCTGCACTCCCATGTGTGTTGCAGCACTGTTCACGATAGCTAAGATTTGGAAGCAACCTAAATGTCCATCGACAGATGAATGGAAAAAGAAAATGTGGTACATATATACAATGGAGTACTATTCAGCCATAAAAAAGAGTGAGATCTAGACATTTGCATGGAACCGGAGATCATTATGTTAAGTGAAATAAGCCAGGTACTGAAAGACATATGTCACATCTTCTCACTTATTTGTGGGATCTAAAAATCAAAAACAATTGAACTCATGAATATAGAGATAGAAGGATGGTTACCAGAAGCTGGAAAGGTTAGTAGGGGGCTGTTGGGGGGAGGTGGGGATGATTAATGGTACAAAAAGAAATAAAAGAATGAATAAGACCTACTATTTGATAGCATAATAGGGTGACTATAGTCAATAATAACTTAATTGTACATTTTAAAATAACTTAAAGAATATAATTGGATTGTTTGTAACTCAAAGGATAAATGCTTGAGGAGATAGATACCCCATTCCCCATGATGTGCTTATTTTGCATTGCTTGCCTGTAACAAAACATTTCATGTACCCCGTAAATATATATATATGGGGTACATAAATATATATATATGGGGTACATATATATATATGGGGTACATAAATATATATATGGGGTACATAAATATATATATATATATGGGGTACATAAATATATATCTATTTATGGGGTACATAAATATATATCTATTTATGGGGTACATAAATATATATCTATTTATGGGGTACATAAATATATATCTATTTATGGGGTACATAAATATATATCTATTTATGGGGTACATAAATATATATCTATTTATGGGGTACATAAATATATATCTATTTATGGGGTACATAAATATATATCTATTTATGGGGTACATAAATATATATCTATTTATGGGGTACATAATATATATCTATTTATGGGGTACATAATATATATCTATTTATGGGGTACATAATATATATATAATAAATATATATTTATGGGGTACATATGTATATATGACTAGATAAATATATATATATGACTAAATATATATATATATATATATATATATATATATGTTTGACTAGACCCTGGATTTCTCTTGAAAATCTGGATGATCTGACAATAATGGGTCTATTTTCCCCTTCTGCAGCAGCCAGCTGGAGCCAAGCAGTGGCTGCCTCTCTAGACAGACAGGGCCATCCTTCACAATGACACAAGCACCGGGACTCACGCAACGTAAGCATGGGCTTCATTCATTTACACCAGTGGTTCCCAACTGGCGATAATTTTGTCTTTCAAGGGGCATTTGGCAATGTCTCAATTTTTGATTTTCGACATTTTTGATCATCACATGATGCGTGGGGAGGTGCTACCCACATCTAGCAGGTAGATGCTGAGGATATTGCTAACATCCTAAAGTGCACACTGCAGCCGGTGCAGCCAAGAATTATTTGTTGCAAAATGCCAACAGTACCAAAGTTCAGAAATAGTGATTTACACCAACTTCTTGGCCCCTTAAGCAAGTGAGGTTGTAATTCCAGATGAAGTCCATTTCTCAGAACTCAGGCAAGACTAATAACTATGTAAGTACTTCCAAAAAGTCTACTGTCTCTACTCCTCTCTGCTTCTCTGAGCAGTTTGAACAGTAAGACTCAATGATTCAATTGCGACAGCAACATCTAACATCTGTACACTTGTTATGTGGCAGACAATGCACTAAGTGAATTCACATCTACAAACCATTTAAGTCTTTCATCAACTTTACAAGGTAGGTATTATGATTTTACGATTAAAACTGCATTATTGCTGGTGACAGAAACCCTTCTCCAGTAGCCTGTACACAGAAAGCTCCTTGACTGGCACAAGCAGACTACTTAGATGCTAGAGCAAGGCGACCTGGACATGAGTCCTGACTCTGCCATTTACCATCCCTGTGATATTGAGAAAGTTGTTAAAACTCCTTGGGCCTTGGTTTTCTCATCTGAAAATGACATAATAATAGTAACACTCACCTCATTGTATTATTATGAAGACTAAGAGGGTTCATGCATGAAAGGTACTCAGAATGGTATCTGATCTATAGCAAACATTCAAAAAAGTTAGTTATTATAACTACTATTATTTTTGTTGTTGTGTTTGTTGTTGTTGCTGTTGTTTGACTAAATAAGCAGTAAACAGAGAGTGCTGGTTCCAAGTTTTCAAAGCATTTCATCAAATCTCTCTGTCTCTCTCTTGTTCTCGGCTTTGATTTCCTCTGCAATTTCATTCTCAGGAAGAGCCTTCCCAAGTGTTGACAATTCCATGAATCAAAACTCTACATTCACATCCCAGAAGCTTAGCATAAGCAGTAAGATCCAGCAGCAACTGGCCCAGCTTGTGTTATTCTTAAATCACTGTTGCAGTGGTGGGAGAAGTGAGGTGCCCTGATCAGCAGCCCTGTGTTAATTGTCCCCCTGGACCTGGGGAAAAGTCAACTCCTCTCAGACCATATGAACCAAGAGTGAGGAAGACTGACTCCCCCAGAGACAAATGGGGATGGCATTTCACTAAGAAGGAGAATGATCCAAGCAGGCAAAAATGACAGCTCTACAATTATTCCCATTTTACAGGAAATTGTCTCAGTAAGATGAAGCTATTTTCACAGGGAAACAAAGATATTAAGTGTGAGAATAAGAATTTAAATCATGACTTCCAAACATCCAGGAACAATTTAGTATTTTAAAAACCTATATCAATAGATCAAAAGAAAAATGACAGTGTCATCATAAACGCTGAAAGACTTTTGATGAAAGTCAATATCTTTTCTTGATAGATAATCTCTTCTAACATTAAGCTTAAAAAGCAATGAGAGAGACTTTTAAGAAGACTTTAAATCACTGCTAAGGGACTTACACGACTTGGGGAAAAAAGAATAATTGTATGACATCACTTTTTCATAAGTAAATCTA
This sequence comes from Symphalangus syndactylus, assembly GCF_028878055.3. Classification (NCBI taxonomy): domain Eukaryota; kingdom Metazoa; phylum Chordata; class Mammalia; order Primates; family Hylobatidae; genus Symphalangus; species Symphalangus syndactylus. The sequence goes on along the minus strand of NC_072446.2, from coordinate 19,632,877 downwards.
TATATTTAATATTATTTCAGGAGAAATGTTATCACTTTTTTGAACTAGAAAATCTAATTCTAAAGTTCAATTAAAAATATCTCAATAGGAACAGTTAGCAAAATTCTGGAACATACTCTAAAAGTAAAATGATTAAAATGTGGTGGTACTAGAGCAGAATAAAACAGATCAATGGAATAGAATCAAGTCTAGAAATATGGCACAAATAAATATGGAAATGTATTATGTGGCAATAGTGATATTTAAAATCAGCTTTGAAAATACTGATTATTAAATATATGATGTTAAGGTATCTGAATAGCTGCCTGATTAAAAACAAAATGAAATCCTACCCTGCTCATTACACTAAAACTTAGGCCAAATGTTCAAGCCTTTAAATGTAAACCATTAAAATGAGCTATTATTTACTAAAAAATGAAATGGAAGAACTTTTATCATTATCACAGGACAAAAAGGCTCTTCTACAAAAACAACACTACACCAAGTAGCTATGAAAGAAAAGATGAATACATTTAACTATATATTGTTGCAGGCTATATCAACTTTGTTGTCCCTCAAAAAAGATATGCTCAAAACCCAGTCATCAGGACTTATGAATGTGAGCTATTTGGACAGAGGGTTTTGGCAGATATAATCAAGTGAAGTTGAGGTAATGGTGGATTGGGATGCATCCTAATCCAATGACTAGTGTCCCTAAAAAATGGGGGGAATTTGTGTATGCAGTTACTCAGGGAAGAAGGTCTCGTGGAGACAGAGGTAGAGATTAGAGTGATGCTGCCACAAACCAAGGAAGGCCAGGGATTGCCAGAAACCAGCAGAAGCTAGAAGAGGCAAGGAAGGATTTTCCCTAGAGAATTTGGAAGGAACGTGGCCTCGCCAGCACCTTGATTTTAGACTTCTAGTTTTCAGAACTGCAAAATAATACATTTCTGTTGTTTTCAGCCACTCTATTGGTGGTAGTTTAACACAACAACCTTAAGAAACTAATATGATTATTTTAAAAAAGAATTTACACAGGGGAAAAATTACACAAAACTAAAGAACAAATGACAAAAATCTTTGCAACTCATATAAGAAAGAACTAGTTTTCTTAATATGTAATGAATTTCTGTAAATCTGTATTTTGAAAAAATCCAACCACTTAATAGAAAATGGATACATGAAGTTGTATGATGTTTTCATAGCTTTGTTGAGACAATTAAAAGAAATAATTTGTGTGTAACCCAAATATGATGATTATATAATGGGTAGCCTTTGAGCTTTACTTTTAGCCACATTTAGAACATACACAGCATATTATCACCTTCTTCCTCATTGCTGTAGTGATGAAAGTAGATTTTACTGAAGATATTGAGGGGAGAGAGGAAGAGGACTTATATCACACACCATGCACCAAAACATCATTTAAAAAATTACCTTTTAAACGCGTCTGCTCATTTCTCAAAGTTCCACTATGAGCCCCCACGTCTTCTAGTTGTCTTTGTTTTTCCTTCAGCCTAACATTCCCAACACTGCCTCTCAACTATTTTTCTCTTTTCCCTAGTAATTCAGCTCACAGCTTGCATGATCTGGCCAGCAAAACAAAAGCCAGGCAGTTTTCGCTGATTCCATCCTTAGAAAGAAGTTCAGGGGCCAACCATTGTTAGTCCCGTGGAGTCCCATCAACCCGGTCACTTTGTCTTTTCTTGGAGCAGGAAAAGAAGGAAAGCCTTTGCTGCTGGGAAGATAAGATCTTCTTCAGATGGCCACAGATGTGAAGAATTAACCCAGTCAGAGCCAGCTTCATGGACATGCCATCTGCACAGCTCCACGGAGAAGGGACCTGTACTTTGCGTAATGCTCTGCTGTCTTGAAATTCTCAATAATTGCCTAACAGTGGGCGCCACATTCCCATTTGCATGGGGCCCCACAAAGTATACAGCCAGTCTTGACACAAAAATTATTCAGTAAACATTTATTGCTGTGATTAATCAAAGCACAAATGCCTTATCTCCTGAGTAATCCAAGAGACAGAGCATCTCAAAGCTTCACACTTTTAAAGAAAAAAAAATTTTTAAAGCAAATGGAGAAGAAGGGGGGAAAAAAAAACTAGCTGCATGAACTTCGAAGCCAGGAAAACTGGCACCATTGCCTTTAGCAAGATGTTATCTGACATCTTTTGGCTGAATGCGTCCTTTCATGGGGTGATTAAACAGCAAATATCTCCGAGTAGCATAATGTTTATTAGACGTTACTCTGTTAGGGCAGCTTGTGTTTTCCCTGTATTCTGTTTCCGTATTCAAGTGTGTACAATTTGTTGATTTAAATAAAATTTAAAATAAGCCGTGTCGCTTGAAGAGCTGCTGACAGGGCCTAGCGGAAAACTTTGAGAGGTTTTTTATTAGGAAACAATTCTGTTTCTGTGTCATGTTTTTCTGCCTTATGCTTTTCCCCCAACCCCCTCCCTGTCCTTAGCACCACAGGACAGCAGCCTGAAAACCAATATTTTTACTTTTTTTGAATGTTCATCTGGCTCTCTGAAATACTTCTATCCACGAGGCAAGGATTCTACTTGTCCATCCTGTCTCCCCGGTTATTAGAGGAAAGGGGTAAGCCCGCTTCTGACAAAGGTCACCTGCAGTCCATGCCAGGAGTCATGTACATTCTAAGTGTTAGATTTTCTGGAGTGTTGATCATTCATTTATTCATCATCCATTCATTTATTGTTTTCATTAACCACGTGTTTAATTGATGGCAAGGTACAGAGAAGTGAATACTGTTGTATGCCACTGGATAGAATGATGATGTCTCTTTAAAATGAAAGTACCCATGATCTGGGCCACGTCATTTGTTCTCTGCTTGTGCCCTAGAGAAATCTTCATACATGGACACAGAGACACGTGCAAGGAAGTACATCACATTGTTTGGGGGAAGTGGAACAACAGGAAGCAACCTACATGTCCATCAGCAAGGGGACAACTAAGTAAGTGTGCAAGAGTGAAACAGGATGTGGTGGTGAAGAAGAAGAAAATAGACCTCTATGTACCTGCTGTATTAGTCTGTTTTCACACTGCTGATAAAGACATACCCAAGACTGGGTAATTTGTAAAGAAAAAGAGGTTTAACGGACTCACAGTCCCACGTGGCTGGGGAGGCCTCACAATCATGGTGGACGGCAAAAGTCATGTCTTACACGGTGGCAGACAAGAGAGAAATGAGAGCCAAGCAAAAGGGAGACCCCTCATAAAACCATCAGCTCTCGTGAAACTTATTCACTACCACGAGAATAGTATGGAGAAAACTGCTCCCATGATTCAATTACCTCCCACTAGGTCCTTCCCACAACATGTGGGAATTATGGGAGCTATAATTCAAGGTAAGATTTGGGTGGGGACCCAGCCAAGCCATATCACCTACATAAACAAATCTTCAACACATATTTTTGAGAGAAAAAGACAAGTTGCACAAACATCTTGTACCACATGAAGCTTTTTTTAAACAATCAAAAGGTTCTGAAAACACAAAACAATATTTGTGTTTTCTATAGGTACATACACATGCATAAAAATACAAAGGAAATTCTGGCTGTTCCAGATGTGTGCTAAGAAAAAAATTCTTAGAAAATTGTTTGGAAGAAAAGTCAGCAAACTGATACCGTACCACAGCTGGGGAGGAGCATGGTAGGGGAATGTACCACAAGTACTTTCAGTTTATTTGTAATGTCTTATTTTTATATGTTTATTTTATTATTTTATACATTTATTATTGCTTGTCCATGTTTGATTTTATATATCAAATATACATTATAGGCACATCGAATTTTTATATAATACAATGCCCTATGTATGTGTCCAATAAATATCACTTACAGGCATGGATGAATGAACAAAAGCTGAATGGATACTTTTCCCCTCCATCCTTTAGAGGTGGAGGCTCCTGAATTACTGTTTTACCACCTCTTTGTCATATCTGAAATCTAGTTCAGAGAAGAAAATCATGCAAATAATTAGAATTGAAACTTATTGAAGATTTTTCTATATGCCGCTGGCTTTAAAGAATTTTACTTTCCTAATATTATTTTCCTGTTACTATTGCTGCATAAAATAAAAGATCACCCCAAAAATTAGTGACTGAAAGCAACCATTTGCATGTATTCTCAGATTGTGAGGGTGAGGATACTGAAAAGAGCACAAAGCGTTAGCTAGTCTCTGCTTCACAACATATGGGGTTACTGCTAGGAAAACTAGTATACTGGAAGTGACTTGATGGTTGACAGCTGGAATTATCTGCAATGTCTTCTTTCATGTAGCTGATGGTTAATGCTGACCATTAGTAGGAACCTCAGTTGGGTCTGTTGGCAGTGACACCCACATGTGGCTTCTCCATGAGGTTGCTTGAGCTTCCTCTTAACATGGCAGCCTCAGGGTGCTTGAACTTCTTACATAGCAGCACCAGATTCCAAATGTGAATACCTCATCTAACAAGGCAGAAGGTGTGGGACTTTTATGCTCTATATTCAAAAGGCATACAGAATCACCTCCACTACATCCCATTGGTTATAAGTAAGTCAAAAGCCTGTCCAAATTCAAGGAAAGAAAAATTAAACTCTTCTTCTAGATGGAGGCAATGGATATGTTCTAGAAAAGAATAGGCCAGGAGATCTTTTTACTGCCATCTTTAGAAAACATAATCTGTCACATCTTCATAACAATCCTCTTCTGCAAATAGGTGAATAATCCGTTTTATAGTTGAGAGAGCAGGTGCAGAGAATACTTTATTTTTCCAAAGTCAAATTACTCGATGGCAAGTGGCTGAGCAAGGATTCAAACTCAGGTCTGTGTGTCCCCAAAGCCTCCTCTCCCCACCCCTCACTGCCATCACATCAGGTGGATATTATATTTATGCATTTCATCCTGCTTTTATTGCTTATCATCAGGGAGACATACCCAGATACCAAATGTTATCTTATATAGAGATTGTGTCTTCTTGCAATTTTCAGCCCACATGATTGGTTCAATAACCTGCCCCTCAGTAGTTAATAGCAAGCCATTGAGATGAGTCTCTTCGGAAGGTCCAGGAAAATTGCTATTAAGAGACCAGAGTTTGAGCAGTGTTGGCAACTTCAGGATGGTGGCTGATCCACACTGATCGTTCACTCTGGTGAAAAATGATCCTCTGTCTATGTGACACAATTATTTGGGTATTTACCACAAAGGCCCTTAAACAGACCCCTTTCGATCAGAAAATAAGAAATAAGCTGAGGGAGAAAAATAGGTAAATTTAAATGTAACTGCTCACATTGTTTTGTCCTTAGATGGATGGTAGGTCTCTCTCATTATTCACCAAGCACAGACACGCTACCAAGAGTGATTTGGCAACTTGTGAAGATAAATCACAACCAGGATGGCTGCTGTCACTGTCCAGTTGAGAATGTGACTCTAGGGGCTGACAGAGTGTGGGGGCAATTACATACATGGGTCTAGCTGGTGCAAAGTTTGAGAGAAAAAGGAGGACCCAGAGAAAGGAAAACAGAAGAAAAGCAATAAAAATACCATGTCTCCCCCGACGTTGTTCCCAAGTGCCATGCTTTCGAGAGAACTAATGTTTTTGTGAGTCCCCAACAGGTCAGAAGGAAGACAGATGGCGGGTTACAGAAGCAGGAGGGGAGGAGGTTATGAATTCAGCCGTCAATGAGAAGAAAACACGGATTTAATATGTAGCTCAGGAGAAGATGGAAAAAAGCAGCATGACACTCTAAGAATCTGAAGGGAGTTGTATTTTCTGGATATTTTTGGATGAAATATTTTATACATGACACAAAGCCGAGATCCTCCAAATTAACTTTGTTTATTCTATTTTTGTAACCTATATTTTTGTGATCATAAAAGCAACACCTTCTAATAATGCACATTTTTGCAAATATAGTGAAATGCATAAAAATTAATACTCATTCCATCCAGGAGTAACCAACGTAAATATCTTGTTACACGGTTTTCCAGTTTCCGTCGTGTATATGTACATAGAACTATATGTCCTACAAAAATGGGCTCATATAATACCTAACATTTTGTGTTCTGCAATTTTCGTTTCCTATATCATGAGCTTCTTTCTGTGTCAAAAAGTAGACATTTACATAATCATTTTAATGGAGGCTTAATCTTCCATAGTAATATTAATCAGTCCACTATTACTGAATATGTTTAGGGCTCTGAATTTTTTTCTTTTTGCAAATAATAAAACACGAACATCTTTGCACATATACCTTTATGTACTTGCTTGCTTCTGACATATTTCTCAAGGTGTTTTTAGTAAGATGAGGAATTTGTATACATATTACTAAATTATTATTTTGTTAAGTTGTACCAATAATTATCTAAAGTCAAAGCTAAAAGGATGCAATTTGCTTTTTTCTTTCTTTCTCTCTTCTTCATTTCTTTTTTTCCCCGTTCCTCTTCCCTGCCTCCTTCTGTCTTCACTAGTCAGTAACTGCCATTGTTGAAGCAGTTTATTTTGCAGGGAACTTACAGATGAGGGCAGGAACTGGAAACTGTGGCCCATGGGCCAATCAGGCCCACCATCAATTTTTGTTAGGCCCATAAGCTAAGAATAGCGTTTTTATTTTAAAATGGTTGAAAAAAATCAAAAGAAGAGTAATATGTTGTGATACACACAATTATATAGATTTTAAATTTCAGTGTCCATAAATAAGTTTCACTTAAACATAGTCACTCTACTTCTTTACATATTGTCTGTGGTGTTTTCACCCTGCAACAGCAGAGTTGAGAAGCTAGGACAGACAATGTCTATATTGCTCACAAGGTAAGAAATATTTACTATCTGATCCCTTTGTAGGAAAAGTGTGTGGACTCCTGGGCTAGTGACAATAATGTTTCTAGCTTTCACTGGAGACCAGGAACTGTCCCAGGAGAACATCATAGCAGCAGTTAAGAATGTGATAGTCAACAGGTCTCCTGGGTTCAAATTCCAGCTTAGTGACTTACTAACTGTGGGACCTTAGACTCATTGTTAAAAGTCTTTTGCTAAAACATCCTCGATTGCAGAAAGGAAAGAATAGTACATACTATTGACAACCAATGTTATCACCAGGATCAAGTAAAGAGAGGAGTAAAATGTGTTTACCATAAGTGCCTAGTGCTTAGCAAAAAATTGTTGTTACTATTTGCTCTTCACTTCCGGAAATTTAACTTAAAATTTGTTCAAATGTCTTTAATCCTGGAATTTGAATTTATTCTGTTATTCTTTCTTATCCTTGAATAATTTTTGGTTCCAGAACAGATGGTGCCAATATTTTCAAGATAAAATTTATAGTTTGAGAAGACTTCTTAAATGGAATAAGAAAAACCATATATCATTTTTTTTTCTCTTCTGTGATTCAAGTGCCTCTTCACTCACTTATTCACAGATAAGGCATGTTAGAATAATTTACTTTCAGGTCTCAAAAGAATGGGGAAGCTATAGCAGGTGCATTATTGGAGGTAGCTGGCCTCATTGAAGATGTCAACTTTCCTCAGGAGTTAGGGTTAAAAGACTCTCTGGTCTAGAAGGCATATGACCCATCCCCAATCCAATGCCTGAAGACATCAGTTCACAGCCATGCACTGAATATTACAGCTTACCATTTAAGATTGTCATCTTTATTTGCTGTTCTGCATATATCCCTGGGCTGGGCAGTTTGTGGACATGGAAAAACCCAAAGAAGTGTTCTCTCTAGGAATGCACAGATGCTCTTCAACTTACGATGAGGCTGCTTCCTGATAAGCCCATCTTAAATTGAAAATATGGTAAATCGAAAATGCGTTTAATCCATCTAACCCATAGAACATCATAGCTTAGTCTAGTCTGACTTAAATGTGTTGTTTTACTTCCATTAGCTTATATTTGGACAAAATCATCTAACTCAAAGCCTATTTTCTAAGAAAGTGTTGAACATCTCATGTAATTTATTGAATACTGCACTGAAAGTGAAAAACAGAATGACTGTATGGGTGCTCAAAGTACAGTTTCTATTGAATGTGGATCACTTTTGCACCAACCCAAAGTCAAAAAATCCAAAGTTGAACCATTGTAAGTCAGGGACTATACACAAATCTCTTTCATAAACTTGAGGCAGATCTTGCTGTGTCTAAATAAAGCTCTCTCTGCGCATAATTTAAGCTCATTCTTTCTTTTAAAAAGTAAAAGCATTAAAGTGAATATCTCTTAGGTGGGCAGTGAGCACCTGACCTCTACTGGGCAGGGCGGGGGGTATAGAGATGGACCAAGCTCTTCAGTCCTGCTCCCTGCATCCCCATGTCTGATCATTTAGTGTGTCCTAGCTGGAACATCACGTCCCCAGGGATGCTTTCCCTAAACATCATGTCTGCAGGGGACCTTGCCGCTGTTTCCCAAAATGGCCTGGGGTATGTCTTTCAGAGCACTAAAAATATAGATTATTTCTTTGTTTAATCCATTGATTTGTTTACAGTCTATGCCCACCCCCATTGTAATATAAGCTCCACAAAGGAAAGGTCTTGTCTGTCTCATTCATCAATGTCCCCCACACTTGTACAGCATTGTTGTGAATAAATACTTGTCCTGACTCTCAAATTACCCACAATTTTGTTCCTCATTAAGACTGACCCCTACTCCCTCTCAACTATTATCTCTCCCTTCATTCTACTAAATTCTGGTTATTTTCTTGACACACAGACACCTTTTTCTTCTCTTTTTCACACAATCCATTTCTTCGCCTAAAACATCTTTTCATTCTCCCCATTTGCACTCCCCCACTTCTTGACTGACCACCTCTTAGCTGTTCTTTAGGCTTCTGCTTCTAGATTACACCCAGCAGGAATCCTTCCCTGATCATTCTCCATGCCCAGGGTGGAGAGTTGCCTCTCTTGCACTCCCCTGTGCCCAGCACACTTCTCATCATTTCTTTCGCCCCAAATGGCTATTCTTGCCTGCTGAGTTGTCTGTCTCCCCAACCAGAACTGCACAGTTCTCAACGCAGTGGCTGGCAGGTAGTCGGTGCTCAGTGATGTGTTTTTAATAAATGAATGGTTAGGCTGGGCACGGTGGCTCACGCCTGTAATCTCAGCATTTTGGGAGGTTGAGGCAGGCAGATCATCTGAGGTCAGGAGTTCGAGACCAGCCTGACCAATATGGTGAAACCCTGTCCCTACTAAAAAATACAAAAAGTAGCCAGGCATGATGGTGCGTGCCTGTAATCCCAGATACTCAGGAGGCTGAGGCAGGAGAATTGCTTGAACCTGGGAGGCGGAGGTTGCAGCGAGCCGAAATTGTGCCACTGCACTCCAGTCTAGGTGACAGAGCGAGACTGTGTCTCAAAATAAATAAATAAATTAATTAATTAAATGAATGGTTAAACATTGAAGAATCATTACCCTATATCCATAACACTAACCCATATTTTTAACAGTGTATTAGTCCATTTTCATACTGCTATAAAGAACTGTCTGGCACTGGATAATTTATAAAGGAAAGCAGTTTAATTGACAGTTCAGCACTGCTGGGGAGGACTCAGGGAACTTACAAACATGGTCGAAGGCGAAGAGGAAGCAAGGTAGCTTCTTCACAAGGCAGCAGGAAGGAGAAGTGCTGAGTAAAGGGGAAAGATCCCCTTATAAAACCATCAGATCTCATGAGAACTCATGCACTATCACAAGAACAGCATGGGGGAACCGCCCCCATGATACAATTACCTCCACCTGGTCCCTCCCTTGACACATGGAGATTATAGGGATTACAGGAATTACAATTCAAGATGAGATTTGGGTGAGGACACAAAGCCAAGCCATATCAAACACTGAGAAGAAGGTATGTGTTATTCATTAAACAATAGTAAGAACTAATTTCCCCAACATACAAAACCTTCCAAGAAATCATTGGAAAAGAAACAGAATAGAGGCACATCATAGACAATTGACAAAAAAAGAATATACTTCATAAATACATATATGACAAGCTGCTTAATACCTGACTCAAGACAGATGTGAATTATATTCTACTGGGAGACCGCATTTTCTTTTCCAAATTGCAAAAATCAAAAGGTTTGATAATACCCTCCCTGAGTAATCGAATGGGAAAACAGGCCTTCTCGCTTATGAATGACGGGAATGTAAATTCAACAACCTCTACATAGGACACTTTGACAATATTTATCAAACTTACAAATGCACTTACCCTTGGCCCCAGCTAGTCCACTTCTAGGTATTTATTCTGCAGAGACCCTCCCACTTGTGTGGCATGACATGCATTCAAGGTTATTGACTGCAGGGTTGTTGGTAAGAGCAAAACTTTGGAAACTCCCTAAATGCCTCTAGATTCAGGGCACTTAATGAATAATTTATGCTACAGCCACATATTGGAGTGTATTGCAGTTTTTTTAAAAAGACAGTGCTCTTTACTAATGTGTGTGGAATGATCTCTAAGATAAAAGACTTCAGGTTTTACAAAAAAGTAAGGCAAAAAAAAAACTATGCTATATGTATAATATATTACCACTTGTGTAAAAAAAGGAGAAAAGGGGTGTGTGGGTGTGCATGTGCTTAAATATATACATACTTATTTGTGTAAGCATAAAATACCTGATTAATAAGAAATTTGAGAGAAGGGGTGCAGCTAAAAGGCAAGGTGGGGGAAGGCCTTTTACTCAATAATTTTTAATGATTTGTAGTTTAGAATTGTGTGACTGTATTATCAATTCAAACATTGGGAGAGGGAGGAGGGACAGAAGAGAAAGAAAGGGAAGGAGAAGAGAGCGATGGGGGAAGGGAAGAGAGAGAGAGAGAAGGAGTATGCTCCAAAGGTCAGTCCTAAACCAGGAAGAACAAACTAAGTTCCTCATGGTAACGAGGTTAAGCATCTGCCACTTCATGCTCCCTTTCTTCCTCAGTAGTTATAACAAAGTAGAAAAATCAGAGAAGCAAATCTCAGCCTCTCACCCCTTTTGTGAGTCTCCTGGTTTCTCTGATGATTCTGCAATAATTCGCAAGAGCTGGATGCATGCTTCTAAATCTCATCTATCTGGTGACCCAAGAGATGGATCCCACCACATCCCTAGCCATCTAGAAAGAAACTCACCAGGCTCTCCTTCCTGGCCTGTCTTAAGACACAGTCCCTGTTCCTGGGGAGGGCTCTGTGATGTCGATTGCTGTAGCAGCAGCTGTCACAGCTCACTTCAGCAGAAAGGATTGAACTGTCCTGAATATGTCAATCAGATATCAAAGATAAAGGAAGTTTGAAAAAATAAAAAGTACAATTTATTTTTAAAAAATAGTCTTTGGGAGACACCCAGAATGCACTTTGAAAAATCTAAGGGAAATGTGTCATGAAAACAAATCCACACTCTGCTGTCCAACTTTAATTTTTCACTGATAACACTCGAGCAGGCTGCAGCCCAGCCGATAAATAAAGATGCTCCACCTTAATGTTCTCCAATTGCCATCTGCTGTGATGGAGGGCCTCTCCCAAAGATGCACTTGCCCCTTGCACTTCAGCTCTGACCACCTCCCCCTCCAGGTCCTCTGGATGTTAATGAGCAGGCAGTCTTGAGGACTTTCCCCCAAGGACATCCTATGCCTGCTGTTCCAGGAACGTATTCGCCAAGGAATCCGCTAAGCTGCCTTGGCATTGCTTGTTGGTTGGGCTTGGTGATGTTTGGGGTTTTAATTCACTTTACTAAAATTGCCTTTCATTCACTTGGTGACAGGTAGTTATTTGTTTTCAGGATTCCATTTGACATTTATTGTTAGCGCAAAACACTAATAATAATAATTAGCGCCTTTTTAGAGTTGTCTGGGGTTTTCATGCCGTTGCATTGTTACTATAAAACATCCTGAGGCTTTTCTGTGTATAAGATAGTATGATGGTATTTAAATGTAACAAAGGGGTTTATTATACTCAGGCCAGATTGCAGTATCTCTGAGCCCCCCTCCCTGTGAGCAAGCCAAGACTTTATATCCTCCCAACTTGTCTGCAATGCTAATATCCATTTTTTTTTGAGATGGAGTCTCCCTCTGTCACTCCACAACATGGCAAAACCCCGTCTCTACTAAAAATACTATATACATATATAATATATATATACATATACATATATGTATATACTATATACATATATATGTGTATATATATACACACGCATATATATGTGTATACTATATTTTAATTTTTATAGGGGGGAAATCTCATCATGGTTTGACTTTTTTCTTAGAAACAAGCAATCCAATCTAGGATTTATGCTCTAAACTATGCTGTCACATACAGAAGCCACTGGTCAATTCTAACTATTTATACTTAACATAATTGAAATTAAATACAGTATTTGATTCCTCTGTTGCACTAGCTTCTTTGCAAGTGTTCAATATATACACACACATATATGTGCATACAATACACATATATGTGAATAGTATGCACATATATGTATATAGTATATGCATATGCATATATATGTGTATGTGTATATATATCTATATAGTATTTTTAGTAGAGATGGGGGTTTGCCATGTTGGCCAGGCTGGTCTTGAACTCCTGACCTCAGGTGATCTGCCTGCCTTGGCCTCCCAAAGTGCTGGGATTACAGGTGTGAGCCACCACGCCCGGCCTCTTTTTATTTATTTTAGTTTTTATAGGAGGGAAACCTCAGCATGGTTTGACTTTTTTCTTAGAAACAAGCAATCCAATCTAGGATTTATGCTCTAAACTATGCTGTCATATGCAGTAGCCACTGGTCAATTATAACTATTTACATTTAACACAATTGAAATTAAATACAGTATTCGATTCCTCTGTTGCACTAGCTTCTTTGCAAGTGTTCAATAGCCACAAGTGGTGCAGGGCCTTTACCACATTGAATGGCGCAGCTGCAGACCACATCCAGTGTTGCAGAAAGTCCTACTGGATGGCACTGCCCTAGAATCTGGATTCTAGAAATGTGGCCCAAAGACCAGCAGCACTGGCATGAGGTGCCGTTTTGTTCAGAAACACAGTCTCTAGTTCCCCACCCCCAGACCTAGTAACAAGCTCCCCAAGTAACGCATTTGCACACTAATGTTTGAAACAGGAGTCAGAGAAATTTCTGCAAAGAGCCCAGCAGTAAATATTTTGGGCTGTGTGGGCCATACAGTCTCTGTTGCAACTACTCAACTCTGGCATTGTTGTGACAAAGCAGCTATAGACAATACCTAACTGAATGTGCATGATTGTCTTCCAATACAGCTTTATTTAAAAAAAACAAATGGCAGACTATATTTGTCCCACAGCCTAGCATTTGCTGAACCATGCTCTAGAACATTCTTTAAATGTCCCTATAAATACTATGAGTATCATTTAATTCCCACTCTTGGATCTCAAAGACTAAGCATCTCTGATTAAGCATCTTGGTCTATGATCCTGGGAGAGATACTTTTCTGGAATGTCTCTGTTGGCTTGTGTCTCTGTCTCTTGTTTCTAAAGAAAGCTGACCCATCTGGCCAACTAGAAGCTAATGATAAAAAGACCGGCCCAGGTGGCTCACACCTGTAATCCCAGCACTTTAGGAGGCTGAAGCAGGTGGATCACCTGAGGCCAGGAGATCATGACCAGCCCGGCCAACATGGTGAAACCTGTCTCTATTAAAATTATGAAAAAATTAGGTGGGCATGGTGGTGTGCACCTGTAGTTCCAGCTGCTCAGGAGGCTGAGAGGCTGAGGCACGAGAATCACTTGAGCCTGGGAGGCGGAGGTTGCAGTGAGCTGAAATCATGCCACTGCACTCCAGGCTGGGTGACAGAGTGAGGCTCTGTCTCCAAAAAAAATAACAAACAAACAAAAAAACTTAATGATAAAAAGAATGAGAGTGGACAGAGCCGACCATGCTCCACGAAGGGACCTAATCAATATGAAAATGAGGGCGTTGGGCTGCTTTTACTCTCTGCCACACATACCCCAGTTAAACAATATGTGAAGAGGTCCCTGGGCTTTGATATAAGACTGGCAGGGTCAGATCCAAGTTCTGATATGTGCTTTGCCCATCTGAGCAAGGGTTCAAGGAACTAGGAAAGAGGTGGGCAAGCCTTGAGGTCTGGCCCTGCCCCAGCCCAGGTTTGCATTCTATGCAGAAAATGTGGCCACATAAAAGAGAAAACTTCTGTTAAGGTCCAAACTGACCCAGAAGGTGTGTGAGCCATGTGTGTGAGTACTTCTCCTAATCACAGCAAAGCGGCTCCCCTTGCACATGGGATGGAGGAAAGGCCAGGAGTTCCCTCTTGACTTTTCTGAAAGGCCCAGAGTTCCTTTCCCATGCATCAAGGCGAGAAGGCTGAAGAAGGGAAACATCTCAGAGGATTATCTCAAAGCTCCCACTAGATTCAGGATCTCTGCCATGGATGTTTGATAAACTCTACTTGATCATGTTCAACTTGAATTCCATGAGCCAGGAATGTCTGAGTAGGAAACAAATATGTGAATTCAAGGAAAATGGCAATTTGTTCTTTCTGTTTCTGCCAAGTTCTGGATGAAAGATAAGTCTCCACTCTACCCTCTGCCAGGTTCCATGAAGGCTAAAATGGAGATGGAGCACAGAGTATGTGCAGAGACAGATTGGCCCTTTACAGACTATCAGAATCCCTGCATTCAAATTCCAGATTGGCCACTTGTTAGCTCTGTGACTTTCATCAATTCACACAATATCTCAAACCTCTCTCTTCCCGACTGAAATACAAAATAAAAATACGACCCACCTTGGCATTATTGGGAGGAATAAATGAGACCATAGACACCAAGCTAGGTGCACAGTGTAGCACATAGTAAGTGCTCAGTAAACAGCTTCTGCAAGAATTATGTCATATATTCCTTAAACAACCACACACAGTAGGAATTAAATTCTCATTTTATAGATGATGAAACTGAGGCCCAGCATGGTGAAATAACCTAGACGAGAACACAGAGGTAATAAGTGGTGGTGCTTGGATCAGAATGCACACATTTCTGCAAGCTTCTATTCTTTCTACTTAGCTGTGACATTTATTCCAGAGAACCATTTAAAAGGTGTTTCTTTTTTTTAGGATACTTGGCTCCCTTTTTTTTTCTTCGGAAACACCCTATCTGTCCTTTAAAAAAATGATCTGACGCTAAGTCTGGAGACACCATGCTACCTCAAAGACCCACTGCACAAACTGGCCCTGCTCCAGGGCTGTGAACAGCAACATGACAACAAATAGTGCCCCTAAGTCAGTTGGTGGGAAAATCCTGGCCTCCCAATCTAAGCAATAAAATCTTCTAATCCAAAGATCATCTTCTTTTCAAAATCACTCAGAAAATGTTGTTCACAAATTCATCATTTTGTCATTGCTTAAGACAATGAACAAGCCCAAATCTGCTGCTAAAAATTCTAAAACTAAGTCCTAGCATCACGTGATTGCCCTAAATTAAAGAATAGAAGGAAAAGGAAGATATGTAACAAATTTTAAAGGCGAATAACTCTTTGATCCAACAATTCAACTTTTAGAAATACCTTTTGGAAATAATCAGACAAGTATACAGTTACATGAACAAGACCGTCAGCTGGGTGCAGTGACTCACTCCTGTAATCCCAGCACTTTGGGAGACTGAGGAGGGAGGATTGCTTGAGCCCAGAAGTTTGAGACCAGCCTGGGCAATATAGTGAGATCCCATCTCTTAAAAAAATTTTTTTTAATTAGCCAGGCATGGTGGGGTGCACCTGTGGTCCCAGCTACTCTGGAGGATGAGGTGGGAGGGTCACCTGAGCCTGGGAGCTGGAGGCTGAGGAGAGCCATGATCACGCCATTGCACTCCTTCCTGGGCAACAGAGAGAGACCCTGTCTCAAAAAAAGAAAAAAGAAAGGAAAAGAAAAAGAAAGAAAAAAGGAATGTTCATTTCAGTGTTCCTAATTGAAAACAATCTAAGTTATGCTCATTTGGGCATTGGAGAAATAAACAATAGAACAATCATTTATTAAATATCATCTGACCACGAAGAAGGTTGGGGAGATTCCTATTGCTGGATTGCCAACAATCTATGAAATGAAAAAGGGGTGTTCATCGACTCCCCACATCCAAAACATCATGTCATGCGGTCAGCCACATCCCCTCAGCAATCCCCCAAGTGACCATGCGTCACGACTGCCATCGCGTGTTTACCTCCACGTGGAAACATCCCGCTCTCTTCCTCCTCTTTCTTGATTGGTCCTCTAGCATAAAAGTCTTCACACAACAAACAAACTCAGCCTGCAAAAACACAAACCAGAGCAGGATACATCCAAACCACTTCCTGTGGTCTGCGAAGCTCTATCTCTGCTGGCCTCTGCCTGTCACTTACAGTCATCTCGTCCTACACTCCACCCTGACAGTGGCTGTCTTGCTGATCCTTGAAGCACCAATGTCATTTCTATCTTTCAGCCTTTCAGGGGCTGTTCCTCTCTAGGGGATTGGGGGTGGGGTGGGACTCATTTGCTGGCTCTAAGAAGCCTAACAGCTTCTTCTGTCTTAGTTTCTCTCCAAATGCCACCTCCTGAGAGAGGCGTTTAGTGGTTAAAATCACCCATCCACCATGCCACCATCATTTTCCATTCCATGAGCCATTTTTTTCCTTTATGACCATCTTACCATTCCTGTCTTTATCTCACATGTAAATCTATTTATGTGTTTCCGCTTTGTCTGCTCTCCAGAATGTAAGCTCCAGGAAGGTGAATGTTACAGATGTCTCTATTCCCAGCACCTGAAAAACCACCTGCCACAGAAACTCAATAAATATTTTATTAAATAAACAAATAAATTTGTAGGGTCACATACCCTTTATTAATAGTGGATATACACAGGCAGGTAGAAGTGTAGATGTCTTATTCTTTTGTTTTATGGTCTGTTTTTTTCTGATCTCGAAAGAGCAAAAGTTAGTTTTGTAATTTTGAAAAGCAATTTCTCTTATCTTAAATAAATAATAAATAAAGGAGCCAAAATAGAATGTAACCCTTCAAGGAGCCAGTAAAAATCTCTCATAGCCCACTTTTCCAATGACATCTCAATTGGTAATGGGTCTTTCTTTGCCTTTTGAGTCAGTTACACCTTTCTTTGAAGCTATTGTTACTCAGTCTAGAAAAAGACAAAAAAGTTAAGTTTAAAAGAGTCAGATGCATAATTTCTTATGCTGGAGTTTACCAGAAAGACTTGGAAGGTAAATTCAGGCTTTTTGTTTTGCCAGGGTTGGGTTATATTAACTTAAAAAAAAAAAAAAAACTAAAAGATCTTGGTCTTAAAGAAATGTCTTCTAGTATAGACTCCTTGTCTATTGAGCTGTTGTTTTAAGTCCCAAGGACTTGGAAGGTAAATTCATTCTCTTTGTCTTGCCAGGGTTGGGCTATATTAACTTTAAAAAAGAAAAGAACAAAAAAAATTGGTCTTAAAGAAATGTCTTCTGGTATAAGATCTTTCTCTATTAGGCTGTAGTTTTGTTTTTTTTTTTTTTTATTATACTTTAGGGTTTTAGGGTACATGTGCACAATGTGCAGGTTTGTTACATATGTATCCATGTGCCATGTTGATTTCCTGCACCCATTAACTCGTCATTTAGCATTAGGTGTATCTCCTAATGCTGTCCCTCCCCCCTCCCCCCACCCCACAACAGTCCCCGGAGCGTGATGTTCCCCTTCCTGTGTCCATGAGTTCTCATTGTTCAATTCCCACCTATGAGTGAGAACATGCGGTGTTTGGTTTTTTGTCCTTGCGATAGTTTACTGAGAATGATGGTTTCCAGTTTCATCCATGTCCCTACAAAGGACACAAACTCATCATTTTTTATGGCTGCATAGTATTCCATGGTGTATATGTGCCACATTTTCTTAATCCAGTCTATCGTTGTTGGACATTTGGGTTGGTTCCAACTCTTTGCTATTGTGAATAGTGCCGCAATAAACATACGTGTGCATGTGTCTTTATAGCAGCATGATTTATAGTCCTTTGGGTATATACCCAGTAATGGGATGGCTGGGTCAAATGGTATTTCTAGTTCGAGATCCCTGAGGAATCGCCACACTGACTTCCACAATGGTTGAACTAGTTTACAGTCCCACCAACAGTGTAAAAGTGTTCCTATTTCTCCACATCCTCTCCAGCACCTGTTGTTTCCTGATTTTTTAATGATGGCCATTCTAACTGGTGTGAGATGGTATCTCACTGTGGTTTTGATTTGCATTTCTCTGATGGCCAGTGATGAGGAGCATTTCTTCATGTGTTTTTTGGCTGCATAAATGTCTTCTTTTGAGAAGTGTCTGTTCATGTCCTCTGCCCACTTTTTGATGGGGTTGTTTGTTTTTTTCTTGTAAATTTGTTTGAGTTCATTGTAGATTCTGGATATTAGCCCTTTGTCAGATGAGTAGGTTGCAAAAATTTTCTCCCACTGTGTAGGTTGCCTGTTCACTCTGATGATAGTTTCTTTTGCTGTGCAGAAGCTCTTTAGTTTAATGAGATCCCATTTGTCGATTTTGGCTTTTGTTGCCATTGCTTTTGGTGTTTTAGACATGAAGTCCTTGCCCATGCCTATGTCCTGAATGGTATTGCCTAGGTTTTCTTGTAGGATTTTAATGGTTTTAGGTCTAACATATAAGTCTTTAATCCATCTTGAATTAATTTTTGTATAAGGTGTAAGGAAGGGATCCAGTTGCAGCTTTCTACATATGGCTAGCCAGTTTTCCCAGCACCATTTATTAAATAGGGAATCCTTTCCCCATTTCTTGTTTTTGTCAGGTTTGTCAAAGATCAGAGAGTTGTAGCTATGTGGCATCATTTCTGAGGGCTCTGTTTTAAGACCTGTTTAAATTTAAATCTCTGCTCATCTCCAAAATAATATTGACTGTAAGACAAAGGATGACTTTGGCATTTTCAAATATTTTTGAGTGTGTAAGTCCTTGCGGGAAGAAGATAGCTGATAAATAGTCATCTGTACTTAAGAGGACCTAAAGGAGGCTCTTAAAAGAATTCCAAAGCCCAAAAGTAAAAAATGATGACTTCATCCTGGGCATGTCACTTAGGAGCAGCAATTTATCTAAGAACTTTGACCAAAAGTGAGAGATTCCCATGTAAGCCTAGAGCAAGTGTTAACTAAACCTATAAAGCTAAGTCAGAATCTGCGACAGCAAAGGAAAATTCTATTACCTATATGACCATATCTTTTTTTTTCAAAAGCACCTGAACTTGTAATGATTGGTGGCAAATGTTATATCTGTTTATTCTCAGAACAAGATGTCAATTTAGGAAAATGTTTTAAGCCAGCACTGGTGAATATCAGTCTCATGAAAGAGTATGATTCTATGGAATCATTTCACTTGGAAAATGCCCAATTTTATGCAGGCATCTGAAATCACCTTCCACATCCTGTTGAGGATTTTCCAGGAGAAAATACGTGTAATATTCCAGTTGACATATTAGTGGAAGCATCGTAGACTTCATGGGCAACATGGAAAATATACATATTTTAACATATCTCAGAAACCTTTGCAGCACTAAGTTAAGGAATGAATTCAAATGCTCCAAAAACATTCATTTTTTTTTCTTCTCAAGTTTCCTGAAACAAAGTGCTCAGATGAAATATTTGACTACATGAAACCATTTATTTTGGTAGCATTTCCACCATTAACCTTAGATCATCTCCTAAAGACAGCCAGGAAAGAAACAAATAAACACAGCTCATTCATCATGAAGCGTGATAATAGGACATTTTATAAACAGAGTGTTTTCTATTCAGAAAGAAACCATGTAATTTTAACAAGGTACACAGTGGGTATTATCCAGCCAAGTACAAAGCATTCACCTCAAAATATTTATTGATATTATTTTTACTATAATTATCAAAAAAGAAGGCTGAGACTTACGATTGATCCAGAATAGATGGATGCTTGCCCGACCTTTATGATGATCCTTTGGCCCTGAAATTTACCAAAATGTAAGTGTAATTATTTAAATTAAGCAATCCATAAGACTTCATTGAATACCCACTATGTTTCTAGCCAGTTCCAGGTAATTCAATTGATTTAAATATTAGACAGTGTTTCTGCCATGTGATAGAGAACAGAAAACTTATTCCCTCTCTTCATGTCTCCATAAGGGAGTTTCTGTTCCTTGAAAGAGTATTAAAGTAAGGCTTCAAGAATATCTTTCTATGCCCTCAATGATAACAATGCCTAAATTGATAAAGGAGGTGTTGCATCTTCATAAGCCTGGCCTAGAATCCCTTCTTATTCTAGGCCATCCAGCCCACATGGTGGATACATTCTCTTCTTTCTTTTTTTTCCATGTAGTTTTTGTTCTTGAGTGGGGCCCTAGGCCTTGGCAGCAAAAGTCCAATCTAGAAACTCTCTTGCCCCAGTATTGCTACTCAACAAGTGTGAGGCAGTCTTTTCTTTCAGATAGCTGGATGAATGACCCTGAAGACCCCGTAAAATGTAGATTGTAATTGATTTGTTGAAAGGATAAAATGAATTAATATAAGTAAAACACTTAGTTTACTGTTGGGTAAGACCCCCATTTTCCTACTCTATGTGGGTTCTGAGCTATGGACTGGGGAGGTATTGAGAATCCAGATTACCTTAGAACATAAGCTCCATGATGGCAGGAATTGTGTTCTTATCACCCCTAAAATTTCAAGAGCTAAAACAAGGCCTGTCAAATAGTTGATGCTCAGAAATTTTATCAACTGAATAAATTATCTGTTGTTGCAGGACCAGGCCAAATTCTTCTACTCACTTTGTCTTACCTCAGTCTTCATGTCTCTGAATCTATTGTTAGTTTCTTAATTGGTTGTGAGTTTGGTGGGAGATGGATGTGATTCATTGGCCCCCTTAAACAGCACCATTGTCAATAGAACATGAACTGGCTGGAAAACAGACTTTAATATGAAACAATAATAGACTAGGAAGTGCCATACCATATTGATATTGACCATTAGTACAATAGGGACTCAATCAGAAAAGAAATTAGTGAAAACTGTTGTGGTCCAGAACTTTGAGCTAAGCTTTAACATAATGACAGATTTAGACATTCAGATAAGTAAGCATACCAGAAATTCACTGTCATTGGCTCAGGGAAGGGATCCCTTCTATCTTACTTCTTATTGTATCACAATGTCTAGCACATAGCTGACACTCACTCAATAGTAGTTGAATGAATGTTATTGGATGGTAACGTCAAATCAGCTAGCTGAATAGAATACAGTAGAAACACAATGTCTTTGGAGCATAACAGAGCTGCATTTGAACTCTAGCTTCACTATTTAATAACTTTATGACTTAGGACAAAGTGGACTTAATTCTCTTAGTCTCATGTTTCTGATCTGAAAAAAATGATACAGTGGGAGTATCTTCATAAGAATGATAAAAAGTTTTTGTGGGTGCTATGCTGTGTGCTATGGTTCGAATGTGTCCTCCAAAAAGCATGTGTTGAAACTAGATCCCCAGTGCAGTGGTATTGAGAGGTGGAGCCTAATGGGAGGTATTTGGGTCATGGGAGCACCACCCTCATGAACGGATTAATGCCATTATTACAGGAGTGGATTCAGTATCATGGGAATGGGTTGCTTTAATAAGGATGAGCTCAGCCTCTCTCTCTCTCTCTCTCTCTCTCTCTCAGCCTCCTTTGCACCATGGGATAACACAGCAAGTAGGCCCTCTCCAGATGTTAGAACCTCGGTCTTTGACTTCTCAGCCTCCAGAACTCTGAGAAATAAATTTCTGCTCATTATAAATTACTCAGTCTATTATGGTATTCTGTTTTAGCAGCACAAACGGATTAAGAGAGTATGTTACCCTGATTTCTGCTGGAAGTGCCACTGACTGACAGCTTCCGCTCTCAATGTAATCTGGGAAATGGCCTCAGTCAATGTACTATGCTACAACTGGCTCCTATTGTCTTGTAGGGTTCAATTGTGGCCATCTGTTTCCAATTCTGTGTTCAGTTGGCAGCTAGAAATCAGCCATGGTGGGAGTATTTATGCAAAAAGTCAGCATTTTTTTTTCTGAAAGGGCCAGATAGTAAAAATTTATGGCTTTGCAACATTATCTGTTGCAATTAGTCAACTCCACCATTATAGCAACCATGGATAACATGTGAACAAATAGGTGTAGCTGACTTCCAATAAAACTTTATTTACAAAATCAGGTGGTAGACCAGCAGGCTGTGGCTTGTCAATGGTTTCTTTACATCATGAAAATTAGTAAACATTACAAATAAGTTTTTTCACCTTCAGATTGACAGTTGTTAAACGTTCACCAGTCCATCACAAGAAGTCAGTTCACCCAAGGTCACATTCCCTTTGCAAGGGCAAACTGAAACTAATGTCTGTTTAATGTGGAAACGTGAGATTAAAAAGCAGACTCTTGGTCAGGCACGGTGGCTCATGCCTGTAATCCCAACACTTTGGGAGGCCTATGCAGGCAGATCACCTGAGGTTGGGAGTTTGAGACCAGCCTGGCTGACATGGAGAAACTCTGTCTCTACTAAAAACACAAAATTAGCTGGGCATTGTGGTGCATGCCTGTAATCCCAGCTACTCAGGAGGCTGAGGCAGGAGAATGGTGTGAACCCAGGAGGCGGAGCTTGCAGTGAGCCGACATAGTGCCACTGAAGTCCAGCCTGGGCAAAAGAGCGAGACTCCGTCTCAAAAAAAAAAACAAAAATACAAAATTAGCTGGGTGTGGTGGTTCAAACCTGTAATCCCAGCTACTCTAGAGGCTGAAGCAGGATAATGGCTTGAACCCAGGAGGTGGGGGTTGCGATGAGCTGAGATCAGTGCTATTGTACTCCAGCCTGGACAACAAGAGCGAAACTCTGTCTCAAAAAAAAAAAAAAAAAAAAAAAGCAGACTCTTTGCCCACCATCTTACACAACTAAGAAAGGTCATCCCAGCTTAAAAACTCCCTGTGGGGTAGATTGAGGGCATTGTTGTGATTCTATTACAGCTTAATTTCTTTGTCTGCATAAACCTGCTTCATTCTCTTCTCCTTCCCCCAGCATCTGTCCTTACCTCCCTTCCTGGCCACCACAGCACGCCAAAAATTAGGATTAAGTTACACCCTGCCCTGCTCAGAGAAGCACTTGGCCCACTAAGGGAGGAAAGGGACTATCTAAATATGCCAGAGGACTTAGCCAAAAAAATTGGCAGGAGCTGGGAGAGTACATACGAAACTAGACTCTGAGGATGTTGTTAATCAAGGAAGTGGAAAATCCAGTTAGGTAAGAAAGAGTTTATCAGTATGGGAGCATTCCTCCAGAATATAGCATTTGGCACACTATCAGTGACCATAGAGTTGGAACTAACACATTGATAGGATACATTTTTTACCACGCTAAGGGAAGCATAAATTCCAGAATTGCCACAGCAGATATTCCAGTTATGAGGTTGCCTTTCCTACCCACAGACCCTCAGCCAGACACACTGAGTGCTTATATAGTGTTTGATCTACTAATACATGATCACACCAGAGGACACAGCAAGAGACTCTTGAATTAAGACTGCCACTTGGACACTTTGAGTTTCTTGTGGTCAAATGCATGACAGGCAAGAAAAGCAGTCACCATCTTGGTTGAAAAAGTCATGATTATCATAAGCTTAGACCCTTAAACATGAAAGGTGGAATGACCCAGACTGGCAGAGTTACTGAGAGTGAGGGAATCTAAGAGTAGACAAAAGACCATGAGAACAAGTTGTCACCTGAAAAGCAGCTACAATGGCAACTAGTTCATTATACTGTCTTCTTCTTGTAAGTTTTTCCAAAACAAAGAGTCCTCTCAGAAACCTAGAGCTGCCTATATAGAACTTATAGAAAGAGGAGGATCTGAACTAAAGGGGTGGACTGTAGTGGATGCTGTGTTGCGCTGCCCTGAACCTCCAGTTAGGACTAAAGGTCCAATTTCACCAGGTGAAAAAAGTTTTGATGCATTATAGCTGTGAGTTCTCTCTGGAAATGGAAGAGATAAAGTCAGAAATCCATGAATCCCATAGCTATTTGATGAGGGGATGAAAAAGGAAGCCCCTCTTGCCCCAACTCAAGACAACACTAATAGGTCATCTCAGTTCAGAGCTTTTTATGGGATTAGCTGGGGCCATTAGTGTTACTGCAAGCAGCTCCAATTCTCTGTCTGTCTATTCCTTCCCTTCCCCGACAGATGGTAAAACCAAGAGCACTCTCTAATAGATTTTCATACTAATCTCAGTTACAAAGTTGGCTTCCCCAGGAACCTGATCTGAAACATGATTAAATGAAATGATGTCCCTAAAGTGCCAGATATTAAAAAGGATCTTATGATATGTGGGTTTGATCTCATAATATACCTAAGAAAACATGAGTTTCAAGCAACAGCATTAAAAGTGGTAAAAATAACAACACCTATTATTACTAAGTGCTTACTCAATAGTAAACTAAGTGCTTTACATACATTAACTCATTTCATCCTTTCAACAAGTCTATTATAATCTACATTTTACAGAAAAGTAAAGGAAGCACAAGGGAGTTAATTAACTTCCTCAAGTTCACATGCTTATCCATTACACTTTACCAGACTGGGTTTGAATATGGCTGTAAAAGAGACATATTTGTAAGAGAAGTTTCAGAATAATCCCTTTGCTTTTTAAGTCCTGTCAGCCTAAAATTTGGGCCTTTTAAAGATGGCAAAGATTTTCTGCTATTGTACATGAACTCATATTCATTGAAAAATCTCATCTGAAGTAATTCTGAGAGGGGAAGAGAAGCTAGTCATTTAAAGAAGTATATTACAAACAATAAACAGAGTCTATAACATTCCTCATTCTTGGAAAACACATACATCATAGGCATAATGTGTTCCTGGGATATAAAGTTGTGTAGTGACTTGGCATTAAACTAAGACCCCAAGTTTTATTTTACTTCATCCAAATAACAGCTGGCAGATGACTGTCCGTTGTGACCATGCTTGGCTGAATTTCAGTAATGATGAGAGAATCAATATTCCCACTATTTCACATAACAAAATGTACTGCATTCAGTTGAGGTGGTGTGGGTTCTGTATTTTATATTGCCAGTAATCAAGTCAATACAAAATGATGCAGTAAGTGTTCAGTGAGTGTTGCCCATATGCTGGACACTGTGCTAGGCACTATCATTAAGAACACAGCAGATGCAACACTTTCCTTAAGGAGCTTACATTCTAAGTACATGGATCTTAAACTTCAATAATTTCCATACTACTTTCAACATTGTTGGCATATTCACATACTGTAGGTACTACAATATTCTCACCGTAGCTTTAATCATCTTCTTTTATTTAAATTTACTTAAGAAAGTATATAGCACCTCTGAAAATTAAAAGGAGTTATCCCTTGCCATAAAGGGAAAACTTTCATATAAACCAATATAAAAATATAACTACTATAACTAGTTTTTTGAGATTAAGTGTTTAAAAAAATAAAATCATTGTGAACTTCTCTAGTGATGCATGTGCCACATTTACTGGCCTGATAGAAGGAGGTAGGTATGAGGAGAAAGTAGGAAAATGAATGGCTACTTGATGCAATATGATAAACTGGTAAAGAACGTGGAACCTAAAGCTAAATACATTTGATTCAAATTTTAGTTCTGGCACTTAGCACTTATTAGTTATGTAACTTCAGGAAACCTTTTTGAGCCTCAATTTCCTCACCTGTAAAATGGGAACAACATAGTATTTAACTCTTTGGGTGATTGTCAGGATTAAATTAATTGAATAGCTTAGAGTTGTAGCTAGCACACCACTAGCATAATAAAAAGGTTGGTTATTATTGTTAATATTGCAGTATGCCAAGTTATGGGAGGGGGGTCTATGCACGGTGATTCTCAATTCTATCAGAGGGACCCAGAAAAGGCTTCACAGAGGAGATGCCCATATACATGACTGATGAGTAGGGGTTTATCCAGCCTATGAAGCAGGAGATGGTGATCATTCAGGCAGAGGACACTAAGCTAAAATCACCTCATTTTTTCTCTTCTCTGATGCACTCAATTAGTGGACATCTTTTGGTTTTGCTGCCCCCTTTCCTCCAGTGATAGCACTTTGATCTTTCCTTGGATAGCTATTCTTTGCTCACTCTTGGCACACATAGATACGGTAGGACTGAATCCACTCCCACCTCCTGATTGGGCATGTGAGTCAGATCCGTGCAACCATTCACCTGGCTGTGGAGATGAGTGTGGTCAAAATCGAACCAGTCAAAGTGAATCTCAGGACCCTGTATGGAACCTCTAGAAAGAAGAGTGCTATTGGTTTCCTAGGGCTGCTGTAAGAAGTGCCACAAACACTTCTTTTTGTTAAGAGCAACTTAACAAAAAATTATTATCTCACTGTTTTGAAGGCCAGAAGTCCAAAATGAAGATGTTGGCAGGCCATGGTTTCCTGGAAGGCACTGGAGAAAGCTCTATTCCAGGCCACTCGCCTAGCTAGTTGGAGTTCATTGGCTTGTAGCAGCATAACTCTAACTTTACATGGCTTTCTCCCGGGGCCCCTGGACATGGCTGAGTCCAAATTCCTCCTTTTTATAAGGATATCAGTCATGTTGGATAATAGACTCAGCATACTCCAGTATACTCCAGTATGACTGCATCTTAACCACTCACATCTGCAATGACTCCATTTTCAAATAACAACACATTCTGGGGTATTGGGAGTCAGGACTCAGGAATCTCGGGAGAACCACAATGTAACCCATAACAGAGAGGTTCTCATTACACAGGATTTAAAGTTGATAATAGATAAGTCTGATGTTTCTGGGGATTCTAGATGGGGGAGAAATACCCTCCCTGGGAATAAAGCCAACTCAGAGGAAATGAGAACTGAAAGACAGCAAAACAGGTTCCCACTGTCATCATCTGAGCACCTGGATCCAGCTATGCCTAAAGTTTGATCCCTGAACTTTTCAGGTACAGGAGCCAATAACTCCCTCATTTTTTTAAAGCTGACATTAGTTAGAGTTGGGTTTCTATAACATTGAAATAAAATAGTCCAGTCGAAAATAAAATCTTAAGCCACTTAGAAATTTTAAAATTTTTGTAAATAAATTCTAGGATCCGTAAGAGAAAGGATGGGTTTGTTAAAGAAATAGAAACTTTAAAACAGGTTTAAGCCAGTTTTGAAGAGTCACCCCTTTTTAGACACATCCTTTTATATCTTGTGTAGTAACTGTTAGTAGTTTGTGACATTTCTAGTCTGTCCTGGGTGTTACTAGTACCTGACAGGTCAGGCCTGTCACCTCCATAAAAGCAATGAACATCCATACCAGCAAACTCTACGGTGTGGAGTCCCTTTGAGAATTACTGATGTCACACTAAATCTCATCAGCTGTATTTATTCTCTCTTCATCTCTGCCATTTGAGGCTCTTCAAAAAAAGAAGTCTGATTATTTTTACATGAAGACACCTTCTCCCTGCTCCTGTGATTTGAAAATTGTAAACCAAAGCTTAATTCTAGGAGAGTTCATTTGTCCTCATGGCAAGTATAAATTAAAATATAAATCTCTAGGGGGAATACCTGGAAAATTAAGGTTATTGTTGACATTATTATTAATTAATAATTATCAAATACTCACTTTAAAAAATGATTAGCCTTTAGATTTTGATAGCCTCCATTATCCTCATTAAGTAATAGTGAAATAAAGATGAATGAATCCTCAAGCTGATGAATTAATGATTAAGGCAGTCCAGAAGTATTCAACCTAGATTCTGTATCCAGCAGGCTTCTGCATCAGCCTGTGGCATTCTCTTAGCTGGTTAGATTTTGAGTAAGTGTTCGAATGAGATTAACTCTTAGAGAAGTGATTTCATCGGGAGATAAAGTCTGATAAGTAAAGAAGAAAAAATACAAAACCACATTAAATCCTTTCAGCAATATCCCACTGAGGGTCCCCGGAAAGTGATACCAGAATGCAGCCTGCATGAGGTTTCTGAAACACCCTTCTATAATCTTGTCACAAGGAAGAGAATTTTCTAAGGAAACATCTAACGATGCTGATAAGAACCATGCACATGAATCAATGAGGAACCTAGACCTCTTGGTTTAGATTTGGTATGACAGTATTGTGTGTTAAATAAATACCAATAAATTATTAAAACATATTGGTTGTATCGTAACACAGAGCCTTAACAATGTATTATGTCAGCATGTACAGCTCTCGCTCAGGGAAATTCTCCATCTCTTTAATTCAAGCGTTGACATTCTGTGCCAGCACAAAGCTTTTTTTTATTTGAGATTGACACATGTCTAAAATTGCTTAGATTTTATGTTGTGCTCTTAATACTTGAAACCCGGCAAATGAAATTCTATGTCACTGTGCATGAACAATGCCTTACAAAAAAAAAAAAAATCTTAGCCTGGGGGTTCAACTAGAGGATTGGAGAAACAAAAAGTGCTTTCACTACTATTGCTTCAAGTTGGGGGAATAATTACTTTGCTCGAGGAAAAGGGAGGGCCATTCCTAGCCCCTTGGAAAAACAGTATGTTTGTCAGGCCTTAAATTAGATCATTAAATTCAAGAAGGGTGTTGTATGTGGATCCTGGTCATGTCAACGTAAGAGCTGCCTGTGTCATGGTGAGGATGTGTTAGTCCTCATCTGCTAGCTATTCAGGGGAGCTTCTTTGCTCCTGTTTTTATTCTGACATGCCTGGGTAATTGTGGTAACACTGATGAACTCTCCTTTCTCCACCTGAGGATAAACTTCCTCCAGTTTACTTTCCAAAGGCATTATTATGCCTTCTACTTTGGCTGTAGTTTTATTTTCATGGGATTTTCTCAAAATAACATTTCAG
The DNA here is from genome assembly GCF_028878055.3 of Symphalangus syndactylus. Classification (NCBI taxonomy): domain Eukaryota; kingdom Metazoa; phylum Chordata; class Mammalia; order Primates; family Hylobatidae; genus Symphalangus; species Symphalangus syndactylus. The sequence goes on along the minus strand of NC_072446.2, from coordinate 19,604,077 downwards.
GCATCAAGCATTACTTCACGCCCTTGAATGTCACCACGTTACTGATGGGGATGGGGAGTCTGGCCAAAGCTGGGACTCCCTAGGTAAGTATGAATATCAAATCTCACATAGCACTTTGGCATTTAGCATCTTATATCCACAAGGTTGTCCCTATATTCAGTTTTTGATGCAACAGTTTTGTTTCATTCTCAGCTGTTGGAAAGAAAAGAAAAAGAGTTTGCTTAAGATCGAAAATCTTTTTGGACAGTGATCTAGATGCTTCTACGGGACAATCTGGGGACCATAAGCATAATGAACACACATTCTTTAGGAAGGAATTTTGACCTTTTCTGCCTTACTGCTCAATATCCATTTCCCATCCTCCAGTGCACTAAACAGCCATCCCAGGTGACCTCACATTTCCCCAATAAGCCGTTTTGTTTCAAGTTTCCGTGCCTTTGTACACGCTGTTTTTGCTATTTGAAGTGCTTTCCCCATCTTTTGAGAAAATTCCTATCCATTCTTTCAGAATCAGCTCCAGAATCTTTATGAGATCTCTGCTTCCTGGAGAAGCACCCCCAGTATGTTTAATTTATAATCAACCTCTTCAAATTGCTTACCTCTTGTTTCTATCCCCTCAAATTTTTGCTTCTTGAATGATGAGGCCAATTGGAACTAGCCATTAGGAGCTATTACTATATTCCAAATCCTGGAGTCAGTGATTGAGGCATCAAGCCATTTACTCCATGTCAAAGCAATGCTATATGGGCTACTATCCCCATTGTTCAGATGTGAATCCTGAGACTCTGAGAAGTTAAGTAACTTGCCTGGTATCACATAGTTAATAAGTCACAGATCCAGGACTCAATCCCCTGAAGCTGACACCAAGTATGACACAATTGATTTATCACCACAGTAAAATTTTTTGTTTTCCTCACTTCTCCTGCAGCACTTGATATATAGTTGGTGCTGTGATAAATGAGCAAATGTTTGGATTATAAAGCCGTTTGTTATGCTGTATAGCCCATTCTACATTGGGAGATGGAACGTAAAATGATGTATAATACAGTCTTCTATAATGGAGACTATTAAGATAGAACAGAGAGGGCCAGGCATGGTGGCTCATGCCTGTAATCCCAACACTTCGGGAGGCCGAGGCGGGCGGATCACAAGGTCAGGAGATCGAGACCATCCTGGCTAACATGGTGAAACCCCGTTTCTACTAAAAATACAAAAAAAAATTAGTCAAGCATGGTGGCAGGCGCCTGTAGTCCCAGCTACTTGAGAGGCTGAAGTAGGAGAATGGCGTGAACCCGGGAGGCGGAGCTTGCAGTGAGCCGAGATCGCGCCACTGCACTCGAGCCTGGGCGACAGAGCAAGACTCTGTCTCAAACAAACAAACAAACAAAAGATAGAACAGAGAGAATATTGACAAAAGAATAATAGTAATAGTGATGATGGTTTACCTGTGCCAGGTACTGGTTTACACCTTATGTAACTCTGCATGAAACTCTATAGATGAGCTTCAGGAAGGTTAAGGGACAAACCGAGGAGCAAAGGTTAGAGGTTAGTAAGAGCCAGCATCAAATCTTGAACCCCAAATTACCCCAAAGTTAGCATACTGGAAAAACTATACAGACACACTTGAAGCAGGCTGCTGATGTAAACTGTTTGTATTCAACACGCTCCATTTTGCAATAGATAAAGTCCTTCGCCTGTAATTTAGATAGTTTGAGTTCTCACTGTGGCTTCACTACCCATGAGTTGGGTGATCCGAGGTAAGTAATTTTTCCTTTTTGGTTTCGGTTTTCTTAAAAATTCCATTCTGGTTCTGAGACTCGACATGCTTCTAATAAGCCATGCAACAACCTGTAGTAGCTAGTGGATCCTTCCTGTTTCTCAGCTACAAGCCTTTGACAGCTCAGGGATTTGGCGTTTGCCACCCTCTGCCTGGACACTTCTTTCCCACTTCTCCCATGTGGCTTACCCTTCAGGTCTCAACCCAAATGCCACCTCCCAGAGAGAACATCTCTGACCTCAAGTTAACCTCCAATGCTACCCCCCCATTACTTCCCCTACAGGGTTTCCAGAAGTTGAAATTATTGCAATTATTCCTTTACTCTCTTATTCCCTACTCCCACCACTGAAACACAGGACCATGAGGACAGGGCCCTGGCTGTCTTTTTTAACATGGTATACTCATGCCTCAGACAGTGCTTGGCACTTACTAGGTGCTCAGTAAATATTTTTATTGTTAACCTTTTCAGTCATTCTAAGTAAAATAAATATTGTTAGTGTTTTCAGTGATTCCAGAGAAAATCAGCCAAAACCTTAGCGCTTCACACATCTTTATAAATTTCCATTTTCACTGGATGCTCATTTCTCAATACCTGTAATTACCTTTCTACACCACCCCATTCTCAATCCTTCACACATAGTCCTGCTTTCCATGCAAGGTGGGGGAAAGGCATGTGGCTGGCTGATTAAGCAATTAGCCAAGCAAGCAATTCTTTCTTGAGCAAGTGAGTCATTGCAGATTCAGAAACTAGGCATTCACACTGGAAACCACCCAGGCAACTTTGTTCTTGAGTACCCTTGCCTGATGTGATTTAGTGAAAACCTTTGCATAGCTTTTAATTCCCTCTTAAAGTAATGCATACCATTTAATCAGGGTTCCCACCCTTTCTATTGTGAGAGCCGGGGGCTGGTTTATAAAACATGAAGACGAGAAATAGCAGTTGACTCAAGACCTACTGGAGGGTTCTGCTTGCCCTGCTGAGGCGCCTTTGTTTGTGGAACTGCATTGTTTTGTTTCTGTGGTTATATTTAGAGCAGTGCACAGAGAAGGGAAAGGGGGTGGGAAATGAATGAGTTTACAAATATGTTGGTGATATAATTAAAAGGGCAGGAAGATGCCATGTAAATAAATAGCAACGGGGGGAAGGGAAGAGCTGAGGGAGAAAAGACCAAGGAAATTCAGGAAATACGGGGCTTCACGAAGAGCAATAAGGCTGCTTGGCTGTGAGTGCCATGCTGTCCCCAAGCACTGCCAAGGGTCCCAGGCACATTTCCTAGACAACAGGACATTATAACAAAGGAATCCACCTGGAGTTTTCTCTCATCACCCCAAGGAAAGAACTTTTCAAGCATATTCTAGGCAAATCCTTTTCTTTTTTTTTTTTTTTTTCAAAAAAAATTCAAAAGTAATAATAGATGTTTTGATAAATGAATAGCTACCACTGATGGAAGGCTTGCATTGGCACAGTTAAAAGCCCTTTTACTCATTTAATTCACACAGCAGCACTCTGAACTAAGTACTATTACTATTCCCATCTTTCAAGCGATAAAACTGAGGCAGGGATGTGAAGCCACTTGCCCAAAGCTAAACAGGTAGGAAGAAGCAGAGCTAGCCCTGGAGGTCATTCTGCCTTGCTCCAGAACTCATTACTTTAACAACCTCGCTCTCCTGCCTCTCCACAATTTAAGTCTTTTTAGAATTAACCATATGAAATTGCCAATCTTGGGTCACTTTTCTGTTTACAAAAAGTGGCAATTTCACGTGATTCAACCTAATGCAAAATTATAGAAAGTATGGAATTCTTCCTCCTGCTGTCCAAAAATGTGTACTTCTAGAATTTTCGAGTGCACACACCTACAATGGCATGCCTAGACAGATGTCCATAATTTTATATTGTGTTTTTTACAAGACTGGGAAAATATGCTCAAAAACATTCCTTGGACAACAATGCACAGATATTCTTGTGCACATGTGTGACTATTTCTGGAGGCTGGCTATCTGGAAGCAGAATGCGAAATCATAAACTTTCCCTCAGGGCATGGCAGTTCTTAAAATTCTGCTCTCCTTGCATCAGTAATTCAAATTTCCAGGTGCTAGGTTCATAGAGGGAATGACAAGTCATTTGAGCCAATGAGGTACGGATGCCGGATGCAAAGAGGGTGGACCCAGAAAGACTTTTGAAGAGGTAACCCCAGCAATGACCTTCCCTCTGACCAGAACATAGATATCTCAAATTTATGAATATGACTTCCTGCCTCAAAAAGGTCAGAGATCACTGTGAAGCTCTGGTTTGTTTCATCAAGCCCAGAGAGATATGTTGAAGGGGTGGTGCTGACCTCAAGGGTCTTTGCTGCCTGGAGATGAAAGGCCTGTGAAGGTCAAAGACCTCTGTTAAGTCAATATCCTACACAGTGATAGCTGTCTGGTACTCTGATCTTCAATGACTCAGCTCCCTGGGGATCCCATGCTCCTCAGACTGATGTGATATTGGTTCTTGGGTGTTTAATGTAGCCTGTCTTGATCTCCTGGTTCTCTTTTACCTGGCTCATGCTAGTCTATCTGGAATTGCAGCCGACTGATCTTTTGAGTACATCGGATGTTCATTTCTGAGACTCAGAGCTGTACTGCCTGGATTTGTGCAGCTGTTGGGATTCCCTGTTCTTGGATGGAGACTGTCTCGACTGTCTGTTTCCTGGACACCAGCAGTAACCTGCTCTCTGACGATCCATTCCACTCCAGGCAATTTCAACCCAGCAGCAGGATGATGGTTTCTAAAATACATGTTAGATTTTAATCACTCCTCTGCTTCCTCATAATTCTTTTTTTTTTTTTTTTTTTTTTTTTGAGACAGAGTCTCGCTCTGTCACCCAGGCTGGAGTGTAGCGGCATGATCTCAGCTCACTGCAACCTCTGCCCCCTGGGTTCAAGCGACTCCTCTGCCTCAGCCTCCCTAGTAGCTGGAACTGCAGGTGCGTGTCACCACGCCCAGTTAATTTTTGTATTTTTAGTAGACAGAGGGCTTCACCACATTGGCCAGGCTGGTCTCGAACTCTTGACCTCCAGTGATCCTCCCACCTTGGCCTCCCAAAATGCTGGGATTACAGGCGTGAGCCACCACAACCAGCCTGTGGCTTCCTTTAATTCTTAATAAAATACCAAGTCCTTCCAGTGACCTATACAGTCCTACCTGATATGGCCCCTGCTGCTCCTTCCTAGGCCCCACCTCATACTAATTTCCACAAACTCCCAGGCTCCAGCCCTGTGCACCTGTCCACGCCTTCAGGGAACCATGTTTATTTCTTCACACACCTCCAAAGTCATTAACATGCTGTTCCTTCTTTAGGAAAACTCTTTCCCTTAATTTCCCATGGGTGGTTTAATCTTTCCATCTCTGAAATCCTCTTTTGTTGTTGTTGTTATTTTCTTATTATTTTCTGTTTCCCTAATAAATATTCACCCATAAAAGCAGAGACTTCTTGTGTGTATTTCACCTGTGTTTAGAATGATACTTGGCACTTCTTAGGAGTATACTAAATGTTCGATGCAAAAGTGAATGAAGAAATGAATGGGTCTTGGGTTTCTGTTTTCCAAGAGCCAGTGGTAATTATGAAGTAAAGGATTTCCTTTGACTAGTCTTCAGCAGACATGCTTCTTTCCAGAGGGAGGGCAAGAAAGTGGATAGGTTTGTTAGGTTAACAAAGCTATAGGTTTAAAAATGTTCATCATCGTTTCATATTAAAGTGAAACAATGTCAATACCTTTGTTAGGAAAAGCATCCAATATTGTCTGAAATAACACAGAATAGAAATCTGTTACCAGAATCAGGTTACCCATAAGAACTGGCACGAATGGTGATTAAGAGTGTGCAAATAAAAAGAGTTAATTCCAGAACACTGTGCTTGGCATTACAACATTTGTTATTTAAAAAATAATAAACTAAGAGATTCGTATCTGCGTTGACATTGTCAAAGAATTTAGGGGAAAAACTGGTTACCCTGAAAGATGAATAATAGAAATGTTTTTATTTTCCATCCCACATGTTTATGGTTGTTTGAAAGCACTGTGTATTTCTTTCATTAAGTAGGTAAGACACCAAAGGGATATATAAAAAGCCAGCACAAGTTCAATCTAAAAAAGAAAGAGTGGAGAATGACTATTTCTAAAGCAAGTAGAAACAATGATTCATAAACTGGGCAATGATTAAAAAAACAAACAAACCAGGCTTAAAGGTGTGACAGGCTGTGATCAGACAGTCCAAATCCTTCATCCAACCCTGGCTCTACACAACAGCCTTTGTGGCTTAACTGGTGCTGAAAAAGTGCTTCTTCAAGCTGATGTTAGACTGCCCTTCAGAAAGAAAACTGAGCAAACCGTTTTATTTTATTTTTGTTTATCTATTTATTTTTTGAGATGGAGTCTCACTCTGTCGCCCAGGCTGGAGTGCAGTGGCACGATCTTGGCTCACTGCAACCTCTGCCTCCTGGGTTCAAGCGATTCCCCTGTCTCAGCTTCCCGAGTAGCTGAGATTACAGGCACCTGCCACCAAGCCGGGCTGATTTTTGTATTTTTAGCAGAGACGGGGTTTCATCATGTTGGTCAGGCTGGTCTCGAACTCCTGACCTCAAGTGATCACCCACCTTGGCCTCTCAAAGTGCTGGGGTGAGCCACCATGCCTGGCCCAAACCAACATTTTAATGATACTTTTAGAAGTTTCTTTCAGTCATAGGTTTTCCCTCTGTGACTTATTGATACTCTCAGGTCTGCCTTCCTCCCTTTGTACTGGAGATTCGAGTAGGGCCTTGTGCCAGTTGCCTGTTTCCAAGTTGCTGGTGTTATTATCACTGCTCACTTCTCTCCTTCCTTGTGGGAAGCTGACTCTTGTTTAATCTTTCATTCTCAGTCTCTGAAGTTGGAGGCAGAAAAGGTAAGAAGTCAGAGAAACCTAAAATGGGAGAGGGGTCTTCAAACGATAAAAGCATACTTTGGAATTGAAACTGGACTATGGGAACTGAGACATACATGTGGGCCTGCACTTGGTGACTTCAATCATGTAATGACAAAGCAGGATGGATGAGGATGGGACTTGTCTTAGTGGGTGGCTGGTAAACAATAGAAACTTACTGCTCACCGTCCTGGAGGCTGAGAAGTCTGAAGTCAAGGTGCTGGTGTATTGGGTATCTGGTAAGGGCCCCAACTTCTGGTTCATCTATGGCACCTTCTTGCCAAGTCCTCCATGGCGAAAGGGGCTAGCTAGGTCTCTGTTATAAGGCCACTAATCCCATCTATAAGGGTTTCACCCTCATGACTTAATCAAATCCCTAAAGGCTCCACTTCTTAATACCAACACATTGGAGATTAGGTTTCAACATATGAATTTTAGGGAAACATAAGCATTCAGATCATAGCAGGAGCCCATATTCATGTCTTACTAATTCATTCAACAAATGTTTATTCAATGCAAGCTATGGGCCAGATATAGGTTATGAGTAGGGGACACAAGCAAAGCAGATAAGCTCCTAGCTCTCTTGGGCTCCCAGTCAAACTGGAAGGTGAACAGTAGTTACCAAAAAAGAAAGTATGATTGCAAACTATGAAAGACTGTGAAAAAATGAAATGTTTAACATGAATGTATGGTTGAAGTCTCTGACTTAGTTCAGGGGGACAAAAGAAGGCTTTCTGGAGGAAGTAACTTTTGAGTAGAGGTGTGAAGGTTAAATGGGAGCAAACAACGCAAAAGCAAAAAAAAAAAAAAGAAAAAAAAAAACCAGCAAGTGTGGAGGACCTGTGAGAATAGGGTGCCTGTCACCCTGGAAGGATTGAAAGCAAGCCCAGGTGGCTGCAGCACAGAGATGCGGGGCATGCCTAGTCAGAAGAGCAAGACTTATAAATATTGCAGCCAGCAGTTAGCTGCCAGCTGGGATTGCGGGGGTCTCTCTGGATGCCAAGTGAATGTTAGAACAGACTCATTAGCTCTCTTTTCAGTCCCCTTTTGTCTCCTTGCACTCCTAAAAAGGAAGCCACCTCTGATCCTTGACTTTCCCCTAATCTTACTTCCTGAGGACTCCCATTTTTCTCAATCAAACCCACTAGTCCTGTTGTAATAATAAGAAAGAGGACCCTTTCTTCTCCCCAAAGGATTGAAAGAACACCTTAAACTGTGTGCAGTATCCACTTTTCTCCATATGTGATAGCCCATGGCTGTGATCCGCACATAAATGTTTACTGAGTGTTTACAAGTGTCGGGAATCAAGGCAGATGCTGGGAGTCAGTAAATATGTATGATCTTTGACCACATGGAGCTTGCTGTCTACCACAGTGATTTTTCAAAGAGTGGTCCCTGGACCAGCAGCATCCGCATGACCTGGGAACTTGTTAGGAATGCAGATCCCTATGCCCCACTCCAGATCAACTGAATGAGAAATTCTGGGGTCGCACCCAGCAATCTGTGTTTTAGTAAAGCCTCCACATAATGCGGCTGCTGGTAATGTTTGAGATCTGGCGGATGTTTGTTTTGGTGGATTTTAAATTAACCAAGTACTTTCAGAGACATTATTTTCTCCCATGTTCTGATTTAATTATTTGGATTTCAAAATGTGAAATATTTCAAACGTACAGAAAATAAGACACCAACGTGTACCCATTTTTCAAATAGTATGAATGCTATCACTTTGTCATGTTTCCTTCAGGTATTATTTTAGTTTTTGGAAAACAAATGGAATTTTCCAGGTTCAAATGCAGTTCCACCTCCCATTTCTTTCCCACCCCATTCTTCCAAAGAAATTACCACTATCTTGAAATCTATTTGTAATACATGATGAGTTCCAGTTTTGCAAGTCTGACAAAAACAAGCTACATTGACCTATCAGTGTTGTGTTTTCTACTCCCTTCTCCCAATATTCAATACTAGGCAATCTTTGACAGCTAGGTTTAAAATATTTTGTGATTCAGAATTGAGAAAAGAGTAGACAAAGGAAGCTGCGGGCCTAGAGGAAATGGAGGAGGACTGAGAGAAAGAGAGAGAGAGAGAAAAGCTACGTTGATTACATATTGAAGGCCTGGGAAGGAAAGGTGTCCGAAGAGAAATGGGGGAAAGATGTACAGCTAGTGATGATTAGAGTCAGGGGATTTGTTAAATGGGAAACTTTGAGGTAAGAGAGAATTGGAAAGAAGAGAAATAGGTTTTGGGAACTGTTGTCCTGGTTTGTATCTTGAATATTGCTTCCTGTGTTTTGAGAGACCTGCAAAAAGACTGGATTTCTTTTTTTTTTTTTTTTTTTTTTTTGAGGTCTCACTCTGTTGCCCAGGCTGGAGTGCAGTAGTGTGATCTCGGCTCACTGCAGACTCTGCCTCCTGGGTTCAAGTGATTCTCTCACCTCAGCCTCCCAAACAGCTGGGATTACAGTCATGTGCCACCATGTTCAGCTAATTTTTGTATTTTTAGTAAAGATAGGGTTTCACCATGTTGACCAGGCTGCTCTTGAACTCCTGACCTCAGATGATCTGCCCGCCTTAGCCTCCCAAAGTGTTGGGATTACTGGCATGAGCCACCACACCCAGACAACACTGGAATTTTAAAAATCACTACTTCATGGCTAGCTTGGGTTTCTTTGAATGAACTTCTGTGAAGGTACTAGTCCATCCAAGGCTCAAGATTCATTAGGGTTACACTAGCTATGCCACTGGCAGAGAGATACTTAAAGAATACAAGGTTTGGCCTGGCATGGTGGCTCATACCTGTAATCCCAGCACTTTGGGAGGCTGAGGTGGGTGGATCACAAGGTCAGGAGATCAAGACCATCCTGGCCAACATGGTGAAACCCCATCTCTACTAAAAATACAAAAATTAGCTGGACATGGTGGTGCACGCCCACAGTCCCAGCTACTCAGGAGGTTGAGGCAGGAAAATCGCTTGAACCTGGGAGGCAAAGACAGCAGTGAGCTGAGATCTTGCCACTGTACTCCAGCCTGGTGACAGAGTGAGACTCCGTCTCAAAAAAAAACAAAAAAACAAGATTCTCGAAGTGTGGCCCCTGGACCAGTGTTAGGGCCTGACTGTTTAAGCCAGAATTGGCAAACTGTGGCCTACAGGCCAAATCTGGACACATTCATTCATCGTTGTATTGCCTTTGGCTGCTTTCAGCCTATGATGGCCATGTTGGGCAGTTGTGATGGAGACCCTATGGCCCATAAAGCCTAAAAGACTTACTGTCTTATGCTTTACAGACAAGTTTGCTGATGGCTGACTTAAATTTTAAGCCAATGGTGCATTGTTTCTCTCTATAAGAACTGGCTCAGAGAGAGATCCATGAATCAAATCAGGCTAATAAAAGGCAACAAAACTCAGCTGGGCGTGGTGGCTCACACCTGTAATCACAGCAATTTGGGAGGCCGAGGTGGGCGGATCACAAGGTCAGGAGATTGAGCCCATCCTGGCCAACATGGTGAAACCCTATCTCTACTAAAAAAAAAAAAAAAAAATACAAAAATTAGCTGGGCATGGTGGCGGGCACCTGTAATCCCAGCTACTCGGGAGGCTGAGGCAGGAGAGTCGCTTGAACCAGGGAGGTGGAGGTTGCAGTGAGCCAAGATCACACCACTGCACTCCAGCCTGGTGACAGAGTGAGACCCCGTCAAAAAAAAAAGGGGGGGCAACAAAATTCAAACCTGGGATTTTTGTTTATTTTGATAATTTATCTTGAAGTAGACTTTTCACCCTTGCTGGATGGAAATAAGAAAGCCTAAAGCTCCAGACCCCATGGACACATCCGACATTACTGTGAGGGATGGCCTACCTAAGACAGGAGAGGCGTAAAGGAGACAGAGCTGAGAAATGCAGAGAAAGAGACAGAGCTCTGGAGGAGGCTTGTCCTGAGGCCCCTGGAGCTTTGGTTACATGAGGAATATATAGTTACCCCTTGGTATCTATTGGGAATCAGTTTCAGGAAACTCCTCTCTCCTCCATGGATAGCAAAATCCATAAACACTCAAGTCCCTGATATAAAATGGCATATGGTATTTCCATAAGTCCTATGCACATCTCCCCATATCCTAGTTTAAACCATCTCTAGATGGTTTACAATACCTAATACAATGTAAATGCTATGTCAATAGCTGGTATACTGTTGACTTGCATTATTTTTTATTACTGTATTGTTCTTTCTTTCAAATGTTTTCAATCCATAGTTGGTTGAATCCAGGGATGCGAGGCCTTCAGATACAGAGGGCCGATTGTATTCCTTTTGCTGGTTATTGTTCATATCTTTTAGGGTGGGGTTTCTGTTACTGGCAACCTGGAGTTTCCCATCTAATTCAGAGTCTATTATCTTCTTTATTCATTTGACCTGAGTGCCTTCTATAAAGATTTGTTAATCAAGAAGCATTTTTTGACCACTGAAGTCTACTCACAACTATATGGATTAGTTCAGGAAAGTGAGAACACCTGCTGAAGGGTGCACACCCACCAAATAGAATCAAAAATTGAAAGAAAGGAAAAAAAAGACTAAAGGAGAAAAGAAATGAGATTACTCACCCAAGGGTCATTTTGAGAGACTTGTTCTCTGGAGATGAACATTCTGCAATAGAGATATCAGCAAACATACAGACAGTCAGATATCAAATGGTAAATACAAATAATTTTACAAGGACTATAAAGCTCATTATTGGCAACAGGTATTTTGGGGGGAGTGTCTCAGCTGTATGGTTGCTATTCACCAGAGAGCAAATGCTGGAATGAAAAAATAAAAGCGAGGGGAGGGAGAGCATGAGGACAAATACCTAATGCATGCGGGGCTTAAAACTTAGATGATGGGTTGATAGGTGCAGCAAACCACCATGACACATGTATACCTATGTAACAAACCTACAGGTTCTGCACTTGTATCCCAGAACCTAAAGTAAAATAAAATAAAATAAAATTTAAAAAAAACACAAAGTAAAAGACCCAGACTTTTAGTTCCTGGCTATGCCGGTAACTCGTAAGTCATTTTCCCATTTGTTGATGCCATTCATCACTCCAATATTATTTATTGAGCATCTACTACAAATGATAAGCACTGTTCTAAGTACTGGCCTCAATTTCTCCATCTGTAAAATTAGAAGATGAGACCGGATGATTCCTGCAGTGGCTTCCCACGCTTGCCTTTTCAAGAGAATTTATCCTCCCCATGTTTCAGTTCAAACCCCTGCTCGACCATTTCCTGGCTGTGAGATATTGGGCAAGCCATTTAATCTCTCTGCATATTCATTTCTATTTCTGGGAAATAGGAATAATGACAGTATCTCTCTCAATGGATTGTTGTGATATTTAAATGGATTAATACATGCATCTACCGCAGTTCCCAGCACATAGTGAGTGCTATATAAATGTTAGCGCCGTTATTATGATCATCGTCATTGTTATTATTTAATAATAATTTCAGAAACTGAAGAGTTGGGTTTGAAAATGGGACTCGCCCTAGGTATTAAAATAACCACATATTGCTTCTCTTAGTTAGAGCTGTTCTCACCTTGCTGAGCCTCTCTTTGGACATACAACCAAAGCAATTTTTTTTAAATACCACAATGGTGTCAAATTGTTCGGGTGGTTTTTCCAGATGGGCACTTATATATACTGCCTGTTTGTCATGGACACGATACCTGTGACTCCATCAGTTCATAGTAAGCATAGTACCAGCTGCCATTTATTCGGGTGCTCACTGTGCACCTGGCATTGTGCTAAAAATAAGCAGTGTGTTACTCTTCATTGCAACCCCGTTGGGCAGAAATAACTACTAGACTCGTGTTACTGAGAAGGAAACTGGGGATCAGGGAGGCCCAGTCCACAGCCAAGAAGTGGCGAGCGGGTCTGAGTTCAGGTTTGACTCCAAAGCCCACACTGCTGAACCTGACTCTATACCACCTTTTAATTCAAAGTACCAAGATAAATAAAATTTTAAATATCCCCTGCTCTAAATGTTCTTTCCTGTAATTTTGGCCTCAATTAACCAAATAAATTACATATGAAGAGTCGATCTTCTTGGACACAGTTATCCCACTTTATTAAAACAATACATAATATATGTATATATGTATACACTATATTTAGGTACAAATAAGTGCCCATAACTTTCTTAAATATTCATAAGATTTTTATTTAGGAGTGCGTTTTATTCATTTAAGCATTAATGTATACAGATCGTTAACTATTTAACAGAAAGATTGGCATTGGTTACCACTGTTAATTGATGATCAATCATAAAGAGACAAAGCAACTTTGATAATACAGTAAAAGTCAATAGAAAGATGGTTTGATTTGCTAAAATGTGATTGATTTACAGCCTTTCAGTATATACATTGCATAGAGTAAGGTTCACCTAGAATAGATCAAATTTCACCCAAGTTTGCTTCCATTTGATTTGATTGAGTGAAACAAGACTTTATAATAGCATTCCTTCTTCCACTCACTCAGTAAATCTTGCCTTCCACATTGGGGAAAGATTTTTCCAGGAGTATCTACATTAGTCAAAGAATGCACCTTCTTGGAAGTCTGTCTACCTTCATTAAATGGCTTTCAGAGCTCGCAATGCAACTGAATAACGTGCATTATTCAAATGGTTTTCAATGCACATGAGGAAAAGGAGGTGTGCTCAGATGGGAGTGATTTTAAGTAGCTCATCTGCACCACAGGAAATTCATTTCTCCTTTGATTCTTATGCCATTTCGCTGGAGGCATGTGTATTTCTAGTACCTATATAGTTTTGTGGGGGGCTTTGCAGCCACCTAAACCAGTCTGGTGAATAGTCATCACACTTTTGAAAACACAACCAAATGCCTTGTAATTTTCTTAGGAACAATACTTTTTATGCTTCTCCATTCTGACTCAAAGGTACAGTGAGATGTTTTTACTAAATGGGCTTATTTTCTCCCACGTGGAGTTTTAGACCCTGTGACAAATGTAATGAAATCTGTCAGTCTTTTCCAGCTAGACACAGAAAACTAGGTGCAGTTTTCCTCTGTCTTATTTGCCAATATGAGGTGAAAACGATGGGGGTGAGGGGTGATTTTAAGATGGCTTGCAACTTTGGAGCTTGGATTGAAGACATATGCAGTCTCCAAAGAGATAGATTGAGCACGTGCAGGAGAGAGGAAGCTTTTGCAAAAAGAGCCCCCGGAATCCTTCTTGACAAGCATTTTGCATGCAGTTAAATAGACAAATGTATTCTGCTGCCGGGATTTTGCAGGAATCATATTTGATATCTGTCACCAAAAAGATTCTTGGGCACTGGTGGAGTGACAAACCGTTATGCCTTAGAGCAGTGGCTCTCAAACTTGAGCATGCATCAGGATTACCTGGAGGGCTTGTTAAAACACAGATTGCTGGGCCCCTTCCGCAGAGTTTCTGACTCAGTAGGTCTGGGGTGGGGCCCACGTGATGCTGATGCCACTAGACTGGGGACCTTTAAGAACCACTATCTTAGAGTGATCAAAGAGGGTAAGCTTGAAGACCCTCCACCCATAAAAGTCCACTATCTGAGGACTGTCAGGACCTGTGCTTTTGTGATTGCAATTTATGCTACAGATGCCAAAAACCGTGAAGCAACATGAGACCCCCCCCCAGAAGAAATTTTCTTAGTGAGAAGTTGGCTTAATTTTTTTTCTTTCATATCTCTACCGCTCATAGCTTCCTAGACATGTCTAATCAGCGTTGCCTTTTCCACCTCTTGTTTGTGAAACTATACTTTCTGAAACTCCTGTCTTGCTTTCCATCTTATAGAAAAGCCAACAGCTCACAGAATGCATTACATAAGCTAATGCTTTAGGCTAGATGTTCCAGAGGTGAGTCAAGTCGATGAACAAAGCCTCCATTTATGATACCTATGTACATTCTCAACCGATATGTTCTTAGTGATGGCAACAATTAACATTTGCTCAGCATGTCAGGGATTTACATTTGACCCCCAAAGTGAGCCAGCTCTGAGCTCCACGGACCCATAATGTGCGTTGTGTACTATTGCTAATAAACATTTACAACATGGTGTGCACAGGCCCCGCTCCATGAGGCCCATTTGTGAGAACATAGCGACTGATCTGTATTTAGGCCAGCATCTCACACCACATTAAAGAGATTGGTTTGTTCTTATTACGTTGCTTTGTCACTTGCATTTGCATCTCCAACATTTCCCACGTCCCAGCACAATAGTTCGGAATGCTGAGGTATCCACAACTTTTCCCAATCCTTGGGAGCAGTATTTGGAAAGGAGAGTGGTGAGGGCTGCTTTTGCAACAACGTCAGGGCAGCAAGAGTTCATTGTTTCTTTCCATCCAGCCACACAACAGCCTTCCTGTTTCTGCACCTAGAAACAGCTATTCGGATAGAAGATGCAAGTCCAGTCCTGCTGACATCTGAGTGGGCAGAGAAGTATCCTTTGAAATCTTGGCCTTTTCCTATCTACCTTGCCAAGAGTTGGCATTGCTTGGTTTAAATTTTGGTTGTTGCATTTCATGGTGCAGAAACCCCTTTACATATGTAGAAAGGGTGTGTTTATAAGTCTACACCCACTGTGCATTTGTCTATTTTTATATATGCATATTGCATAGTAATAGAGATTTTATGCATTGAATAAAACTATTTTCCCCAATTTCACTTGGTTTATCGTTCTGCTGAATAATTCAGCTACTATATGGACTTCATGGACTTTTGCTTGACAAATTCACTATTCAGAGCTTTTCCATTCATTGGAATTTTTAATCAGGTTGAAGCCCATCATGTTGAGATCAAAGCTGGGAATAATGATGTTACCAATCTATGTTTTAGCCAAAGGATGTTCCTTAGAGCTCACGTCCTCAAATCGCTTAGTCGCTAGCTAAAGTGTAAGAGAATTTATGATGCTAAATAAAACCAGGAGAAAAAAAAAAGATGTTTTAATAAGATGAAAATCCAAATGTTAAAATAATGAGCCATCTGCATGGGTGGCCCTCTCTTGAGAGAGATGCCAAGAGCTTTGCCATCTGTGAAACATTTACCAGCTGTTTCCTTCCCTTTTTTGTGAACATAAGAAATCCTTGCAGTTGGTGTTTCTAAGTGATACATCATAGAGAAGAAAACAGGTTTGCCCAACTTCAGGAAGACTGGACAGAGCTGAATTAACCAAATAATAATTTTGGCAACTGCAGAGGTGTACACCAGTGTACACCTTCTTCCCGCAGATCCCTTTTCTGAACCTCAATGGAGGGCACGGAAGATAAAAAGGGATGGGGAAATGAAACACATCCCACGAGGTCATTTAAAACCGAATGTTTGCAAAGAAAGTCTGTGCCTGCTCACTCGACTGCCTGCAAGCTAGTTTTACCTTCTGAGTCTTCAAGCAAGGTTTGGACTAAATTGTAATCCAACTGAAATGGGGAAAGGTGTCTAAAGCAGTCCAAATATTTTTGAACATGTCTTTCCTTTTTCTTTCTCTTCTCTGATCACTGTTTCACATATCTGCCAGTCAGCCCTGTATTCCTGCTGCTTTTGCCCTGACAGGCACCTTATCTAGGCTGCCTGAGTTCTGTATGGTCTTAGGATCTGAGCAGAGTGCCATGCATGAATTTAACTTTGCCGCCGGCTCTGATCCGAGGCAGTGTGCCCAACGATAAAATCCTCACAGTGTGGGGTGCTGATCTATCGATGCCTCCCCAGTTACTGCTTTTTTTTTTTTAACCTCCCTGTTCTATCGCCAGAATCTGACAGAATTTTATTTTTTCTCCGACTGCCATCTTTTCTACTTCATTAACTGTCAAATGCATTTCAGGGAACATAACCTAACAAGAAGGTTTAGCTAATGAATGTGAAGTCTTTCAGATGTTCCCCTCAGGTGTCATTCCTGAGGAGTTTAGGAAAGCTTTAGGTCATTTTTCAAAAAATAATTTTTCTAAGGCCATATGCAGTGAAACAGGGGGGATATGAATCTGTGGACTGCGGCTGCTCTCGCTCCAGTGCCTCGGTGTTAAGCCAAACCTTAGGGGGAAAGAAAATCAAGACTCATGGCTTCCTCCTGAAAACCCAAGAGTCCTAACAGCAGAATTGCCGGCATTCTCTAACGGGTGATTTCACATATCCGACCAGAGGGATATGCACTGTGAGAATCGCATTTCATGTAAAGTAAGGGCATAAAGGAATTTTTCTAGGTCATTCAGCAAAGCAAAGTTAACCTCACTTTCCAAGCCAGAGGAAATTTCCAGGTGCTTCATTCCCTTACTCACTCAACCACTATCTGAGAGCCTGCTGGACTCTAGGCAGTGTGTCCACTTCTGAGGTGGACATGGGAGCAAAGCTGCAGGTTCCCTGCATGCAGAGAGCTTACAGGTCACGGTGGAGCCAATGAAACACGACTTACAATCACCGGTGAGGCCACCAAGTCAGTGGTTTTCAGCCAGAAGTAATTTT
This sequence comes from Symphalangus syndactylus, assembly GCF_028878055.3. Classification (NCBI taxonomy): domain Eukaryota; kingdom Metazoa; phylum Chordata; class Mammalia; order Primates; family Hylobatidae; genus Symphalangus; species Symphalangus syndactylus. The sequence continues at coordinate 19,586,894 of NC_072446.2, read as the reverse complement.
CCCACCACCGTCACCACCACTAGGGGACATTTGGCAATGTCTGGAGATGTTTTTTAGCTGTCACAACTGGGAGGAGAAGTGCTACTGGCATCTAGCGGGTAGAGGCTGGGATGCTTCTAAACATCCAATGCACAGAACAGCCCCCACAACAAGATAATGAGAGTTATGTGGCTCAGTAAGTCAATAGTACCATAGCTGTGAAACTCTGTCCAAAGAGAATACGTGGAGAAGAGATGGGGGTGAAGAGGTGAAAGGGTCAGCATGTCATGTGCCTCTCCAAGAACCTAGTCACCCAGGAGAAGAATCAAGAAAAACAGGGATTTATGGGGCTCTTGAGCTACCAGCATTTGTCTGTTGTGTTCTAAGACCACCTTGAAGGGCTTAACCTTTACACCATGGCTGTCGCCTTTATCTTGTTAATGACGTGACATAGTTACAAGATACAGCAGGACACAGGGGTGAAAGGGATGAAGAGAGACTGGAAGAGACAGGGAATAGTAGATGTAAAGGCTGGGAGGAGAGCTGTGGTACAGTTAAGAGACTCTGAATTTCCAAAACAGCCATCAGATTTCTGGCTTGGAGGAGTAGGTGGTTGGAGGACAAACATCCAGAGAAGGTGTTTTCATTTTCAACTGCCCTCTCCATGTTACACCTTTATCAAAAGCTGTGACCAGCACTTGTTCTTTACAGGCAGTACCTTCACAATCATCAGCAGTGTGTCTGATTCACATTTTCTGACAACCCAGGTGAGAGATTTAATTATGCCCATTTTCCAGTTGAGGCCATGGAAGACAGCATGGCCCTATCTACAAAACTGCTACAACCACCTGAGCAAAAGATAGATTAATGAGATTTAAATGCCAGCCTGCATTTCCAGGCAGGTAAATCTAGATCCATATTTGTATAAATTCAAGTAGGTTACATATAGGTTATCTACTTAGATATAATTATATTCTTCACATAGTACATACAGTTGAGTGTGCAATTTTATTTTATTATGTTTCCTAATTGAAATGAGCAGCTGCACAGAGCATCTAAAGTTATTTTTAAACCAAAACTTGCTTATCTTAGGCTTGGGAGTACTTTCCATGGTATTGCCACTCACGTCTCCCAGGAAATATACCTTTCTAATTATGTTTGGGTTACTTAGCATTTTTCAATGCTATGGCACACAGGATTACAGCAGGACACATCAGTGCTTATAAATATGACAGGAGTAATTGACAGAAAAAATAAGAGTTACACTCTAGACATTCACAATCTCTTCTATATTTTCCCATCTTTTCCTTTACACCGGGAGCCAGCAGGTATTTCTGCCAGAATACACAGAAAGAAGGGAATAAACTTTAGAGACAGGCAGATGGGCTTACATCGTGGCAGTCTTATTGGCTAGGCAGTATTTGGCAAGCTATGTAACCTCTCTGAGCTGCAACTTCCACCTACAAACTCGAGGTAGCAATATCTTTCTTGTAGTGTGTGTGTGTGTGTGTGTGTGTGTGTGTGTGTGTAGAGTTTTGTGAATATGTTATTAAGCATATAAAACACTGAGCCCAGTGCCTGGCATATGTAGAATTACTATTCAAAAATGTCACCTCTTTTTGTATATTATCAAGCCTCCTGAAAACAGGCTAGGGTATGGGATGCAGAGAACTAACGCCATTCAAGCTTACCTTAATGAAGAGAGATAATGTATATTCTTGTGATAATGTATGTAAACATTTTAATTCTACTTTTCATAGGTAACTAAAAAGATAGGGTGGTGCAGTTAAAAACAACAGTGGGGAGAGAATTGGTGTATAATGTGATTTCAAATCTTGGGTCACCAACTTGGTATTTGTGTCAGAATGGGCAACATCTACTTGAGTGTCAGTTTTGTTCCTGTACAATGACTTCTATAATTAGTACCCTATAGTTTGTGGAGAGGATGCAGTGGACAAGATATGCATTGTCCTTTACTGGGGGAAGAGTATACACACCCATCAGGCTTGCTTCATGTGACTTGCTTCAGCCAATCAAACATGAGCAAAAATGACAATTGTCTCTTGGGCAACATCATTTAAGGGCTGACTCTTTTTTCCCTTTGTTTCTCCATCAGCATGGGTGTCAGAGTGAAGGGAACATGGAACAGGGCTGCAGCTGATCTATGACAGATCTTATAGCAGGAGCAGGAGCTTGACCTTTGTCGTAGCCACCAAGACGGTGGCATCATCCCTTGCTGCCTCATAAACTGGCCTTTCAAACACAGAGTGTAGCGCCTTGAGCACAGCAGCCACCACAGGCCTATAAAATAACAACCCCCTTCGCCTTCACTGCCTCAAAGAAGGGGAAAAAAAGAAAAACATTTCCAGCGTTCTGTTGCTTTCTGACCTCGTGCTTTCTTTATTTGAATAATATTTACAGTCTTTTGCCTCTTGCTTCCTCTGCCCCGAGGTCTTGATGGACTCACAGTCCAGGTGCTGAGGCAATGGGACTGCTTCCCCCACACTTCGGTCTCCCTGACCGAAGCCTTAGGCTTTAGAGGGCTCCTCCCCTGGGAGTGCGAATAGCATCCATTCCACACCCAAGTCCCCTCAGATGCTTCCGTCTGTGCGCATTGGGAAAGCAGTTTGGAGTCATGAACACCCTTGGTGCTTGCAAACTTCTGCAGAATCTGATTCCATCATGCCTTTCCTCCCAACAAGAACAACACGTTCTTTATGCTACAGATGCAAGAAGCAAAGACCAGGGCAGCTGCATAAAACTCACTTGGCTTTTCCATCTGAAATCCCAATGCCAGAGTCAAGTCTGGGAGGGAGAGAAGACTGTCCACACTTGATGTTATAGCTTACCTCACTTTTGCCCCTTTGTTCATTCTCACAAGGTCAAAAATGACGAATTCCTCCAAAAGATATTTTACCTAGAAAAAATAATGAGGAGAGGTAACCCACTTATAAAAACCGTGATAGATTTTTGCATTTAAGCAACGAATATAGAAAGTACTGTTGAAATGTGCGTCGCATCCAGATGGGAAAATATCTTTCTGCAAACGCACTGCTCACCTGGACTTCTCTGTCTCAAGTACTCAATTCTGCCTTAGAGCATACAAGCAGCCATGGACAATATGTAAACAAATGGGCATGGTTGTGTTTCGATAAAACTTTATTTATAAAAACAGGTTGTGGGCCAGATTTGTTTGCTGATTCCTGGTCTTTTAGACCCCTGTTGGCAGGTATAGTTTGCTGAACTCTGGTATATTAGGTTTACCCAGAAAGAGGTAAATCAATATTTCTGAAAGATTCTTTTTTTTGAGATGGAGTCTCACTCTGTCATCCAGGTTGGAGTGCAGTGGCGCCATCTCTGCTCACTGCAAGCTTCACCTCCCGGGTTCACGCCATTCTCCTGCCTCAGCCTCCCGAGTAGCTGGGATTACAGTCGCCCGCCACCACGCCCGGCTAATTTTTCTGTTTTTAGTACAGGCGGGGTTTCACCGTGTAAGCCAGGATAGTCTCGATCTCCTGATCTCGTGATCCATTCGCCTGGGCCTCCCAAAGTGCTGGGATTACAGGCGTGAGCCACTGCGCCCAGCCTCTGAATGATTCTTTAATTCAAGTCTTCATAAAAACAATATAAAGAATTAATCAAAAGTAAAGTCAAAATTATATAGAAATATCTAAACTCTTTCACTTAGAGGTTACTATATTTAATATATGCACGTATATTTATATCAAACTAAAAAGTATTACATAATCTGTGATGAGAACCTGTAGTTCCTCATAAAGAAATGGTAAAACCCTTGGAGAGCTGTTATATCATGTGTAAGTTAGGATATTGCCTAAGATGCTGTTTAAAAAAAAATTATAGTGGTTTTACATGATAGAAGTGTATTTCTCTCTCTCTCCAACCATACTCAACACATGGTGTCTATCTCTGGCTTGTCCAAGAGTGTGGTGTCAATCATCTCCAGCTGTAACCATTAGGAATCGGGAAAGAGGCAAGGGAAGTCCCACCTAGTTCTTCTGGGGAGCATCGCACACCACTTCTGCTCATATCTCATTAACCATAATTTACTCACATGGCCACAACCCAGCTATGAGGGAAGCTGGGAAATGTAGTCTCAAGCTGGGCAACCATCTGCTCCACTAAAATATGGGTGTTACATTGTTGTAATAAAAGAGGTAAGAGATGGCCGGGTGCGGTGGCTCACGCTTGTAATCCTAGCACTTTGGGAGGCCGAGGCGGTGGATCACGAGGTCAGGAGATCGAGACCACGGTGAAACCCCGTCTCTACTAAAAATACAAAAAATTAGCCGGGCGTGGTGGCGGGCGCCTGTAGTCCCAGCTACTCGGAGAGGCTGAGGCAGGAGAATGGCGTGAACCCGGGAGGCGGAGCTTGCAGTGAGCCGAGATTGCGCCACTGCACTCCAGCCTGGGCGACAGAGAGAGACTCCATCTCAAAAAAAAAAAAAAAAAAGAGATAAGAGACAGGAGAAAACACTAGCAGTCTTTTGCATACACCATAATGGAAAAGACTTTAAACTGTGGAGTCAGACTGATCAATTCTGGCTCCACTGCTTACTAGGTATGTATTATTAAGGACCATTTAGCCTTTTTGAACCTCAGGCTCCTCATCGGTAAAATGAGAATGATAATAATAACCTCTCAGTTCCTCATTTTATAAGTCTCCCTATATCCCAATCATCCTCAGTAGGGAGAGAAATCTGAACAGTCAAATCCACCCATGGTTCCAAATCCAGGCTAAGTTATCCAAGAGCACCGACTGTTCAACACTGCCCATTTCTCGGTTCTGATTAGTGATATCAAAAGAGAACGGGCCACACCATGACTTTATTACTGACACTGATTTAAATCAAGGTCAGTGAGGAAAACAACAGTTCTGTTATGGGGAGCTTTCTTGAGCACACAGGCTCCAAGTTTTTGTAAGTAAAGTTATTTTCTTTGTGAGATCATTCCTTCTTCTCTTGCACAAAACCTTGCCAAACACTGGTGGACCTTTCTTTGTCCACTGAGGAAATAACTAGCCCACGTGTGACTCTCTCTCTTCTTATTGTTTTCTTCATTTCTATATGTCTTTTTTTCTTCTTAGTATTATTGTAATGTCATTAACACAGGGAAAGAGCCCTGTGTCGATGGCCATGGAAACAGAGCAACAGAGCACCGCTTTAATTGAACTACAGCCTCCTTTCTATCACACCTTTTCCTTGGCCCAAACCATTTTGTAATCACTGGAGTGTAAATATTGTAGAGTTTCTGTCCCTTGTTTTGTCTTTCTCTCCATAAGGTCTTAATGACCTCACACATTCCACTTTTCCAGATAAGACCTAATACCTTTCCCTTCTCCAAAACAATAGATTTTCTCCCCTGATACCTCTCATTCAACATCTACATTTGCAAACTGTTGCAAGGATTTAATGAGGTGATACATGCAAAGTTCTTAGAACAAATCATAATGCACAGTAAATGCTAAATTAAAAGTTGGCTCCTCAACAAACAACACAGAGTTGGTTCTGAGTTTAGCCTCTAATCCCTCCCCACTAAGAAATGGGTCAAGCCATTATCCAAATGTTTCTAATGGAATTATCTATGTTCTTTGGCTTAAATTCTTCATTATTCATTCTTCCATGCCAGAGCAGTCTTCACTGAAACATCAAAAGGCCAATTACTAATATCAGGGAATTCCCTGACTGCAATTGCTCAAAGGACACGCCCTAAACTAAAGTCTAGAACAGCTGTGGAGCTAAAGAAGTAGGCATCCCATGCCGTGCTCTGCAAATTGCCTACCAGTAGTTCTTTATTGTACAGGAATGGCTTCTGTCTCTTTATGTTAGCCATACCATCATGGTTTCCTCTCCCTGAACATTTTCTCTCTCTGCTCAATTGCATCTTCTAAGGTGGCCAAATGGAGTTGTGAGGCCAGCTCCTTTTAGTGTACGGAAATTTCCAGATTGAGATTGTTTCCCATTGGGCAATACCACAAGCATGACTCATCTGATGATGTACTCAATGTGTTCCCTGTCTCTGTAGAACTCTGGAGTTTTATAATTTAACATTTTATGCATTATAGGATAAATGGTACATTCTAATATGCTGAAAATTGATATTAAAAGGCAGAAATCATTGCTGTCAATTTTTAGCTTCTTCACCATAATTTCTCAACTAATGTTAGAGACTCATTTTTTACCTCCCCACTAGGAGTCTCTAGTTTAACCAAATTCATGTGAGTATTCTTTCTCTTTTGTTGTCATTTATTTATTCATTCATTTTTCTACACACTTTTTTTTTTTACACAGGGTCTTGCTCTCTTGCCCAGGCTGGAGTGCAGTGGTACCGTCAAGGATCACTGCAGCCTCAACCTCCTGGGCTAAAGCTATTCTCCTCTCTCAGCCTCCTGAGGTAGCTGGGACTAGAGGCGTAAGCCCAATGCCCAGCTAATTTATTTATTTTTTTAGTAGAGACGGGGTCTTCCTATGTTTCCCAGGCTAGTCTCAAACTCCTGGGCTCAAGAAATCCTCCTGCCTTAGCCTTCCAAACTGCTAAGATTACAGGTGTGAGCTACCACACCCAGCATAGTTGCACATTTTTAATTAATGCTTATCTTTTGCTAGTCACTGTGCTTTTTTTACAAAGATAAAATAATGGGGGAGATAAATAAGATCTTTTCTTTATTAAGCCTCAAATTTGCTCTCAACGTACTAGACTTTTTCTGCTTCTCTGTACCAGTGATTCTATCCAGAACAGCTGCTCCCTTGTTCTTTGCCTATGCAAAGAGTATTTAAAGTCTTTATTCTCCATGGAAGCTTCCCAAGTTATTGCAGCCCAGAATGAGGAGAGAACCTTTCTTATCTGACATACATTTTCTAAATCAATTAAAAATTTGAGGAGTTATAGGTTACGTACAATAAAAAACGATTCTGAATGTCTTAAATTATACATACATATATTATATGTCCATATATTCATTCATTGTTCTTATATATAAGAATTTAATTATATATCTCATATATAATTATGTATATATCTACACACACACACACACACACACACACATATATATATGTACAGTTGGCCCTTGAACAATGCAGAGGTTAGGGGTATCAACTGCCTCAACACAGTTGAAAATCCACATATAATTTTTGACTGCCCCCAAACTTAACTACTAATAGCCTACTGTTGACTGGAAGCCTTACTGATAGCATAAACAGTTGATTAAGACATATTTCTTATGTTATATGTATTATATACTGTATTCTTACAATAAAGTAAATTAGAGAAAAGAAAACATTATGAAGAAAAACACAAGGAAGAGAAAATATATTTACTATTCATTAAGTGGAAGTAGATCATCATAAAGGTCTTCATCCTCATAGTTTTCAGATGGACTAGGCTGAGGAGGAGAAGGAAGAGGGAAGGTTGGTCTTGCTGTCTCAGGAGTGGGAAAGATGGAAAAACATCTGTGTATAAATGGATCCCCTAATTCAAACCTGTGTTGTTCAAGAGTCAATTGCATATATTTGAAGTATATGAGGGATTCCCCAAATTAATGAGCAATTGGAGAACCAGGCTAGAACCATGGCAATTCAAGAGCGGACAGGAGACAAGGATCACAACGTTCTCCTTTTAGCAGGAACAATCAATCACCCAGTTATTTTGGGTACAAAATAATACCACAGTCCTATATGCTGCTGATGCCACTGCTCCTGGACACTGGGGAAACTACTGTGAGTGAATTCAAATGTTCTCACAGCTATAGATTCAAAAGTCCAGAGCAGGCACATCTAACTAGCCAAGTTTTGATTTCGTGGCTGCCAGAGGGATGGTAAAGTCCAGTCTTTCAACTTTTTACAATGGAAGGTAAAGGCACAATCTCTCACTTACTCTACATGCAATGAGAGTTTCTCCAGCACTGGAAAGAGAAATGGAAATGACAAAGAAATGACAAGGTCTCTGTCAGAGAAACAGAGCCAAAAGGGTAGATAGATAGATAGAAAAAAGATAGATAGATGATAGATAGATGATAGATAGATAGATAGATAGATAGATAATTTATTATGCGAAATTGGCTCACGTGACTATGGAGGCTGAGAAATAAAGCAACCCTCTGTCTGCAAGCTAGAGACCCAGGAAAGCTGATGGTTTCATTCAAGTTCAAGCCTGAGGCCTAAAAACCAGGAGAGCCAATGACGTAAGTCTTAGTCCAAAGGCTTGAGAACCAGGAACATCAATGTCCAAGGGTAGAAGATAGATGTCCCTGCCCAAGCAGAGAGAGCAAATTCACTCTTCTTCCTTTATTCTGCTCAGGCTCTTGACAGATTGGCTGATGCCCACCTGCACTGGTAAGAGTGATGTTTACTCAGTCTAATGATTCTAATGTTAATCTCCTCCAGAGATATCCTCACAGGTATATATGGAAATAATGTTTTACCAGCTATCTGGACATCCCTTAGCCCAGTCAAGTTGACATGTAAAATTAACCATCATCGTTCCCTCTACCAGTCATGACTGTATTGTGATCCTTTTAGAAAATTATTATCATTGCCTTTTTTAACCTTTGCACTGTTTATTCTCTAAACAGATATAGAGTTTGTTGCCAGCTATCTCCCCCAACCAAGTCTCTTCGGGCCAAGAACAGGTATTATATAATACTTTGTGCATGACTTCATGGTGACTCACTCACAGTAGGTACTTATGAAGTAATTTATAGCCTAATAAATACTGGAAATTAATCTTATTGGCCCCTTTTCCAGCATTTAGTGCCACATATAATGAAGAATTTGAGTCTTTGGAACAAAATTTCAAGTTATTTCATAATTATTCAAAATTATGTCTATTTAACAACATATCCTGTGTTTACTTTCAAGCAGTGGAAGGGTGCTTATAATAGAAACAATAGAACAATTTAGTATTAAATAAATCTTACATCTGCTGTTTAGCCACTTGAGGGGAAACAATTTTCTAACAAGTGGCAATGGTCAAGAAAGCTATGAAATGTAGGCCAGTTGTCACAGAAAATAACTTATTAGTTGCTAAGCTACCAGTCCTAAAAGGAACTCAATTAGAAGAGACAAACAGCCTTAACTAGACCTACTTTATTGGAGAGTAGAAAGTTGTAGCTGTCAGGTGATTCTGGTGGATGCGTGGCAGGCAAAGTGATTGACAAACTGGTCTTTGCTTGGCATGAAATTTGGCTTTGAATTAGTGAGTGACTGACAGGCGGGTGTCATCTGAAAATGTGGATTGTGTCTTGGAGGGGCTATTTTGCAACAAAGTGATTGACACATTACAGAGATTGTCCCATAGATGGAGAAAACCAAATGGAGATTTGTTTTGACAAGCATTTCCTTTTTACCTGTTCATTTTGTATACAGAGAAGAGAGAGAGTGGAAGCCCTCATAAGTGCTAATTGATTTCTCCAGTGGATATCGGAATGATGTTGGCCATGGGATGCACAGGAGACCTGGACAGTGAGGAGTCAAAAGACAGGTGTTCAAGTTGAATCTTACATATATTAAAATTTTAGCAAATAAGCCCCTTTTTTACAGAGGCTGTCACGTTAATATAATGTAAGCCTAGAGGTGTTGGCAGCCATCTTTGCCACTTCATATGAATAGGGTTGCCAGATCAAATACAGGATGGCCCGTTAAAATGAATTTCAAATAAGAATGAATAATTTTATTATGTGTCCCAAATATTGCATGGGATATACTGAAACCTAAAAAAAATCATTGTTTATCTAAATTCAAATGTATCTAGGCATCCTGTATTTTTATTAGCTAAATCTGGCAACTGTATGTGCAGTAAACCTGCCTAGGCATGAAGCCCATACAGGGAAAACTGGAGACAAGAGGTGGCAAGAGACAGATTCCTGGTGTTGTCCTTTGCACACCTGGATCCAGCTATACCCAAAGCTTACTCTAATCATGCTCCTCTCAGATTCAAGCAACACACACACACACGCACGCGCACTCACACACACACACACACACACACAACACTGTTTTACTAAACTCACTTGAGTTACTGAGTTTGGTAGCTCCCTGGCAACCAGAGAGCTCCTTCTACTTCACACTTTTTCTCCTCACTTTAGTTACTGGGTTATATTCTAACTGGAGACAGCATTATTTTATCCAATACAAGATAAGCTATTTTCTGGAAACGTGTCTGACTGCCATCAAAATGGTCATTTGTCTTCTTGAATTACAAACAGTCTTTCTGGTGATTCCAAACTTTCTTCATCCTTCTCTAACCTTATTGACCTCCACTGCTATTTTTCTGAAAGCTAACAATTAATACTTTCCTTTCAAGCCACCCATTTTAAAAAGCAATTTAAAAGAATTATTTAGAAATTTTTAATTTTTTAAAATTATTTAAATCTTAGATATTTATAAAATCTTACAGAGAAATTAGAAGCTGAGGAACAACTTGGAAATTTTATTGTCACTTGTTTCTAAAAATATTGAATAAATAGCTCTGCCCATTTCTTGTCTTTTTTAAATGAAGTTGACCAACCACCTTTGTGGCCAACAAAATGTTTATGTGTTATTTGTAAGCTACCTTGTCTCACAAAGTATTTGAGTATGCTCTGGACAAGAAAAAAATAAAAAGCGGATTGTCTTATTAATCTGTGCTTTTTGGATGTAAGCAACAGAAACCAACTTACTTGACTGATATAAAACGTTGTTATGTTTTATAAAGGTAGGAATGTCTCAAAGAACACAAAAGACTGGGATACAACCAGCCTTTGGGAAGAGACTGGACTCAAAAACTAGAAAACCACTGAGGCACTTTCTCTCCCTCTCTCACCTCCCTTTTCATTTCTACTCCACTTTCTTTACTCTAGACTTTGATCACTATAGACAGATTTCCTCCATGCTTAGTCTGCTTGGTGGAATATGGTGAAATATGGTGACCCCAGATTTACATGAGTCAGATTCAATGACAGAAACTAACTAACTATCAGTCCCAGTCCTCAGAAGACAGAATGTGATTTATGCAAGTGTTCTTGCCCAGTCCAGTTGAGGAAGTGAGCAAGGTCACATGATACAAACATGGCTACCAAGGATCCATCCCTGTGGATTGCAGCCCATTCTCAGAGTTAAGAGAACATATAACTCCTAGAGTTATATAAGTTGCCAGTGTGATAGTTATTAAGCAATGACTTCTCAGCTCTCAATCCCTCTTCTATACTCTGTTCTGTGAATCTGGAGGCTGGGATGCTACAAATTTCATAGCTCTTGGGTAGGTAGGCATAAAAGGGTGTCTAAAACAGAATTTTAGCTAATGCCATCCTGTCCAAGCTTGGCTTTGAGAGCAAGGATGGTGGTCCAGATACCTACACTAAGAATGGTCTATGGTCCCTTGAAATGGTATTTGAAGTACCTGGACTACAACACTGTACCTGGGCTATAATTCCAAGTGTCTGTCTACTGGCTAATACGGATCAATGGAATATGAGTAGGAAATATGTAAAAAAAATCAAATAAATCTATAAATATGAATTTTTAAAATAATCTCAAAGTGTCTCTAATGTATGTACATTTAAAGAATTTTATTTCAGAAAACTCTCTCTGTTGAGTTCATTTTGAAGAGTCTAAAGGAAGTGGAGGGACAGCTATGTTTGTAGCTTCAAGTGCATTAGAGGTTAAGGCAAGGTAGAGAGTGATGAAGGCTAAAGCCCCCTGGAGAAGAAACTCCAGGGACAGAAGCCTAGGTTCAAATCCTGTCAGTGCCACTCCCTAGCCCTGTGACATTGAACAAGTAATATAACCTTGTGTATCTATTTCCTTATCAGCAAATTTGAGCTAATGATTGTACCTGACACATATGGTTGTGAAGGTTGGATGAGATGGTTGTGAAGGTTGGATGAGATGGTTCATTCAAGATGGTGAGCTATCTTGGCCTGGCTAACTCTTTGGGTCTGGACTAAAATAAGTACTCAATAAACGTCCACATTATCCTACTTATTCTTACTTATATTTTGGGTCTTGAGGTCTCTTGAATTTTATTTCAGGGCTATGGGGAGGCAGTATGAGGAATTAAGCCATCTATGCTAAACTCCATGTGTGTACTGAATGACTATGACCTAGAGAAAGGAGAGAAAATGATGTGGGCACCATAAGCACAGAATTCAACAAACTGTGATGACTTTGGCCATAAGTGCTGCTTTATAGCTCTCTATAAAGCTGCCCATCAACAAGCTCCATACAGATGACCTGCAGTAATGAGAGTAGGAAGAGAGCAGCATTGCAGAACATTCCACCTGATGGAGACGCAGATCACAAGAAGGGCATTCCCATAAAGCACAGGGTGCCTTTCCATCATTTTCTCCTCCTTCTCATCCCTTAGCCTTGCCCCTCAATTTGTGGTATCACTCTCAGTTTCTAGCTCCCATTCATTCATTCATTTTTTTCAATGAATCATGTTTTAACTTACTCATATATTCATTCAACCGTCTGCTCATCATTTTTAAAATTATTCATATAGAAAATATTTATTGAGCTAATTACTGCAGCTTGAATTTATTGGGCTCTTTGTATATGATGAGTTCTTCGATATGTATGATAACAATAAGATAAACAGCATCAACATTTATTGAGCAGTTACTCTGTGTCCAGTGTTGTGATGAGTGTTGTACATGCATTATAACATTTTGTCTTCACAAAAGTCATCTGAGATAAGATGCTGTTATTACAGTATTTTTCTAGGTTGGGAGAAGTATCTTAGACAATTTAGGTAAACTGTTCAAAGTCACTTAGTTAGTAAATAGGGAGCCCAGGCTCCAAAATCATGTGTTTCTAACCTAACACACATGTTCTTAACCACATGGGGCAGGCTCAGCAGATCTAAAACCAGAGTCTTTATAATCTTATCTAACAATGAATTCATAGGGAAGGTGGTACTTAAACTGTGTTATAAAGTATGAAACAGGAGACTAGTAATAAAATGACTTAAGGAGGTATTCATTCCAATTGAAAACAATATAGTAAACAAAACAACAAAGCAGAAACCCACAGAATGGCCCTGTTTTCCTGGCATAACTAATCAAAAAAGTATTATTAATAATATATCATCATCCATTTGCCAAAGCCAAATGATGAGTTACAAATCTTTCCTTTGAAGGGGATAGGAAATCCAACTCAACAAAGCTTGAAGAATAAGAGGACATATGGACTTCTATCACTATAAATGTGAAGGGCAGGACCAGCTTCAGGTACAGCTTGATCTGGTGACATCAGGACAAGCTTTGTTCCCTTCCATTTTTTTCTCTCTATTTTCCACAGAGTCAGCCTATTCTTCAGGCCTCAGATAGGTTCCCATTGCCAATTCCAAAGTCTTCCATTTGGTAGCAAAGAAGCTATTCAGGTCTTCATAGGTTCACACCACACAGACCACAGAAGGAATGGCTTTCCTCCTATGGCTCTCAAGGAGGAGCGAGCTCCCTCTATTTCCCCAAGAAGCTTTAACAAACTTTTCTACAGATTTCATTGCTTCTAAGTTTCTGCCCATCATGGATCAAATTACGGTTGCCAGAAGGGTGAGATGGGATGAGATTATTGACTTTAGCCAGTCCTGAGAGCTGGGGAAAGGGTCAATACCACAGGAATGGCTGAGCATGGGAAAGAATTAACTGCCCCAAAGCAAATTCCACATGGTATTCTCCTACAGGGGAAGATGAATAGAAGTTAGGCAGCAAAGGACACTTGAGTCCACTACACCAAACAATTCTCGATTTTTTGCTTAATTATTGAGTGCCTAAACATATCTTCCTGAAGCATATAACAGCTCAATTTAGCACTCTACTAAATTGGAAATTTTACCTTATTCATTGCCACATGGAAGCATTTTATAAACCAAATGCAACAACGTTTCTTCACAGACATGAGTGTATGTTTCATTTTTTTTCCTATCAAAGTGCTTCAGAAGTCCCAAGTTTCATAATGTCTCAAGTGGAATTATTGTCATTATTTTCCTTTATATCAGCTTCATGTCTTGCATAAATGAAGGTATCAACATGCACCATTTCAATTAAAGTCAGATTAAATACTGTGTTTCTTTACAGGGATGGTATTTCAATTGCAATTCTTTCTGTGTTGTTTATTTGACAAATGCGTTTGGCATGTGTAAACTGCTGTGATCTACTTTTCTTTTTGTGACATTTTGGGCATAGGAAAAACTGCATGGCTTAGTGGATGACACAGTTTGCTACAAGTGGCAATATAAAAATTGGAAATTCTTGAACGATTTAACATTTCTCCTTCTAGCTGCATTCTCTATCACAGAGGAGTGATATTCTGGGGGACTCGAACCAATCAGAGGATAGGAGTATAATTTTTACAAAACAAATGTATGTATAAATTATCACTCTCTTCTCTCTTCTCCATAGATAGAGATACTAATAGATCCAGAGCGTGAGATGCTGATAGGGGTGTCATCTTCTACAACAATTCATCTTGTCAGTGAAAGGAAGAATTAAGCAACCTGAAACATTAAGATGCACAGTTAGACTTCAGCATTGTCCAGCACATCTCGACTACATTGGTGGAAGGAATGTGTGTTTCTTGTGTAGAAGAGAGAGCTGGTGTGTGCATGCATGCATGTATGTGTGTGCGTGCGTGTGTGCGTGTGTGTGTGTGTGTGTGAAAGAGAGAGAAAGAGAGACAGAGAGGGAGACAGAGAAAAATAGATGGGGCAGGGCATACGATCTCAAGTCTGCCTCAGTCTCCACCCTTCCCTGTTGCCTCAGATCCAGTGCATTCCATTTGTTACTTTCTTAGTCTCAACATGGACTTGAGTTCCTGGGCTTTTATCTAACCAGAGCCACCTAGACTAATAGTCTGGTGACTCTTCAATCCAATACCCTTCAAGCATTTGCCCCACATATCATTAGCGTTTTAGTCCATTCTCACACTGCTAATAAAGACATACCCAAGACTGGGTAATTTATAAAGGAAAGAGGCTTAATTGATTCATAGTTCAACATGGCTGTGGAGGCCTCAGGAAACTTACAATCATGGCAGAAGGGACAGCTAATTCTTCACGTGGTGGCAGCAAGAAGTGCTGAGCAAAAAGGGGAAAAGCCCTTTCTAAAACCATCAGATCTGTGAAAACTCACTCACTATAATGAGAACAGGAGCATGGAGGTAAGTGCCCCCATAATTTAGTTACTTCCCACCAGGTCCTTCCCATGACACTTGGGGATTATGGGAACTATAATTCAAGATGAGATTTGGGTGGAGACACAGCCAAACCATATCAGCTACTGAGGGTGGAATCTGATTTTCTTTAAATTTTTTTTTCAGAATCAGAATTACAATTTTACTTCCATTGGTTGAAAAGGAGTCAATATTCTTTTTTAAAAAAGGTAAATTAAAATATTTCCAACATTTCTGCAGTTTGGGTTTCCCTTTGGAATTCTTTTGTAAGTTTTTCTGAACCAAGCAGCTTCTTGGGAGGTGTATTAAAAGGTTTAATATTCACAATATAAATCACATCCTTTGTAGGTTACAGCACACCACTCATTACGTGGTTCTGGTATTTCCGCTGACCACAACTGCCATCTTTGAGCCGACTGTAAATGCAGTGTATGTTAGTTACAAAATCTTAGCAGAAGCATTTCAGGGCTAATAAATGTGAGTTTTTGTATCTTTGCCTGGTTCATATTACAGTGGTATATGTTTTCATTAGAGAAGAACCAACATAGATTTCTCAACTCCTTCCATTAGTGTTCCTAAGCTCATTGGAGATTGGTACCCTGGGTAGCTGCCCAGCCAACCCACTTCTCAATCCACATCTGTGGGAGAAGGCAAAGGCATGAAAGAGGAATCACTGACTCACAGAATGTGTGAGCTTAAAGACCTGGAACTGGGAAATTTGCAAAGCAAACTTTTAAAAGTATTTCCAAATTTTATTAAGTATTACAAGCTAAACTTGATTGTCTGTTTTTATTGTATACTCGGTTGCATGTATTTAATTCAGGAGTCAGCAAACTATGGTTTATGGCCCAATCCAGCCAGATGCCTATTTTGTTAATAAAGTTTTATTGGAACACAGTCCTGTTGATTAATTTACATATTGCTTATGGCTTCTTTCATACAACACCAGCAGAGTTGAGTAGTTGCAACAGAGGCCAGTATGGCCTGCAATGGCAAAATATTTACTATGTGGTCCTTTAAGAAAAATTCTGTCTATCTCTGATCTAATTCTCTAAAGTAGTAGAAAAATTTATTACTTTTTAAATATAATTTATTTGAATGTTTAGATACCCATGATATAAGCTCCTGTACTTCCTCTTCAGGACACTCGCAACATTTGTAATTCTCTATTCACTGGACATCTTCAGATTATAAGTTGCTTGGGGACTTCTACTGAATCTAACTGTATCAATCAAGAATGCTTTTGACAGCAAGTGACAAAATACTTTTAACTGAGCCTCAAACAATGAAGACTTGCCATATCTCACCTTATAAAAAGCCTGGATGAATAAGTCTAGGTTCAACACAGAAGACCAAGGATTGTGAAAACCATCATGGCCCCAGGCTGTGATTGGCCCTCCTGCTCCTCCGTGGTCATGCTAAATCTTTGTCTTCATGCATGTCCACCTCATGATTGCAAATTTTTTGTTCCAGCTCCAGGCATCACATCCTCATACCAACATACCAAGCAGAGAAGAAGGGGCATGAACAGGAAACTTTTTTCTTCTAAAGCTCTGGTATTTTAACCTAGGAAGAAAACCACCAGCAGACTTCCCATTATATTTCATTTAACAGAACGGATCACATTCCTTCCAACCTTTTTCACTGCTGTAATCACAGAGCTAGAACTAAACTGGAAGCTAGTGGACAATCCATAACAGTGCGTTGAATGGTACATGGAAGAATGGATGAATTATAGACAAAACCTTTCAAATTTAGTTTAATTAGGTTTCCACAATGAGCAATGAAGGAAGGCAAGAGAGGGGATCCTTGATAGCAAAATTATTGGGGAACATCACTTTATCTCAATGTTTTTATTTTACACATAAGGAAAGTAAGACCCCAAAGTCGGAAGTGAGCTATTATAGTGAATTTTTATGATTTCTGATTTTCCAGCATCCATGAACCACCTTTCTGGTAGCATCTCTTTAATCTGAACAACCCACTTTCTCAAACGATGTAATTCAAATAAGCAGGTGGCAGACCTGGCCCCAGGAGAGAGCATCTGTCCCAGAATCATCACCATTCTATCCCCCTGACCTCAGGACTGGGTTCAGAGATGGCACATGAACCAAGGTAACCCAGGGAGGAGAAGGGCAGAGCTTTGGCGGGTGCTGCCAGGAATGAGGCTGCTGGTGGTCATTGTGGGGACAGCCAGGCTGAGAGTGAAGCCCTCACAGAAGGAAAATGGAATTCTATGACATCGTTGATAAGCACCTAGATGTAACTGTGCCTGAACTTGATATTTTATCTATTATAAATTACAGAAAGCCCAACTCGAAGGGTTCTAAGTTTTTTGGCTCATTTATACGTCTAGTCATAAGATAGATGTATGCAAGTATGTTTATTCAGTGGATCAATGGTGCCATCAAGATCCTAGGTTTTTATGTCCAGGCCTCCTCATAGTTATGAGATAGCTGCCAGTAACAATTTTTTCCCTCCTAGATCAGTAAATAAAAGCTCCCAAGCGGCATTTTTGAGATTCTGCTCCTTTGGGCCCTTTCTTACTCATGAACCAATCACTGTAATTAGTGAGGGAAGGGAATGCGCTAATTGGCTTAAGCCCTGGGGCTGAGGGTGGGGTCTCCTTCCCTGGAAGTACGTAAGTCAAATGGGAAAGCGTTAGATACCCACAGGAAAATCTGAGTTATGTCGGAAAGGATTGATGGCATGAATGCTGGGAGGAAAAACAGCAGTGTCCACTAAAACTATCAACTGCTGGACTTCTGGGTTATATGCAGCCAAATTTTTCCTCTTGTCCTTAGGCCAATTTGACTTAATTTTCTCTCCTTTGTAACTAAAGGGTAGTTATTGATGGTGATAAATGCTGTCATTGGGAATGGAAGTCAGCCATTTCTCAACCACACCACCATATAGGCCATTGCAACCCAAATCTACTTCCTTTCATTTACTCCGTGGCACTTTTCACATCCTAATATACTAGATAATTTATTTTATATATTCTCTTCCTCTTCTCACTGGAGAGTAAGCTCCATGAGAGAACAGACTGAGTTCTGTGCATTTACCCTGGTGTCTATAACAACACCTGCCTCGAACAATGTGCTCAGTTAATATTTGCTGAATGAATGAATGAATGAATGAATGAGTGTATAAACAAGTAACATCTATGTATGTCAGAAGAGGAAGAGGCCTCAAAAATCATCTGGCCCACTCTCTACAGAGACTGCACTTGACACTCAGGGTCCTGATGGTAAACCCAGTGTGTTCCCCATTCCTCCATCTTCCATCATAGCAATAGGAATTCCCCATCTTCCACCAGCCAGCATCTGTTCTGTCCAAGGCATCACCTGTTTTCTTCAGTTTATCTGTTTTCCTCGAGTCCTTGAATGTTCACACTTCTTCCTGCCTGTATATTTGAATTCCGGTTATTTTCATTTACAACTGAAAAGGAAGACACCAATGACCTTTTGCTGGATTACTTTATCCACTAAGGGCTTTACCCGGCCTCTATGCCTGCATCTTTTGTCTCCATTCACATCTCTCTTCAAGGGCTTCTGGAGGTCTCTCTCCTACATTCCCAGACTCTCTGATATGAGTCAAAACACATCTCAGTCTGACTCCAGACAGCACTTTGTACCAATGGTCCCCTGGGCTGACTGGTTGCAAGTGGCTCACCTGGGCAGTAGAGGCATCTGGATCTTAGACAGTCAACGGAGGCATCTCCAGAGACCTCTGATGTCCAGATGGGCTATGTTTTGAGAGTCCTTCCTGGCTGGGGACCAAGGAAACGCCATGCTTTTAAGGCACAGATGGTGCCCAGGTGTGGCCGGCTCAGCTGGGCTCCACCTTGGAACTCCTAATGAATTTTCCAGCTGGGGTGGGTCACAGCCCTGGCGTTCTCTTACAACCCAGTAGGACTTCTGACCTCAAGAGTGGTCAAGTAGGGTTGATTTAAGGATTTGATGCTGCTCTGAAATCCCAAAATTCTCCCCTTCTAGGAAATCACAAACTGTTTTGGGCCATGAAGAACATTATGGATCAGGGAATTTCATGCAAACAAGCAGCTACCCAAACCATTGCATTTTGTGAATTCAACAATCAACTATTAATTCAAAGGTTGAATGTTAGGAAATTTGAAGAAATATAGGTATTTGTTAAAATTACATTTTAAAAAATGTATTCAGGTCAGGCACGGTGGCTCACGCCTATAATCTCAGCACTTTGGGAGGCCGAGGCGGGTGGATCACTTGAGGTCAGGAGTTTGAGACCAGCTTGGGCAACATGGTGAAACGCCGTCTCTACTAAAAATACAAAAATTAGCCGGCCATGTTGGTGGGCAGCTGTAATCGCAGCCACTTGGGAGGGTAAGGCAGGAGAATCTCTTGAACCCAGAAGGCAGAGGTTACAGTGAGCCAAGATCAAACTCCATCTCCAAATAAATAAATAAATACATAAATAAATAAGAAAAATAAATAAAAAATATTTTTAACGTATTCAAATTTTTTAATTTGAAAACTCATTCTGTCACTTACTCATTGTGTAGCATTGAACAAGTTACTTACATCAGTGGTCAGATGAGGTTCCTGGATCAGCAGCAGCAGCAGCAGCAGCACCTGGGAACTTGTTCACATGAACATCTTGGGACCCCAGACCAGATTTACAAATTCAGAGCCTCTGGGGAGGGGAGTCAGCAATCTGTGTTTTAACAAGCCTTGCAGTTGATTCTGATGCATGTTCAGTTTTGAAAACCACTGGTTTGAACCATCCAAACTGTGTTTCCTCTTATGTAAAATGGAAGTAATAATACTTGATCTCGTAAAGTTGCTGTAAGGATTAAATTCAATAGATTTTACATGTCAAGTATTTAGGACAGTGTCCGGCACTTAGTATGTGTTCAATATATGACAGCTACAATTAATGTTATTACTATCATTATTGGATTTCTTTTCTGGGTGGCCAATGAATCAGTCTGTAACTTTGCGTGTCTACCTGTGAAATAATAAAGAGGGAATATATTTTAACATTAATCATTATAACAATAGCTAATGTATTGAGCTCCTCTCTGTGCCAGGCACTCGGTTCACTACCTCACAAACAAGTGTTCAACCCTCATTAGAAAAACACTAAGCGAATGGTGCCATTATTGTCCATCTTTTACAGGTGAGAAAATAGATTTGGAGAGCTTATGCACCTTGGCCAGAATCATACAAGTCGTGAGTGGAAGAACCAGGACAAGAATTCTGAGTAAGACTCTGGAGCCCGGTTAGTCAGCAAACCACCACATGACCACTCCGAAGAGGTCTGCAAAAGGCATGACAGAGGTAGCCATTTTTTTACCCACCATGTTATTTTGAAAATCTCTATGAAATCAGATATTCACCACAACACATATATTAACTGTATGGCTATTAATTAATGATAGAAGGCTCTCAATCAAGTTTTTGCTTAAAATGAGTTTTTGTTGGTTTATTTTATTGTATTTATTTATTTTTTTGAGAAACCAGGGGCAGAAAAGAGTCTGTTACTGACATCCTCTGCAAGTCCTCCAAGGAGTTCTCCATGACTCAATTCCTGCCAAGTCACATTGGCTGTGCAGCCACGAGGGGGATGATTTGTTGATGACAGATCTAAAGATGGTCCCGCATCTGTAACCAGAACTGTTCCTTCTGGTTGCAGTTTGGGGCACTGATCACTGAGACCAAGGGACACATTCCAGTGTCCATTAGATGGGAGTCAACTGGAAAAAAAAAATGCTTTCTTTACATACTGAAGGTAAATCTTCAGGTAAAGATTAAAAGGAGGAAACATAAACATGTGACCTATAATTACTGCTAAGTATGTGTTACCGGTTGTATTTGTTAATATAGGTTTGGGGCCCATGATGAATGCCAAATTTATACCATTTTTCAATACCACAAAATTTTCTGGCACCTAAAATACCAGTGACATCCTATAAAGCAATTTATTAACATGGGTGAGATTATATGTACATCAAAGGAATTTCAGAACAAGCTGCTGAATTTATAAAATGAATATATTTTAAAACTCATCAGAAATGGTATTTCAGGGTAAGTATATGTTTATTCAGTGCAAAGTGTCCATTTTATCCTAGAGAATTTTTAAGGGTACAAATAGGCCAGGAACAAAAAACCTGTAGGCTTTCTTATTTGAGTGAAGCCAGTAACTTTGCCTTTGATTTGAGAGTTTCTGCCTAAATCTTAGAAGCAGGACCTCCGCGATATCACAATATGTTCAGTTTAGCATAAAACTTCGCTGTGTCCCTAAAATGACAGTATCAACAATAGCACCACTAAGCAAACACTCGTTTTGGCTACTGCCTTTTATTTTATTTTTTCCCCCTCTTCTTAGCTCCACCCAGCTTGCTCTTGAAAGGCCTTCTGTTCTGTCAGCCATAATGACATCTGCTGGCGGACACAGGAAGTCATAAATCTGTAGGTTCTCTCTCAACCAAACCTTGTTAATGCTGCCATTTATCACAGGGGCTGGGGTGCCATCTCTGGAGGGCTGGACGCAGAGAGTCCATTTTCTCCCATACCCCTTTCCCAAGAGAGCAACCATTTTAAAAACAGCCACTTTTTCATCTCGCATTTGCAGACCTAAAAGTCAGGCAGATGCAAACCCCACCGTCAATGTGCAGCTCTTGGAAAGAAGCCATGATTCCAGGCAACAATAGACTCGACTTGATGTTTCAGGACTGAAGCAAGGCAGTTGTGACTAAGCTCTGTCCTTCCTCATTTTAAATAGGCCCCTGATGGCTTGGAGGAGAGGGATGGAGGATTCTGTCCCTCCAAGCCCATCTGTTCCAGGGCTTTTCTAAGGGCAAAACTTACGACAGGGAAAGTTGAAAAAGGATTATTTAAATTCAGAGTTACTTTTGCTCTGAACTAATGAAAGATGATGTTTGGGTTTTATTTCTTAGAAGTCCATGGTGTCCTAAGCATTGATTCAAGACCTCCACCTATGACAGGTATTTTCCAGCTTTTGCTACTCAAAGTGGGGTCCCTGGATTCGCATCCCCTGTTAGAGCCTGTCAGAAATGCAGCATCTGGCTGGGCACCGTGGCTCACGCCTGTAATCCCAGCACTTTGAGAGGCTGAGGCAGGCGGATCACAAGGTCAGGAGATCAAGACCATCCTGACTAACACAGTGAAACCTTGTCTCTACTAAAAATACAAAAATTAGCCAGGTGTGGTGGCAGGCGCCTGTAATCCCAGCTACTCGGGAGGCTGAGGCAGGAGAATCGCTTGAACCTGGGAGGCAGAGGTTGCAGTGAGCTGAGATCGCGCCACTGCACTCCAGCCTGGGCAACAGAGTGAGACTCCATCTCAAAAAAAAAAAAAAAAAATGCAGCATCTGAGGCACCACTCAAGTCCTACTTTATCAGAACCCACATTTTCCACAACATCTTCAGGTGATTCCTATACACATGAAGGTTTGCGAGGTTGTGCTCTACATTGGGGTTCTCACCTTGACACTGTTGGCATTTAGGGCCAGATCATTGTTTCTTTGCAGGCCTCTTTCTTGGGCACTGTGGGATGTTTGGCAACGTCCCTGGTCTCCACCCACTAGATGCCAGTAGCAACCCCTGAGTCGTGACAACCAAAAATGTCTCCAGACTTGTCAAGTGTACCCGGGAGAGTAAAGTCACCCTTGTGGCAACTCAAAAGTGTGGTCTATGTACTCGCAGCTGCTGTGTCATCTACGAGCCTGTTGGAAATACACCTTCTAAGACCCCACCCCAGACTTGCTAAACCAGGAGCTCTAGAGGTGAGGTGCATGAATCTGTCTTAATGCCCTGGGAGGTAATATGGGTGCTAATGTTTAAGAACTGAGGCTTCTTAGATTCTCAGTTGCTGAATGTGAGCAGGGAAAAGCAATGCGAGAAATACTTGGATTTGAGGGATATAAAACTCACTGCAACACTGTCAAGAGGGAGTAATGCATGGTTGTTAAGAATAAAACAACTGGAGGCATGCCAGGTTTCCCGATTTGCTATCTCCATTATCTTGGGTAAGTTACCTAACCCTCCTGTGCCTCAGTTTTCTCATATGTAAAATGGGGACAACAAAAGCACTTTATCAAAAACTGGTTTAATGACTGGGTGCAGTGGCTCACACCTGTAATCCCAGCCCCTTCAGAGGCCAAGTTGGATGGATCACTTGAGGTCAGGAGTTCAAGACCAGCTTGACCAATATGGCAAAACCTTGTCTCTACAAAAAAAAATACAAAAAAAAAAAAAAATTAGCCAGGTGTGGTGGCACACACCTGTGGTCCCAGCTACTTGGGAGGCTGAAGCAGGAGAATTGCTTGAACCCAGGAGCTGGAGGTTGCAGTGAGCCGGGATTGCGCCACTGCACTCCAGCCTGAGCGATGGAGTGAAGCTCTACCTCAAAAAACAAACAAACAACAGCAACAAAACTGTTTTAAGGATTAAGTTCATATTGTAAAGTGCTTACAACAGCGCTTGGTACCAAGTGCTTTGTAAATGCCAGTGGCTATTGTGATTATGACCATCATTTGCCTGTCTTTCCCTCAATGTTTAAGTTCCCTAAGAGCCACGCAGGTGCTTTCTTTTCTGCCACGTCCCCAATACCCAGTCATGCACCTGGCACGGAGTAGGTGCTTAATGAATATAAGTGGAGACAGTGAGTCGGCATGTGGAGGGAAGAGAATGCTAGCAGGAACTCTCTGCAGCAGAAACTCTCTGCCTCAGTGGCTTGAACTTGTACTCTGTTGTCTGTACTTCCTGCATGAGGACACCAGCTTCCCCGATCAGTTTTGTAAGCTGGCGCCCTTGCAAATGTAGGGGATTGAGCTGAAGTGAATGTTATTCCTCGGTTCAGATTAGATTGGACCTCTGATACATCTGAAAACACTCTGTAAACAACAATCAACAAATGCTTATAAAATAATGAAAAAACTAAAACTTGGGGAGTACTTTCTATGTATCAAGTATAATGCTCAGTATTTTATTTTTGCTCATGTGATCCTCTCTCTGCTGATAATAGTCAGTGATATAATTATTCCCACTTCACAGGTGGGAAAACTGAAGCCCAGAGAGGTTAAACAATTTGCCTGAGGGCTCAGTAAATGGTGAATTTTTTTTTAAGTGTTGCTTTCTCTGATTCCAAACCCAAACTTACCTTTTGTCATGAAGTCTACCTGATCTGTACACAGTGATCATATGTCCTAAGACTTCTGGGACTATCCTAATTTGAAACCCGCTGCCCCCATTTTATGCTTAACACACTCATAAATGTCAGACCACATGTCTTTCATTTTGTTTAAAACTCAAACAATGAGAGCCCTTCAGCCCTACCAGAGATACAATGGGGAAAAGGAAAGAGGCCCCCGCTCCTGAGGAAGCTCACTTGTGGGGAAAGTGAAGATTGACCAAATCAGGGAATACAAAAGACTTATAAGCAAGTGCAAATTACAGATTATAAACAATAGGACTGGACGGGAGAGAGCAACTAAAAGAGGCATGGAGCTAAGCTTTGAAACTCACTGGTGCACTTGGTAGATATTTATTGAAGGTCTATTGTGTGCCTGGCATTATGCCAAAAAGTAGAGGTGCTGCAGGAACAGGACCGTCTTGTTTCTTACTCTCAGAAAGCTCACAGTGTAGGGTACTCTACTCCAACAGACGTTGCCTGCTCGCCCATTTCTTCACACACCAACTCAACTAGGAACTGCCAGCACCCATCTCTTTTGCCTCCAGGGAAAGCCAGAAGTGGCCCTCACCCAATGGCTGGCAGGAGTAGGTGGATGAATACCCCAGCTCTCTCACCCTTTAGGAGAGACATCTCGAAAGTGCAGAATCTACACTACCTCCCAGCATTCCTAGCAGGATTAAGCTCCAGTGGCCCACAGTGATAACTTGCTTGTTAACACACCTGTACCAGCCACCTTCCCTTTCCTTACTCACTTTCCTACTCCCCTCCTGGAGTTTTCTAGAATCAACTCCCAAACAAACTACTTGCACACAAATCTTTATCTCAGAGTCTGCTTCTTGGGGAAGCAAAAGCAAGACACAATCTTTCTAGAAAGAAAGTTTGCAACAGCCCTAGACTATTCAGCCATGTTAAGCCCATGGGTTCCTTAGCCTCTTGGGCGTGCCCAGTAATGGTTAAGGAAAAAAGACAAGCTGTATTGTTGCCTTCAAGACAAGATGCTTTGACATAATCCTAGCACGCAGGGGTAGAATCTCATGAAATTTTAAGGACAATAGGATGCTTAATGCCTAATCATAATAGCTAAGACATGCTCTGGATAAGACAGAAAGGTGTTCTCAGAGCGAATTATATCATTCTCTATTTGCTTCTGAAAGTTGAGAGGCACCTTTGGGCACACAGTTCTAATGAGTCCAGGAAGTAGAGCTTGATGCACAGTTGAGATGGCATAAAATATACCAGAACTTAAAGGCTGCTCATCACATGGTTTCCAGGCTGCTTCCGTCCTTACATTCACTTAATGTCTTCCTGTGGTTAATGAAGTTGAGCGATGGATTACTGGGCCAGCGACTTGGTTTGGATTCTTTAGCAGCAGCAAACACTGTCACTGACTGTAAGTAGCCAACTCCAAGGGAGAAATGTGATATATGTTAAATCTAACAGCTCCCATGGCCCCAATCTGCCCAGTCAGCAATCATACCCTTTAAAATATACATAATGCTTAATTGCTGTTGCAAAATTCTACACCTAACCAAATCAAAATAGTTTTAAAAACAAGTGCCTAGTAACTTTTGGAGGATTTATTCTTAGAAGAAAGCTTGCCAATGCTTGGGCATTCCCGAACTTTATTGTCATCAACCTCACCTATTTTTAGAAAACGAATTTGCACCCAGTTGAATCAGACATAGTTTCTCCTGGGTTGGTTGTAAGTAAATGAATTGCACTGATCAATTCATTTGGAAGATATCAATTGATCAGCATGATCAATTCATGCTGGAAGAATAAAATTCAAATTTGGTATGATGACGGACCTCCTCAGTGGTCTATTCCCAGTCCATCTCTCCTGCCTCATTTCTGCTTCCCTCTCTCTGGCTGGTTCTCTCGATCTCAGTTCTAACAGTTGCATCTTTCTATTCCTGAAGCTCAGACATCTCTTCCAATTTCAGGGCTGGGATCCTGATTGGGTGCTTCCTGATCTCAGTTTAAACGTCACCTCCTCCCAGAGCCTTTCCCTGACCCCAATCCTAACGTGGGCTCTGCCCCACCCCCGTACTCTCTATCTCAACACTCTTAACACCCTACTTTATTTTCTTCCTGTCACTCTCCATGATCTGGGACTTCCTCTTGTTTTACTCTCCCCACCAACATGATGGTGGGGGTTTCCTGGGAAAGTAGAAAATAACGAGAGATTGCTACCTATAAGTTTTCACAAAATACTTGCTGGGAAGAGGGATATCTTGAACAAGTTAAATGATATAAGAGGAAGGCATGACTTACATCCTCAAGGGCAACATCGTATGGTACACTGGCTCTCAAACTTGGCCACACATTGGAATCTCCTGGGAGCTTTAAAAAATACGGTCAACTGGATCCCACCCCCACACACTGATGTAATGGGTCTGGGGTAAAGCCTGGACATTGGGATTTTTTAAATCACCCCAGCTGGCTGAAATATGTTTGAGAGCACTACTTTTTATATACTTGAAGCATTATGCACATATACAGAAGAGCACAAATTCTAAGTGTGCAGCTGAATTAATGTTCTCTTATTGAACACACTGGAGTAACTAGCGCCCTGGTTAAGAGCAATCCCAGCCTCTCAGAAGCCTCCTTAGACCCACTCTCCAAAGTAACCATCACTGTGATAGGCAAGCATAAATTAGTTCTCTCTGCTTGTGTACTCATACATTTGGGATCATAGTCTACCTTGAGACTCTGTTTTGAAAAGATACGGACTAGAAGAGTGTGAATTTCAAAAGATCCACCCAGGAAGGCTTCTTGGAAGAGGTGATATTTAAGAGAGGATCTGAAGGAGGCAATAGACAAGAGGAAAGGGGGAAAAGGGAGGGAAGTTGGTGAGGGGAGGACAGCATCAATTGAGAAAGAGGCACATAGGCTAAAATGTTGTTATCTCCATATCTAATGAAAACCCTATTGGAGCCGGGTGCAGCGACTCACACAGTAATCCCAGCACCTTGGGAAGCCGAGGCAGGAGAATTGCTTGAGCTAAGAAGTTTGAGACTAGCCTGGGTAACACAGAGAGACCCTGTCTCTACGAAAATAAAATTAGTAGAGTGTGGTGGCTCGAACCTGATATCCATGCTACTTGGGATGCTGAGGAGGGAGGATTGATTGAGCCCAGAAGCTTGAGGCTGCAGTGAGCTATGACCGAGCCACTGCACTCCAGCCTGGGTGACAGAGCAAACAAGATCTTGTCTCTAAACACAAAAGAAAAGAAAAGAAAACCCTATTGCACCAAAGGTATTTTTAAAAGACCTTCCTTTCATGTATGCTCACCTTCATATTCAATCCTTCCACAGATTTTTAATAAGCACTAATATGGTGCTCGACCTGAGGATATAAATGTGAATTTGGGAAGACAGACAGGAAAAACACACAAATACATGAAGAAAATACAGAGAAAGAGTGGGACAGATAGGGTAGGTAACAAAGGCACATTTGAGTTTAGAGTGAAGAGGAAAGATAGACCTGGAGGAGGAACTTTGTAGAAGGAAAGAAAAAGAGTAAAGGTCCTGAAACCTATACAGGAGGCACTATGGTGACTGAGACATTCTCTCTGTGCTCAAGTGTCTCAAGGCTACTCCAGAACCCAGTAATTAGAGCACCGCCCTGCACAAGGTAGGTGCTTGGCAAATATTTGTTTAATTGCATCAGTGGTAAAACAGGCGAACTAACAACACATTTGATATGTTGTGTGCTTTGAGGGGGAGGATTGATAGGCTTCTACAGTGTAGTTAGAAGACTTGAGTGAATCCAAGAACAAATGCCTTTTCAGCTCCTTGCATGCAAGAAACTCTGCAAACTCTATTCACTTGTTATAAAATTCAACTTTTGTACAGAAAAGTTTCCTATGCCTAGCGCCTTACCAGAATCACCTGGGAGCTTTAAGATTTTCAGATGTTTCTGACAGCACCCCGGAATCTAATTTAGTAAGTCTAGGGTGGGGCCTGGGGTTCTTTATCTTGAAAAATAAAAAATCCCCAGGTGATTCTGATATTCAGTCAGCATGTGAACAACTGTTCTGGAAGGTAGGGTTGAGTCATTCCAATCAGTTCATGCCCTTACACATCCCAAAGTTCGAGTGCTGGATCCCAGGAAGCGAAGTTCCCTGGAGACTTAAACATAGCCTCATCCCAAGACACCAGCTCTTACAAGAAGTTTCGCCAAGTGCCAGAGTCTATGGTTTAGCACAGTATTTTCCAATTCTAGCAATGCCCACACCATCTTTTTCACATTTTGCCATTTCCACATCCCACCTGAATCACTTTTTACTCTCTATTGTTCCTTAAATATACTTATTTTTAAAATTCCACTAAATGGGTTTAAACATTAGATTGCTCTTACGCAAGGAGAGCGGGGTCTTTTACTAAAATAGAAGGTAACTCTAAATCGAAAGCTTAAAAACAAAACTTTTTTTAATTCTTTTTTTTCTTTTACTTTAAGTTCTGGGATACACGTGCAGAATGTGCAGGTTTGTTACAAAGGTATACACGTGCCATGGTGGTTTGCTGCACCCATCAACCCGTCATCTTGGTTTTTAAGCCCCTCATGCGTTAGGTATTTGTCCTAATGCTCTCCCTCCCCTTGCTCCCCACCCCAACAGGCCATGGTGTGTGTTGTTCCTCTCCTTGTGTCCGTGTGTTCTCATTGTTCAACTCCCACTTATGAGTCTTATGAGTGAGAACACGCAGCGTTTGGTTTTCTGTTCCTGTGTTAGTTTGCTGAGAATTATGGCTCCCAGCTTAATCCATGTCCTGGAAAAGGACATGATCTCATTCTTTTTTATGGCTGCATAGTATTCCGTGGTGTATGTATATGTGCCACATTTTCTTTATCCAGTCTATCATTGATGGGCATTTGGGTTAATTCCAAGTCTTTGCTATTGTAAATATTGCTGCAATAAACCTACATGTGCATGTGTCTTTATTGTAGAATGATTTCTAATCCTTTGGGAATATACCCAGTAATGGGATTGCTGGGTCAAATGGTATTTCTGATTCTAGATCCTCGAGGAATCACCACACTGTCTTCCACAATGGTTGAACTAATTTACACTCCCACCAACAGTGTAAAAGTGTTCCTATTTCTCCACAGCCTTGCCAGCATCTATTGTTTCTTGACTTTTTAATAATCACCATTCTGGCATGAGATGGTATCTCATTGTGGTTTTGATTTACATTTCTCTAATGGTCAGTGATGATGAGCTTTTTTTATATGCTTGAAAACAAAACATTTTTGAAAGTCTAGCTAGATACTCTTGTCCCTCCCAAGCTTCTGAGCCTAAGATCTGTGGTATCTTTGTTGAAAAATAGAAGTTAGCAAGTATTAGGTATAAAAGAGACATGAGCACAAAATGGAGATTTTATCACATTGAAAGAGAATTGAAAGGGAACAACTTTCTCACTATATGATTCAATATTATTTAACATCTTATCTATGGCACTGGGTACCATTGTGTTATACATCCCACTGGTGTAAGCCAAAACCATTTTTTTTTTTTTTTTTTTTTGAGACGGAGTCTCGCTCTGTCACCCAGGCTGGAGTGCAGTGGCGCAGTCTCGGCTCACTGCAAGCTTCGCCTCCCGGGTTCACGCCATTCTCCTGCCTCAGCCTCTCCGAGTAGCTAGGACTACAGGCGCCCGCCACCACGCCCGGCTAATTTTTTTTGTATTTTTTAGTAGAGACGGGGTTTCACCGTGGTCTCGATCTCCTGACCTCGTGATCCGCCCGCCTCGGCCTCCCAAAGTGCTGGGATTCCAAGCGTGAGCCACCGCGCCTGGCCCCAAAACCATTTTTGTGGATAACTAAGCTAACTATTAGTAACAGTATGAAAAAAATACAAATTAATAAAAGAACATTTCAGAAATGTGGATCCAACAATGTGTTAATAGCCAGCCACAAAGTAGGTACTGCAGAATTGTTACAAGTCCCCCACGTTATATAACCAGCTATTGAGAACCAGGAAAGAGCGGATGTAAAATTCTGAGAAGAATATTGGATAGAACCTCAGGGAAATTCTGTCATCCAAAGTCATCTTCTCCTGCCCATTTCCTTCCTGATTGTCTCCAAGGCTGGACCCGGCTTCCAAATTCCCTCTTTTTTAGTTCCCAGTCTTTGGGATGTTATTATAATATCCAAAAGCTTTTTGAAGGTGAGGATTCTACCTTATGCATTCCAAAATCTGCTGTGCTTGGGGCAAGGCCTGGTAGACCAAACAGGCGCAGTAGATGTCTGTGAAATAACTGGCTGAATGTAATGAAAACACCACACCAGCAGGCATGGGGCTTGCACAGAGCGTGGCAGCTTCATGGTGAGGTTGCTGCAGCTTCACTCCTCTTCTGTTCAGGCCTCCTGATCTTATAAACCAGTACCCCCTGATCCCACAATGGTGGTTCCTTGGCTGCAGGGCTGTGAGGTTTTACTCAATAGGCTATGGTCCCTTGCACAGTGCTCTGTAAAAATGTGTTGGGTAATTAGAATTAATACCTTTTTCGTTGACATTGCCAACTATGAAATCGGGATTTTTCTGCCTCAGCTGCCTAAGGACTAGGCTGGGACTGGGTGGAGTTGGTCATGGGTGGAGGCCTTTTGGGTGATTTAGGGCAGGTGAGTTAACAACTTGTACCACACATGTGAGATGGAGAAGTGCGTGGGGATGTTAAAAATGATTAAACAGCACTTTGCAAACAATGACAACAACACTTCGTGGCTGACAAGTAGGATAGGGAAAGTTGAGTGTCATACAGCCCAAAGAACTGTTAAGAAAAATATTTATGAAACTAGTCAGACCTGGTAGTTCCCCATAAGCGGGTGGGTGGGTTGTAGTGGGAAGTGTCCCAGATCAGACTGGGCGGGCCTTGCTGGGGTGGCAGGGTGGCGGTGATCATGGTGGGAGGAGGAGTATTGAGGAGTGGGCACAGGTGAAACCCCATCATGACGGCCACCATTACAATGTCACCCCTTGAACCCTTAAGTTACATCAATATCTAAGCCTGACTTGGCTTTATAGTTAACAACATTGAGTATGTCTGATTCCAAAAGAATAAACATTTTGGGGGCAGATGTTCTCTAACTGGTGTGAGCAGAAGGTTCACTTGTAGGGATGGATGGGTTACATGTTCAAAATGCAGATCTCTAAGCC
Source organism: Symphalangus syndactylus (assembly GCF_028878055.3). NCBI lineage: Eukaryota > Metazoa > Chordata > Mammalia > Primates > Hylobatidae > Symphalangus > Symphalangus syndactylus. The sequence goes on along the minus strand of NC_072446.2, from coordinate 19,555,392 downwards.
TTCATCCGGAATTTTCTGATTCAGAAGATCTAGGGTAGTGATGCTAAGCCAAGGGTGATTTTGCCCACCAGGGGACATTGGGCAGTATCTGGAGACAGTTTGCATTGTCACAACTGAAGCCTGGGATGTTCCTAAACATCCTACATTTAACAGGACAGTCCCTCCTAACAAAGAATTATCAGACCCTCAATGTCATTAGGGCCTGGGTTAGAAAATCTTGCTCTAGGGCGTGGCCCAGGTATGTGTATCTTAACAAGGGCCGCAGGAGATTTTAATGCGGAAGCAGAAGCCTTACACAGTGACTTTTTGATACAAGGGCTTCAGTATCAGAGTCCCCTTTTTGCCTATCCCTTTGTTATGTTTAGGACTCAGCTTTGACTTACCTCTTCCCTTGAAGCCTCGCCTGGTAACCATCCTTCCTTTTGCCAATTTCAGGGTAATTGCTCCTCCTAAGAACACATTCACCACATACTTACAACCAACTGATCTTTGGCAAAGCATACAAAAACATAAGTTGGGGAAAGGTCTATTCCAGTGGTCTCCAGCCTTTTTGTCACCAGGGACTGGTTTCATGGAAGACAGTTTTTCCATGGACCAGGGCAGGGTGGATGGTTTTGGGATAAAACTGTTTGACCTCAGATCATTAGGCATTAGATTCTCATAAGGAATGTGCAACCTAGATCCCTTGCATTCACAGTTTACAATAGAGTTCGAGCTCCCATGACAGTCTAGTGCCCCTGCTGAAGTGACAGAGCCCAAGTGGTAATGCTTGCTTTCCCCCGCCCCCTCACCTCCTGCTGTGCCACCTGGTTCCTAACAGGCCATGGACAGGTACTAGTCCATGGTTCAGGGGTTTAGGACCCCTGCCCTATTCAATAAATGGTGCTGGGAAAATTGGATAGCCACATGTAGAAGAATGAAACTATCCCTGTCTCTGACTATATAAAAAAATTAACTAAAGATGGATTAAAGACTTTAAACATAAGACCTGACACCATAAATATTCTAGAAAACCCTAGGAAAAACTCTTCTGGACATTGGCTTAGGCAAAGAATTTCTGACTAAGCCCTCAAAAGCAAATGCAACAAAATAAATAAATAAATGGGGACTAATTAAACTAAAAAAATTCTACCCAGTAAAAGAAACAATCATCAGAGTAAACAGACAACCTACAGAATGGGTGAAAATATTTGCAAACTATGCATCTGACAAAGGACTAATATCCAGAATCTACAAGGAACTCAAACAAATCACAAGAAAAAAAATAATAATCTCATTAAAAAGTGGACAAATGACCTGAATAGACATTTCTCAAAAGAAGACAGACAAATGGCCAACAAACATAATGAAAAAATGCTCATCATCAGTAATCGTAGGGTAAGCGCAAATTAAAACTGCAGTGAGATACTGCCTTACCCTAGCCAGAATGGCCATTATTAAAAAGTCAAAAAACAACAGATTTTGGTGTGGATGTGGGGAAAAGGGAACTCTTATACCCGCTGCTGGTGTGAATGTAAATTAGCACAACCTCTATGGAAAACAGTATGGAGATTTCTCAAGGAACTGAAAGTAGATCTACCATTTGATCCAGCAATGCCACTACTGGGTATCTACCCAAAGGAAAAGAAGTCATTATGTCAAAAAGACAACTGCACGCGTATATTCATTGCAGCACAATTGCAAAGATACAAAATCAACGTAAGTGCCCATCAACTGATTAGTGTATAAAGAAAATGTGGTATATATATATGTATATATATGTGTGTGTGTACATATGTGTGTTTGTGTGTATGTATATATATATATATATATATACACACACAAACATATATATACACACACACATATATATACACCGTGGAATACTACTCAGCCATAGAAAAGAACAAAATAATGTCTTTTGCAGCAACTTGGATAGAGCTGGAGGCCATTATTCTAGGTGAAGTAACTCAGGATCGAAAACCAAATACTGCATGTTCTTGTTTATAAGTGGGAGCTAACGCATGGGTACGCAAAGGCATACAGAGAGATATCATGGACATTGGCAACTCAGAAGCAAGGAGTATGGGAAGGGGGTGAGGACTGAAAAACTACCTGTTGGGTACAATGTACACTACTCGGGTGACGGGTGCACTGAAATCCCAGACTTCACCACTGTGCAATTCATCCATGTAACCAAAAACCACTTTTACCCCTAAAGCTATTGAAATAAAAATAAATAAATAAAGCAAAAAAGAACACCTCTAGTCCCAGCCTGCATCAAATGCCCTCAGTTGCTTTTCACTCTCACTGGAAGGAGCACTCCTTGAGGGCATGGTCTAGGTTCACCCTGTTCACAGACCTGTCCCCAACACCTCAAAAGGTGCCTGGCCAATAGCAGAACTCAATAATCACATGTTCGTTTCAATCTCTCTGTACTCAAATGCGATCTCCTACATTGAATCTAGAGCCACCCACCCCCTTTTAGACACTATTACAGCACTCAGCTTAACATCTTCGTGGAGCGAATCACTCAAAGTATCTTGTTTATTTGCTTGCTTACTTTTCATTCATTCAACAAATATTCTATTGGGCACTTATTATATGTCTTGTGCTTTGCCAGCACTTGGGGATATAACAGAACAAAGAGGCAAAAATCCTTCCTCCTGTTGGAGCTTACATTCAAGAGGGGAACTTGTACAATCAACAGAATAGAAAACTGTCTATAACCTGTGCAACACTGATCAGCTCACTGGGGAATAATAAAATGGAGAAATGGGACAGGGAGTGTGTGTGTGTGTGTGTGTGTGTGATATTTTAAGTGAGGTAGACCTTTGAGAAAAGGGGACATTTAAGCAAAGACTGGATAGTTGGGGGGCACTTGTCTGCACTCCCCAATTGGAATATAAATGCCAACAGAGCCACCACCTTCCCTTTCTCTGTGGCCTCTGTGTCTCCAGAATAGGCACGTAGTAGGTGCTCAATAAACATTCTTCAAAGGAAACAAAAAGAGGAGTATGTGATTAGACCTTAAAGTAGACAGAAGGGAGATTTTTGTTTTTGTGACCACCCATTGATTAGCGAGAAGGTGGGAGGGACAGGGGCACTAAATTGAAGGGGGCGTGGGGAGGACATTTTGGGGGGGCAGGTTACGACTTAGAGGATGGAGATCCTCACTGGATAAGATCCCCTCCCCCTTCCCAGCCCCAAGCAAACCTAAGTTCTCCCTCTCCTAATATTGTGCATAGTCCCTGCTGGTCAGCCAACCTGGCCCCCTGAATCTCCCTCCACAGCCTCCCAGCTTCAGAGTTCAGCCATCATCACCCTGCCTCCTTTTCTCCCGCACCCCTTCCCTCCTCACCTCCTTTCCTCCCGCCCCCGCCCCTTCCTCCTCCCGGAGGGGTGTCCCCGCGCCCGGTGGGCACGCCCTCGCCCCGGCGGAGAGGGCGCACGGAGGGGCCTGGGCCGGCGCGCCGGGGCCCCCGCCCCCAGCCCCTCTCCCCTGCGGGACGCTGTCCCTTTAACAGGCTCCCGCTGCCTGGCGCTCTGCGGCTGGGGAGTAAATTTCTCCCTGTCATCAGGTCGCGGGGAGAGGAGGAGGAGGAGGAGTTTGTTAATGTTCAGTTTGTTCAGCGGGATCGATGTTTGCTGGCATCGCCTCGCCCTGTCTTGTGTGTGTGTGCGAGGGTGTGTGTGTGTGTTTGTGTGTGTGTGCATATGTGGGGGGTGTGAGTGTGTGTGTGCGAGGAAGCGGGGGTGCGTGCGCGTGTGAGTGCGTGTGTGAGTGTGTCTGTGTGTGTGTCTGTGTGTGTGTGTGAGTGAGTGAATTCCAGATTTTCTGTCTTTCCAAAACCCGCTCCTGTCCTCTCGCATATCACTCACAGACGGGGATCTGACAGCAGCCACAAACCTACAGTGAGTGATCGCTCTCCCCCCGGCACGAATCCGCCATAGAGATCGGCGAGGAGGAGGAGGAGGAGGAAGAGAAGAAGGAGGAGGTGGAGGAGGAGGTGGAGGAGGAGGAGGAGGGAAAGAGGAGAAGGGAGAAGAAGAAAAAGAAGAAGAAACCCACAACCTTCCCAGGATTGCCTTTTTTTTTTTCCTTATCTTTACGCGCGAGTGTGCGTGTGGCGCGTGTGCGCCCCTCGTCCCTTCCATCCGAACCCGGTCTTGGATGTTTAATAAAGAAATCAAGTGTCTCAACAGTCACCAAAAAAAAAACGCAAAAACAAAAACAAAAAAATTCCAAAAGCAAAAACAAAAAAGAGAGAGAGAGGAAAAAAAAATCCAAAACAAACAAACAAACAAGGCAGAACCAACCTCTACTTCAAAGCAGCCGGCACAAGCCACCCGTGTCTGCCACCCAGAGAGGGGGGTCTCTGGCCCGTGGTGGAGGAGTTGCAGGGGGGATCGTCAGGGGGACAGAGGCCGAGTGACGTCTTAGGAGCCACCGGGCAAGAGGCGGAGGAGACCCAGAGAGGCCAGACAGACAGCGGGCCCCGGCGCGCGGCTCGGGGCTGGGGCGCCAGAAGTGGGACTGGAGCGAAGTAGAGGATGCCGAGGAGAAAACAGCAGGCACCCAAGCGGGCGGCAGGTAAGAGAAACGGCTCCGCTTCGGGGCTGCCCTGTGCGCCGAGCTCCTCGCCCGCCCTCCTTGCCCCTGGGTGCCCGGGGGCACCACCCACTTAAGCTTTCGAGGGAGTTTGCGCCGGGTGCCCCTGTAATAATAACCCCGTCCTCTCTCGCCTTCTCTGGTCTCCCAAATCCTCCCCTTCCAAGCTCCGGTTGGGTTGGGGGAAGCTATCCCACCAAGCCTTTCCTCCTTAAACTTTCTTTCCTCCACCCTCTACCCCACCCCTAACTTTCTCCCAGTCTGTTTCTTGCCTCTCGGGCCAAAGTCGTATTGAGGATTTGGGGTGCGGAGTAGGGAGACGGCCCCTCCACCCCTCCATCCCTCTGCGTGGTCAGTGCCAGTGGCTTCTGGCCTCCAGGGATAGCGTCTCCTCTCACTGGGGCTTGGGGCGCTGAAGTGTGAGGCATACCTAACACCCGGGCTGCAGGCAGGCTTTGGGGCGAGCAATAGGAGTTTAGCGTTGATCACCAAGGTGGACAAAATGCCCCCAGGAAATGGATGAACCTTTGCATATATTTTCTAAAAGGATCCATATTTGGAAATCTAATTAACAATTTCCCTACTCTTAAAAAAAACAAAAAGGGTTGTATGGGGGAAATTCCCCATAGAAATTTAAACAGCTCTGGATTTTCTTTGCCTAGAGAGTTGCAAACTTTGTGAAATGATTCGTACTGTAAGAACTATCCCATCTGAATCCTTACTTACTGCTCCCTAAAAAAGATAAGAACAGGTTAATGGATCAGTACAATAGACCTTCTAAAGTTCTTTTTTTTCTTTTGGGTTGCTTAATTGCTTTTTTAATAGTATGCTGGGGTTTTGTTTCTCGGAAATGTAATATGAAAGTTCATTTTTCTTCTGCCAGACCCACCCACTGAAAAATCAGCTTTCCACTTGATTGCTAGTTTTGATTTGACATTTGATTGATCACCTGTCATCTCGCTGCCTTTGATCTATTCATTCTTGATATATATCAATAAATCACTCACCATGGTAACTCACAGTGCCAGTGACGCAAACCTTGCCCTCTATATTCAGAGCCAGACATGCACAATTATTATCTTGTTTGGCTTTTAATGTGGGCGTTTTTATTTCTTTGTGTCCTTTAGTTGAATCAGGGCTTTCGCAAAAAGCTTAAGTTTAGTTGTTTTTTCCTCTCTCTCTGTCTTTGCCCTCTTGATTTAGGCAACACTAGGTAAGGCTGGTCTTCTGCAGACCCACCTCCACATTTCATTCTGTTCCAACTCTAGCAAAACATAGGGAGAAGTTTGGTGGAACACTTTCATAAACTTTGCAAAGTCACCCTTAGAATAAATCCAAAGTTAGGAATCTGAGGAGAGTGGGTATCCCTTGTCTAAATGTGTTGAACCACCAAGCTCATCCTCCTTCCTCGCCTGAGTGTCTCAAAATATCCACAATTATCATTCCTTCTGAGCACAGAATTGCTTCCCTAACTATTTGTAAGTTGGTTCGAGTGGCATGCAGAAATATTGATAAAGCGTGGATTCATATCTTTTCTGATTGTTTCCCTAAAAGCAAAATAATTAAAATATTTTTAGTGAGGTATATATTTGGAATTTGCCTCATCAGTGAAGTTTTCTTTATTCAACTCTAGTTACTTCTTTGGAAAACAATGTCTCTTTCCTACCGTTGTCTCTCTGCATTTAACTCACTTATTTCCTAAAACTTAGGCTGCTTTGCAATCTGACAGCGTGTGGATGTGTTCAATGGCCTTTGAGACCCAGGAACAGTGAGCCTGCTGCATCTAGTTCTCGCAACATAAGTTTAAGTGTAGCTACATTATTAGAGATAACGTCCTTATTGTTGTCCCGAAAGAGAACCCTGGGATACGGTCCAGCAAGAAGTGATACTGCTCTGAAAATTACTCTTTTTTTTTTCTTGTTGTTCCGGTAAAGACTATCAACAACTAGGCAGTAATTTAAATTACCAGAATGACTGGACATGTCTCCTTTAGTAAGCTCATTACAAAAAGTGCATTGCTCAGAATTGCTCGACTTTGATTATAATTATCCTCCGATCGATAAGGATCCAGGTGTACGTAACATAACACTGTACCACATTATTTAAATTAGGTCCTTTTCATTAAGCTGTATCTGTTGGTGCTGGCTAGTTTATTGGTGTGTGTGTGTGTGTGTGTGTGTGTTAGAAACTTGTAACTATAGTTTCAGTTTTCTGGCCTATTATATTCCTACTGTCTTTGTATGTTTGTTTTGTATGATTCTTATTATTTTCACCAGAAGTGGAAACCCTTTTTAAGCTGAAAAAGGATAATTCATTTCATACACAGTGAGGACCCTCTTACCTTATTTATTTGCTCACATATTAATAGAGGAGACAGTTTTTCATGCAGTGTTTCTTCTGTTCATCTAAGGTCATCAATGCCCTACTCTATTTCAGCTGAAGTGGTTATTCACAAGTAAAGTTAGCCACTTTGGGGTTCTGTAGTCAGTTAACATCCAGGGAAGGGGAGAAGGTGGGTTCTAAGATTATGGCCATACTAACTTTTATCACTGCTTAAAATTAAACACAATGCACAACTGTAAGTAATTACACCCAAGGACTGATGTTGAAAGCTTGATTTCTAGCTTGATTAATGAATAATGGGAGATAGAAAAAGCCTATGAGTGGATCAGAGCTGAGGCTCTCCCCGAGCGCTGTTTTTCCCAAGAACTGTTCCAGGCAATTTGATTCCTTTGTATTATTAGTTTTAAGTTCCATGTTTCAAGGAATCAATTACAGAACTTTCTACTAAAACAGGTATCTAAACAGAATAAACAGGATGATATTGTAAGTGATGAGGAATTTTAGTCTTTATTTGTTATGTTCCTCCCCCTTCAGGGGCAAGGGATGTGAGGGGACAATTCTCTTTAAGGAAACAGCTAAATCAGAGTATTTCCCTCTGAAATGTCATTCTTCCTGGCTTTCTTAAGCTGTGCTATTCCACCATACTATTACTTAGGGCAAGAAAAAAAAAGTTGAGAAAGCAGCCTACAGTACCCCAGGGGTTTGTGTTGTGTGTGCATGCTTGCTTCCTTGGATGTATATTTCACTCACCATTAAAATGCATCCACTGTTACCTGAAAATATTGCAGGATTCAGTACCAGCATTTTTGCCTTCTATGCATTTCAAGGGAGATAGAGAAAATGGCAGGAAAGTAAAACAGAATGGTGTTTTGATTTGTTTGCGTTTTGCAGGATGCAGAGTGGTTAAAAATGTAAAATTGTAGACTTAGAATCTAACTCTTGATTTTCTACAGCCAATCTCAGCCTCTGTGCGCACACATATATAATACGTATTTTATTTCACCATCCTGAACTGTTTTTATATTAATGACAGCCAACTGCAATAGAACACAAAATCTTTTGTGAGCACATCTTGTGAATATCTAATATATATGTAAGTTATAGGATTCTACTCCCTGCCCACCCAAAGCAATTAGATGTTTCCCTCTTGCTGACTCTTAGAGGCTTTCTGATCACCCAGATTTGAGGAGAGTCTTGCAAGAAAGAATATCTCCCTCAATTTATTTTGTTTATTTAATATGGAGATGAATAATGCAGATTTTGTTTTCATGAATGTCCTTGTGTGGCAGTAAACATTAGACTATTAGCAATCATTACTTAAAAGTTGCAATTTGCACCTTAATAACACAGGTTATTTACACGGGAAACATAATCAACAGGGACAACTCTGAACACTGCAACAGAGCAGAAATGACCTCAGAGATCTCTTTTCTACCTCTTGATAGTGATGACTCTGAATTAATGGGTGAGGTCCCAGAAGTCTCAACCCACAGGATGGAGGGAGGGGGCAGGCAGCTCAGGGTGAAGTTTACCTTTAATTTACTGTCAAGTGGGACAGGTTTCAAGAGACTAGGAATCGGGTAGATTTGGGACCCTGGCTCCCTCACTTTGTTTAAATATCCTTCAGAAAGACAAGTTCACGTCTTGAATATTTAAGTATCTCACGCGATGGATTCCTTCACTTGCCCAAAAGTATGATTTTAACAAATGAATGGAAACACACACACACACACACACACACACATGCATGGACGCAATAAAGCCCAAAGTGTCTCAGCAGCACAAACTCTTTTGGCCATTCTTGTTACTTAAGGCAGATCTCTGAAAAAGGAAGGATAGATACCTTGAAATCGCTTGGTCCACACAACATTTTGGAAGGAAATTGATTGCTTAAGTGGTCGTTTTCCCACCCCCGTCCTGATTTCCTTCTTCCACCTCTCACCTCACCCTTAAAGACTCAGATTGAATAGGACATCTCAAAAGCCCATTTGTTTTAGGCATTTATTGATTTCATTTTTAATCTGCCATATCAGGACACAATACGTTAACCCTCATCAGCAGATTACAAGTGACAGAGAGTTCTAGCGGAAACTGTGTAAGGGAGCAGGGGCTCTGGGAAACTTCTTGACAATGAAACTCTTCTCTGAGGCTTAAGAGTTTGGATGTTGAAGGTTACTTTTGGGGAGGGGAGAAACATTCCTCAGAAACAGTCTACATTTTTTTCTTCCACTTTACATTTCCTTATCTCCCAGTTGCCCATTCTATTGCTACACTTTGGGAATGCTTAACACCCAAGAAATACCTCCCAAGTATTTTTAGGAGGTCTGTCCCTGAGGCAGCTTGACCTTTGTCAGTCTCCAACGGAGGTTTATGCTTTCATTTCATCCCAGCTGATTTCTCATTCATTTGATGGAATTTCTCCAAAGGATAACACCTGAGTTGATATGTTTCTCTTCCCAGGGCCTTGGGAATTGTGCTGTCCGTTGAACGGGTTTTGCTCGTGGGGGTGGGGGCACAAACTGAGCCTGGCATTTTTTAAAGCCATTGAAATGATGCCTCACTGTTCATCATTGCAGCTGAGCTTAGGAAGTCAACCAAGAAGAAAACCTAGGCCCTGGTCACGTTTGTGCTGTGCCTGTAATTAGCTGACACGAGGTAAATGTCCAAAGTCGACCTTCCCTTCCATCACTGTATTTATACTATCAATTTTATTTGGGAATGTCATGGTCTGGGAAGACTCAGCCACTATTTCAAAGGCAATGCCTGCTTCTACCCAGGTCCCCTTTAAAAAATACAGAAATTGCCGAACAAATTCTATATTAAGACCAGGCATACACAGAGTATCATTTTCGTTTGATGCAAAGTCAGTTGGAAATACATTAAACTAACAGTTAGAGAGTGTCTTGCATCGCTTCCCTGAAGCAGTGGTTTTTCATTACATATTTAATTACAATCAAACTGAACGACTTTTATTTAAAAAATCACAGTGGTATTAAAAGAAGCCTGGCACACAAATAATTTTATTGCTTCACAAGTTTAGAATGCTTTTATATTTTTATTTCTTTGGGAGAAATTTATTTTAATTTTCTAATGTTGTGATAAATACACGCTATCTTTTACTGTAGTCTGTAATCAGGGAGAGCTTATCCTTCTATCTTTATAGAGTCTGCTTACCCCAGAATAGGCTTTTATATTCATTTTTCAGTAATTTGTAACAACTGGTATTTTTAAATTTTTTTTTAAGTTTTACAAGTTCTATTTAAAGTTAGAAATTCTCATGTTCCCTGGGGTGATCTTTGGCAAGCAGCTCTTTGATTATAGGAGGAATTTAGTCATTCCAACCACATAAGAAAGTGGAGAGTGCTTGCTTGCTTACCTGAATATTACAGTAAGAAAAAAACACCATCTATTTACATGCCTCTAACATGTAACACTATTTTCACTGGATTTACAATTTCTTTTTTTTTTTTCCTCCTACTGACCTTTCATTCACTTGTTTTGGGAACTTTTTCTGAGGAGAATGTATAGAGATAGCATTTAAAGTGGATTTCAAGATACATCAGATTTTTAAGACATTGTAATAAAAATGAGAGACTTCAGAGCCCAATGGTTCACTGCTACTCTAGGTCTGCAAACTAATGAGAAAGCACCTTTGAAAACACATAGTTTCAACTTTAACTTGCACATGAATGGGGAGCGTCTCCAGCAGTGTGGCCGTCTTCGTATTGCTCATTTTGTCTGAGAAATTATGTTGTCCGAGGGTATCAGACTGAGGTCCGTTCAAAGACGTTATATACATACACAGACACACAGAAGAGAAATCTGAGATGCGAGTGGGAATTGCTGATATATTTGTTTCCAAAGCAAACTCCATGAATGAAATGATTCAATAATTTGGAGGAATTTGAAAGTCATTAAAATGGCCATTTGGAATTTTCAGTTGTTGCCTCCCTCATTTTTTTGCATTTCCCCTGTAGAAAAAGGCATCCTCTGAGCGCCCTCAAATATTCTGGGACGCTGAAGTAATGCCTAAAATTATTTAAAATTTTAGAAATTAAAATTCAGGAGGCACAGCAAGATAATCCTATTATTAATATATCAGTATTATTTAGCTACGCATAACAGCAGGAAAATGCACAATGCAAAAGTTTTAGAGATAAGGAGCTTAGAGAAATTACATGGGGGAAAGAAATACCTGGATCATGTTTGAAAGCATTTGTCTTGAATTCCGCTCATCTAAATGAGAACTCTCTTTCTACCTGTGTCATTTAAAAAACAATTTCAATATCCCCCTACCTGCTACCCCAGCCTGAAGCAGGGACTAATGAAACTCTCTCTGGACACACAGATGTAAGACACTATATTACACAACCCTTTTTAAAAAATTGTTTCAGAAAACCAAATGCGGCCATGCAAACCAAAAGAAAAACCTCAAGGATCTTTGTAAGATAGCTAGCTCAGGGTTCAAGATCGAGAGAACTTTGTTGCGGCAGGATAAGAAGACAGCAGCATTGCATTTTAGCTAAACATCTCTTCTTGGCAAATGAGAAGCGGTGAAGCAGGGAAGATTTTTTTAAGGAGCTTCTTAGCTCTTTTGCATTTCTCTCCAAAGACTAATCTAATTGAAAAGCTATAGTGTCCATTTATGATTAAGGAAAGGCCTCATGTTTCTGCAACACTGCTAGACACTGAGGTGGGTTAAAAAAAAAAAAAAAAAAAGCATTCTGCAGTTTCTGTTAGTACAAAAATTAAGATCACTGGTCTTAATTACTTGAGTGCTTTCAGACCTGAAGAAATACTCTAAAATCACCCCCTGAGCTTTCTTCTTAAAGCCACATCTAAGCCATTTCTATGGAAATTGTATAGTTTAGATATTAAGGTGGGTAGAATACAGTTATTGTTTTTAATGAAAATAGTTACGAAGGGCAGAATGAGATAAAAACAGAGTTGGCAGCAGCCATTCTATTTGTAATGAATTTGAAAGAAACTTCCCTAATGCTTTACTGGATCATGAAAAATCCATGAAACCTGGCGACATGGGAGATACAAAAATGAGACAGAGGGTCAAGGTCTTCTATAGGGGAAAAATGGCTTGGTAAGTGAGAACAGCGGCATATAAATATCTCTATATAAACTGCAGAGGGTTTACTCTAAATCACTTCAATTTATCAGATCCTTGGAATTTTTTTATGTATTTAGGAGCCTCTCTTTTATACCCCAGAGAGATATGAATAGCTTCTGGGCCAAGATGATGCTGTAGAGAAGAGTCAAATCTATTCTATGCGTACGGTACCATTTGGTACAGAAGAAATGCCAAAATGAAAAGCCATAAATGCGTTTTATATCAGAATTGCCTTTGGCTATTTTCCCTTATTAGAAAGTTGGGTACACTGCTGAGTGCTTCTTCTTGTTTTCCCCCTTGGGATTAGATTTGAGACTGTGGATGGAACAGCGGAGTAAGGGCAAGTGACTTGGGTTCTGGTTGCAGCCTTGCCCCACGCTGGTTATTTAGCCCCGGGCAAGCTCTAGAGATAAACCTTACTCTCTGGATAAGAATGTGAGTTTTTGAAGTCAGACTGATTGAAGTTCAAGTCTCTAGGTCTAATTCTTGTTCGGCCGCATAAACTTGGGCGGGCTGCTCAAATCTCTGCCCTCCACTTTCGAATCTATAAAATGGGGGCAATCATATGTTCCAGGTGTGTGGAAAGGATTGTATCAGAGGAGGGCTGAGAAAGTGTGCTGAAACTGTTAGGCACCCCAGGGATACGAGGGAATAGTGTGTCTTTACCCTGAATAACCAGACCATGGAAAATTTATATTAACTGGGAAACAAGCAACTTACCAATTATCATAGAACAAAGGGTCCAGGGCTTGAAAGAAACCTGGTATGGACGCATTTTGATTTGTAAGCCTGGAAACACAATGACGAAGTAGTGTGTATGAGCCTCTTCTCCTGAGGCAGACTTATTCTGGGCCGTTTGGAGTCCGGCAACAGCTCAAAAAAAAGTTTCTTTCCCAAGAAATAGAATTTATAGCACCACCAACAACGATGACAACGGTAACAATGATATCTGCCACTAAACAAGTGCTTTTTACATACCACGTGCTTTATATGCTTACATTTATTCGATCACATGGCAGTTATTTCTTGAGTTCCTACTATGTGTCAGATGCTCTTCTACTACCTGGACCTGGAGGTGAATAGGCTGGGGATGATCCCTGGGGATCTTGCCCTCCAACTGGGGGGAAGATAGAGAATATACAAGTAAATTTATAAAGGAAAAGATAATTTCAGCATAGAAAAAAAGCTTCACGATGACAATAGCTTTATAAAAGCAAAATTATGAGGGCAGGAATTGGGACAACAGAGATGTGGATGGTCAGGGGAGACCTCTCAGAGGAGGGGACATCTGGGCTGAGTCCTGTTCCTTATAACTTTCGAGTATAATCCCTGTTTTACTTTTGAGAATCTGAGTAAGTTGCAGGATAACTCATTCAAGGTCGTGCAGTGGCCAAGCTGAATTTTAAACTCAGCTCTTCCTGCTTCCAAGGCCCATGCATTTAATTTATTATGATCGTTTATCTAAAATAGTCATAGCGAATTGCCAGGAAGGACCCAAGGAAGAACCCTCAGTCTTATCATTCTCCCCCTGCATCTATTGTGATGTCTATAGCTATGGGGGTAAATTGAGAGCCTAGACGGAGGATGCTGCCTTTAGCGGCATCTCCAGATGGAATCTTCAGGCCAACTCCTGTCATCTGAAGTTGTCTCTTTATGGGATGTTCTTTCATATGTCCGTACATGCATTCATTTGTTCAACAGATATTGGCTGTGCATCTATTATGTGCCAGGTATTGTTCTAGGTGCTGCAAAAATAACAGTAGACAAGAATAGAGATGCCCCTGCCCTCACACAGCTAATATTCTTGTGGGCGAGCCTAAAAAGCTAACAAACAAATAAATATATAACACAATATTGAATAGTCCTAATTGCATTACATAAGAATAAATCTGGCTTCATGGGGTAGAGAATGATGGAGGGTTGCCCTGTTATATAGAGTGGTCAGGGAAGCCATTTCTCAAGTGGTGATTTGATCAGACCTGAAAAAAAGTGAGAGACTAGCCAAGCACAGGGCTGGGAGAAGCAGTCCAGGCAGAGGAAGGAGGAAATGCCAAAGGCCTAAGGAGGTGATGTGATCTGATTCAGTTATTGGTTGAACATAGGCCCTGTTTGTATTTCAAAAGTGATGATGGACTTGGGCATGTTTGCTCTCTCTGTCTACTTACCCAGCCCCTAGTGATGGTGAGTAGGATGCTTAGGATGATAGAGGTGGCAGCTGGAGATAAAAACACATTCCCAGCCTTCATAGAGGGATTGGTGCTGTGATGGATGACACGGCGAGGCTGTGGAAAGGCATCGTCAAGAGCCAAGTAGACCTGGGGTCCAACTGCAGCCAGCTGTGCACTCAGAAGCAAGTTTCCTCACCTCATTGCACCTCAGCGTTTTCATCTGTCAGATGGGGATAAGGATTTTGCTTACCTCACATTTTACTTGTGATAATTAGATTATGTAATGCATATAAAACTCTTGGTGCGGGCCCAGTATTTACATGGGGTCTTCCTCACAAATGAATGTTTTTTATTCTTGCACTTAATTGTGTTTTCTTTTCTGCAGGAATTCTGAGAGAAATCTAGGCACCTGAGTTAGTCCTTGGCACCTATTAGGCACTAACCAAATATTTCCCGATGAATGAATAAATGAAACTGTAAAGAAATGAATGAATACTTTCATTCATATATTGCTTTGTATACTAATTAATTACTTTCAAGTATAAGGATCTCTTTCATAGGTCTAGAACTTTTAGCAGACCTCTGGACCAATTGCAAATCCTAGCTGTTCTTAGAATATGTTTCAAATTAGAAAATATTAATGACCAAAAGACGATGATTTTCGTCTGAATCTTGTATTTTGCGCATCGTGACATCACGTGCCTTCGATTGAAGAGCAGTGATATCCCTTTGTGCGGTAGATATTGTTCATTCATCTTCTAGACAGTGCTTGCTGAGAATATGGATGGAGGGGAAGGAGTGGAGGGTCCTCATTTCTGACCCTGAGGTTCAGCCTCTCCCTGCGCCCTCTCCAAGTGCCTTCCTGGCCTTCGCTCTCCAGGTGCTCCCAGCCCCCCAGGCCCTGGCAACTCTGCCCCTCCCCCACGGGGAACCTGCGCTCATCCCCTCAGGCCCCAGGCGGCGAAGCTTAGGGGTTGTTAAGCTAATGTGAATAGGCTACGGGCTGTTTCCTGGTAACGCCTTCTTCACTTTTTAATTGTCACCTCCAGATAAGTGCCTGAGAGCAGGAAGAAGGGACGCTGGCTGGCTGCCTGTTAAGATGTATCTTAGGACAAAGAGATTTGGGATCCTGGAGAGCACGGGGGAGATTCTGCTGCCTGCCTCAGGACCTTTATGAACACGCGTGATGATGGGAGGGCGGCTATGGCTGTGTACCAGGTCCTGTAGGAGGCGCTGGAACTGGAGCCTTGCATCCGAATGACAAAGTGCCTGCCTTCCTGGAGCTTACACTGAGCGCGGAGGGCAGACCAGGGACTAGACAGCAGACAGTCCCATGTGTCAGGGTCTGGTGTTTGCAGAGGGTGTTTGCAGGGGTAGAATATGACAGGAAGTGGCTGTTTTGAATAAGACGATCAGGAAAGGTCCCCGTCTGCGGAAGTGATACTGACAGTGGGTCTGGAGTGCAGCGCTTGGAAGAAAACTGCACCTCTCTGGAGGAAGACAGTGCCAGGCACAGCTGAAAATCCGGGGCTAGAGCTACCGGGAGGAACAGGAGGAGCAGCTGGGAAGCTGGGTGGCCGGAGCAGACAGGGAGGGTGAGCAGGGAGGGTAAGGATAAGCAAGCAAGGGGCTGGGGCTGTCACCGAGGTGGGGTGCCTCGGAGGGTGCAGGAGCAGAGTCGGGATCTGACTTAGGTTTGATAGGGTCCTCTGGCTGCCCTGCGATTTATCAGGGACCCAGTTGCGAGCAGGCCAACCACTCAAGAGGCGTCTACATCAATGCAGTCAAAGGCTATCTATACTGACTTGGACCAGATCGATGGCGGAGGAGCCATGGCAGTGGTCCGGAGAGAGACCACAAGTTTGCAGGCAGGGTGCTAGTGAAAAACAGGCTTCTACTGAAAGGTGTCCAGGAGAAATTGGACTAGGTTAGCCATAAATATTTTCTCTAATTCCGTCTTCTATTTTTCTCCTCCAGTTATATGTAAGGGTCTTACTGCAAATTGTCAGTCTATCGTTCCCTGAGCCAAAGTGGAAACCAATAAAAGTGTTGGGAGCTGCCTACATTCTAGGACTGACCGTGCAGGGAAAGAGGCCACACTTTTCCACTCACATTTCCTGGAGTCCTGGAATGGCTTCTTCACATATTTCTCCACCCCCATTAGACAACTCAGTCCCTGGGCAAGAGGATGGATCTTGAAGTCTGACAGATAGGCATGGGTTCGATTTCTCTCCAACGATTATTTCATCTCGGTGTGACCTCAAGCAACTTTGCTTCCCAGACTTTGTTTTCTCATTAGCAAAACAAACCTAATAAAAGGACTCATTTCATAGGTTTTTTATGAGGATTAATTGAGATAAACCAGATAATACGCTTAACACCGTGGTACTTGCAATGAAGAAAATAGTGAATGGTGCATACATGGTAAGTGGTCGATACATTTTAGTCATTTTATTAACAAGTTAATAATCCTCTCCATGCCTTGATTTCCTTATTGGTAGAATGGGGATAATAAAATCCCCTTCTGGGTAGTTGGGAGAAGTCAAGTATTAATACCAGTGAAGCACATGAAATGGTGCTTTGCATACAGTGAGTGCTCAAGAAATGTTAAATTCTTAAACTCATCACCATGATTCTGACCTTATAGACTTTGAAGGGCAGATGTTGTGTCTCATTGCTTTCATGTCCACAAGACCTGGCACATAGATGGTGCTCAATAAATATTATTTGAAAGAGTGAATGATGGTGACCATGTCATTTTAACTCTTAGGAGTTAAAATGAGAAAACCCAAGGAGCCGAAAGCATGTCTCTAGGGGGAAAGGTTAGAGAGCACTGACTCAAACCATCATCTCCAATTATGCAGTTTTAATGAGGAAGCAAGCCCATCCTTGAACATTATTTAAGCCAGAGTTATCCCAATAAGCATTTTCCTACCACGAGTGGTAGATTAAGTAGCATTGAGTCACGTAGTGAAAGTAATGTTCGTTCTTCAATACCATTTCAGTGCCTCTGGTAAGTCAAGAGAAAGTCTTTCATAATAGCCTATTTTTAACACCTCTCACCCTTGTTTGTCAGAAAGGGCAGACCTCAGATTCAGAGACTTTAACAAGCAAAGGTATCCAGTAAAGAAATGAAATGATGGCCGGGCACAGTGGCTCACGCCTGTAATCCCAGCACTTTGGGAGTCCTAGGCAGGTGGATCACGAGGTTGGAAGTTCGAGACCAGCCTGACCAACATGGTGAAACCCTGTCTCTACTAAAAATACAAAAAAAAAAAAAAAAAAATTAGCAGGGCATGATGGTGGCACACGCCTGTAATCCCAGCTACTCAGGAGGCTGAAGCAGGAGATTCGCTTGAACCCGGGAGATGGAGGTTGCAGTGAGAGCCGAGATTATGCCACTGCACTCCAGCCTGGGCAATGGAGAAAGAATCCATCAAAAAAAAAAAAGAAATGAAATAATAATCTTAGGGCAGGGCATGGTGGCTCATGCCTGTAATCCTAGCACTCTGGGAAGCCAAGTTGGCAGATCACCTGAGGTCAGGGGTTTGAGACCAGCCTGGCCAAGATGATGAAACCCCGTCTCTACTAAAAATACAAAAATTAGCCAGGCGTGGTGGGGCATTCCTGTAATCCCAGCTACTCTGGAAGCTGAGCCACGAGAATCGCTTGAACCCAGGAGGTGGAGAGTGCAGTGAGCCGAGATCTCGCCACTGCACTCCAGCCTGGGCAACAGAGTGAAACTCTGTCTCAAAAAAAAAGAAATAATAATCTTAGACCTTTGTTGTCTGATTACCATCAATGTATGGCAAATGATACGGGTTTTTCATTGACTATGACATAAATTTTTGTTTTAAAATAAAATTATGGCAAGAAAAAAGAAGGAATGATTTTAAAGAAATATTAAAAAATGAATTGTATGTGTGTGGTGTGTGTGTGTGTTTTGTGTGTGTGCGTATGTAGGTATGTAGGGGAAGATGTTGCACAAGCTGTGAAGAGGGGATAGAATGATGTGAGGACACTGCAATGCTAGGGCAGGGCAAGGTGCCGGAAGAAGCTGTGAGTAAGGGCTGTCAAGAAACCCCCAGAAGATAGAGGCTTTCATTAAAACTTCCAAAAACTTTGGAAATCTGAAGGAATCTCCTCCCCCAGGATATCAGCAGGAAACTCGGGAAAGTCTTTACTCACCCCCAAAATTTTTCTAATATGGAGAGAATGGGAATGATTTCCTGGTTTTGCATCCAGAATAGAGGAGTGGTTCTCAACCTTTATTTGGTATACTCATCACTTGGAGAAGTTGCTAAAATGCAAATTTGCAGATTCCAGACCTACAGCCTAGAGATTCTGATTCCATAGGAGGGGAATGAGGCCCATGAATCTAGGAATCTGTACATTAGATATCCATTAATCCATTTGAATTACAGGATAACAGGAAAAAAGTACATAAAATTTATATAAGTTCCTTTTTTCTACTCTTTCCCTCTCTCTCTCCTCTCCTCTCTCTCTCTCTCTCTCTCTTCTCTCTCCCTCTCTCTCTCTCCTCTCTCTCTCTCCTCTCTCCTCTCTCTCTCTCTCCCCTACCCCCAAAATGCCAGAGCACTTATATTTTAAAAGTTGTTTCAAAGTTGTTTGAGGGGTCCATTTTCACTTGTGGCTTTTAGTGAACAGAAAAAAATATAAGAAGGCTCTCTATTGTGTTTCAGAGAGGAAATGCATGCATTTACGCATTCGTCTACCTGGTCTCAGCATGAAACAGAGCCCAGAAAAGTCTTCAATTAAGAAGGAGAAAGACAAGCAATCCAGAAAATAATTTAAGAGGGCTTTGTCTGCTTGGGAGCCAGATCAGTGAAACAAGAAAGAAGCAAAAGGGATCTCTCAGACTTGATTCTTTATTTCTTACACCCTACAATTCTCAAGACTCTATAGAATGAGGGCAGAAAACCCGGGTTGTATTTTTTGGAACCTCCTCTACTTTCTTGTTATCTGTTTCATATTTTTTCATACTTTTTCGATGACTTCTCTTCTTTTTTATTCTTCCTTGATTTCCTTTTCTCTTTCCTGATTTCCTTTCCTGAATCAGACTTCCAAGCCCTTTCTATGTAGTACCGGTGATCCATGGGTGAATGTGATAAAAATGATGATGGTGCTAATGATGAACATGATACTAACTGTCATCGCCTTAATGGTTACCATTTCTTGACCCATATAACAACTAAGCCAAAAGGACTAAGCTTGTCCCTAACATTTACTAAGCACTGGCTACATTCAGGTTGTTTATACACAATCTCTCCCCGAGACATCCCGTAAGCTGGCTATGATTATTGGCCAATTGAATAGATATGGAAACATAAGTTTTGGAAATTTCAAGGAGTTTGACTAAGATGACAACAAGCTTTTAGATAGGATACTGAAGCCCAGGCCTGCCTATCAGAGTCCAAGCTCTCAGATGCTATGCTTTGTTGCTTCTCATAGTATTTAATGCTTAACAGCACAGACTCACATAAATAAACTTCCACAGTCTAGTATAGATACATGGAGGCCAAGGCCATGAACTGAAATTTAGTGTTTCCCCAGGTTGAAGTAAGTCAATTGTGTCTTAGAAGAAAAAAAAAAAAGATCATCCCTACTTATTTAAATCCCCAAACACCATCTTTAAAACTTAAGCCTATGAAGAAAAAGAAAAAGAATAAAGGACTTCTAAAACCTCTTATGCTATCCACGATGGCATTTTTGTAAATCCATTCCTGTTACACTAAACAAAAGTAGAAAAAAGTCATGAAAACCCCCAACACAGTCCATCTGGGGTGTCTCAATAAGAATCGTGCTCACCCACTCCACAGCATCTTTGAGGATGTGTCCTTAAGTCAGACACTGCTCATCTGTTCCTCATAAATCTCTTGTAGGCTCCAGGACTCTTCCTGGCCATCAAAAAATATGGAACGCATGCAATGACACTGCCCTGTTATTTATTTTAGCAAATGAAAAGCTGCCCTCACAGGTTTACGGTCAAGATGTCTAAAAGATGTCTTGTATTTGTAAGTATTTAACTGTAGGTGACGCTTAAATGAGTACTCCAAATAATAGGATAAGAAAGGTGATCATGAAATTCAAGGGATCCTATCTGAGAGGGAGAATGTTGTCTACACCAGAAATCATGATAGGATCTGTCTTGCAAAAAAAAAAAAAAATCAATTGTTTTCAGTTATTGTTGGTGATAAGTTTTTTTTTTAACATTTTTGTTTATTTATTTCCTTTTTAGCGGGTCACATTTTAAAACAAACCATTGTGTTAATACAAAGTTTGGCAAACTGCCTTGCCATCTGATTTGAGGTTAATCTAATAAGAAATGGAATGAAATGATCATCCTGTTTTATTGTCTTTAACATTAATGTTTTCTTTGTTAGTATTGGGTGGGAAGTCAGTCAGATGGAATAGAAGAAAGAACTGTTAAAAAATAAGATGAGCTTATTTCACTTGATCAATCAATTTCAGATATAAAATAATTAAACTTTACAAATAGTTAAGGACTCTTTGAACAACCAGCTTAAAATCTCTGTGCCTCACTCCTGTAAAACAGGCATAAGGAGAGTTCTTACTTCCATGCACTATTATGAGAAGTTAAAAAGGTGATACTTATTACATACTCAGAACAATGCTTGGTGCATAATAAGAATTCAACAAATTTTAGTTATTATTTCCTTTCTCAGTCTCTCCCTAGAGATAGGCACTATTAAAAATCTAGTGTGTGTATCTTCCATTATTTATAGTTTTACATACATGTATGTGTTTTTAGAAGCATTATTATTCTTTTGTATATGTTTTTAAAAGATTGTGTAAATAGTTTCACACTATATTTTGCAATTTTTTTTGCTTTTTTTTTTACTTTATGTTTGGACTCTATCCAAGTAAATAGATAAGTAGAAAAAAGAAAAAGAGAGATGATAGGTTTTAATATATATACATACTAATTACATATATAACTAATTTCTCTTTATGTGCTTTGTAATATTCCATCATAAGAATGTACATTTGTATTCATTTATCAGCTCCTCTGTTAATAGACATTTAGCATGTTTTAAATTTTTCACCATTGCACAAAATCCTGTATTGAATATTGGTGATAATTTTTACAATCTTCACATAAGTAATTTATATGGAGAAGAACAGTTATGAAAAATTTACTAGATATAGTAAGAAAATCATTTGGGAAAAAAATAAACATTATTGAAACAGCTAATATTTTATAATTTGAATATTTTTTATAACTTCACGGAGATATCTACCCCTCTAATGAAAAATGTCTACCCCTCTAACCAAAGATGTCTACCCCTCTAACCAAAAAATTCGCACGTAGTAGGCACTTGCAAAATGACTGCTTGACTTAAGTACACTGAACGTAAATAAAATATATCAATAATCCCAATAACAAGTGTTAAGAAAACTGAGTAGCTGCCTTGGGGTGGGGTAGGGAACAGGGAGAAGTAAAAAGAAAAGCATGAACAACAGAAAAGAAATCACACTTGTCCTCAGTGTTTGTAATAGATCAAGCTTCAGAGCTGGACAGCTATGGCTTTAGAGATGCCGAGCTCCTGGAGTGTTACAGGTGCATGGATGGAGTCAGGTCAGGGAAGGAAGAGCCCTCGGATTTTGTGTTACAAGATGAATTGTTAACAACGGTCAATCCTGCAATTTAACACTTTAAGCAGTTAAACTTAAGTTTAATGCAGTTTAGCAAACATACTGAAGCTCACTGGTAGGTCCAGGGGGTAGAAATAAATAAGACAGAACTCCAAGGTTTAGAAGGTCCATGTGGTACAATATGCTTTTCCTAATCAAGACCAACATCGTCCTTAGAACAGGGGTGTGTGTGTGTGTGTGTGTGTGTGTGTGTGTGTTGCGTCTATTACCTCTGTGTATTGAGAACACTGTGTGTATATTTTACCCAGCATGACTTGGTCACACTGTATGTATATTTTGATCGTGTATTTCTGCTGTAGGTCTCCTTTATTTTGTATGTGAGTTATGAATACATGTATATTATGTGTGTTGTGATTGAACATGCTTGATGTATGTTTTGGGTATTAGTGTGTGTGTTGTGGGGGGAGAAAGTGTGAAAATCTTTTCTGATGCATGATTTTGTGTGGATTATGTATGTTTTGGGTATTAGCGTGTGTGTTGGGGGGAGAGACTATGAAAGCGTTTCTGATGCGTGATTTTGTGTGGATTATGTATGTTTTGGGTATTAGCGTGTGTGTTGGGGGGAGAGACTGTGAAAGCGTTTCTGATGCATGATTTTGTGTGGATTATGTATGTTGTGGGTATTAGTGTGTGTTGGGGGGAGAGAGTGTGAAAGCGTTTCTGATGCGTGATTTTGTGTGGATTATGTATGTTGTGGGTATTAGTGTGTGTTGGGGGGAGAGAGTGTGAAAGCGTTTCTGATGCGTGATTTTGTGTGGATTATGTATGTTGTGGGTATTAGTGTGTGTTGGGGGAGAGAGTGTGAAAGCGTTTCTGATGCATGATTTTGTGTGGATTATGTATGTTGTGGGTATTAGTGTGTGTTGGGGGGAGAGAGTGTGAAAGCGTTTCTGATGCGTGATTTTGTGTGGATTATGTATGTTGTGGGTATTAGTGTGTGTCGGGGGAGAGAGTGTGAAAAGCGTTTCTGATGCATGATTTTGTGTGGATTATGTATGTTGTGGGTATTAGTGTGTGTCGGGGGAGAGAGTGTGAAAAGCGTTTCTGATGCGTGATTTTGTGTGGATTATGTATGTTGTGGGTATTAATGTGTGTGTTGGGGGGAGAGAGTGTGAAAGCGTTTCTGATGCGTGATTTTGTGTGGATTATGTATGTTGTGGGTATTAGTGTGTGTTGGGGGGAGAGAGTGTGAAAGCGTTTCTGATGCGTGATTTTGTGTGGATTATGTATGTTGTGGGTATTAGTGTGTGTTGGGGGAGAGAGTGTGAAAGCGTTTCTGATGCATGATTTTGTGTGGATTATGTATGTTGTGGGTATTAGTGTGTGTTGGGGGGAGAGAGTGTGAAAGCGTTTCTGATGCGTGATTTTGTGTGGATTATGTATGTTGTGGGTATTAGTGTGTGTCGGGGGAGAGAGTGTGAAAAGCGTTTCTGATGCATGATTTTGTGTGGATTATGTATGTTGTGGGTATTAGTGTGTGTCGGGGGAGAGAGTGTGAAAAGCGTTTCTGATGCGTGATTTTGTGTGGATTATGTATGTTGTGGGTATTAATGTGTGTGTTGGGGGGAGAGAGTGTGAAAGCGTTTCTGATGCGTGATTTTGTGTGGATTATGTATGTTGTGGGTATTAGTGTGTGTTGGGGGGAGAGAGTGTGAAAGCGTTTCTGATGCGTGATTTTGTGTGGATTATGTATGTTGTGGGTATTAGTGTGTGTCGGGGGAGAGAGTGTGAAAAGCGTTTCTGATGCGTGATTTTGTGTGGATTATGTATGTTGTGGGTATTAGTGTGTGTTGGGGGGAGAGAGTGTGAAAGCGTTTCTGGTGCGTGATTTTGTGTGGATTATGTATGTTGTGGGTATTAGTGTGTGTCGGGGGAGAGAGTGTGAAAAGCGTTTCTGATGCGTGATTTTGTGTGGATTATGTATGTTGTGGGTATTAGTGTGTGTTGGGGGGAGAGAGTGTGAAAGTGTTTCTGATGCATGATTTTGTGTGGATTATGTATGTTGTGGGTATTAGTGTGTGTCGGGGGAGAGAGTGTGAAAAGCGTTTCTGGTGCGTGATTTTGCATTTCTGATGGACCTGGCATGTTCATGTATTCTTGCCAACTATGCCTCTAATGGAATCACTACAAATCTCTTCAGGATTTTCCCTGTGAACATGAAGCCAACGTCACAGTGTATTTTCCTGGGGGTTCCCCTGTGGCACTGTACCCTGACCTCCTGGTCATGGCTTGGGGAGAGGAAAACAAAACCACTGTTACACAGGATGTACCCTCCTCAGGAAAATTTGCTCTCAATGGGAAATGTATAAGCGACAGATAGTACCGGAAGCTCCACACCCTATTGTAATGTCTATTTCCTGGCCTCTCTTCCTCTCCATGCCACATGTTCTATCGTGTCAGGGATTCATCTTAGGAATTGTAGGAACAATTCATTTGCAGTACCTGGAACACAGTCAGTGTCTGGGTTGAATGCATGAATGTATGAATGAATGAATGAACAAGGGGTTCTCCAAGGTTCCAGGCCTTTGGAATATTTAGATACCCCAGTTATTTATACTCACAGAACTGACTGTAGTAGGATCTTAGTAAATGTCGTATAGATAAACCGATGCATGCACATGGCACTCGTGAACATTTGCTTATCTCAGAGGCAGGCTAGCAATCGTAAGAAAACAGTTCCCCAGTGGGGCTTTTATTCTTCCTCTGTGGATCCCATAGGAGGCCCTTGTCTCCTGTCCCTTTGGTTTAATTATTGTTCCTTAAGATCAGCATGGCAGCCCTTCTGTTTACTGTCAAACTGCAGCCACAAATGGAGAGACAAAGAATGAAGGGGAAAAAAAATCTTCATAATCCAGGTACAGGAATTTCCTCAAAGATGTTTTTTTTCTTTAAAAGAGGTGAAAGGAAGGTGGAAAAGTTGGGGAAATGAGTTTCCAAACTTGCCAAACACATAAACCAACAGAATTGTGTTGCTGCCTCCATAAATGTTTAATAAGTTTTATCATCTTGTGACTAAGGTTAAACAAATGTGAGTCCTTTGAGGAATTATTTACTGGAAGCAAAGTTATAGCATCAACATCTGTGTTTCCAATCACTTAGATGAGGAATAGATCAAATAAATCATGAGTAAGTTCCACAAAATAACTTCTGTATTATCATCTCAGGAGAAGAATAATGTAAGTGACTCTTTTAGGTGCCCTCTCGATTGGAATTTAGAGGTTTTTTTCTTAGGCTTCTCTTTTTTTATTCATTTCATTATCTCCAAAGAGTAAGTCTTCACTGCTTTGTGGAAAGTTACCATAAAAACATCCACAATAGAAGGACTTTGAAATTTCTCTCTGGGAATCTGGCTACTTCAGCCAACATTCTCATTTGGGAATGGGCTAACATTTCCAATATATAACATCCATATAATTTAACCTCATAAATTTATTTTTTTTTTCACAGTGATGTAATGGGGAGACTGACCTGGAGTTTGTAAATGTTCCCTGCTCACTGCATTCCCCCGGGCAACATAACATTCTAGACAGTGTTTTATGTGCCCTGATTAAAATATAACGTATTCTTGCATTTCCTGTGGACTGACCTGTTAGTACTCTTAGCAGAACATTTAAGGAATACAGAGATGTTTTCAAACGTGTAACAATGCAATGTGTGAGGTTTGTTTTTGTTGTTGTTTTTAAATCATGATCTCATTTTCATTTTAGATCACAGTCCCCTGGGCGCCCCTCTACAAGAAAAGTTTTGTGCTTTGGTTTGACTTTTGAATCTACCAGTGCACTCTGACAAATAAAAATAAGCAGGAACGCTTGTTTGTAACTGCAATTGGAATTCTTAGGCACATACTTTAAGCTGCTTTCCTGAAGTGGAGGGAAGGATTTGGAAAAGTTAATGGGGAGTCCCCCAAGATAAAACAGTAGCAATGGAAACTTACAACCTTCCTTATTAAAAGAAAAAAATAATAAATGAAGACAAGGGGAAGGGCTTCCTATAGTTTTTGCAATCATGAAAATGACAGTTGTGACACATAGTACACTGAGCAAACCAATTTGTGGATTGAGATGTTTTAACTTTCTATGTGAGAAACACATAACAGAAGTAAAAGGCCACCCTTGCCTTCCGGAGGAGCAAAGGGAAGTTTGTGGGGTGAGGACGTGAGCTGGAAACC
Organism: Symphalangus syndactylus; assembly: GCF_028878055.3. Taxonomy (NCBI): domain Eukaryota; kingdom Metazoa; phylum Chordata; class Mammalia; order Primates; family Hylobatidae; genus Symphalangus; species Symphalangus syndactylus. The sequence goes on along the minus strand of NC_072446.2, from coordinate 19,529,302 downwards.
TTGCTGGGCTGAAGTTGATGCTGCCGTGTAGCTTTTCCAGGGTAGAAATCTCATTCCAAGAATAACACAAAAGAGGCTTGGAAACTGCTTGGGGGAAGAAGGGATGGATAGATCAAACAAATTAGTGAAAGATAAGTTCCCGGAAAGGAGTATGTGTATTTTGAGAGTCTGCCTTTTATTCATTTAACAGATATTTATTAATTTATATTGTTTTCCAGCCCCTGTGCTGTGTATCAGGGCTTATCAGGATAAACAAGGCACAGCCTTTGCCTTCAGAGGTTAGCAATGGAGTGCCCAGAATAACATCCAGAAGAAGGCACACACTGAGGGCTCAGGAAATGTTAGTTGAAAGAATGAATGGGTGAATGAATGGATGAATAGATGGCTGAATGAATGGATGAATGGATAGATGGATTGATGGATGGATGAATGGACGGATAAACGGATGGATGGATGGATGGATGGATGGATGAAGGAATAAATGAATAATGAATGGATGGATGGATGGATGGATGGGTGGATGAATGGATGAATAAATGAATGCATAAAGATGATCTGTGGCTCCCTGGGAATTCAAGCTCTTGTCTACATGCTTGTTTCTGGATCTAATTGTTGATTTCTGTCCGGATTTTATCACAGGTGGGCCCTGACATTTTCATTAGCGATGGTTCCCTGATTTCCCTTCAGACAAATCCTTCCTGAACCCAGGTGCCCTTTATCCTGCACATTAGCCCCTGATCAGCTCTTACAAGCCACAATGTGCCATGAAGTTCTCTAGATTTTTCCCTGGTTGGCCACTCTGAGTCTTTTTCACTGCTCACCACAACCTCTAATCAAACCAACTTAGTTTCCCTGTGTCTCCTTCCCTCTGTTTTGCTCCTGGAAACTGTGATAACCAGATGCGTTAACATTTCCGAGAGTCCACCACATGCCAGGCTCTGTCCCATGTACGTTACAGTGCACTTGAGGCTCATTTAGCCTCCCTTTCAATTGAGCAGGTAGACTATTATTCCTATTTTCCAGATATGCAAACTGAGGCACACAGCTGTGAAGTAATTAGTTCAGACGGAAGATATATAGTGGAGCCAGGATTGAAGCTCAGGTGTGTTTGACTTCTAGGGGTGCTGAGCTTAGGTACTTGTTGTGGCTTTAGAGTCAAACACACCCGAGCTTCAATCCGGGCTTCTTCAATCCTGAGCTTCAATCCTGGCTTCTTCAATCCTGAGCTTCAATCCTGGAAGTCAAACATAAAAAACGTTTGACTTCTAGAGGTGCTGAGGTTAGGTACTTGTTTTGGCTTTAGAGTCAAACATTTTTTATCTTGATGAATCCTGTTGTTGCCTGTGATACATTGTCCAGCATCTGAGTGACTCAGCGGAGCTCCAGCTTCACAGCTACAGATACAGAGACCCAAGGGATGAGATTGGGGTAAGCTCCATCTTTGATGTTTTTTAACCTCGCTTCTCATTCAGAATCTCTACATGGGGTGGTCGTAGCAACCACCTACCATCATCGTCCATCTGGCTTAGCCACTAGCAGAAAAAAACATCTCTCTCCAAGGACCTCCAGCAAATGTTCTGGGGGTGACCATAGCCTACATAGGTTTCCACGACCCTCCCTGAACCAATCACTTTCTCTGGCTCGGTGCATCCAGAATGATTTGCCAAAGCAAAATCAAAGTGGCATTACCAAAAAAGGGAGGAATGCATGCAGGGCCAGCAGAGTCCATAGCTGTCCACTACATTCTCTATAGGGTTGCAACCAAGTGCTTTGAACTCAGGCAAACTGAGGTTCCAATCTAGTTTATTTATTTTTTCTTTCCTTTTTTTTTTTTTTCTTTCGGAGACAGAGTCTCGCTCTGTCGCCCAGGCTGGAGTGCAGTGGTGCAATGTTGGCTCACTGCAACCTCCGCCTTTCAGGTTCAAGCGATTCTCCTGCCTCAGCCTCCTGAGTAGCTGGGACTACAGGCATACGCCTCCATGCCTGGCTAATTTTTGTATTTTCTTTTTTTAGTAGAGACAGGGTTTTGCCATGTTGGCCAGGCTGGTCTTGAACTCCTGACCTCAGGTAATCCACCCGCCTCGGCCTCCCAAAGTGCTAGAATTAAAGGTGTGAGCCATTGTGCCCGGCCAAGGTTATTTATTTTCTATCTGATCATAGACAAGTTATTTAACCTTCTAAGCCATACTTTCTTAATTAAAAATAGTGTTTTTAATGCATGCTAGGTACATAGTAAGTTCTTAATAAATGTTAATGTGGTATTGGTAGACAACAGTATGTTTAAGACTACTGGAATAGCACATAGATGTCTTTGGAGAAAGAGAGATATTCTTTTGAGGTCTGCATTTATGCTTTGGGGCACATAGTTTAATAAAAAGGTTTATATAAAGTGGAAGTGGGGTAAAATATGTCTCCCAGAATGAGCTAACAGGATTGAAAGAACCACTTTCCAAGTCTAGATCACTGTAGCATCTTTTTGCTTAAGGCCAAAAGTTCTACTCAACTTTCCTCTCAGGTTTTGATTTATTTATTTACTTATTAGGCAAAATGGGAATTGAGAAGCCTGAAATGATGAAGATGCTCATGATTTTAAAAAGTTTTTGTATGTCAGGAATGAAAGATGTGGTGAGGTTGAACAGGAGAAAATAAATGACTGTATCCCAGTCAGCCTGGGTAGTATCACTTCCTGCTTTCCTGGGGTAAGAAGCCTGGAGGAATATGGGCGTTCGGTTGTTGAGAAAGAGTTTGTCTGACTTCTCTTACTGTATTTGTGATTGTTCAGAGACTAATCGGTTGGATTGCAATTTGCTTTCTTGTGGAAAAACTGACCTAGCAACATATGTTGTGCATTCGAGCTTTAGAGAAGCCTTTTCTCTTGTAGTTTATTCTCTTGCGTAGTGGCGTTTCTAGGCTGCTGACATATGCGAAGGAAACATTGTATTGATGTGTGCGTGTGACAGTCTACTTGCAACATGCATGTGCTCGTGGCTGAATCATGTGTGCATCCGAAGCTGAGGGCCCTGGCTGCTGTTGATTTAGTCCAACGCATATATAATACTCTGTGGAAACCATTCCTGGTTAGTAGCTCCTCACTACTGTGTTATACAAGCTGCTGGCAAAGGTAATTATGCTTAATAGGAACCACCTTTGATTTAAAGCTGCAGAGGTGAGTAATTAAATTGAGCTCAAGCACGAGGGGGTAGCGTGCAACCTTTGTTTGGGGACATTCATTGGGAGCGGCTGGGATCTGTACAAAGGCAATGTTTCTTGGGCTCATATTTGTCACCCAGATTGTCTTAGAAAGACATCAGTGCACCTGGGAGAGATGCAGCAAAGGTGTAGTGCAGGCGGCGTCTGCTTTCTTCGTCCTGTCCCCTCAAATGTCACCAAAGACTCGCCTCCCAGCTTCATCTGCCCTGGTTCCTGTGCTTGTCTTCCCCCGGGGGTTCAGCACTGTCCTGCTTTCTGGTTTCTCAATGCTCATCTCTACGGATGATCACAAGCCCAGTAGTGATCAGTCTTGCCACATGGACTGGCAGTCCTGAGATTTCTAATCTGGGTCTACTCGAACATCAACAGCAACAACAAAAGCATACCAGTCCCTTAATCCTTTAATGATTGAATGTGAGACGAATTCGCGTTTGTAAGATTTCATTTCAATCTCATGGGTGGCTATTATTGCATCTCAAAGATGATCTGTTTGTATACATTTCTATATTTTCTTTTCAGCAAACCTAACCTGATTAAAAAGAAAAAAAAAATGCCTGGACTGTCCTCTCCCCATCCCTACCCTCTAGAGTTTCTGAATCGTAACACCCAAGCAAGCCGGGTTCTGTTGGGCAAAGAGCCTGGTCTAGGCGATGCCACCTAGAACTGGGGTGACATACTTGCTAGGAAAGAGCAGCAACTCCAACTAAATCTTTGTGGCTTTCAAAGGATTCCCAAGCTCCAGGCAGAAGGTTTCGCTCCATGATAACTGCAAAGTGGGTTCATAAAATCCAGAGGAATCCTAGAAAAATCTGTTTGTCTAAACTCCCCTGCTTTTAGGATAAACAGATGGCCTAACATCTTCCTACTCAAAGTATGGCCTGCAGGCCAACAGCCTCGGCATCTCCTAGGAGCTCATTAGAAATGCAGATTCTCACGCCCCACCCCAGACCTGCTTCATCAGAATCTGCATTTTCAGAGGATGCTCAGGGGATTCATGAGCACGTTGAGATTTTAGAAGAGTTAGCCTACCCTGAATGGTTGACTCCTGCCTCCTTTCTGACATGAAATCCTCATAATTTCCTTGCCTAACGTTTGGTTTCTTTCTGTCCTTATTCCATGCCCAGCTGTGGTTTCTTCTTCTTTTTTTTAGAGACAGAGTCTTGCTCTGTCACCCAGGCTGGCATGCAATGGCGCAATCTTGGCTCACTGCAGCCTCTGCCTCCCAGGTTCAAGTGATTCTCCTGCCTCAGCCTCCCGACTAGCTGGGATTACAGGGACCTGCCACCACACCTGGCTGATTTTTGTTTTTTCAGTAGAGACTGGGTTTCGCCGTGTTGGCCAGGCTGGTCTCGAACTCCTGACCTCAAGTGATCCACCCGCCTTGGCTCCCAAAGTGCTGGGATTACAGATATGAGCCACTGCACCTGGCCAAAGCTCTGCCCTCTTCTTAGTCTAGTTAATGCCTTCACATATTTCATATATTAGCTCAAGGATCACTTGCTCAGGGAAACCTTGCCTCCGCCTTTAGATTAGGTTAAATCCACCCTCGCCAGTACAGGCCTGAAAGCACCATATACCTCACTGCCTTGCTCTTTTCAGGGTTGCAATTCTATGATTCTTGGTTTAGTTAATTTCTGTCTATCTCCTCTGCATAGACAGTTCCATGAGGGCAGGAACCGTGTCCAGTTTTATGACTCCCAAATGCTGGGACCCCACCATAGTGTCCAGTACATGTAGAAGCTCAATAAATATTTGTTCAGTGAACAGATGCGTGCTCTCAGGCCGTATAATTAGCAATATTGTAGGCGTATTGCTGGCTACTCAGTTTATCTCTTCAGGAATGTTCAAAACATTTCTAGAACTGTTTTCTGTTTATTCAATTCCAGGTGATGAGAAAATCAACTCAACGGAACTATTTTTAAGCGCTTTCCACACATTCAGCATTATACCACTTAATCCTCACAACATTTTATAAATTTTATAAGTGAATAAACTGAAACTTACAGCAGTGATTTCAGACTAGCAAAATGATGGCAGGGCTGAAAACCACATTCTACTCTTCACTGCCACATTCCAAGACCCATGAGTCTGGGGCCTCGTGCTCTGCCTTGGGTTGGAATCAGCGTGGTTCTCCAAGATGCACAGAGTTCCCGATTCACCTCCTTAACACAGATCTTTATTAAGCACACCACCTGGGTGCCAAGCACTCTTCTGTAGCAGCAGTAATGAGTAAGAGCCATCAGGACCTGCTCTCAGGGGACAGAAGCAACATATATACTTAAGATGCCATGTGGTTAAAAAGGGGCTAAGAAGAAAAAGGGTGGCAAAGGGAGGGAGGGTGAGGGAAGGGGGCTGTAAACCATAGAGCCTTTGCCTCCTTCATTTTTGTATCTGAGCACTTGGCTCAAGGGCCAGTGTGTGATAGGTCCTTAGTTGGCATCGGTTGATGACTGACAGATGGAATCCAATATTTCCAAAGTGGGCTGAGCACCAGCTGTGTCGTATGTGACCATAAAACTGAGCAGAGCAAACGGCCAGTCTAGAGACTGGGATTTCCTACCCTGTTGCCCAGATTATCCTCCCTCTGTCAGCCACTGGTTTGTGATTGGACTCATCAGAATCGCCTCTAGAGCTTTCAAAAAAAGACATGTGCTCAGCTTTTCCTTGGGCAAACTGGGATTTCTGGGGGTGGAAAACCAGCATGTGTGTTTTAAAAAAATCCTACAGTTGAGTCTGATGTGCTCAAAAGGTTGAGATGCTGTATACCCCAACCATGTGAAATAATAACACCATCTAGCTTTTACTGAGTGCCTACTGTGTGCCAAGCCACATACTCAGTGGTTAACGAACCCCACTAAGAGAGAAGATGGTGACGATGATGATGGTAATGAAAACAACAGCTAATATTTATTGAGTAATGTTGTTTGTGCCTGGTGTTATGCTAAACACTTATTATGTCCAAATAGTTCATCTGCACAGACATCCAATGAGTCTTTTTCTGTCTCACTCACCATTATAGACATTTCAGAGAAGGTTCAAGTAAGTATCAGATATATGTTTCAAGCAGGGGTTGACAAACTGTGACCTGTGAGCTAAATTCCACCTGTTTTTATATGACCTATGGGTTAGAATGGTTTTTACATTTTTTGATGATTGGGAGGAAATGTGGAAATTAGTTTTCTTATGTTATATAAGTACCTATATAATATCTTAAATTTTGTCTCTTGGCCTGCAAAGCTCAAAATATTTACTATTTGGTCCTTTATTGGAAAAGTTTGCTGGCTTCTGCCCTAGTGTATTTTTTTTCCAACTTGTCATATGTGTAGGACAGTTATATGAGTGATCGTTTTAGGTGGTAGAAGCATGAATTTTTAAAATAATTATGGTTTCATTTGCTGTGTATTAGAAGGGGAAAGTAAAACTAATATATTAAAACTGATTTCATGGATGTTACTGCTAAATCCAGTGTAAAGAAAAAAACGAAATAAATCTTTTTGAAATCAACTTTTAAAAAATAAATAATAATACAGGCAGTATGGAGATAAAACAGAAATCATGCAAGTGATAGAAATGGAATAAACACTGTTATAGG